>NC_080165.1:33496935-34772062 GCF_950295315.1 Erinaceus europaeus
CATATCACTGTTTAGTAGTTCTTGTATTTAATCCTAAGTGTCTGACTGTTTCCAAAACTAGTTCTTTTTCTTTTATATAGAAGTTATTCCCAGTTATTTTTTTTTCTTTTTAAATTCTGTCTATAGGTAAAAATAGTGAAACAAAAAAAGTAAGTATAGTAAAACTGTACATATATTTTACTGCTTCAGAATTATCTACATTTTAGATTGAGTCACATGAGAGTAAAAATATATTCAATGCCTGCAATTTCATTACCCTATTTAATGTGTAATTACTCTTAATTTTATGCTTATTACCCTATTTAATTCAAAAGAATCTACCTTACTCTGTTTGCAATAAATCATACAGAACACTTTTTATAATGGTCAAATTTTATTAATTATTTTTAGTGAGGAAATTTTATTTGATAAGACAGTTTTTGTCTCAGGGGTATAACTTCACCTCTCTTGAAAACATATGTGCCATCCCACCTCCCACCATAGGACAGACACAGTGTGCCTTTCAGTTCCCTCTTCCTTCCTCATTAGTGTCCTCAGAGCTGCTGATACACACCGTGGGTTCACTTATGTTTTATCCAACTTTTTTCAATATTTTGGTTCTTAAATCTCACATGAGGGAGATCATCTGGTATTTGACTTTGTCCTTCTGGCTTATTTCACTTATCATAGCCCCCTACAATTCCATCTATGTTTTAACAAAAGACAGAATTTGATCTTTTCTTACTGCTGAATACTCTCTCTCTCTCTCTCTCTCTATCTATCTCTTTCTCTCTCTCTCTGTCTCTCTCTCTTCACTTATCCATTCTTAATGGGTTTTATAGTAGAAAATCTCTCATTAGGATATGAACAGAACATTCACTACAGAAGAGATCCAAAAGGCTAGCAAACACATGAAAAACTGCTCCAGGTCATTAATTTTCAGAGAAATGCAAATAAAGACAACACTGAGATACCACCTTGCCCCTGTGAGAATGGCATACATTAAAAAGGACAGTATAACATATGCTGGAAAGGCTGTGGGGAAAAAGGAACCCTTCTGCACTGCTGGTGGAAATGTAAATTGGTCCAGCCTCTATGGAGAGCAGTCTGGAGAACTCTCACAAGGCTAGACATGTACCTTCCATATGACCCAGTAATTCCTCTCCTGGGGATATAAATTATATTAAGTGAGCTAAGTCAGAAAGATAAAGACGAGTATAGGATGATCCCACTCATAAACAGAAGTTGAGAAAGAAGAGCAAAAAGGGAAACTCAAAGTAGGATTTGACTGAATTTGGAGTAGGGGACTAAAATAAAAACCCTGGGTTGAGGGTGAGGGTGGATGTTCTGCTTCACATGGTCGGGGATGGGGGTAGAATGGGATGGGATGGGATGCAGTCTTTTGGTGATGTGAATAGTGTTTATGTACACTCCTATTAATTTGTAGTCATGCAAATCACTACTTAATTAATATGAGAGGGGAAAAATTAATTGAATGTCTCCAACTTTTTAAAGCACAGACTGACTCTTTTAATACTAGGCTGTCTTTGATACGCTGACTATCTTAAAAACCTAGACCAGGGAGAACAGAAGCAACTGGTGGCACAACTATATATTTACAAATAATGTTAAAGGACATAAATTATGGTGATGTTGGGTATTATACAACAAATCCTAAAAGGGATATTTCAAAGTTAGCCCAATTGCCAAATAATGTGATTATATAAATAACTATTTATAGCCTTCTTAAACCCTAAGACAGCAGGAACCTCCTGTTTCCTCTATATAAACCATATAAATCACTATTTCATTAATATTAGAGGGGAAAAATTGATTGTCTAAAAATTTTTAATGCACAGGCCATAGGCTGAGTCCTTGATATGTCAGCTCTCTTAAAGGCTTAGACTGGGAATCTGGCGGTAGCACAGCAGGTTAAGTTCACCTGGAGCAAAGCATAAGGACTTGCTAAAGATCCCAGTTGAGCCCCTGGCTCTCCACCTGCAGGGGGTCAGTTCGTAAGCAGTGAAGCAGGTCTTCAGGTGTCTGACTTTCTCTCCCCTCTCTGTCTTCCCTTCCTCTCTTCATTTCTCTCTATCCTATTCAACAACAATGACATCAATAACAACAATGATAATTGCAACAATAAAACAAGGGTAACAAAAGGGAATACATAAAGAAAGAAATAATTAACATACGAAAAAAAAAACTTGGACAAGGAGAACAGAAGTAACAGGTGGCACAGCTATATACAAATAATGTCAAAGGACATAAATTATGGTGATATTGTGCATGATACAGAAAATCCTAACAAAGGGATATTTCAAAGTTAACCCAATTGCCAAATAACGTAATTGTAGCAATAACTATCTATTGCCTTCTTAAACCCTAAGACAGCAGGAACTTCCTGCTTCCTCTATAGAATGTATATTTCCCCCAGTCATGGAAACTCTAGGGTGGGGCTCACTTTCCTGCATGCTTCTTTCAATTCATACCGACTGATACTGCATCTGCTGATCCCAACCTAATCAACACAACTAGTACCACCTCAGCATGCTCCCCTTCAGACTGTGTCCAGAGACATCAGGAGTGGAATGTCAACCCTTCAGACTCATTACTCAGGTGAGACCTTTCCTTTCATAGGATTCTCTAATTCCATTCCAGGTGGCTCACTTCCTAACATAGTCCCAAAACCTAGATATAGACCAGGTCCCATGAGATAGACCATACGTTAACATGTATCCATAAACTAGGGCAAAATATATACCTGAAAGCAAAAGTACACAATAGTCTGCAGTAAGTCAGTATGAAGTTCATAATGAAATAGTGTCTACTTAGATTTAGATGCCCTCCTCACCCACTTTATTACACTTCCCTCACCCATTCTAAAGATAACCATATCAAAGCAAGGACTGCAAATCTGAATAGGGTCAAGAGATTGGCATACTTTAATGATGACTCTTTTGTCACACTCAGGCCACTCCATCAGCTGAGGCCCTATTCAGGGAGTCCTGAAGTTCCCAAATTGACATGATGGACCTAGACTTCGAATAAATCCCTCTCTCCATTGTTACCCATCATCTATATGAGGAACAACAAAATAGACCCCTTTGTGTGCCCACCAGAGGAACTTGCCCTAAACTTGGATCAACAACAGTAGAGAATGTTCCATCCTCTGAAGGGAGGGTGGACAACATACTCTATGCTACACCTGAGGAAGATGGGTCCTGAATTTGGGGCAGCTTGGAACATTCCTACTTATGACCACAGAATGTGAACTCATATCTACAAGGATGCAGAGGTCGCATAGTCTCCTAAGCTAAATATGGGTCCCAGATCACATCAAATCGATGGGGTTTAGAGTCAACAATATCTATACACCTTTCCCATATTTGGGAGCTACTCTTTTCCCTAATCCAGCTTTCTGGTCCTTTATGCAGCCATGACATCATCACCCCAGACAATAACTTAGACAGACCTGCATTTCATATATCAGGCTCAGGGGATAAAAGAAAAACTAGTATAGCCACAGGCCTTTTGGAATGTAATTAAAATATGCCTACTAGCTATCTACAAAATGGAGACCCACCAAACTCTTTGTCTGCACTATTCTGGCCTTTAGATTTGTGATTAGTCAGCAATTTGTTTGGTTTTATATGTTAACTTTCTTTTCAGCCACCAGATTCCAGATGCTAGCATGATGCCAACCAGATTTCCCTGGACCGACAATCCCACCAATATTTCCTGGAACTCCACTTCCCTAGAACCCTGCTCTACCAGGGAGAGAGAGAGAGACAGACTGGGAGTATGGATCAACCTGTCAATGCCCATGTTCAGCAGGGAAGCAATTACAGAAGCCAGAGCTTCCACCTTCTGCATCCCACAGTGACATTGGGTCCATACTCCCAGAGGGATAAAGAATATGAAAGCTATCAGTGGAGGGGATGGGATATGGATTTCTGGTGGTGAAAATTGTGTGGAGTTGTACCCCACTTATCCCATAGTTTTGTCAATTTTTCCTTTTTTAAAATAATTTTGTTTGAAAAATTAATAATTAAGAAAACAAAAACAGAAAAGTTCTCTTTATACATAAGTTCAATGAGTTAATTTTATTAACCTGATTTTATTAAAACACACTTTCTGTTTTATTTATTTCTTTATTGGGAGATTAGTAGCTTACAGTTGACAGTAAAATGCAATAGTTTATACATGTATAACATTTCCACATAAGAATACAAACTCCCAGGAGTTGGGCTGTAGCGCAGCGAATTAAGTGCAGGTGGCACAATGTGCAAGGATCCTGGTTTGAGCCCTGGCTCCCCACCAGCAGGGGAGTCGCTTCACAAGCGGTGAAGCAGGTCTGCAGGTCTTTCTCTCTCCATCTCTGTGTTCTCCTCTCCCCATTTCTCTCTATCCTATCCAGCAACAACGACATCAATAAAATAACAAGGGCAACAAAGAGAAATAAATAAATAAATACTAAAAAAGAAAAAAAGAATACAAACTCCACTAGGCCCTCCTCTGCCATCATATTCTAGGACCTAACCCTGCCACACACACACACACACACACACACACACACACACACACACACACACACACACACACCTCTGAGTCTTTTACTTTGGTGCAATATACCAACTCCAGTCCAAGTTCTGCTTAATGTTTTCCCCACCTGCAGGCTAGTCGCTTCACCAGTGGTGAAGCAGGTCTGCGGGTGTCTATCTTTCTCTCCCTTTCTCTGTCTTCCCGTCCTCTCTCCATTTCTCTCATTTCTGTCTTTCCTATCCAACAACAATGAGATCAACACCAACAATAATAACTACAACAACAATTAAAAGAAATGAGGGAAACAAAAGGGAAAATAAACAATCAAATAATTAATTTCAAAATAATGTTTTTTTGTTTGTCTGTTTTTGTTTTTTGCAGAGTTTGGGACTTTGCACACAAAGTTTAGACAATCTGGGATACATGGTCATTCAGAGAGAGAGAAAGAGAGGGAGAGACACTATAGTTGAATTTATAGAGAATTAAATAATATCTCTTGAGTTTCCCAAGTAGTTTTTCATACAGTTGCAACCCTGTTTCATGAGCCAGAATTCGACACTCAAAGTGTCATTTACATTGGCTTGTTTAGGGTGCCTTGCAGAGAATTGAAGCTGAATGACTATGATTATAATGGTGTATTGCACCAAAGTGCTCTGGGGTGGAAGGGTTCAGACCCTGGAACAGGATGGCAGAGGAGGACCTGGTGGCAGTCGAATGGAAATATGGAAAACTGAGAAATGTTGCACATGTACAAACTACTGTATTTTACTGTTGACTGTAAACCATTAATCACCCAGTAAAGAAATTTTAAAAAAGAATGACTTGTAGTGCAGATTTTTGAGGCAAAGGGGGGGGGGTCTTCAAAGACTTGCACTACAATTTTCCTAAGTATATTCCAAACTCTGGTATTATCTGTAGAATTCCTTTTATATATATATATACATATATATATATATACACATATGTGTGTGTGTATGTGTGTGTGTTTGTAACTACTGTAACTGAAATCAGTCTATGTGTGTGAAAATAATACACCATTCCCTCATTTAAAAAAAAGTTTCTACTTAGAAGTAAAATCCCATAGTTTAGCTCCCTGCATAATAAATAGTTTTATTTTTGTTTATAAAAAGGAAACACTGACAAAAACCAGAGGATAAGAGTTGTATATCTCCACACAATTTCTACCATCAAAACTTCATATCCCATACCCTCCCCTTATAGCTTTCCTATTCTTTATTCCTCTGGGAGTAAGGACCTAGGGTCATTATGGGATGCAGAAGGTGGAATGTCTAGCTTCTGTAATTGCTTCCCCTCTGAACATGGGCATTGACAGGTTGATCTGTACTCCCAGCCTGCCTCTCTCTTACCCTAGTGGGGCAGGGCTCTGGGGAAGCGGAGCTCCAGGACAGATTGGTGGGGTTGTCTGTCTAGGGAAGTCTTGTTGGCATCATCTGGAACCTGGTGGCTGAAAAAAGAGTTAATATATAAAGACCAACAAATTATTGACTAATAATTGACCTAACGGCTGGAATAGTTCAGATGAAGAGTTGTGGGGAGTTGGGGGGGGGGGGGTCGGTCTTCCATTTTGTAGATAGCTAGTAGGCCTATTTTAGTTATTTCCACAGGGCGCTCAGGAATAAAGAGTTTGATGAGAAGAAACTGTAAATGAGACAGGTTTAGTATCTAGATGAGAGGAAATCTGAAGTTGGTTGGAGTAAGAATACATTTTGGCAATGGTAATGCTATTGATTTTGAGTATTAAATATGGATTGTGTGTACTAGTGTATACACTATAACACTAAACCAAATCAAGGTTAGTCTTATTTGTGAAACTAAAATTATTATTATTTTAATTTATGGTATCAAGGTGCCAAATCTCATTAAAAAAACATATGAAGGGGAGTCGGGCGGTAGCGCAGAGGGTTAAATGTGCTTGGCACAAAGTGCAAGGACTGGTGTAATGATCCTGGTTAGAGCCCTAGGCTCCCCACCAGCAGGGGAGTTGCTTCACAAGCAGTGTAGCAGGTCTGCAGGTGTCAGTCGTCTTTCTCTCCCCTTCTCTGTCTTCCCCTTCTGTCTCCATTTCTCTCTGTCCTATCCCAACAATGAAGATAGACAACAATAACTACAACAATAAAACAACAAGGTCAATAAAAAGGGAATAAATAAATATTTTTTAAAAAATTAAAGAAAAACATATGAAGGGTCAATCATCCTTTGAAGCCTTTGGCAATGATTATATAACAACCATTGCAACTGATTTTAGACTTGGAGCAGAGAGTTAAAAGTTGGATAAATTCTCACAGGCTCTTAGAGCTGATGCATTAAAAAAAAAAGTATTCATGATTAGTCAACAACTTGTTTAGCTTTATATGTTAACTCTTTTTTCAGCCACCAGGTTCCAGATGCTAGCATGATGCCAACCAGACTTCCCTGGACAGGCAACCTCACCAGTGTGTCCTCGAGCTCCGATTCCCCAGAACTCTGCCCCACTAAGGAAAGAGAGAGGCAGGCTGGGAGTATGGATCCACCTGTCAACGCCCATATTCAGAGGGGAAGCAATTACAGAAGCCAGACCTTTCACCTTCTGTACCCCATAATGATCCTGGGTCCATATTCCCAGAGGAACAAAGGATAAGAAAACTATAAGGGGAGGGGAGGGGATGGATATAGAGGTCTGGTGGCAGGAATTGTATGGAGTTGTACCCCTCTTTTCCTATGGTTTTGTCAATGTTTCCTTTTTATAAATAAATAAAAATATGTAGTCATGGATCAAAATTAGATAAGGTTAAGAAACCTCATCTTAGCAAAATAAAAAAAAATATATATATATTTATATATAGTCAATTAGCTTTATGAGAAAGTGTCAAAATTCTATAGAGCAAGCTCTCCCATTTTGTCTTTGTATTTCAATAATCATACATGCTGAAAAGTCATATTATAATTACAAGACTTATTAGAGATAATTTATAAATTGTGTAAAAGTTATACAGATGGTGGTGATGTTCTTTCCTTTTAAAGTTATTGTTTTTAAAATCTGAAATGAAAATTTCTCAAGAATTTAGAATTTTATAAAAATAAAGATAGAGGATGAGGCGAAGGAGTCCAAGAAGAAGAATTTACTTTCCTTTAAATAATCCTGTGTAGTTCTGTTAATGACTAGAACCATAAACACAAAATAGAAGAAAGAAAATACAACTTTAGAAAAATATTTTCTTGCTTTATAGAATACAGAGTACTAATTGACATTTACTCCCTTATGAAAAATCATTAGACCACATGAGGTCAGAAAAATAAAGGTTAAGAAATTGCATTCTGGGAGTCGAGCGGTAGTGCAGTGGGTTAAGCGCGGGTGGTACAAAGCACAAGGACCAGCATAAGGATCCTGTTTAAGCCCCAGCTCCCCACTTGCAGGGGAGCCTCTTCACAAGTGGTGAAGCAGGTCTGCAGGTGTCTCTCTTTCTTTCCCCCTCTCTGTCTTCCCCTCCTGTCTCCATTTCTCTCTGTCCTATCCAACAACAATGACATCAATAACAACAATAATAATTACAACAATAATACAACAAGGGCAACAAAAAGGGAATAAATAAATAAATAAATAAATATTTTTAAAAATTGCATTCTAGGCCTCTTTTTTAGGCTACCCCCTTAACTCCTACCTTTTTTTGTTTTAATCAGATTGAACTAAAAATCATAAAATTAGTCACAAGTACATATAAACACATATTTACTTATGTTATTATTACTTTTGTTATCTCTAGGGATTTAAGTCTCGAGGCTTTTTTTTTTTCTTCACATAGACACAGGCCGGTAGAGAGAAAGGAAGAAAGACAGCGTGGCATTGAAGCATCCTTCCTACAGAAGGGGCTGCACTTGACCCTGGGTTGCACGCATGCCAAGTCGTATCCTATCTAATTAAACTATTTTCTGGCCCCAAGCTAATGTTTTCTGACAAAAAAAGAGAGAGAGACCACAGCATCAGTATTTCCTCTGGTGCCCTAGTATTCCTCTGTAGTGTACTGAAGGCTCAGATTAGAGTTGTGTGTTTTTGAAAAGAGGCACGCTACCAGCTAAGCTATTTCTATGTCACCCAACAATAGTTGTTAGATTAGCATTTACAAATAGAATGCAGATAGTTGAAATGAGTGTATAATTGGTGATTTCAGATGACAACAAATACAAGAATGTCAGGAAAAGGCAGTTATATGTTGTTTACAGTGTGGGTAAGTAGCAAAGTTAAACCTTAAACCCAAGATGTCTAGATCATAAGATTCATTGCATTCAGAATTAAGCTTCAATGGCAGGGAAAGCAATATATATATATATATATATATATATATATATATATATATATATATATATGTATATATATATAGAGAGAGAGAGAGAGAGAGAGGGAAGACTATAAAACTCATATTTCTTGTCAATGTCTCTATAATTATATAACTACAATTCTGAGGATAGCTAAGCATGTCCCTGATTGTGTTATGTGCATACTGGCATCTCTATCACTACACACTTATTAAAAGCACACATATGTACAAATACTGAAATTTTATAATCTGTATGAGTAGCTACAGATACTTATCTGTACAAGAACAATATTAGGATAATAAATACCATGACTAATTGTGTGAACAGTGAAGCTCCAATTTGAGAGTTTTCTGTAAGATAATAAAATAATGTAACTAATGCATGGGGGGGATATTTTCCATTAAGATTTATGACTCTAGGGTCAGAGCAATTTCTCCTACAGATATTTCTTAAAATAAAACAAAAGGTAATATTATTAAGTTTTCTTTTTAACACATTTACATGAAACTATCAGGCATATGTATACAGTTCTAAGTTATGATATGTTTCTTTTAAAATATTGTCCTAAGGATTCAGAGATATAACTTCACATAAGAAATATGCCTTGAGATGTTCCAAGCCTACATTTAAGCCCTGGCACCACAAAGGAAGCATTATGGCACCGGAGAAAGCTCAGGTGCTGTGATATGTATATACATATGCATATATGTATACATATCATGTGGGTAAAAAAGTCAGAGCACTGAAATCAAACATAACAAGGACCCAACTCCACAAAATTAATAATAACAACAATTAATAATAATAATAATAACAATAATGTGTTCCAAACTCAAGAAATTAAGGGAATCATGTCAGACAGAGGTGACTTACATGAGAAATGGAATATTTATATTCTCATCTGCAATTATTCTTTCCCAAATTTAATTCCAATAAATGATAAATACATATATATGTAAATATAGATACAGATATGTAGACAGTGGGTGCTATGCTAATATTTCAGTGCTTTCTTTTGGACATTGCTGGGGTTTCACTGCTTCAGGCTGACTTTTCAAATAGAAATAGGGAGCTCCTCTCTTCCCTGATCCAGCTTTCTGGTCTTTTTTTCCAGCCATCTCCCCAGAAAATAACTTGGATCCACCTGCATATCAGATTACAGGCTCAGGAAAAAAAAAAAAAACTGGTATAGCCACAGGCCCTTTGGAATATAACTAAAATATGCCTACTAGCTATCTACAAAATGGAGACCCGCTCAGCCCTTCATCTGCACTATTCCAGCCTTTAGGTTCATGATTGGTCAACAATTTGTTTGGCTTTTTATGTTAACTCTCCTTTCAGCCACCAAATTCCAGATGCTTGCATGATGCTGACCAGACTTCCCTGGACAGGCAACCCCACCAATGTGTCCTGAAGCTTTGATTCTCCAGAATCCCACCCCACTAGGGAAAGAGAGAAGCAGGCTGGGAATATGGATCCACCTGTCAATGCTCATGTTCAGTGGGGAAGCAATTACAGAAGCCAGACCTTCCAACTTCTGCATCTCACATTGATCTTGGGTCCATACTCCCAGAGGGGTAAAGAATAGGAAAGCTATTGTCTATCTGAAGACCTTTGCACATAATTCTGTGTGGTCGTTATTGCATTGTAATTATTTTTTTAGATACAAATTCTTACTTAAGTTCACTTTATATCTAAGCCTGTATCAATATATCATCTCTCTCTCTCTCTCTCTCCATATACATATATAATTTAGTCTAATTTATTACTTCAAAAATTAAAAAAAAGTTTTTAAAATTGTGTAAGGGATTGGAGGTATAGAGTTCGAACCATTAGCACTCCATCTGTGAGCCCCTGTACAGGGCATCTCTCTTCTTCTCTCTCAATGTAAATGAAAAAGTTTATCTCAGATGTAGTGGAATATGCATGAACAATGATACCCAAGACCCAAAAAAATAAAAAAAGAAAAGGAAATGTAAGGCTTACTTTCTTTGTACTCACTGGCATTTTCTTTTATTCTAGTTAATGTTTTAATTTTGTGGGTATTATCATTATTGTATTTCTTTTTTTAATTTATTTAATTTTTGAGAGAGAGACAGAGACAGAGAGAAATACCAGAGCACATCTCAGCTCTGGCTTATAGTGGTGCAGGGGATTGAACCTGGGACCTTAGAGCCTCAGGCATGAGAGTCTGTTTGCATAACCACTGTGCTATTTCCCCCACCCTTGTTATTGTATTTCATATTCGTACTCTTATCCCCATGTGACACTACTTTTTTTCATATTGCTATACTTCTCAGGAATTTAATCTAATCATTAATGTTTATGAAATGCCAATTCAGATTAAAATATTGTTCAAAAAGAATAGGAAAGCTATCAAGGGAGGGGATGAGATAAGGAGTTCTGATGGTGGGAATTGTGTGGAGTTGTACCCCTCTTATACTATGGTTTTTGTCAGTGTTTCTTTTTTTATAAATTAATAAATAAAAAAGAAAGAGATAAATAGAAAAACCAGCAATGTATTGAAACTTCTTTATTTTTTCATTGTTTAATTTCAATTTATTTAATTTTATTTTGTTTCATTTTTACTAGTGACTTAATCTGATTAACAAAATAACAAGATAATATGGGTACAATTTGTACTGCCCCCACCACCAGAATTCTGTATCCCTGTTCTTTTCCATTTTCTCCATTGGAAACTACAGTAGTTCTCCAGAGGTCATACGTATAGGTTGACTATTGTTTGTATATGTGTATGTGTATGTATATATATTAGCCTTTTTTCCCCTATAAGATCCTGCCATCTCTCTCTTTCTTTTTAAAAAATTTTATTTATTTATTATTGGATAATGACAGAGAGAAATTGAGTGGGTATGGAGAGAGAGAGAGGAAGAGACACAGAGAGACACCTACAGCCCTGCTTCTCCACTTTTGAAGCTTTCTCCCTGCAGGTGGGGACCAGGGGCTTGAACCTGGGTCATTGCATACTGTAGTGTGTGCATTTAACCAGGTGCACCACCCCCTGGCCCCCTTCTCTTCCTTTTTAAGCCACACCTACCTATTACTACTTCCAAATGCCTTTCCTTTTTTTTTTTTTTTTTTCCTCTGGGTTCTGATGAAGTTGGAGTTCAAAGACCTCTGGTCATCTTCCCCTAATATTTCTCCCTTCTGGAAGTAAATTCTTTTTCAGGTGCAGTATTTGGAAGTAATGGCTTCTATAATCACATCTTTGTTAGACATCGTCATTGGCAGGTCAATCCACAACCCCAGCCTGTTTCTATCTCTCCCTAGTGGGGTAGGGCTCTGGAAAGGTAACACTTAGGTAAGATAATATGCCCAGGGAAGTAAGGATGAAATCATGACAGCAACAACAATCATGACAACAATCTAAAGTCTTAATTTGTTCATAGAGGACCATGACTTTTGTAGTTTTTGCTCAAGTTTGATAGCTAATATGGAGGTGGACAAATATATTTGGGAAGATGGTGTCAGAGTTGAGAATAGAGCTAGAATATTTGGATTAGGTGAGAGAGTAGCTCCCAAATTTGAAGTAAATCTATGATTAAATCAGCTGACTACCTCCTCAACCTGACCCAGGGCCCATATATATTCATATTTAGCACAGAAGCCTGTGTAACCTCAGAGTCCCTGTTGGCCTTAGCTTTCAGTTAATGAAATTGGAAGTAGGGCACCAAAGGAAAAACCCTGTGGTGAGGGGTACACATGCGGCTTCCTGGGCCAGTGGGGGGCTAGGGGAGGGTGGGTGGGATGGGACACAGTCTTTTGGTGGTGGGAATGGTGTTTATGTACACTCCTAGTAAAGTGTAGTCATAAAAATCACTAGTTAATTAATATGAGAGGGGGAAAAATAATTGTATGTCTTGAAGTTTTTAAAACACAGACTGAGTCTTCTTAATATATAGGCTGTGTATTTGATATGCGGACTCTCTCAAAAGCCTAGATCAAGTAGATCAGAGGCAACCAGCGGCACAGCTATTTACAAGATACTGGGGACTGTACAGCAAACCCAAACAAAAGGATTTTTCAAAGTTAACCCAATTACCAAATAATGTGATAATAACATTAACTATCCATTGTCTTTTTGAACCCTAAGATAGCAGGAACCTCACATCTCCACTATAGAGCCTCTACTTCCCCCAGTCCTGGAATCTTAGGATAGGGCCCACTTTCCCGCATGCCTCTTCCAATGCATATCAAATAATATTGCATCAGCCGATTGCAACCTAATCAACGCAACGATTGCCACCTCAACATGCTTCAGCTCAGACTGTGTCCAGAGACTTCACGTGTAGAATGACAACCCTTAAGCTTCATTACTCAGGTGAGACCTTTCCTTTCATAGCATTCTCTAATTCCATCCCAGGTGGATCACTTTCTTTTTTTTTTTTTTTTTATTTAAGAAAGGATAAATTAACAAAACCATAGGGTAGGAGGGGTACAACTCCACACAATTCCCACCACCCAATCTCCATATATCCCACCCCCTCCCCTGATAGCTTTCCCACTCTCTATCTCTCTGGGAGTATTCACCCAGGGTCATTGTGGGTTGCAGAAGGTGGAAGGTCTGGCTTTTGTAATTGCTTCCCCGCTCAACATGGGCGTTGACTGGTCGATCCATACTCCCAGTCTGCCTCTCTCTTTCCCTAGTAGGGTGGGTCTCTGGGGAAGCAGAGCTCCAGGACACATTGGTGGGGTCTTCAGTCCAGGGAAGCCTGGCCGGCATCCTGATGGCATATGGAACCTGGTGACTGAAAAGAAAGTTAACATATAAAGCCTAACAAATTGTTGAGCAACCATAGACCCAAAGCTTGGAATAGTGGAGAGGAAGTGTTAGGGGGGTACTCACTGCAAACTCTAGTGTACTTCTGCTTTCAGGTATATATTTTGCAGTAGTTTATGGGTACGTGTGAGCATATGTTCTCTCACCGAAACTAGTGTAGGTTTTGGGACTTTGTTAGAAAGGGAACCACCTGGTATGGAATTAGAGAATACTATGAAAGGAAAGGTCTCACCTGAGTAATGAAGCTGAAGGGTAGTCATTCCACACGTGAAGTCTCTGGACACAGTCTGAAGTGAAGCATGTTGAGGTGGCAATCGTTGTGCTGATTAGGTTGCGATCGGCAGATGCAATTTTATTTCATATGGATTGGGAGAGGCATATGGGAAAGTGGGCCCTATCCAAAGATTCAAGGACTGGGGGAAGTAGAGGCTCTATAGTGGAGATGTGAGGTTCCTGCTATCTTAGGGTTCAAAAAGGCAATCGATAGTTAATGTTATCATCACATTATTTGGTAATTGGGTTAACTTTGAAAAATCCTTTTGTTAGGGTTTGCTGTACAGTATCCAGTATCTTGTATATAGCTGTGCTATTGGATGCTTCTAATCTACTTGGTCTAGGCTTTTGAGAGAGTCTGCATATCAATTACACAGCCTATATATTGAAAAGATTCAGTTTGTGTTTTGAAAAACTTCGAGACATACAATTAATTTCCCCCCTCTCATATTAATTAACTAGTGATTTATATGACTACATTTTATTAGGAGTGTACATAAACACCATTCCCTCCACCAAAAGACTGTTACCCATCCCTCCAACCCACTCCCACCCCCCACTGGCCCAGGAGGCTGCATGTCTACCCCTCACCACAGAGCTTTTACTTTGGTGCCCTACTCTCAATTTAGTCAGATCCTGCTTTTAGTTTCCCTTTCAGATCTTCTTAGTCAACTTCTGTTGATGAGTGGGATCATCCCATACTCATCTTTATCTTTCTGACTTAGCTAACTTAACATAATTCCTTCTAGCTCTGTCCAAGATGGATCAGAGAAGGTGGGTTCATTGTTCTTGATAGCTGCATAGTATTCCGTTGTGTATATATACCAAAGCTTTCTCAGCCACTCATCTGTTGTTGGGCACCTGGGTTGCTTCCAGGTTTTAGCTATTATGAATTGTGCTATTATGAACATAGGAGTACACACCTCTTTTTGGTTGGGTGTTATGGAGTCCTTGGGGTATAATCCCTGGAGAGGAATTACTGGATCATATGGAAGGTCCATGTCTAGCCTTGTGAGAGTTTTCCAGACTGCTCTCCACAGAGGCTAGACCAATTTACATTTGGTGGATCACTTTCTAACAAAGTCCCAAAAACTAGATATAGACCAGGTTCTGTGAGAGAGAGGATATGTTCACACGTATCCATAAACAAGTGCAAAATATATACCTGAAAGCAGAAGTATACTAGAGTTTGCAGTGAGTACCCCCCCCAACACTTCCTCTCCACTGTTCCAACCTTTGGGTCCATGATTGCTCAACAATTTGTTTGGCTTCTTATGTTAACTCTCTTTTCAGCCACCAGGTTCCAGATGCCATCAGGACGCTGGCCAGGCTTCCCTGGACTGAAGACCCCACCAATGTGTCCTGGAGTTCTGCTTCCCCAGAGACCTATCCTACTAGGGAAAGAGAGAGGCAGACTGGGAGTATGGACCGACCAGTCAACGCCCATGTTCAGCGGGGAAGCAATTACAGAAGCCAGACCTTCCACCTTCTGCAACCCACAATGACCCTGGGTCCATGCTCCCAGAGGGATAGAGAATGGGAGAGCTATCAGGGGAGGGGATGGGATATGGAGATTGGGTGGTGGGAATTGTGTAGAGTTGTACCCCTGCTACCCTATGGTTTGTTAATTTATCCTTTCTTAATTAAAAAATAAATTAAAAAAGAAAATATCCTTCATTTCCTTTGTTAGATTTATTCTGAGGTATTTTATATCTTTGAGCTCAATTGTGAATGGGATTGCTTCCTTTGTTTCGTTTTCTCTGGCTCATCTTTAATGTGGAAAAATGCCAGATTTGTATTGATTTTGCAAACTGATACTTTGTTGAATTTACTTATGATTTCCAGTAGTTTTTGGCAGAGTTTTTTGCGGTCCTCTAAGCATATCAACATATGATCTGCAAATAGCTATAATTTAAAATCATCCATTCTAATATGGATTCTTTTCACATCTAATTCTTGCCTAACTGCAATGGCAAGGACGTCTAGTACTATGTTGAATACAAGTGGTAAGAGTGGAGATCTTTACCTAAGTCCTGATTTTAGGTAGAATGCTTTCATTTTTTCCCCAGTTTGGTATGATGTTAGCTGTGGATTTGCCATATATAGCCTTTATTATGTTGAGTAACTTTCTTTCCACTCACAATTTCTTGAAGGCCTATATCATAAATGGGCATTGAACCTTGTTAAATGTTTTTTTTTTTTCTGCATCACTTGACAAAAATTATGTGATTTTTATTTTATTTTTGTTGATATTTGGATTATATTGGTTAACTTGCATATGTTAAACCATCCTTGTTTCCCAGGGATAAATTCCACTTGTCTTTGTAGAGATACAAAGATACAATAGATAAGGTAGAGATACAAAGATCATACAAGACTTATGCATATCTATATGGAAATAAACTTGACAACTTAGAATAAATGGACACATACTTAGAGTCATACCAACTGCCAACCTTGACACAAGAGGAAGTAAATAAACTCAACAAGCCAATCACTAGCAAAGAAAATGAAACAGTAATCAAAAGCCTCCACAAGAACAAAAACACAGATCCTGATGGCTATACTAATGAATTCTATAAAACATTCAAGGGACTAAAAGCCATCCTCCTCAAACTCTTCCAGAAAGTTGAAGAGGGAATACTCCCAAACACATTCTATGAGGCAAACATCACTTTGATCCCCAATGCAGAAAAGAACTCCAACAAAAAAGAAAACTATAGACCTATATCCTGACCTATGTGAAGACTGAAGCAAAGATCCTCAACAAAATCTTGATTAATCAAATTCAACAATATATTAAGAGAATAATCTACAAATACCAAGTGGAATTTATCTATTCTTCTCTAATTTTTTAGTGATTTTTTACCATAGCTTTCCCTCTTTTTCTCTTATTGAGTGTAGCTATTGGTTTATCTATCTTATTTATCCTTTCAAAGAACCAGCAGTTAGTTCCACTTATCTGCCTATTTATTTTTATTTTCTATTTAATTGATTTATGCTCTGATTTTAACTAATCCCTCTCCTGCTTACTGCTGGGTCTCTTTGTTGCTCTGATTCTAGTTGGTTCTGTTGGATTATTAGGTGGCTTACTAGTGATTTCTCTTCTTTATTATTATGGGCCTATATTGCTATGAACTTTCCTCTCAGGACTGCTTATGCTGCATCCCATAGGGACTTACAGCAGTTTCTTAATTTATATTGGTTAAAATAACTCTGGATTATTTTTTAAAATTTCTTCAATAACCTATGTATTGTTCATAAGCATGTTGTTTAGTCTCCATCCTTTGGGCCACTTCCTTTTCTTTTTGTAGTTGATTTCTAGCTTCATAACATCATGACCTGAGAAGATGTGGTATGCATATATGGTTTCTCTATGTGATTTTAATATGAAACCAGGCCTCAGAATCTGCTGCTGGGCTGTAGTTGTGTTCATAGAAGCAGAGTTGGATTTACTGTTTACCCACCAGAAGGTGCTGCAAGTTACCTTTATGTTTTAATGACAGACCACCAGAATCCTTTCTGTCACAGATACTCTCTGCTTGTTTGGTGTGTTCTTGCCAGCAGACAAATCAGTTGACAAAGACCCTGAAGTCATGGATTAAAAGGTCATAAGATCCATTATTTCTCTGCTAACACTGTCTGTTCTCTTTACTACTAGTAGAAGGAAAATAGCTTTTTGGTCTGCTTGAGCTCTAAATTCATGTTTGGCTTCAGTCCCACATCCCTTCTTACCTCAACCCCATGCACCAGATGAGTCCATGGTATTTCAGCATATGTCTCAGTTGTAATTGGTGAATTTTGTTAAGTTTGATAGTTGTAGATATTTATTCTTTTGGGAGAAAAGTCTTCTCTATTAGCTGTTACTCCATAGCCACTCATCCAGTATTGAAGCTTCTTTCAATGCATTGGAGTTGGACTTGATCAGGGTTGAATGCATAGCAAAGCAGCTATGGTATTCACTGAACTGTTTTACTAGTTTAAGATTTATGTCTTAAATCTAATAAAAAAGGATTATATTAATTTAATTTTCAGTCATTAGCTGTCTGATGCATTGTACAAGAAATGATAGGCTGTGGTACTCAGATTCTCTATGTTCCACAGACTACATAACAGCGTTTTGTGTATTTCCTCTATTATTCTTTCCCTCCATAACTCTTTTGTAATTTTAATGCTTTCAATTTTTTATTCTATCCCTTCAACAATCCTTTGGTATGCTCAATCTCATATTTCCCTATAGAGCTTCCTCCATTTTGTTGGGTAATTTGAATAAATGAATGAATTTTTAAGTTTGAAGTCCAAAAAGTGACATAGAGGATAAAGCACTGTGATTTTGCTTTGTTATACTGAAAGATAAATGATTAGTTAATATCAAAGGTATTACTGCAACATGTTTACTTATATATGTTTGGAATGTGCCTTATCCAGTGAAAAACTTGGAAAATTAGCAGTAGAAATCATTTTGGAATTCTTCCACAAGGAGGAAAATCCACTCATTCCCCTTATAAGCGTTTGTTTATGAACTCCTCTTATACAACTAACATCAAGTAGAAAGAAAGATGGGATTAAGAGCATCATAATAGGCACAAAAATAGGGCCAATTTTCACATTACACAGCTAAATTGGAAAGGAAGGAAATAAAGACATCAGTGGATGAAATTAATGTAATTGGAGAATACTCTAGTCAAAGTAGTTTGTTTGCTCTAATCTTGTACACGATATAAAAATTTTGTTGCAAATGGACCCCAGCTGCAAGTAATCATAGTCAGAGGCTAAATGAAATCAAAGATGATGATCTGGTGGAGAGGCAAATGCACATGCAGCTTTTTGGGGAGGGAAATAGATAATCAAAAATCCCATAATTAATACATGAAAAATGTAAGAAATCTGAAAATTAATTCATAAAGAGTTGAAATGATAAAGAAACCTTTCCAGATCTGCAATCTTTCCTACTTAAAATATTCATATTTTAAATTATTTAGATAGAAGTCTTAAACTTATAGTAAATTTTGTATCATACAAAACCATCTCAGATTGAGAGGTTACTATTATGCACTTTCCCAAAGCTGGAGAACTGACCATTGGTGTCTTATACAGACATACACATGGTACTTTCAAACAAGTCTCATCTAATTCCAAATTTTAAATATATGCATATACACATGTGTACATACAGAAATTTCATGAGAATAATCTTAAAGCAATTCCAGTTACTTTGGAATACTGACTCTCATATTTACTTAATAATTTACTAATTTTAACTATAAGTACCTTTTAAGTAACTGATTAAACTCATTCTTATTTTATTGAAACCTCATGTCTCAGAAAGTTTTTCACACACACACACACACACACACGTATGTGTGTGTGTATGTATGTATGTATGTATAGTTCATGGGTTAATATAGTAACCAATAACTAGATACTTAACTATTCTTCTCAAATGATTTTCCCTTTTAGGGATTAGGAACATTTGAGTTGCATGATAAGCAAAACTCAGCCACTTGGATCATCCACTTCATTCTAATTTTGAATAGTAATTAAAAATATTATGTTGCTACTGATGTAAACAGGATGCTAAATTTTCACAGATGCAAAATACAGAAAACAAAAAGTCTGTGGTTTATTCATTTTTATATACCTTTGAAATTCCTGGTGGTAGAAGTTTATTCTCACCAGAGCCAAAACAGTACTGTACACATTGTTCTTTGTTGCATTGCCTTTCTTATTAACTTCATCAAACTTCTCACAGTCTGAAATTACCTTGATAATTGTATAACTTGTTTATTGTCAGTTCAATTCAAATGTAAGATCCATTTGTCCTGATCAATAATAATTAATGTATAATTATATCAGGACAATGAGACAGAAGTTCAGTGTATAATTATTGAATACATAAATAGACTTAAGTGTGCAGTCCAGGAGGTGGCATATAGGATAAAACACTTAAATGTGAGCTTCAGAATTCGATCCCCTGCACTGAATACATCAGAGTAATGTTCTGCTTCTCTCCTTCTCCTCCTCTTCCTCATTCTCCTTCTCCTTTTCCCCCTCCTCCTTCTTCTTATTCTTCTTCTTCTGGTACTTCTCTCACTCTCATAAGTAAAGAAATAATATTTTTAAAATGGACTTTTAAGCTTGAGAGTTTTTTTTATTAAATATGTTTCTGGCACATTCCTAAATAATTTGCTACAACTCAGAATCTGTTTTGAGTTCATTTCCATAAAAAAAATAACTTGAAGTGTTAGGGAGGTCCTCCATTTTGTAGATAGCTAGTCGGCATATTTTAGTTATATTCCGAATGGCCTGTGGCTATTTTAGTTTTTCTTTTCTTTTTCCTTTTTCTTTTTTCCCCTGAGCCTGAAATCTGATATGCAGGTAGATGCGAGTTATTGTCTGGGGAGATGATGTCATGGCTGGAAAAAGGACCAGAAAGCTGGATCAGGGAAAAGAGTAGTTCCCTAATATGTGAAAGGGGTATAAACATTATTGGCTATAAATCCCATCAATTTGATGTGATCTGGGGCACATATTCAGCTTAGGAACCTATGTAACCTCTGCATCCCTGTAGATCTGAGATCACATTCTGTGATCATGAGTAGGAACATTCCAAGCTGCCCCAATTTCAGGACCCATCTTCCTCAGGTGGAAATAGAGTATGTTGTCCAGCCTCCCTTTGGAGGATGGAATGTTCTGTACCGTTGTAGATTCACATTGAGAGCAAGGTCCTATGGGGGCCCACAAAGGGGTCTATTTTGTTGTTCCTGATAGAGATGACCTATAACAATGGAGAGAGGGATTTATTAGGCTCATAATTGGTCAATAATTTGTTTGGCTTTGTATGTTAACAATCTTTTCAACCACCAGGTTCCAGATGCTGCATGATGCTGACCAGACTTCCCTGGATAGACAACCCCACCAATGTGTCCTGGAGCTATGCTTCCTCAGAGCCCTTCCCCAATAGGGAAAGAGAGAGACAGGCTGGGAGTATGGATAGACCTGTCAATGTCCATCTTCAGCAGGGAAGCAATTACAGAAGCCAGACCATCCACCTTCTGCATCCCACAATGAGCTTGGGTCCTTACTCCCAGAGGGTTAAAGTGTTGTTAAAATTTCCGGACGGCTCCAGCTGGCCGGGCTGGCTTCACGGTGGTGAACAGAGACGCGGAGACAACGGCTGGGCAGGGAAGCTGTATTTCTTTATTCAGGAACAACGATTCACAAACTAAGACAAACTAATCACCAAACAGAACTCGGCTGTCTCTTTGCGTTGGCGCAAGCACTCTTTCCTTTCTCTGGAACTCAGGAACCCTCTCCCTTACTCTCGAACTCAGAAACTCTCGCACTCTCGCACTCTCGAACTCCGGAACTCAGGAACTCAGGAACTCTCGGACTCAGGAACCCTCTCTCTGGGTTCCTTTGGGTGGGGCCAAGCAGGCCCGCGAAATTAACAGGACTCATTCAATTCTCTTGGGGGGGGGGGAGGGCTAGAACAAACCAATGTAAAGCATACGACATTAAAGAATAAGAAAGCTATCATATCAGGGGAGGGGATGCGATATGGGGTATTGGTGGTGGAGTTGTACCCCTCTTATCTCATGCTTTGTCAGTGCTTCCTTCTCATAAATTAAAAAAATGACTTGAGAATCTGGAAGGTTAATAATTTATCCTAGTGACTCAGGAGTTGTGTAGGATGTTGGATTTGAGCGCAGGATGGATGCCTTAGCTTTATCTCTCACTTGTGTAAACAAATAAATGTTAAAAATAAAGTGAATACATATCTAGGAGATAATACAGTGGATAAATAGCACTGGACTATAGTCTTCTCTTTTCAATTTAATATAGTCCCATTTGTTTGTTTCTGCTTTAGTCTTCCTTGCAATTGGGTTTGTTTCATCAAAGATGTCCTTGAGGTTTAGGTGGGAAAGTGTTCCACCAATGTTTTCCTCTAAGTATTTGATAGTTTCTGGTCTGACATCCAGGTCTTTAATCCATTTGGAGTTTATTTTTGTTTCTGATGAGATAAAGTGGTTAAATTTCATTCTTCTGCATGTTTCAACCCAGTTTTCCCAGCACCATTTATTGAAGAGAGCCTCCTTCTTCCATTTAATACTTTGGGCCCCCTTATCAAAGATTAGATGTCCAAAGGTGTGGGGGTTTAGTTCTGGGCTTCTACACAGCCAAAGAAACTATCAAACAAACAAAGAGACCCCTCACTGAATGGGAGATGATCTTAACACGCCATACATCAGACAAGAGACTAATCACCAAAATATATAAAAAGCTCAGCAAACTTAGCACCAAAAAAGCAAATGACCCCATCCAGAGGATATGAACAGAAGATTCACTCCAGAGGAGATCCAAAAGGCTAACAAACATATGAAAAACTGCCCCAGGTCGCTGAATGTCAGAGAAATGCAAATAAAGACAACACTGAGATACCACCTCACTCCTGTAAGAATGGCATACATCAAAAAGGACAGCAGCAACAAATGCTGGAGAGGCTGTGGGGACAGAGGAACCCTTTTGCACTGCTGGTGGGAATGTAAATTGGTACAGCCTCTGTGAAGAGCAGTCTGGAGAACTCTCACAAGGCTAAACATGGACCTTCTATATGACCCAGTAATTCCTCTCTTGGAGATATACCCCAAGGACTCCATAACACCCAACCAAAGAGAGGTGTGTACTCCTATGTTCATAGCAGCACAATTCATAAGAGCTAAAACCTGGAAGCAACCCAGGTGCCCAACAACAGATGAGTGAGTGGCTGAGAAAGCTGTGGTATATATACACAATGGAATACTATGCAGCTACTAAGAACAATTAACTCAACTTCTCTGACCCATCTTGGTCAGAGCTAGAAGGAATTATGCTAAGTCAGAAAGATAAAGATGAGTATGGGATGATCCCACTCATCAACAGAAGTTGAGAAAGAAGATGAGCAAGGGAAACTAAAAGCAGGATCTGACTAAATTGAAAGTAGGGCACCAAAGTAAAAACCCTGTGGTGAGGATGGACATGTGGCTTCCTGGGCCAGCAGGGGGTGGGGGTGGGTGGGTGGGATGGGACACAATCTTTTGGTGATGGGAATGGTATTTATGTACACACCTATTAAACTGTAGTAATATAAATCACTATTTAATATGAGAGGGGGGACTATTGATTGTATGTCAAACAAAGGGACTTTTCAAAGTTAACACAATTACCAAATAATGTGATGTTAACAATAACTATCCATTGTCTTCTTGAACCCTAAGACAGCAGGAACCTCACATTTCCACTATAGAGCCTAAACTTCCCCCAGTCCTGGGACCCTAGGGTAGGGCCCACTTTCCCATATGCTTCTCCCAATTCTTATCAAATTATATTGCCTCCACTGATCGCAACATAATCAACACAAGGAGTGCCACCCCAGTATGCTTCACTCCAGACTGTGTCCAGAGACTTCAGGTGTGGAACGACAACCCTTCAGCTTCATCACTCAGGTGAGGCCTTTCCTTTCATAGTATTCTCTAACTCCATCCCAGGGGGTTTACTTTCTAACAAAGTCCCAAAACCTAGATATAGACCAGGTTCCAGGAGAGAGAGCATATGTCCACATGTATCCATAAACCAGGGCAAATATATACCTGAAAGCAGAAGTACACTAGAGTTTGCAGTGAGTACCCCCCAACACTTCCTCTCCACGATTCCATCCTTTGGGTCCTTGATTCTTCACCAATTTGTTTGGCTTTGTATGTTAACTCTCTTTTCAGCCACCAGGTTCCAGATGCCATCAGGATGCCAGCCAGGCTTCCCTGGTCTGAAGACCCCACCAATGAGTCCTAGAGCCCCGTTTCCCCAGAGACCCACCCTACTAGGGAAAGAGAGAGGCAGACTGGGAGTATAGACTGACCAGTCAATGCCCATGTTCAGCGGGGAAGCAATTACAGAAGCCAGACCTTCTACCTTCTGCAACCCTCAACGACCCTGGGTCCATGCTCCCAGAGGGATAGAGAATGGGAAAGCTAGTGGGGAGGGGATGAGATATAGAGATTGGGTGGCAGGAATTGTGTGGAGTTGTACCTCCCCATCCTATGATTTTGTTAATGTCTCCTTTAAAAAACAACAACAAAAAAAACAGTCTTCTCTAATATCAGAAATGATAGCTGAAAAATTTCTATCTCCTTTCTTTGTCTTCCTTCATTTTCTTCTGATGGGTTTTCTGACTTACTAGATGTCTCTTTCCTTTCTTTCTTTCTTTCTTTCAACTTTTGTTATGCTCTTTCTTTCGTTTAACTTTTGTTGTGCTCTCTATATTTATATTCATGGGGTCCCTTAACTAAAAAACAAACAAACAAAAATAGGCCAGAGTGAGAGACAACTTGACTCTGCAAAATAAAAAGAGAAAACTAAGTGCCTATGGTTGCTATTCTTCAAATACCCCTAAGCATGTCTTTCTCAATGTTTGCAACTATTAAATGAGGTAGTAAGACCCAGCTTGAAAAGGTGTTTTATATGTAAACTGGCAACTGCCATAGAGGTCGGTATAAATGTAAACTATTCCAACAAACAATTTTGTAGTAATGTCTACATCCCATTCATGGTTGAGAAAAAAAATTGCTCATTCACTACACACACACCCCCCCACTTCAGTGGTGTTGTGAGATTAATTCCTGGTGTGTGTGATATGGACAAGTTAACCTGACTTTGAAAGAGATTTCACTACTACTCATTGGCTGTGATTATAGCACTACTGAAACACATTTATAGCCCACTTGTGACCATAAAAGCTGATGTGTAGAATGAGTCTAGTATTTCAACTCCAAGGAGAAAGAACAGTGAATTTTTGAATGGGGTATAAGGTAGTCCTGGGTTTTTACACACTTAACTATAACCAATTAATAACCATAAATGATCAAATCACTCAACTCATGGAGAGCAAATATAATATTTCCAGGCCTCAGCATGAACTGTTAGCAGACTTGTAAGAATTGCTAATGCTTTAAAATAGTCTTAAAATGTATTGGCTGAAAGCTAAATATAGTATCTCACCCACAGAGTAGCATGCAATGTTCTTAGGATGAGAATTAGCACTATGAAAACACTTTTCTCAAAAGATCTTCAAAATATTTTTATGCAAAATATTTTTATTCCAGTGAATAGCAAAAAATCATTTATCTTAAATCAAAAGTAAATCAAAACTTTCTTAGAGATTTTCAACAGAAGGAAAAATATAACTAGCAATTAGTACACAGTAATGTGTCAAATCATGATATTCTCTCAACTTGTCGAAGCAGAAGAAAACTTGTATTTCAAGAAGATAACTAAGAACAATAAAAAACAAAGTACTGTGAAGGTGTTAATGTATAAACCAGTTTCCAAAATAGTTATATGTATGATCACTGAACACAGTTATGAAAAATCATACTGTATCCCAAAACTACTTTAAAAAAAAAATTTATTTATTCCATTTAGTTGCCCTTGTTGTTTTATTGTTGTAGTCATTATTGTTGTCATTGCTGTTGGATAGGACAGAGATAAATGGAGAGAGATAAAGGAAGGCAGAGGGGGAAGAGAAAGATAGACACCTGCAGACCTGCTTCACCGCTTGTGAAGTGACTCCCCTGCAGGTGGGGAACCAGGGCTCCAACCTGAATCCTTACTTCAATCCTTGAGCTTTTGCGCCACCTGCGCTTAACTCGCTGCGCTACAGCCCAACTCCCCTAAAACTACTTTTTAAATGTCAGTGGTTTTGAAACATGTCTTGTCATCCAAATTTGTATAGGTAATCACACCTGACATATTAGTAAATACGAGAAGTTTGTATTGTTTGAATTACAGGTCACATAAGTGATCTGCAACTGCTTCAGTATGATTTATTGACATTATTTAGTGATATTGTTGCAAAAGTATTTGCTCCAAAATCAAACTTGGTAGATTAATGTGTTTCTCTATCATTTAACAAGGAAAAAGTACTTATAATGACACACCTACACATTTTCAAAAGAAAAATAAAGCATTTTTTATTCCTTTGAAACTATACCAACTACATGACATAAAGCAATTATTTTTTCTTCTTCTTTAAAAAAGTATTTATTTATTTATTTATTATTGGATAGAGACAGAGAAATTGAGAGGGGAGAGGGAGGTAGAAAGGGAGAGATACCTGCAGCCTTGGTTCGCTACTCGTGAAGCTTCTTCTCATGGGGACCAAGGGCTTGAACCTAGGACTTGGTGCACTATAATGTGTGCACTTCACCAAGTGTGCCACCGCCACCACCAGGCCCCTAAAGCAATGTTTTTTCTTTTTCTTTTTTTTTTTTTTAAGATTTCCTCCTTTATACAGAACAAGGAAACTCTATACATGTTGGTATTATTCTAAGTTTCATCAACAATTTCCTTGCATTTAGAAAAGTTCATGATCTTCAAACCACAAAATATTTTCACATAAATTAGCGGTTTCCAAATTTCTTACTGAGGAGGAAATATCATCATGGGATTGAGCAGAAATTGAGTCATTTGGAAGTTGAAATGCTAAATGTAAAAAGAACTTTAAAATACACACATGTAAGTAAATTGCATAATTCCTTGGTTAAAATGCTGATATTTCTTGAAGCTGTAATTTCAAAGCTAGAATCTTTCTTTTCCAAATGCATAGATGATGAAAAAATGGTATTATCTACATATCTTAATGATTTTACTATATGTTTGTTTATGGAGTAAAATTAATATATTAAAAAATTTAAGTTCACTTCACAATTAAGTGTTCTTTTCAGATGTCAAATACTCAAAAGTGAAATGAATCCTAAATTTTAAATAATTTATTTTGTGTATCATGTTTTTATTATTAATTCCAGAATAAAATATGCAATGTATATGAAACAGGAGGTTTATATATTAAAAAAAAACTGTTAAGAACCTGCCAGATTGATCTCTTGGATACTATATTTGCTGTGCTATGTGTTTTCACAAATTTAACTTGTCTTGGTTGCACTGGGGGAAGGCTCTCTTTCTGTGCTGTCTTTCATTATGTATAATTTTATTATCATCAGGACTCCAAAGATGTCTTTCATTCCTCTCTCCCACTCCTTCCCCAGAATGTATTGCTTTGATGCAACACATCATGCCCCACTTATGTTTCCCTTTATTTTCTCCTCCCCTGTCCCTGTTACTATATATTAAGTTCTGCCTACAAGTGAGATCGTTTGGTATGTGTCCTTTCCTTTTAGTTTATCTAACACATGGTTTCAAATTCCATCCAAGATGAAACAAAGGGGATGGCTTCATTTTTAACAGCTACGTAGTATTCCATCACATATATATCAGTTTGTTTGTTTTGCTACTCATTTGTTGTTGGGCATCTGGGTTGCTTCCAAGTTGTGGTGATTACCAATTGCACTGCTAGAAACATGGGTATATTTAGACCTCTTCTAATAGGTTTTTTTTTTGTTGTTGTTTGTTTTCTTTGGATAAATTTCCATGAGAGAAATTTCTGAGTAATAGGGTAGGTCTATTTTTGTGTTTTGAGAAATATCTAGACTGTTTTACATAAAGGTTGGACTAATGTACACTTCTACCAGTAGTACAAAAATGTCCCTTTCCCCCCCACATTCTTGTCAACATTTGTTGTTACTGTTCTTTCTGATATTTGCCATTCTCACAGGTATAATGTGGTGTCTCATTGTTGTCTTTATTTGCAGTGACTTTGAACACTTTCCTATGTGTCTGTTGGCTCTCAGAATCTTTTCCTCTGTAAAGTTTCTGTTCATGTCCTTGCCCTATTTTCTGATGGGGTTGTTTGCTTGTTTGTTTTTGGTGTTTTATTTACTTAGCTCTTTATGTGTTTTGGTTATTAGTCCTTTATCTGAAGTATGTTATATAAAGATCTTCTCCCCACCCTGTAAAATATCTTTCTATTAAGGTGGTGGTACCCTTTGCTGTGCAGAAGCCTTTCAGTTTGATATAATCATCGTGATTTGTTTTTCTTTTCTTTGCTGTTGGATTTGAATCTTTGAAGACCTTTTTGAAGCATAGGTCATGAAATGTTTTGCCAATGTTTCTTACACATATTTGATAGTTCCTGTTCTAATGTTCATGTTTTGATCTAATTTTCTCAATACCATTTGTTGAAGAGTCTCTCCTTCCTCCATTTAGTACTTTGGGCCATTTGTCAAAAATGAGTTGTTCACTGATGGCAGAGGAGGACCTAGTAGGGGTTGTATTGTTATGTAGAAAACTGGGAAATGTTATGTATGCACAAAATATTTTTATGTATGCACAAAATGTATTTTATTGTCAACTGTAAATCATTCATCTCCCAATAAAGAAATTAAAATTAAAATTTTTAGAAAAAAGAGTTGTCCATCAGTGTGGGTTTCTTTTCCTCTCTCTTTTTCTATGTCACTCTCTACCCAAAAAATTAACCTGGAGCAGTGAATGACAAAAGAAAGGAAAAAAAAAGATTGCTAGACTATTCAGATATTTTATTTTTTATTAAGCAGTTATATTGTGTGAGAAAAAAATATTAAGAGAAAGAGCACTACTCAGTTCTGGCTTATGGTGGTGTTGGTGATTGTATCTCGGACCTTTAAACCTTTAACTTTAAAGTCTTTTGCATAATAATTATAGTCTCTTCCCTAATCCACCACTTCTGAAACTCTATTTGTTTAGATCCACATCTCTTCTTTGAAAACCAGATATGTTTCAGAGTTGTGATTTAGTTTTTGTATTTTATATGGATGACACAGAGAATGTACATATACTACATTATAAACCTAGTCCTAACCAAATCAGCATTTCTAAATACTGAGAAGTCTGAAAAATCATTTGAAACTAAGACGAGCAATATTTTCCATCTTCAAGTAAGCTTCCAAATTATTCCATATTTAGTAAGGTCTCTTTAATATATAATGGAAATGTATATGTATATATGCATTTATGCATAAGAATTAAAGGTGGTGGTATTAATAAACTTGCTGCTTTCCCCTAACTAATTTAAAAGACTATAAAAACACGGTTTAATTCTGTGTATTGACAGTGAAATAACATGAAATAAATGTAATAAATTCTAAGACTCAGGGAGTCGGGCGGTAGCCCAGTGGGTTAAGCACACTTGGTGCAAAGTGCAAAGACTGGCATAAGGATCCTGGTTAGAGCCCCTGGCTCCCCACCTGCAATGGAGTCACTTCACAGGCCGTGAAGCAGGTCTGCAGATGTCTGTCTTTCTCTCCCCCTCTCTGTCTTCCCCTCCTCTCTCCATTTCTCTCTGTCCTATCCAGCAACAACGACATCAATAACAGCAACAATAATAGCTACAACAATAAAAAACAACAAGGGTAACAAAAGGAAATAAATAAATAAATATTTTTTAAAATTCTTAGACTCAGAAAATATCTCCTCAGAAGTACCTTGATATGAGGAAAAGAAGCTTAACTACAAACAATCCCTATAATTTGCCTAGCATTGTTAACACAAAAATGAATCAAGAAACTAGATCAAATAGTAGGAGCTCATAAAAGTAGACTTAGAAAAATAAAAGGACATCTGTCTCCTTTTAAATGGAATTTTGGGCATGATTTATTTTTTTATTAGTGATTTAACATTCATTTATAAGATTGTAAGGCAATATGATGTACAAATCCATACTGTTCCCACCAGAGTTCTGTCTCTCTATTGGAAACTTTCCTATTCTTTATCCCTTGGAAGAGTTTTACTGGATGTGCGGATAGAACCATTTTCGGGAGCTGGGCGGTGGCGCAGAAGGTTAAGCGCATGTGGCACGAAGGGCACGTACTGGCATAATGATCCCGGTTCAAGCCCGTGGTTCCCCACCTGCAGGGACGTCTCTTCACAGTCACTTAACAGGCAGTGAAGTAGGTCTGCAGGTGTCTATCTTTCATTCCCCCTCTCTGTCTTCCCCTCCTCTTTCAATTTCTCTATGTCCTATCCAACAACAAGGACAGCAATAACAACAATAATAACGATGATAAAACAACAAGGGCAACAAAAGGGAAAAATGATAAAAAAGAGTCAGTAGCTAAAGTGATCCTTAATATTCTTTTTTAAATTATTATTCCCTTTTGTTGCCCTTGTTTTATTTTTGTAGTTATTGATGTCATCATTGTTAGATAGGACAAAGAGAAATGGAGAGAGGAGGGGAAGACAGAGAGGGGGAAAGAAAGACAGACACCTGCAGACCTGCTTCGCCCCGTGAAGCTACTCCCCTGCAGATGGGGAGCCAGGGACTCGAACCAGATCCTTACGCTTATTCTTGCGATTTGCGCCACCTGCGCTTAACCCACTGTACTACCGCCCGACTCCCGATCTTTAACATTCTTGATGCATCAATACTGATGATGAAAATATCAGGACGGAAGTATAAGCTCTTTTTTTTTTTTCTATAGTGCTATTTGGGTCCATCCTATGATTACCATTTCTATAACATGCCTCGTTTCATTGCATTGAGAAAATAATCTTAGGGAAGCCTGAGAGACTTGGTGTGTGCGTGTGTGTGTGTGTGTGTGTGATGCTAACACTATCAATCAGTCTATCTATCTATCTACAGAGATCATAGCACTAAAACGTTCTTCAGTGCAGTTGGTGGCAGGCTTGAACCTAAGTTCTGAACATGACAAAGGAGCAAACAATTCAAGTGTGTTGTTTCATCAACTCTGATTTTTTTTTTTAATGCTACCAGAGTTAATCACTGGGGCTCAGTGTCTGCACTACTCTATCATTTTTAGCAACCATTCTTTCCTATCTCTCCCTTTTGACAGAAGATGAGATAAGTAGAGGAATGACAGGTGCAGTTCTACTCTACCATTAGTGAAACATTTTCCCTGCAAGTGGAGACTGGGTACTTGAACTCTGGTCCTTGTGCATGGTAATATGTGTTCTACTGGATGAACAACCACCTGCAAGCAAGGTGTTTATTTTTCTGGTAGAGATAAAAACAGAACTTTTCTATTCCAAATCCCCAATTTTTAAAAATATTTATTTTATTTATTTATTCCCTTTTGTTGCCCTTGTTGTTTTATTGTTGTAGTTATTATTGTTGTTGTCATTGTTGGATAGGACAGAGAGAAATGGAGAGAGGAGGGGAAGACAGAGAGGAGGAGAGAAAGATAGACACCTGCAGACCTGCTTCACCGCCTGTGAAGCAACTCCCCTGCAGGTGGGGAGCCGGGGTTCGAACGGGGATCCTTATGCCAGTCCTTGTGCTTTGCGCCACCTATGCTTAACCTGCTGCGCTACAGCCCGACTCCCCCAAAATCCCAAATTTTTACTGAGCAAAATTTTTCTTCAGAAAGGTGAAATATATTTGAAGATGTTTCAAAACTACAGAGGTTATAGGACTGAGGCTGGAGATTTAGTCTCCATAAAAACTGTATCCCTCTGTTCACGTGTCTGAACTTCTCTAACAACGACAGTTCAATAGGAGGGTGGTGGCACATAGCTCAGAGGTGGTGAAAAGGCTAAATGAGATCATTAGAATGGGGTCAAACTGTTCAAACATATATTGCATAAAGTCATGATTCTTGCTTTTGTTTTATTGGGAAGGGGAAGAGAGAGATAAAAGGGAGATAAAAAGACACTTAGATCTAGATACTCTCCTCATTTACTTACTGCACACAATCACTCTAACTCTAACCCTGTCAGAGAAAGTAAGAACTGCTGTAAAAGCTAGATAAGGGCAGAGACTGGCATACATTAATGATGGTCCTTTTGGTCACTATCAGGCCAACTCAACATCCATGGCCCTAGTTAGGGAAACCTGGGATTCCCACATAGACATGATAGTCCTAGTCCTCTACCAGATTCCTCTCCACTGTCACTGGTCATCTCCATCAGGAACAACATCATAAACCCTCTTGTGGGCCTCTACAGTACCTTGCCCTCAATGTGAAGCAATAACGATACGGAATGCCCCACTCCCTGAAGGGAGGCTGGGTCAGCATACTCTGCCACTGGTCCTGACATGAGTGCAGCTTAGAATGTTCCTTGCTATGACCACAGAATGCAAGCTCAGACCTACAGGGATGCAGAGGTTACACAGGCTCCTGTGCTGAATCAGATCAATGGGGTTTACAGTTAATGGCATTTATATGTTTTTCGCATATTTGGGAGCAACTTTCTTCCCTGATCCAGCTTACTAGTCCTATTTCCAACTCTGACACCATATCCCCAGATAATACTTTTAGCCTGCCTATATAGTATTAGCTTTTGGGCTCCGGCAAAAATTAGTAAAGTCGTGGGTCCCTTGGAATATACCTAGCTCTTCCCAAAATGGAGATCCCCCATGTATCATCTCCTCTATTTTTACCTTTAGGTTACTGATTATTAATTTTTTAAAGTTATTTTAATGATTTTCAACCAAGTTGCAATGACACCAAACTGACTTCCATGGGCAGATGACACCACCAATATGTCCTGGAACCCTACCTCTCCAGAGCCCTGCTCCAGTAGGGAAAGATAGAAACAGGCTGGGAATATAGATCAACCTGCCAACACCCATATCCAGCAGAGAAGTGCTTATAGACGTCAGACTTTCCACATTCTGCACCCCATAATGATCCTGGGTCCATGCTCCCAGAGGGATAAAGAATAAGAAATCTTCCACTGGAGTGGAGGGGATGAAATATGGAACTCTGGTGGTGGGAATTGTGTGGAATTTTACCCATATTATCAACCATTATATCCATTTAAAAAATTGCTCTAAAAAGACAGTCTACAAAACATAAAATAGAAGGAAGGATGATACATTTAATATATTTCAATCCTACCAGTTTTAAAGTTCTTTGTGAATAATGTTTGCCACTAGAATAAATTTTGTTAATGAAAAAAAATGGAATTTTCTTGACTTTTAAAAGTAATATTTCCTTAAGAAGAAAGATTTACCACTGACACAGAAAATTCCTGTCTTTTTCACTTTGTTCCAAAATTGTATTAATGGAGTGTTTGTCATGGGAATAAATTAAAATGGGGCATACAGCATGTGGAATGGGATGATATTTCTGCACCACGCAATTTACAAGAAAACAATATGATTTAGATGATTTCACTGACCGCGTGGCCCACGTAGAGCCTTGGAATGCACAGGGGTTCATTCAGTGAGAAGCATGTGCTTTTTAGAAGATTTCATTTGGAATTTCTCAGAACAAGTTTATGAAAGAATCTCTTATATTTAAAATTAGAATTGACTGCTTGGTACAGGAAGGCATATTTTATACTATAGTTATATCCATAAGTATTATAAAAGAGAAAATCTGAATGAGAGTGATGAAAGACAGAAGGAACGAATCCGAAAAAGAAAGGAAAGGAGGGAAGGAGGGAGAAGAAAGAAAACAACTACCTTATAAAATAATAAAATATCAGGACTTTACAAATATGAAAAGATCTTAACTCTAGGATCTTCCCGCTAGCCTTGATCTTAGATATAAAAATCTCTTACAGAAAGGATACAAGCTATCGCTATACTAGCACTCCTTGTAACTCAACATGAGTAGTAAGAACAAATCAAAGATTTGACCAAATCAAAGTCAGATACAATTGTATGCAAGCAGTATTAAAATATACAACTTGGCATCCAAGTATTTATGTTTAATGATCTTATAAATGTTGAAAGAGTAGAGCATAAATGTTTGAAATGTTTCTAGAATTTGGAAGGCTACTCTGATTTTTATTGTAGGCATTTTCCCATAGCAATTCAAATTGTAAGGTAAATGCATAGAAACCAAACAAAATTATATCCTTCCAAAAATATTTTTCATCTATTTATTTTTTTGTATATCCATAAAATAGAACCTTCCAGAAACCTATCTTATTGAGAATAATTCTTTTTAAGGACAATGAGTAAATTAAATTTAATAAAAATTTTGCCTATATGTAAATATAGGCAAACATTAAATTGACTTTTAAGAATTTTTAATAACAAGTCTGAATCTACATATTCATCTTACATAACGAAATCTCTAACTCTATTCATGGAGGGGTGTATAGAGGGACGGGGTAAAACGAAGGCAGAGGGAGGTGGATGGGTGGGAAAACATAGGATAAAGGAAACATGTTTAATGAACGCCATTGTATTCAACAAGTTTCAGGCTGATTGCTCCGATTCTGTGAAATTTATGCCGTTAGCTAAAATGTTCTGAGGAAACAGAACCACCCACTGGGTGTAGCAACCAGTATCATTTTCTTTTCCATTTTTCTGCTTATCCACCCACGTAAAAATACTAATAATAAGTGTTTTACAATAGACTTCCAACAGGACAATCATACCGAAAGACGAGAGAACATCAGAGACAGAGGAGCCAGGGAAAGAGCTGCCCAAAGAAATGAAGAGCTGAGGAGAAAAAGCAACAATACAGACGATCTCAGGATAAATTCGACAGGAATTGCAAGGCCGGGCACTGGGCCAACTGCCATATGCCCTGACAAAGACACCAACAGCAGCAGCGAGCCCAGGGAGCGCTCTGTCATTAGCCCCTCACCCAGCAGTGGAGGAAACTCATTTAGCCCCATGCTGGACTTTCATTAGGCCAGACTCGCATCAGATGGTCCTGTGTTTTGGCTCCTAAGTGGGTTGGCCCTGTGTTGGGGGTGGGGAAGCAGCCTCAGCACTGTGCAAGGGTGAAGACTTGGTCCCTGACAGATGTGGGTGCATGGAGGCAGTGTGGCCACAGGGCGGAAGCAGGTCTAACTTTCAAACTGACATTTGTGACACAAAACCATTGGAAAGGGGGGAAAAAGATACTATACCGTTCAATTTTATTTTTAGTTTTCCGTCAAAGGAAAATGAGATATTGTGAAGCAATATCCACCCAGCTGAAAATAAGGCTTTCAGAAAGCTTGACTTGGAACCAAAGCTCAGAGCCGAGGTTGACATTGGCATATTTTTTAACTTCAGGACTGATGAAAAGTGATAAAAAGTCAATGAAGCAGAGGATGTTAATATACCTAAAAACAGATTTTAGAGGGCTCTTCTTTGTAGGGCAGTTATGTTAGAAATTTCACAGAAATAAAGAGTGAATATTGGATTGTAGTAGACACTCATGAGAAAGATGATGTGTTGCTTAGAAAAAGAATCTAAAACTCATATCCTTGGTGTCAAGGAAGAAGTTATTTCAAAATTGCATTTGAGTTTATTTCTTCTACATCAATAATAACTCTATCAAGAAACATAGAGGAAAATGACAGCTGACAATAGTTTCTTTTTTCTCTTGGCCTTTCCAATGCTGAAAAACAATCCTGCTCAACATTCGAATCACTGATTATTTTAAAATCACATTATATCAATGTGCTTTTCTACACTATTGTACTATATATACTCTGTGAAAGTTTTTCAATAATAATTGAACCCAAAATGTATTATTCTGTTACTTTTCCAGTTGTCTGTGAATTATAGAACATATGACCTAGATGAAATGAAAACTTTATTTTGATTCTTTTATTTTGTTGATTGAATAAGTTTATTTCCTGTCAATGGTAAATGGCATCACATTACACATAAGTTTAGTATTAATTTAAATATATCTATCAGATACTAACTGTAATTTATTTTATATTCATTTAGCTTTCTGTCCAATATCTAGCAATGTATACTTCAATTCAATTTGTATGAGGGCAGTGGATTGAAATGAAAAGAGTTGTGAAAACAAAACAAGAGAAATTTTCCTTACATCCCAAGATTTTCACATGAAAATATATTTACTGTATATTTAGAATCCTCCTAGAAAAACATCAATAATTTACACGACCAGCTATCATAGGTGCAGTAATGCCTGAACTCTGAATTATGGGCAACAGATCAAAGGGAATGACTGAAAAGCTCGGTTTCTCATCCTTTCAGAAATTAGTGCCTAGCTACTATTGCTAAAACCTTCTGTTCTCTTTCTCTATCTGCCTTGACATCAAGTTTATGGCTCTCTCTAGGTCAATGGACCGTAGGGAACTTCCTTGGTGCAGGGAAGCCCCTTCCACTACATTTCACTCTGGGCTTCTCTGCCTACTTGTCAAGCTTACCATCCACTTAATTATCTTGGTGTTTCAGTTTATAGAGAAATTAGAAAGCATTGTTGCAGAGAGATCCTTGAACCTAATATTTTCAGTTTGGCATTTAAAAATATTCTTCTACTTAATTTAAATAAATGAAAGTAGAAATGGTAGAGTTAATGAAAAAGGAAACCATCTTTTTTATTAAGAATGAAAGTTATAGAGGTTGAGATGTACTGAAACCTATCTTGGGGGAATGTCAAAATGGACCCTCCCGACAATAATTCACTCAGTGAATACTGAAGTTAAAAAAAAAGAAATAAGTAATTCAAAATAAATAATATTACCAACAAAAAGGAAAAATGAGAAGCTATTGTAAAATTATCTTTCACATGAAAAAAAAAAAACATCTATTGATAAATAAATAAACATGAAGCTGAAATTCCTGACATTGTGAGATCACAATTCTCTGGAGTTTAGTTTTGGAAGCATTGCTAGTATACGTATGTATGAATGACGATGTGTGTTAGCATAATAACAGAAGATGCAAAATTTGACTACCTAGATGCTCCAGATGCATTAGAGGTAGTTACTGCAGGGAGCAGTCTGACTATTTTAGCAAACTGGGCCAAGTCTGTGAGATGCAGTGCAGGTGAAGACCAAGTACAGAGTCCTGGAGCAGGTGGGCTGTGTTGAAGCGCCACCTACTGAAATACTGTGTCCCCTGGTCCTGAATGCCCAAAGTTGGCATTTACTATAGCATTGGCAAAACTGGTTCAGGGGAAAAAATTACAGTACAAATGAAATCCTATTTTTGGCAAGCAGGACTCTATAAGTGTGTCAGCTTCAATCTTTACTGAGTGCAGTAGTTTGTCTATGCTAATATGCCTGTACCCTCCCTCTCCTAAAGAATAAAAATCAGATAGGAGGGTAGCTTGCAGGCTCACAAACTGGGTTGTTTATAGGCATATGAGAAAAAGGGATGAAAAAAGGCAGACGAGGGTTTTTTCCCATGCATTTCAAGAATTTGCAAGATTGTATTCAGAATGAAATAGAGTAAAAATTATACAATCTCATACCCATAGCTCTGACAGATTACATTATCCTAATGAAGATGACAAAATTAAAACTCAAAAGCTAAATGCACACCAGGTCTTATTTATGTCAGCTAACACTCTGACTCCATATTAAAAGAATATAGAGAACGTATTGAAGAGGAAGGAGGTATTCATCTCACTTAGTGATTAAGAATAAGAATGCTGTCTAGTCACGTTGCGCATGACACAGCCAGCTCCTGATCAAGGATCTAGATGCAGTAACTCATCTGGAGAGTTATAACAGAATATCATGTTGCATGGTATGGATATTAGTAAAGAATTATTAAACGTCTTAAGATATTTATCTAAAGATATCTTTAAAATAAGATGTCTGAAGATAGTCTTTCAAAAAAAAAAAACATCTTAAGGCTAAGACAAAGCATTTTTTCTGCCATCTGTGCAGAATGACTTAACCTTGATGGATAAAGTCATTCAGCATAAAAGCATATGACTTTTTGTATAATTTAGAGGAAGAGTTTTTTTCTTTTTCTTCTGACCTAAATTTTCAAAGTTATGTGAGCAGAAATTCTATTCTTTAAGGAAGTACAAATAGTATATTTAAATAGCATACCACAGGCTAATTCAGATGGTGCTAACATAACTTTCTGAGTAAAGATAATTTATATAATATTTATGTTAAATAGTTGAAGTAAATGTTCCTAGATAAGATATATTCTTAAAAGTCTCCCTAGTTAATATATATGTGCACCATCTGTGTAAAAATCAATATAAGTAGCAAAGTCATTGATATACTTAACTGTTGGAACACATTTTCATGGCCTCCTTATAGGACTGCAATCTTTCATTATTTTGACTTTTGGACTCATAAATTTCCAAAAGTAAAATCCTTTGTATGAAGTACTCTCCTTTCCAGAAATGATCATTCCTCTTTGATTAAACATGATGTTTAATTGACAAAAATAAAAATTAAAGCATTATAAAGTATTGGCTGAAAGCCAAATATATATATACATATACTTCTGGAAACTAGTTCTTCTTCAAGAAGAAATTTATTATTACATACTAGATTTTCAGTGTAAAATACATTGTGATTTAATAATTGAAAATGTTTATTCATGTATATTTTAGAAATAATTCTAATTTAGTGCCATTGTCCTAATCAGAACTGAATATTATATTTTTTAAATATTTATTTATTTATTCCCTTTTGTTGCCCTTGTTGTTTTATTGCTGTAGCTATCATTATTATTGATGTCATTGTTGTTGGATAGGACAGAGAGAAATAGAGAGAGGAGGGGAAGACAGAGTGGGGGAGAGAAAGATAGACACCTGCAGACCTGCTTCACCACCTGTGAAGCAACTCCCCTGCAGGTGGAGAGCCAGAGGTTCTAACAGAATATTGTATCCTTAAGAATCATAATCTAAGAATAATCAGGGTTTACTGTTGTGGCCTCCCCTAACTAGTTAACAACAGTGTTAAGCAGGGTTTTTATCATGTATTCATGAGGCTCTGGGCTCTTTCTCCAACACTACATGGGAGCAGCATCAAGGAAAACTTTTCTGATGATGGGACTTTTTTTTTTTCTTTTTATCTCTCTCCTTCTTTCTCTCTCTGTTTATAATTCACTCTTAAAATAAAAAAAAATTAAAAAGTCACTGTATCAGGAAGGCAGATCAGAGGAAGCACACAAGGAGACCCGAGTTTGATTTAAAGAAGCACATAATTAAAAATAAAAACTAAGTAAACAAAAGTGGACACCCATTTTCTGTTCTCCATAATGTAAGGGTGGTAATAACTATCATTTCTCCCATTAAAAATATTAAGGTAACTTCTGTAAAGTCAGTTCAAGGCACAATTTTAATTTTTTGTTGAATATTCAAATTTAATACTAAACTCAGTTAACCCAAAGTTGCATTTGGAGATACATCCATGCCAATACACTTCACAAGGACAGTGTCAAACACACTTTTCCCTCCAGTTCTTTGGAAATAACTGACAGAATTTGGACTATGTGGTGAGTTAGTATTCCACAATACACAAAAGCAAACTTAAGGAGGTGATTTGTGATAAGCAAGCTCTTTTTTTTCCTCCCTGTTGTTGCCCATTATTATTATTATTGTTGTTGTTGTTATTATTGATGTCTTCACTGCTGGACAGGCCAGAGAGAAATGGAGAGAGGAGGAGAAGACATAGACGGAGAGAGAAAGACACCTGCAGACCCACTTCACTGCCTGTATAGCGACTCCCCTGCAGGTAGGGAGCCAGGGCTTGAACTGGGATTCCTACACCAGTCCTTGTCCTTTGTGCCCCATGCACTTAACCTGCTGCACTACAGCCTGACTTCCGGTAAGCAAGTTCTTATTCTGCAATGGAATGTTATTTAAAACCTTTACAGATCTCTGCAAGAATAGAAAAAAGGAAGTTTTAAACTTAACCATTACACTCAAAGGCAGCTCATCTTAGCTGACAACTAGAGAAGAATGAATTCCATGTAAGAAAAAAAAAAAAGTCTCTCATTTAATGAAATAACAATGTCTTGACACCCACCTTAACACAGAACTTTGTTGTGGGTCATGACAACTAACACAGAGAGCAGCAAAACACAGAGGCACAATCATGAATGAACTGATAAAATGGAGAGTCTAGCTTTTCCTACTGTATGTCAAACACCACACTGAATGCGCCATCTACCTTAGCACTAAACCGGGAGTAAAGAAAGAAAAGTGTCCCTGCTCTGGGGCTACTCTGCTCTAACTTGTTCGCTTGAGTGGAAAGCAAATTCCAAATAGAGTAGTCCTTGCCCATTGCTTTAGTCGGAAAGTTAGCAACCCAAAGTTTTTGCCTATCCAGGAAGCATACACAATTCTGTAATACATTTCTAAGTCCATCAATGTTATTAATATTTATGAGCAGGATTTAGGTGGCTCTTTTCATTATTAGACAATTGTTTTAAATGATTAAGATTTCTTCCCAAATCTCAAAATTGCCTTATTTTGCAAACTTTGTTAACAGATCAGTATGTAACCGGTATTTTTAAGGAATGGTTCTAATTTAACATATTCTGGATTTCATTTAAAGAAATCTGGAAGGATTTTCAAAGCAATATGACTTTTTCAGAGGAAATGAAAAGTATATCTTAAATAGTATTTGGCAGCTAACATCCCTCTAAGGACACCATCACTGACTTGTTTGTAAACTATGATTCTCATTAACTGGTCAGAAGTGTTTTCTTTCTTTTCTTTTTTTTTTTTTTTTACAGGAAGTTCTTGTAAGGTTCAATAAAACAATACCAAGGAAGTCTGGGAGGTTGTGCAGTAACTACAATGCTGGACTTAAAAACATGATGTCTCAAGTTAGACCTGGACCTGGGTATCACAGTGCCAGAAAAATGCTTTGATTCATTCTCATACTCACTCTCTCTCTCTCTTTCTCTCTCTCTCTCTCATTAATAAATAATTATTTAAAAACTAAGCAACAACCCTCCCATATAGCAAATTTAAAAGGGCAAGCATTTAAGCAAAAGACACAGGAAAAAATGCAAAATAAGAGACAGATCAAACACAGTTTTGATTGTGTGCACCTATTTTTAAAATACAGTATCAATCAGGGATTCCCATAAGACATACTATAAGGGTGTCTGGTAATATTAAATGGAATCCAGAATCAGAAGATGCCAGCCATCTCTCTGTGTTGAGTTCCTCTGTGAGCCACAGTTTTGTCATGACCTTAAGTAAATTAATTTAGAAAATGTTCTCAACATCTCAGTAACTGTTAAGCCATTTAACATATAATTACACTGATGGTTAGAAAATTAAGTAGGGAGTCTGGCTGTAGCACAGTGGGTTAAGTGCAAGTGGCGTGAAGCACAAGGAATGGCATAAGGATCTCGGTTCGAGCCCGCACCTCCCGAGCTGCAGGGGAGTCGCTTGACAGTTATTATAGTTATTGCTATAATCATATTATTTGGCAATTGCATTAACTTTGAAAAATCACTTTGGTAGGATTTTCTGTATCATAAACAACATCCCTATAATTTATGTCCTTTGACATTATTTTTATTTGTTTTTTTAATTTCTTTTTTTTTTTACTTTATTTTTATATAGCTGTGCTACTGGTTGCTTCTGTGTTCCTTGGTCTAGGTTTTCTTTTTAAATATATGTTAATTCTTTTTTAAATGTATTCATTTATTCACTTTTGTTGCCCTTTTATTTAAGTTCTTTATTGGGGAATTAATGTTTTACATTCGACAGTAAATACAATAGTTTGTACATGCATAACATTTCTCAATGCAACCCCCCACTAGGTCCTCTGTCATCCTTTTTGGACCTGTATTCTCCCAGCCACCCACCCTGGAGTCTTTTACTTTGGGGCAATACACCAACTCCAATTCAGGTTCTACTTGTGTTTTCTCTTCTTTTTTTAAATTTTTTATTTAAGAAAGGATTAATTAACAAAACCATAGGGTAGGAGGGGTACAACTCCACACAATTCCCACCACCCAATCTCCATTTCTCTTCTGATGTTGTTTTTCAACTTCTGCCTGAGAGTGAGATCATCCCATATTCATCCTTCTGTTTCTGACTTATTTCATTTAACATGAATTTTTCAAGGTCCATCTAAGATCAGCTGAAAATGGTGAAGTCACCAGTTTTATAGCTGAGTAGTATTCCACAACTTGCTCAGACACTCATCTGTTGTTGGACACCTGGGTTGCTTCCAGGTTTCGACTATTAAAAATTGTGCTGCCAAGAACATATGTGTACACAGATATTTTTGGATGGGTGTGTTGGGTATCTTAGGATATATCCCCAGGAGAAGAATTGCAGGATCATAGGGCAGGTCCACTTCTAACCTTCTGGGAGTTCTCCAGACTGCTCTCCACAGAGGTTGAACCAATTGACATTCCCACCAAAGTGAAGGAGGGTTCTTTTGGCCCCACAACTTCTCCAGAATTTGTTGCTGTTACCTTTTCTGATGTATGACATTCTCACAGGAATGAGGTGGTATCTCATTATTGTCTTTATTTGCATGTTTCTGACAATCAAAGACTTGGAGCATTTTTTCATGTGTTTCTCAGCCTTTTGAATCTCTTCTGTGGTGAATATTCTGTCCATGTCCTTTACCCATTTTTGAATGGGGTTATTTGTTTTCTTGTTGTTGAGTTTAGCAAGCTCTTTATAGATTTTGGTTATTAAACTCTTGTCTGATGTATGGCATGTAAAGATCTTCTCCCATTCTATGAAGGGTCTCTTGGTTTGGGTATTGTTTTCTTTTGCTGTGCAAAAGATTTTTAATTTGATGTAGTCCCATAGGTTTATACTTGCCTTAGTCTTCTTTGTAATTGGATTTGTTTCATTGAAGATGTCTTTAAAATTTATGCAGAAAAGAGTTCTGCTAATATCCTCCTCTAAGTATCTGATAGATTCTGGTCTAACATCCAAGTCCTTGATCCACTTGGAATTTACTTTTGTGTTTGGTGAAATCTAGTGGTTCAGTTTCATTCTTCTGCATGTTTCAATCCATTGTTTCCAACACCATTTGTTGAAGAGACTCTGCTTTCCCCTTTTAATAATATGGCACCTTTGTCAAAGATTAGAAGTCCATAGGTGTGGGGGCTTACTTTGTAGATTTTTAGAGTGTTCTGATATATGGCATATTTAAGGTGGTCTGACTTCCTGCAACTGGGAAGCTGGGGGCTCAAACCGTGATCCTTTGCTGGTCTTTGTGCTTTGCACCACATGAACTTAAACTCGCTGAGCTACGACCCTACTCTAGGTCTCAGCTTTTAAGAGAGTCAACAGATCAAAGACTCAGCCTATGTCTTTGCATTAAAAAATTTGAGACAATCAATCAATTTTCCCCTCTCATATTAATTAGTGATTTATATTACAAATTAATCGACATGTACATAAGCAACATATCCACCACCAAAAGACTATTTCCCATCCCATTGCCCCCCCCCCCATGAAAGCAAACTTGCCCTCAACCCAGAGATTTTTACTTTGATGCCCTACTCCAAATCTGTCAAAATCTGCTTTGAGTTTACCTTTCTATTCTTTTTTCTCACTTCTGTTTATGAGTGGGATCATCCCATACTCGTCTTTATCTTTTTGACTTAGCTCACTTAACATATTTCCTTCTGGCTCCATCCAAGACGGGTCAGAAAATGTGGGTTCATTGTTCTTAATAGCTGCATAGTATTCCATTGTGTATATATACCACAGCTTTCTCACCCACTCATCTGTTGTTGGACACCTGGGTTGCTTTCAGGTTTTAGCTCTTATGAATTGTGCTGCTATGAACATAAGTGTACACACCTCTTTTTGGTTGGGTGTTATTGTGTCCTTGGGGTATAACCCCAGGAGAGGAATTACTGGATCATATGGAAGGTCCATGTCTAGCCTTGTGAGAGTTTTCCAGACTGCTCTCCACAGAGGCTGTACCAATTTACATTCCCACCAGCAATGTAAAAGGGTTCCTCTGTCCCCACATCCTCTCCAGCATTTGTTGCTGCTGTCCTTTTTGATGTATGCCATTCTTACAGGAGTGAGGTGGTATCTTAGTGTTGTCTTAATTTGCATTTCTCTGACAATCAGTGACCTAGAGCAGTTTTTCATATGTTTGCTAGCCTTTTGGATCTCCTCTGAGGTGAATGTTTTGTTCATTTCCTCTGCCCATTTTCGGATGGGGTCATTTGCTTTTTTGATGCTAAGTTTGCTTAGCTCTTTATATATTTTGGTGATTAGTTTCTTGTCTGATGTCTGGCATGTGAAGATCTTCTTCCATTCTGTGAGGGGTCTCTTTGTTTGTTTAATAGTTTCTTTGGATGTGCAGAAGCTTTTCAATTTGATGTAGTCCCATTGGTTTGTCTCTGCTTTAGTCTTCCTTGCAATTGGGTTTGTTTCATCCAAGATGTCCTTGAGGTTTTGGTGGCAAAGTGTCCCACCAATGTTTTCCTCTAAATATTTGATAGTTTCTGGTCTAACATGCAGGTCCTTGGTCCATCTGGAGTTTATTTTTGTTTCTGGCGAGATAAAGTGGTTCAGTTTCATTCTTTTGTTTCAACTCAGTTTTCTCAGCACCCTTTATTGAAGAGAGCCTCCTTCTTCCATTTAATACTTTCAGCCACCTTATCAAAGATTAGATGTCTATAGGTGTGGGGGTTTAGCTCTAGGAGTTCAATTCTATTCCAATGGTCTCTGTGCCTATTCTTGGTCCAGTACCAGGCTGTTTTGATGATGATGTCCCTATAATATAGTTTGAGATATGGGATTGTGATTCTTCCATTTTGGTTTCTCTTCCTCAAGGTAGTTTTGGCAATTCTAAGTTTTTTTTTTTTAGTTACACATAAATAACTGTAATTTTTGTTCTATTATCTTAAATAATCTTGGTCGAACTTTGATTGTATAGCATTAAATTTGCATATGGCTTCGGGAAGAATATCTATTTTGATGATATTAATTCTTCCACTCAATGGGATGCCTTTCCATTTCTTGGTATCATTTTCTATTTCCTTGAATAGTGACTCATGGTTTTCAGTATACAAGTCTTTCACTTCTTTGGTCAGCTTCATTCCCAGGCATTTCATTGATTTTGCTACAACAGTGAATGGGAGTGATTTTTGGATATCCTCTTCTTCGGATTTGGTGTTTGCAAAAAGAAATGCCACCGATTTTTGTACATTGATTGTGTAGCCTGACACATTGCTATATTGCCTAATAACTTCCAGTAGTTTTCTGCTGGATTCTTTAGGTTTTTCTATGTATACTATAATATCATATGCAAATAGTGAGAGCTTGACCTGTTCCCTTCCAACCTGTATTCCTTTATTTCTCTTGCCTTATTGCTATGGTAAGAGCTTCCAATACTATGTGGAAGATTAATGGTGATAATGGACAGTCCTATCTAGTCCCCAATTTGAGGGGGAATGCTTTCAGTTTCTGTCTATTGAGTACAATGTTGGCTGTAGGTGTGCTGTATATGTACTCCACTATCTTGAGGAATTTTCCATCTATTCTCTTTTTTTTTTTTTTTGCAGTGTTTTGAGCATGAATGGGTGTTGGATTTTGTCAAAGGCTTTCTCTGCATCTATTGAGATAACTATGTGGTTTTTGGTTTTGCTTTTTTTGATGTGGTGAATGATATTGACTGACTTACATATTTTGAACCAGCCTTGCATCCCTAGAATTAATTCTACTTGATCATAATTAACAATCTTTCTGATATACTACTGTATCCAGTTGGCCAAGATCTTATTCAATATTTTGGCATGTTCATTTCTCTATGTTCATCAGAGATATTCATCCGTAGTTTCCCTTTTTTTGTGTGTCCCTATCTGCTTTTGGTATTAGGGTGATGTTGGTTTAATAGAAGGTTGAAAGGAGTGTTCTTGTTTCTTTCACCTTGTGGAAGAACTTTAGAAGTTTAAGTATTAACTGTTTCCTGAAGGTTTTGTAGAATTCATTTGTAAATCCATCTGGTCCAGGACATTTGATTTTGGGAAGATTCTTAATAATTGTTTTGATTTTTTTTTGTCTGTGATTGGTGTATTTAGGTTTTGTAGTTAGTCTTGGTTCAGTTTTGGAAGGGCATATGTTTCTAGGAATTCTTCCATTTCTTCCAGATTCTCTAGGTTGGTGTTGTATAGATCTCCATAAAAGTTTTACATGATTTTCTGCATTTCTTTGGTATCAGTTGTGATATCTCATATCAGTTGTGATATCTCATTCTGTCATATACAATTCTATTTGTCTTCTTCCTTTTTTTTTTTTTTTTAGTGAGTCTGGATAGGGGTTTGTCAATCTTGTTTAATTTTTCAAAGAGCCGACATTTGGCTTCATTGATCTTTTGTATGATTCTCTTATTTTCGATGTTGTTTATTTCTTCTCTAATTTTAGTGCTTTCTGTCCTTCTGGTTGCTTTAAGGTTCCTTTATTCCTCTTCCACTAAGCCCTCAAGGTGTGCTGTTAGGTCAGTTATTTGAGCTTTTCTTGTTCTCTAATGTGTGATTGTATGGCTATGAGTTTCCCTCTCATTTATGCTTTAGTTGTTTCCAAATATTTTGATAGGTTGTGTCATTTTCATTTGTTTCCAGAAACATTTGAATATTTCTTGCTTGAGTGCTTCTTTGACCCAGCAGTTATTAAACAGCATGTTGTTAGGTTTCCATATTCTGTGACTGTTAGTAATTTTCTGTTTGTTGTTGAATGTTAGCTTTACTCCACTGTGGTCTGTGAAGATACTTGGGATGATTACAATGTTATTGAGTTACTGATACTGTCTTTGTGGCCTAACATGTGGTCTATCCTTGAGGATGTGCTGTGTGGATTTGAAAAGAATGTGTATTCCAGTTTTTTTGTGGTAAAGACCACTAAAAATATCCAGAAGGTCTAATCTGTCCATCTCTTCATTTAATTCTCTTGTTTCTTTGTTGATTCTCTGCTTCATTGATCTGTTTTAGTGTAAGAGTGGGGTGTTGAAGGCACCCTCTATTATTGTATTACTACTGATATATTTTGTAGTTCTTTCAGTAGGTGTTTGATGTATTTAGATGGGCCCTTATTGGGTGCATAGATGCTAGTATTTGCTAAATCTTTTTCATTGATTGATCCTCTGATCATTATGTAATGGTCTTGCCTATCTTTTATTACTTTATTTAATTTAAAGTCTATTGTGTCAGAGATTAGAATTGCTGTTCCTGCCCTTTTTGTGTGGCCCATTATCCTGTATTATAGTTTTCCATCCTTTGACTTTAAGTCTGTGTTTGTCTTGTTGTGTCAGGTGGGATTCTTACATGCAGCATATGGTTGTGTTGTGTTTTCTGATCCATTCTCCCACTCTTTGCCCTTTTATGGTTGAGGTTAAGCCATTGACATTTATTGATATCATGGATTTAAGGTATTGCAGTGCCATTATTCAACAATTCTTTATTTTCTCTGCTATATGGCAAGTGTTATGGTGTTGTTCTTGTTTATAAGAGGTCTTTTAAATTTTTTTTTTACTTTTTTATATTTATTTATTTTCCCTTTTGTTGCCCTTGTTTTTCATTGTTGTTGTAGCTATTATTGTTGTTGTCTGATAGGACAGAGAGAAATGGAGAGATGAGGGGAAGACAGAGAGGGGGAGAGAAAGATAGACACCTACAGATCTGCTTCACCACCTGTGAAGTGATTCCCCTGTGGGGAGCCGGGGCTCGAACTGGGATCCTTAAGCCAGTCCTTGCACTTTGCGCCACGTATGCTTAACCCACTGCGCTACTGCCTGACTCCCTGCAAGAGGTCTTTTCGAACCTCTTTCAGGGGAGGCTTGGTGGTGGTTGCCTCCTTTAACTGTTGCCTATCTGTAAAGGTTGTGATCCCTCCATCTAGTTTGTAAGAAAGTCTAGCAGGATATATTACCCTTGGTTAAAACCCTTTTTCATTCAGGGCTGGATAGATATCTTGCCATTCTCTTCTGGCTTTTAGAGTTTGAGTGGAAAAGTATCCTGATAGTCTTATGGGTTTTCCCCTGTATGTGACTTTTTGTTTTTCTCTTGCAGTTTTTAGGATTCTTTCTTTATCATTACTTCTTTTCATTGTAACTATGATGTGTTTTGGTATCTTCAGATCTGGGTTGATTTTGTCTGGGACTCTCTAGGCATCTTGAATCTTAATGTCTTTTCTGTTGTTTAGGTCTGGGACATTTTCTTCTATTATTTGCTCTAGGATGTTTACTTCCCCTTCCTCTTTTTCTTCCTGTGGTAGGTCAATTATACGAATGTTACTTCTTTTGAGATCAGCCTATATGTCTCTGTTGTTGCTTTCAGTGTCTCTCAATCTCTTTTTGAGCTCTTTCACCTCTTTCTTAGTTTTTTCTAGCTCATCCTCTGTCTGGCTAATTCTGTTTTCTGCTTCTGTTAATCTGCTTTCCCTTCCATCAACTTCTTTCTTCAGTTCAGTTATAGTATTAGCTTGTTCTGCTGTTTCAGCTTTCAGTTCTCTAATTACCTTGAGGTAGCCAGTATTTTTTTTTTCTGTAATTCTGATAAGCCTTTTCTCCATAGTTGTCTTCATTTTCTGTGATTATTAGGTTTACTATTGCTTGCATACTTTTTTTAATCTATGGTTACTTCTGACTGATATGGAGTTTCTTCTGGGCTCCTATCCTGATTCATTGTGGTAGCAGTTTCATTTGCTCTTGACTTAACCTTTTTTTTTTTTTATGTGATTTGTATTCTTCTGTTCTGTAATTCTTCAGTTGTGCTTTGAATACTAGTCATGCTATACTAAAGACTTCACAAATACAGTCACAAACCTCAGAAATTACAGCCATAGCAACTGAAGCAAGGATTGATGCAGTTCAACAATACTGGTTATCTAAACAACACCTCCAGTCCAAGAAAAAAAATAGCAAACAAAACCAAAATAAAGAGAAAGGAAAAAAGGGAAAGCAAGAGTAGACAATTATTCTAATCTACTGTCCACTATAATTTCTAGGGATAACAAGAAAAGAAAGGAAAATAGAAAAGAGAGAGAGACACAAACACACAGAGTTCATTCTGAGTCATATTTCTTCCACAAAGAAATTCACAAAGAAGTGTCAGTGAATTCAGAAGGCAAAAGAAGGAAGAAATTAAGAAGCAAGAGGGGGGGAAAAAAAGAGCAGTGCAGGGAAAGAGTTTTTTGTTTTGTTTTGTTTTGTTTTTTAATTAGCTAGGAAGATAGAAAAAGGAGGGTGAAGGGAAGTGGGAGACACAAACAAGTTCCTCTCACAATGGATAGGACACTCAGTCACCTATTAATGTAAAAGGCAACCACAGTTAATTTTGGTCAACCTGAAGAGGAGGGTAAAGGGACATATGTATATAATAATAGTAATAATAAAATAAGATAGAGTAAAACCCCCTACCAGTCACTCTGCAGCTTGGACCACTTCAGATTGGCTGCAAGCAGCCTGAGCAAAGACAACCAATTATAAGAAGTATCAGAAAAAAAACTCCGGTCGTCAGTCTTTCCCTGGCAGGGCTGAGGCTCTTATTGGTCAGGTATTTTATCACTCAAATAGAGCTCCAGCAACCTAAAAAAAAGAAAATGAAAAGAAAAAGAAAAAGAAAATGGTTTTGAATGACAACCCTGCTGTGCCAGGAATCTTGGTAAAGAAAATAGCTCCATAGGAAATCTGTTAGCTGCAGCTGGCCAGCCCCTTTGGGGTGTGGCAGGGGTTGGGGGGGGGTTGGGGGGATGGTGAGTTCAGAAATAGTGAAGCCAAAGATTTTCCTTTCTTAGTCCGTTTGGCTTCTGTTTGCCAGCCCAAGAGTGGGTTATAGTACTATTTTGTGGTGTCACTCTGACCACCCCCTATTCTCCCTTTCACCAGTTATCCTACCCTCTCCAGATAATCACAGGTTCTAAACCACATTTTTTGGAGCCCACACCAGGTGTAGTTTCCAAGTCACCATCTTGGCTTTACCCCCGGCATCTCTTTTTCTTTCTCCACCACTATATCCCCATCCCCCTCTTATTTTCTTTCTGTATATATCTAATAGATAAATAAAATAAATCAAATGCCTTAAATACAAAGAAATAGAAAGTATAACCTCAGATAATTCTTAAAATTTCTATGTTATTACAACAATAAAATATTGTCTTAAAGTATAGTGCACAACTGGACTGTTTTGCAATTTCTTGGTTGAAACTTAGAATAAATGCATAAATACTTATTTTCTAAGATTAGGATACTAACTTTTGTGTGTTCTCTACAGGTAAGACATTACAAAGAAATACTACCACTTATCATTGTAAAACACATAAGAACCTACTTATAGGACAGCAAAATAAGAAGTAGTTAATAATAAATATTTTCGGTACTTAAGAACTAAAAGGCTAAAGTGTAACCATTTCAATGGCATTACTCACACAAACTGCTTTACAAATACAAAAATGTTAAAAGTCAGTAACTAACCCAAATAAAAACCAATGTGGCATTCGTTTATAGTTATACATATTATTTTTCTAAACTTCAAAGCAGCAGCATCTAAACATTTGTCTTAGGATCCCAATTTTAGTTTTAACTGTGTTATTTCGCCTGTAAAGCTGGCCTAATTTCCAAGCTCTAGACCTTATTAGTGAACAAATTTCTAAATTTAGAACCTCATATTAGTACTTGATTCCTCACGTACCTAATTTTTAGTGCCAACCCACTGATTTCGCTTCCTAAATGCGTATTTCAAGCATCCAACTATTTCTGATTATAATTGGATGAACTCATCTATGATAGGCCATAAAGCAGATAAAAAAATGCCAAAAATGTTTATATAAAAATTTAAGACCCTAAGCTAGCAGAATTTCATTTAGTATATTGCCATAATCCTACAAAAACTCTGAAGTCACCATTAGTAACTGGATGAGAACATAAATTAGGTTACTAAATTAGCAGATCAAGATTTATTCTACGGATTCTTTTTTTAATTAAGAAATTTTATATTTATATTAATCCTATTAGAATTGCTGCACACAAATTGGCAATCATCCAAGTTATCTGATATCTGTTATCTTACATTAATAGTAGAACTGAAGACAAGCTAAGGAAAGAACAATTCTATCCTATAGCTTTATAATTGAGGCTGGGTCAGAGCCACAGAGAAAACACAGGATTCCTGGTTTTTAATCTCGTGCTCTCACTGCTATCTTTGCCAATGGTGAAGGTCAGCAAAACTGTCCACCTGGTCAATCTGCCTACCTCAAATGCACAATACACAGAGTTGAGAACGGTGTTGTGGCTTTTTTCTTTCTTTTCTTTCTTTCTTTCTTTCTTTCTTTCTTTCTACCTTTCTTTCTCTCTCTCCTATCCTTCTTTCCTTCCTTTCTTTTCTTTTTTTTTTTTTTCTTGCTTTTTCTATTTTCTAATGGAGCAGTTAGGCCCTAGCTGGAGCATAAATAAATAAATACACATAAATAAGAAAATAAATCATTTAAATATGCATAAATACTAATATTACTTTGTAATGAAGTTCTCTAGTAGAATTATCTTCAAGGATAAATTTCCTAGTTACCCAAAAATGTAGCTGTTTTCAAACTGTGGTAGAAATATTTCTGAGAAAAACAAAATACAAAGAATTAACATGTATGGATGTTTTGCAGATTTAGTGACAACTGCAAGTCAGTGACTAAATGTATTTATAGAAGCAGGTGAGTGACCAATGGAAGGCTATTCTCACCACTCTTTCTTAATGCTTTACGTCAGTCATCTAGTTTGCCTTCGAAAGAAGTTTTGTGTTCAAATAAACATTACCTTCTAACAGGGAGGTACTCTTTGCCAATTGGATCACTAGAGTGTATTCTAAACTCAGAGAAGGTCGGTTAAGAACTGAGGAGAGATTGAATGATGTATTTGATTTAGACAATAGCTGGAATGAAGAAAATAAGATCTCTGAGATAAGCAATGGTATCTTCATTGAATTCCCCTTCCATCTTTCCATCCCACAAAAAAAAAAGAGAAGTTTTTCTTGGTACCATAAAGGCACATGCATTGATGAATAAAATAATTCTAGGGACTTCCTTCTCCTAGAGCACATGCATTTCTCAACATCAGAGAACTCCTGGAAACAGAGGGTCAGTCATCTGTAAGGGCTGCCTCTAGTACCACATCACAGAGAAAATTCACATGACACACCAGATACACTGAATTCTCCAGTTAGAGTTGATTTACACTTTACTCATGAGAGACTGAATCCTGAATGCTATGAATACTCTTCTTTTGTTTCAGACCTCCTATATTTTTTCCAAGTAGTCTGACTCCTCATTTATTTCCTTCTAAAATATAGTATATTCCCTTTGTCAAGCGTAGACTACATAGCCTTGTGTCTAGCTTTTTCAAAGTCTGTTCCCAACATCCATTAAACAAACAGTCCATGAAAGAATGGCATTTACTTTTTTTTGTCACTTCCAAGGCTATAACCCTCCAGGCTGAAATTTTCAGACAGAAAGAAAGGCAGAAAAGAAGACAGATGGAAAGATAGCACAGGACTGAAGCTTCATACAGAGTAGAGGGGAATCTGACTCAAATCTGCTTTGCACATTCTGGTTTGACAAAGCAGGTGCACTGTCCTGGCTCTTGCAGTCCTGAATGTTGTGGCTTATAACTTTCTTCATGGTTACAAATACTGTCACAAAAAAACAGAAACACAACAGTACAGACTCTGCATCACCTGTCTTCTCCCACTGAATTCCCACATTCAATAATGCACATTTATCCTGAGAGTCTTACTTCTCTTTCAGGTGTATGTTTTATTTTTTTTCCAAGATTCAAATACCCTAATTGAACTGATCACATTCTACCTTGCTCCCTGCGATGTGATATACTAGTTTTACATCATATTTTTGGTCATAACCAGAGTCTCATTATTCTGGGTCACCTCTATCAGAGAAAGAGAGAGAGGGAGAGATGGAGAAAGGGAGAGAGGAGAAAGAGAGAGAGAGAGAGAGACCATAGCATTGAACTTCCTTCCAGTACAATGGGTTTCATAGACTTGAACCTAGATTATGCACATGGTAAAACAGGTACTATCCAGGAAAGCTATTTCACTGATCCTAATATGCTATACTTAATATAGAGAATGCACATGTCAGATACCACTGCATTTCAAAATTAAGAACATAGTATTCTGAAATAGTAGATTTTTTTAACACTAGACTTAATTATCTTGTGTTATTTCATATATTGCCTAATGGGCTCCCAATAAAACTGAATAAAATACAAATTAAGCTGAACACTGTAATTTATTAATATTTTTATTTTCTTGGTGCCTAAAGCTAAAAAAATTAATATTCTATATTCCAGAGAGAGAAATAAGGAGAAAATGAAAAAAATCATACTGTCATCTGTTGCTTTTTGTCATGTTTTTGACATATGGATTTTAAATGTCAGACTTATCAGTTACTAGTAGTTCATTTCTATATATGAACTCATATGTAAAAGACAAAAATAGAATTTAGGTACAGAGATGAGGCTAAGGAGACAATAAAGAAGTACTCTTACTTGCTTATCAACATTGTATTTGAAGAGTTTTAATCTACTATAGCATGAGCTTCTTAGGAGACACTGCCTTTATCAGTGGCTGAAATAAAAATTGCATTGAAAACATGCAATTAAAACTTGCTTCAGTGGAGTTATGGTCACCTCACTCAGTAAAGCACTTGCCTTTTATGCAGAAGACCCAGGTATTGCACCTCATCACCATATGGACATACCCCCATGAAAACATAATGTCTCTACCTAAAGATAATTTTTTAAAAAATAGTTAAAAATAGAGAAATTAAAATGAAAAAGTTTAACAGAAAATTAACATCACATGTGTTCAAAGTTCTGGGTTCATCCTATGGTGCAGCATTAAAAGAAAAGAAAAAAAGATTTAAAAAATCAGCAAACTATATGAATCATCCAGAATTGAGTTATAGTCACATAGACTCTCAGGCATCCATTTCAGAAGTCACCATCCTATATGTGAGTTAGTACTTAGTCCTAGGCATTAGTGTTCCTTTATCTCTATGGTCCTCTGCATCTTCCCTACTGCTACTTATTCCAGCCCTAAATCTCAGCCAGAAATTGTTTTGGTTTCCTAGTGACCTCCTGGTTCTTGGCTTTCTTCACTCAGAGAATCTATCTCCTATATAGCAGCCGTCATTGTTGCAATGACTAGAAATTATGTCTAACTATTTTCTCTCTGTGCTGGAATGTCATCCTCCACACTCATCCTCTAGCTTTCTGAATGCCTAGAATGGCATGCACACTCCTTTGGAAAACCACTATCTGTAATGAAGGGCAGTAGATGATTCTAACTTCATTCTGTAAATATGATATGTGTACATTCTGCCTCTGAAATGTGACTGACTTGTCCAAAGTGAAATATTCGTCAAATGTCAGGCATAATTTAGAATTCAAAGGCTGGGTATGAAAAAATGCAAAATAAATCTTTAATATTTTTACACTAATTATGTTATCATTTAACCTTTGAGAGAAACTAATTTAAACAAAAAAATTACTCGAATTGATTGCAATCAATTCAGTTCTCAAAAGTGTAACCATGGGAGTGGGGCGGTAGCGCAGCGGGTTAAGTGCACGCGGTGCAAAGCGCAAGGACCAGCGTAATGATCTCGGTTCGAGCCTTCAGCTCCCCACCTGCAGGGGAGTCGCTTTACAGGTGGTGAAGCAGGTCTGCAGGTGTCTTTGTCTCCGCCTCTCTGTCTTCCCTTCGTCTCTCCATTTCTCTCTGTCCTATTCAACAATGACGACATCAGTATCAACAACAATAAAACAACAAGGGCAACAAGAGGGAATAAATAAAGTGTAAGCACTAGAAAAGTTCAAATGGCATATAATTTGATTACACTTTCTATGAGGCTTTGTTGACTCACTATGTTGAGCCCATGAAAGTTTCTAGGACTTGTGCCCAGAATGAGATGATAATGATGATGATGATGATGATGATGATGATGATGATGATGATGATGATGATAATGATTTGTCTCCAGGGTTATCTCTATTGCTCAGTCCTTACAATATGAATCCACTACAGAATTGAAAGCCCAGAAGTAAATCCCAACACCTATGGGCATCTAATCTTTGATAAGGGGGCCCAAAGGATTAAATGGAAAAAGGAGGCTCTCTTCAATAAATGGTGCTGGAAAAACTGGGTTGTAACATGCAGAAGAATGAAATTGAACCACTTTATCTCACCAGAAACAAAAATCAACTCCAAATGGATCAAAGACCTATATGTCAGACCAGAAACAATCAAATACTTAGAGGAAAACATTGGTAAAACACTTTCCCACCTACACCTCAAAGACATCTTTGATGAATCAAACCCAATTGCAAGGAAGACTAAAGCAGAAACAAACCAAGGGGACTACATCAAATTGAAAAGCTTCTGCACATCCAAAGAAACTATTAAACAAACAAAGAGACCCCTCACAGAATGGAAGAAGATCTTCACATGCCAGACATCAGACAAGAAACTAATCACCAAAATATATAAAGAGCTAAGCAAACTTAGCATCAAAAAAGCAAATGACCCCATCCAAAAATGGGCAGAGGAAATGAACAAAACATTCACCTCAGAGGAGATCCAAAAGGCTAGCAAACATATGAAAAACTGCTCTAGGTCACTGATTGTCAGAGAAATGCAAATTAAGACAACACTAAGATACCACCTCACTCCTGTAAGAATGACATACATCAAAAAGGACAGCAGCAACAAATGCTGGAGAGGATGTGGGGACAGAGGAACCCTTTTACATTGCTGGTGGGAATGTAAATTGGTACAGCCTCTGTGGAGAGCAGTCTGGAAAACTCTCAGAAGTCTAGACATGGACCTTCCATATGATCCAGTAATTCTTCTCCTGGGGTTATACCCCAATGACTCCATAACACCCAACCAAAAAGAGGTGTGTACTCCTATGTTCATAGCAGCACAATTCATAATAGCTAAAACCTGGAAGCAACCCAGGTACCCAACAATAGATGAGTGGGTGAGAAAGCTGGGGTATATATACACAATGGAATACTATGCAGCTATCAAAAACAATGAGCCCACCTTCTCTGACCCATCTTGGACAGAGCTAGAAGGAATTATGTTAAGTGAACTAATTCAGAAAGATAAAGATGAGTATGGGATGATCCCACTCATCAACAGAAGTTGAGTAAGAAGATCTGAAAGGGAAACTAAAAGCAGGACCTGATCAAATTGTAAGTAGGGCACCAAAGTAAAAACCCAGTGGTGAGGGGTAGACATGCAGCTTCCTGGGCCAGTGGGGGGTGGGAGTGGGCAGGAGGGATGGGTCACAGTCCTTTGGTGGTGGGAATGGTGTTTATGTACACTCCTAGCAAAATGTAGACATATAAATCAGTAGTTAATTAATATGAGAGGGGGGAAACCAATTGTATGTCTCAAAGTTTCTCAAAAGACAAACTGAATCTTTTTAATATATAGGCTATGTATTTGATATGCGGACTCTCTCAAAAGCCTAGACCAAGTAGATTAGAAGCATCCAATAGCACAGCTATATACAAGATACTGGATACTGTACAGCAAACCATAACAAAGGGACTTTTCAAAGTTAACCCAATTAACAAATAATGTGATGATAATATTAACTATCGATTGTCTTTTTGAACCCTAAGACAGCAGGAACCTCACATCTCCACTATAGAGCCCCTACTTCCCCCAGTCCTGGAACCCTTGGATAGGGCCCACTTTCCCGTATGCATCTCCCAATCCTAACCAAATAATATTGCATCCACCGATCACAACCTAACCAACGCAACGATTGCCACTTCAACATGCTTCACCTCAGACTGTATCCAGAGACTTCACGTGTGGAATGACAACCCTTCAGCTTCATTACTCGGGTGAGACCTTTCCTTTTAATAGTACACTCTAATTTCATCTCAGGTAGTTCACTTTCTAACAAAGTCCCATAACCTAGATATACACCAGTTTCTGTGAGAGAGAGCTTATGTGCACACGTATCCATAAACTACTGCAAAATATATACCTGAAAGCAGAAGTACACTAGAGTTTTCAGTGAGTACCTCCCTAACACTTCCTCTCCACTATTCCAAGCTTGGGATCCATGATTGCTCAACAAATTGTTTGGCTTCGTATGTTAACTCTCTTTTCAATCACCAGGTTCCAGATGCCACCAGGATGCTGGCCAGGCTTCCCTGGATTGAAGACCCCACCAATGTGTCTTGGAGCTCAGCTTCCCCAGAGACACACCTTACTAGGGAAAGAGAGAGGCAGACTGGGAGTATGGACCGACCAGTCAACGCCCATGTTCAGCGGGGAAGCAATTACAGAAGCCAGACCTTCTACCTTCTGCAACCCTCAATGACCCTGGGTCCATGCTCCCAGAGGGCTAGAGAATGGGAAAGCTATCATGGGAGCGGGTGGGTTATGGGGATTGGGTGGTGGGAATTGTGTGGAGTTGTACCCCTCCTACCTTATGTTTTTGTTCATTAATCCTTTCTTAAATAAAAAATTAAAAAAAAAACAATATGAATCCACTGATCCTGGTAGCCATTTTCTTTCCATTGTTGTTGTTATTGTTGTTGCTGTTATAGTTGTTGCTTCTATTGTTGTTGTAAAGGGCAGGGAAAAATTGAGAAAGGAGGGGAAGACAAAGAGGGCGGCAGAAACATAGACACCTGAAGACCTGCTTCACCATTTGTGAAACGACCTCCAACCTCCACCCCCCCGCAGGTGGGAAGCCTGGAACCAGGATCCTTGAGCGGTCCTCACTCTTCCCACTATGTGCACTTAAACTGATACACCACTGCCCGACTCCACCTCTTGGAGTTTTTATCCTTCGTGGCAGATACTCACTTTCTCTGGAAGCTTTCTCTTACTTCTTTACCAGTTTATGGAAGGGCATTTGCTATGTGACTACAACCTACTCTTTCAACAAGTAATGACCCTACACAGTGCTGATGCTTCCAGAGCTTCCCCGTGAGGTTTTTCTATTCTACTGCTGCTCTCCTCCAGTGCCACATCTCCACCCAGTCTTCCCTACCTCCTATTTTATTCTGCAGAACTTCTCTTTTGCAGAATCATCACACTGTCATAGCCAATGGCATTAGTTGTTAGCTGACAGTAATGTCCATGAAAGTCATGGCATCGTGCCTTGTTGACGGGAATGAGATATCCTCAGTTCCCCACAGATGACTGGCACAGACAAACAGCTCATAACTATTTTCAAAAACAACTAGAATGTAAAGGTAGGTCTTTTTTTTTTTCCTGTGTAGAGCTTATAAGCAAAACTTAAAAAATAATAATATGATAATAAGAATAACCTATACTGAACATGGCTGTGAGCAATATCACACATGTGGCTCTGGGTCTCATAGGCTGCAAGCTAGGTATATTGTCCTCTTCTGCAGAGCTAGTAAACAGCTATTGGATACCAGAAAGAAGGCCCAGGACCCTACTGTGAGGATCTAGAAAGTACTCTCTGAAGTGCAGGGGCTCATTAGACACCTTGCTCAGAAAATTGAGTCATCTTATAAAAAGCAACAGAGAGTTGCTTTCCGTGAATAAAAGGGCTCCAACAGTGCTGCCTTTTTATTTCTTTCCCTTCCTGAGATGCTAGGAAATGGAATGTTCATTCATTCATTTAACACATATTAACTATGAACTTTGGATGAACAAGGCATCCTGATGCAGGCTTAGAGACAACATATGTAAACACTTTATGGTGATTCCAGTCAAGGAAGAAAATCTGTACACACTTAGTCTATTCCAACAGATTCAGGGATTTAGAATGGGGAAGAGCAGAGTGCTAACCTGGTGTAGAGGCTCTGCACATGGGCTCTGCAGCAGATATGGGCAAGGGACTATTTTTAAGCAGAAGTTGGGAAGTGGAGTTTCTGTGGTAGGAAAGATGATGAATTCATTGAGGGTGAAATGTACTGATGCCTATCTTGGAGAACTGTAGAAATATACCATTATGAGAACAAAGTCCTATAAATCAATACTCAAAATACTGGAATGGGGGGAGAAATGCATGCACACAAATGACTATAAAGTAAGAAGAATGGGATATCTAGGGTTAGAGAGGAGCAGACAAATACTTCTGTCAACTTCTGGAAAATTGATGTGACAAATTGAAGGCATTTTAGTAGAAGAGATGACCTAGAATCTGTCTGCGAGCCGAATGTAGGCAAGCAGGATTGGAAAAATCTATGTATGACCTTCCAGGGTGCTTTATATGTGCTATGTTTGCCATAATATATATATATATATATATATATATGCATATACATATATGTGTGTATATATATATGTATATATATATATGTATTATCAGAACCAAATATAAATTGGACCAACTGCCAATTGAACAATTTTGTCTGTGTGTTACAAGTTTTGCATCATCAATTAATTTAGCAAATACTAAGGAGATTTTTATTGTTTCAGAAGTTCCAATGAAAGTACAACAGCATCCAAGTCCTTAAAAATTTTGCAATACTTACAAATAGGAGTAACAACTAAACATATAGAGCACTTATTTCATGTCAGGTATTGACTGAAGCAAAATTTTTAACTGCATTTTTTGTTGTTATTGTTTTGTTTGTTTTAAATGGCAACAGGGAAGTCAGAAAGAAAGTGAAAGAGCCTGATACCAAAAGCAGATATGCCCATCATGGCATCATCCCTCCAGACAACTTGGATCCACTTACATATCAGATTTCCAGCTCAGGTAAAAATAAAATAAAATAAAATAAAACTAGTATAGCCATAGGCCCTTTGGAATATAACTAAAATATGCCTACTAGCTATCTACAAAATGGAGACCCCTCCCCCAACTCTTAATCTGCACTATTCAGGCCTTTAGGTTCATGATTAGTCAACAATTTGTTTGGCTTTGTATGTTAACTCTCTTTTCATCTACCAGGTTCCAGATGCCAGCATGATACTAACCAGACTTCCCTGGACAGACAACCCCACCAATGTGTCCTTCAGCTCCGCTTCCTCAGAGCTCTAGCCCACTAGGGAAAGAGAGATACAGGCTGGGAGTATGGACCTGTCAACGCCCATGTTCAGTGGGGAAGCAATTACAGAAGCCAGACCTTCCTTCCACCTTCTGCATCCCACAATGACCTTGGGTCCATACTCCCAGAGGGTTAAAGAACAGGAAAGCTATTAGGGGAGAAGATGAGTTATAGAGTTCTGGTGGTGGGAATGGTGTGGAGTTGTACCCCTCTTATCCTATGGGTTTGTCAGTGTTTCCTTTTTATAAATAAAATAAAATAAAACAAAATGAAAGTGACCAAAGCACCTAATCTTCCTTTAATGCAGTGGGTTCCAGTCTTGAACTTGGATCTTACATGTGGCAATGCAGCTCACAATCCAGCGAGTTACTTTTCCAGCCCTGAAGCATCATCTATATCTATTTTCCTTTTAAAAAAAACTTTATTTATTTATTTTCCCTTTTGTTGCCTTTTTTGTTTATTGTCATTGTTGTTATTATTGTTGTTGTTATTGTTGTCATTGTGGTATAGGACAGAAATAAATTGAGAGAGGAATGGAAGACAGAGACAGGGAGAGAAGGCTAGACACCTGCAGACCTGCTTCACCATCTATGAAGTGAAACCCCTGCAGTTGGGGAGCCGGGGGTTTGAACCTGTATCCTGATGTTGGTACCTGCACTTTCCACCATATGTGCTTAACCGGCTACGCCCTGGCTCCCATCTATCTATTTTTCTCTCTCTCCTCTCTTTCTTCTTTTTTCTTTTTCTCTTTCTCTTGATAGAGGATTGGTCCTGACAGCAAGGGGTCGAACATAAACTCTGAAGACTGTGATCTAATCAGACTCTGTTGACTATTTCTTTATTTTGTTTAGTTGACAGTTGACAAAAGGAAAATATTTCTTTCTTTTTAGTTAACCTTTACATATCATATATCCATCCTAGTTTGTGGGAAACCAATCCCACTTTCTTTTAAAAATGTCAGATAAATATTTAATGGCATTCCAGGCACCAATAAAATTGTGACTAATATTAAAATGTTCACAAGTTTTCATTTTAACTATTACCTGCATTTAAAATACTTGTAAAATCCCTTTCAATTATGCTTTTTGGAGTATCTACAATAATGATTTTGATTCATGCCAGTGGTGCAGACATTCAGTGGTAAATAAAATCAAAAGCAATTATGTGAATGGGCATAATTCTATTGCCAGAGAAGTTCAGACTAAGCCAGAGAGCTGAGGACAGCATTTTGGCTCTGGAGTAGGTCAGATGCTCTCTCTCTCTCTCTCTCAATAACCTGCATACTTTGGAGGAAGCTGTGGTAGGTAGAAAGACTATAAGATATGAAATTAACCCCTGCATTCAAACTCATCAAAAAAAAAAAAAAAGCAGAGAGATAAGCCATCTAATAAAGATGGAAACAGTAGGGGAAATGCAACTTGCCATCTGCAGGGTAGTCTCTGGGTGATGATAAAGAAAATCACAAAAGTTTAGGGGTTGGGGATCTAAAGTTGATTTATTAAACAGTCAGAAGATTTTTTTTTTTTTTTTGCACAGTATACTAGCTATAGATGCATAAAAAACCTGCAGGACTTCTCTGGAAATGTTTCTGTATTGATTTCATCCTTGCTTGAGTCAGATATAGATGTTTTCCTTTTATGCAAAATGCTGATGCTTACCGATTTGTGACTGGGTCCCTGCCTTCAGAATTCTCTGTAGGGCATGAAAGCAACCATATTGTAACAGTTTGAAATTGGAAGAAGCTCATTTTCCATTTAGTTTCACTTACTCAGCAACATAGCCCAAAAGGCCAATGACAACCTCTCCTCCCCGGTCTTCTCCTCCCCAAAGAGAGAACACACTTGTGCAAATTCTTCAACACATTCTTCTCCGTTTTCTGAACATTTTTTTGTCTGATTATCACTGTATCTATTTTTCTCTATCCTGAATTCATTCTAAAAATAAATTAACCTCCAGAGCCCATTGTTTACTGACCATGATACATTTTCTTCCAAGCGAGACAATTACCAGGTGACATGGTTCTAAATGCAAGAGGCAGGTTAAATTTTGCCTTTCAAAGAAATATATAGTAAAGGCAAGTTTATTTTCTTTGCAAGAAAGGTTTTTGTTATTTTGTTTCTTTTCTTTTTTTTTGATAACTAGTAGTCTTATTTTTTATCATTTAAAAAATTCTTTATTGGGGAATTAATGGTTTACAGTTAACAACAAAATACTATAGTTTGTACATGCATAATATTTCCACATAACAATACAACCCCTACTCTGCCATCATGTTCCAGGACTTGAACCAACACCACCACCCCTACCTCCACCCAACCCACCTCAGAGTCTTTTACTTTGGTCCAATACACCAAGTCCAGTCTGTCTTTTAGTTTCTTCGTGTGTGCTGAATTTTCAGGACCTGAATTAACACTTTTGTACATCATTAGTGAGGTATTTGATACACTTGTGAACATTCTCCTAGTAAGGTAATGCTGTTCTGACCTCATAAAAATCTTGTCCTTGTCTTTAATAGTCAGTACACTGAAAATAGTAAAATGAATATGGGATGCTCTCATTCCTAGACCGAAGTTGAGAAGTGACAACAGGAAAGAGAAACACAAGGTAAACTTGGACTAGTTGTGGTGTATTACATCAAAATAAAGGCCTGGTTGTGGGGAAGAGGATTTCAGGTCCTAGTGCATAATGGTGGAGGAGGATTTACGCTGGGAGTGAGAGTGTTTTACAGAAAACAGAGAAATGTTATATATGAACCAACAACTGTATTTACTGTAAACCATTAACTCTCCCAAATGAAAAATAAAGCCAGTAGGCTAAACTTTTGAGAAAGGATATTTCTTTTTTATATCCATTTTAATTTATAAAATGGAAATATTGACAAGACTACAGGATAAGAGAGGTACATTTCTACTCAATGCTCCCCCCCACCCCAGAGCTCCATGTCTAGTCCACTCACTTGATATCTTACCTATTCTTTATCCCTCTGGGAGCACAGACCCAAGGCCATTATGGGGTGCAGAAGGTGGAAGGTCTGGCTTCTGTAATTGCTTCTCTGCTGAACATGGATATTGACAGGTAGATCCATACTCCTAGCCTGTCTCTCTCTTTCCCTGGTAGGGAAGGAATCTGGGGAGGCGGGGCTCGAGGAAACATGGTTGGGTCCTCTGCCCAAGGAAGGCCAGTTGGAATCATGGTATCAAAGTGAACCTGGTGGCTGAAAAAGAGTTAAGATATAATGCAGAACAAATTGTTGACTGATCATAAACTTAAAGACAAAAATATTTCAGATGAAGATTGGGGTCTTCATTTAAAACAGTAGGTCTTTTTTAGGTACATTCCTGAGGGCCTATGACTTTACTAGTTTTTGCCTTTTCCTGACACCTGATAGGCAGGTGGACTCAGGTTACTGTTTGGGGGAGATGCTGTCATAATTGGAAAAAGTAGATTTCTGTGGTAAGCCAAATTCAGCTCCTTCACAGGAAGAAATTACCCTGATGGTGTGAAGATAATTATTGGATGAGTTCATTAAAATTGACAAGTTCCTTGTTGGTCAAAGATATAACTTCAACACTTCATCTTTACCAGGAAACTCATCAGATACATATCTTTTTAACTTTAATTTTGCATGAAGTATGGTGGAATCCATTGTAAAAAAGAAGAGAATGTGTATTGGAGAAGTTATTATTAAATTTTTAATTTAATAAAAATTATATAGTTTTCATACCATCACAATATATTGGTCTGTAATTTTCAAAACAACTATTGCTAAGAGTTTTAGAACTTCTTGTCCTTATTAATATAGTGCCAGGTCTGGGGTAGATTTTTAGAAATTTAAATAATGAAAGTAAACCCCCACACCTATCGATTTCTAATCTTTGATAAAGGTGCCCAGACTATTAATTGGGGAAAGCAGAGTCTCTTCAACAAATGGTGTTGGAAACAATGGGTTGAAACATGCAGAAGAATGAAACTGAACCACTAGATTTCACCAAACACAAAGGTAATTCCAAGTGGATCAAGGACTTGGATGTTAGACCAGAAACTACCAGATACTTAGAGGAAAATATTGGCAGAACTCTTTTCCGCATAAATTTTAAAGACATCTTCATAATACAAATCCAATTACAAATAAGACTAAGGCAAGTATAAACCTATGGGACTACATCAAATTAAAAATCTTCTGCACAGCAAAAGAAAACAACACCCAAACCAAGAGACCCCTCACAGAATGGGATAAGATCTTTACATGCTATACATCAGACAAGAGTTTAATAACCAAAATATATAAAGAACTTGCCAAACTCAACAACAAGAAAACAAATAATACCATCCATAAATGGGGAAGGACATGGACAAAATATTCACCACAGAAGAGATTCAAAAGGCTGAGAAACACATGAAAAAATGCTCCAAGTCTTTGATTATCAGAGAAATGCAAAAAAAGTCAACAGTGAGATACCACCTCATTCCTGTGAGAATATCATACATCAGAAAAGGTAGCAGCAACAAATGCTGAGAGGTGTATGGTGAAAGGAACCCTCCCTCACTTTGGTGGGAATGTATATTGGTCCAACCTCAGTGGAGAGCAGTCTGGAGAACTCTCAGAAGGCTAGAAGTGGACCTACCCTATGATCTTGCAATTCTTTTCCTGGGGATATATCCTAAGATACCCAACACACCCATCCAAAAATATCTGTGTACTCATCTGTTCTTAGCAGCACAATTTTTAATAGCCGAAACCTGGAAGCAACCCAGGTGTCCAACAACAGATGAGTGGCTGAGAAAGTTGTGGTATATATATGCAATGGAATACTACTCAGCTATCAAAAATCGTGACTTCACCATTTTCAACCCGTCTTGGTCAGAGCTTGAATAAAACATGTTAAGTGAAATAAGTGAGAAACAGAAGGAAGAATATGGGATGATCTCACTCTCAGGCAGAAGTTGAAAAACAAGGTCAGAAGAGAAAACATAAGTAGAACCTGAACTGGAGTTGGTGTATTGCACCAAAGTAAAAGACTCTGGGGTTGGGGGCGGGGGATACAGGTCCCAAAAGAATGACAGAGGACCTAGCTGGGGTTGTGTTGTTATGTGGAAAACTGAGTAATGTTATGCATGTACAAACTATTGTATTTACTCTGGAATATAAAACATTAATCCCCCAATAAAGAAAATTTAAAAAAGAAATTTAAATAATGACAACAGATTATAAAATGGAAAAGTGATCCAACCCAATTACATGTATACAATGATACATTCAAAGGTGTGGAGTTATCTCTTACCCTAGTAAGTGGCAGGAGCCTGTGGTGAGAGATCTTGGAATGAGAAAGTGACCTTTAATTTCTGACTGTGCCTGAAGCTCTAGTCACAGACCTCAGAATGAGGAGTTGACAGAGCCTTTGCAGTTTCAAACAAAACTTCACTAAGCCACAGCAACACAGCCCTGCTATTGCTGGCCTGAAATGTACAATTCAACCACCTCACCACCCCCACCTCTCACTTCACAGGTACAAAATCTACTGACCTGTGAGAAACAGTACCTGTCCAGACTCCCTTGTCCACCAGCTTTTCTCAGCTTTCCTCCAATAAACCTGCCTTGGCTCTCAGAGATGTGTGTCTCTCTGCCTTTGCGCTCAGACTCCTGATTTTTCTGTCATGTGGTATCAAGTGCAGAACTTTGCATTTATTTCCAAATATAAGGGAAACAACCATAATCTTAGCTCCCTCCTCATCAGCAAGTCATCTGTCTAGCTACAGTCCTCCGTCTGCCTCTAGAGTTCCACTCTGAATCTGCATCTCCACAGGCCATCCTACCATGACCTTCCAACCACTGACATAGTTCTAAAGTTCAAGAACCGATACACTAAAACAGATGTCTTCTTTCCACAAACCCCACCCTTAGCTAAAGAAGCCCTTTGGATACTAACAAGTTAACATAATTTATGAGCATAAAATTCAATTTTTTTTAAATTATGAAAACAAGGTTAGCAGCAATATTTTAATTATTCATTAGGGTGTTCACTCTGCATTCTTTGGGGAATATTCTTTTAATAATACTTCCGTTTGTATGGTTATCATTAAAAAAAAACTCCAGAGGGAATAAAAATTTTCCCTTCTTTCCTGGAAAAAATTTTCCTTCTGAATTACAAATGTATAATCATAAATCTTTCTAGATGGCTTTTGGTGATAGATGAAGCCTGAAGGACAAGTTTTCAAAAGGGATGTTTACCAATACTTCCTGGGAATGAAAGGTCTATAAAAAAAATGCCAATATGAGGTTGAGCATTATAAAGTTTCAGGTACTGAACTACTTTGAGCTATAAAGTGTTTCCTGTGGTTTAGCATACCCTGCATTATCATAGAAATATAATATCACATATTCATAGCATCTTCTGTGTTATTTACTTTAATCCCTGAAATAACCCATGCAGTAGGAAAATTATTACTAACCCTTTGAGCTAGACAGATGAAGTGACTGGACTTGGGTAAAATTGTCAAAGTAAGACCTGTGTTTGAAGCTCAGCTTCCTTGTCCCAGGCCTCCACATAGGCACTTCATAATAGGATAATGTTTCCCAAAGAAGCAAATGGAAAACACAACAGTGATGGTGATTTACCCACCCCTCACCCCAGGATGGAGATCCCAGCTGGGATTCCCTCCTTTTGTATGCACCAAAACCTCATCTAACAAAAATAGAAATAATCAGTTTTTGATGATAGAAGGGATTAATGACAGTAGGTCATCATTAACAATGTTCTGAATTGTTGTCCAGTGGAAGAGGGGCTGTTGATTTGGATGTTGAAGTTCTCTTAATTTATCCTCATGTTTGTTGTGACTTTGAGAAGCTTTTTTTTTTTTTTTGCCTCCAGGGTTATCGCTGGGGCTTGGTGTCAGCACTACGAATCCCCTGCTCCCGGGTGACATTTTTTCCCCATTTTATTGGATAAGACAGAGAGAGAATGAGAGGGGAGGAAGAGAGATAAAGATACCTGCTGACCTGCTTCTTCACTTGTGAAGAGTCTGCCCTGCAGGTGTGGAACGGGTGCTCCAACCCAGGTCTTGCATGGGTCCTTGCACTTAGTACTATGTGTGCTTAACCCAGTATACCACTGCCCAATCCTGAGAAGTTCTAATATTATACCAGGGACAGGGAGTTGATCCAACAGTAGAGTCCCTGCTCTGCATGAGTAAGGCCCAGAGTTCCATTCCCCATATGACTTGGGGATAACAAAGACAAATGAATAGAATAGACATAGATGATGCTGTGGTGACTTGTGTGCTGTCTCTCTTGCTCATAAAAAGTAAATTTTACTGGGAATCAAGTGGTAGCGCAGCAGGTTAAGCACAGGTGGCCCAAAGCACAAGGACAGGCTTAAGGATCCTGGTTCAAACCCCCAGCTCCCCACCTGCAGAGGAGCCACTTCACAGGCGGTGAAGCAGGTCTGCAGGTGTCTATCTTTCTCTCCTTCTCTCTGTCTTCTCCTCCTCTCTCCATTTCTCTCTGTCCTATCCAACAACGACATCAATAATAACTACACAATAAAACAAGGACAACAAAAGGAAATAAATAAGTAAATATAAAAAAAGTAAATTTTACTAAATACCATGCAATGTCCTAGAGGGTGAGGAGTGTGGTATGCAAACTTCTTAAATTATTCCCAGTATTTCTGTTCTTACTCTTAACCGGGTGAAAATGTAGGAATGTGATGCAGAATCATTCCAATGACTGGATTGCATTGAGATGAGGTTCCTGCTTAATGACCAGGGACTTTTCTGTTGATTGAAGTAAGTATTCAAGCAGTAAGACTGTCACTGTTGAGGTCAGGTCATGACTCTCCCAGTGGAGCACATGCAGTAGCATGCATGAGGACCTGACTTCAAAACTCCATTCGCTACCTGAAGAGGCTCATCTCCATGAGCTCGAGAGGTGGAGCAATGCTGTCCTGTCGCTCCTTCTCTGTTTCTCTTTCCTATCTGCTTTCTTTCTTCTTCTAGCGTTTGCCCTTCTTCCGTAGCCAGTCAACAGCATCAGGTTGAGCCTGATGTAAAGTTTCAAGCCCTCCTTTGAATCTGGAGAGGTGGCAGTCGTTGACTATGTGGGTCATAGTCTGTCTGTAGCCGCAGAGGCAATTCGGGTCGTCTCTGGCTCCCCAGCGATGGAACATAGCGGCGCACCGGCCATGGCCTGTTCGATAGCGATTGAGGAGGGCCCAATCATAACGTGCTAGGTCAAAGCCAGGTTGACGCTTGCAGGGGTCTGTGATGAGGTGTTTGTTCTTTACCTCAGCTGACTGCCAACTCTGTTTCCAAGAGTCTGGAACAGAGAAGTTCAGTGTAGGCGTAAGGGACCAGATTGGGTGACGAGACGTCAAGTGTTGGACAGGGTGGGCGAAGATATCTACTTTCTCACTCTATTTATCTCCCTCTTTAGCCTTTGCTCACAAAGAAAGATAAAACAAAATTAACACAGTGAATGTGTAATGAAGCAGGCACTGAGATGCTGATTTTTTTAAATAATAAGTAAATAAATCTTTGAGGGTATGGGTGGTGGTGCAACTATTTGAACTTATGTATTATCATGTACAAAGACAAAAGTTCAAGAGCCTGGTCCCTACCGATATGGGGAAAAATACACAAGCAGTATTGTAGATATCACCTCTCTGTCTCTCTCCCTGTCTATCTGCTCCTTCCCTTTTGATTACTCTCTGACTTCAGCCAATAAATAATTTAATAAATATTTTTTAAAGCCTGGACTGGAGTTGGTGTATTGAACCAAAATAAAAGATTCTGGGGTAAGTGGTGAGTGGTGGGAGAGAGCACAGGTCCTAGAAAAGAACTTAGTAGGGGCTGTATTATCATGTGGAAAACTGAGAAATGTTCTGCATGTACAAATTATTGTATTTACTGTCAAATGTAAAACATTAATCCCTCAATATAGGAAAAAATAAATAAAAAACTGTCTAAGAAAATGAAGATTCTGTATTAGATTACTAAGTAATTCTTTAAAAACATGAAAGCTTAGTTCTAATTGTTACTGAAACATATTTGAGATCTAAATTGTTATAAGCATTGTAAAATAATGTTTGTCTTAATTCGTAATATAAAATGTTTACCTTTTTAAATATAGCAGAAATCATTACAGAAATATGGTGCTAGATTGAACTGACATCTATGTGTTCCTGTGTGTCATATATATAAATAGATTAATCACAGAATAGTTGAAATAATGTGCTCAAAGTAATAGCTGGCAACCTGGTCTGTTAGATTTTCTTTTATATATATATTTTTTATTATTTTTATTTATTTATTGGATAGAGACAGCCAGAAATTGAGAGGAAGTGGGAGGGAGACAGAGAGACACCTGCAGCACTGCTTCACCACTTGTGAAGGTATCCCCCTGCAAGTGAGGACCAGGGATTTGAACCTGGGTCCTTGCACAGCATAAGGTATGTGCTCAACCAGATGCACCACCAACTGGCTCCACTCAGTCATATTTTCTGATTCCTAAATTCAAGATTATTTTTTATGGAAAATTAAAAAAAAAAGTTAAAGGTAAAAGAGAAAAATAGTATTCAGGGGTGTTGGTGCCTGGGAATACGTCACCCTTGCTGGATTCTGCACAAAGTTTGGGTCCTGGATACCTGTGATAAACCTCTGAGCAAACTCTCCAGAGCCTACAATTTGATCTTTATATTGTTGTTGCTGTTGTTTCCATCTTTGCTAAGTACTTTGCCAGAGGCCTTTGTTGTTTCTATAGAGCTTTTGGCTTTCTACTCATCTGAGCTGCTAATGGTTTGATTGTCTCTAGTATATCTTCACATAAGTTTAGCTCTTTGATTTTTCTTGCTTCTAGAAGGAAGGTGACAAAATCATAGTGGTGGTGGTATATGGGAAGAAGGGGTTCTGCACAATTAAGTCTGCTTTGTCTAGATCTAATTATTCACAGGAAAAAGTGCAAGTTTAACAAACTTAAGCTATATCAAATATTTGTTTATTCATAAAGTATAAAACCTATTTAATTTATTTTTTAAGTTTTATTTATTTATGTATTTTGCCCCCAGTGTTATCACTAGGGCTTGGTGCCTGCACTAAAAAATAGTGGCGAACATTTTTCCATTATTATTATTATTATTTAGATAGGACAGAGAGAAATGGAGAAGGAAATGAAGATATAAAGGAGTAGAGAAAGATAGATACCATTAGACCTGCTTCACCACCTGTGAAGTGACCTCCTTGCATGTGGGGAGCCAGGGACTCGAACCAGGATCCTTGAGTGGGTACTTGCCCTTCATACTATACGCACTTAGCCCAGTGTGCCACCACCTGGCCTCTAAAAATGATTCTACATGTAGAATCACATATTACATTTTACTGGCCCTTGATAATTGACTTTTTTTATAAATTAAGTAGACTTTGTAATCTGAGTGAGAAAAACATCACATAGTTCTTTAAAAGTTATAGTTTTCACTTTATGAAGAAAATATAGTTAAAAAAAAAACCCACGAAAGAATGGTTAGCATCACTCCATGACACAAATAAATAGTAGTGCAGCTCATGGGCATAGTGTATACTAGAACATTTTATTTTTAATGATTTCAAATCATTCTGGGATAATAGCTTATTCATTTGAAGCATCTGCTTAAAAATTAAGTCAGAATTAAAAACGTAGAAGTCTTTAAAATTTTTATAACCAGTCACTAAAGATGTAATAATATAACCAAACAGTCTAAAGTAAAACAGAATTGATTAGGTTATGTATGTGAGGGAAACATATTTCAAAGTAATGTGTACAGAATAGTAATGTTGGGGTCAGGTGGGTGGCACACCTGTTGCAGTATTCAAGGACCTGGGTTCAAGCCCCCAGCTCCCACCTGCAGGGGAAAGCTTTTCTAATGGTAAAGCAGTGTTGCAGGTGTCTCTCTATCTCTCTCCCTCTTTAACTCCCACTTACCTCTTGATTTCCAGTTGTCTGTATTCAATAAATAAAGATAATAATATTTTTTAAAAGTCAGAATAGAATGAAGACTATTAATATTGTTTATATTTTAATTATTACAGTATTGACTATAGGACTAAAAAGACAGTATAGTGGTTATACAAAATACTTTCATGTCTGAGGCTTCAAGGTCCTAGCTTCGATTCCCAGCAGCACTATAAGCCAGAGCTGAGCAGTGCTTGTTTTTTGTTTTTGTTTTTAAATTTCCCTTTTTTTTTCTTTCTTCCTTTTTTATTTCTTTCTTTTGTTCTTCACTTGTGCTTGGTTTTTCTGCAACTTTTTCTCTATAATCTCTAATTAAAATAAAATAAATAAATTTGTCTAAAAAGAGCAAGAATTAATGTTCTATATTTACTATATTTAAGTAATTCCCTAAGAGAATATTTCATATTCATATAGTAGACAGATAATCACATCATCTGTTAGATAAACATTCTAACATTTAGATTTTTCTCTTTTTTTTCAATAATTTTTAAAATTTGTTTTTATTTATTTACCAGGGCACTTCTTAACTCTGGCTTATGGTGGGGCTGGGGTTTGAACTTGGGACCTCAGAGCCTCAGGCATGAAAATATTTTGTACACTTCACTTTATGAAGAAAATATAATTCAAAAGAAAAAAGAATGATATGCATTACACATACTATCTTTCTAGAACTAGACTTTCTTATAAATATAAAGGAAGACACTTTCTAAAGGCATTTGTCTGAGGTTGTTCCTAAATAGAAATTGAATTTGAAATTAGTGAGTTTAGAGTTAGAAAAATACCTGACATAAGGGGTACCTGCTTTGGCCTACATGTAACTCAGGTTTGAGCACAGCGTCCCCCCCCCACCCCCCCGCAGTGACAGGGTTTTAGCCTTGTGTCATCTTTCCTTCTTTTTCTCAAATTTTTCTTTTTCTCTGAACATGTCAATTTGATCTAGTGAAGTTCTGGCAACAACATCAACAATGACAATACAGTTTCTGATTTCTTAATTTTTCTGCTTTTAGCCCCTATACTTTGCAATTTACCATTATATTCAGTGGTATCTTTGGTGTTTCTTTCAGGCTCTAGGCTTGCTTCTTCACAGTTTCCTAAGTTTTACTGCTTTGGATTTTATTTTGAAGTATGTATGCTTTTTGGGGGAACTGTATACCTCATTTGTCATACTTAAACTGTTAAGAATAGGTCCCCATTAGTAATCTTGTTAATCACTTTTTTCTTTTCTTTTTTTTTTTCTTTTAATCACTAAGATATTAGCCTCATGCACACACAATTTTGCTGCTGTGGGTCAAGTTTTCATTTAAACACACACACACACACACACACACACACACACACACACACACACACAGGAGTCATCACAGAACCTGAACTTCCCTTAGTACCACTCCTTATATGATGTGTGATGGGGGCTCAAACCTGGGCTGTGCACATGAAAAGGTGAAACCTCCCCACCCAAAAAGTGCTTTCTCTGGCTTAGTCACCTTTCCCCTTTTATTTATTTAATTACTTTTCTTTCATTTATTTATTTTTATTGGCACCAAGCTTATTGTTGGTGCTCAGTGCCTACACAACAAATCCACATTTTCTGGTGGCCTTCTCTCCCCCTCCCGCCCCGTTTTAATTGTTAATGGAGACAGAAAGAAGGGGGGATAGAGAAGACCTGCAGTACTACTTCATCTTTGTGAAGCTTCCTCCCTGCCAGTGGATAGTAATGTGTGTGTGCTATCTAGTATGCTACTACCAGGCTGCCCAGCCTCTTTGTTTTGAAAACATTCTTTTCCTTCTCAGATAATCTATAGTTTCTCTACCTTCTTCTCCAGCCACTTGTCACTCCCTCTTGCCACTTATTTCTCACACTTTCCTTTTATTTATTAAATTGTTTTCCTCTAGACACTGGCCTAAACATGTCTAGTCTGTAATGAACTCCTGACCACTCTCAAGTTTTTAGTACTTTAGCAGAGAGAGAGAGAAAAAAAAAAAAAAAGTCCAACACAGAACATCTTAACTGCAAACTTAAATGGGCAAAAACTCGACTTATCAAAAATAGAACTGGCTGTCTTTCTTTTTGGATTCTTCTTTCATGTCCAGAGAATTACTATTTAGGAGGTCAGGTGATGTTTGCACCTGGTTGGGCAGACAGGTTCGAGCCCCCAGTCACCACCTGCAAGGGAAAGCTCTGCTAATGGTAAAGCAGCGTTGCAGGTATCTCTCTATCTCTCTCCCTCTCTATCTCCCTTTTACCTCTTGATTTTGGCTGTCTCTATCCAATAAATAAATAAAGATAATACAAAATATTTTTTAAAAAGCAGAATATTACTATCTGTGAACCTCTTTTGCTCTATAAAACAGCTTAGAAATTCTGATTAGGAAGTCGGGCAGTAGCACAGCGGATTAAGCACAGGTGGTGCAAAGTGCAAGGATCCAGGTTAGGATCCCTGTTGGAGGCCCCAGATCCCCACTTGCAGGGAAGTCACCTCACAAGAGGTGAAGCAGGTCTGCAGATGTCTATCTTTCTCTGTCTTCCCCTCCTCTCTCTGTCCTATCCAACAATGATGACAACAGTGTGCTGAATGATCTTTTACTCTCCTCTTCTCTGCAATCCAGTCATTCTCAGAGTATTTGCATCAGAAATTTGTGTATTTTCTTCCAATTATTTTCCCTATCCTTCTTTGTCTATTCTCCTTCAGTTCTCATTTACTGTCACCTCAATCTGTTCTAGAATAGATCTGCTTGCTCTTTTGGTAAATATCATTAGCAAATATCAGATCCTCAGCAACATCCAGAAAAGAAACATCCTTGTTAATTTTGACCATATATTTCCACAGGACAGATGCTACAATAGGAGTCCACTATTATTGACAATAAATATGTGTTGAATAAGTGACTGATGAGTGGTTTTACTCAGATGCTACTGTGTTGGTTTCTGTCTACTGTTCCCAGTGTGCCCAACCACTTGTAAGTTTGAGGTCTTGTCCTAGTTGTAAAAGAGTGCAGAGGAATGGTTGAGTGTCTTTCTTGTCCTGACATGACCCAAACTATGCCTTTATTTTACAAGTTATTGAGCCTTGGCTATTCTGTGTAAAGAAAAAAAAAGTTATTCTTCCAACCCTAAGGAAAGTCTGCTTTCTCTGTACTCATGAACAAATGGAGCTTGACTGTATGTAATTGCTGGCTTTGGTCCTACTCAGAAGCTTGGAGAACCCAAAGTCAATGGCATGTGTCTAGTCTTCCATCTGAGAATTTTCAAGTTGACTTCAATCAGTGGTCAACTTGATGAGGGCAGACTGTGTGAAATGAGGCTGGAGAGGGGAGAAGGAATTTTAATGCCTCATCCAAAACAAATTTCTCAATTGTTTGACAATCATTGAGCAATAAAAAAAGATGTAACCAATTTGAAATATTTTTCCACTTATGACCTGAAGTGCTTTGTCAACATATTGTGCTAGTCAAGTTTGGTAGGAGAGACACTATAGTTTCTTCTATAATGCCTTAGAGTCCAAATAGAACACACAAATACAAAATTAAGACAGGAAATAATGTTAAAATTTAACTAATGTAAATCAAGATAGTTTCCAAGATGATTTCTAAACAAAGTTTGAGAAAATTAGTGTTAAATATTTAATGTAATATAAAGCTTTTTATGTGCAGTTTAATTTTCTAGTTCTCATTTCTAAATGTCCTCACCTGTGTCTTTAAATATGATGAAACTTTGGTGATATAATCCACACCTTGAGGATGTTAAGATGATCTTGATTTGGTCATGGACTGGGTCTGTCAGAAATGCTCATGAAACTTTTGTCTAAGAGGCAGAAACTGAGTGATTACAGGGTTGCTTCCAGGAAAGAAAATTATAAATCTTATAAGCAAAGTAAGAGGAAAGGACTATGGGAAATTGGAATGTTTAAGAGATAGTTACCTGTTTGCAAATTAGTAGGTTGGTTTGTTGTGAGATCATGTAACTTCTAGAGTCAAAGACAAAGACAGTATGATTCATAGCTCAGCAGACAGTGTGAAACTCTTGCCTTCTGAATCCTGCAAAGTGACCTGAAGGGCCCTGGTGGCTCTGGCACATATAGTGGGTTTGTGTCCTGGCTGAGAAACATCAGATCTGGATATATTGGGATGTCTGATAAGGCATGATAACATGCCTGTCTTTTTTTTTTTTTTTTTTTGCTTGAGACAGATACTCTCTAATTTTTCAATACTTCCTAGTTCCTATACCTACAGAATAAAGCTATGAGATAGCTGTCAATAACTGTGAAATAAAGTAAGAAAAATGACTTTAATCATGAATACTTCCTCCCTCCCTTCCTTCCTTCCTCCCTCCCTTTATTCCTTCTTTCCTTTTTTTCCTTTTTCCTCCCTTCCTCCCTTTCTTCCTTCCTGTCATAGACCTAGAAAGCATAGAGAACCCATTAAATAAAACCAGATGTTTTTGTTATTACAATTAATATAAATGATTAAGCATTTAGTTAAGTCTTTTGTTTTTCTTGTCTTCCAGCCTCATGGCCCAGAGTACTATTTGTTTGGCAGACAGACAGACAGGACTCATAAAGTGCATTTTTCTATATGAATGCTCAAAGGGGTCTCAAATAAGCACTGCTATGTCTCATATCCAGAGAGGCAGGTGCAAGTATACAGATGAAAAAATCACCAACCACTTCTCTGACATGAACTATACATCTCAGGTGCTAAATTAGACCTAACTATAGTTCAAACACATCATCTAGCACAGAAAATTATTTTGTGTTGAAAATATCTGAGTTCAAATGGTGAAAGTAGGCGTTGTCAAGCAGTATCACTACATGAAATCTTTGTTTGCTGGGTGTTAAGAATGATTCCCTTACCTATGTGAAGATGATTATCTCATAAATATGTGGCCTGCTCCTGCAGAGTGTAAAGACTGGTAAATAAAGGGCTCTCTGATAGAAAAAATGTTCATCCCTGTGAGGTCAATGAATCCTTTAAAAATACCTTATTTCCACTCAATGCCCTGAAGAGTTTATTAGCCCAACACAAATAGACCATTTACTCCTACCTAGAGAAACATACTAATTAAATTGTTCTGTTTACCCATCTATGTCCCAATTTTCTATGAATACATAAATGTTCTGAGTCTCATTCCCGTGTCTTCTTTGAAGGCAGAGATGATTAGAGATTCACAATTCCTAAATTTTACTTTTGCTACAGAGCTCTGGTTTGTGGGGAATTTTCAAAAATCATTTAAAAATATTGCCAAAATAGTGTTATAGTTTGTAAGAATAATCAAGATGGAGAAGCTGTTAACGTTAACTTTAATGGCATATAAGTGCCAATGGTAGTTAATGATGAATATATTTTATTATTATCATCTCAGTTCCTACCTGCCAATTTCAAGGTCATTCATTCTACCTAAAACTAATTTCTAAATTTGTGCTGTGCATTCTATCAACAGAAATCTGAAGTTATACAGCCATGGGGGGGGGGGGTTGTTCTTTTTTTTCCTCTATAATGATTTTATTGATTTCAAGCATCACTCTGGTCTGAATTATAACATATATAGATTACTTCTAACTATATCTAGCTTCCCTTCCAATACATTCTGATTTCTGAGCCAATGCATCTAAATGCTGTCTAGACATTATCTTCTGGAGAATAAAGCTCATCTAAACTTAAAATTTTCTAATTACATATTATTTGCACCAATTTACTCCTCTCTAGCCAGCCATCTGTTTTATGATCCAAGCCAGAAATCTTGAGTAGTCTTTAGTATCATCTTTCATGAAACTCATTAGTGAATCCCACTAATTTTCATTTCCTACATGGTTCTCATCATCTGTAGTCTAGAACATACTTTTCATATATTTATCAAAAATGAAACAGAGGTTTTTCCAGTATTTTCCTGTGTTTACTTTCATTCCCTTTTAGATATATATGAATATAGGCATTTCCAGTATATGATAGTTTCAGTAATATTGCCATTCTTTTAATCTTTCACTGTCCTTTGAATATGTGCCCTTCCCAGAAACTGTCCTTCAGTTCACATTGCTAAATTTATTTTCTTGTGAGAACTTCTACTATCTACCATTTTAGCAGTTTTGCATAAAGCTGCACATCTCCTTGCTAGGACTTATTTTATTGAAAATGGAAGGATTATACTGCAGTTTGACTTCATACATTTAGTTAGCCCACTCCCTTCCTCTGCCAAATCTATTCTCTCTTTCTTTCAGATTACATACTTGAGATGATTTACCACACCCTCCAGGTTCAAGTTTCACTCAAGATATCTCAAATTGCAGGATCTCCTTTTGTAGAATAATAATAATAATATATATATATGTATACATATGTGTATATTTTCATGTTTATTTATCTGTTAATTCACTGAGGGGCACTTGAATTGCTTTTATAAGCTATGTCTTTTGAATGGGCAAGGGAGAAAAACTTTTGACTTTAATGTCCTAATCAGATGTCAAGTAGTTTGCATATTCAGGCTAATCTGCAGTTAAGATAACAGGAAGTCCTTTACTTTGCTTAACCATTATGCTATCTTCCCCCACCCAAGTTGTTTACTTTGAAAATAACAAAGAAGACTCTGGAAGTGATAAAACTCCCTAGTAAGAGCAATGTTAATCTAATATGATTTTAAAAAATCGTTTCATTTATTTATTTTAATGAAAGAGATACAGATAGAGAGATATAAGAGCACTGCTCAGCTTAAGTTTATGGTGACGCCAGGACTGAACCTGGGCCTTCAGAGCCTCAAGCATGAAAGTATTTTGCATCATCATTATGTTGTCTCCCTATGTCTTGATTAGATTTTACATGTGATTATTTTTAAGTGAGGTAGGACAAAAGCAATTTTGACTTCATAGTGAACACTTTACCACTTAAATGAAAAACCTATAGGCAAAAGAAACTGCAGTTGATGAACTCTTACTTCCGCATTCCAGCATCACGGAGTGGCTGGCTCTGATTACAGCCAAAGTGCTCCCACCTTTATTGTCAGCACCATGACAGACTCTGTTTGTAACCATCCAGTTTGTGCCACGCCCAGCTTGAAACAGTTCAAAGCTAGGTGCTGCCCTACAAGAGGGTGCAGTTCTGGTAGGAATCAATGTTACCTTCCCTGTAGAAAAGGTGTGAGGAGGAGTCTCATAACTAGAAAGACAAGTAAGGAGCAATTGACATGCTGTATAGTTTATCGATCTCTTAATTTAAACATAGCTATTGATGTTTGAATATACAAATTACAGGAAAGTAAAATGTTAAGTATCACAAATATGCTATAAAGAGGGAATTTGCAAACTGTGAAACTGAAGTAGAGACAGGTTAAGTGACCTGATCTTATGGGATATAGGGGATTAATTGAATAGATTTTTTTCCCCAGTGAAAAGGAAGTTTGTTCATTCCTAAATGTTAAGAAGAAGCAAAGCTGAATTACTATTACCATAAGGGAAGAAAAGTATTAATTCAATACAGTGTTATAAATAGATACATATTTGTGACTTTAGAATTAAAAAAATAAAATACTGTTTTTTAAAATCATAATTGTTATCATCCTATTCTCATTGCATTATCCTTCAGGCATTTCTTAGTATTGTTAATTAGTTTTAATAAGAAGCAGATATTAGTGGTCTGAAATGAACACCAAAGAAAAGCCCTGGAAAACTTTTCTGACAATGTGGCTTTTGGTACTCAGAAACTGTTGCAAGCCCAATAAGCATGATAAGAATATATTCTTTCTAGAAAAAAAAAATCAGTTCTTAATTAGCTATACCAAAATTTAAACTCTCAAGTCAGATGCACTGCTTGTTTTTTACATGAAAGGCAAGCATGTTTCTTGGTGTGTATATACTTTTTATTCTTATATAACTCAATTCTTACAAGCTTTCATCAGGGTCAGATAAGGTTACTAGTTGTCCTATTGGTTTAAAAAAAAACATGTTTTCTTCATTTTTAGACATAATTTTGAAATCTGTTTCTTCGGGGATAACAATGTGTCTATTTTCATTTCCAGTGAACGGAAAATATTTTTAATAAAAAGAACAAAATCTGGCAGTAGAACCCAAACCCAGGAAATCAATTGGTACACTCAGTCAAGAAAGGAGAAAAGACGAATACCATGCAATTTCAGAACTTCTATTTTAACAAAAATCTGTTGATGAAGTTTCTGTGACTGCTATTGTCATAAATATCATATGTTGAGGTGAATTTTTATAAATGATGGGAGAACACTTAAAAAATAAATGGGAAATTTTAAAAAATGAAGAGTAATAATATAGCTATTTACTTGATATTCACACTGTATTAGGTGCTTTGGACAATCTAGAGATAGTTTTAAATATACAGCAAATAAGTCCTTAGGTCATATGCGGAACACTACACATTTTATATAGGGATCTTGAGCATTTTGAATTTTGGGTTCCACTATGTCCTAGAAGTTATTCTGCTGGATATTGAGAGACTATTGTTATAATAATAAAAAGAAAATGAGAGAACTGGAAAGATAGCTCACATGGAAGGGCTCCTGCTTTGTCATGTGTAGTACTCAGATTCAAGTCCAGATATCACTACACTGGGAAAAGCAACCTTCACCACCTCTACAACATTCTCCACACAACACTTAGTTGCTATTTCGTTGAATAAGTATTGGATTGTAGTCTAAACTAGCCATCACAGTTCTGTCATTGTCATCTTGGCACCATACATTTATCCTTTGCCACACTGTTCTCCAGAGAAGAACCATGACAAAGACTTGCTAGCCACTTTATTCTCTCACTTGCATAGTATACTGCTTTGCCATGTGCTCAGATTTGAGCCTGACCCCCCATCACACTGAAGGAAGCTTTGGTGCTATGATCTGTCTCTTCCTCTTCCTCTTCTCTCTTTCTCTTTCTCCCTCCCCCTTCTCTCTCTCTGTCCCCTTCTCTCCTTTTCTCTAAAAATAATATATATATAATTTTATTTTATTTATTATTGGATAGAGACAGAGATAAATTGAGAAGGGAGATAGAGAAGGAAAGAGACAGAGAGATACCTGCAGCCATACTTTACCACTTGAGAAGCTTTCCCCTGTAGTTGGGCACCAGAGAACTAAACCTGGGTCTTTGCACACTGTGCTGTGTCTGTTTAACCAGGTGCGCCACCACTTGACCCCAAGATTAAAATTTAAAAAATTAAAAAGCAATAAACAGAAACCTAGCCAGATGGACTGCCCAAATTTCTGCCCACTGGAAGATGTTTTCTTTACAACTATCTCTTATAAATGTCCCAGGATTTTCTATCAGAGTTTGAAATACCAGAACCACTTGCACTAAGCAGACTTTCTCTTCTTCATCTAGTTGTTCCTAGGGTACTGTCCACAAGGTCAGAAGCACAGGTAGAAGAAAGAAAGCCATGAAGTAAGAATGAGTGTCTGTTCTCTTGGGCAGTTTCTTTAGATTATCAGACCAGCAGCTGAATTTTTAGAACAGATCTGTAACCTACTGGTCTGAATGGTTCTTGGGTCACCCCAAGAAATAATTCACAGGGCACCCCAGGTCTGGCAAGGAATATAGATTTTTTTAGAAAAGACACTCACTAATGGGGGAGTGTGATGAAGGGGGAAAAAAGGCTTGACTCCAGATTCCGCAAGGGGTGGGATATATATTTAGAGAAAAGGAAAAGATAATAGAACAAGGAATTTAATATTAAACATAGTTAAAATGATAGTACAGCTTTACAAAAGAAAAGGTGAGCAGGAAGTAATTCTGTTTTAAACTGAGGCGTTTCTGATTTATAAACATTTTAGTCCAGTTCACACTTGCCCATATTGGGTTTTTTCATACTTTGTGTTGGCTAGTTTAGTCCTCTTGATTTGCACAGGTGAAAGTGAGTGGGTATCACTGCAGGCTGACTCATAGTGCACGGTCTCCACCATCTTGATTTTATGGGATAAACACAATGGTTTATGACCTGTGCTTATTGGCATAGAAGAGATTTGATTACTTGCTTGTTTACAGCATTTAAGACTAGTGAGAAAGTAATCTGCTTTTGCATGCCCCGTAGTAATGCACTATAAGCATTTTGAAAGTAGCAATGTCTGAATCTAGTTACTTGGAAAACTGCTTTGTAAAGGACCCAAGACAAGTAAAACACTTGACACTAACTGCTTCTGCTCCCAGGGATGCTATCTTGTCCCTTTATTCTCCTCTTCTTCTTTTTTTTTTTTTTACTTGTTTACTATTGAACAGAAACAGAGAAAAATTGAGAGGGGAAGAAAAGGTAAAGAGGGAGACAGACAATTACAGTCCTGCTGCACCACTTGTGAAGCTTTCTTCCTGCAGGTGAGGACCAGGGGCTTGAGCTGTGTGCTTAATCAGGTGTGTGTGCTTAACCAGGTGCACCACCACCTGGTCCCCACTTGTCCCTGCTTTCCTTTCTGGAAATACTCTCTATTTTCATCAACAATGTGACCATTTTCCCTCTGTTCCCCTCTTTCACTAATCTTCCTCAGATCCTTGAAATGTCAGTACTCTCAGAGAGATCTACTAGGAACTACTGGTAAAACAAGAACTACTAGGATAAAGTTAAACACTGGACTTTAATAAATTGCTAATTATGATAAAAGTCACTTAACAGGGAAGGCACATGTGGTTTAACACACACAATACCATGCACAAGGGTTTGAGTTCAAGACCACTTTCCACCTGCTGAAGAGACACTACATGAGTGGAGTGGCAAAGCAGGTCTGCAGATGCCTTCTTTCTTTCTCTCTCTCTCTCTCTCTCTTTCTCTCTCTCTCTCTCTTTCTCTCTCTCTTTCTCTTTCTGTCTTTCCTTTCCCTTTCAGTTTCTCTCTGTGCTATCAAATAAAAGAAAACAAAAGAAAAAAAAAAGGCACCAGGAGTGGTAGTGCCCCAGAGATAAACCTAGTGGCAATAAAATTTTAAAAAGCATAACATTTGCCCTAATAATTTAAAAATACTACTTTTATCAGATAGTGGGAGCAGAGCACTACTCAGTTCTGGCTTACAGTGCTGCTATAGATTAACCCGGTGCCTTTGGGGCCTCAGGCATGAAGTCTGATGCATAAATCACTATCATATCTCCCTGGAACTCAACCATCTTTGAATGTTTAGGCCATGTTGTTGTTTAACCAGTCTCCAAAACTTTTCATCTAACAAAACTGAAACTCTATGTATATTAAATAGGAGTCCCTTATTTCTCCCTCTGCCAACTTCCTGGTAACTTCCATTGGATGTGACTTTTGTCTGACAGTGTTTCCAAATCGTAAGGGCAGCCTGCAATGTTGGCCAAAACTGTGATTCAGTCCCAACTCCTAGGTCACCTCAAATTGTAGATTTTTTTTGTGCTAAATAGCATCATGGAGAAAATGTTTTTGGTTTAGAGTTGAAAAATCTCTCTTTAATCCCTCAATTTTTCTAAGTCTTCTCAACATATGCCAGACCACTCTTGTGGTTCAGAAACTGCCTCCACAGTTAATTCTTGTCTGTAAAAAAGGAAGTGTGAATGTAATTAGGAGCTTTATTTTAATTTTTGTTACCAAAATAAATAAATAAATAAAATATATGTCTTGGAAAATGAGTAGCTTTTCCTTTCTATTCATGTATTTAATGCCCAGTGTTTCTCAAGTTAATTTAAGGTTACTTTAATTTGCCTTCTTTGTAAAGCAAAATAGGTAGACACATGGTATAAATCTGAACCTGTCTTAACCTCTGGACTTACCCTTTTCTCAAGATTATAGATCTTACATTATTTTTTATTTGAGGGTTCTTAAATGGAAATAGCTGTTCTTTCTTTTTTATATATTTCATTTATTTAATTTGACTATATTTCATCATATACGTAGTTTATATATTGATTATATTTTGATTAAATAGGGAGACACAGAGGAAGACAAAGAGAGAAAGACCAACACTGTTCAGCTATGGCTTATGGTGGGGATGGAGCTTAGACCTGGGAATCTCACAGCCTCAGGCATTAAAATCTTTTGTATAACTTCTATGATTTCTCCTCAGCGTACTGCTCTTTGTATTGCATCTGATAGGTGGCTAGATAACCATGAAAAGATGTTTTAATTACTTATTAAATTTATTTTATAATATATATATATCCACATCCCCTGTTTTCTTTCTTTTTGCTGATTTTAGTTGATTGTGTCTCTTAATATTGGTCATCCTTTTCTATCTAATATGCTATTATAATGCTGTTCTTAGTGATCCTAATATATATAGGATCTCTAGTGTAGCCACTTTCTTAATTCTCAACCTTGATAATACGCACATTATCATTGTTTATTATTCTACCTGCAGTCATTTTTATCTGAGCTTGTCAAATAATCCACTTCTGTTTTCATTGCTCTTCTCATTTTTTTCTCTTTGATTTTTTTTTTTTTTTTTTTTTTGCTCTAGTCATTATTTTCTTCCTTCTGTATGTTTTGGTGTTAGTTTTCTATTATTTTACTGTTGTTGTTATTACTATTATTATTATTATGAAAGGTTAGTTTTCTAATTTAAGTATTTAAAACTACAAGGGGCCACGTGGTGGCTCACCTGGTTGAGTGCTCACATTACAGTGCACACAATCCCAGGTTCAAACCCCCAATCCCCTCCTGAGGGAGTAAGTTTCATGGGTGGTTAAGCTGCAGATGTATCTCTGTCTCTTTCCCTTTGGATATCCCCGTTCTTCTAATTTTAATTTCATTGAATCTGAAGAATGTACTTGTATTATTTCATTCCCATTAAATTAACTGAAACATCTATTTTTTTTATTATTGAGGGATTGATGCTTTAAAGTGAAGTCATTGCTACATGAGTATAATTTTATTATGCACCAAGACCCCATATTCTCTTTCACTCTTTTTTTCCTACCTCTTCTATATTCTTCCATTTGGTAGCTGGCTCTGAAGTGTGCAACAGTAAGAGAGGTCATTAGAAATCCAAGGTAGAGGTGCTGTGTACCATGTGAATGATGGTTGGATTGTCTGTAGTTAGTTATCTTTGACCAACCTAAAACAGAATTTATATCAAGCTGAAAAATAATCGTAAGGAAAATTTTTGGATAAGATTGCTATGCTGGCAGAGAATATTCATAGGAAATTATTTTGGTGAAGTTATAGAAAGTATTCAGCTAATTACAATCAATTTCTTGATTACTATTCATAAAGAAGAGATGCATGTATTTGTTGTCATGAGGAAAATATAAAGCAAGTTATTTAGTCCAAACTGAATCCACTGTCTCTACCTGCATCAGATTTGGTTTCAGAAAATGAATTCCAGCTTCAGGGACTACAGGGACATTTGATAACATGACTTAAATAATAGTAGAGCATGAGATGTCTCAAGGATACAGTTTAATTTATAAAATCAAACTGATACATCTTACCTAATTTTCTTTGACAACAAAATTCAAGATATTAAAAGACAAAAACATCAATAAGTTATATGATTGTTCTTATTCTGTTGTTTACTGAGATAAAGAAATGTGAACATGGAACACTGGTCCCCAAATAACATCTCTCTCTCTCTCTCTCTCTCTCTCTCTCTCTCACACACACACACACACACACACACACACACACACACACACACACAGAGTTTGTGAACAAATAAAAAAATCCTTTTATGTTAGAGTCTAAACGCAGACAATAACCTTTCCCTTTACTACTTGCCCCTATCCTTCTTCCTTTCCTTTATCTCTTTTTTTTTCTCCACCTTTCTTCTCTCCTGACTTTCACCTCTTCTCTCTGTCTCTTACTCCCCCTTTGCTGATAAAAATAGAAAGCTAATATCATGAGATACAGTATCTTAGACTTTAAGTAAAGATGGTGGGCTCAAAGTAATATCCGGGTAAAAATATTCAGGTCAATATAGCCATCAGGTCCAGAATAAAATTTGTATGATGTTTTACCTTTTAAGAATCAAACTGTAGGCTATAATTCTCTATTAAGGAAGATTCCGAATAAGGTTTAATAAAAATAAAACAATAAAATCTGAAGATAGAGTTTTTATAAACCTTAGATAAAACAAAGTTATTTTCTTTTTTTAATATTTATTTATTTCCTTTTGTTGCCCTTGTTGTTTTACTATTGTTGTTATTGATGTTGTTGCTGTTGAATAGGACAGAGAGAAATGGAGAAAGGAGGGGAAGACAGAGAGGAGGAGAGAAAGATAGACACCTGCAGACCTGCTTCACTGCCTGTGAAGCGACTCTCCTACAGGTGAGGAGCCAGGGGCTCTAATAGGGATCCTTATACCAGTCACCTTCTAGCCACCTGTGCTTAACCTGCTGTGCTACCGCCCGACTCCCAACAAAATTATTTTCTATTGTGATTGAAATCCTAAATGTCTTTGTTAAAGAGAACTGTTTTTAAAAAAGTAAATCTGCCCCTAATATCTTATAATTTTATAAATAAATCACTAAAAGTATTAGTACCTCTCAACAGTTTGCAAGGTCTGTGGTTCTAATAAGATACTTCTATATTTTTGAGTAGACACAACATGTGTAGGAACTACACTAAATGATGAAACGTCACTGCATGTGATAAAAATTGTTGGTAAATAGCATGTAGAGGTAAAATATACTAATAAATCATAGATAGATGAAGGCTTTTCCATTGACTAAGCATGTTCACAGCTTAAAATAATAAAATCAATTTACTTTTGCTTACACTCTATTTTAAGCTAATTGATACCTCCTTCTATAAAGTCGGAGATAAGAATATTCACTACTGCAGTTATTGTTCTTTGTAATTTAATATGTAAAATTGATTCTAATTAGTTCATATGTTAAAACTATTATTTTTAAATGCATTTAATATCTTGAATTATTAATCAGACTTTAGCTTGATAACCTAACAGGTCAATTTTTCCCCCGACTTAATATTTTATCATCTCTGAGGCTTCACCACTACAGACTGATATTTTTCAACTAGAAACAGAGACAGAGAGCACAACATTGAAATGTCCTTCAATGCAGTGGAGACCAGGCTTGAAACTGGATTTCACACATGATAAATTAGTGCACTCTCTAAGTCAGCTATTTTTCTTTTCCTATAAAGTTTAATGTTAATCTAGTTTTGAAGTCAAAGTTTACTTTTAAGAAAAAGTATTGGCATGTCTTTTCTTATTCAATACTTCTAAAGTTGCTAAAGTACATTGTTGCTTTGAGTTGATATTTAAAGTCCTATGGAAATCATTTGAAGTATTTCAATGGCATTTTTGTTCTTATTATAAAACACTGTGGATAATATTTAATTAGGCTATTAAAAATAATCTGGGAGAGAATTATCTTAGGTGATGTCCATTGGTTCACTCTCTTTCCTGAACATGTTTTCACCACAAACATAAAATTCTGAGTACAGCAGTAAACAATAAGAAACAAACAAACAAAAAAGAAGAGACCTAAAGCCATCAAAAGACATTTGGGTTATAACTTCGTTACCCATGTATTTGTTCAAAGAGAAGATTTAGGTTTATAACTAAATCAAGAAGAAGAGTCCATAACGGCAGGGTTTTTCCTCTAGGTAGTAATGCAAGTAAAATTGTTTTCCACTTAGTGATAAAACAAGGATAAAATAAGATATTTCTAAAAGATATAGAGAGAAAAGAACAGTCATGTATTGGGTAGAATCAGATGACAATGTTTTCACACAGAACAATTATATTCTTAGGAGAAGCAAGCCTGGCATACTTCAGCGACAGAGCACTTTCAGACTAAACTTTGTATTGTGTCAATCACTGACAATTCAAAGTAGGCACAGCATGGGTCCATCAATAGCACACTGGGTTAAGTGTAAAGTACAAGGACAGATCAAGGATCCCTGTTTGAGCCCCTGGCTCCCCATCTGCAAGGAAGGGTTGTCGAGCTAGTGTTGAGAGAGAGAGAGAGAGAGAGATGACACAGGAACCAAGCTTGTGGCAGCAGGACAATTTAAATCTTTATTCATTCCTTCGAGTCTGGTGGTAGCACACCTGGTTAAGCCCCTTGGTGCAAACCACAATGACCGGAGTCAACCTCCAGCTCTGCACCCCTGCTCTCCTCCAGTTAGGGACATGGAAGAGACAAGAAAGAAACGGAAGTGGTTTGACAATACCATAGATGGTTAGGAAAGGGGTGGAGAAAGGCAAAGGGGGCCGGAAATGGTATGGACCTCCCCAGCAACTGTTGCTAGGTGTTCAACTGGTAGGATTAGCAATACCCTGCAGGGAATTAGGAAGGAGACCTTTAGTCATTTGTAAGACAAAGCATAAGATTGTTATGTAGATAATGAAAGGACAGGCCATAGTTCAGGGAATGTAGGCTGGAGCAGGCTTGATGTTTTAAGTAATGCTGGGCTCCCAGAAGTGGGAAGATGCAGAATGTTTTTGTGAGGCAGGGGAAACTTAAAATGGTTGACAACCTTTTGAGGTTCATGTATCCCCCTTTTGCTCAACCCCTCTGTAGAGAGGGAGACTTACCAGGAGGGACTCTCCTCTCAGATCAAGCCCTGCCAGGCTCCACCACATCCCCACAAGCTCCCTACAAAGGGTCACTTTGCAAGTGGTGAAGCAGGTTTGCAAGTATCTATCTTTTCCCCTCTGTCTTCCCCTCATCTCTTGGTTTCTCTGTCATATCCAACAACAGTGACAACAATAACAGAAACAATAACAACGGAAAAAAAATGGCCACCAGGATCCATGGACTCATAGTGCTGGCACAAGCCCCAGTGATAACTCTGGAAGCCAAAAAAAGTAGGCACAGTTGTAGAAGAATACAAGAAAAATACAAGAGAAAGGCTTAGCCATGGTGCTGGTGAAGCAGATAATTTGTGAGTGATATCAAGAACTTGGTTCACCCTGATATTCTGTCTTCAAGCAGCCTCACACTGAAGTTTGGAAATCCATAATTAGGGGTGTAAAACAATTCAAGTCAACGGAGGAAAAGGAAGACAAAAATCCTCAACCATTGAGTATTAGTGATCAAGTTTCTCAGTTTTTTCTTTTTTTTTTTTAAGGTATCATGAGCTTTGATTGGGGAAGATCACTTTTACTCTTTTGATAAATCAAAATATGCTTTATAAGTCCTTGGGGTCTCAGTGCATAATGATGGAAAAGTACCTAAGTTGAGGGTAAGAGTGTTCTGCAGATATTTACTTTGAGGAATTGAGAAACTGAACCCAAGTCTCAACACCATATTGCAAACCATTACCCCTGCCCCCAAGAAAATGGAAAAAAATCCTTAAACACACACTCTATTTGTCTAGAGTCTTATCTACATAAATTAAAAGTGATACATAGTAAAAAGAAACTTTCTTCCATGCCATAGTCATGCCAAAAGTAATATGTTAAAGGAGTTATGCAGTTGGTTGAGTTATTTATAATCTAATGAAAATTAGACTGGATACATTCTGGCACAATTATTTTGATTCATGTTTTCATGAGTAAATTTCATCATTTTTTTCTCCCATTGAAAGGGAAAATTGTCAGAAAATAACTAGATACCAATGTAACTCCACTTAAAGCTATGTGTCCTAGAATTGCATGAAAATATTATCACTGAAAACTTAAACTGTAGAAGACATGTGTAACAAAACCAAAATCTAACTCACAGTAGATACCTTTTAGTAATAATGGCTAGATTTCTCTTCCTTCTCCTTCTCCTTCTTTTCTTTAATACTTGGCATCTGTTTAAACACCATATTCATATATTTACTTGTTTTATTATCATGTCTTTATAAAGGAAGATATCATTATCATCTACCTTTAACAATATAATTTGAAGATGAAAGTCAACTTTTGAGGGGAGAGAAGGTGTTTGGCTCTATCCTATTATATAGTTCCTTTTTCATTCAGGCAATACTCTTTGTTCCACAGTGTGAGAACCATACAGACTCTTCAAAGTTATCTTTCAGAGTGTATTCCATACTATTCAGAATAAAGTTTCTGAAGTCCCTTTTAGGGGGATAGTAAGAGCTCAAACTCAGGCCATTAAATCTGTGCATGGAATATAATATTCAAACTGTCCAATAGACTCTTTTTCATCCTTCTTTATACTGCAATGAAACTGAACCAAAGTTGTAATTCTTGAAGAGTTTCAGAATGTTAAATGCAGTTCAAACCTACCTGCTCTCTTCTCTCTGCATGTTAAAAGGTAATTGAATAGGAGCAAGTGCAGTGCAATTGGATTATATAGGCTAGAGGCTCTAAGTTTCGGCCTCAAAGAGGTCACACTGAAATGAATTTTTTAAAAGGACTATAAAATTCCATCTAAGATAGATGGGGAGCAAAAGCAATATTTAAATGAAATTGTTATGGATATAAGTCACTTCCCAGGCATTGTAACTATTTCACACATAAAATATGTTTTCACTTCATATATAAAACATTGTTATTATTCACATCTTATGACATGTTAACATATTAAAACTTAAATGTTTAATGCATATATTAAAATTCTGTGTCATCATTAAGCCAGCTGATGAATTCACTTTTAAAAAATAGTGGGAAAGATATATTAAGAGAGATAATTTTTACAATTACAATAAAAATGCATAGCTTAAAAATGTGATGTGATAAAAATGTCAAACTTAAAGTTTCAAACCCCATCCTTTGTTTTTTCTGCTCATGAGAAATCTACTGCCATTTGTTTTCCTATTAAATGACATTTCAAATACTTTATTATAAACATAAATCACATCTTCTTTCAAGAATGCAAACAACAAACTAAATTTGAGATCTCACTGGCATTTCTACCTCCTACCCAAGACTAAATAGATGAACAGTTGCTTTATAGATTGTCTCTGAAGGATAAACAAAGAGAGACAGTAGATTACAGAAAACATGTCACTGGAAAATGACATCTGCCCTTTAATTCATGAGCATCATCCTAAATTCTGTCATTTCATCTGACATCTGTTACATATCCCTAATACCTGAGGTTCCAGAAAAGCAGAATATTCCTGCAGATAGCTAGAAAACAGTGTATGGTTGTACTATAACCCATTAACCCCCAATGTAAATATTCTTAAAAGAAAATAATGTATGTGTACTTATCTGCATTTATTTTAAACTTTTTTTTATTTCACTATTTAAAAAAATTTTTTTTTAATTTCTTTTATTTAAGAAAGGATTAATTAGGGAGTCGGGCTGTAGTACAGCGGGCTAAGCGCAGGTGGCGCAAAGCACAAAGACCGGCATAAGGATCCCAGTTCGAACCCCGGCTCCCCACCTGCAGGGGGTTTGCTTCACAGGCGGTGAAGCAGGTCTGCAGGTGTCTATCTTTCTCTCCTCCTCTCTGTCTTCCCCTCCCTATCTCCATTTCTCTCTGTCCTATCCAACAACAACAACAACAACAATAATAACTACAACAAGGGCAACAAAAGGGAAAAAATAAATAAAATCAAAAAAATAAATATAAGAAAGGATTAATTAACAAAACCATAGGGTAGGAGGGGTACAATTCCACACAATTCCCACCACCCAATCTCCATATCCCACCCCCTCCCCTGATAGCTTTCCCATTCTCTATCCCTCTGGGAGCATGGACCCAGGGTCATTGTGGGTTGCAGAAGGTAGAAGGTCTGCCTTCTGTAATTGCTTCCCCGCTGAACATGGGCATTGACTGGTCGGTCCATGCTCCCAGTCTGCCTCTCTCTTTCCCTAGTAGGGTGTGTCTCTGGGGAAGCTGAGCTCCAGGATACATTGGTGGGGTCTTCAATCCAGGGAAGCCTGGCTAGCATCCTGGAACCTGGTGATTGAAAAGAGAGTTAACATACAAAGCCAAACAAATTGTTGAGCAATCATGGACCCAAAACTTGGAATAGTGGAGAGGAAGTGTTAGGGAGGTACTCACTGCAAACTCTAGTATACTTCTGCTTTCAGGTATATATTTTGCAGTAGTTTATGGATACGTGTGAACATAAGCTCTCTCTCACAGAAACTGGTATATATCTAGGTTTTGGGACTTTGTTAGAAAGTGAACCACTGAGAGGAAATTAGAGTGTACTATAAAAGGAAAGGTCTCACCCGAGTAATGAAGCTGAAGGGTTGTCATTCCACACGTGAAGTCTCTGGACACAGTCTGAGGTGAAGCATGTTGAGGTGGCAATCGTTGCGTTGGTTAGGTTGTGATCGGCGGATGCAATATTATTTGATATGAATTGGGAGACGCATATGGGAAAGTGGGCCCTATCCAAGGGTTCCAGGACTGGGGGAAGTAGGGGCTCTATAGTGGAGATGTGAGGTTCCTGCTGTCTTAGGGTTCAAAAAGACAATCGATAGTTAATGTTATCATCACATTATTTGGTAATTGGGTTAACTTTGAAAAGTCCTTTTGTTATGGTTTACTGTACAGTACCCAGTATCTTGTATATAGCTGTGCTATTGGATGCTTCTAATCTACTTGGTCTAGGCTTTTGAGAGAGTCTGCATATCAATTACACAGCCTATATATTAAAAAGATTCAGTTTGTGTTTTGAAAAACTTTGAGACATACAATTGATTTTCCCCCTCTCGTATTAATTAACTACTGATTTATATGTCTACATTTTGCTAGGAGTGTACATAAACACCATTCCCACCACCAAAAGACTATGACTCATCCCTCCCACCCACTCCCACCCCCCACTGGCCCAGGAAGCTGCATGTTTACCCCTCACCACAGGGCTTTTACTTTGGTGCCCTACTTAAAATTTGGTCAGGTCCTGCTTTTAATTTCCCTTTCAGATCTTCTTACTCAACTTCTGTTGATGAGTGGGATCATCCCATACTCATCTTTATCTTTCTGACTTAGCTCACTTAACATAATTCCTTCAAGCTCTGTACAAGATGGGTCAGAGAGGGTGAGTTCATTGTTCTTGATAGCTGCATAGTATTCCATTGTGTATATATACCACAGCTTTCTCACCCACTCATCTATTGTTGGGCACCTGGGTTGCTTCCAGGTTTTAGCTATTATGAATTGTGCTGCTATGAACATAGGAGTACACACCTCTTTTTGGTTGGGTGTTATGGAGTCCTTGGGGTATAAGCCCAGGAGAGGAATTACTGGATCATATGGAAGGTCCATGTCTAGCCTTCTGAGAGTTTTCCAGACTGCTTTCCACAGAGGCTGTATCAATTTACATTCCCACCAGCAATGTAAAAGGGTTCCTCTGTCCCCACATCCTCTCCAGCATTTGTTGCTGCTGTCTTTAAACTTTTTTGATATATTGGTAGATATTACTTCATCTTAATTAGTCTTTTTAAATGTCCTTAACCACTGCTGTTTACATACCGATGTTCTTGCATTTAGTAGTGACTTCTGAAGTGATGAGTCTTAATATTCCCAAATACATGACTTCCATGAAAAATAAATTCCCAGAATTAGTTTGACTTTTTACTTAAAGCATCTCAAACAAATGATTATGATAGGTGCATATTTGACCTGAAATGAATAACCCATAAATGTATCTATGTTCATCATCATCAGAGATTATATAAATGGAAGAAAGGCTTTTAATAAATAGGTCGAGCACTTGGCTGCTCTAAATGTGGACCAGTGACTGACAGTATTAACACTTAGTATAGCATTAGAAATGCTTAGCTTTGGGGGCTGAATGATGGAGCACTTGGTTAAGCATACATATACATGTAGTGTGCAAGGACCTGGGTTCAAGCCTTGGTCCCCACCTGCCAGGAGAAAGCTTCACGAGCAGTGAAGTAGTGCTGCAGGTGTCTCTCTGTCCCTCTCTTCACCCCCCTTTTGATTTTTTTCTGTCTCAATCAAATAAATAAACACGTCTATAAGTAAACTTGTTTGAAAAAAAAAAGAAAGAATTGCTTAGTCATTGGTACCACCCTTTATATACTGAGTCAGAATGCTGTGGGAGTAGACTCTAGTCATATGCATTTTAATAAGTTCTTGAGGAAGTTCTGCTGAGTACTAACGTTGGTCCAGTGCAGGTCCAAATTTGAGCAGGATGAGATCCCTGATAGCAGAAGAGGGAATAAACAGGCATCTCTTATCCCAAATATATTTAGATCACAAATTCATTTGCATTATGATCTCAATCACATTTACAAAAAAAAAATGATGATTTCAAAATAAAGTACCAGTATGAGTTTTTCCCTAAGCTAAGAATTTCTATGATATTTGCCTGTCAAATCAAATTATGGACATTATCCAACAGACATATCCACTATGACACAGCAAAGCCAAAAAAAAAAAAAAAAAAAACTCCCTGTGGTCCAGGAGGTGGCTCAGTGGATAAAGCATGAGGTCCTGAGTTTGATCCCTGGCAGCACATGTGCCAGAGTGATGTCTGGTTCTTTCTTTCTCTCCTCCTATCTTTCTCGTAAATAAATAAATAATTAATTAAAAGAAAACCCTCCCTAGACACATATTCACAGAGAGAGAGAGATCCAGAGAGAGAGAAATCCAAAGAGAGAAAGAGAAAATAAAGTTTTGTTATATTTGGGCTGGGGAGACAGCATAATGATTTTACAAAGACACTCTTATGCCTGAGGCTCCAACGTCCCAGGTTGAATCCCCAGCACCACCTAAGCCACAGCTGAGCAGTGTTCTAATATAAAAAAAAAGGGGGGGAGGAGGCATATGGTGACACACCTGGTTAAGCGCATACACTACAGTACACAATGATCCAAGTTCAAGCCCCTAGTTCCTACCTGCAGAAGGGAAAGCTTCAAGAATGATGAAGCAGGTGTGCAGGTGTCTATCTGCCTCTTTCCCTCTCTATCTCCCTCTCCCCCTCTCAATTTCTTTCTTTCTTTATCCAATAATAAATAAATAATATAAAACTTAAACATAAAGTTTTACTATGTTCTGCAGGGAAATGAAAATTCCACTGGATCATTATTCATATGGTTATTTTACATGCAAATCCATTACTATTTTTTTAAGTAGTGGTACACAAAACAGTAAATAATAAAATAAACTACATTATGTAGCAATTTTATCATACACATGTAAATGACAAAGTTCCAGCATGACATCAAGGTTTTTCCAGGACCTGTGAAATTGTCAAGATTTTTTTTAATTTGTAGATTAAAAAAAATACATACTCAACAAAGTTGATATAGAACCTTTAAACAAGTGCTATTGGTAAACAGCTACAAACTCTATTGACTTAGTTTACTCAAATAGCGATGCTGTTTATACTTCAGTTGAACTTGTTAGATTAGATCATTACCCAAGCTTGCTGAGAACATGTCAGAGCCCAATTTTATCATCAAAGTAATTCACCATGCTACCCTGTATTGCTAGCAATTTTATGCACGTCTTATCCATGGGAACAATTTTTTTTATATTTATTTATTTTCCCTTTTGTTGCCTTTGTTTTTTAATTGTTGTTGTAGTTATTATTATTAGGGGCTTGAACCAGGATCCTTAAGCCAGTCCTTGTGCTTCACACCACCTACCCTTAACCTGCTGCGCTACCGCCTGACTCCCAGGCACAATTTTTATAGGATATCCTGGGGACAACTTAAATTAATAATTTTTCAGATCTTATAACAATAATTATTATGATTACATGATACATGGATGTTTCTTCCATGATGTCACATGTATAATACTCTGAAACTTTCTGTTTTAAATGTGATACATTAAAACAAACAAATAGGACTAAACCCCTAAAAGCTTAACATATTTGTGGTTCATGTGTACCACCCATATTCTAAACAATTCTGTGAAATCTTGTTAATCAATATTAAACCATTAATAAGAAATTAAAAAAATTAAAAGTTCTGTGATTAGAATAATACTAACAAAGACAACAAATAACAGTTCTAATAACAAATGTTGCAAAGATTAGATGAATGGGGGGGAAGGCCTTAAAAACATAGGTGGGGGGGTGGGCTGTAGCCCAATGGACTGAGAGTACATGGCCAGAAGGGCAAAGATAGGTGTAAGGAACCCAGCTAGACTCCCTAGCTCCCCACCCGCAGGGGGTCACCTCACAAGTGGTGAAGCAGATCTGCAGGTGTCTATCTTTCTCTCCCTTTCTCAGTCTTCCCCTCTTCTCTCAGTTTCTCTCTGTCCTATCCAACAGCGCCAGCAATAACAACAATAACAACAGCAATGACAACAACAGCAACCAAAATGGAAAAAAATGGCCCTCAGGAGCAGTGGATTCATGGTGCAGGAACCGAGTCCCAGAGATAACCCTGGAGGTAATATATATGGTCACCAACACCACAAAGAAAAAAATGCTTTTAAATGTACCTAGACATACAACTTTTTGTTGTGTTTTATTTTATTTTATTTTTTATATTTATTTATTTGTTTTCCCTTTTGTTGCCTTTATTGTTTTAGTTATTATTGTTGTTGATGTCGTCGTTTTTGGATAGGATAGGGAGAGATGGATTGAGGAGGGGAAGACAGAGAGGGGGAGAGATAGACACCTGCAGACCTGCTTCACCACCTGTGAAGCGACTCCCCTGCAGGTGGGGATCCTTACGCCGGTCCTTGTGCTTTGTGCCATGTGCACTTAACCCACCGTGCTACCGCCCAACTCCCTTTTGTTGTGTTTTCTTTATTAAGCTGTTGCTAGGTTTTGTTTGTTTGTTTTTACTTTTGTATGTCTCCAAGGGTATTTTAACAGGACATTATAGATTTTACTAGATTCTAGTGGTATTGGGAAAAATAACAACTTTTTGTCAATGATGGGACTTCATCACACTGACCAACTTTTTTTTTTTTTTCAAATAAAAAAGAGGAAGGAAAGAGGGGAAAATGACCATAGTACTAAAATGTCTTCAATGATGTGAAGGCAATGTTGTACATCTGGTCGAACAGGTGCAGTGTCCCAGAGAGCTATCTTTCAAGGCCAGAAAAAGATCATTTTAATTGCTATAATATAAGATAAATTTATTTGATTTCCTTTTCTTATAAATGTTGGATTTGATAGTGTGCTTTTTAAAAATTAGTGACTTAATATTGATTTAGAAAATTGCATCTCATCAAGGTCATAATTCCACACCATTCCCACCACCAGAATTCTGAATCTTCCTTCCCCCCTACTGCAAGCCTCTGCAGTTCTCCTAAGGTTACAGACATGGGCTAATCATCATATCCACAACTATCTGTCTACATTTGTACACAATTTCTCACTTTTTCTCTCAAGTTCACTCCTCTCTTCCCCTCCAGGCCACTCATGACACCGTTACTACATCCAAACGCTTCTCTCCTTTTCCTTCCTCCTCTCTCTCTCTGGGTGCGATGGGGCTGGAGATCAGAGCCCTCTTATCCTCTTCCTCCTATCACTTTACCCTCAGGGAAACTATAGTTACTCTTCAGGACTTTTGCTGTGACTGGGAGAAAAAAAAAAAAACATAGTTATATATTCTTGCATTTTTTCTCCCCCCGCCCCCCCGGGACTCAGTGCCTGAACTATGAATGCACTGCTCCTGTAGCCATTTTTTCCATTTTTATTATTATTATTATTATTATTATTATTATTATTATCATTTGACAAGACAGAGAGAAATTGAGAGAGGAAGAGAAGATAAAAAGGGAAAGAAAAACACCTGCAGACCTACTTCACTGCTTATGAAACCACCCCACCTACAGCTGGGGATCTAGGGGCTCAAATCAGGATCCTTGAGAGGGTCCTTGAGCTTCATACTATGTGCACTTAACCCAGTGCACTACTGTTTGCCACTTTCTCTCTCTCTCTTTTTTTTTTTTTAACTAAGTTAACCATTCAAGGAAAGTCTTCAAGGGAGAAACATTAAAAAGGAGACATCTTTTTTTAAGGTCTCAAAGTATACAAAGTATAAGTTCCAATATTTGGAATAAACAAAATCAACTACTATTATTTATTATCTAAGACCTATGGAAAAAAAAAACCTTTGTCTTTCTTCTTAATATTATCTTTTATTAGTTATTTAATAGTGGCTTACAAGATTTCTTTTTTGAAAACATGACCTCTTCATACTTGATCAACCAATTTAATCCTAGGCATCTTTCTTTTGCCTTCTGATTTTTCAAATCTCAGTGTGATTACTCTTATTCCAATATTTATTGATTTATTTTGAAGACTTAGAGCATATGGTTATCAAGTGGATCCCTTTTTAGTTGGTTTACTTGTGGTCTAGCTGCATTCTCATGGTTGTAACATAATTCCGTATAACTTGAAATGCTCAAAATAGTAAGGTGCCGTCCCTCTACATGCTCATGAGATTTTTATCCTGTGAACTTACTTGTACCCTTAAGTCTTGAGGATGAGCTGCTTTATTTTACAGAACAAACAATGTTCTATCATGTGTTCTACCTGTTCACATTTTGGCAAAATGATACTCAATTGTCAAAATGTAAACTAATTAGTATTTTCTGTCACTGTTCTCAGACAGTTTTTCTGTTTGTTTTTATTTGAAGGTTTCTTTGTCTTGCTCTGGACTGTGGCATTCCCCTAGACAAGGCCTTTGTCTTTTTCTTTGTGACATGAGCAGCCAGTATTTCTCATGAAAGTCTATAGGCAAAAATTATTAATGTTTTTAATGTGTAAAAATAAAAATGAAGGTATACCTCTGGTTCAGCTACGAATTCATCACCACTTCAGGAAAAATTGCCCAGGGTATGTCCTTAAGATAGTAAGAAGCATAATTATATTGTTATATAAAGGATACACGTTTATGGAAAATATTAATATATCTTCTCTTTCTGAGATATTTTTAAAAATTGAATTGAAATTCCTCTATCAGTATAAATCCTAGATATATGTCAAGTGTTCTTAGGGGACTTCTACTAGAAAAAGAAACACAAAGAAAACCAAACATTAGATTTTAGTCTAAGAATTTGAGTGCTTTTTTAAACCCACCAAATATAACCAGATCTATATTTATTTTTACAGAAACGTTTGTTCAGCTAATGCATTGTTCATTAAATAATGGGTGTTCCATGATGGAAATTTCAAATAAAGTTCTCAAGGCTGTCAGAAAGTAAATAAGCTAACTAGAATTATATTTTTTTGTTTCCTGGTGAACTTCACAGAGGTTTGGAGAAATATGTTGCAATTAGAAAAAGGCAAGATAGATACTCAAATGTATGCAGAATCAACACTTTCTCCCCCACCCATCGTCTCCAATCAATGATTTTTTTTTTTATAATTTTTTTTTATTTAAAAAAGGCTTACTTAACAAAACCATAGGGTCGGAGGGGTACAATTCCACACAATTCCCACCACCCAATCTCCATATCCCACCCCCACCCCTGATAGCTTTCCCATTCTCTATCCCTCTGGGAGCATGGACCCAGGGTCATTGTGGGTTGCAGAAGGTAGAAGGTCTGGCTTCTGTAATTGCTTCCCCGCTGAACATGGGTGTTGACTGGTCGGTCCATACTCCCAGTCTGCCTCTCTCTTTCCCTAGTAGGGTGTGTCTCTGGGGAAGCTGAGCTCCAGGACACATTGGTGGGGTCTTCAGTCTAGGGAAGCCTGGCCGGCATCCTGATGACATCTGGAACCTGGTGACTGAAAATAGAGTTAACATACAAAGCCAAACAAATTGTTGAGCAATCATGGACCCAAAGCTTGGAATAATGGAGAGGAAGTGTTAGGGGGGTACTCACTGCAAACTCTAGTGTACTTCTGCTTTCAGGTATATATTTTGCAGTAGTTTACAGATACGTGTGAACATATGCTGTCTCTCACAGAAACTGGTGTATATCTAGGTTTTGGGACTTTGTTAGAAAGTGAACCACCTGAGATGGAATTAGAGTATACTATGAAAGGAAAGGTCTCACCCGAGTAATAAAGCTGAAGGGTTGTCATTCTACTCGTGAAGTCTCTGGACACAGTCTGAAGTGAAGCATGTTGAGGTGGCAATCCTTGTGTTGGTTAGGCTGTGATCGGCAGATGCAATATTACTTGATATGGATTGGGAGAGGCATATGGGAAAGTGGGCCCTATCCAATGGTGGTGGAAATGGTGTTTATGTACACTCCTAGAAAAATGTAGTCATATAAATCACTAGTTAATACAAGAGGGGGAAAATTAATTGTATGTCTCGAAGTTTTTCAAAACACAAACTGAATCTTTTCAATATATAGGCTGTGTAATTGATATGCAGACTCTCTCAAAAGCCTAGGCCAAGTAGATCAGAAGCAACCAATAGCACAGCTATATACAAGATACTGGGTACTGTACAGCAAACCCTAACAAAAGGACTTTTCAAAGTTAAACCCAATTACCAAATAATGTGATGATAACATTAACTATCGATTGTCTTTTTGAACCCTAAGACAGCAGGAACCTCACATCTCCACTATAGAGCCCCTACTTCCCCCAGTCCTGGAGCCAATCAATGATTTTTATATATCCACTTTGAGCAACTAATATCTCCATGACCTATTATTATTTTTTTTTACTAAATAAGGTTATTTTTTCTTTACAAATTTTATGTCACCTCAGGAAATTTACAATTTCATTAAATGATCCAGCCTATTATATATAAAATTAATTGTATATTTTATTGAAATTTTATTTTTATAATAATCCACATTAATTTTTACCTGCATACAAATAAAGACAGATAGATTTTTGACAAGCTGGTTGAATGCACAGGGTAATATTCTATTAAGTGTGACTTTAGACTGTTTTGAAATAATCTTTGAGTTATTTTATCAAAACTCTAAAGGTCTTTGTCATGATGCATAAGACCCATGGGATAAGGGAGGGGCCATGTATCCTTCCAACTGAACATAAGGCCTTCTAATTTAAGTGTTGGAACATAGGAATCAAAAAGCAGTATTTTGGTATACCCAGATTTAGACAGAAGACCAGTGAAATATTAATGAGAAAAAAAAATCCTTAAATTTATTTTCAGTTCTTAAAATGTTCAAAACTAAGCCAAGTTTCATGACACATCACTTTGAAATATTTTATTAAAATAGATTGTGAGGCCTTTAATTCGAATGGCATGAGCTCAGACAGTCTGTGTTTACTTTGGTTTCTTTTGACTCTCAATAAGAAAAAGATCAGTAGGATAGAACATGAGTTCAACTTTTATAGGGAGGAGAATAGTTACTCTGAAAATAATTCGGTTCACATAATGTGAGACAACTTGAGAAAAAAAAGTGAGATCACTGCTCCCTGAATCATGAAGCAATAGAACAATTAAACAGAGAATGAAAAAGCCAATAATCAATGACCAGTGGATTCCAATGTGTCTCACTCCTGGCAAGGCATCCTGGGATATTGGAGGTTGCTCTGAGGATTATTGTTGGGGTTTGTGTTTGCTTGACTCATATTTTTCAATGCAGATAAGTTGAAATAGCTTTTAAAAACTTAGCAAACATTTTTTTTTTACTGTTTTGTATTACTACTTACTTCAATGAGTCAAGATAAAGTTATCAAAGACAGTCCTTATATCTATTCATCTTCATCTTCATTTACAAGTGCTCCATGACATGTCTTGGAAAAGTCACCCCTAAGCTATGGTCAAACTACTTTTAAGTTGTATGAGCAAGGGAAAAGGCAGCCAAACTATGTCTAAGACCTAAGACTCTGTGAAAACTATGATGGTTATTGCTGGGGGTGGGGGGTGGTACAAAACTTTGGTAGTGGGTTTGATGTGGAATTATTTCTTTATAGCCCTGTAATATTATAAAGAACTGTCACATCATTAACAAAAAATGCTTTAAGGTGAAGCATGTTGAGGTAGCAATCGTTGCTTTGGTTAGGTTGTGATCGGCAGATGCAATGTTATTTGGTTTGGATTGGGAGATGCATACGGGAAAGTGGGCCCTATCCAAGGGTTCCAGGACTGGGGGAAGTAGGGGCTCTATAGTGAAGATGTGAGGTTCCTGCTGTCTTAGGGTTCACCTCAGAATGTATCCAGAGACTTCACGTGTGGAATGACAACCCTTCAGCTTCATTACTCGGGTGAGACCTTTCCTTTAATAGTACACTCTAATTTCATCTCAGGTAGTTCACTTTCTAACAAAGTCCCATAACCTAGATATACACCAGTTTCTGTGAGAGAGAGCTTATGTGTACACGTATCCATAAACTACTGCAAAATATATACCTGAAAGCAGGACTACACTAGAGTTTACAGTGAGTACCTCCCTAACACTTCCTCTCCACTATTCCAAGCTTGGGATCCATGATTGCTCAACAAATTGTTTGGCTTCATATGTTAACTCTCTTTTCAATCACCAGGTTCCAGATGCCACCAGGATGCTGGCTAGGCTTCCCTGGATTGAAGACCCCACCAATGTGTCCTGGAGCTCAGCTTCCCCAGAGTCACACCCTACTAGGGAAAGAGAGAGGCAGACTGGGGGTATGGACCGACCAGTCAACGCCCATGTTCAGCGGGGAAGCAATTACAGAAGCCAGACCTTCTACCTTCTGCAACCCTCAACGACCCTGGGTCCATGCTCCCAGAGGGATAGAGAATGGGAAAGCTATCAGGGAAGGGGGTGGGTTATGGGGAATGGGTGTTGGGAATTATGTGGAGTTGTACCCCTCCTACCTTATGCTTTTGTTCACTAATCCTTTCTTAAATAAAAAATTAAAAAAAAAATGCTTTAAAAAAACAGTAGTAGCAAGAGTATCCTCCTTCAACTGTGGCCCTCCTGTTTTGATAAACATTTGTCATTTGATGACAGTTTCACAAAAGCTTTGAAGAACCTTGTCTAGCAGGTAAAAGGAGTTTGTCTGAGATAACATCCCCAAGTGCACATCACTAGAAACTGAAAGAAATGAAATGTGACCTCAGGTTCAAAGTGTTTTCTTTTATAAAAGATAGAGGCAATCAAGTGATTGTCCTTCAGGACGAAAGAAGGGTTCACCAAACTGAATGAATGTTAAGTAGGCACTCCTGAGGGTGTGCAGCTGAGTTGTTGCCAGTGGGCTACAAATCCTGCATTTTAGGATAGGCTGTCCCTGGGGCCAGATGACACTAACCTGGGTGCCAACCCTAGATTCATCCTTAGTTCTTTCTTTGTCCCTGTTCTCAGCTTTTTGTGGCAACCATGAGAATAGGGAAAGGGAAGGTGTGACCCCTAATGTGAAAACTTCTAGCTTTCACTAACAACATCACAAACAATAACGTCACAAACCTAGGAAGTGATTCATGTGCCCGGAGAAGCTCTGATTTTCTTTTTCATTCTCTCTTTTATCATAAACAAAGAAATAAATCTTTAAACTTCTGGAGGCATGGATATGTGGTAGCAGCAGCCATGATTTGCTCTCCCCAATCAACGAGGAAAAGCAATAAAATCATCTGAAAACTCAACAAAATACGACCAGGATCTCTTTAAAAACCCACCAAACCACAGTTGTGTATAGACACATGTGGCTTGCGGACAGAAAATGGGAGAACAAGTAGTTCCCAGGACTGAAAGACCTTATGGAAATCTGGGTTCAGAGTTGGAATCTGGCAGCTGAGGTATACCACTTCTAGGTCTAAGTTAAAGAAATGATCATTAGGGGGCCGTACAGTAGCACAGAGGGTTAAGTGCACATTGTGCAAAGTGCAAGGACCGGAGCAAGGATCCCAGTTCGAGCCCTTGGCTCTCCACCTGCAGGGAGTTCGCTTCACAAGTGGTGAAGCAGGTCTGCAGGTGTCTATCTTTCTCTCCCCCTCTCTGTCTTCCCTTCCTTTCTTGATTTCTCTCTGTCCTATCCAACAACAATGACAGCAATAAGAACAACAATAATAACAACAATGATAAACAAAGGCAACAAAAGGGGAAAAATAGCCTCCAGAAGCAGTGGATTCGTGGTGCAGGCATAGAGCCCCAGCAATAATTCTGGAGGAAAAATAAATAAATAAATAAATAAAATGATTATTTAAAAAAGAAGAAGAAAAAAGAAAATTACCTAAGCCATAGGTGCATACAGACACATATGGCTTGTGGGAAGAAGCAGGGTGAGTGAGCTATTCCCAAAAATAAAAACCCAACAATAAAAACTGCTCAGAGACAGCAGGCACCAAATTAGATCTGTGGCTGAGACACACCACTTCTGGGTCTGAGTCTAGCAACAAAATAACTGTTAAGAAGAAAAAAAGTCACCTATAAACTCACCAATATACAGCTGTGACTTCTTGAGTTGCCACTGCTATTGCCCTACAAAGGCTGGAACAACAGCAGGGAGTTCCTATATTGGCACTAAGGTCACAGAACCATCCTGGTGACTCAGAATACCCCCCCCCCCAAGATTTTAAAACAGGGAAATCAAACAATTTAGCCACAGGGCCTCCTGTTGTCACAACAACAAAATCCACACTTAATGAGGACACTGAAAAATGCACAGACAGCAATGATATAAATCCCAAATGATCAGACAGAAAAAAAATGACATAGAATTCAGAAAACTCATTATGAAATCAATCCAAGAAACTAAAGATTCAAGAACTCAGCACTCACTTTGTCAAAGAATTACAAAGTACAGAGAAAAAAGAAGAAGGAAGAGGAGGAGGAGAAGGAGGAGGAGGAGAAGAAAAACTCCAAACAAAACTCAAACAAAACTGCCAAGCCTGACACTTTGAATGCTGTTTGGGTTAAAGTAAGAGTCCTCAGAAGTAGAGTTAATCATTTGGACGAGGGAATATTAACATTAGAAGACACAACAACCACACTCTATGAATATAGAGACCTTGGATAGGAAAGGTTTAGGAAAAATGAAGCACTTCTCAGTGAAATAGTAGACTCTATCAGAAAAATGAATATCAAATTTATTGGGATCCCTGAGGAAAAAAAGAGGGAAAGAGGAGTAGAGAACATATTTAAAGAAATTTTAACAGAGAATTTTTGAATTTTCCAAACTTGAGTAATGTTCAAAATATAGAGATCTAAGAACATGATTATACACCTAAATTCTTGAATCCAAAATGACACACACTAAGACAAATTATTGTAAAACTACCCAAAACTATGAACAAGAAAAATATACTGCAGGCTGCTAGGGAAAGGAAAAAAGTCATATATAAAGGCAGAACCATCAGACTTTCATCATATTGCTTATATTTGAGAGAATGGCTTACATCAACCAACCAGGAAATGACAGGTGTTGGACAGTATGAGGTGAAAAGAATACTCTGCTTCACTGCTGGTGGGAATGCAGACTGGTACAGCCCCTTTAGAAAACTGTATGGATAGTCCTTAAACAAATAAAATGGAATTACCTTATGATCCAGCAGTATCACTCTTAGGAATTTATAAAGTGGATATTCATGCACTAATTAGAAGGGACATATGCACACCTATATTCATAGTTGCATTATTCACAATAACCAAAGTGTGGAATCAACCTGTATTCCCATCTTCAGATGACTGGCTAAAGAAGTTATGGTATATGTATTCCATGGAATATTACTCTGCAAGAAAAAAGAACATATTGTGTCCTTTGGGGGAAAAATGGATGGAATTAGAGGTGATAACTTAGTGAAATACATGAAGAGATGAAAGACAACTACCAGGTGGTTTCACTCATATGTGGAATTTAGAGACCTGATTTACATGAAGTTGTCAAAATATGTATACATATCCAAACAAAACAGAAGCAAGCAGTTTCTAAGACTTATGAGAACTATGGTGGTTATACTTGGGAGGTGGAAGGGTGGGGATATGAAACTTTGTTGATGGGTATGGAGTGGAACTATACATTATAATCTTATAACAAACTGTTAAATACAAATAAAGTATATATATATATATATTTATATATATATGAAGGATAATAAAAGGAAATAACAATAACACAAATGAGAATTCATGAGATGGGGAAGCTACAGATCTAGCCTTTGCAAACTTTTAACCATGGTTAAAAGTTTATATATTCATATATTCATCATGATGAATATATACTATGTACTATATACATATAGTATATATATATAGTTTATATATTCATATATTCTTCATGATGAATATATACTGTATACAAAAGCAGCATCTTACCTGTACCCCTTCCTTTCTTCATCCAAAAATTCTTTGAAGCCTGAGGACTCCTGTTTAAAAGAATCAAATTGAATTGGTTACAATGAGTTCTCATCTTCCTCAGTGTAAAATCTAATGTCAAATTCTTAGATATGTTGTAGGCTTATGGAAGCAAGTGATCAGGAATGTGGAAGCACTCAGAACTGGAGAGTAGAGGCTATTGCCCCTCTTAGATTTTAGTTACGTCTGTTATGCATCTATTTTACATCTTATGCATTGTCTATATATATTATATTTCATGTATTTATCTCTCAAAAACTCCTTCCTTTTTTCCATAAAATTTCCACAGATGTCATTTACATACACACTGATTTAAATTGCCCTGCTTTATCCAAAAACATATTAAATATGGCATATACATTGTCTGTGTGACTGTTTATCTTTGACTAATTTACACACTTTTTTATACCCTCTACTATACTCTGTGCTTAATGTTACTCCACAGGAAAAATAATAATAATAATAACGTTTTATACTTCTTAAACTAATTTGACATAATTGCCTCACAACTGCAAAGAACATATTTTGACATCTAATATGAATGTATCAATGACCTTGCCAAGTTCTAACCTTAATTACTATAATAAACTGTTTCACTGGAGTAACAAACATGATTTTATGTAATGATCATGTTATTATAAAGGTAGAAATATATGCTAATCAAAAGTCAATGCACATATTGATCTCTAAATATATATGTGAAACATAACTATCTGGTGGAGCCAAGATGGCGACTTGGAGACAATACATGGTGTGAGCTCCAAAAAGAAGCAGCTTTCAACCTGGGATCTCTGGAGAGGGTAGGATATCTGGGCCATTGGTGGAAAGGATGAATAAGGAGTGGTCAGGGTGAAACCAAAAGAGTCCTATAACCCGCTCTTGGGCTGACAAACAGAGGCCAAAAGGACAAAGAAAGGAAAAATCTTTGGTTTGACTATTTCTGAACTCACCATTCCCCCCACCACAGAACCAGCCTCCACAGGCTGGCCAACTACTCCTAGCAGGCTTCCTGTGAAGCTATTTTATTTACCAAGATTCCTGGCTCATCAGGGGATGTCATTCCAAGCCTTTTCCTTTTCCTTTTCTTTTTGAAGGGGGGCTGGAGCTCTATTTGAGTGACAGAATACCTGACCAATCAGGGCCTCAGCCCTGCCTGGGAAAGACTAGCCTGGAGGGTTTTCTTTCTTTCTTTCTTTCTTTCTTTCTTTCTTTCTTTCTTTCTTTCTTTCTTTCTTTCTTTCTTTCTAATTCTTATAATTTGGTTGTCTTTGCTTGGTTTAGGAATGGGACCAGACTGCATGCAGCCAATCTGGAGTGGTCCAAGCTGCAGAATGACTGTTAGGGTATTTTATTTTATTGTATTTTTTATTATGATTGTTATACATGCATGTACCTTTTCCCTCCTCTTCAGGTTGACCAAAATTAGCTTTTGTTGCTTTTTACATTGTTAGGTGACTGGGCATCCTATCCATTGTAGGAAGAATTGTGGGAAGATTGTTTCTCTCTCCCTCTTCCCTCCATTCATTTTCTCTCCTCCTATCTAATTAAAAAAAGTTTTCTTTCCTTTCACTGATCTTTTTTTCTCCTCCTCTTTCTCCTCCTTCTTCTTCTTCCTTATTTTTCTTTCTGAATTCATTGACACTCATTTGTGAATTATTTTGTGGGAGAAATCTGACTCAGAGTGGACTCTCTCTTTCTGTGTGTGTGTGTGTGTGTGTGTGTGTGTGTGTGTGTGTGTGTGTGTGTGTACCTCTTTTCTACTTTCCTTTCTCATCTTGTTATCCCTAGAATTTATAGTGGACAGGAGATTTGCATAATTGTCTATTCTTGCTTTGCCTTTTTTACATTTTGCATTTTTTACAGTTGTAAAGAAAAATATATATTACAAACAGAAAACATAATCGTATGCTATATTTAACATCTATTCATGTAGCAACTTTCAAATACACAGGGCACTGTTGTTAATTATAGTCATGCAGTAAATCATATCTCCAGGCCTTGTTCATCTTAAAACTGACAGTTTGTACCTTTTGATTATCTTCATCCATTTTCCTACTCCCCACACCGTGCAACAACCCATTTACTTTATATTATGTTCATTTCAGATTGATTAGATTCTACATTCTGGAGAGATAATATACTATGTGTTGATCTCTGATATATTTAATTCAGCTTAATGTCCTCAAAGTTAATTTCTACAACTGCAAAAGGCAGGATTATATTCTTTCTTTGTATGAGTAAATGATATTACATCACATATATATATATATATATGTATATACATACATACACACACACATATATATACACACACATATATATATACGACATTATATTTTTTATTGGAGGGTTGATGGCATACATACGTAAAACCCTTGATAAATGCCTATGAGACACACCAGGATCCCAAAGTTTCTTCATCATATTCCTTTGCAATCTTCCTCAGAGCCCTTTGCTTTGGTGCAGTATACCATATCCACTCCCCTTTTCACCTTATATTTTACCTTACTGTCCTTTATTCATAAGTTACACTTATAAGTGAGATCATTTGATACTGGGCTTTCTTTGACTTATCTCAATCACCATGATACCTTCAAGTTCTGACGATAATTCAAAGGAGATGATCACATTGATGACTGCATAATACTCCACTGTGTATATGTACCACAACTTTATTAGCCACTCAGCTGTCATTGGACATATGGGTTGCTTTAAAATTTGGGCTATTATTTGTTTTTTATTTATTCATTTATCTATTCATTTATTTTTTTTATAAAAAGGAAACATTGACAAAACCATAGGATAAGAGGGTTACAACTTCACACAGTTCCCACCACTAGAACTCCGAATCCCATCCCCTCCCCTGATAGTTTTCCTATTCTTTAACCCTCTGGGAGTATGGACACAAGGTCATTGTGGGATGCAGAAGGTTGAAGGTCTGGCTTCTGTAACTGCTTCCCTGCTGAACATGGGCATTGACTGGTTGATCCATACTCCTAGCCTGTCTCTCTCTTTCCCTAGTGGGGAAGGGCTCTGGGGAAGCAGAGCTCCAGGACACATTGGTGGGGTTGTCTGTCCAAGGAAGTCTGGTTGGCATCATGCTAGCATTTGGAACCTGGTGGTTGACAAGAGAGTTAACATAAAAAGCCAAACAAATTGTTGACCAATCATGGACCTTAGGGCTGGGATAGTGCAGCTGAAAAGTTGGGGGGTTCTCCATTTTGTAGATAGCTAGTAGGCATATTTTAGTTAAATTCCAACGAGTCTGTGGCTGTAATGGTTTTTTTATATATGCATATATATGATATTTTAATTTTTTAAGTGCTTATTTATTATTGGATAGAGACAGAGACAAATTGAGAAGGGAGAGGAAGATAGAGAGGGAAAGAGACAGAGAGACACCTGCACCCCTATTTCACCACTTGTGAAGCTTTCTTCTTGAAGAGTGGGACCAGGGACTAGAACTCAGGTTCTTAAGCACTGCAATGTGTGCTCTTGAGCAGGTGCACCACTACCTGACCCCAAGTTTGGGCTATTATAAACTGTGCTGTTGTGTACCTAGGTATGCATAGGTCTTTGTGGATAAGTATTTTTGTTTACCCTGGGTATATCTCCAATATAGGGATTGTTGTGTTATAAGGTTCATTTCATAATTTGTCTCCCACTCCATGAGAGTTTTCTCTCTTATGGTGGTTAATTCTTTTTGATGTTCAGAAGCTTTTCAGTCTGATGCAGTCCCAATGGTTTATGTTTGATTTTGTTTTCCTTACAATTGGATTTGAATCAGTCAAGATGTTCCAAGGAAATCTACATGTAAAAGACTTTTGCCTATATTTTCCTCTAAATAGTTTATGGTTTATAGTCCAACTTCTAAATCTCTAATCCATTTGGAGTTTATTTTTGTGCATGGTGACATATGGTGGTGCAGTTTCATTCTGCATGTTGCAACCCAATTGCCCCAACACTATTTGTCAAATAGGCTCTCCTTTCTCCATTTGATGTTTCTGGGCTCTCATCAAAAATTAGATCCCCATGGGTGTGTGGATGGATTTCCGGACTCTTCATTGTATTTCACTGGTTTGTGTGTCTGTTTTGGTTCCAGTACCAGTCCATTTCAAACATGCTTTGTGATCTGGGAACATAATGTCTCCAATTTTTATCTTTTCTCTCAAGATTCCTTTGACTTTCTGGGTATTTTCCATTTTCACATAAAATTTTATGTCTTTTGTTCTACTCTCTTGATGAAATTTGGTGGGGCCTTGAAAAAAATGTGTTAAGTCTGTATATGACTTTGGGTAGAATAGCCATTTTGACATTGCTAATTCTTCCAACCCAGAAGTATGTGATGTCTTTCCATTCCTTTGTATCTTTTTTCTATTTTCTTGGAACTGTCTCATAGTCTTTAGTATAAAGATCTTTTACTTCACTTGTTAAATTATCCCTAGACATTTGATTGTTTTTTGCATCAATGGTAAATGGAATTGATTTCTAGATTTTTTCTTCTTCTAATTAAGTGTTTGCATAGATGATTGTCACTAATTTTTATATGTTGTTTTTGTAGTTTGCCGCCTTCCTATATCACTTTATATTTTCCATGAGTTTTTTACTGGATTCTTTTGGGTTTTCTATGTATAATACTATGCCATCTGCAAACAGTGACGATTTGATTTTATTTCTTTAAACCTTTATGCCTTTAATCATTTCATTTTGCCTGATTACTATGACATAGGATTTCCTAGACTATATTGAATAGTAATGGAGAGAGTCTTGTCCCAGACCTTAGAGGGAAAGCTTTCAGTTCCTCTCCATTGAGTATGACGTTGGGCCACATACTCTTTACCCATTCAACTGTTGATAAAATTTTAGGTTGCTTTTATATCTTGATTATTGTAAATAATGTTAGATTGAATATGAAAATGCAGACAGCACTTGTGATTCCACTTTGATACCTTTGTTGCATATCCAGAATTTGAACTGCTGAATCTTATATCCTTTCTATGTTTTATTTTATTAATTTTACATTAATGAGAGATGGAGAGAGAAAGAGCAGACCAGGTCTGACTTATGATGATGATAATAGTTCTTGAAACTGGGACCTAGGAGCCTTAGGACTGAAAACCTTTTGCATAAATATTATGCTGTCTCCTCAGCCTTATGTTATTTTTTTTTTATTTAAGAAAGGCTTAATTAACAAAACAATAGGGTAGGAGGGGTACAATTCCACACAATTCCCACCACCCAATCTACATATCCCACCCCCTCCCCTAATAGCTTTCCCATTCTCTATCCCTCTGGGAGCATGGACCCAGGGTCATTGTGGGTTGCAGAAGGTAGAAGGTCTGGCTTCTGTAATTGCTTCCCTGTTGAACATGGGTGTTGACTGGTCTGTCCATACTCCCAGTCTGCCTCTCTCTTTCCCTAGTAGGGTGGGTCTCTGGGGAAGCTGAGCTCCAGGACACATTGGTGGGGTCTTCAGTCCAGGGAAGCCTGGCCAGCATCCTGATGACATCTGGAACCTGGTGACTGAAAAGAGAGTTAACATACAAAGCCAAACAAATTGTTGAGCAATCATGGACCCAAAGCTTGGAATAGTGGAGAGGAAGTGTTAGGGGGGTACTCACTGCAAACTCTAGTGTACTTCTGCTTTCAGGTATATATTTTGCAGTAGTTTACGGATATGTGTGAACATATGCTGTCTCTCACAGAAACTGGTGTATATCTAGGTTTTGGGACTTTGTTAGAAAGTGAACCACCTGGGATGGAATTAGAGTATACTATGAAAGGAAAGGTCTCACCAGAGTAATGAAGGTGAAGGGTTGTCATTTGACACGTGAAGTCTCTGGACACAGTCTGAAGTGAAGCATATTGAGGTGGCAATCATTGTGTTGGTTAGGTTATGATCGGCAAATGCAATATTATTTGATATGGATTGGGAGAGGCATGCGGGAAAGTGGGCCCTATCCAAGGGTTCCGGGACTGGGGGAAGTAGAGGCTCTATAGTGAAGATGTGAGGTTCCTGCTGTCTTAGGGTTCCAAAAGATAATCGATAGTTAATATTATCATCACATTATTTGGTAATTGGGTTAACTTTGAAAAGTCCTTTTGTTAGGGTTTGCTGTACAGTACCCAGTATCTTATATATAGCTGTGCTATTGGTTGCTTCTGATCTAGGTGCTATTGGTCTAGGCTTTTGAGAGAGTCTGCATATCAATTACACAGCCTATATATTAAAAAGATTCAGTTTGTGTTTTGAAAAACCTTGAGACATACAATTAATTTTCCCCCTCTTGTATTAATTAACTAGTGATTTATATGACTACATTTTACTAGGGGTGTACATAAATACCATTCCCACCACCAAAAGACTGTGACCCATCCCTCCCACCCACTCCCACCCCCCACTGGCCCAGGAAGCTCCATGTCTACCCCTCACCACAGGGTTTTTACTTTGGTGTCCTACCTACAATTTGGTCAGGTCCTGCTTTTAGTTTCCTTTCAGATCTTCTTACTCAACTTCTGTTGATGAGTGGGATCATCCCATACTCATCATTATCTTTCAGACTTAGCTCACTTAACATAATTCCTTCTAGCTCTGTCTTTAAGGAACTACAGTACTGTTTTCCATAATGACTAGCACAAGGATTTCTTTTGCCTTCTTTCTCATGGGCATTTGCTAATTTCTTAACTTTTTTCACAAGGTCATTCTAAATGGTGTGTTATATCTGATTCTGATTTTGGGAATGGTTACATTTCCTAATCAGTAGTGGTCTTTAGCATATTTTCATATGCCTGCCAGTCATGTGTATGTATTATTTTTTATGTGTCTATTTAGTTCCTCTGCCCATTTTATTTCACTATTAAATTGCATGCACTCATTTTTTATATTAACCCTTTGTCTGACATATGATTTTCAAATATTTTCTCCCATTTCATAGGTTGTATATTGCATTTTTGTTATCTAACTAAAAATCAAAGTTCAATTTTACTATGATTGATATATAAGTCAAAAAGCACACATGGAAAAGACTTAAGACAATTTCCCAAAACACAGATGTTTCTAACACTCTGGCATCCAGGAATAACACCTACCTCTACTCTAATAAGCTTCTTCAGCAGTAAGAAGCCACGACCTCTTTGTTTAGAGTTTATGACTGGAATTCATTATCAAGGTATGGGTTTCATTAATCAAATCATTGAATTGTACTTAAAATCATCTTTGTTTCTTTTTTCTCCAGGGATGCCAGGAGCTATAATTAAAAGCCTAGCCCTTTAAGAAATTGTTCTTACTGGCATAGTTATTTCCTCCCCTGATATTATCTATGTACCTACCAGGAATCACTCATTAACATAAATCCATGTGTTGCAGGAATTTATATTATATTATATTATATTATATTATATTATATTATATTATATTATATTATATTATATCATATATATGGTATATGACTATTATTCAGTAAATTCCAGAGGCTTTTTTCTTTTTTGCCTCCAGGGTTAACCCTGGGGCTCAGTGCCTGTACTGCTCCAGGGGGGGGTCTTTTTTTCCCCATTGGATAGGACATGACAGGGGAAGAGAAGCTAAGGAGGGGGAAAGAAATATATGCACCTGCATACTTGCCTTACAGCTTGTGAAGTGAACCCTCACCCCTTGCAGTTAGGGAGTGGGGTGCTCGAACCGGGATCCTTGTGTTCTGTATTGTGTGCATTTAACCCAGTGTGCCACCGCCCAACATCCCAGAGTCTTCTTTTGAAGCTCTGGATCACATATTGGGGGCAAAAACAGAGCACATTCTTTATTAGCATGGTACTTAATAAAATGTCATATAAAAGTAGAAGTGCAGTGGGAATAGAAGTAAGAGAGCATAGATATTCAGTTTTAGATATATAGAAACTTGTATGCGTGAACAAATGTGTAAGAAATAGAGACGTTTATAAGAAAATATGAGCAATTACTAGAGAAGGAAAATTATAATGTATGTGTTCTTGATAAGAAGTTGTAAATGGAAAATAAGACTAAGTGGCTCTCATCTAAGCACATTAACAGTATATCTGGGTTAAAAGTAGAAAGCTCACTGGAATTATTCATGTCATCATGAATACTTCGTTTAAACAGCCTTGAAGAAAAAAGATTTAATTTTAAAATGGAATGAGTTTAGTTTCTCTGGATTTTTTTTTTCTTCTAAGAACAGCTGTTCATATATATTTGCCTATTCCCCAAATTCTCCTTGCCGGTGCCCTAGAGAAATCTTCTCAGTAAATTCAATAAGAATTATATTATTGAGAAGCTACTAACCCTCATTTTGTTACAGTTGTCCCCCTCATCCATGGCAGATACATTCCAAGAACTCCAGTGAATTCCTGGAAATAAGCAGGGTATTAAATCATATATATATATACATATATACATATAAACACTTTTCTCATTACATACATACTTGTATAAGGTTTACCTTATAAATTAGTTACAAGAAGAAATGAATAGCAACTAATAACAGAATTGAGTATTACAACAATACTTTGCAATAAATATTGTGTGAATATATTCACTTCTCTGTCTTTAAAAATTTCTTAATACTGTATAAGCTTTGGACTATATTCAACCCTGGATAATTCAAAATGCAAAAACCAAAAGTGTAGGGGTGTGTGTGTTTGTGTGTGTGTGTGTGTGTGTGTGTTGTGTGTGTGTGTGTGTGTGTGTGTGTGTGTAATGTGTGTGGAGAAATTGCTGTATTAGGAAGTGATCATATTGTTAGTATATTGCTATATGTGACCATAGAATTCTGCTCTATGCACAAAAGACCTTATGACAACATGGAATTCAGAAATATATGCCTTGCCATGTGCACATCCCAGGTTCAAACCTTGACATTACATGGGAGGTGTCATGCCACCAAAAGAAGCTCCAGTGTTGTGGTACTTCTCCCTTTTACTGTCATTCTTTCCCTTTTTCTCTTCCTCTCTAAATACAAAAGCAGCCCAGAAGGTAAAGTCACCCAAGAAGGAGAATCCTGTTCAAAAAACAAACAAACAAACAAAAAACAGCCAAGTAATATGAAATACGAAGAAAAAAAAAGCATAAAATGGTCAGACCTTTATGTCTAGGCCAGTCACTAATTCAATATGTGATTAAATGACAACCATTTAGCAGATATAAACTTGTTTCCTCATTTGTGAAATAAAAAGGTGATAGAGCTTGAAACTTTACATTTTGTGGTGTTATTCCTATTAAGCACAATGTGTAGAAAAACAATCTAACCCATACACACATATAAATTCACCATAACAGAAACTAATTTTACACAGATCGATAGTACTTTTGGTTGCAATGAGAACTCAAATATACAAATCCTTGAAAGAACCTCAAAAATAAATAAAAATAAAAGGTATTCTAGTTTTCACTCAAAGTATAAATATCCACTAACAAAAATACAAATATAAAACAAGATTTTCTGATTATCCAGATGTTAACTGTAACTCTTGTAACTTGCTTTTTTTTACTCTCACTACTCCAATGGAGGTTATTATTTTTTTCACACTACCTCAGTTACTTGTCCTGATATCTACACATAAAATTTTCTGATGTCTTCAAAGGGAAAGAGGTCATGCTAAGGTCATGCACTCCCAAATAAGAAGCAGCAGAAAGTTGACACTGAGGAGTAGTAAGAAAAGGATTAATAGAGCTGGGAGGACATCATAATGGTTATGCAAAGACTTTAACATCTGAGGCTCTGAGGTACCAGGTTTAATCCCTACATGTCTTCACTATAAGCCAGAGCTGAGCAGTCCCCACACCCCAATCTCATTTATTTAAGCATAAAAATTGAGGGGCTGGGTCATAGTTCTGGGGTCAGGTCATGGCTCACATGGTTGAAAGCACTTATTACAATGCACAAGGATCCAGGTTCAAGCTCCCACTCCTTACCTGCAGAAGGAAAACTTCATGAGTGGTTAAGCAGGACATCAGGTTTCTTTCTGTCTCTCTTCCTCTCTATCTCTTCCTCCCCTCTCAATTTCTCTCTGTCTCTACCCAATACATAAATAAAGTTAGTAAAAACTTAAAATATATTTATTTTAAAAATATATTTAAAAATGGTGTCTTTGCACTACATGGGTAGTGCATTGGATTTCCAGTGATGAAGATTTATTTTTTAAAAAAGGATCTGTAGGTAGCTGTTATACCCTTGCAATGTCAGGAACTCTCCATGAGAACACAACCTGCAGGTCATTCTCTAGTTTCTCAGTTGGTCCAATAGCCATAAATCACAAAACTGTCCACAGTGCCCAGTTTATTAATGAAATTCCCCAGTTTTCCTGCCTGTGTTATGTGACTGCATCAAACAAACCAGCTGCCCACAGCTTTTGACAGGGACTCTGTTTTTGGTGAAGAATGAACCAACGTGAAGATGCTGATTTCAGAATTATCCAAGCAAGCAGACCTTAGGTGGAGATGCACTAGTGGATTGCCATGGACTGTGGAACGAGGATGGATCTCTGGTTGAAGACCAAGTGACCTACTGAGCAGTGTTTCTTTCTAGCAGTGATTCAGGAGATGCTTGTCTGTCACAAGTCCTGTATTTCCACTTACACTACATGTAGTTTAATAATTACAATTAAGTTTCATTATAGAAAAATAAGAATATATTGTCACTGATTTGGAAAAAAATATCAAAATTCTAAGTCCTTTATTTTTATTGTTATTTATAAAAAAGGAAACACTGACAAAAACCACAGAGTAAGAGGGGTACAATTCCACACAATTCCCATGAGCAGAATCCTATCCAATCCCCTCCCCTGATAGCTTTCCTACTCTTTATCCCTCTGGGAGTATGAACCCAGGATCATTATGGGGTGCAGAAGGTGGAAGGTCTGGCTTCTGATATTGTTTCCCTGCTGAACATGGGCATTGGTAGGTTAATCCATACTCCCATCCTTTCTCTCTCTTTCCTGGGTGGGGCAGGGCTCTGGGGAAGCGGGGCTACAGGACACATTAGTGGGGTCATCTGCTCAGGGAAGTCAGGTTGGCATCATGGTAGCATCTGGAACCTGGTGGCTGAAAAAGAGTTAACATACAAAGCCAAACAAATTGTTGACTAGTCATGAATCTAAAGGCTGGAAAAGTTTGTATGAAGAGTTGGGGGGGTTCATTTTTGTAGATAGATAGTGAGCCTATTTTAGTTATATTCCAAAGGACCCATGATTATACTAGGTTTATTATTATTTTTTTCTGAGCCTGAGATCTGATATGCAGGTGGATCCAAGTTATTCTCTGGGGAGATGATGTCATGGCTGGAAAAAGGACCAGAAAGCTGAATCAGGGAACAGAGTAGCTGCCAAATAGGGGAAACATGTATAAATACTGTTGACCATAAACCCGTCGATTTGATGTGATCTGGGGCCCATATTCAGCTTAGGAGCCTATGTGACCTCTGTGTCCCTGTAGAGCTGAGCTCACATTCTGTGGTCATGAGTAGGAACGTTCTAAGCTGCCCCAATTTCAGGACCCATCTTCCTCACGTGGAAAATAGAGTATGTTGTCCATCTTCCCTTTGGAAGATGGAACATTCTCTACCATTGTTGATCCATGTTGTGGAATTCTGAAATTCTTACTGACTAGGGCCATCCTAATAAGTTAAGTAACATGGATATTGTAGTTAAATAATGCAATATGGACTCTAAGGATGAACAGAGAAGATGTGTTGACATGGAAGCCTTTGAGTCTTAGTTCCTAGAGAACTCACTAGAGACTACACATAATACTGGGGCATTCCTTTAAGATATGAACACAGGAGCTATAATAAATGAAGTAGAGACACTAGAACAACTTTGTGATGGTGTTGATAAATGTTTAAAAACTCAAGAAGTGGAGGTGCTCTGATGGATTACTTTTACAAAATAAGAAAACTCAACATCAAGGTATAATGAATGCTGCCATCACTATAAAAACAGGGAGTTTATGGTGCTCAAGGTACAGCATGTTTAGAAGATTAGTAATGGTTGTTCTGGTTAATATAGCTTGAATCTACAGCAGAAAATTCTGTCATGTAGCAGAGTTTTCTCATATTATGAAATATTCCCAAACAGGAAAGGTTGAGGATAGCTTAATATGAATAGAATGTTAAGAATAGACTAGAATGGGCAGAGATACCTGCACATCAAGCAGGTTTACTACATTCTAAAGGTTCTGGGTGATGGCTTATTGTCCATGGTCTTCCTAGATGCTAAAAAAAAAAAAAAAAGAAATCCAGTATCATAAAAATTTCTATGAGAGAGTAAGAAGAAAGTACTGCTCTATCATTCATGGGGTTCTACTGGGTTTTCTCTGCTGCTCCCATATGGTCCTATTATGGACCTATGATCCATGCAAGACTAACGCTTCCCTAGTGTGCTATCTTCCCAGTTCAACACAGTCTTACTGGACTTGTTTAATGAGAGAAATAAAAACCAAATTGTGAAGAATTGATAAGCAAAAGACTTAAATGCAATGGAATATTGTCCAGTGTTCAGATCTGCACTATTTTGTTGATGCTCAAATATCATTTCTTCAAAGTAATACTTTGTCTATTTGAGGTTAAAAAAAAAATACTCTCCAACCTCATGGAAAAGACAGTCACAGGACATTGCACTAGGAAATAGGAAATAACAGCCTTTGTATGACTACTGGGAGCACAGTATGAAGTGACGTAAGGGTCGAAATGCATAAAATCCCCCAACTAAAGCAACTTCTGAAGGCAGGTGAAATTAAAGCTCTAACTTGAGTCTAACTCATTGTAAGTCCATTTGTGCTCAGTTGTGAATTCCAAACTTCGGATCTGATCATTGTATACAGGCGTGGTTATAGCTTTAACAATGCAGTATTCCAAGCACCAGTAATTTGGAGTCTCCCCATTGTCACATCATTAATTTCTGGGAGCATAATGGGACATATCAAATAGAACCTATAAATTTTCTCTCCTCTTTGTAGGTATAGGAGCTATAATCTGAGAGAAGTCCAGCCATAAACTTTTGGCATAGTTGTACTAGGATAAGTAAGAAATACTGACACATTTGCACAGTATAGGGGAAAACTAAAAAATGAAGTCTCAGAGCTTACAATATATGTGGGGGTTTTTTTTGGGGGGGGCGGTCATGTAATGCTGTCACAGACTGAACATATTTGCCTTTCCTCAAATTCCTTTCCTATTTATTTTTTTTAGCATGTTCACAGATATCATTTACTTTTTTAAAATTAGTAAAGAGTTTAAGAATTAACACTAAAGAAATTTTAAATTATTTTTGCTGGTTAAGTCAAAGGAGGGTAGACACAATTCAGTTCTCCGAGAACTTTCTTATATTTCAAAATGTGAAATTCTTTAGCATGAGTCACAAATTCTTCTTTTTTTTGAAATTTCCCCATGTACTTTCATAAGAGCCTGAATTGGAAATCCAAATACATCAGAGACTGAATTATTTAGAAATTACCCTGAATACCAGATTAGAGAGATTATCTAAAAATAACTGAGGTAATGGAATGCAGGAGGTAACTAATGACCTGTAAACACAGGTTCCTCCTCGAGTCTCCCTTTGGGAAGAGTTAATGTTTCTCAAATGGCTTCTATGGGAACTGATGGTTCAGAGGAATCAGTAATAAGAGATGATACAGTGATTTTGCCATTATGCCCTGACGTGAACAACATATAAACAAACCATCTTTTTAAGCAAATAAATTCATAAATGCTTAAGCAACTCATCAAATGCAGATAACAGCCAGAAATCTGTGCTTCTAATCAGATTTCTGGGGCTCGCTTATCAGAAGTCATCCTATGGAACACACAGCATCATCATTTTGCTTCTTTGCAGCAACAGGATCTGCCACTATCCTAGTGTAAAACTTCCATTCAAACAGAGTTCATCAGAAATTCTTTTGTCATTTGTACCTACCTCAATTGATCTTTAAATTAATAATCAAGTCATCAAGGGATTAGCAGATGAAATGGAAGGCAGGAAGGTTGAGGAACATTTGCAATGATACACAAGCTATATGGTAACCACACACACGGAAAAAGTAGAGTCACAAGAATTTGTAATAATTTACTGCCAAGCTCTTTGTCTTGTAGATTTATCTAGATGGCCTAACTGGGTTTGTTCAGGGAAAGTAGTGAAGAGCATCTCATAAAAACTGCAGCAAAGGTGGGCGTGAGGAATAACATCATTGCAAGACTGGCCAGCTCCTCATGGGGCGCGAGCGCTTCCACACTACTATCATCCTCTCTGGCATTATGCTATTCCACTGGAGAATACTGTGCCCCAGTATGGTTCCGTAGCCCCCATGTCCACTTGGTCGATTCCAAATTATATTCCTCCATGAGGATAATTTCTGGAACCATCCATTCCACCCCGGTTCCATGGCTGCCAGTTCTTAGCAACATCGCCCCGCCAGATATTCGTCGGGATACGGCATCATCTAAGTTCATTTCCCACGTCTACGCTCGACCAGACCTGCCAATATATGCGGATATCTTCGCCCACCCTGTCCAAAGCTTGACATCTCGTCACCCAATCTGGTCCCCTATGCCTACACTGAACTTCTCTGTTCCAGACTCTTGGAAACAGAGTTGGCAGTCAGCTGAGGTAAAGAACAAACACCTCATCACAGACCCCTGCAAGTGTCAACCGGCTTTGACCTAGCACATTATGATTGGGCCCTCCTCAATCGCTATCAAACAGGCCATGGCCGGTACACCGCTATGTTCCATCGCTGGGGAGCCAGAGATGACCCGAACTGCCCCTGCAGCTACAGACAGACTATGACCCACATAGTCAACGACTGCCACCTCTCCAGATTCAAAGGAGGTCTCGAAACTTTACATCAGGCTCAACCTGACACTGTTGACTGGCTACGGAAGAAGGGCAAATGCTAGAAGAAGAAGTGAAGAGCAGCCAAGATTGAGGATTCTCCCCTTTGGATACCTCGATGTGGCCCTGTGAAGGCTTGACTTTGTCTGCCTTCTTATTTATTTATTTATTTATTTATTTATTTATTTATTTATAAAAGGAGACATTAACAAAAACATAGGATAGGAGGGGGTACAACTCCATACAATTCCCACCACTGGATCTCCATATCCCATCCCCTCCCCTGATAGCTGTCCCATTCTTTATCCCTCTGGGAGTATGGACCCAGGGTCATTGTGGGTTGCAGAAGGTGGAAGGTCTGGCTTCTGAAATTGCTTCTGCACTGAATATGGGCATTGACTGGGTCCCATACTCCCAGTCTGCCTCTCTCTTTCCCTAGTAGGGTGGATCTCTGGAGAAGCGGAGCTCCAGGACACATTGGTGGGGTCCTCTGTCTAAGGAAGTCTGGTTGGCATTATGCTGGCATATGGAACCTGGTGGCTGAAAAGAGAGTTAACATACAAAGCCAAACATATTGTTGAACAATTATGGACCTAAAGGCTGGAATAGTGCAGATGAAGTGTTGGGGGGTACTCATGGCAGACTATTCTGTACTTTGCTTTCAGGTATATTGCAGGGCTGGCTTCATGGGTGGGAGACAGACGACCAGGGACTTGACTTGTGGCTGAGCTGGACACAGTTAAATCTTTATTGATAAGCAAGAATGCAGTGCAATCAATCTAATCTCTATTCATTAGAAAATCCTGTCCTTTTTATTTCCTGAGGCGGAAGTGTCAGGTCGGAAGAGGATGTAAGTAGGATGGGGGTGGGGAGAAGGAAAAAAGCACTGGAACCAGTGGGGATTAAATGGTGGAAAACAGGATGTGACCAGGAGAGGGGGCAGAGTGAATAGAGAGTTCGAACCAGTGGGATTAAACCAGTACCCTGCAGGCAGGGTGGGTCTCAAGTAAAACAGTGATTATGTAAAGAGAACACAGCGTTAAGCAATGCAAGCAAACCTAACGTGATGATCAAAACAGAATGGGTCTTAGAAGCAGAATTAGAAGCAGACCAATATTTCCCCCTTTCTTTTTAACTAATGGCCATAGTATCAGGAGTTTGGGGTGAACAGAACCTATATCATGCAGGAGTTTTCAGAAGAACTTGCACAAGACAGGGAGAAACAAGTTGAAGAGCAGCAAGAACCAGTGTGATGCCAAGGAGAGGCCTGAGGGGGGTGTTTCCTGCCTCAAAGGGCAGGGCCTATCAGGTGAAAGGGTGTTTCCTGCCTCTAGGGGCATCTCTTGTCTCTGGGGGCGTTTCATGCCTCAAAGGGCATTTCCTGCCTCTGGGGGCAGAACCTAGGAAGAAGAGGGGGGGGTTCCTGACTTTTGGAGCAGGGCCTTCAGGTGAGGGGGCATGGACTATAGAGTCCCAAGGCAGCTGGCTGCAAAGTCCATGGACTGCTGCAGTCAGTCTTTGAGAAACACAGCAGCTGTAAAGTTGTATAAAGTGTCCAAGAGGTGTACCAGTAAGTCCTATAGAAGTGTCAGATGACCACAGAAGCATATGACCACAGAAAAAATGCCAGGGGATGAAACGCTATGCTTCTGTGTCAATGGGGAAGGTCAACCACTGTAATTCCGCTTTTCTATAGAGAGTGAGCTTTGGAGTCTGTGAATGAGTTTCTTCAGGTCGTGCCAGGTCACATCATTGGTTTCAGGGGCAAGATGTTGGAGGACAAGTGTCCAAATGGATTTCCAGGGATTCCATTTGAGCAGATGCTTTTTCAATGTGAAGACTTGACAGCTGTAATTCACTTACTTGTGAAACAAAAATTGTAGCAGATTAGAAGTTTGCTATAATTGATAAATCGATTATAATTGGTTTTAGTACTTTATAATTTTGGAACTCTTTTCTAGTATGATTTTAAGGTTGTTTAAACAGTTTAATCTCAATAAGATATGGAAAGGTAAACAGAAGAACCATAGTTAGAAGCCTCAGGAATAAGAATCATTATGCTATTCACCCTGCCCATAACTCATACAGTTTTCAGGATTAAACATTTCATGTTTATGCCAAGATGTAAAAAAAAAAAATCAAGAGAAAAAAACAATTTTTGGACTGTTTCTGGATGTCTCTAAAAATCATGGCTGTGTCCAGCATTTTTTTTTTTTGTAAAGTCAATGTCATACAAAAATTTAGTCATTCAAATCACTCTCCTACGAAATGCAACTGAAAGCAGACAGCAAACTTAATATATTTAGAGATAACAATGAGGGGGGAAGCAAGAGAAAAGTGGTAGGTAGTTTTTGTTTTTTTCACCTTGAACCAGATTATTTAGATCTCACTGTGTCACATCATGAGTCCCCTGAGGGCGTCCTAGTCCAAAAAGCTCCTCAAAATTCCATTTAGGGTGCTTCTGACAGTTCCTGTGGGATTGCTGCAGGCACCCATTTTTAAAAACATCTTCCCATCTAAGAAAGAATCAAATCAAGTGGGTAGAATTAACCACGTGTCTCCATTCTTGGGGACTGTCAGGGTACTTGAGAATGCTCTTCAAGTTAGAGTAGTCCTTCTCCATGGGAAATATGGAAGAGAAGTCCAGAATGTCTCAGGAGAAATCTCTGCACATTTCCCAAGCTCTTCAATCACGGTCATAAGGAACCAAAGTGTGGCCCAGAGCAAAATGTTACAGAGACAGAGAAACTGTCTCAAGAAGAAAGAGTAGAAGCTTTGGGAAATCTCTGCATAAGTAGAAAGGCAGCCCATGGCAGATTGGTAGCCACGCAGCATTTACTTATCTGGTGGATGGGCGCGTTAGGTCCCACATTGGTGCACCATAAGTATATATTTTGCCACTGACTTTTGTACATTGACTTTGTAGCCTTACATCTTTCTATATTGCCTAATAACTTCCAGTAGTTTTCTGCTGGATTCTTTAGGTTTTTCTGTGTATACTATCTACAAATAGTGAGAGCTTGACTTCTTACCTTCCAATCTGTATTCCTTTGATTTCTTTCTCTTGCCTGATTGCTATGACAAGAACTTCTAATACTATGTTGAAGAGTAATGGTGATAATGGACAGACCTGTCTAGTCCCTGATCTGAGGGGGAATGCTTTCTGCTTCTGTCCATTGAATATGATGTTGGCTGTAGGTCTGCTATATATGGATTCCACTATCTTGAGGAATTTCCTGTCTATTCCCATTTTTGGTAGTGTTTTGAGCAGCAATTGGGTGTTGGATTTTGTCAAAGGCTTATTCTGCATCTATTGAGATAACTTTGTGGTTTTTGGTTTTGTTTTAGTTGATGTGGTGAATGACATTGACTTAGGTATGTTGAACCAGGCTTGCATTCTGGGATAAATCCCATTTGGTAATGATGAACAATTTTTTTGATATACCACTGTATCTAGTTGGCCAAAATCTTGTATAATATTTTGGCATCTATGTTTATCAGATATATTGGTCAGTAGTTTTCCTTTTTTGCTGTGTCCCTATCTGCTTTTCATGTCAGGGTGATGTTGGCTTCATAGAAAGTGAAAGGGAGTATTCCTGTTTCTTTGATCTTGTGGAAAAGTTTTAGAAGCATGGGTATCAACCGTTTCCTGAAGGATTTGTAGAATTTGTTTGTGAAGCCATCTGGTCCAGGACTTTTGTTGTTGGGGAGATTCTTAATAACTGTTTCGATTTCTTTTCTGTGATTGGTGTATTTAGGTTTTGTAGTTCTTCTTGGTTCAGTTTTGGAAGGGCATATGTTTCTAGGAATTCTTCCATTTCTTCCAGATTTTCTAGTTTGGTGGCATATAGTGCTTCATAGAAGTTTCACATGATTTTCTGGATTTCTGTGGTATCAGTTGTGATATCTCCTCTATCATTTATGATTCTATTAATTTGAGTTTTTTTTAGTGATTCTGGCTAGGGGTTTGCCAATCTTGCTTAATTTTTCAAAGAACCAACATTTGGCTTCATTGATCTTTTGTATGGTTCTATTATTTTCGATGTTGTTTATTTCTGCTCTAATTTTATTTTATTTTCTTTCTTTTTTTATATTTATTTTATTTATTCCCTTTTGTTGGCCTTGTTGTTTTATTGTTGTAGTTATTATTGTTGTTGCCATTGTTGGATAGGACAGAGAGAAATGGAGAGAGGAGGGAAAGACAGAGAGGGAGAGAGAAAGACAGACACCTGCAGACCTGCTTCACCGCCTGTGAAGCGACTCCCCTGCAGGTGGGGAGCCGGGTTCGAACCGGGATCCTTATGCCGGTCCTTGTGCTTTGTGCCACCTGAGCTTAACCCGCTGCGCTACAGCCTGACTCCCTCTGCTCTAATTTTAGTGATTTCTGTCCTTCTGGTTGCCTTCGAGTTCCTTTGTTCCTTTTCCTCTATGTCTTTAAGTTGTGCAGTAAGGTCATTTATTTAAACTTTTTCTTGTTCTTTAATATGTGATTGTGTGACTATGAGTTTCCCTCTCAATACTGCTTTAGCTGTGTCCCAAATATTTTGATAGCTTGTGTCTTCCTTTTCATTTATTTCCAGGAACATTTGAATTTCTTGCTTGTCTCACTGATCCAGTGGTTCTTAAGCAGTATGTTGTTGAGCTTCTAAATTCTGTGACTTTTAATAATTTTCTGTTTGTTGTTAAATGTTAGCTTTTCTCCACTGTGGTCTGAGGAGATAATTGGGATTATTTCAATGCTCTTGAATTTGTTGATGCTGTCTTTGTGGCCTAACATGTAGTCTGTTCTTGAATATATGTTGTGTGGATTTTAAAAGAATGTCTATTTCAGTTTTGGGGGGTGAAGAACTCTGAAAATGTCCAGGAGGTCTAGTCTATCCATGGCTTCATTTAATTCTCTCTCTCTCTCTCTCTTTTTTTTTTTTTTTTTGTTGATTCTCTGCTTTGTTGATCTGTCTATGTGTAAGGGTGGGGTATTAAAGATTCCCACTATTACTGTATTACTATTGATGTATTTTTGAAGTTCTTTCAGTAGGTGTTTGATGTATTTAGATAGTCCCTCATTGGGTGAATTGATGTAATTGTTAAGTCTTCTTGGCTGATGATCCTCTTCTTCTTCTAGTGTTTGCCCATTGATCCTCTAATCATTATGTAATAGCTTTGCCTATCTTTTATTACTTTATTTAATTTAAAGTCTATTGTGTCAGATGAGAATGGCTGTTCCTGCCCTTTTTTTTTTTTTTTTTTGTGGTCCATTATCTTGTATTGTAGTTTTCCATCCTTTCACTTTAAGTCTGTTTTTCTCTTGTTTGGTCAAATGAGATTCTTGCAAGCAGCATATGGTTGGGTTATGTTTTCTGATCCATCCTCCCACTCTGTGTTTTTTGATCAGTGAGTTTAAGCCATTGACATTTATTGATATTGTGGATTTAATGTAGTGTAGTGCCATTATTCAACAATTTTTGTTTGCTCTGATATATGGCAATTATTATAGTGATGTTATAGGCCTTTTAGAACCTCTTTCAGGGAAGGCTTGGTGATGGTTGCCTCCTTTTACTATTGTCTGTCTGAGAAGGTTTTGATCCCTCTATCTTGTTTGAATGAAACAAGATATATTATCCTTGGTTGAAACCCTCTTTCATTCAGGGCTTGATAGATATCTTGCCATTATCTTCTGGCTTTTAGAATTTGAGTGGAGAAGACTGCTAATAGTCTTATGGGCTTTCCTCTGTATGCGACTTTTTGTTTTTCTCTTGCAGTTTTTAGGATTTAAATAATTTAAATTATTATTTAGGATTAAAAATGATTTAAATTATTTTTAAAAGAAAACACTAATTGGAAAGGATATTTGGAAAGGTATAATAGCTCACTGGGGTAGTGTGCTGGCTTTGCTATGTGCATGACCCAGGTTTAAGCCTGGCTCCCTGGACAAAGTTTTAATGTAGTGGTGTCTTTCCTGCTCTCTCTACCTCTCTTTCTCTAAAATTCCAAAGAATTGAAGCCCTGGAGATAGAAAGTTAAGAAAAATACTCTGCAATCAAAAAAGATGGCATTGTATCATTCAGGATGAAGTGGAACTACATTTGATCATGCTAAGTTAAGCAAGTAAAGAAATGAAACACAACTACTGGATGGTTTCACTCATGTGGAATATAGACGATTGCAAATATAATGATAACCAAACTCTGTGAGAAATGAGCACTGTGATGACTGAGAATGGAAGCAAGCACAGGGCTGTGGTGGTAGATATGGTGAGTTACACACACACACACACACACACACACACACACACAAATGCGCGCACACACACACACACACAATCAGAATATGAAACTATATTCCTGATATTTTCTAATTTTGTAAACCACTGTTACAATGTTGTTTTAGCACCTTCCAACTGTAACCAGGTCTCAAACCAGAGCCAGAGCCATTCATATGGCAAAGCACTGGCCCTTTCCAGTGAACTGTCTTTTTAGCTCACTGTATAATTTAGTTGTAGCTAAATACAAACTTTACTTTATACAGTAAAGAAAGCTTTGAAAAAATATATACTATCATGAAATATATACTATCATAAAATCCCAGCTCTGTGAAGATATAAAACAACTTCGTTATCCCGGATCCCACTACCTCTCTCACACACACACACACACACACACACACACACACACACACACACACACATATATATTCTGCCAGCAATTTGTTACTTCTATCTTTCATTTTATTTATTTTTCAAAAGTCCTTAAAAGTCTTCCACTTTTCACTTAAAACAATGCCTTTTCAGTACATTGATCTTGTTATGTCTTTCTTTTTTTATTATTTTTTAAATTTCTTTACTGGGGGATTAATGTTTTACATTCCACAGTAAATTCAATAGTTTGTACATGCATAAAATTTTTCAGTTTTTCACATAACAATACAACCCCCACTAAGTCCTCTGTCATCCTTTTTGGACATGTAATTTTCCATCCACACACCCCAGAGTCTTTTACTATGATGCAATACACCAACTCCAGTGCAGGTTCTACTTGTGTTTTTCCTTCTCACCTTGTTTTTCAAATTCTACCTGAGAGTGAGATCATCCCATATTCATCTTTCTGTTTCTTATTTCACTTAACATGATTTTCTTCAAGCAACATACGAGATATGCTGAAAATGGTGAAGTCACCTTTTTAAATAGCTGAGTAGCATTCCATTGTGTATATAGACCACAACTTGCTCAGCCACTCATTTGTTGTTGGCCACCTGGGTTGCTTCCAAGTTTTGGCTATTACAAATTGTGCTGCTATGGACATAGGTATACATAAATCTTTTTAGATGGGTGTGTTGTGTTCCCTAGGATACATCCCCAGAAGAGGAATTGTCCCAAAGGACAATTGTTCCTAAGGACTTCACTGTCTTTATGAGTATTTATACTGAGAAAATTAAATGATATCAGACTTATTACCAAATACAAAATCTAAGTGCAGAAGTAAAAAAAAAAAAAGTGGGGAAAATTTTAAAGAGATTTTTGTTCTTTTTAATTTTATTTATTTTTTTATTTTATTCCCTTTTGTTGCCCTTGTTGTTTTTTTATTGTTGTAGTTATTATTGTTGTTGTCATTGTTGGATAGGACAGAGAGAAATGGAGAGAGGAGGGGAAGACAGAGAGGAAGAGAGAAAGATAGACACCTGCAGAGATTTTTGTTTTTTTAAGAAAGGGCACTCATTCTTTAGGTGAAAGCTGAGACCTCACATATAAAGATATGACCCACCTACGTTCATCGCTGTGGGCAGGCACGTGTTAAAATCAGAACACAGTCGTCTAGCTACTGGAGCCAGCATCTTGTGGTTTTAATTATCTTGAATTTAACTTTTTAAATTTTTTAATATTTGCATTTATTTTTATTTTATTGGGTAGAGACAGAGAGAAATTGAGAGGAAAATAGGAGACAGAGAGGGAAAGTAAAAGAGAGACACCTGCAGCACTACCTCACCACTTGTGAAGCTTCTCCCTTGCAAGTGAGAAATGGGGTATGGAACTCTGATCCTTGTGCTTGGTAATGTGTGCACTCAGCCAAGTACACCATCTTTAACCATATATATGCTACATACAATGCCTTGCTAGTGCTTGTTAAATTAGCCACACGTATTTTTCTTTCTTAGTTTCTTTCTTTTCCTTTTTTTTTTTTTTTTTTTTTTTTTGCTTCCAGGGTTGTTGCTGGGATTTTCGGTGCCTGCATTATGAATCCACTGCCCCGGAGGCTATTTTTTTCCCCTTTTGTTGTCCTTGTTGCTTATCATTGTTGTTATCACTATTGTTGTTGCTGGATAAGACAGAGAGGAATGGAGAAAGGAGGGGAAGACAAGAAAGGGAGAGAAAAACATCTGCAGTCTTTTTTCACTGCTTGTAAAGCAGCCCTCCCTGCAGGTAGGGAGCCGGGGGCTCAAACCGAGATCCTTTTTCAGGCCCTTGCACTTCATGCCACGTTGGCTTAACCCTCTGCGCTACTGCCCCATCCCCTTTTTTGCTTTTTTTTTTTTCAGTTTTTTTTAAATATTTATTTTATTTATTTATTCCCTTTTGTTGCCCTTGTTGTTTTATTGTCATAGTTATTATTGTTGTTGTCGTTGTTGGATAGGACAGAGAGAAATGGAGAGAGGAGGGGAAGACAGAGAGGAGGAGAGAAAGATAGACACCTGCAGATCTGCTTCACCGCCTGTGAAGTGACTCCCCTGCAGGTGGGGAGCTGGGGTTCGAACCGGGATCCTTATGCTGGTCCTTGTGCTTTGAGCCACCTGCGCTTAACCCACTGCACTACAGCCCAACTCCCTCTTTTTTGCTTTTTAAAGACAAGAGTGAAAGTGAATGTGAAGCAGTCACACAAGATAGAACACTGCTCTTCCTCACAAAAGTGCTGACTAAGGGCAAGAAAGACACTAACTCCACTACTAATTTTAGAAAGGGAGTCTTGGTAAAATTATTGCTAGTACTCAGTCACCAAAATTATAGTCAGATTTCTAAACATTCCCATGTTGAACACTTGTATGACAAGGTAACTTTTTGGTCCTTATTAGAGTTTTGAAATCTTAAGTTAATTCTTCTTCTTCTAGCATTTGCCCTTCTTCCGTAGCCAGTCAACAGCGTCAGGTTGAGCCTGATGTAAAGTTTTGAGACCTCCTTTGAATCTGGAGAGGTGGCAGTTGTTGACTATGTGGGTCATAGTCTGTCTGTAGCCACAGGGGCAGTTCAGGTTGTCTCTGGCTCCCCAGCAATGGAACATAGCGGTGCACGGGCCATGGCCTGTTCGATAGCGATTGAGGAGGGCCTAAAAAACTATAGGCCTGCAAGATATTTCACCTAGAAAGGAGCCTGCTTTGTGCTCACCTCAGATTTGAGCGTAACCTTCACTGCTCTGAGAAAGTTTTATATTTCCCCTCATTTCTTCTCTTTCAGTTCCTGTCTCTGAAAGAGTTGGCTTAGAACAGTGAAGCCTTAGAAACAACAACAACAAAGCATAAACATGACAGGCAGTGCTGGACCTTTTTAGGTACACATAACACCATGTGCAAGGTACTGAGTTCGAGCTCCTGCAGGTATCTGCAAGGAAAGCAAGTTTGCAGGTTATCTGTCCTTCTCTCTCCCTCTCTATCTCTACACCCTTCTCAATTTCTCTCTATCCTATCAAGTTAAAAATAAAAAATAAAATAAAGAAAAAAAATTAAAAATGGCTGCCAGGAGCAGTGAATTTGTAGCACAGGCTAGTGATAACCCTCATGGGGAAAAAAGAAGAAGGAGGAGGAGGAGGAGGAGAAAGAAAAAGAAAAATAAAGAAAGAAAGAAAGAAAGAAATAAAGAAAGAAAGAAAGAAGAGAAAAAAGAACAATTTACCATCATTTCTACATTGAAAAGTATTTCAAGGAGAGCAAGAATAAGTTTCTCTAGCTCTCTATGCCTGAGTCAGGGGTCAGTTATCAGAAGTCATATTGGCAAAAATCTTCATTTCACTGTAGGTCAATACAGAAAGAAGAAAACATTTTTCTACAAAGGTCTGTGCTGCTGTCAGATGGAAGCACATTAAATTGCTTGAAAAAAATCCACATCCTGGCATGTGAGTATTTCTCAAAGCTAACTATTCATAAAATTTTGACATATCATTACTGTAACTGTCAACAGACACGATACTGGTATGATCACATGAAATTCAATTCTCCAGGAGACCAGAAATCATAAGACTACACTAAGAATTTTCAGACCACTAGTACTCAAAATAAGAAAATAGTCTGATTTATCTAAATGTAAAGATAATAATAGTAATAATAAAAACAGTTGTTTAAAAGGAACAGCTTCAAAATGAGAAAACCTGGAATAGTCACTAACTCCGAGGCACAGATAGTGTTATAGGTCATTAGAGAGCCCTATAAATTATACTGATAAGTTAGGAAAGTATACTTCTCTGCAGATAGTTATCTATGGCACAAATTATTTTATAATATGCAAGGTTTGCATAAGAAGATGCAAAGATTTTTCTTGTGTTAATCATGGCTCAACAGAGTAATCCAAAAAGTTGATGCTCTGGAGATATTTTTTTTATCCAATTTAGGTACAGCATTTTAATAGAAGTCAAGGTAATAATTTATAAGACTGTATGTTTTCTTATAACTGACCAGAAGAAAAAAATTATTTATTTGTTTATTTATTTATTTTTACTTAGCCAAGATGCACTTGGAATGCCTTCACTTTGAGTCTTCCTGCCTATCTTTTATTTCTTTTATTTTTGTTGTTTTAATAAGAATCACCCTCTACCTGATATTCACTTAAGGCTTTACCTTGCATTTTCTGCATGGAGTTTACCGATAGGAAAGAAATGTTTAATTTAGTTATTTTGAGGTATTTTGTTAAATATTTTCAAACTGCTAGTGAAGCAGTAAAATGATAAGAAAATGAAATGATACTGTGTGCTGTTTTCTCTTTGGTAGGTTATACATCTGTAGTAGAGCTGTCATTTATTAAGATATCTATTTTGAACAGGAAAAAAATAATTGTGGGTTTGTATATATTATTTCTTACTCAGTCAACTCATGCTCAATTTGAAAATCGTCAGTTTACAACTAGGTCAACTCTCATATTCCCCTACAAAACTTGGGGGAATATATATATATATATATATGCTTAGGATGATATGAACAGCCACACAGAGATGGAAGACTTAGAAATTCTAGAGTAGCCGAAACAGACACTTCAAAAATACTATAGTCAGAGAGAGAGAGTAAAGTCATTTTTTAAGAAGAAGCTTTATCTATAAAAGGAATACTGTGTGACTAAGTTCAAAAGCAAACCATCCCACTAGGAAAAAAGTGGAATAGGCATAGCAATTTGAAATTATTGCTCAATAATTAAATTATCTACCAAAACAAAAATCATCATTCCTTAAAGAGAAATACCATAATCTAAAATCCCCACTAAAACTTAATGTAACTTCTGGTATAAAATAAAAAATGATCAAAGAATGAAGAGTCAAAATAAAATGGAGTAAAAATGGTTCTAAAATGATATAGATATTAAAACCAGAATACAAAGAGGTAAAATAAAAGCTGCAATATGAATATTGTATATAGTATATCCTTCAAGGAAAATATTAGTGAAAAAACAGATAAAGGTTAACTGAGAAACGGAAGAAATTAAATACAATAATATTGGACGTTCCATTATGGGGAGTATAATATTTATTGTGAGAATTTATGGTACTGCGTTAGCATATAGTTAAAGAAAGAAAGAATTACCAGGGTTGCATAAAGTAATATGAAAACACAGACTAACAGTTTTAGAAGGATGAATAATTTATATGACAATGTCAAATCCAGTTGCAAAAAAGAGAGTTAAGGTCATATATTAAAATATGAAGAGCAAAAATTTTAAAATGTAAGAAAACATAGCTGAAAATAACTGTGGGATAAAAATTAAACACCAGTTTTCAATTATTCTCAAAGAAAATATAAAACTAGACTTAGACAATCAATGATTACAACAAAATCAGTGGACTACATATAAACATGCATAGTATGAAGCACAAGGACCTGTGCAAGGATCCCGGTTCCATCCTTCTTTCCTCACCTGAAGGGGGGAATCTTCATGAGTGATGAAACAGGTCTGCAAGTGTCTTTCTCTCTCCTTTTATATCTCCCTTTCCCCTCTCAATTTCTCAATTTTTTCCATCTTATCTAGTACAATAGAAGAAATGGCTGCCAGAAACAGTGGATTCATAGCGCTGGCACTGAGCCCCAGCTCTAACATTAGAGGCAAAAAAAAAATGTGGACTACATATAGCAAGAATATGAAGAGACTTAATCCAATGATATCAGTGACTACATCAGGGGTAAGTGGACTGCCAGGAATGAAGACTGACTCATCATTCATAAATCTCCAACTATAAGGTAATACATGTGTTGTTTAAAGCAACCAAATTTATGGAAATATGTCCCAGTAGCAACAGAAAATTTACACTGAAATGATTGAGAAATATGTATTTATTTAAAATCATACATATTTGTAAAAAAAAAAAAAGGCAGTTCTATTATGTTGAGTATGCAGGGACTCCTTGCACTATTCTTAAATTATTTTTAAGGCTGAAGTATTATTAAAATAAAAAGACAAGGGGAAGTCTGTTTTTTTAAGATATTAGCCATTATTAAAATTGATAGTATCTGTGAATTTGCTTCAAATAATACAAAATTGAAGGACGAGCCTGAGGTGGGGGTACAGGTAGGACATTGCTGTCTTTAGACTGATGGCTAATAGGGATGTATAAAGTTTTAAAGGAATTGAATATATTCTTGCTCATTTTTGCAGTACTTCAAATTCTTAAATATATATATATATATTTAAAGACCACTTAATCTGAAAATATACGGAAGGGGCAGAGGGATAGCTTATTCAGTAAAATTCTGGACCCAGCAACACATGGGATTGTCACAAAACCTAAGAAAGCTGTAGTGCTGTGGTATCTCTCTCTCTCCTCCCCCTTCTCTATGTAGAAAGAATGAAAAATCAGCTTAGGAATAGTGAAATTACCTGTAACTAAGATTCTCGAGCCACAGCCAATAAGTAAATAGGTAAATAAATAGGGAGGGGGAAATGATTGTTAACTTTTCATAACAAAATCAGTCTGTCTGGGGAGTTAGCAACCTCAGTTGAAGATTAGCATGAGCTCTGTTTCATACTATATCAGTTTAATATGTTTTATTTACTAGGACACATTAGAAAACTAGTATTATCTCCAAGAGAGTGCCTGCCAGTAGACATTAACTTTTTTTTTCGTCTCCAGGAATATCACTGGAGCTCAGTGCCTGCACCACAAATCCACTGATGTTGGAGGCCATTTTAAACAATTTTTTTTTATTGCCCTTGTTGTTTTGTTATTGTTGTCACTGATGTTGTTGTTGTTGGATAAGACAGAGAGAAATTGAAAGAGGAGGGAAAGACAGAGAGGAGGAGAGAAAGACACCTGCAGACCTGCTTCACCGCCTGTGAAGCGACCGCCCCTGCAGCTGGGGTGGGGTTGTGGGGTCCAACCGGGATCCTTAAAGTGGTCCCTGCACTTCACGCCATGTGCGCTTAATCTGCTGTGCTATTGCCTGGTCCCAGACGTTAACTTTTTTACTGTCCAATCTGCCCTGTCCTTCCTGCCACTCCTTTCGGGTTTTGTTATAATCACAGGTACCATGAAGAAAAAAGGTTTTGCTCTTAAACATAACAATATTTGAAGGACCTGGATATCACTTAAAATATAACCCTTAAGAGTTGAGCAGTAGTGCAGCGGGTTAAGTGCACATGGCGCAAAACGCAAGGACCCATAGGGATCCCAGATCGAGACCCCTGATCCCCACCTGCAGGGGAGTCACTTCACAAGTTGTGAAGCAGGTCTACAGGCATCTCTCTCCCTCTCTCTGTCTTCCCCTCTTCTCTCCATTTCTCTCTGTCCCATCCAATGACAGCAGCAACAACAATAGTAATAACCACAACAATAAAAACAAGGGCAACACAAAGGAAATAATTTTTTTTTAATCTTTAAAAAAATGTGACCCTTGAATAAACATTTTCCATTGCTAGCTTTTTGACAGACTGGAAAAGCATGGAGCTTGTTTCTCTCTTGCCAAAGCCATTTTTATTTTCCCAGAAACTTCTAGGTGATAGGTCAAGGAAACCATTGGAAAGAAACAGATAGCTTAGCATTACATCACAGTCCTCATGACTTATAGTCAGTCTCCTTTGTGAATACATATAAGAAAGTGGCAAGGATATATTTGCATACAATAAAAAAAAAAGGCCGAAAATACTTTAAATAGTAAACCTAGCTTCTTGGCCTTCCTGGTTGAAACAAATGAGAACATTTATGTCTAGGCCAAATCCAATGAATTTAAATTTTCCATTAGCATATAATAGGTTTCGATTATAAATCCCTTTGAGTGTGGGAATCAGTGAGGAAAGAACAACATCCTACAAGCTGTGACTTCAGTAAATTCCCACTGTTGCTCTAGCATATACTGTGCCTGTAAAGAGAAAGATAACACCTTCTATGCGAGACGATTTCTTTTTTTCAAGTAGTAAGAATTTTTTAAAAAGCTATTTAATCTCTGAGAGATTCAATGACCGTGTTTGATGACAAGCCAGATGGCAGCCTCGACTAGACCTGGTGCCAGGAAGCATGGCAGAGCCGCAATTTACCTTCCACTGTGGCGAGGCTAGCTGCCGGAGCCCCCACAGCTGCGGGCCAGCAGGCTGCTGCCCTGGGTGCAGGCTCAGTTGGTTCCCTCCCAATTTGGATGGAGCAGGTAAGAGGCTGATCAGTACCCAGCAATTATGGAATTGGCATGCACTGCATTGTTTACTCACAGCAATATTCCTACTGGACTTTATTAAAACACCATCTGTTGTCAGAGCAGACAAAGAATCCAAACAGAAATACAGAGCAAGAAACAGAGAGGGGTGAAGCGAGAGCTTGTGCATTGGAGTCCTGCTGCAGGACATGGTGCATCTCTAAGAGGTTATATTATATTTTAGCACAATAACCTCAATCCCGCTCTCCCAGATTTTTGTTTATTGCTTCCACTGCCAACCAGGCCAAAACAATCTAGGGCCCAAATGAAATTGGCTGGGTGCATTGGGCTGGACTGGAAGGCAGTAAGTGTGGCACATGGTAGAACCCAATTCCATCAACATTACTACAAATTAAAACCAAAAACTAAGGAAAGGGAAGTCCTCCCAGTGAATGATGCCCCGAGTAAACTTCTGAGTTAATGTTTGGAATATAGGCGGAGTAATAAAGGCTATCTGCCAATAATAATACCTTCAGGGCACAAGGCAAGTGGCTGTTTTTTACAATCAGCTGTTTTTTCTCACTGTTTTTCACCCTGCAGATGGGGATCAAATATTTCTAATACACAGCTGGTCTCTTCAAATGGCCAAGCGTAATTTTTCATACACTCACATACAATTCCAGGTGAAGTTACTTAGCCAGATTTCCTCATCTGATAGTGCACTAATAAAATGTGATGCAAGTAATTAAATATGCAAATATAAACAAGGCACATTAAAACTCTTATGTGTCATTTCAGCTTTGCAAAAGGACTTTAGTCTGTTAGGGAACTGAGTGCAAAATAATCTTTAAGGGTGTAAAGAAGCTTCATTTCATATGGTAGAATGAAAGTTACAGAAAAATGACTCTGATACAAGAAGTTAATGCTTTGTAGGTAATAAAGTTTGCTCAGTTAAAACATACATTCAAATATTATGAAATAAGTGAATTTGGAGCTCTTTGGGAGACCCCCAGGAAAAGGTCACACTATGCATGATGTCATTGTCTGCTTTTCCTGACACTCCGACTCTGGTATGATTGCCAGGGTATGGAGTCATTTTAATTTGCAGACATGCTGTTTGCCACTTTGCTAACCACACCAATATTTACAGAGAATTCAGTGAATGAATGAAAAGAAACAGCTGTGGCTCCTTCCACTTCATTGCCCACTTCATCTCCTGCTCTCCCCTTCCATCATACCGTCTTGCTCATAGCCATTTGTTGAGTGCTGGCTTGGGTTGGCACATTCAATACACCAATGCCTGTTTGCTAAGACCTTCACAATTCCTATTATGAATTTTCTCTTTTCTAAATGTGCTCTACAGAAAATACCATACTTGACTACTACATGCAAGATTCAGAATATTTGTCGGCTTAAAAATGCACTGTTCCAATGCGTCTCTTTATGAGGATATTTAAGACCATCTCAAATACTGTTATCATATACTGACAATTACTTTGCTGTTTAGCAATACATGTAGACCACAGCATCTCTTATTTTCAAGGCTCCCTTTTTTAAGACAAAATTTATATTTTCGGAGAGCTTAAAATTTTGTTGACAAGGTGAGATATAGTCTTAAAAAATATATCTGCTAACATATGAATTTGGGCCAAACTTTCAGAATCACAGGTATTTAGAGAAAGCTTCAACCAAGGAAAAAGTTATAGCAAAACAACCATGATAGGAAAGTTAAGAAGTGTATGACTGGATAGCAAAGGAAAGAAGACAACTCAATTATAGAAGAAAATGGAGTACAGTCTTTGCAGGGATGCAAAAGTGGAAAGAAAAAAAAAAAGTCTTTAGGGAATACTTAGCTGAGATTTTGGCCCAAAGCAGCAAAGGCAATGAAGTTAGGGAGAAGCACTTTCTAGAAGGCCCCATATCATAGGATTCCTGCCTATATTATAAAGAATATGGTGAAAATGTTTTCATTAAGAAGAAAGTAATAGACCTCATTGAGAACTTTTTAACCATAATCAAATTTTAATGCTCAATATCACAAAGTAGACTAGATAAATATTTGAAGATGGAAGTTTTCCAAGAAAGAATGGATTGGTGAATTAATTTTAACAAAGAAAAAAATGTGAATAAGAAAATGCTGCAGAATCGAAATGTCCTTTCCTAAATGTATGTCTGTGATGTGAAAGAATTTTATTTTGGTTCTAGTCTAGCAACCATAGGAGACCAGATATGGGTGGTTATTTATTTATTTTGATTAACAGTATCTTTTAATTGAGAAAAACCTAAATAAATATCATAGGAAACAAAAACATTCAGAAAAATTATTTTAAAAATGATGTGCCAAAGAAATTCAAAAGAATTTCCATTTTACTCACTGAACACTTTCATCAGCGGTTTAGTAGTTTGCGGGGAGAAGTGGATGACTATCAGGAGTTGTCCAAGATCCGGATATGGGATATGATGGTAAGGAAATGGAAAGACTTGTAAAGGTAGGGGTCCTGCGTGGAATTTTACAAAAGTATCTCATTAGTATGGTTTGTGTTGCAATTTTGTTTCTGTCTTTCTTCATAACTTTCCTGATAACATTGTAAAATTTCATTTATTTGACATTCCACTTTTGTTAACTGTTGAACATTTAGGTCCATGCTCTCTGCTTCTAACATTTCCTTTCAAGAAAACTTCAACTAGCCCTTTTGTGTGTTCTTCCATGTTTTCCTTCTTATTGCATGGTTGTGATGACCTGAGACAGAACGGGTGAATTTTTTACCCGGAATCACAGATTGGGAGCTGCTGAGTTTAAATCAAGCTTGAAAGGAAGAAACAAGGTCAACAACAAAAATGACAGTCATTTCTGAGCTTGAATCCAATCAAGTGCAGAACAAGAATGGTAGTGCTAAAACACAGAGGCAGACTAGGTTAAGGACGGGATGCTTAACTAGGACAATCAAGATCAAGTTATAGTAACATGTTATCCGTGAGGATGTACATACTGGTTCTCTAGGAAGAGAGATAAAAAGAAAGATACTACTATTTTACTCTATGGTATATACTCTACAAATATTTATCTTTAATCCTGATTGAAATTGATCCTAACTCAAATAAAAGCATGGACTATATATCTTAACTAGATTATATCATAATTTATTGTTTAACTTCATGAGCATAAGAATTTGACAAATGGTTACCTCCAGATAATGAAGAAAGAGACTGAAATAAGTTTTCTTGTTTAGTTTGTTTATTTGTTTATTTTGTCACTAAGGTTATTGCTGGAGCTCAGTGCCTGTCCTATGAATCCACTGTGCCTGACGGCCATTTTTTTCCTTTTATTTATTTATTTGATAGAACAGAGAGAAATTGAGAGGGATGGGGGAGATCGAGAGGAGTGAGAGAGACTTGTATTACTTGTTTACTGCTACTGAAGTTACCTCCCTGCAGTTGGGAAGTAAGAGCTTGAACAAGGGTCCTTGCCCATGGTAACATGTGTCTTTAACCAGGTGTGCTACCACCTGGCTTCCTGTTTGGGTAAAAAATTGTAGAGCTATTTCAGAAAGGTAATAGTTAACCAATGTTCATTTTCATTATCCCCATTTTCACTCACCCTAACACTTCTTCATTGGAAAATTTGATAAGAATAAGCTTCTGATTTAAAGATGATGCTTAAAGAAGAGCAAAGAAGATCCCTTGTCATTTGTCTGGTTTCTCCCTACTCTGCCAAGTATAGATTCCATATACTAGGGTGACATCTTTACACATAGAGCATAGGCTTTTAAAAAAAGACATTCATTCATAATATGGATTTATCCCCTTACTCACCAAAATGGTTTCATATGAGAATTTCAGAATCTATTGGAAACATCAGGATAAAACATAGTCTTTACATATCTGCTTCATTATTCAAGTGTCTATACAAACAGTCCTGGGTGTTTTCTCAAAGATAGGGTCACTAGTCTCAATAATTCTTTCTTTACACACTGTTCATGTGTACATTCTTTTACACATGTATGATGTACTGGAATTTTTAGCTATTGGCCAAAATCAGAAGAGAAGTCATGAATGCAGCAGAGGTGATGTTGGTTAACAACTCTACTGTTGAAAAGTCCAATAATATGGAGAAAACAACCTTTGGCTATCACCATCTACTGTCTTCTGTCACTGACTGGCTCCCATGAGTCAGAAGCTTTGGAAATAATGGGCATAAATGACCCTAGAACAAGGTAAGAAAAAATATTATCAGTGCTGTTTTGTAACAAATATGAAGAATTATGGAATAGGGTTTATATAGAGTGACTTAATAATGCAGAAAGAAACTAAGTCATTGACCCTTTCTATTTTGTCCTCAGTTCAGTTATACCCAATTGGGCACATGCATAAGGAAAACAAGAAATCTATTTCTAGTTACAATAAAGTCTTGGGCAGGAGACAAATATATGAAACTAACTTCAAATGGGATGCAATGAGTTGGGAAAGAAAAAGAAAACGGATGTGGAAATAAACCACTGGTTAAGAAGATGTTATCAAAGAACAGGATTTGGTTTTTTGGATTATGTTAGAATGATGGATACTTGGCAGGACTAAAGAATAGAAAAAATAGAAACACCCAGATAAAAAGAGTTTTAAACTGAAAACTTAAGGAAATGTACAAAGAATATTTTTGAGAAACCATCAGGACATAAAAGTATGAAGAGGTTACCCAGAATTAAATAGAAGTTACAGAAATCTTCTGCTTAAAAAAATTGGAGAATGAATATGTAATTGGGATTGGATTTTGGTGGGGAAAAAATGGACTTCAGAATTCAACAGGCGGGGGTGGGGGGGACTATGGATGAAATGTGGCTGACAGTGGGAAAAAAATGTTTGGAAATAAAAAAAAAGACCTGAAAGTAGGACAGATATTCCTTTATCAAGAAATTATACACACATATGAAAACTCCTTTAATGTGGAAATCATGTTTAAAAGCAATGAGGCAAAGGTCAAAAGACAAAATAAGATTTTGTATGGAAATAAATTGTTGAGTATGAGTATTTTGTCTGAAGGGCTTATGCACAAAGTTTCTTAAGTAAAGATTAAAGCCTGGGGATTCCAGGCGGTGGTACACAGGGTTATATGCACATAGTGCTTGTTATGTACAAGGGCTTGAGCTTGGATGTGAGTTCTAGCCCCCAGCTCCACACTTGCAGTGAGGACACTTTACAAGCAGTGAAGCAGGTCTGTGAATAAAATGAAGGGAGGAAAAAAAGAAAAAATATATATATGGCCACCAGGAGCAAGAGATTTGTAGTGCTGTCACCAAGCTCCAGCAATAACCATGGAGGCGAAATAATAATAATATAAAAAATAAAAATAAAATCCTGGCACAAATATGAAATAAATTCATAGTGGGAAGCATCAGAGGATGAGTATTTATTCTTTCTCATTTCTCTGAGAAAGGCTCATCTAAGAAATTCCTCTCTTTCAGACCCACAAGTCTATAATAGGGCAGACTCAATCCAAATTTAGTTCTAATCATAATTAAATAATCTGAAGTATGCTGGGTAGCTTAATGTTTATGTAAAACACTTTTTATGCCCAAAGCCCTAAGGTCCCAGGTTCATTCAATCTCTGATATTACCATAAGCTGGAACCAAACAATGCTCTGGTCTTTTTCTCTCCGTATCTCTCTTCCAGTAAAAAGTAATAAAGACATTACTGTTTTTTAAATCTGAAGTGATGTGAAACTTGGAAATTTTTGTCTAATTCAGTTTTTTTTAAATTAGGAAATAAATTAATGGTAAAGAGAAAATTGAGGTATGAATGGTTTGAAGTGGAATAGTACACTCTAATTTTTGGCAGAAGATAGTTCTGGCTTTAAGTCTTTTGACTCACTGTTTTTCTTTTTGAATGACTTTGATCAAGTCGATACTTTTTATTCATTTCTAATGAGTAGCTTATGCATTTCCAGAATACTGTGTTATTATCCTATGCTGCACTAGACCAGAAAATTTGACTTCAGAAATTCTGTAATTCTTATACCAATAAGGTCACTGAAATAGAAAATTACTGTAATAATTCCAGATCTGGCAATTAACTATGTCTGCATATGCAGAGAGGAAAAATGGTCATACTGGGCCAGTTACTAAGCAACCGTTTAGTAGCTGGGCTGAGAATAAAGAGGTACTGCTCTACTACTAGCTCTAATTAATCCCTTTTAAAGGGATACATTACAAGTGCAAAGAAGACAAGTGGTTTTAAGAAACCTGATAGTAAGTGGAACTTTGAATTTTTATAATTCTTTTTTTCTCTATGTTACATTTTAAAGGTACTTATGTGTTCATTTATTTTTTATTGAGCAAAAGAGAGATCAGAGCACTGTTCCACCTTTTTGTGTTGGGAATCAAATCCAGGGCTTCAACTATGCAGAGAATAGGTTCTACACCCGTACTGCCTTCCTAGCCCCTACTATATGCAATGTTAACATTTTATTTTGAAATATAGACTAACGTAACAATCATGAACATTACAAAGAATGGATAAGTGAACACATGGAATATCTACCCGCTATTTGTGCACATATTTTACTCTCAGTACTCACAGTCTCAGATAAACTGAGCAGAGTAGTGTATTGTAATTTACTTTTAAATGTCCACTTACAGTCTAAGCTCTGTTGCATGTTAAAGTTTTTTGAAACTTTAAAGTTTTTAAAAAAGAAATATGAATGCATTCTTTTAAAAAACGATACACAAAAATAGTCTCAAAACTATTTGTAGGAGGAATGGTGTTATCTGCCAAGTTCTAACTGCAAATGGCCATCAGCCAGACAAATAGGTTTGTTTTTACTGATTCTATTTATAAAGTATATTGGACTTGTGAATTCAGAAAATCTGGCCACAGTTTTATGCGAGGGTCAACTTGTACTTTATTAGTTTTCAAAAAAGATCATATATATTAAATATATCTGTCCAGGTTTTATAATTCATAAGTCCTGGTTATATTTTTCTTGAAGATCATTTCCCAAACTGTACCTTTGTACATTATCTGGAAGACTTTTAGAAATGCAGGTTCTTGGGGCCAGGTAGTGATGCACCTGGCTAAGCACACATGCTATAGTGCACAAGAACTCATGTTCAAGTCCCTAGTCCCCACCTGCAGGAGGAAAGCTTCATGAGTAGTGAAGTAGAACTACAAGTGTCTTTCTGTCTCTCTCTTTCTCTCCCTCCCTCTCCCCACTCAATTTTTATCTGTCTCTATCCAGCAATAAATAAATAAATCAAATTTAAAAAGAATTTAAAAAAAAAGAAATGCAGGTTCTTGGAATTTTTTGCCACACCTACTGAATCAGATTATTTCTAGTGATGCCTTGTGGACAAATAATTTTAAACGAATATCTTAGGTGATACCTAGGTAAACTAAAGTTTGAGAACCAGTTTTAGAAATTTTCACTCAGTGTATTCTAAAATCTAATCAAAGCTTGAATGCTACAAGGACATATGAGACTTTACTTTGCCAAATAAAATATAGTTGCAACTATTTTTCTAGTAAATGGCCTGTATTTTTCTGCTTCTTTTTTTGCCAATGCTAATACCAATTTCAGTGACAATATTTCACTGCTATGAACTGACTTTTTCAGATAGAAAGAGAGAAACAGAGACTGAAAGAAGAAAGGACGTCATAGCACTAATTTTTCCTGCAGTTCATGTCACACACATGACAAAGCTAGGACACTATCCAAGTGAGCTATTTTTCCAAACCTGCTTCTGCACCACTTTAATTTTTCTAGTTCGAATTCTTGTTTCTCAGGTTGAAAATAATAAATGACAGGCATTTTAGGAATGATGATATGGAATTGTCTATTGTCACAAAAGGGTGGGAGGTTTGAGATATTATTATCCACCAAGGATTCAAAGAGAATTAACTCAATTACAAGAAACTAAATAAGCCTCCTCACTTAAAGATAACCTTCACTGTTGACCTCTTACAAAAGTAAATAATAGGGAGTTTGGTAATAGTGCAGCAGGTTAAGAGCACATAGTGCAAAGCGCAAGGACCAGGCGTAAGGATTCCGGCTGAAGCCCCTGGGGCCCCACCTTCAGGGGGGTTGCTTCACAAGCTGTGAAGCAGGTCTGCAGGTGTCTGTCTTTCTCTCTCCCTCTCTATCTTCCCCTCCTCTCTCCACTTCTCTCTGTCCTCTCCAACAACAAAGACAAAAATAAAAACAACAACAGTGATAAACAACAAGGGCAATACAAAGTAAATAATAATTACATTAAGTAGTGTCATCTCGAATTTGTTGGCACCAGAGATGTCACATGATATTTATATGGGAGCACCCATAATCCAAGGATGAGCCCATCACATGGTGCAATATGGACATACTGGAGCTGTGAAATATCTATGCTAGAATTTTCAGTCTTAAAAGCCATTTTCTAACTCTTTCTCAGGCAATAAGAAAGAAATTGCTGGTTGTCGGGCAGTGGCAAGTGGATTGAGTGCACGTGGCGCAAAGCGCAGGGACAGGCATAGGAATCCCGGTTCAAACCCCCCTCTCCCCCACCTGAAGGGGAGTCGCTTGACAGGCAGTGAGGCAGGTCTGCAGGTGTCTTGTCTTTCTTTCCCCATCTCTGTCTTCCCCTTGTCTCTCCATTTCTCTCTGTCCTATCCAACAACTAATGACATCAACAATAACAATAATAACCACAACAAGGCTACAACAGCAAGGGCCACAAAAGGGGGAAAAATGGCCTCCAAGAGCAGTGGATTCATGGTACAGGCAGAATCCCAGCAATAACCCTAGAGGCAAAAAAAATAAATAAATAAATAAAGGAAAGACAGAAGAAATAAATTGCTGTCATATAAATGTAAATAACTGCATGTCCTCTGGAATAGAATAATAATAAAATCTAGTTATTTACAGTTCCTTGAGAAAGTTTTAGAGTAGTACATAGTCTTTTTTTAAATTTTTACTTATAAAAAGGAAACACTGACAAAAACCATAGGATAAGTGGAGTACAACTCCACACAATTCCCACCACCAGAACTCCCTATCCCATCCCCTCCCCTGATAGCTTTCATATTAATTTTTCCCTTTGGGAGTATGGGAGTAATAATTTTTATGGGATGAAGGTTGACTTTCACTGAATCATACATACACAGATAAAATCCTAAGCAGTAAACATTATCAATCACAATTAGGTAAGTTTATTAATCCCTGGATTTACAGTGGCAAATGAAGAGGGTGGAGATTAAAGTTAATACTTCACGAATGTATGTGATGTGTAAACTGTATGTGTCCTATTGTGGCTCAAGTTAAAGTCAGTGATCTCTACCAGCAGAGTAAATACCAGAGGCATGCCCATTTCTATAATCCTTACAATTATGTTATTAAATCCTTTGTGAGATCAACAGAAAATCAGTAGCAAAAACTTCTATAAAACTTTAGACTCTTATCTTGATAAATGATATTTCTGGATTTGGAAGAAAGTAATGTGTCCCCCTCAAAAAAGAAATAAACTTCTTTTTGCTGCCTCTGTAAATGTAATGTGTACTTTCCCAAACTTTTGTTTCTATCCATTCTCTTCCTCCTTCCCTTCCTCCTCTTCACCTTTTCAGGATTCTCCTTCTTCTTTTTCATCTCTTCTGTTTCAGTGTATTGCATTGTGCTCATGTCAGTACTAACAATCAGCAAGTCAGTAATCAATGTGCATGAATTTTCTCCTAAGTAAAATAACTCTGTCCATAACATAGTGATAAATACAGACACTCTTGACAGCACCAAATTAAACACCAATTCCATCGACAAAATCACAGGGAAACTACAGAATTCTCAAGATACTAAGAAAATAAATAATTTTAGAATTTTATCCCAATTTTATTCTCTGAAATATTTAGTAATGCTAATGAATTTTATCTATGCATTTCTATATGTGCATATGTACATCTTAAAATGTATATATGCTTCTGTAAAATATAAATAAACATGTATTTTTTCCTTACATTATCACTAGTAATAACACCACTAAATAAATTCATTTTGATACTTCAAAATTAAAATGCTAGTAGAAAAAAATCCAGCAGTTCTGGTATTTCTGTGTATAGATATCAGCATAGAGCAGAACTGTCTGCCCACATGTACTTATATGTTATAGATCATATGCAATTGCATGAAATGCTATGCTTCCTGAATGAGCAATTACACTTTTGGAAGAGTAAGATACTGGTTATTTACTAATCATGGTTCTGAAAATGTCTGTTGAGGCAGTTTTACAGGCAATTCAACCTTCATGCTAAGCTATCAGGGTAATGTCCATAATCATGTAGCAGTGTTAGATACTAACTCCACTCTTTGTCATTATTACATGGTGTAAAATTTTAAGAAAATATTAAAATATAGTACAGTGTTGTCTGCATCGTCAGTAATGAACATTTTGAAACTAGTGCCTCAACAGCAGAGAGGAAAAGTAACAACTGACAGCATTAGGTAAGCATTTAAAATAATTTATATATACATATATATATATTGGAGAAAACCTAGGGAAAGATAGGAGGTCACAAACTATTAGCTGTAAATGCTAAAGGACTGGACAGTGGTATACCTGGTAGGTAACACATGTTACCCTGCGTGAGAACTAGGATTCAAGGCCTCAGTTCTCTGTTGTAGCGGGGAGGCTTCATGAATAGTGGAGCAGTAGTGTAGATGTCTTTCTCTCCCTATCTCACCCCTACACCTATTCTATCTCAACCACAAAGGAAAAGAGGAAGTAAAAATGAAAGGCAGAGAGTGAAAAGGAGGAAGGGAAAAATTTTTAATGCCAATGGCAATCATGGAGTCATGGTGCATGAAGTAAGCCACAGAAACAACTCTGGTGAAAAAAAATTTAAAAAAATAATAAAATACAATAAAAGGTCACAAGTGTTACATTATGCATGCATATAGTAAAAAAATGGCATATATGATAGGAAAAAGAGTAGTCTCATGACAACTGGTAGTCTATACAAAATATTTGAGATTTAGAAAAGAAAACTTAATTGTAAGCAAAGAATGAAAGGGAGCTTGAGAGATAAAAAGAGGACTAGAAAACCGACTCGCTGTAACATAGAATCTCTGGTATGCAGGTTGGTGCCCTAACAGCCTGAGTTATCCTCCTCATTCTACAATTTTTATAGATAATTTTTCCTGATACTTTTCAATCTACTTATTGTTTACTCAAATCTGAAACTATCAGAGCACTAGGAACTGAGGCTTTCATTGCAAAATTCACACATTTCTTTAGCATAAATTTCAAAAACAGTTATCTTCTTAAGCAGATACTATTTTCTTCTTCAAAAAGAGTTTTAATGAAATCTTTTCTGCTCTCTGCTCAGTAGCAAGTTCCTCGTGCTTTGGGAATTCCAGAACATTACTTTCACTTCCACACCTTCTTCTCCCACAGTCAAGTTATCTCAGCAAATAATAGCATATAATATAATATAACATAATAATATAATATAATATAACATAATAATATAATATAACATAATAATATAATATAATAGCATATTAATGATACTATAAAAATAACTGCCTTACAATTTTCCGTGTTCATGAGTTTGGGGGAGAATTGACTAATTTTCAACCCAAGGTTCTGCTGCCTAGAAACAGAGGTGCTGCTGCTCAAAGATGTCCAGTCCTCTTTCAATTCAACTAAGATATCCAAAGGATTTTGCTGTAAGACTATGTCTCTTGGCAGCTATCAACCCAAGGAATTTATACTAGTCATTCCCTACTTAATGGCTCTTTCTCAAAATCAGCAAGGAAAATCTCCCTAGTCTGAGTCTCCTGTAACATAAATGAGAGTAACTTCTTTACCAATGGGCTCTTACAAATCAACCTATTTAGTCACACTGGTTGAAAAGAAAGTGATCCTATGGGACATGTACAACAGCAGAGGAATTACTAGAGCTATCTCAGAAGGATGCTGACCATAATGGTCCTATTTAAACTACAGACCACAAAAGGTCGCATTTTAACAAACTATAGAAATGATCCCTAAAAGTATAGTCTTTAAAAGGTCTCATTTAAAAAGTTAAAATATCTTAAATTAAAATATTCTTAATAAATACCTCATCTTAGAAACAATGTATTACATTCTGCATAAGATATATAAATCAGAAAATTGAATGTTAATTTTTATTTCTCAATAACAAATAGAAATGTACACTTTTAACTACTGAACTGATGGCACTGATTTTAGTCACCAGTGTTATCAGTGGAACTTGTGCTTGCATGACTCTACCTTTCCCACAGGTTTTTTCCCCCTCTCTTTTCAGATTCCCTTCCAGTCCCAGCTTCCTTCCTTCTTTCTCCCTCCCCCCTCCCCTTTATCTTACTTTTTCCCCAAATACCCATACCCTTCTTCTCTCTCTCTCTCTCTCCACCTCTCTCTCTGCACCTCTCCCTCTGTCTCTCTCTGTCTCCCTCTCCCTCTCCGTCTCTCGCTCTCCCTCCCTCTCTCTTTTCTCTCTTATTGCCACCATGGTTCTCTCTGAGAGCTCAGTACCTACACTACAAATCGACAATTCCAGGCAGCCATTGTTTACTTTTTGTTTGTTTGTTTTATTGCATAAGACAGAGTGAACTTGAGAATGGACACCTGAGAGAGTCAGGTGGTAGCACAGCGGGTTAAGCACACGTGGCTCAAAGCACAAGGACCAGGGTAAGAATTTCAGTTGCAGCAGGGGAGTCGCTTCACAGGTAGTGAAGCAGGTCTGCAGGTGTCTATCTTTCTCCATCTCTGTCTTCCCCTCTTCTCTCTCTATTTCTCTCTGTCCTATCTGACAACGACGACGACATCAATGACAACAACAATAATACCCACAACAATAAAAGCAACAAGGGCAACAAAAGGGAATAAATAAATAAATAAATATAAAAAAATTAAACATGGATGTCTGGATATCTACTTTATCCACTCATGAAGCATCTGGTAATATATGCATTTAACCAGGTGTGCCACTGTCCAGCCACTGATCTTTTCATAATCCCAAGACTCTTTTATTTTTCCTTTTGATTTGTTCCTTTTTTTTGTTTCAGGTATCCAAATGTATATTTCAATTCTTGTGCATACTAAATGTTGCTTACCACTAAAACTAGAGTTTTCATCCTCAATCATACAACTGAACCCAATTTTAATAAACATCTTTCTGTGATTTATCAAACAGACAGCATTCTTTTAGTGAAAACTTAAGTAGTAATATATTTTACTTTGTGGGAATCTTTATTTTTATTGAAGATACTAAGGAGTAGTTATTTTCTAAAGAAATTAATTTCATTATGTTCAATATCATAGTCTGTAATGTGCTTGTGCTTCCTTGTTGGGGTAAAGGTTCTTGTTCAAGCATATTTCAAGGATATCTTCTGCAAAATACAGCAGATGTGAAAGCAATTAACCTTTCACCCTCTCCCAAAGTGGATTCTATGTTCTTTCAATTCTATTCTGTACATAGCTGTGCTGATATTTATATCATAACCCTTTTAGAATAAAGCATGTTGAGATGGTTGGTTCCATGAGGATAGTCATCAAACTTTCTTCTACTGTGAATGTGAATTCAATAAAACTGACAAATTGGTCATGCTCAGGACATACATGTGGGAGGCTTCAACTTCCATCTCAGGCAAACCTTTGCCAGAGTTGAATAGTGCTCTAATTATAAGTATTGGGGGAGGAGAGGAAGGAGAATTAAAGGAGGTTGGAGGAGAAAGAAAGAAAAAAAATGAGAACAAGGAATATGAAGGGTTAACCGTTTTTACTGAAGCTTAATTATTAATCACTGATGGAAATGGAATTCTAATTAGTTCACTGAGTTTTTACTGTGCACCTATAGCCACTAAAGGGAGATGATCTCTGAAAGCAACTGAAGAAAACTAATACATTGAAATGAGTTGTCTGATGAATATTCTGGTAGATGTTTCTTCGCTGGACTAGGTGATAGCATCAACTTGCCTGGATGAATGTTATGAATTTTTAGCCACAATCACAGATACATAGTGGTGTCAAGTTTATTGTTAATCTCCAGTTAGGAATAGGACCATGGCACACTTGTTCTAGAAAGTCACTAAACTAGGGAGTCAGACGGTAGCGCAGAGGGTTAAGCACAGGTAGCACAAAGCACAAGGACCAGTGTAAGGATTCCTGTTGGAACACCCTGCTCCCCACCTGCAAGAGAGTCACTTCACAAGTGGTGAAGCAGATCTGCAGGTGTCTATCTTTCTCTCCCCCTCTCAGTCTTCCCCTCCTCTCTCCATTTTTCTCTGTCCTATCCAGCAACCATGATGACATCAACAACAACAATAATAACTACAACAATAAAAACAAGGGCAACAAAAGGGAATAAATAAATAAATATTAAAAAACAAAGTCACTGGAAAACTATATTTCCAAGTTGGTCTTTTAAAAATATAGCAGAACAAAACTCTGTACCCTATAATCAGTGCAACATTATGTAGGATAATTATATCAAGCTCCCTACCAATTGAAGTATCAAGAGCTTTAAACCCTTTCAGCTTTTGCCTCTGGTGATGGAAGTTTCTGTTGTTGTTACTATTGTTTTGTTTATTTGTGTATGTGTGTGTGTGTGTGTGCATGTGCGTGGGCATGTGCGTGTGCGTGTGTGTGTGTGTGTGTGTGTGTGTGTGTGTGTGTGTGATTTAAAAATGATTAACAACAATCCATACCCCTCCCAGCCTGTAAGGCAACAGGGGTGAATTTCCATAAAGTTCCCACTACCAGAGTTCTGTGTCCCATCCCCTCCATTGGAAGCCTCCCTTTCCCATTTTTTTTACTACAAACTTCTTCTTTTACTTACTTTTATTTTTATTTACTAATTTAATAATGATTGGCAACACTGTAGGATAAGAGGGGTATAATTCAACACAATTCCCACCACCAGAGTTCCATGTCCTATCCCCTCCATTGGAAGTTTTCCTATTCTTTATCCCTCTGGAAGTATGGACCCAGGATCATTATGAGGTGCAGAAAGTGGAAGGTGTGGTTTCTGTAATTGCTTCTCCACTGGACATGGGCATTGACAGGCAGATCCATACTCTCAGCCTGTCTCTCTCTTTCCCTAGTCGGGTAGGGATCTGGAAAGGTGCGGTTCCAAGACACTTGGTGGGGTCGACTGCCCAGGAAAGTCAGATTGGTGTCATGATAACATCTGCAACTTGGTGGCTGAAAAGAATTACGATATAAAGCAGAACAAATTGTTTAATAATCATAAATTTAAAGGTAAGACTATAGCAGATGAGATTTGGGGTCTCCATTTTGGAAAAAGCTAAAAGTTCTATTTTATGTACATTCCAATGGGCCCATGACTTTACTAATTTTTGCCTGAGCCTGATCGCTCTGGGAGTATGGACCAAGTTATTTATGGGATGCAGAAGGTGAAAGGTTTGGCTTCTGTAATTTCTTCTCTGCTGAACATGGACATGACAGGTCAATCCATACCCCTCCCAGCCTGTTTCTATCTTTTCCTAGTGGGGTAGAGCTCTGGAGAGGTGAGGTTCCAGGAGGTGAGGTCATCTGCCCAGGGAAGTCAGGATGGCATTATGGTAGAGTCTGCAACTTGGTGGCTGAAAGAAGGTAAGATATAAAGTAGAACAAATTATTTATTAAATAGCAACCCAAAGGTAAGAATAGAGCAGATGAAATAAGACGTCTTCATGTGGGAAGAAGTTAGGAAGTAACTCTGACACCATTTTCCCAGACAATACTGTTAGTTCACCTGCATGTTAACTATCTGGCTGAGGCATAAATACTAAAGCCATGTAACCTTTGGAACATACCTCAAATAGATTTCCTAGCTGATGAAGGCTTTAACCTAGCCTACTGCTGGGATTGCTTAACACCAAGTAAACATGCTCGGTAGTTATCATTTGTTCATTTGTTTTTGCTATGGTGTACAAAAGGTTTCTTGTTTGGCAAGAATTTGTGTTTTCCAAATTCAGAACAATTCATCAGCTAAAGGGAAATAGACATTAAATTCCAGGAGTTATTCACAGCTTTCTAAAATCTGTCCTGGATAGTATGACTTGTGTTTACCCATTTATTCATGCTGTTTTTTTCCTTGTTGATGATAGAAGGAAAGTAATTGTGCTTAAATTAAAAAGAAAATCGAGGGAGTCGGGCGGTAGCACAGTGGGTTAAGCACAAATGGCACTAAGCGCAAGGAAGGACTGGTGTAGGTTCCCGGTTCAACTCCCTGCTCCCCACCTGCAGGGGAGTCACTTCACAAGCTGTGAAGCAGGTTTGCAGGTGTTTATCTTTCTTCCCCTCTCTGTCTTCCCCTCCTCTCTCCATTTCTCTCCGTCCTATCCAACAATGACAACATCAATAACAACAACAATCACTACAACAATAAAATAACAAGGGCAACAAAAAGAAATAAATATTTTAAAAAATTAAAAAGAAATTCATGATTTTTTATCATGAAATTATCTTAAATAATGTCTAAGGAAATGGCTAATATACTGACTTATAACAATGGGTCTTGGTTCATAATTAATAATTTTTGAATTATTACACTAACTCAAATTATTCCATAAATTAACCTTATTGTACAATATGGTACAAAGGATAACAAAATAATACATAATAAAATTTTAAAATGCGGTTGACCTACACATATTTTGTGATTTAAGTTCTCAACTCATCAAGCAACAAAGAGGTAGGTGCACAGACATAGTTAACCATTTTCATTACCCCAAGAATGTGTTGCATTACATATTTCTCCATCCCTGATCACCCTGAGATTTAGGTTCAGTAGACATGAATGTTTTAATAATATTGTTGAACTTGCATACTACTGGTTACCACGAAAATATTCACCATTGCCATCTATGAGTAAATATGTAACTCCTTCAAATGTATATTTTCTTTTATAGAAAATGGAATCATTAGGAAACATAGATCATTACTTGCTATAAATTGGTCACTTTCAGAGTGCTAATCCTAACAACTTTATATAATTTCATAAAAATCCCTCCGGATAAAATTTTAAAAATGTGCAAACTCCTGACTACAAATTGTAATTATGCAAGTGTTTTAAATTTAATACTTGTCTGTCTCATCTATGTGTCTAAAATTGATTTCAATCGCCTTTCTTATAATGTTTCATCAATAAATGCATAGTAGAAAATTTCATCTTGTGTTAAACCATAAAAACCTAAGTAAAAGCACCATCACTAAATATGTGTGTGTATGTGTGTGTGTGTGTGTGTGTGTGTGTGTGTCTGTGATTGATATATGTTATCTCCACAAAAATCATGGAGATAACATTATCAGTACATCAATTTGGATTTTCTTCTCTCAATACTGTTTATCATGCAAACTTTTAATTGAGTCCAATGACTTTTTTAAAATGAATGCATAAGTGCTAGAACATACTATTTCAACACACACACACACAAACACACACAAAAAACTAATAACAGTAAATTATCTCAGTTACCAAAAAAGATTAGCCTTTTTTAATTGACTATTTTTATATGATACCCTGGCTAAAGCCCAGGACTTCATGCATGTGCTTAACTCCTGGATCCCCCCCCATTTCAAATTTTATCTTACATATTTTATGAGGGAGTATACATGTAAGCAAGAAACCAAAGCACTGGTACACCATCCATGGAGTTACACACTACTACATACACTAGGCTTAATGTTGGAGTGACACTTATATCAGTGGATAAAGCATATTGAGGGATCTACTCTCCCAGAATTTAGTACAAGGGGTTGGACAAAAAATATTTCCCAGAGTATTTTTTTTTCTATTATTCCCTAGTGTCTCCTGCCAAGATGCATGTCTGGGGTAATTAAAATGTCTACTTAGAACTATCTTAAATGACATGATCAAATGTAGATAATTGACAGAAAGCATGACCTTACTCAGATTAGTGAACTTGTTCTCCAGAGAAGAAAACTGATAACAGCTTTCTTTGTCATCAAAAGGTGAAGAAATGTGACAATCTGGGAACTGGTTTTAGGGCCCCATCTGCTAAACCAGAAAGAAATCAAGATTTTACAGTTCTATAAATATTTTAGTGTATCCCATCAGTTATGAACTGTGGCAGCTATCATAAAACGTCTCTGACTTTTGTTACAACTGCATATAAGGCCAGAAAATTGCATCTCGTGGTAAACCATAAAAACCTAAGTAAAAGCACCATTCCTTTCAGTATATTCTAAAAATATACAACCTCTCTGTCACTACATGGCATAGCAGTTACCATCCCAGGATGCCTGTTTCTCTCTCTCTCTCTCTCTCTCTCTCTCTTTTTTATCTGATCTTACCCTGGTCTTTTCAGACCCTTTTGTATTTCAGTATCTTTTTATGTTTCATAAATAATAGCCATCATCATATAATAGCTAAAATAGATTTTACTTTGTCACCGTATACTATAGGCAAGAGACATTTGATAGTGGTGATGCCTACAGAAGCTTTTATTCTTCACCAAGGGTCTAATGCTTAAGATATGGCTGTCATTTTGTTTCAACTGAGTTTTCATGGTCTAAAGATTAGAATATGCTAATTATAAGAGGCTACTACTTATCAGAATCTATATAGAACAAATGTATATAATGTATATAATTTATAGAATAAATCCAATTTTATAGTGATCTGAAAATTATAATTTGTGAATTGCTTTATTTCCTTAGCCTATATACTGCAGATCTTGAATTTCTCAAATACGTATCGTATTTAACTCTCAAATATGTCTTTATCTTTCTTATATCCTCCCTTTTTGTTATGGTTGTTGCTGGAGTTTCACAGCTTTGTGCCACCTTTTTCAAAAAAAGAGAGATACAAAGATAGACAAAGAGAAAGATACCATAGTACCAAAGATTCCTCCAATGCAGTGAAGTCCGGCCATGGTTGAAGCTGAGGAAGAAGCTACTCCTGAGATCTGGCAGATCCTCTGCAGGAAGAAGAGTGAATCGTGGGGTAGATAGCACAATGGTTATGCAGGAAAACTCTTTTTTTTTTTAAATATTTATTGATTTTCCCTTTTGTTGCCCTTGGTTTTTTTATTGTTGTTGTAGTCATTATTGTTATTGATGTCATAGTTGTTAGATAAGACAGAGAGAAATGGAGAGAGGAGGGGAAGACAGAGAGGGGGAGAGAAAGAGAGACACCTGCAGATCTGCTTCACTGCTTGCGAAGCAACTCCCCTACAGGTGGAGAGCCGGGGGCTCAAACCAGAATACTTATGCCAGTCCTTGAGCTTTGTGCCACATGTGCTTAACCTGTTGTGTTACTGCCTGACTCCCTGCAGGGAAACTCTTATACCTGAGGCTCCCAGATTCAATTCCCAGATTCAAGTCCCAGATTCAATTCCCTGCACCACCATAAGTCAGAGCTGAAAGAAAAGGGAAAAAAAAGAAAAGAAAGAAAGCGAGAAGAGGAAAGAAAAGTAAAGTAAAGAAAAGAAAAGAAAAGAAAAGAAAAGAAAAGAAAAGAAAAGAAAAGAAAGAAGACTGATTTTCTGACATAAAGAACTCCATGGCCCACCCAGATTCTCATAGGTACTATATAACTCCTGCCAAAAACAGTAGGTCTTAGATAGTATTATGTAGGCATGGCAAGGTATATTCCTTACCCACTGAGATATTTCTCTAGCCTCAGGATCATCCAGGAAGTGATATGGCGCTGAAGGAAGCTCTGATACTATGGTGCCCCTATGCCCTTTTATTATTTTATTTACTAGAGACAAAAAGAAATTCAGAGGGAAGGGGAGATAGAGAGGAAGAGAGAAACACCTGTAGCCCTGCTTCATCACTCGTGAAGCTTTCCCCTTGCAGGTGGGGGCCGAGGGTTTGAACCTGGATTCTTGTGCATTGTAACACATGTACTCAGCCAGCTGTGTCACCACCTGGCCCCCTATGGTCCCTCTATCTCTAAAGATTATAGATAGAGATTTATAAATAATAGATATATGATAGGTAGATAGATGATAGAAATACAGATGATAGATGATAGATAAGACAGACAGACAGACAGACAGATAGACAGATATGGATAGATAGAACGACATGGGAGTTCTGAGTCCGCTTGTGCAAAAGGTCCTGGCTCTATACTAAACATAGAAACAAATGATACCAAGTGCCTAAACTTTTGATTGCAATGGAGACTTTTAGTAGTTTCTCAAGAGCCATTAACTAAATGGAGTGAAGTTGAGGAGAAATCTACAGAATATGAAAAAGCTGATGCCATTTTATGCATTAGAGCAGTGCTAGAGGATGGCATGTTAGCTGTCATAAAGTAGGAAATAAATGAATAAAGGATGAACAATGCCAAATGTGGCTCAAGAAACTTATGGCAAAAACTGTCATTGGAATGGCACAAAATGGGCATTTTTCTACTTTGATTCTCAGGACAGTAAATGTCGGAGAAGTAAATGACTTTACTTGTGGTTACATAACTGAATGGAAAAGTCATGTTTTGAACTCTAGTTACCTGGCCCAGAGTCAAACATAAAGGGGGGAAAGCAAGAACACCCTGAAGAAACAACAGCTCCAACAGCTCCCAGGTCAATAGTACTCAACAATAGAAAAATAGCAAGATGAATGAGGAATCATTAAATAATTGGCATCTCAACTTTTTATCTAAAAGTTACTAAATCACTTTTTTATCACTATTTCTTTGATAGAGACAGCTAGAAATTGAGAGGAACGGGGAGACAGAGACACCTGCAGCACCACTTCACCACTTGTGAAGCTTTCCCCCTGCAGGAGGGGACCGGGGACTCAAACCCAGGTCCTTGTGCTCTTTAACATATGCACTCAACCAGGTATGCAACCACTCGGCCCCAGATCTCTTAAAAGTTATATGATGTCTGAATAATCTGATAAATTCTATCCTGGAAGCCAAAGACTAATGAATTTTGTATCATTTATTTTTCCTACATAGTGCTGACAGTTGGCTATGGCATCCTTATGACAAGATTCCCAGTGATCTAAAGAGATCCTTCATTCTCCCTGCCCCCTCACAGATGAACAAGACATGGAAGAAACATCTCACTAATTCCTTTTTTAGTTCACTGAGAAGAGAATGAAAGATAGTATTTCCATAACTGTCATTGCCTCCCCAGAAGATAGAATTATGACTGAAAATTCTAATAAAAAGATTTACACTACATAAAATATAGGGTTTTCTACCCACTAAATTGCTCTGCATCACCAGCTCTAGAAGAGATTTTACCCATTGGCAGGCAATTGAGGTGAAAGCCTGCAGATAACCTTATACTTGATAGTTTAGGGACACACAAAATGCATTTCTAAACCAGACATTCTTCTTCAATTGGCCATCCAGAAATATATTTTTATGTATTTATTGTCACTTGTTTGTTTCATGATCGGAATACACTAAGTTTTGGCTAGGGTTCAAATCCAGCACCTTTCACACACATTCTCTGTACATTGCTGTTGTTCTATCTCTCCAGCCTGCACAGTTTTCCAAAAAAAGGAAAATCAGTTATTTCAAAAGAAAGACTCTTAGAGAAAAAGTAGAGTGGCCTGATCATAGATGAACCCCTCCAAGCAGTTCTCTTGAATTTCTTGATCAGTTGCCTATTTTGACCAAGATTGATGAGGCCATAGCTTTCTGAACGCTGGAAACAGCAGCATCTAGTTAGAGACAATCAGTCTGGAACACTCACACTATATGTACATATGGAAAGTCTGACAATGTCTTGATTTAAGACATTTCAAGACAGCAAGCTCAGGGAGTGAGATACAGTCAGCACAAACCCTGATTTATCTCTTGGACTGAAAGCCGTATGTGTCCAACCTGAGTGTTGACAAGATCGTGGTGTTGGGGGAAAAGAGCTCCCATCCATTTCTTAGTTGTCTGTGTGTGTCAGAGACAAACCTGCTCAGCTCTCTCTTCTGTTAAAAGTTTATGAGACCTGATAGAATGACTCCGGACTGTAGGGACTCATTTCCGAAGCAGGAAGCCAGCGCCAGCAGGAAAAGTACAACAAAGCTGGTGCATACCATGGTAACTGGATCCACGTCTGTGTCTCATCAAAGGGCAGGAGTCAGGACTGTGAGGGCAGGGATTGCCTTTAGTAATCAGCAGCAGAAGCCCACATCAAAATGCAACTCAGTCCCGCTTCCTGCTCTCCACAGTCTGCCCGCACAGAAGCAATGTAAAAGATGCCGCAGAGGTGGGCTGTGCTCTCAAGTCCTGTTTCCAAGCTGCATGGCTTGTACACAAAGGCCTGCCTCATAGCCACAACAGCAGGACAGCACAATTACATTTCTCCAGAAGCCAGTGCCTCTGCTGGGTTGTCTCTGAGCAGCTCTGTGATTGCACCTAAAGCAGACTCTACCTCTGCCTCTGTCCCTCTTGGCACCTTGCCTGGTACAAGGGGCATCCCACCCTCATGTGAGTTATCTTATTCCCCAGGATCTCAAGGGGGTTCCAAGACAACTTTGCCCAGGGCTTTGCATTCTCAAAGTCTGTCCCTGAAAAGTGTTATCTCTCTGCACACATGGCCTCTGTGGGAAGTGTTCTTCTGAGAGAGCAAACAATTGGTATTCGTCACAGAATCCTGCCTAAAATACTAACTATGCAGCGTACTGCATGAGAATTGTGGATGAGCTACAGAATGCAAGTTAAATATGATGCTCCATAAGTCCAAGGAGAAGGCTAAACTCAGATAGAAAAAAAAAATGTAGCTCTTTTTTTACCAATAGTAAAATACCTACAAGGAATATGAAGTTGATCAAAATAAAAAAATGAGAATTCATCCTGAAAGTGATTAGTGACAATTCACCCAGAACTCTAGCACATCAAGGACTTTGTTCAATATTCAGGACAGTCCTATTCTTTTTTCCAGGGACATTCAGTCTTGGGAGGAGGATGTTAATGTAAGTTAGGAGAAATGGACATGGAGATCTTCTCGCATCGCTTGTCTGTGCACAACGGAAGAGGTGCATGTGTGGGTGGAAAAAGTTGTTCTGAGGAGATGTCTACTCAACAATTGAAAAATGGGAGTTTTCTCACCCTGCAAAGTTTTCATATGCTCCTTCACATAAATATGTTGGCAAAAAGATCTGTTTGTCCAAGTTACATCATTTCCCTTGTGGATCAACATATCTTCCCAAGGAAAGCAACCTGATCATGTAATTGAATCCAGAACAAATTCTCCTATGACCCTATAGGCAGCTTGCGTTTACAGCATCCTATTTACACCACCTAAAGGAAGACCACCTCACTTCAAAGTGGAATTGAGGATGTTTTGCTTTAGATATGTTTTCTGAAACAAATCTTGGTGTATCACAAAATTAGAGATAGAAAAGAAGTAAGAGACTTTATTTGCTTATTCCAACTTGTTCTCTACTTTTAGTTCCTTGTTTCAGTTTGGAAATAAACAGCATAATGGAAAGTGGTCCCACTCTCCCATGAAACTGGAAACACTTCGCAAACCCTAGAACATAAAGGAAAGGACACACACACACACACACACACACACACACACCCCAAAGGGTTTTGGGTTGTGCACTTGATTTTGCTGTGGCAGAAGGAAAAAAATCATTTTCTCTGCACAAAACTTCTTTTCTTGTCCATAATAATGTCAGGGCCCTTCCTGATCTTCTTAATATCTGAGTGAAGAATCGCTGGGTGGCACTGAGCCCCATCAACCTAATGACTCGGAGTGCTTTGCCTTGGGCCACGATTTCCATTCTTACTTTCTCAGGACATAATTTGGTTTAGCCATGACTTAATTTCTTTAGAGACTTGAGCCCAGGGGCTTCCCATAATTTCCATGTTCTCAGCACCATGTTGTTGGAAAACACAGTCAGGGATAAGCAACAGTCACACTGGATTCTCTTTATTAATAAAACTTTAGAGTTTAGGATCAGTGACAATTTTACTTCATTATTCTTTTGCTAATGGGTTTTTATTACACTTAACACTCATATGCAGCAATGAAATGTAAAGTAAATAAATATTACTAACAGTTTTAATATATAGTTTTTATGTTGGAATATAGCATAAAAGCAAATCTTCTCAATGTAAACTTGAGCATTCTGAAGCACTTTCCAGAAGAGTTTATTATGTGACAGTCATGTGCTCAGAGTAACACAATGTTTTCTTATTTTCTTATATTTTCTGTATTTTTGGTCTGAGAGCAAATGATTCTCAATCTGCGTTCTCTTACACCATGCACAGACTCTTGGAGAACAAAGGCTTTCACATTCTGAAAACCTTACAATTTTATTTAAACAGATCCTTCTCCCCCTGTTCCTGACAGAGTGACTATTGTCCCCTTTTGTTGGTTGTGGTGGACATATTGCAGATCTCCAATTACCTTCCAATAGACCACCCACCACAAGAAAGCTTAGTCTTCCCATAGGGCAGCCTCCAGGAGACTGGAGAAGGGCCTTTGTCATAGTCTAGCATGCATAGTCTGTGTCTTTGCTTTTCCCAGTCCAGAACAACTTCATCAATTACCCCAATCACTTTGGAACAAATGCACTCCCTGACAAAATAACATATAAGTGGTAAAAAGAAAGCAGTTTAATACTCCTTTGTATAGGAGATGGACATCTTTCCAGACAAATGGAGAATTTGATCAAGATGGACCCAGCAACTGCCATTGAGAAGAAGCAGATAGTACAATGGGACCAAATACCTGAATATTTATAGTTAATCCTTTAAACATTTCAACTTTGCAATCTTCTCCACTAGATCATTTGGCTAGCAAGGTCTTGTCCTGGTGATCTAGCATTTGAAAGAATTATTTGGTTTATAAGAAGTGATGTAATATAAAGAGATGCCGATTGTGGGTTGTGAAAATACACATTGTGTTGGTAAGCAACTTAGGTTCTAATTCTTTGCTTTCAATCTTTTCCCATGTTCCTTTAGCTTGCGTAAATATGATATTTGCAATGAAATTCTATCTTTTTTTAAATTTATTTTTGGCAGTTTTCTAGAAAATAAGAGAATGGTGCCTCTAATCATAATAGTCAAATGCTATTTTAAATTGGTATGCAAAACTACAATGAGACTATAAGCCTCACCACATATTTGTAACAGTTGTGAAAAAACAGTCTCTAAAGTCCTATGAAGAAAAAAGAAGAAGAAGAAGAAAAAAAGAAGAAGGAGGAGGAGAAAAATTAAAACAATCAAGTTTACTCTCAATTGATTGGCTTTCCTTCATCAGTCTAAGACTAACTTGCACCATGATTCGCTTTGTTATTTAAATGAATACATGTAACCCTGGGTTTGTAGCTCAACAGAGAAATGTGGGGAGAATTTAGCATGAATGTATAAAAAATGTTTTAACTTTCAAATTCAAATTATTTAAGATATTACACAAATATTAATAATTTATTTTAAAATGTCTCACAAAATAATCATAATAACAATATGTTTATGCTGACCTTAACCATTCTTTCTTTTCATTATACTTGAAATCCAGTTTTAATGCTCATATAGAGTTGTATAGTTTAATATCATATATCACAAATTAAAATAGAAAATATTAGGTCATCTGGCCAGGAGGTGCCACATCTGGGTAAGCATACGCATTATAGCATGTAAGGACCCACGTTCAATTCCCTTGTCCCCACTATAGGAGAAAGCTTCATGAGTAGTGTAGCAGAGCTGCAGGCATCTCTCTATCCCTATCCCTCTCTCTGCGCCCCCCCATCCCTCTCAATTTCTCTCTGCCTCTAATACATACAAAATATTTAATGGATCTTTACTCCCAGAGGAATAAAGAATAGGGAAGCTTCCAGGAGAGGAGACGAGATATAGAACTTTAGTGGAGGAAACTTTATGGAATTGTACCCCTTTTACCCATAGTGTTGTTGATCATTATTAAATCAATAATAAAACTTAAAAAAAAAGATAGCGTATTTTCAGTAAAAAAAAAAATTAAAAAGAAAAGTTAAGAGAGAAAAGAAAAGATTAGATCATTTAACCCATGTTCTTTATTTGTTGTTTTTGCACTAGAAGTAAACACTATTATTATGCATAATAAAGGCAAATACCACAATAACCTTTCTCCTACCTTTTGTGTCACCCCATTACAGACACTCATTTGCGCACGCACACACACACACACACACACACACACACACACACACACACACAGTGATTCACAGATAACAATAATACATCTGGACACACAGACACAATGTGATTCACGTTGTATTTCCTATTGAGTTTTGTTATGTTGTAGAGTTACTCTAATGTTAGTGTTTACTGCAGATAACAGAGAAAGAGATGCTCTACTGTGCTATATGCTTTTATCCCTATTAAAAAAACAATTAAAATAGTTCTCACCTGTTCTTTCTGCAAAAATAAAGTCGAAACCTGCACAAATAATAGTTACAGAAATGGATGAAATGTCACAAAGTAAAACTGTTGACACCATCAGCCAGATGGAGAAAAAGAACAAGTTATATTTAAGTCTCCTTAAGCTCCAAGTTTTCCACAAGAGTAACCAGTTGTCTGCGGTTTAGCACCATAAAATGTTCTGTCCTGTTTTTTGTTTTTTTTTTAACGTAATACAAGTAGAACAAGTCACATAATTTTGTCTACAAACTGTTGTTCAGGATTGTGTTTGGTGAATTCATCCTTCTTGTTACAAAGAACAGTATTTTATTCTTTCTCAACATCTTGTGGCATGACAATACAATGATTTGTTTATCTGTTCTACTTTTGTGTGGTTTTTATTGTGAGTGAAATGAAATAGTTGTGCTCTCACATTTTATACAGATCTCTCTATGTGAGGTTAATGCAGAAGTGGAGCTGCTTCATCCTATGTTACTATAGTCATTTTTAGTAGAAACTGTTAGGTGTTTTTCAAACGTCTTATATTAGCTGATAGCTGTTCCTTAAAGCCCAAACATATCCTCAGCAATAGTATAAGCTGATTTATCATCACAATTATTCTAGTTTTTATACAGCAATACCACATAGTATCTAGAAGCTGCATATACCTCCAAGGTAATAAGCTGATGTATTTAACAATGTGGGTATTTTTTTATATATAATTTGTTGTGATTAATGTATTGTAAAGCATCTTTTCAATTTGTTTGTTCTTCAGTTGGGTTAAGGATATCTTTCTGTTGGCATGTAGTATTTATTGCAGATCCAGAATGAGTTCATTACTGGAAATTAGTATTTCAAATATATTCTTTCTCTTTTGAGCTTACACTTTTGCTCTCCTCCTAGTGTTTTACAATAAAAAGAACTTAATTTGAAGTGGTTCAATATCTCATATTTCTTCTTTAGAATTATAAGTGTCCATATAGACCATAGAACATGAAGACATGATTTTATCTTTTCTATTCAAGACTTTATTGTTTTGCTTATTACATTTAAGTTTTAAATCTATTTGATTTTTTTATCAATACTTGGTGTGCAATAGCAATTAAGCTCATTGCTTTTGACACCTTACTTTTTACCTAGAGAACTGTATTTCTTCCTAAATATATAGGTATAGTGATAAAAATTGCTTATAATGCTCTCAGCTTAAAGTATTTATTTATTTTTAGATAATTAATTTTAGATAGAGTCGCAGAGAAATTGAGAGGAAAGAGGGAAGGAGAGAGGGAGAAAAGAGACATAACTAAAACACTACTCCACCATTTGTGAAGCTCACCTCACCCACCCTGCAGGTAGGGCAGTTTATACTATTTTCATATTTTATTGTTGGTTGTAATTTGACACATAGGCTATGTACAAGTATACCGCTTCATTTCCAAACCTCTAGGAAGTCTTTAATATTATTTTATTTACTTTTAGCTTTTATGGCCATATGAGAACACTGACTATTGCAATTATAAAACAGACAAAAACGGGTGTGACCACTTTGCAGATGACCAGTATGAATTTGAACCATGTGGTCTAAAATGGAAAATACTTTACTGTCAAGTATAGAGTTCTGGGCATATTAATTATATCAAGATTATTAAGTGAGATCTATATTCTTTAAAAATATCTGTCTGTGATACACATGGCCCACAGACACATGAAGAAGGGATCCACTTCACTTATCTTTAGAGAAATGCAAATTAAAACTACACTGAGATACCATCTCACACCTGAATCAACAAACCAGGAAATGACAGGTGCTGGAGAGGTTGTGGATAAAACTCTGCATCATTGCTGGTGGGAATGCAGACTGGTACAGATCCTTTGGAAGACTGTATGGACAGTCTCTAAACAAATAAAAAATGGAATTAACTTATGTCTAGCAATACCACTCTTAGGTATTTATCAAGTAGTCACTCAAACACTAATTAGAAGAGGTATATGCACTGCTATGTTCATAGCTGCATTATTCACAATAGCCAAAGTGTGGAAGCAACCTAAATGCCCATCAACAGATGACTGGCTAAAGAAGTCATGGGATATATAACCCATGGAATACTACTCTGCATTCAAAAAGATGATATTGTGTCCTTTGGAACAAAATGGATGGAACTGCAAGTGATTATGCTTAGTAAAATAAGTAAAGAGATGAAAGACAACTACCAGATGGTTTCATTCATATGCACAATTTAGAGACCTAATTTACATGAACTTGTGGGAAAAAAAAATCCAAACAAAACAGAAGCAAGCAAATTGTAAGACTTGTGAGAACTATGTTGGTTAATCTTTGGGAGGTGGCAGGGTGGGGAGATGTAACTTTGGTGGTGCTTAAAATCTTACAACCATGTAACATACTATTAGCAGCAAATAAGAAATTATTAAGAATATATATCTGCTTGTACTGTCTCCTTTGGGCCAATTTATATCAAGTTCTCTCACTAGGATTATGATTTTTTTTTTACTTTATCTCTTTTTATTCTGCCAAACTGTATTCTCAAAATTTTCAATATTATTGATGCATATGGATTTAGAAGTCTTGTTAAGTCATTGCTTCCATGAGTATGAATTATCTTTTGTGATCTCTAGGGACATTTTTTGTCTTAAAGTCTATGCTGCCTGCTGTTCATATAACTGTACCAGCTGGGTTAATATTTACATAACTTTAGAAATATATTAATTATGCATATACTTTGACACATAAAAGATAGCAGAAAGAATTTTTGTTGGAGGAGTTCTTGAACAAAGATAAATTCAGAATATGGTCGGCCGAATGCAGTATCACATTATAAATAGCATTCATATGCTAATCTAAGTACTGAGCCAATAGCCCTTCACAATTGTTTTTTAATTTTGTTGTCTTTATTTACTTACTAGATAGACTCAGCCAGAAATTGAGAGGGAAGAAGGTGATAGAGAGGGAGAAAGGTAGAGAGACACCTGCAGCCCTGCTTCACCACTCGCAAAGCTTTCCCCCTACAGATGGGAACCAAGGTCTTGAACCTGGGTCCTTGAGCGCTCAACCAGGTGTGCCACCACCCAGCTCCTAGGCCTTCACAATTTTTAATATAGTAGCTAAATCAAAAAATGTTGTGGAGAGGATTAATAAAGGAATATAATAGAGAGCCGAGCAGTAGCGCGGCGGGTTAAGCGCACATGGCTCTAAGCACAAGGACTGGCGTAAGGATCCCTGTTGGAGTGGTTCGAGCCCCCCAGCTCCTCACCTTCGAGGGATTTGCTTCACAAGTTGTGAAGCAGGTCTGCAGGTGTCTATCTTTCTCTCCCCCCTCTGTTTTCTTTTCCTCTCTCCATTTCTCTCTGTCCTATCCAACAATGACATCAATAACAACAATAACTACAATAGCAATAAAAAAACAAGAGCAACAAAAGGGGAAATAAATAAATAAATACAAAAAATAAAAAAGGAATATAATAGCATCTCTTTTCCTGGACAAAAGTCAAGAGAAGAAGAAATATGTTCATCTGAATAGAGATGATCACAGCTAGACAAAAGGGACATACTGACTCAATTCTGCTTTTTTTTTTTTTTTTTTTTACAAAGGCAGACATCACCATCAGTTACAGATGAGACCCAATGAATAATTCAGATCTCTTCTATATCCTTTCCCTTCCTTTCCCCTTCCTTCTTTCCTTTGTTCATCCCTTCGTGCTTTCTTTCCTTTTGCATCACCACTTCAAGCATGTATTTTCAGACAGATAGAAAGAGGCTGAGAGAAAGACACCATAGCAACAAGGCTTCCTAAAGTGTTGGAGAGATTGAACTGAAACCTGGCTCACACATGTGGCAAAGTAGCCATGTAATCTGTCTTAATGATCTCAGGTATTTCTTTTTTTATATTTTTTAATTTCTTTATTGGGAGATTGATGGTTTATAATCAACAGTAAAATGCAATCATTTGTACATGTGGAACATTTCTGTTTCCCACAATACCCACTAGGTCCTCCTCTGCCCTCATGTTCCAGGACCTGAATCCTGCCCCCAACTCCAGAGTCTTTTACTTTGTGCAATACATCAACTCCAGTCCACTTTCTGCTTTGTACTTCCCTTCTGTTCTTTTTTTCAACTTCTATGAGTGAGATTGTCCTATATTCATCCTTCTCTTTTTGACTAATCTCACTTAACATGACTCCATCAGTTCCATCCAAGATGGAGTTAAGAAGATGAATTCACCATTTTCAGTAGCTAAGTAGTATTCCATTATATATATCCTACTTACTCAGACACTCATCTGTTGTTGGGCACCTGAGTTGCTTCCAGGTTTTGGCTATTACATATTGTGCTGCTATGAACATTGGTATACACAGATCTTTTTAAATGGCTGTGTTTGGTTCCTTAGGATATATCTCCAGGAGAGGAATTGCAGGGTCATAGGGTAGGTCCACTTCTAGCCTTCTGAGAGTTCTCCAAATTGCTCTCCAGAGGGATTGGACTGATTTACATTCCCACCAGCAGTGCAGGAGGGTTCCTTTGTCCCCACATCCTCTCCAACATTTACTGCTGCTGCCTTTTCTGATGTATACCATTCTCACAGGAGTGAAGTGGTATATTATTGTTGTTTTCATTTGTATTTCTCAGACAACATTTTTTGTACTTTATTGTTAAAGGAATCAGTGGTGACTGGGAGATGAGATGACATCATTGGATAGTTCTTCACATCCTAGATGTAACTTAGCTGCCACATTTCTGCAGTTAGCCAGATATCCACTATTGAATGGACACTGGTTTAGACTTGCCTGGATTTATGGAAGTTAGGTGAAATTCAGCAGATAATATAGAGTAGCTGAGAAACAGAAAACACCATTCAAAACTCCCAAGTGGAGATGTCAGAACTAGCGACACAATGGTATCTGCTTAATGGTATCTAAGCAGTATCACACCAACACCGCTCACTTTCTCAATTTTATTTAAAACGAAAAAAAGGCAAGAAATGCTTCAATAGTAGTAAAGATATGGAAAATAGCATGGCAGTTCATTTCAATGACTCCCACTTCTCAAATCTGCAAAACTTTGATAAAGATAATAGAGAATACATTATATACAGGGTATTTTCAAGTGTGTCTACAGAAATACCTCAATGAGAAGTGGTGTGAGAATAACAGTTCTTTAAAGAAGTCAGGAACAGGAAGATAGCTCCCCCTATAAATACTTAGCTTGTCATGCATGCTGATGACCTCAAACCCAAGTGTCACATGAGAGAGTGTTATGCCACCAGGAGAAGCCCCAGTGTTGTGGTCTCTCTCTCTCTCTCTCTCTCTCTCCCCCTTTCTCCTTTCTTTATTCTCTCTCAAATAAAAATAATGTTAATAAAAAACTCAGCCTAGGAACACTAAAATCATGTATGTATGATACCCTGGTGCCTCAAAAAATAGTAAATAAATAAATCCAATATAGAACAATGATTGAATTTGGGAAGAATCACTATTTTGCAACCATAGTATTATAATTAGACAAGTTTCTATATATTAATTTTTCCTTTAGTAAAAATGACTTAAATATTTCTGACAAATACTAGACAGACTAGAATCCTTTGAAACTGCAGTAGTTCTGCTTACTTAAAACTGTTGTCACTTTTCTAAGATAGCATTACTTTTCTTTATGTAACTCAAATTCTGGGTTAGATTTCTAATATATCAGTTGATTGTTTATTCTACCTGATCTATCAATTTAAGGATTTATAATACCATCTAATCTGTCTGAATTACATTTAACATGGCCTTGAGTTTTTCTCCATATCAAATTCCATTTAATCTGCTTTCTGCTTTTTCCTTGGCTGTAGCAAGGATTTTTTTTTTTATTTAGACATTTGCCCATCTTTAAACATTATTTGTTTTTAATATTAAAAAAAAACTAGACAAGGACTCGTCCCTTATCTTTTGAAATAACTCCTTGCACCCCCAATATGTTCTCAACAGTGATGAACTAATTGCTAGAGTTCTACAAAGGAGGGGTTAAAAAAAATGAGACAATCCCATGGCAGCCCTACAATTCGCTTCTGACAGCTGAACAAGATTAAAAGAAACACATTTTTTCCCATTTAAACCACCCCCCCCCACCATGGCATTAAAGATCTGATACATTTTAAATAAAACCTGATTTCTTATTAGAAATTTGAATACTACATTGGCTATATAGTGAAAAAACTATGAAACATTAATCTCTTGGAAGAATGAATACAAGAGACAATGTAAATGAATACGTTTTCAGAACCACCAACTGCAGGCGAAGTATCCAAGAGTTCTATTTTTAATCAAGTGAATCCAAGTGTTCTTTAACAGCAAACTGAGAAAGCTCAAAGAATACAAACATAAAGGAATGGAGAGAAGGGGGGAGGGGGAAGGAGGATCAACTATAGGAAGGGAAAAAGTGGTTTCCATTTGAAAATGTTGACAAAATTGCACAGAATTCCTAATAAAACATTTATTACTATAACAATAATTGCTGTTAAGACCTTTAAGTAGACTGTCAGCATTTTTTCTACATCTGCTTTTTTTCCCTACAAGTCTTCAGAAAGTTCTCAGCATACTGAAGTTAGTAACTCTTTCTAAAACAAGAGTTGATTTATTACCTATGAGAAAAGAGTCTTGCACAAGACAGAGTAAAAGAGAGCAACCAGAGCACCATGCTGGTACTTTAAGTTAATTCCTAAGAGACCTAAGTAAATAGCATTGCAATTTTAAATGTGCATTAAGCTGTTAAATACAAAAGAAAAAGATCATTATTTAAATAAAATGAAGATGTTTAAATGACAGCACGGAGAACTAACATACTTTCTTAATATTTTCTCTTGCTCTGATTATCTAAATCTTAAAAGTGGCACCTGTTTCTTTTTTTATAACTCGGGACTTGATTATTTTTTCTTTTTTTTTTCTTATTCCCTTCTCCTTCCATTCTGGTATCCTGTCACTGAGACATTCATAATTAATCATTTACTATCATTTCACACATGAATATGGAAGAAAACTTCCTGAGATTATTTAACATGATGCACTTCTAAATTTGGAGCCAAGAATATTTTTTAATCATGTGAAAGAAAGTCATTTTAATTAATTTACGTTGCTGTTGTTGTCATTGTAATTCATAGCGGGATCTTCTCTGTTCTGGCCTGACTTTTGCCAGGTAGAGACAGAAAGCAAACATGTTGGTGGAAGCCTTAGCACTCCACCTGCAGGGGAAACTTCATAAGTGGTGAAGCAGTGCTGTAGGTGCCCCTCTTTCTCTCACCCTTTCTGTGTCGACCTTTCTCTCAATTTCTCTCAGCCTCTATACTAATATGTAGCAATATAAAGGATATAGTACATATACTATTAATAATATATAAAACATACTATAGTGATCAAATATGTATTAATTAATATTAATATTAATAAATACTACTAATACATAGTGTATGTAAATCCACTGATGGCAGACTCTTGTCTAGGCACCAAGCCCCAGCAATAACACTGGTGGTGATTAAAAAGATAAACAGAAGACAAGGAATCAGGAAAATAAATCACAGCCAACAAAACTTCTTTAAAGGTGGTCAAAGTCGGACTTGCACCTGGGTCATGCTCATGGAAAAGCAGTGCATGGGCTGAGGCTGGGGGAGGGGTAGATAGCATAATAGTTATGCAAAGGGATTCTAATGCCTGAGGCTCCAACTCCCAGGTTCAGCAGTTCCCTGCATCAGCCACAGTGGAGCAGTGTTCTGATTAAAAAAAAAAAAAAAAAGACAGAGAGAGAGAGAAAGAAAATAAAAGAAAAGAGAGAGAGAGAGAGAGAGAGAGAGAAATGGGGGAAAGAAAGAAAGAGAAAGAAAAGGAAAAGAAAAAGAAAAAAAGAAAGAAAAATTAGTGCACTATCCAGATGAATTCTTTTGCCATCTGCCTTGTACTTTTTTTTAACCCATAGAGTGAATTGTTTAATTATATACATACATTCAATGAACATTTATTAGGTCATTATTATGTGCCAGATGCTATCGCATAACGTGGCGTCACAATCTCAATGGCATAGGACCTATCAGAGATATGGATTCTCCGACTTTCCTAACCAAAATTGTGGCTGTACAAGAATGTACAACAGTGTATTTTTATAGTTGTGTGATGATCAGTCTGTGTGAATTCTACTTTTTAAAAGTTTTTTTTTTTAAAGATATTGACAGAGTGGGAAAGGTGGAAGAAAGAGAGAGAGAGAGACGGGGGGGGGGAGAGAGAGAGAGAGATAATGACCAAAGGATCAGAGTTTCTTTCAGTGTTTTAGGGGCTGGACTCAAACCTGGGTCATGCACATGTCAAAGTAGTAAACTATCCAAAAGAATTATTTCATCATGCCTTTTTACATTTTTTCCAGAGGGTAATGGTATTTATTACATGTTAATGCTACTCCAGATACTGAGGAAATATCTCCCATTCACAGTATCTTGATACTCATACTATAACCCAACTAATTTGGTTATTTTGGCTTGATATGAAAGAAACTCAGGTAGTGAATTAGAATGCTGATATTTTTCTCAGTACATAAGGAATGGGGGTGGGGGTTGTCAAATGTGTTAGGATGAAGGTAGGCAGGCCACCCCATCACCTTGGGCCCTAGTCAGGGAGTCCTGGGATTTCCAAACAGACATGATGGGCCTAGATCTCACATAGATTCTTCTCACCACTGCCACTGGTCATCTCCACCAGGAACAACATATTGGACCCTTTGGGGGACCCCTATAGGACCTTGCCCTTAATGTGTCTCAACAATGATAAAGAATGTTCCATTCTGAGAATGAAGGTTAAATAACATACTCTATCTAGTACCCGAGGAAGATGGGTCCTGACATTAGGGAAGCCTGGAATGTTTATAGCCATGACCACTGAATGCAAGCTCAGACCTGCAGGGATGCAGAAGTTACATAGGCTCCTGTGCTGAATATCGGCCCCAGATCAAATTGATGGGTTTATAATTATCAATATTTATATACTTTCCCCATATTTGGGAGTTACTCTCTTCCCTGACTCAGCTTTCTAGTCCTTTCTCCAACTATGACACCATCTCCACAGACAATAGCCTGGGTCAAAGGCAAAGGCAAAAACTAGTAAAGTCATGGGCCCCTTGGAATATACCTAAAATAGACCTATTAGCTTTTTCCAAAATGGAGACCCCAAATGTTCATCTGCAATATTCTTACTTTTAGGTTCATGATTAATCAACAATTTGTATGACTTTATATGTTAACTCTTTTTCAGCCACCAGATTCCAGATGCTAACATGATGCCAACCAGACTTCCCTGGACAGATGATCCCACCAATGTGTCCTGGAGCTCCTTTCCTTCAGAGCCCTGCCTCACTAGGGAAAGAGAGAGACAGGCTGGGAGTATGGATCGACCTGTCAACACCTGTGTTCAGCAGGGAAGCAATTACAGAAGCCAGACCTTCCACCTTCCGTACCCCATAATGACCCTGGGTCCATACTTCCAGAGGGATAAAGAATAGGGAAGCTATTATGGGAGGGAATTGAATATGGAACTCTGGTGGTGGGAATAGTGTGGAAATGTACCCCTCTTATCCTATAGTCTTGTCAATATTTCAATTTTAGAAGTAAAAATTAAGAAAAAAAATTTTTAAAAAAGGTAGGACCAAATTGCCATACTTTAACAATTCCCCATGACCTTAGTGGGTCATTTATTTTCCATCTCTACTATTCAGAACAATTCCAGCTAACTAAAACAAGCCAACAAATCGACCATCAGACAAAAGTCCAAGGCATTACTGAAAGGGGCAAACAGCTTCTTATAGGAAAGCAATGCTTCTCTTCCCTCCACAGCTGCTGGAATTAATTCTCTCCCTCTTGAGAAATAAAAGTCAGGAGGCAACTCAGCTGGTCAAGTGTAAGACTTGCATATTGAAACCCATGTGTTTAATCTTTAACACTGCATACTCCATTGAAATATTATAGTTCTCTTTCTCTTTCGTTTCTCTCTCTCTCACATATACACACACCACTAAACCTTTAAATGTAAATAAATAAAAATAGTCTTTAAATGATGCAATGGTACTTTCCATCTGCCCTAAGGACAAATAATTCCAGAGATTATCAACAACTTTCTAGATAGAATAATTACATGGGAACCCAACGTACTGAGGACCTTGAAGACAGTGACAATGAAAATATGGGAGATTTTTTTTATTATTAATTTTGAAAATGATACTAGAGACAGAGAAAAAAAGGAGGAGGAGGAGGAAGAGAGAGAGAGGGAGAGAGGAAGGAAGAGAAAGAGACAAACCTGCAACTTGTTCTACCACTGTTGAAGCTTCCCTCCTGCAGGTGATAACCAGGGACTTGAACGTGGGTCTTTGCTCATGGTAACTTGTGTACTTTAAAGATTGCACCACTGTCTGGCCCTGAATGTTTAACTGTTTTAAGGAAAATAATAATAAAGCCCTTCTTATTTATGAAACTGACATAGGCATAAATATTATCAATGTAAAAGGAACTCCACTATTAGTCAAAGACAATAGTGCTTAATAGAAATCTCTGCTAACTTGACACATAGGGCAGCTGGACTGGGAGGAAGGAATTGGGGTTCAGTGTAATGATAGTGAACTCATCAGTTAACCATTCTTAGTATCACATTCATTAAAGGAACAAGTTCCAGGGAAAGGTAAGATCTCTAAGTTCCGGAGTCAGGTGGTAGTAGCACAGCGGGTAAAGCACAGGTGGCGCAAAGACTGGCATGAGGATCCCGGTTCCAGCCCCCCGCTCCCCACCTGCAGGGGAGTCGCTTCACAAGCACAGGCGGTGAAGCAGGTCTGCAGTTGTCTATCTTTCTCTCCCCCTCTGTCTTCCCCTCCTCTCTCCATTTCTCTCTGTCCATCAATAATAACTGCAACAATAAAAAAACAAGGGCAACAAAAAGGAATAAATATTTAAAATAATAATGTAACAACAACACTAATAATAATATAAGAAAGAAAGAAGGAAGGAAGGAATGAAGCAATACACACTTACACATAGGATAGGAATCTAGCTTTCAAAGGGAAAAATAAGGAGGGTTTCTTGTTATGCACTCTTAGTTGATTAACTATATTTTTTAAATGTTTTGTGGAGGATCTTATGAACAAATTTCTAGATATCAACTCTTTAGAACAATAATGCACATAAAACATTGTAGAGTCTACAATGAAGGTCTGGTCGATGGTATGGAAAACAACTGTGAGTTCTATTGATGGTAGTCTCCATCCTTATTGTCCTTGCTGCAGATCTGGATAAAAGAAATGTTCATTTTAAATTTGGGACTCCTATGTCTCTGTATATTTGGAAAATATCGATGTGGAATTCAATTTAATAAGGGAACAAAAGATATGTTAATATGTGCCTTTTGGATAAATTGATCTGGGTTCAAAGTCTAACCTACAGGCTGGGGAGACAGCATAATAGTTATGCAAAAGACCTTCATACCTGAGATCCTGAGGTCCCAAGCATCAGCATAAGCCAAAACTGAACAATGCTCTGATATATCTCTCTTTCTGATTAAAAAATAAATAAATACAATTATTTTTTGAAAGTCTAATCTAGTTGCTTACCATCTGAATGGATTTAGATAAGGAAAGGCGTCTCTGAATCTCAGCTCCCTCCTTACTAAATGAGGACACCTTTTTTCGTGATTGTTACTTACAGAAACTTTGATCAAAATAGTAATTCTCTTTACTAATAAAATGAATGGAATAGTTTTAAAATCATGTACTGGAGGAACCTCTAAAATGTCATTTTCTAAATCAATATTTCTTTGTGATTTCTGGGAATTAACTTTTTTAAAAAATCATACTGGTCTTATACTTTTCCAGCTAGTAAACATCAAATCCTAGGAAACAGCTTCATCAGATGAAAAAGTCTTGAAAATTGGATGTGTTTTTAGACATTGCACAGTTTTTTTAAAGCCCTTAATTATCATTCAATCAGGAGAAACACTCTGAACAAAAGCTGAATTGAAATTGGATATTCCTGACACTTGTATTTTAGATAATAATGATCTCTAACTGGTCCAATGCAGACAGTTTCTTTGGATATTAGTCATAGCAAGACTCCTTCTTCTCCTTCTCCTCCTTCTCCTCCTTCTCCTCCTCCTCCTCCTCCTCCTCCTCCTCCTCCTCCTCCTCCTCCTTCTTCTCTTCCTTCTCCGTCTTTTCTCTGCCTCCTGGTTTATCGATAGTGCTCAGTGCCTGCATTATGAATCCACTGCTCCTGGAGGCCATTTTCCCCATTTTGTTGCCCTTGCTGTTGTTATTGCTGCCATTGCTATTGTTGTTGCATAGGACAGAGAGAAGTCAAGAGAGAAAGGAAAGACAGAGGGGGAGAGAGAAAGATAAACACCTACAGACCTGCTTCACTGCCAGTAAAGTGATCCCCCTCCAACAGATGGGGAGCCAGGGGCTTAAACTCACTCCTTGTGCTTGCACCATGTGTGCTTAACCCATCGTGCTGCCTCCCGGCCCCTGACTTCTTTTTTTTTTTTTTTATTTATTTACCTTTATTTATTGGACAGAGACAGCCAGACATCAAGAAGGAAGGGAGAGATAGAAAGGGAGAGAGACAGAGAGGTACCTGCTTCACCGCTGAGACTGCAGGTGGGGATCAGGGGCTCAAACTCGGGTCCTTGCACATTATAACATGTGAGCTTAACCAGGTGCATCAGCATCCAGCTCCTATAGCAAGACTTCGTAAGTATGTCTTTGACTTTGGGGCATAGACTTGTCAGATTACCTAAAGCATTACCATTCTATATGCAAAACAATTTGCTTCATATATAAAGTGAATATGTCTTCTGAGTGTGAGAGTCCACTGACACTAAAGTAGATTATGAAACTGAGCAAATTAGTCTTCTGTCTGTTCATGACACAGAAGACCTAGGTGGAAATGCACAAATGTGTTTTTGGTGTTGCATGTTAAAAATCTAAATATTTTTTTAAAATTCTTTCTTTATTTATTGGATAGAGACAGCCAGAAATCAAGAGAGAAGGGAGTGAGAGGGAGAGAGACAGAGACACCTGCAGCACTGCTTCACCACTTGTGAAGCTTCCCTCTGTAGGTGGGGACCCGGGGCTTGAACCTGGGTCCTTGTGCATTGTAACATGTGCACTCAACCAGGTTCACCACCACCTGGCCCCCAAAATCTAAATATTTTTAAGGTGTCCCTACACTAAGCCTAAAAGAGACTGAATAAACAACAGAAAAGTCATCAGACAGCCCAAGATGAATCCTGACTCAACTTGACTAGTTAGGTCACTCAATTATTTTTTGACTTTCCAGTCTTGTTTCATGACAGTGTCATGCAGATGGTGACTGCTCAAGGGTTTATCAGGACTTAAAAAGCCTTGATTACTGACAGAATCATATCTACCTGAAAGGGTCTGATCTTTTTTAACCCCTAACTCTAATATCTCAAAAAAATCTCAACTGTCAATTTCTTAATGTGATGGGAATATGTATAATTACTGTCAAAAATACATTATAGTTGTTGTACTTCCACATTTGTAAGATATATAAATAACTTTTATATATTTTAGATTCTTAGATAAGTGTAGGAATATAAATTAAAATATACACATTTCCTCCTTTAAGATGATGTAAATCAAATGTTTTTTCAATATGGTTCTCTTATTCTTTCTCTAGTGTCTCAATGATAGCTTTGTGATGCCCTTTATAATTTTTCAAACTGTCCTTCCTAATCTAATAACAAAGACTTCCTTGACTTCCTGTAAACCAATAAGACACAGATTTGGAGAGAAGTTTCTCATGAAAATCACTGTCTTTGTCAGTTTAAGTAGTCTGAAAAAACAACATTTAACAGCATCTCTGGCTCCTCTGCTCGTTCATACTTGTTTTAATCAAACTGTACTACCTTTTACCTCACATACAGCATAGGGACTGTTTCCTGTTTGCATTGGAAATATGAATAAGAGCTTTATTATATGTGACCCTCCCAATCAGGGCAGTACAGATTATTCTAGGTTTTTTCATTGGTGCTGTTGTTCATTGTTCTGTATGGCTGTGGTCACAAATTCATTTGAGTCCAGATTCTCATAAAACTCTCCAAGTCACCCAAATGCTCATAAACTTCCAACCAACTGCCTTTGTTATTCCCACCACATGGTTCTCCAGTTGAAGGAGATCTAGACTCACTCATAAACCCCCAAAATTCTGCTTAGTGAGACAACTAAAGGTGGCTGAGCAAAGATAACATCTAAGTGTTATCATATTTTTATGGAAACAAACGTGACTAGGAAGGGTTATTTGATATATCAAGTCATGATACTGGGGTTCTTCTGACCCTGGGCTCCCAAAGTTGAGGGCTAAAACTCAGAAATAGTGGGTTTCTGTGTTTCCCATTATTTTACTTTCCATCTCCCAGCTCCTGTTTTTTTTTTTTTTTTAATCCTTTCTTTCATTAAACATTTAGTTCATTGATTACTAAGATGGCATAAAGTGACCTAATGTATGTCAGTCTTAATGAAAAAAGCGGCTGCCTGTGATGTGGCCTGGCCCAGCCACCCCCCACTAGGTCCCTGCATGTCAGGCTCTGAGTCCTTTAAGAGGCTGGAGCGTGGAAAATCAACAGAGCCCCGCCCAATGCCTCTCCACAGAATGACCATGTGCATGGCTATTTAGCCCTGAAAAAAGAGGGCGCATTTGCACAAATGGGAGTGAACATAAGGAGTCCTTCAGAAAAGAATGGGGCCTTGGCAAATTTATAGACTCCCCTGAAAGAAAGTGATTACAGATCATCATCCAATTGAGGCAGATTGATGGGCTGGGGTCAAAGTAATATTGCAGATCTCACCAAGGGGACAATGGCTGCTTGTCACACTGAAAGAAAAGAAAGAGAGGAGAAGTCACCACACAGAGAGGCAGAGGCAAAAGGAGATGACTAGGACTGCAAAAGAGATCGCATGTGTGTGTGTTGTTACTTCTCTTGAGCACCCTGTTTTATTTTATGTTACAAAGGACATACCATTGATATCAAATTGGGCATTCAAACAAACCCCAAATAACACACAAATGGCCTAAATACAGAAAGTGGCTCTCACTTTATTTTCTTCAAAATGGCAATAAAGGAACACAGACATGGGTGGGTCACATAAAAATGCTTCGGACTCTATCTCATAAAATAAAAGTAAGAATATACCCAAAAGAAAAGAATTGAGAGGGGTTTAAGGTTTCTAAGTGAATCACCCTTTAGTTGATAGCCACTGGAGGAAGAGATTAAACTTTGAAACAGCAGCATCTGGTGTAGCAAAACTCAGTAGCCCTGAAATAGAATAAAACAGGAAGACATGCATCCCCACTGCCTCCTTTGTGTTGACTCCTGAGTGTTTAAAAGTGCTTAGCATTCATGCATTTTACAAAATGCACTACAAAAGGAAAAAAAAATAGCCACACAACAGTGTGAATTTGTCTTTCACTTTACAATGGGGTTGTGATACCTAGAGATTCATAGTACCAGGCAAACATTAATTCTGGGAAGATCAGATATTTGTCTACTTTGACTCCAGAGAGTATTAGCAGGTAAAAAGGAATCAATTTATATTCAGAACATATTTTACTAAGAAGAATCATATTTGGATGGTTTTTTCCACTTAAATATTCTATTCATAAACAATTAGTTTTTTTTTCACTAAGATAGAGTCATCAAGAATTAAGACAGATGAATGAATAAATATATCATATAAAATTTGGGGAAAAGAAATGAAAAATTGGTTTGGAAATACGGGAGTTTTAGATTGTTTTCTTTTATGATTAATATTACAGTTCTTAGTTTTATTACACATGTCTTCTTTTCTTACTAAGGCAAATCATCTAGGATAAAAACAAATTGCAATACTGTCATCTCTCTGGCTTATAAATATAGGAGATTTCTTCTCTCCATCATTAGGTAACACATGCATTTCATATCTTGTGTAATATTAAGGACATTCACAAATGAAGGCTTTTCTTACCACTGCTCTTTTTTTTTGTTCTGTTTCCCCAGATCACAGAATCTTCACTGTTTCCTAATGAGCTCTTAATGAGCTGTCAATTGCTTATGCAAATAGAGAAAGAAACAGGCACTGTGGAGTTGCCAGATATCCAGTTAAAAAATGACATTGCCTAACCTCTCCAAGTTATTAAAAATGTAGATTGCTCCAACTAAGTAACTGGCTTGGATTCTTTTTTTACTTTCCTTCTTCACTTCCATTGGTGTGTGAATTGAAAAGAAACGGACCATCAGTTTACTTTAACAGTGAGTCTTATACTTGAGGAAATAAAAAGGGCATCCTGAAGATTTTTGTGTTGAGTATCCTGGACATATTTCCAGTTAAAAAATAAAACAAACAAACAAACAAACAAGCAACACACCTGGAAAAAATAGAAAAAGTTATTAATGCTTATATTGCATAGACTTGTTCATTTCAATTAGATAAAATTAAGTAAAACTACTTTCATATTGTGATATTTGCATATATCTTTTTCAAAAGAAAAAGTATTTTTTTAAGTTTCTCCTGTTTAAAATGTTTCAGGAAAACGATAACAGATTACTATTAGTTTATCCCTAAAATTATACTTTTTTTTAAGAGAGAGACAGAGAATCATACAAAGCAAGAGAGTAAAGGGTGTCACAGAACCAAAGCTTCCATCAATATAGTGGTGGCTGGCCTTGAGCCCAGGTGGAGCACATGACATAGCAGCACTCTGGCATGAAAAATTCATAGGCAAAAGAACGAAGGGGAGGAAAAGAAAAACCCGCTCCAAGTTATCAACTCTCACTTCTACAGTCCAGCGCCCCAGTGGAAACCTTGAGGGATTCTCTCTATAGCCAATCCATGCATCTTGGAGGACTCTGCAACCATCTGTGCACCTGAGTTTCTGTAGGGCACCTTTTGGACTCTGGTTGTAACTAATCCACTCACACCGTTTGATTCAGTTTGTTTCACAACCAATCAGACCCACCCTTTTCAGTTTCGTTCTATAAACAATCAGCCTGCACCACGCCCAGTTTGAAAAGAATACAAGCTGCTCCCCAAAGCAGAGGAAACAATCAAGTGTCCTACCTGATTCCCTGCTGGCTGGAATAAGTGTAACTCCCTACCCTAATTGCACCCTCAGTCCCAGTCTCTTAGAGCTGTAATACTCAAAACTGATCACAGATTTTTGTGTAACAGCACAGTATCCAAATGAGTTATTTGGCCCCACGTTCTTAAATGAAAGAACTAAACACACTTTTAATTTTGATTTCTCTATTTAAAAGGGCTTGTAGAATCTCACTATCATCCTTCTATTATGTTGTAAGCCGTTAAGTGCCCCTAATAAGTTTCAAACTAAGAATGAAGGACAACAGTTCCATCTCTTGGTTTCTGTTGGCAGACTAGTAAGTGAAGACATGCAGCTATGTTTTCATGGCAGAAAGCCAATGCTTATTCACCAAGTTTAGTTATTTTTATAAATAAATCAGTTGTTCCAGCCAAATTCTATCTTGTTGAAGTCAATAATGGAACTCCATTTGATGCATGTTCAGTACTCAAATATTGCATGCCCTGATAGTCCTGGTGCGACAATTACAAAGAAATTTAAAAAATCTCATACATTATATACACTATCTGACCTAAAAGATGTCATGTAGTATATGAAAAGTGAATAGTTTATCCCACATAAGTAATTGTTTGGGAGGTCAGGCTATAGTGCAGCCGGTTAAGCACACGTGGCACAAAGCACAAGGATCGGCTTAAGGATCCCAGTTCCAGCCTCCAGCTCCCCACCTGCAGGAGAGTTGCTTCACAAGTGGTGAAGCAGGTCTGCAGGTGTCTATCTTTCTTTCCCCCTCTCTGTCTTCCCCTCCTCTCTTGATTTCTCTCCATCCTATCCAACAACGAATGACATCAACAACAACAATAACCACAACAAGGGCAACAAAAGGGGGAAAAATGGCCTCCAGGAGTAGTAGATTCATGTAAAAACAAAAAAAAAGAAGAAGTAATTGTTTCACTCTAAAAAACATAGGAATCTCTAGTTAGTAGTAGAACAAAGTAGAATTTCTTAGACCTCCACATAATGGGAAGATTTTATATTTAATTCTGCTCTACTTTCTTCATGGTGAACATAGTAGCATATATTTCTTCACAGTGGTACAAGTCTAATTTTTCATCCCTACCAATGGATCTGCATGGGGATATAGCAGGTTGAGCAGGGTTGACACTCCGATCATCTCTCTGAGACCAATAGTTCACCCCAAAAGCCTCAGGTGGCTTTGTTGGCAGTGTTCTGCACCTGGCCGGAGGGTGAGAGCCTGTTAACTGAAACTGCTGTACAGACTATAGTTAGTTTTCCATTCCCAGCAGGCAAAAGGGTGTGGAGATTACCTAAATCACAAATAGCTTAACTGTTTAGATTGCAACAGCCTTTGCCCCAGCCCTTTCCTGCTAAGGCCACAACTTTCCTGTCCCCAGCTTGTTCCCTCTTCACTATATTGACCTTTAAAATGACTGGTCCAAGCAATACTTCCTCTTCTCTGCCTGCTTGTTCAAGTATAAGAATACCCCCTATGAAACCCAATAAACAACACAGTCCTCTGCCATAGTGTCCAGAGTCTTCATTCTCCATGCTCACCTTCTCCATGACACCTCTCTGGTGGCCAACGGAGTGGTGGACATGGGGTGGACTAGGCAGTCCTTCTGAGCTTGCCCCGCAGATCTGTTTATACATTTTATTGTAAGAATATATATATATCCCTCAAATCTTCACAGTAGAATTTCTGTTTTACTCATACAGGAAATTATTATATCTTTCATCCATGCAAGCTGTTTTGCTCTTTATAAAGTCTTATGCTAAACTTCAAAGTATAACCACAAAATCCTTTACAAATTTGCAATGCCACTAAACCTCCAGTTTTTCCAGAAAAATTAAATTTGTCTTGTACCAGAATTGGTTTCTCTAATAAACAGGTCTCCCTTAGAGATTAGACATAAAAAAATTTAAAATAAAACTTAGCCAATTCCAATATTGTGTGACAGCATAATACAAGCAACATGTGTCTATTTTGTTTAAGAAGAAAATGATTATACCAGATAACATTACAACATAGTAGATAGTTGTATCATAGTGAACAAAGACACTTTGATTAAAATTATTCTTCTTGAGCCAAAATAAATGCAATGACCAATGTTTGCAGGAGGACTTTGCTGTGGATCTACTCTGAAGAGGTCATCTAACTGAGTTAATTTTACCTTCACTCATTGTGAGTCTGGTGAAATCAAATAAAAGGTGTTCTGGACTCACTTTTGATTACAATTATCCAAAGAAAATGTTATGAGAACCAGGTAGTAGAGGTGGCACACAGTGGAAACCACTGTTTTGCTTTCATGTGATCTAAACAGATAAAGAAAAGAGGAAACAAATATTTTTAGGAATAAAGTCTTTTATTCTGTTAATTAGTTTCCATTCTAGCATAAGTTTAGCATTATCATACGTATTTACTTATGTCACAATAAATGCCTTTCATTTACATTGCAGATTATAAATTTCAAATTACTTTCACACAGTGTTTCTCATTTGGCATTAACTATATATATTCGTCAATAAACTCAGATCTCAGGTGACTTTTCTCATATTACATGGAGACAAATAGAAAATCCAGTACTAAATTCTGGGTCTTTGAGTCCTCTGAAGGAATTATTTTATTATATTATAGCATTATAAGTGTGTAAATGATATTTACCTAACTTCAGGCATATGGCATGTCTAATATTCATTCCTTCAGCCAAGCCCTCTCATTGATGTGTATTATCAATGAGACTTTCTTATTTGTGTTATTGGAATTATTCAGGAAACAATCTGACCAAAAGCAGCAGTAAAGAGCTCTTTTAAGTCCATTTTTAAGATAGCGTCACTCTTCACTTACGGTAAAGAATGCATGAGTTAAAGGACACTCCCAAGTTACTGCTAAGGAAATAAATTTGGGGAAGATATTGAACAAAACAGGAAACTTTCCAAAATAAAATTAATAAATAGCCACTCATATTTTTCACTGACTATACCCTAAAGTAAAACAAACAAACAAACAAACCTATTGTTTTAATAAACCAATTGTGCCCCTTAATAGAACTTTTGGCAAACACCATCAGCTCTCCAGACTCTGTCAACAGGAGTGTACTTGGTCATCCAGCAGTACTTCCTGTTCAGGGATAGTTCATTGGGCTGGGGGTACTATATGGACGGTGGTGGACATCTGAGTCTTCCTTGGATGACCAGTATAATCAGCCTCTTTCTAGCTATTAGTCTCTTCCATATTTCTCCATCAACCTCTCAGAATAAGTGTGAGGCTGGAGGAAATAATGATTTGTTATGATTCCCAAACCTATAGTAACATAATAGGAGAATTCTAGAAATTCAGATCAGGAAAGGACAGTAGATATCATTAAGTTCAAGCTCCATTTTTCAGAGAAAAAAAATGTTAACTGTTACCTGTCCAAATTCACAGAGCTAGTTGACAACAGAGTCATAATTGAAGTGATCTTGCTGGACAGAGATTGATCAGTAAGTCATTAAAATCCCAGTGTACTTTCACTTGGATAGTGTACCTGGTTTGCCAGTATACTACCAAAATTAATCCAGTCTACACTGCACTGTAGGAAACATTGGTACTGTGATATATTTAGTCTCCCTCTGTCCCTATATGTCTCTATCTGAAAATGTTGATGAAGTCCTTGAAGCATTGACATCAATAACAAAAATTTTACTGTGCTTATAAAAAAAATATTGAACTTAAAAAGTGGTAGAGATAAAGGAAGGGTGAAGGTAGGTCTCTGTGAAGCAGTGAGAGCTCAAAGATATTTGTCACTACTTATTTCTTATTCCTTCAGCATGGTCTCTGAGCCAGTGGCTGTATATCATTTATTGATTAAGCTCACTAGGTAGACACTTTTCTCAAAACTAGTAAGGAATAAAATGCATTGTGCTAATATTTAGCAGATCATAGCCTACTGGCAATATGTTGGTGGAGGCTGATTATATATTAAGTACAGGTCATCAAAATCAGATATAAAATAATTAAAAAATATAAATGTTTTCTTTCTCACATTCTGTTTTACATAACTAATGAGCATTCAGTATAATGAATTTAAAAAAACTGGGAAAATTAATTACAATTCATCAAAATGTGTAGTGTGTGTAGTCACCATTTTAAGGACTTACTGTCCATTCAGACTCTTCCACAAGGAAGTGATCTATCCAAAATTCAGAGATCATAATAAGCTGTAGATAAGTCTAGGCTTCTGTTAGCTGGTTTTCCATTTGTTTAACTAAGGATGAAAGTCTTATTAAGTCTTCTAGAGAAACTGCTGGACTTCAGACATGACAGTCTCCTAACTGTGGTCTCCCTGTAGCCTTAAGCAATGTTGAGGACAAATTTTGACCCTGGTTATGTGGGTGGCACTTCCAGCTAAGCTGAGGAACCCTTTTGACTCAATGGCTTATTTTCAACTTGTTTGAACCCTGGTTAACAATTGCATTCCATTGTCTTACAAGTGTATTTCTACATGACAGGAATAATGTCCTGTGTCTTCACCTGAAATTTGGTAACATCATTCACAAGGAGTTATGAGAAGTCTCCTCTTAAGAGGATCAAGTTCTTGCTTTGTGAGGTAGAGAGCCACAGAACTTGATAATAAAGATATAAAATTTATCCTTGATCATATTTTCATCAACAGGTAGAAAACAAAAACTAAAAATAGAAGCTATCTTATTCTTTTGCATAAAGACAATTTCTAACAATGGGTAGCTCTTGTAGGGTTAATTTTCTTAGGCATTGACTCCTACTTTCTAATGTATGTGTTTTTTAAAGTATTTTCATATAGACAAATAGCAACCAATAACTACCACTGGCACTACAAGATATGAAGGAGATCATTTGCTAGCAAGTATATGAGTGGACCAGAAAAATAAAGTTGATTTTCTTTCTATAAAACATGACATCAATAACAATTTTTAAGAAATACAATATTGATAATATTACACAGGCTTGAGATGTTTTCTTTCTCTTGAGCTTCATGAGAGGAGCTAGGAGGATAACAAGGCAGCTTTAATATCCTGAAGGAAATGCAGGCTAAGTCACTCACCAAATTATATTGACCATAAAGACTTCACTGGGCCATTTCATTAGTTTATTAGGTAAAATTAAATAAAAAAGGAACCTTAAATGAATTATAACCAGCTTGTGGAATAACAAATATATTGTGTATGAGAAAATTAGCTCCATGTGACATCCACAGCCACCATATGTAAAACGCCTATTATTTGTCCTGTCTCTTTGAAAATCATTTTATTGGAATGTATCAGCTAAACTAAAACACATGACCATGCTTCTTGGGACATGAAAGAAACCACTGAAGAAAAGTTTCTGGGCAACCCCTACCCCCAACTCGGATGTGCTGGGAAAGCAGCCTGGGGGACTTTTTATCAGTGTCTGTGTGTAAAGACAAGTACATCACATGTACCCTGAGCCCTTAGCTGCCTCTGTCTGAAAGAATTTGGTCAACATTTAGGAATTCATTTAATGAAAGGTCAGCCTATGAAAGCCCTGCTGACCAGAGGAGTGGATTGTGTCTTTCTTTCCAACTTCCTTTACTAGTCCAAGTAATGCTAAGCAGTCTCTTCCATGGATGCAGCCCAGACCTTGGACAAGCCAGCTTTGTGATTTTAGAACCTGTATCTCTTTGCTGTAGTGCTGGGTTTGATTTTTAGAGCTCTCCTTATTTCATGTGCTGCAAGGTCAAATTACACATGTCATTGAATTCACAATGTGAGGCTGAGTTCCAGCTCCTTAGAAAATGTTTTCCTGGGGCCAGGCAGTAGAGCAGCGGGTTAAGCGCATGTGGCTAGAAGAGCAAGGATCTGGTCCTGCTCCCCACCTGCAGGGAGGTCTCTCCACAAGCGGTGAAGCAAGTCTGCAGATGTCTTTTTCTTATCCTCTCTGTCTTCTCTTCCTCTCTCGATTTCTCTCTGTCTTATCCAACAACAACAACAGCAGCAATAACAAGAATGACAACTAGGGCAACAAGGGAAACAAAAATGGGGAAAACGGACTCCAGGAGCAGTGGATTTCTAATGCAGGCGATAACCCTGGAGGCAAAAAAAAAAATGCTTTTCCAGTGTCTCCCATGAAGGAGGTCACCTGTAATGCAACAAAGTGTCCAGGGCACTCACAAGAACTCTCTCCAGAGGCAGTGTGTCATAAGATGCTGCTAAAGATTATTTATTTCCTACAGGTTAATGCTAAATGACTTCTGGAACTTAAATATTAAGATTGATTGAATGAGACATAGAATCCAGATGGAGACTCCTGAGACTGGGTGGTGTCACACCGGTTTGAGCATTTATGTTACATAGTGCAAGGGCTGTATTCAAGACCCCAGTTCCCACTGGCAGCCACACAGCTTTGTGGCTGTAAAGCAGTGCTACAGGTATCTCTCTGTCTCTCTCCCTATCTCCCCGTTTCTGCCTATCTCCCCTGGATTTCTGCCTATCTCTATCTAATAAATAAATAAAGATAATTCAAACAATTATTCTTAAAGGGCACACATGTTATAGAAAGAGACTCCATGAGCAAAGAAGATTCATCACTTACAGTACTGGGTGCTACCATAGCATCAAGAATTCTACAAACCAATTTTCCATTGAATTCATGTTTGTATTCAATTGGAAAACACTTTTTAAAATTTTTTTGTTTATTTTTTTCTGCTTTTTAATTAGTGGTTTAATGGAGTTTGACAAATTTACAAGATTTCAGGGACTTAGCTTCACCACTGTACATGGACAGTATAAGTCACAATGCCCTGCACCAAATGTCATTTGTTTCCAATGGCTGAGCAGCTGTCTGTTGAATATATGCCCCGCAACCAGGTATTTTATCAACATTTATCCAGGTATTTGTTCAACATTCAGGTTTATTCCATACTTTGGCTACTGTGGTTCATAGTGAAGCTGTGAACATTAGGGGTGGTATATCTTTTCTTCTCCATGCCCTCTCACTGCTTTATTTGGAGCTTAATGGTTCACAGTTGTACACATAGGTTGTACACATAGTACAGTTGTTGGCACATAGGTACAACCTGTCATCTTCCCATAATAGTTGTCTGAAAAACACTCCTCCTGATTAGGTCATTCCCACCAGCATACACCAGGAACCCAGAGCACCTCTACCCCATCCCTTTCCCTCCTTCCTCATAGTCATTTGTTTTGGTGCAAACACACCACACTACACCACACCACACCACACCACACCACACCACACCACACCACACCACACCACACCACACCACACCACACCATACCACACCACACCACACCACACCACACCACACCACTCCACTTTCATTTTTATGTCATCTTTTTTTTTTCTTTGATGGGGGTATTAATGGTTTACAGTCAACAGTAAAATACAGTAGTTTATATATGTGTAACATTTCTCAGTTTTCCGCATAACATCTCAACCCCCTCTAAGTCCTCCTCTGCCATCATGTTCCAAGGACCTGAACCATCCCCCCTCATCCTAGAGTCTTTTACTTTGGTGCAATACAAACCCAATCCAAGTTCTGCTTTTTGTTTTCTTATGATGCAGCTTCATTATTATTATTATTGATTTAATATTAATAGACAAGACTGTGAGATAAGAGGGACACAATTCACAGAACTCCCACCACCAGTGTGCCATATCCCATCCCCTCCACTGGATGCTTCCCATTCTTTCTCTCTGGGAGTGGGGACCAAAGATCGTTCTGTGGCTGGAGCCTGTAAGGTCAGAGCTCTGGCTTCTGTAACTGCTTCTCCTGCTGGACATGAGCATTAACAGGTAAATTCAGACCTCCAGCATGACTCTTTACCTTTTCATAGTGGGTTAGGGCTCAGGGAGGTGGGGTTCCAGAACACCTTGGTGAGGTCATCTGCCCAGGTAAGGCAGGTTGGTGTCATGGTAGTATTTTTCAATATCTGATTTTTAGACTGTCTCTGTTGGTATAGAAAGTGATACTGAGTAAGAATAATATCTTTTATTTTTTTTACCTCCAGGGTTATTGCCTGGACTTGGCACTGGCATTAGGAATCCACTGCTCCTGGAGATCATTTTGTCCATTTTATTGGATAAGACAGAATGAAATTGAGAGAAAGGGAGAAGATAGACAGGGGAAGGAAAAGGATGACACTTGCACATCTGCTTCACACTTGTGAAGCTTCCTTCTTGCAGATCGGAAGTGAACCCAGATCTTTGATCAGGCCCTTGCACTTAGTACTATGTGCGCTTAACTGGGTGTGCCACTGCCAGGTCCCCAGATTAATATCTTCATTAGAACATTTTTTTAATTAGGTGGAAGCAGTGTTTTCATTGGAAGTAACTATAAAGATGACTTAAATAAAGGTTCAAATGACAGCTCACACAGGAAGGTAGGTGCAATACTATGCTCGAGACCTTGGTCCAATCCCCAACATGTGCTATGATGATCTCACTCTGTTTCAATATCTGAAATAGTCAGTGTACAAGGAGGAGGAAAAAAATATTAGAAAATAATCTTATTCAATTTACCCTTATTTTCAGATAATAACCTAAGGGCATGGGAACTTCACTCAGTGATTAGTGCATAAAAATAAACTCACCTAGAAGCATCCAATAGCACAGCTATATACAAGATTCTGGATAATGTACAGCAAACCCTAACAAAAGGACTTTTCAAAGTTAACCCAATTACCAAATAATGTGATGATAACATTAACTATCGATTGTCTTTTTGAACCCTAAGACAGCAGGAACCTCACATCTCTACTATAGAGCCCCTACTTACCCCAGTCCTGGAACCCTTGGACAGGGCCCACTTTCCCGTATGCGTCTCCCAATCCAAACCAAATAATATTGCATCCGCCGATCACAACCTAACCAACGCAACGATTGCCACCTCAACATGCTTCACCTCAGACTGTGTCCAGAGACTTCACATGTGGAATGACAACCCTTCGGCTTCATTACTCGGGTGAGACCTTTCCTTTTATAGTACACTCTAATTTCATCTCAGGTAGTTCACTTTCTAACAAAGTCCCATAACCTAGATATACACCAGTTTCTGTGAGAGAGAGCTTATGTTCACACGTATCCATAAACTACTGCAAAATATATACCTGAAAGCAGAAGTACACTAGAGTTTGCAGTGAGTACCTCCCTAACACTTCCTCTCCACTATTCCAAGCTTGGGATCCATGATTGCTCAACAAATTGTTTGGCTTCGTATGTTAACTCTCTTTTCAATCACCAGGTTCCAGATGCCACCAGGATGCTGGCCAGGCTTCCCTGGATTGAAGACCCCACCAATGTGTCCTGGAGCTCAGCTTCCCCAGAGACACACCTTACTAGGGAAAGACTGAGGCAGACTGGGAGTATGGACCGACCAGTCAACGCCCATGTTCAGCAGGGAAGCAATTACAGAAGCCAGACCTTCTACCTTCTGCAACCCACAATGACCCTGGGTCCATTGTTGTTAAGATTCGGCGGCTCTTGCTGGCCAGGCTAGCTTCACGGGCGGGTAACAGAGACGACCAGAGACATACGGCTGGGCAGGGAAGCTGTATTTCTTTATTCAGGAACAATGATTCATAAACTAAACCAAACTAATCACCAAACAGAACTCTGCTGCCTCTTTCCCCCGAGGCGGCACCAAGCACTCTCTAACTCTGGAACTCTGGAACTCTCCAACTCTCCAACTCTGGAACTCTGGCACTCTCTCTAACTCTGCAACTCTCCAACTCTCGAACTCTGGAACTCTAGCACTCTCTTGGGGTTCCTAGGGGCGGGGCCAAGCAGGCCCGCGAAACTAGCAGGACTGATCCAATTTTCTTGGCGGGGGAGAACTAGAACAACCCAATGTAAAGCATACAACAGTCCATGCTCCCAGAGGGCTAGAGAATGGGAAAGCTATCATGGGAGGGGGTGGGTTATGGAGATTGGGTGGTGGGAATTGTGTGGAGTTGTACCCCTCCTACCTTATGTTTTTGTTCATTAATCCTTTCTTAAATAAAAAATTAAAAAAAATAAAAATAAAAATAAACTCACCAAATAGTATCTTTTCCTCAGACCATCTAATAATCCAATGCTTAGTGTTTGTTTTATTTATTTATGTACTTATTTATCTTTGTTAAATTGGATAGAGACAAAAAGAGATTGAGAAGAAAAGAGAGAAAGAGAAAGAGAGAGACTTGCAACACTGCTCCACTGCTTGTGAAGCTTCTCTTCTGTGGGTGAGACCTGGAGCTTGAACCCAGGTCTTTGCACATGGGAACATAAGCATTATACTTAGTGCACCAACACACAGATCTCTCAATGGCCAGTGTTTCAATCTCAACTGCTGTTAACAAGCCATGGAAAAAATGATGATTTGTTGAATGCCTTTTCTGAGTATACTGTGACATCAGATTCTTTTCAAGTGGAGCTATTCCAAAGTCTAGGAATATAAGAACTAACTAATCATCTAAGCTCTGTGGGGGATTTTAGTCAAAGACACACACACAAAATAAACTTTTGTAGTGTTAAGAGATGTCTCAGCAACAGAGTATATAGTTTGCATTCATAATAGCCTGACTTTGATCCATGGCACTACATAAAAACAAGAACAGAAAAGTATAAAAGAACAGCATAAATGGTAAGGTTGTATTCTCTTCCATATTCTTTCATGATAAACATGCCTTTCTACATAAAGTAAAAAGAAAATTATAGGATAATGTGGATTTTTAAATGTCTTAGTAGTCAGAATAAGAGTTCATACTGTTGGTCTGCTTCTAAATTCTGCTTCTAAGACCCCTTCTGTTGCATTGCTTGCCTCTGTGGTCTATTCACATAATCATTGTTTTGCCTGCACTGGTTTAATCCCCACTGGTTAGAGTGCTTTTTCCTTCTCCCCACCCCCTATCCTACATACATCCTCTTCTGACCTGACACTTCTGCCTCAGGAGATATACGTATAGGACAGGATTGTGATTAGAGATAGATCACACTGCATTCCCGCTCAATAAAGATTGAACTGCGTCCCACTCAGCCATGAGTCCATGGTCGTCTCTCTCACGCCCAGGAAGCTAGCCCGGCATATACTTCCAGGAGGAAATTTTTCCCTTGAAATTGCTTGGCCTGGATTTTCCTTTCTATCTTCATTTTATATTTGTAATTATTACATACTTGTGATCCATTAAAGTTTTCCAGACAATATTTGTGAGGAGCACTAGACTGATAACTGCTAAATTGAATATAATTTATATATTCTGAGCAAATCTTTGTGGGCAATACTAGTAGAAATAGTTCTTTTTCACTTTTGCTTTGGACATATTTGGTACCAGATCTTAATAAGACAGTTAATGACCAGTTTTTTTTATTATTATTAAGTATTTCTGGGAATAGCATCACTCATATTCAAAGTTCCATGAACTATCATTGTGAAAGATTTACTTTGACTGACTTACTGACCATTGACTCTGCTCAGTAAGTCAGTCTGAAATAATCAACCTGACTGACTTTTGTCCATTGCTCTAAGTTCAGTTCATGTTAAAAAGCTACCACTTAGGGGCCAGGTGGTGGTGCACCTGGTTGGGTGTACATGTTACAGTGTGCAAGGACCCAGGTTCGAATCCTTGGCCCCCAACTGCAGGGGTAAAGCTGCACAAGTGGTGAAGCAGGGCTGCAGGTGTCTCTCTGTCTCTCTCCCTCTCTATCACTACCTTCTCTCTCAATTTCTGACTGCGTCTATCCAGCAAATAAATAAAGATAAAAAATTTTTTTAAAATGCTACCACCTTTTTTTGTGAAGCCCCTGTTTGATTTCTTCTTTATATTATAAAACTCAAAATATTTCACCTTCTAAAGTACTGAAGTTCTTTTTATGTTGAACTGAGTTGCTTCTACTAAAGCCAGAAAACCCTAAAGTACAATTCCCTCACCAATTAGCATAACAATATAAATACATAAAAATCATTACTGCCAGCAATAGTAATGACAGCATGTTCATCTATGTTTTCTTAATCCATTTATGTTGCATCAGCTATCTACACATTAGCTACCACTAATATGACTTGCTAAAGCATGACACATATTTCAGCAATATCTTGATATTTTTCTTGTGTTACATATAGCTGTCAGATCCATTTGCAGGTTTGAGTAGTTTAATTTCTTTGAATGTTTCCATAGAATAACATTAACACAGTGATAGATTAGAGGCAATAACATGATATCATTGGCATGCAATAGAATCTATCTTCATCACTTGTCTCATAATATCCTCTTATTGTGTAATGAACCCTGCTATTTGTATCTATCCTACTTTCACTCATTCATCTTCTTAGCTACAAAAGATAGAATTCTCATCTAAAGACTCTGTTATAGATGCAAACTCACTGTCCTTTCTGTGTCCTTCATTATTTGTCACCATCTAATAAATTGTCTCTTCATATACTCATTCTTGTGGGATTAGTTAGAATGCACATGATGACTTAATCTATTTTATGTGTCAATAATCCCAGTTGCAGGGGAAAATTCTGATAATTAATCTTTGTAGAATGTCTTCAAATTGTAAAAAAAATATATATATAAGCACCTATCTGCAATATCATAAGCCAGGCAGGCCATGCTAAAGAAACATACAGAGATAGAAGGAAGCTGATTTCTACACTGATAGTCAGGATTATCCTGCCTAAAGTCTCAGGTGCCACAGATCTCTAGCACCAATATATGTCAGAGTGGTGCAGTGCTCTGGTCCTCTTTGCTTTCTCTCCCTTTTATCATAAATACATATTTAACAAAACAAAATACAATCTCTTCACACTGTAAGGATTAAGATAGCTATCTCCCTTGACACCAACTGACAAAGGAACAAAATATTTTCTCAGTTGTGATAAAGCACAGTCCTTGCGATTAGTATTATGTCTACTTCACCAGATGTGCCACTGCCCAGCCCCTATATTATTTATCTCATGAGATTTATTCTTAAATATTAATTTCTCACACTGTCCCTCTTCCTCTACCTATGGATGATATACTTATTTTCTTTCGTATTGTCTTACTTTATGGTGAAGAAGGAGAGAGACATTTCAGTACTGCTCTACCATCCACAGAGATTCCCTGGTATTACTCATGTGCTGCCATGTGGTGCCAGGGCTCAAGCCAAAAGATCTCATTCATGGTAAGGTACATGCTCTACTGGGTGAGGATCTGTCACCACAGCTGAGAAAATATGTTCCTTTGCCAAGTTCTTGCTTCCCACCTGAAGCAGAGATGCTTGACAAGCGGTGAAGCAAGGTCTCTCTCTCTCTCTCTCTCTCTCTCCCTCTTTCCCTTTCCTCTATCAATTTCTCTCTGACCTATTTAATGAAATGGAAAGAAAAAAAAAAAAAAGAAAAAATGGCCAGTAGGAGTTGTGGATTTTTGGTGTCAGCACTAAGCCCCTGGCAGCAAAATAAATAAATAATAAAAAAGAAAAAGGAAAAAAAAAAAGAAAAATAATATATAAGCTATACTAAGGGGGAAAACTTCAAATTCTACTGAGAGACCAGTAAATAAACTTTCTAAAATATTTTATTATAAAGGTAGCAATTGTTCACGGTCTAATGTAGAAATTCACGGCATTCCCAGTAAAAATTCAAATGAAAAATAAATCAGCAAGGCTACCAGGGGAAAATAAAATGTGAAAACAAAGAGAAGACCCACCAAGTATTTCATGAGACTCCTCAGCAAAAGTGCTGGTGACTCAGGAGTAGGCAGAGAGAAGAGAGGAAACAGATAAAACATCCGGGATCAGACCCATGTGTGACACAAGACAATACAATATACAGTAGAAGTAGAAGAGGAATCTTAAATGAGTGGAGCACAAGGAGAATTTAAATAATTGATATTTTGAAAAGTAGGTGGTCATTTTGGGAAAGATGCAATTGGAATTATCCCTCTCTGTGAACACATATACTCCAAATAGATCAAAATTTTAAATATAAATCAATAAGTCTACACAGATTATGCAAAAAAAGGTCAACTACATTTTTTTTTTGAAATTTAAGCATAGTAACAGAAAGAAGATGCCACAAATCATGTCAAAATAAAATGGAATATGTGAACATATTTGTAATTAAAAAAAAAAAAAAGATAGACTGCCAAACCTTCCCAAAAGTAGTGAGGGTGGGGGGTGTTCCTAGAAATCTAGAGGGAAAAAAAACTCAATAGAAAAAGACTTGAGGATACTTAGCTGGCAGGGGAGATAAAAATGATCACGAAGGTGGTTTTCCCAGGCCGAGGCTTACCCATTGCACTCCAGATGTGCTGATCCCTGCCATTTCCCCAAATGTAGGAAACTCAACTGCATCATTTGTGGTAGTGGGGGACTGAGTTTGTACACTCCCCTAAAGAAAAGAAAGAGAGAAAGAAAGAAAAAAAGAAAGGAAGGAAGGAAGAAAGAAAAGGACTTGAAATTCACAAAACAGTAACAGATTTTAAATAATCAATTACATATGAAAAGATATCTGAATTTCCTCATCAAGCCAAAGATGCATATAAAATATCACTGTGGGGGCCTTGGAGCTGTCTTGGTGTATAAAGCACTGGACTCTAAATCATGAGGTCCTGATTTCAATCCCTCAGCATCACATGTGCCTGAGAGATGCTCTAATGTTCTCTGTCTCTCTTACTTCTCTTTCTCCCTCCCTATCTCCTTACCTCTGTCATTAATAAATGCATTTAGATAACAAAATATTAAAAGAATTATTGGACTTCTGACTGACTGCTTTTTTTCTCTCCCCAATCAACTAGGAAAAGCAACAAAACTCAGCTTCAAAGTCAACAAAAAATGACCAGAATGTCTTCAAACTCACCAAGTCACAGTGAGTACATACTTCTGTGGCTCTTGGACAGAGAAGGAATAAAGGATTCTGGGGACTAAAAGGCCATATTTGGGGACAGCTGGTGCCAGATTGGCAACTAAGGCATACCACTGCTGGGTCCAAATTAAAGAAACAGTGGTTAAAAAAAAAAAGGAGAAAGAGGAAAAGAAAATGATACGTGAAAATAAAAATTAAATAATTCACCACTCATGATAGTCTAAAGAAGGAAATAGAAAAAAGAATTTAACTAAACTAATAGTTCCTCCTCTTATCCCTTGCCCTTTCCCATCCCATAGTTCTTTGCTTTCTTTTTGCATGTGAAATGTCACATAATTTCATAATTTAATTCAAGTTTTCCTTTATATAGATTACTGGAACATGTGGATATTTTATGCTTCCCTACCTCCTTCTAAAAGAATTAGTTCCTTGTACTCTTTAATTTCAGAGAAATGCGATTTTGGCATAGATTCACTGAGGTGACTGAAAAATTCACATAAACTACCACAGTTTGTCGATAGAAAACATAAAGTAGGCTGCGCTACACGAAATTGTAGTATAAACATTTCTATTCTGGGTGACGACTATGGTGGCAATAAATGATTTTCCACGCCCATGGCATACTTTTTTATATATGTGGGGAAACCAACTTGAAAGACTTCAGGTGTCTTATTAAGTTTTTGTAATTAAAAGCTTTAAAAATATGATGACGTTTGGAGAAATGCCAAGTTCTAACAAGTCAGAAGAAAAATGGTAAAGTAGATGAACAGTGCTAACCACGCATACAGGCAGACAAGAAACAGGTTGGTGAACATTAAATACATCTTATTCTGTACCCAAAAGAGTGTTATTTTGAAAAACATAAAGGTAATTTTAAATTTGATATTATATTAAGCACCTGACTGTATTCTATAAATATGTTATATTAAATGTCTGCCATTATTATAACTATTAAATGGTTGCTTATGTAAATGGACAGGGAAGTCTGAAGCAAGTTAAAATCAGGTATGCAATGCTGAGAAACATGCTAGAAATGCACATTGATTAAGTAGGTTATTGGCTTGCAATTGGTAAGTCAGTGAATGAATATGAAGTAAATGAAAACAGAATTTTCACTTACTTCTAACTGCAGGCTACCAACATGGCCAAAAGACAGTTTGAAAGTCCAATCAAGAGCAGGTGAAATAACTCACTGCTTTGCCAGTGGGAAACTCAGCATTAAAGAAAGCTTCCATGCTGTGGTCTCTGTTTCTCTGTCTTCATGTTTCTCTGTCTTCATGTTCCAGATGCCACCAGGATGCTGACTAGGCTTCCCTGGATTGAAGACCCCACCAATGTGTCCTGGAGCTCAGATTCCCCAGAGACACACCTTACTAGGGAAAGAGAGAGGCAGACTGGGAGTATGGACCGACCAGTCAACGCCCATGTTCAGCGGGGAAGCAATTACAGAAGCCAGACCCTCTACCTTCTGCAACCCTCAACGACCCTGGGTCCATGCTCCCAGAGGGCTAGAGAATGGGAAGGCTATCATGGGAGAGGGTGGGTTATGGGGATTGGGTGGTGGGAATTGTGTGGAGTTGTACCCCTCCTACCTTATGCCTTTGTTCACTAATCCTTTCTTAAATAAAAAATTAAAAAAAATAAAAATAAAAAAAAAATAAAGAAAGCTTCCATGCTGTGGTCTCTGTTTCTCTGTCTTCATGTATAATAAATAAATAAATAAATAAATAAATAAATAAATAAATAAATGAACTGACTCACATCAGAAAAAAAAATTCTGGGCCAGGTGGTGGTGCAGCTGGCTGACCACATACATTACAATGCACAAGGACCTGGGCTGAAGCCCCAATCGAATCCCCACCTGCAAAGGGAAAGTTTCAGGAGTGGTAAAGCAGTGCTTCCTTCCCCTCTTCTTCTTCCTCTTTCTCTCTCTCTCCTTAGCTTCCCCTTCCCTCTCAATTTCTCAGTCTCTAACCAATATAAATAAATAAATAAATAATTTAAGTCCTATCAAATACTGTATTTACATTTCATGTGTTCAAAGCAAAACTTTCATTTGGTGCTGCTGGATTACTTTGGTTTGATTTGCTTTTGATAACCTTGGGGGGGGGGGCAAGTGGTGGCACACCTGGTTGAGCACACATGCTACAATGTGCAAGGACCCGGGTTCAAAATCCTGGTCTGAGCCCCTGGTCCTTACCTGCAAGGGAAAGCTTTGTGAGTGGTGAAGCAGTGATACTAGTGTTGTTTCTGTTTTTCTCTCTCTCTCATTCTCTCTCTCTCTCTCTCTCTCTCTCTCTCTTTCTCTCTCTCTCCCAGAGCACTGTTTAGCTCTAGCTTATGGTTGAAGTTGGGACTTTGGAGCCTCACACAGGAAAGTCAATTTGCATAGCCATTATGCTATCTATCCCCACCCTGTCCCTATCCCACTATATCACCCCTTCTCCTTCAATATCTGGCTGTCTCTATCCAGTAAATAAATAAAGATATATATTTTTTGAATGAAAAGAACTTTGAAAATGATTCATAAACTTGGCAGCAGATCAGGGCTATTTTTAGATGGACAGTGCTCATTGCTGCCTCTGGACTCTGGGGTGTCAACCATCAGGAACCTAAATGAGAATGTCTTTGTTCTCTGGGGCACATTCTTAGCTCAAGGCTTTCTGCAGCTCCATAAGCAAATGAAGGGGAAACAGTGAACTGCCTGCCATAAGAAACTTTAAGATTTAGCCCAGGTTGTAAACCAGATTGTAAGGCCAGCCTAGACTGTCAGGGACAGAAAATAAAAACTTACTGATTTTTCAACCTGTGGGATTTGCAGAAGTCTGTGATACTGCAGAATACATCTTGAACACTTGACATCATCTACTTTCTGAAACCCTTCCTGTAGTGGTTACCAAACACACAAATGACTTCATCTGAATTGTGGAAAGGAGGATATGCCCTAAGAACCCCAATTCCAGGTACTGGGAAATAGGGATAAAAAAATCTGATGGCTTCAGAAAAAAAAAAGTCTCAAAGTTTCAGAAAAATCTCTAGGCAGTATGTGATATAAGTTCTAAGTCTGGATTTATAATCTCTTTTTCTGAGGTCTTAGCTATGGTCCTTGTAATGAGAGGCAGATTAACATAAGCCAGACACATTTAATGTATAAATGAAGACTGCATTATTCATGGAAGATATTCAGAAGAAAGTGAGAAACTCAAAGTGGTACTAAGAATACAGAATTCACCGCTATTGTATTAGGCGAGACCCTCAAAATTAAGTGTACAATTTCTAAGGAGGAAAAAAGAGGGTCTAAACAGAACAAATGGTAGGGCTTGGTGGTAGCACACCTGGTTGAGTGCACATATTATAACATGCAAGGACCCAGGTTCAAGCCTCTATCCTCCACCTGCAGGGGGGAAAGCTTCATAAGTGGTGAAGCAATACTGTTGTTGTCTCTCTGCCTCTCTCCTTTTCTATCTCTCCCTCCTCAGTTTCTGGCTGTTTCTATCCAGTAAATAAAGATAATGAAAAAAAAATTAGAAAAAGAACAAATGGGATGTAAAATAGCTTGTGACAGTTAGGTGTGGGGACACTTCCTTGTCCTTTCTCTTTTAAGAAGAGCTACCCTTTCTTGAGAGTATTCCTAGGAAAGGAGACATGCAAGGCTATGGAGTATCTGTGTTTAGACAGATAAAGATAATTAGAGAAATCTTACCCTGCATTTGCTACATCAGATGCTTATGACCCAAATATATGAAGTCGTTTGGAGTAACCTGTGCTTCTATACTACAAGGTCCATGAGATCAAGGACCTGCAAGTTTCTGCTTACTCTTCTATGCATGCAATCTCTTAAGTTGGACTCATCTTTTTTTGTTGATTGGAATACGTATTCGGATATCACTTCCTGATGAAAAGCATCTCTCTGCCTGTAGTTTATGAAAATATAGTGACTATATGAATAGATAAAACAGCTATGGTGGAGGTTCACAGTGATATAACTGAAGTGTTAAAGTCCCCAGAGATCCAAGCTACATAATTCCTCATTCTGTTGGAAAACTTGACTACTCACATTAGGTCATCCATATTTCTTTATGTCCCACTGAATAAAAATATCCCTCATACGCTTCCCCATGGAAATATCAATGTGTATGTGTTTAAAATGTATTTATATCAGACATCAGTTTAACATTGGCTTAGGCATAACAGCTATTTCAATATGCAATTACGCATACACCTTTGGAAGCATATGCACTCACAACAATGTCTGTTGCTTCACTATGATGTGTTTTACTGTAGTTACACTAGACTTTCAGTCACTGTAACCTAGGGTTAGACTGTGAAATGGTACTGAGGTCTCTTCCTCTGAACTATAAAGACAATTTCTTCCTAGAAAATCTTCCTCCCAGCCCACAAGTTGTTGTTTTTCTTCCTTCCTTCCTTCCTTCCTTCCTTCCTTCCTTCCTTCCTTCCTTCCTTCCTTCCTTCTTTCCTTCCTTCATCCCTCCCTCCCTCCCTCCCTTTCTTTTTCTTTTCTTCTTTATTTTTTTGTTTGTGACTCTTCAGTCTTAGACCTGTATAATTTCACCACTTCCTTCTGAGCTGGGTTGACTTTCTTTCACTGTTTCTCTTCTCTTTTTTTTTTTGAAGGGGGGATGGGGGAGCTAGCATATCACCTGTGCCAAGTTACTTCCATGTGATGCCAGGGTTCTCTGAAATCAGATTGCAGACATAGTAAAGTGTGTTTCCCTACCAGGTGAGCTATCTCCCAGCTCCTAAGTCTATTTTCTAGTGAACATCTTAATTATTTTAAATTGAAATAAGTCTCTGGACTTTCCTACAGTCAAAGCTGTATTCACTATGGATTAAAAGCCTCGTGTGAATGGGAGGCCCTTTCTAAGATGTCCTGTCCTACTGATCTCCTTCTCACCATGTTTGCAGAGGTGTCTCCTTTTGTCTCAGGATGCAACCTCATCCTAGGTATATCCTCCTCCGTCTCCCCCAAGGCTACCTGCACTTGCTGATATCTATTTGTGGCAACGTTTTCCCCTGATGCCTTCCTCACTGCATCATTGACTCATTGCTGTAGCCGAGCCTTCCTTAGCCTACCTGAAATAGTCTTGCCCTCCCCTTGGAGCCCCCATGTTTGAATCCTGCAACAGCATGTGTAAATTTCCTGTCATCATGTATATGTGTATCTAGGCAGATTACTAATGTTTCACTCCTTTTACTAGAATATGAAGTCTTTGAAAACAGGACTTGCCTTTTTTGTTCAAGTCTACATCCTCAGAGCTCATAACACTGCTTTATAACCAACAGTCATTCAGAAATAAATGAAGGAACCAAATTAGTAAAGAATTTTTTTTCTGAATTAAAAATGATTCCTTAGTCAAGCTCTATTCAATTCAACTACATTGTAAAACGTGTCACAAACTCTATATTGAAATCGTACTTAACCAATACTATGTTGTACCATTTTAATTCAAAGGCATAATGTTTTTTGGGATAGAATCTAAAGAGACAAATAAAAGCCTTCAGACAAAACTATGTTCTACAGTAAGAGCTGAAAGACTTAGCTTTAATCTTTGGAGTCATTTTATCAATTTTTATTAGTACTCTTACATAAAAATCTAATGTTAAGTAAAGCAGTCTCAAACAGTTTTTGCAAGCTCTTTTTTTTATTACAAATATACAAATCTACAGTGAAACATTATCTTCATTGTCATGACTTTTGCCAATAGGTTTCCTTTGATGTTTTAAAGGGAAGCTCAGCAAATTATCTCACAAATGTTTCGGTCTTGATAAAATCCCAGCAACGTAAACAACAAAACAATAACAGGTGTTGTACTAAAGGGAAAGAATAAACACTTTGAAGTAAATAAAACTACTAACTAGACCATTTGAAACATGTCTTCCCTGGATGGGGAAATAAGACTGGAAAATAACTAGCTTATAGTTTATAACTGCAAACACACATGACTCACCTTTCCCAAATGAGCATTACTGTAGTGTAAGTCCAGGTGATGTGTGAGTGCATGTCAATAAGAACATCAAGTGTAGTTTCTTTGCTCCTTTGTTATGGGTAACTCAGAGATATTTGCCAAGAAGAGGGCGGGAGGTTGCTCATGATTCCCTTAAAACAAACAAACAAACAAACAAACAAAAAACTATGAAGTTAAAAAAAAGAGTGGGAAAGGGGTTGGTTCACCTGGTTAAGGTCACATATTACTAAAAGTAAGGATTCTGGTTAGAGACACTACCCTGCCCCCAACCCCACTCCCAACCTGGGTCAACATTGGGGCTTAGAGCCAGCACCTAGCCCCAAAAATGACTCTGGTGACAATAAAAATAAATAAATAAATAAATAAATAAATAAGACATGATTTGGCTGAGTGTCTTCACTGATGAGGGAAGAGATAGAATAAACCTGCTATTTTGTAGTGAAGTGAATCACCTCCAAATGCTTACAGGGAAGTTTCAGAATTAACATTCTTTACCTTTGTTCTCTACTGAATGTCTGATATTAGTAAGATTCCTGTCTCTTCTCATCCTGAATTCCACACTGGGCCCTACAACAATTGCACAATTGCACAATAAAGTATTACAAAAAGGATTTAACTGTAGAGAAAGTCCTGGGGCTTAACCCTAGAGGCGTTTTTTTTTTTATATTTATTTTATTTATTTATTCCTTTTTGTTGCCCTTGTTGTTTTATTGTTGTAGTTATTATTGTTGTTGTTGGATAGGACAGAGAGAAATGGAGAGAGAAGGGGAAGACAGAGAGGAGGAGAGAAAGATAGACACCTGCAGACCTGCTTCACCGCCTGTGAAGCGACTCCCCTGCAGGTGGGGAGCCGGGGTTCGAACCGGGATCCTTATGCCGGTCCTTGTACTTTGCGCCACCTGCGCTTAACCCGCTGTGCTACAGCCCGACTCCCAAGGCTTTTTTTTTATTATTATTATTGTTATTTATTAAAAGGAAACACTGGCAAAACCATAGGATAAGGGAGTCAGGCTGCTGGTAAAGATCCCAGTTTGAGCCCCCAGTTCCCCACCTGCAGGGGACTCACTTCACAGGCCAGGTGGTGAAGCAGGTCTGCAGGTTTCTATCTTTCTCTCCTCCTCTCTATCTTCCTCTCCTCTCTATATTTCTCTCTGTCCTGTCCAACAATGAAAACATCAATAACAACAACAATAAAAACTACAATAATAATATAAAAAACAGGGGCAAAAAAAGGAAATAGGTATTTTTTAAAAAAGTATTGTTTAAAAAAAAAAAGGATAAGAGGGGTATAAATTCACACAATTCCCACCACCAGAACTCCATATCCCACCCCCTCCCCTCATAGCTTTCCCATTCTTTATCCCTCTCAGATTATGGACCCAGGGTCATTATGGTATGCAAAAGGTGGAAGGTCTGGCTTCTGTAATTGCTTCTCCTCTGTACATGGGAGTTGACAAGTGGATCCATACTCCCAGCCTGCTTCTCTTTTCCTTGTGGGGAAGGGCTCTGGGGAATTGGGGCTCCAAAACACATTGGTGGGGTCGTCTGCCCAGGGAGGTCCTGTTGGCATCATGTTAGCATCTGGAACCTGGTGACTGAAAAGAGAGTTAACATATAAAGCCAAACAAACTGTTGACTAATCATGAACCCAAAGACTGGAATATTGCAGATGAAGATTTGGGGACTCTGTTTTGAAGATACTAGACCTATTTTAGTTACATTCCAAAGGGCCCATGGCTATACTAGTCTTTTCCTGAGCCAGACCTCTGATATGAATGTGGACCCAAGTTATTGTCTGGGGAGATGATGGCCTGGCTGGAAAAAGAACTAGAAACCTGGGTCACGGAAGAGAGTAGCTTCCAAATATGGAAAAGATGTATAAATATTGTTGATGGTAAACCCCATCAATTTGATCTGGGGCCCATAAGAAAGAAGCAATGCTAGACATACTAACAACTATTAAAACTCCCTCTATAGTTCGAATACACAAATAATTTACTTTTTTAAAAATTTAATGATTATTTTTTATTAGTGATTTTTTTTCTTTATTGGGGGAATTGGTGATTAACATTAGACAGTAAAATACAGCAGTTTATACATAAGTAACATTTCTCAGTTTTCCACATAACAATTTAACCCTTTCTAGATCCTCCTCTATCATTATCTTTCAGGACCTGAACCTTCCCTCCCACTTCAGAGTCTTTTACTTTGATGCAATACACCAATTCCAGTCCCAGATTTACTTTGTGTTTTCCTTTCTGTTCTTATTTTTCAATTTCTGTCTGTGAGTGAGATCATTCCACATTATCTCACTTATCATAATCCCTTCACCAAGATGAGGTGAAAAAGGTGAATTCACCTTTTTTTTTTTTTTTTTTTGCCTCCAGGATCATTGCTGGGTCTCAGTGCCTACACCATGAATCCACTGCTCCTGGAGGCCATTTTTTTTCCCTTTTGTTGCCAATGCTATTGTAGCCTTGTTGTAATTATTATTGTTGTTGTTGATATCGATACCGTTCATTGTTGGATAGGACAGAGAAGAATGGAGAGAGGAGGAGAAGACAGAGAGGGGGAGAGAAAGACAGACACCTGCAGACCTGCTTCACCAATTGTGAAGAGACTCCCCTGCAGGTGGGGAGCCTGGGGCTCGAATGGAAATCCTTAAGCGGGTCCCTGCACTCCGTGTCATGTGTGCTTAACCCGCTGCTACTGCCCGACCCCCTAAATTCACCATTTTTAATAGCTGAGTTCTATTCCACTGAGTGTATAACAGCACAACTTACTCATCCACTCATCAGTTGTTGGACACAGATGTTGTGAGTTATTTCCAGGTACAAATAATTTATTTACTTCAATATTAGAACAGTCTATAGGAGCATGTTATATCCCTGATTTAGATTTAAAAATTCAGGAAGTATATAAAAAGGAGAAAGAAGAATGTAGGAATATGCTGAATGTCTTTTTGGGAGAAAATTGTTTGTTCAATTCTTTTCCAGTTTTTTTTTCTACTTGTTTTGTGAGTTTTTTTTTTACAGATATGGTTATTAGCCCTTTGCCTGAAGGGTGAAGTGTTGCCTGTAGATATCTTTTCTCTTTCTGTAGAGTGTTTTTCTGTTTTGGTGATGGTTTCCTTTGCTGTGCAGATCTCAGCTTCATGCAGTCCCAGCAGTCATCTTTCATTTTCCTTGCTGTTGGTCTTGCTCATCTAAGTGTTGAAGCTTCTGCTAAAGCAACTTCAAAGTTGAATTGTGTTTTAACCCAGTGATATCAGGGGACAAACTATACAAGTTGAATACAACAAAGTAGGACTATGCTTAAGTATATCTACTATTGACCAGTCACCGAGAATATGATTAGTCTATCACTCCACTAAACAAAGTGTGGAATGATAAAGAAAGTTTTCAGATGTCATCCAGTCCCAGTCATTAAGGATATTAAATAATTCAGTTTAGGTTTAGGTAAGGAATGCTTACATGATTTTTTTTTATATTTATTTTCCCTTTTGTTGCCCTTGCTGTTTTTTTTTTATTGTTGTTGTAGTTATTGTTGTAGTTACTCTTATTGCCGTTATTGTTGGGTAGGACAGAGAGAAATGGTGAGAGGAGGTGAAGACAGAGAGAGGGAGAGAAAGACACCTGCAGACCTGCTTCACCACTTGTGAATCGACTCTCCTGCAGGTGGGGAGCTGGGGGCTTGAACCAGGATCCTTACCCCAGTCCTTATGCTTCACGCCATGTGCGCTTAACCAGCTGCATTACTGCCCGACTCCCACTTTCATGTTTTTAATTAGGGATTTTATTAAGAAAGCAGAATAAGATTGACATTGCCTTTCTCATACAGATTCAGCTCCTGTTCAGATGGCATCTTTGTCTTCCAAGTATATTCTTTTCTTTTGTATTTCTGTGGAATTTGCCCTTGTAGACCATAAACTTGAAATATATTTCCTTAATGAGCCTGCCATTTATTTATTTATTTATTTATTCATTCATTCATTCATTCATTCATTCATTCATTCATTCATTTATCAGAAAGAGACAGGGAAATTGAGAAGGGAGGGGGATATACAGAGAGAGAGAGAGAGAGAGAGAGAGAGACAGAGAAACATCTGCAGCCATGCTCCACTACTCATGAAGCTTTTTGCCTGAAGGTGGAGGCCAGAGGCTTGAACCTGGATCCTTGTGCTCTGTAATGTAAGCACTTAACCAGGTGTGCCACTGTTTGGCCTGGAGTATACCCTTTATTGAAAAATGTTATCCGGGAGCCGGGCTGTAGCGCAGCGGGTTAAGCGCAGGTGGTGCAAAGTACAAGGACCGGCATAAGGATCCGGTTCGAACCCCGGCTCCCCACCTGCAGGGGAGTCGCTCCACAGGTGGTGAAGCAGGTCTGCAAGTGTCTGTCTTTCTCTCCTCCTCTCTGTCTTCCCCTCCTCTCTCCATTTCTCTCTGTCCTACCCAACAACAACAACAATAATAACTACAACAATAAAACAACAAGGGCAAAAAAAGGGAATAAATAAATAAAATAAATATTAAAAAAAAGAAAAATGTTATCTCTCTGTCTGAGTCTATATCAAAAAGCACCATTTCCCTAAAATCAGATCACATTTGAATAGCTAAATATAACCTTATACTTTGTACTTGTTAGCAGGCCTGTGTAAACATTAAACTAATTTTCCTGCTCTGTTTGGTGTTAACCCTTATTGACAGAGCACACGGAGTTTGAGAGCAGCTTTATAGCACAGCCTACCCATAAGAGGTATCATAATAAGGAATTATAACAACTTAAGTCAGTGCAAAAGGCCTTAAGTGACTGGTTTTTGTGCTTCTTTAAAAATTGCTCTGAATTAAAGATTTCTAATAAATAAATAGTTAATAAAGAGTGAGTGGTCAAAGAAGCCAGGTAGTGATTCTCCTGGTTGAGAATCACAGTGCTCAGGGACTGAGAATCACACATCTCAGTGCTCAAGGACTCAGGTTCAGGCCTCTAGTCCCCACCTGCAAGGAAGAAGCTTCCTGAGGAGCGAAACAGAGCTGCATGTGTCTTTCTTTCTCTCTGTCTCTCTATATCTCCTCTCCCTTTTAATGCTCTCTGTCTTTATCTAAAATAATATTTTTTAAAAAAAGTGAATGGGATCAGGTGTTAGCACAAAGGATTAAGCGCATATGGCCCAAAGCACAAGGACCTGCATAAGGATCCCAGTTGGAGCCCCCGGTTCCCCACCTGCAGGGGAGTCGCTTCACAAGTGGTGAAGCAGGTCTGCAGGTATCTATCTTTCTCTCCCCCTCTCTGTCTTGCTTTCCTCTCTCTATTTCTCTCTGTCCTACCCAACAACAATGACATCAACAACAATAATGATAACCACAACAATAAAACAACCAGGGCAACAAAAGAAAAAAAAAAAGAATGGTGGATTGTCAAATTCTGATAGAAATAAACTATGAGATGGTTAGTTTTTCCTCTCAATATGAGATCTCAGTGGTTTCATAAAAGTGATAAGTAGATGGATGAAACTGGAGGTGATTATGCTTGGTGAAATAAGTAATGAAAGACAACTACTAGATAGTTTCACTCATACGTGGAATCTAAAGATCTTGTTTACATGAACTTGTCAAAAAAATTTAAACAAAACAGAAGCAAGTAAACTGTAAGAACTAGTGTAGTTATCTTTGCGAGGAAGGAGGGTAGGGATACAGAACTTTGGTGCTGAGTGTGGTGTGAAACTTACATTGTAATTTTATAGTCTTGTAGCATTACTAATAACAAATAAAAATATATATACACACACCAGCAAAAAAAAAAAAAGAAGCTATGAAAAGTCAAGAGTCACATGTCCAAAGACAAAAGGCAATTAACGCATTAACTCGGAGCTGCACTATAAACATGAAGTTATTTTTAGTTTTCCCTTCAGATCATCACTATATCTTTATGTAACTATTTTTCACTAGGTTTTTCATTATAATGAGAACAGTTACAGATTGATAGTACTTAGTTATGAAGAAATTGAGAGGGAATTAGATGCGTATGCTTGGTTTAGTAGTACAGCATTTAATAGAACAAATCTGAATTATTAAAATTAAAATATAGATTTACCCTTAAATAAATTAATTCCTTTTCTAGTCATTTGCCTTATGAGAATATTAGTCTGTTGTTTGGAGATTTGCCAGTATATTCATTGTGCAGTGTTTGTAATAATAAAAAAATATAAATTACTTAAACACTAATATACAGGCTTAAATAAATAGGGCTAATGCCATACTATGAAATGTTATTCAGGCCTAAAAATTACTCTAAACTCTATCATTGAACTTCAAAATAAACCTAAGAAATTTGGTAAAGATGGAAAAAGGAAGTATATCTAGAATACCAACAGTAAATGATTACCTATACACATGTGAAATACCTTATAAGGATTTTGATACTAACCTATGACAGTGGTTACACCTATGAAAAAAAGAGAAAGCAAGAACTTTCATATGATTGAACTTCTAAAAAACCATTGCATTCAATTTTATATCATAGTAACCACAAAAATAATCAAACTTGCGAAAGGTATTTTCTGAAAATTACTTGCACCTTTCTCCAATTCTTTCAAATTTAAAATAAGGTCACTTCTAAGTCTATGTCTATGTACAAAAATGACAGAGATTTATGTTGATAATTTTTCCATCAGAGTAATTCTGAAATAACCCTGAGTGTTTTGTTGTTGTTGTTGTTTTCCCCCTCCAAGCTTACCACGGGGCCTTGGTGCCTGTACCATGAATCCACTGCTCCTGGTGGCTATCTTTTCCATTGTTGTCATTGTTGTTGGATAGGACAGAGAGAAATTGAGAGAGGAGTGGAAGACAGAGAGTGGGAGAGAAAGACACATGCAGACCTGCTTCAGTGCCTGTGATGTGACCCCCCGTAGGTGGGGAACCAGGGGCTTGAACCGGGATCCTCGCACTTTGCACTATGTGGCTCAACTCTATACATCACTAGCTGGCCCCAATTTGGAGGCTTCTAACCATGCTAAATAGACTTGACAAATCTAATAATCTATTCTTAAACAAAGAGAAAATTCAAAAACACACAAAACAACTACATCAAATACTAGGCAGGAGATATCATGGGATAATCCTCTCAGGCATGAGAAGAAAAGAAAGGGAGACCTTGATTTTCTAAGTTTACTTCCTCAGTACTGATCCAGTTTGTAATGCAGAGAAGGGACTGAGAAAAACAAAAAGATAAACAAACACAAAAACGAGTCAACAACAACAAAACAAACAAACAAAAAACAGCTGCCTTGCTGAGCTGATTAGAGAGATTAGAATTTAGGTAAGTGAACATGCAACATGGCTAAAGTTTGACCATTCCTAGACAGGGAATGCCTCACATAGACAACTTTGAAGACACTTATCATCAGGAAGCTCTTGAATCTTTAAGTGCTGAACAGAACAGAGGAGAAAAGCAGCCCAGAAGCCAGAGAAAGAATTACAGAGAGGAATCAACTAGAACATTGCTGATACTCTTAGAAAAATGCAAATACTTTGTATTTTCTTCAGCCAGAATGAAAACCAATTAAATATAGGTGATACCTCTATGCTTATACCTTAGTATTAAGATAAAATAATCCTAAAGACTGCTGTGGATCACACTAAAATTTATAAGATAAAAATCTGGTGGAAAAATAATTTATTTCAAGCAACTTAACAAAGAGTAGATAGAATCCTCCACATTATGTGAACACAAGTTAAGGCACTAAATCATGTAAAATTCACAATGTCTAGCACCTATCAAAATTCACCAGAGAGCAGGTGATGGCACACCTGGTTTAGAGCACATGTTACAATGCACAAGGACCCAGGTTTGAGCCCCTGGTCCCCACCTGCAGGGGGAAAGATTTGAAAGGGGTGAAGCAGTGCTGCAGGTGTCTCTCTGTCTATCTGCCTCTTTATCTTCCCCTCTCCTCTCAATTTCTGACAGTTTCTAGCCAACAAATAAATAAAGATAATTAAAAAAATTAAAAAATCAAAACACCAGCATTTTAAAAGCAATAAAGCAAATTTCATAGGCTCATAAAAGCAGGCGAACAAATAACTAATAAAAACAGACTTAGAATTTATGGGATGAGAATACAAAGGCAGTGATACAATTATAAACACCTACCATAGATTCAAGGAGGTAAGAAAAGATATGAGAAAGTAAATGTGTTTTTTTTTAAAGTAAATACGAAATGTGTAGCAACTGAAAACTAATATACCTGAAGGAATTACCAAAAAAAACATTAAATGCAGCTGCCATCAAACTACACATTACAGAAGAAAAGCAAATGAATCTGAAGACAGAGCAATAAAATTACCCCAAAGGAAGAACAGAGAGAAAAAGGTCTTGGGGGACATGAGTGATTTGTGAGACAGGCACCTACCAACATGTTGCTGGTGTCCTATTAGGAAGAAATGAGGGAGGCCTGATGGTGGCACACCTGGGAGAGCACAAAATATTATCTTTTTTAAAAAATTATTTATTTATTCCATTTTGTTGCCCTTGTTGTTTTTATTGTAGTAGTTATTATTGTTGTTCTTGTTGTTGGTTAGGACAGAGAGAAATGGAGAAAGGAGGTGAGCCAGAGATGGGGAGAAAAAGATAGATACCTGCAGACCTGCTTCACCGCCTGTAAAGTGACTCTCCCCTGCATGTGGGGAGCCTTCTTACTTCCTCTCTCTCTCCTCTCTAATGAAATGTAGAACTTAAAAAAGTAATTATAGATCAGAAAGCAAATCAGCAGTATGATCAGCTCTAAGACCTTGACTTCATTACTGGGTACCATAGAATTCTGATAAGTGTGGTCTAGTAGGTAACACAGCAGATAAAGCACTGGACACCCAACCATGAGTCCCAAGTCCAATGACTGCAGCACATGCACCAGAGTGTTGCATTAGTAGTTCCCCTCCTCCTCCTCCTCCTCCTCTTCCTCCTCCTCCTCCTTCTTCTTCTATTTTAATATTGATTCCCTTTTGTTGCCCTTGTTGTTTTATTGTTGTGGCTATTATTGTTGTTGTTTCTGATGTCATCGTTGTTGGATAGGACAAAGAGAAATGGAGAGAGGAGGGGAAGACAGAGAGGGAGGGAAAAAGATAGACACCTGCAGACCTGCTTCACCGCTCCTGAAGCGACTCCCCTGCAGGTGGGGAGCCAGGGGGCTCAAACCGGGATCCTTGTGCCAGTCTTTGCACTTTGCTTCACCTGAGCTTAACCTGCGGTGCTACCGCCTGATTCCCAGCTTTAGTTCTTTCTCTTTACATCAGGCTCAACCTGACACTGTTAACTGGCTACGGAAGAAGGGCAAACGCTAGAAGAAGAAGTTCTTTCTCTGTCAATGCCTCTATCTATCTCACTAGTAAATGATAAATTCTTTTAAAAGATAGTTTTTAAGGAGACACTTAATGGCACACCCGGTTAAGTGCACGTTACAATGTACAAGGACCCAAGTCTGAGCCCCCATCCCTGCCTGCAGGGGGAGAGCTTTGTGAGCGGTGAAGCAGTGTTGCAGGTCTCTCTCTGTCTCTCTCCCTCTCTACCACCTCCTTATCTCTTGATTTCTGGCTGTCTCTATCTAATAAACAAATAAAGATAATTAAAAAACATTTTTAAAGGTAGAATAAAATTTGTGGACACACAGAAAACAAAGACAAGTAATCCCCAATGAATCTATACTATAAAAAATGCTGAGGGAATGAAAAAATAACCCTAGGGAGACCAGCGTGCGGTAGCACCGTGGATTAAGCACACATGGCCCAAAATGCAAGGACCAGCATAAGGATCCCAGTTCCAGCAGCTCCCCATCTGCAGGGTGGTCACTTCACAGATGGTGAAGCAGGTCTGCAGTTGTCTATCTTTCTCTCCCCATCTCTGTCTCCCCTCCTCTCTCAATTTCTCTCTGTCCTATCCAACAACAAGGACAGCAACAACAACAATGATAATAATAACAATGACAAAGATGAACAACAAAAGGGAAAAATACCCTCTAGGAGCAGTGAATTTATAGTGCAGGCACAGAGTCCCAGTGATAACCCTGGAGGCAAAAAAAAAAAAAAAAGAAAGAAAGAAAGAAAGAATAACCCTGATGGATATTTAAATAAAAAGATAAAGAACTGATAAAATATTAGACATTTAAATAAATACAAAGTATAGGTTTCTCAGTAAGCCTTTTTTAAATTTATTTTTCTTTCTATTTTATTATTAGATAGGACAGAGAGAAATTGAGAGCAGAGGAAGAGGTAGAGAGGGAGAGAGAAAGACTTTTGCAGACTTGCTTCAAGGGTTATGAAGCTTTCCCCTCTCCCTACCTGTAGGTGGGGACTGAGGCCTTGACCGCAGGCCCTTGCCCTTGGACACCGTAATATCTACACTTAACCAAGCATGCCACCGCCCATATTATTCTTTTATCATATTTTACAAATATTTGCTAAAAGAGCCTAAGGTTGCTATATAAAGATCCAATGAAGTATGGTCACTTCATCCTAAGAAAGTAACTCAGAAAATAAAAAATATATATATAGTGAACACTTTCATCAGTTGCAAAGCATCTTCTCTGTGTTTTATAAAAATTTGTCTGGACTTTTCCTCAGTGATGACATTTCTGTTTGAGACTTTACTCACTGGCACTAATTCTATGACCCAACTGTCTCCCTCCTTGTAATTTAGGCTTCCAGATATTTAGACTTCTTCACTGAACACAGCAGGGCACCACTGTTGATTGGCTACTTCTAACTTAGTTTCTGCCATACTTACCCCGGGTCTCAGGAATTTGCATGTATGTGCTCTTTAATGTCCATAGACTAACTGTTAACTTTAAAGTTGCTACACAGGCAATTTTTTCCCTAGCTGTATTTGAAAAGAAGATGAAGTTGTTCACACAAAGCCCTCAAAAACATTACAAAGTCTTACTCTTAACTTGTAAAGAACAAAACAAAATAAAAAAGAGAAAAGAACTTTTAAAAACCCATCCTGCAGAGAGACAGATGTAGAAACAGGGTTATTATCTCAAGTACAGGGTGGTTTGCAGCCAGTAACAGAAGCATCAGTATGGGATCTTGCGGAACATGCACACATGTCATCACCGTTAAGTAAAGTAATTACAGATTTGGCAACAGTGCAGCTTTTTATTTGCCAAAATGTGGTGGTTTAAGTAGCAAATGATTACCACCACTTTGAGCAGGTCTGATCATCCATCACTTATTAATTCCCTTGGCACGCTTGAGAAGCCGGGCTGAGTCTGAGCAAATGAGCCAGTATGGCTCCAGTTAAACGAAACTCACTTCACAGTCTGATCTTTCCTCAAAATTCCAGTGTGATTGTGAAATACAGGGATGTATAGAATGGGTTAGCGTGTCTGTCATACTAGAAAATGTTTATTGGGAGGGTGACTCTATCTTCAGTCATTGTTAAGGTTGAGGTTTTCCTCAGAGTTCATGTTAAAGATACAAAGCAAATGATTGCCTCTTGATGTTACGATTTCTCAGTTATACATCTCTGATTATATCTTAGGAATGCTCTGTTCAGATAATTTCTTGCATTGTTCAAATTTTCTCAACTTAAATATATTTTGTTAGATTCTCAAAATACATAGCCATTGACTTTTTGCCTTAGATTATGTCATTTTATTTTTTATTATTTTTAAAATATATATTATTAGCTTGATTTTACTGAAAGACTGAGAGAGATTGACCAGAGGTCAGCTCTGGTTTATGGTCATGCCTGGGAAAGACACTGGAACTTTGGAGCCACAGGCATAAGCTTTTTTGCATAACCTTTATGTTATCTCCTCCACCCTTAGATAATGTTCTAACTAAAATCTTACTGTTAAGAGAATTTATTATTACTTAGATTATATTGCATTAATGTATGTTTTTCTTCTTTATTTTCTTTTCTTCTCCATTGTAGTGTAAACTCAACAAGGGCAGGACTATTATTTGTCAGTATATCAGTACCAGACTCATTTTCCAAATGAGAAAAGCTTTCCAGAAAGTAGACAATGCTTGATAACTTTATTTTTTTAAATTTCTTTTCATATTTATTTATTTTCCCTTTTGTTGCCTTTGTGGTTTAACGTTGTTGTGGTTATTGATGTTGTTGTTGTCGGATAGGACAGAGAGAAATGGAGAGAGGAGAGGAAAAAAGAGAGGGGGAGAGAAAGACACCTATATACCTGCTTCACAGCTTACAAAGCAACTACCCTGCAGTTGGGGATCTGGGGGCGATTCCCCTGCAGTTGGGGATCTGGGGACTCTAACCGGGATTCCTTGCGCTTTGGGCCACGTGTGCTTAAACCTCTGCGCTAGCACCTGACTCCTGCTTCATAACTTTATTATTCTCTTTCTGAAGACAAAGTAAAGCAATTTTTTAAATATTTATTTTCCCTTTTGTTCTCCTTGCTGTTTAACATTCTTATGGTTATTATTGTTATTGATATAGTCATTGTTGGATAGGAGAGAGGAGGGGAAGACAGACAGGAGGAGAGAAAGACAGACACCTGCAGACCTGCTTCACTGCTTGTGAAGTGACTCTCCTGCAGGTGGGGAGCCAGGGACTGGGACCAGGATCCTTAAGCTGGTCCATGCGCTTTGCTCCACGTGCGCTTAACCTACTGCGCCACCACCGGATTCCCAAAGTAAAGCAATTTATCCACAGAAGTATCACCATTATTTTGTTCTGTTTGTTTTTAACACAATGCTGGAGAACAAACCCAAGGCCTCATATCTGTGTGATGCCTTTGAGCAGTCTTCCTAGCCCAATTTGTTAATCTCTGTTTTTTTGACACAGAGAAAGAGATACAAAGAGATAAGAGAGGAAAGAAGACAAATGTATCTCTCCACCATCCATGGAATTCTGTTCATGATGTCCGTGGTCTTTCCATGTGGTGCCAAGGATCAATCCCAGGACCCCATTCATATTAAGATGTGCATTCTAGACAGTGATTCAACTCCTTGTTAGGGACAGTAATGAGGAACTGGACACCTGGAATCTCAGATAGCTAGGACATGTCACTTTGTTTCATGTTATCACATGTTTCCCCATACCAATGGGAAAGAAAGGTTTCATCAGGAACTGGTAAAACGATTTTCTGAAAGCATAAAGGAAGCACCTTTACTTAGAAGAAGGAAGTTTAGAATAGTAACTGCATCTGAGAAACTGAACCCCAATAGGAAAGACAGGTGATCTCAATGGACCAATGGGAAACTAAGTCTCATGTGTGATATAGATCAAAGATATAAGAGAAGGAAAGGCCCATAGGGGGGCCATTATACACTCTCCATGACCCTTCAGGATCTGTCACCAGGAGTTTCCCATTACACTCTAATATTGTTTTTGCATAACTTTTACATCACATCTTCGTAATAAAAAAGTTTGTATCTGACATACCTAATCACAGAGACTCCTGTAATTCTTTTGAAGAAGGCATTGAGAACAAACCCTCTCAAGAGTAAAATGGTGGTCCTAGGACATAATCAATTTCTCTCTCAACTTGCTTGCAAATGTCTTTATTATAAATAAGTAGGCATACCTATAAAACATTATTTTTATTTGAATTTGAAATGCCCATGGCTGGCTACCTGAGGTAACAAGCATGAAATCCTTGACATTTTACACTGATACAGAAATTTAAGCTGTAGAATATTTTTCACAGGTAACACAATTTTTCTTAATCTATTTTATTAGTGACTTAATAATGAATGACAAAATTATGAGGTAAGAGGGGTACAATGAATTTAATTCTCAGCACTGGAGTTCTGTATCCCATCCCTTCCACTAGAAGCTACTCTATTCTTGATCTCTCTGGGAGGGTGGAGCAAAGATCTTCATGGGGTGCAGAAGGTGGGAGGTCTGGCTTGTGTAATTGCTTCTCCACTGAACATGGGCATTGGCAGGTCAATCCATACTCCCAACTTGCTTCTGTCTTTCCCTAGTGGTGTAGGACTCTGGGGAGGTAAGGTTCTAGGACACATTGGTGAGGTCATCTGCCCAAGGAATTCAGGTTGTCATCATGGTAACATCTTTGACCTGGTGGCTGAAAAGTATTTAGATATGAAGCAGAAAAAAATTGTTTAATAATCAGGAACCTAAAGGTAAGAATAGAGCAGATGAGATTTGGGTTCTTCATGTTGTAAGAAGCCAGGAAGTCTATTTTAGGTATGTTCTGATAGGCCCATGACTTTACTATTTTTGCCTGGGCTGGACAGCTAGCATGCAGATGGGCTAAAAGTATTGTGGGGAGGATTGTTTCAGAGTTGTGAATAGGACTAAAAAGTTGGATCAGGGCAGACAGTAACTCCCAAATATGGGAAAAGTATATGAATACTGTTAACTATACACCCCTTCAATCTTACCCAGGGCCCATGCCTATTCATATTTAGCACAGGAGCCTGTGTAACCTCTGCATCCCTCTTGGTCCGAGCTCACATTCTGTTGTCATAGCTAGGAATATTCTAAACTGCACACATTTTGGGAGAAATTGTTCCTCAAGCCTCCCTTGAGGAGAGTAGAGCAATTTCTACCACTGTTACTCTACATTGAGCACAAGGTTCTGTAGAGCCCCACAAGAGGGTTTATGATGTCATTCCTGTGGGATATGACCAGTGATGATGTAGAGAGGGACCTGTTAGAGATCATATCTGTGTGGGAATCCCAGGGTTCCCTGACTATGGCCCCAGATTATGGGGTGGCCTGGCGGTGACCAAAAGAACCATTAGAGTGTGCAGGTCTCTTGTCCTTATCCAGCTTTTATAGCCCTGACTTTCTCTACCAGAGTTAGGTTTAGAGTGATTGAATGAAGTAAAATAGGGAGTAGGTGAGGAGGGTATCTATATCTAGGTAGAAAATATATGATTATGTACTTTATGTTGTCCTTTATAAAAAGATATTTCTACTTTCTCAATTTACTGGGTCTCAGTAGATTATTATGCCCTTTTACTTTAAGATACATATTTTCTCCAAACTTATGGATACATGTATGTGCACATGTGCCCTATCTCATGGACCCTCGTCTAAATCTAGGTTCTATAACTTTGTTAGGAGGTGTACTACCCAAAATGGAACTAAGGAACCCTATGAGCTATGAAAGGTCTTACCCGAGTATTGGAGCTAGAGGATAGATGCCCCAAGTCTGGCATCTCTGGATACTGTCTGAAGTGAATCATGTTGAAGTGGCACTGGTTGCACTGACTTGGTTGATATCAACAGATGAAGTATCGAATGGTATGGATCATAAGAAGCATACAGGAAAACAAGCAAAGCCCCCAGGTTTCCATACAAGACCTTACCATGATTTATGTCATTTAAAGCTATTTATAAATAACTACATTATATACTATAAAGATCAGAACCTAGGTGCCCCAAAACAGATGAATGTCTGGGAAAGTTCTGATATATATAATGGAATACTACTCAGCTATTAGGAAGAATGAACCCACCTTCTCAGACTCATTTTAGACAGAGCTAGAAGGAATTATGTTAAGTGAGATTAGACAGAAAGAGAAAGATGAGTATGGGAAGGTCCCACTCATAAACAGAAATCGAGAAAGAACAGAAAGGGAAACTCAAAGCAGAATTTGACTAAGTGTAGAGTATTTCACCAAAGTAAAAAACTTTGACGGGATGGGAGAGTAGATTTTCAGCTCTACTGTAGGGGATAGAGACACACACATACTCCTATTAACTTTTAGTCTTATAAATCACTAATCAATATGAGAGGGGAAAATAGATTGAGTATGTAATGCATAGAATTCAGCTCTGCATATATATTACTTTGGCCTAAGCACTTAAGGTTTCAAATTAATAAACTGACTGAATTTCCACACCAGGCTTACGTTGTATTTGCATTTCTAATAATAACTTTTTTTGAACGATTAAATCTTCTGCAACCTTAGACCAGGGAGACCAGAAGCAGTTTTTTTTTAAACAAACTTATATCTGATTTATAAATACACTACATTTTATTATGAAGGTAATAAATTCGTAATCACAAAGTACCTGTTTAAGATATGTTTTCTTCTTCAGTCCATACACTGCTTAATGAAGGCTTTCTACATCAAAGAAAAATGATGGATAAAGAAAAAGTACTCATGTTTTCATACAAAAAATTCAAAATATTTTTTAAAAAGCATACAAGTCTCACTAATTTTCAAAAGGAATAGAAAATGTACTCCCTCTGTTTCCAAGAACAAATGTCTTAGGTTGACACTATGACTTAGGTATATATGTCAGTGTATATGGTTGCCTACATCTGCTTCATTTTAGTCCTTCATAGTGGAGACAGTCAAGGACAATTATACACTCTTTAGCACAAGGATACAAGTTTAGATGCAAATAATTGGTACAAAAATCTAATCTGCTAATTATCACTTTATAACTATGATATAGTCAACTTTCCAACTTATCTAAGCATATCCGTTTCCAGGTGAAATTTGCCATGGATTAGAATTCCCAAGGAAATTCTAGCTCAGTACTAATTTCATGCACAGTTGAATGTGTTAATATTAATATGACTTTAATATTTTATTAAATTAAAATACAAATGGCTGTATTTTGCTTTCTATTTTTAAAATCAACAGCTTGTGCAAACTGTAGCCACCAAGCCTAGGAAAAAAATGGTAAAGATACATTTTATGGCCCCATTTTTCCTTTTCTATGTATTTAAAGATGAACATGTTTTAAATATAATCCAAACAAGTGTATTCGGTATGATAAAATTCTTCCACATAGTCCAATACTAGATGATAAGAATGTCTGTTTATTTATTATTTATTTTTTATTTTCATCACAACTCTATTGCTTTCACAAAAGGCCAACTTTTTCAGATGGAGAATGGTGCTGTTCTCTTCCTCATCCTCTATCTCTTATATAAATAAACACTAGAAAGGAAAAAAAAAAAGATCAGCTGTAGTCTTATTTTCACTTTTGAAATTGCTAGGTAATTTTAAGATTTTATTTATATATGCAGTATTTTATTTCAACTTACACTTGTACACAAGAAAAAGTGTAGAGGATCTGGGTGATGACTACCTTCCCAAGATGGAGTTGATTTTTCTTATAACAAGAAGCTGATGTAAGAGTATGTCATTTTGATCCAATAAGTGTGAGGCTTTAGGTATTTTGAAGGTTGATCCTTTTTGATTTACCTTTACTCTTAAAGTATAGACCTCTAAAATTCCCAGTTAAAATTTAGGATGTGAACTGAGACCATACTATGTAAACCACAAATTACACATCTTAGTTTCTCAGTAGTTGTCTTATGCATGGAATTTGAAATGTAAAAACAGGGCTCCAAAAATGCCTTGAGGAATACAGTTTGGGGCTCACTTTATACATCTTCCACCCCTTTTCAATCCCTCTAAACTGTGACCTTTCAAGTCTTTTGTGCCTTCTCTACTTTCTGTTGCCTCTGAAATGTAACTTGTTTTCTAGCTTTTGTTTGTTTTATTTTCTATTATTATTATTATTATTACTTAACCAAATTATTGTTCAATTCTGGTTTAAGGTTAAGGGTTAAAAGCAGGACTTCAGAGCCTCAGGCATTAAAGCTTTTTACATAACCATTATGCTATTTTCCAGCCTCAAACAGTAGCTTTTATAGTCATTTCCAGAGCAGTGTGGTTAATTACAAACTGTTCCATTATAGCCAGGAGATAGTTTTTATTTGTTTGCTCTTTAACCATTATTATAAAAACAAGCAGGGTGTTGACCTAGTGTAGTGGCTCTGCACAAGGGCTCTCAAGCCTGAGGCAGTAGAACTTCAGGTTCAAACTCCAGTCTCACCAGCAACCAGAGGTTCACCACTCTGGTTAAAGAAAATAATAATAGAAATACTTTGGGGGCAGGCAGTAGTGCACCGGGTTAAGCACACAAAGTACCAAGTGTAAGGACCAGCACAAAGATCCCCATTAGAGGTTAGAGCCTCCAGCTTTCCACCCTCAGTGGGGTTGGGAGGTCGCTTCATAGGGGTGGAGCAGGTTTGCAGATGTCTATCTTTCTCTTCCACTCTATCTTCCCTTCCTCTCTCAATTTCTCTTTCCAGGAGCAGTGGATTCGTGGTGCATGCAGGAAAGAAAAAGAAAAAGAACCTGTAGTTTTGTTTTGTTTTGCCTCCAGGGTTATTACCGGGGGCTCTGTGCTTGCACCACGAATCCACTGCTCCTGGAGACCATTTTTTCCCCTTTTGTTGCCCTTGTTGTTTTATCATTGTTGTGGTTATTATTATTGTTATTGATGTCATCGTTGTTGGATAGGACAGAGAGAAATGGTGAGAGGAGGCGAAGACAGAGAGGGGGAGAGAAAGGTAGACACCTGCAAACCTGCTTTACCGCCTGTGAAGCGACTCCCCTGCAGGTGGGGAGCCAGGGGCTCCAACCAGGTTCCTTAAGCTGATCCTTGCCCTTTGAGCCATGTGTACTTAAACCGCTGCGCTAACGCTGGACTCCCAAGCTGTAGTTTTTTTTGTATGCTATTTGTTGTTGCTGTATGGAACCATTTTGTTAGATAGCATTTGTTACTGGATTTGCTATTATACTTAAAAGTGCTGTCAGAGTTTATTGCACTGAATTGATGTCTATGACTGTGTGTGTGTGTGTGTGTGTGTGTGTGTGTGTGTATTTTTTTTTTCAAACTCACCAGCTGTACTCTGGAAAGGACACTATCTTTCTTCTGACATCTCCCTTTCTCCCCTCTTCTTTCTAAAGGTTATTTCTTGTCCTCCCTCCAAAAATGTAAACAGATAAAATGTATTTTTCATAGATATATATTTGGTCTTCACTCACAGTCCCTGACTCATAACTTCCCCAAATCTTGGAAATTCCTAAGTACTGAGAACTATCTTGGTGTATAGTGATATGTCAACGGGTGAGTTTCACAAGTACTTAGAGTAAGGACTAATTGTCAAAGGAACCAGTTAAGTAATCGAGGGTTGGAGCTTTTGACCCCAGACCTCTGACCACAGGGAAGATTAAGGTTCTAAGATTGAGTTCAAGAGCCAACTATGATTATATAGTATTGTGAGTTCAGTAGCTAATGGGCAATGATTTAATTGCAGGGTAATTTTTGTTAATGAACTTTTCACTCAGCCCTTAGACACTGAAAGCATTGTAAACTATGAGGACCAGTTCTGATTTCTTTGGAGGTCAAACTGTATTAGATTTTTCTTCAAAAGAATCCTACATTAGATATTTCCAGGCATGCATAAGCAGTTTCAGACCATCGAGTTGATCACAAAGAAATTATATTGGTATGACAACCCTTCAGCTTCATTACTCAGGTGAGACCTTTCCTTTTATAGTACACTCTAATTTCATCTCAGGTAGTTCACTTTCTAACAAAGCCGCATAACCTAGATATACACCAGTTTCTGTGAGAGAGAGCTTATGTGCTCACGTATCCATAAACTACTGCAAAATATATACCTGAAAGCAGAAGTACACTAGAGTTTGCAGTGAGTACCTCCCTAACACTTCCTCTCCACTATTCCAAGCTTTGGGTCCATGATTGCTCAACAATTTGTTTGGCTTCGTATGTTAACTCTCTTTTCAATCACCAGGTTCCAGATGCCACCAGGATGCTGGCCAGGCTTCCCTGGATTGAAGACCCCACCAATGTGTCCTGGAGCTCAGCTTCCCCAGAGACACACCTTACTAGGGAAAGAGAAAGGCAGACTGGGAGTATGGACCGACCAGTCAACGCCCATGTTCAGTGGGGAAGCAATTACAGAAGCCAGACCTTCTACCTTCTGCAATACTCAATGACCCTGGGTCCATGCTCCCAGAGGGCTAGAGAATGGGAAAGCTACCATGGGAGGGGGTGGGTTATGGAGATTGGGTGGTGGGAATTGTGTGGAGTTGTACCCCTCCTACCTTATGTTTTTGTTCATTAATCCTTTCTTAAATAAACATTTTTTAAAAAAAGAAATTATATTGGTATAGAGAATTCTGTGCTAAGCAGATCATGCTATGAGACACAGCATCTTCTCTCTCTCCCTCTCCCCTTCCCTCCCTCCCTCTCTCTCTCTTCCTCTATCTCTATCTCTCTTTCCATAGCTGTGACCAGTTCTTTACAAATTCCATATTATATTCCAGCATTTCTTTTCTGGTAGTTGCATGTTTAAAGGCCTATCTCTATATTGCTTATCTTCAGAAAGTTTTTCTTACTCCTACTTTCTTGAAAGTAATATAAATCACTAACTAGTTTGAATAATAAACAAATAAATGGTATATAATTTTTCATTCCCTTTCACAAACTAAAATCTAATTACTCAGCATGCAGAGATATAATCTAATATTATCAATACATACTGAGCAATCTCAGATTTCCCAATCTGTTTGAATTTGTAATGTAATATTTCTTAAGAATTTTTTTTTCTTTTGAGCAGTCTAACTTATCTGTATCACCAAGCAATGATGTGTGGATGGTTTTTCAAAAAAATATAATGAAATGGTGGATGAATCTCTGCTAGTATTCTTGAGCTCAGTGATATATTTACTTCCTCTTCATCTTTAAAAGACCATGACATGCATCAAACTGAATTACAGATTATTATATTTCTGTAAGTGGTAGAAATTTAATTAATATTACCATTTGAAAAATATCAAATGGACAACAATCTTTTATTGGAACACTAGCCTATAAAACAAGAACAAAAAATATACTCATTTTGAGCATAAATAAGATAATACAGCAATAAGAGAATCAATGCCACTAGTCCTACCACTTCTATAACTTTGACCTGCTAATATTATGATTGACACATAAGACCTCAAAATCATTAAAAACAAATGCTCTGTATTCATAGACACATTTGAAAATAGAATGCTTAAAAGTGATTCAATTGGATGTAGTGGAAATAAAATGATCCCTAACCCCAAGAAGATAGTCATACATCCGTTTGTGTTTTTTGTGGTCTGCAGAAAAAGGTTTTTTGGTTGTTATTTTTTACTTTAAAAAGATGTACAATGAAATTTTTTAGTATATGTACATATTGAGAGATAATACCATAATCAAGTTAACTAAGCATCAATTACCTTACCCTTTCTGTGTATAGTAAAACTAAGATCTACTCTTTTAACTCCTTTATGTGTACAGTATGATATTATTGACTGTAGTTACTACACTGTGTATTACATCCTCAGAACTTACACATGTTATAATTGAAAGTTTGTCCCCATTGATAGGCATTTCCCTAACTCTCTCCAGCTTCTAGAAACCAACATTTTTAGTCTTTGTTTCTGTAGTCCAATTTACTGGGTTCTATATATAAATGAGACCATATATTGTATGTTTTTCTGTGTTCAGCTTATTTCATTTACCTTTGTTTCTTCCAGTTTCATCTATGTTATTGCAAGTGGTAGAACTTCTTTTTATATGGCTGTCTAATAAGTATGCATGCTTGATCTTCATATCAATTTTAATTAGTCTCTTTTTTTTATTTAAGAAAGTATTAATTAACAAAACCATAGGGTAAGAGGGGTACAATTCCACACAATTCCCACCACCCATTCTCCATATCCCACCCCCTCCCCTGATAGCTTTCCCATTCTCTATCCCTCAGGGTCATTGTGGGTTGCAGAAGGTAGAAGGTCTGGCTTCTGTAATTGCTTCCCCGCTGAACATGGGCGTTGACTAGTCGGTCCATACTCCCAGTCTGCCTCTTTCTTTCCCTAGTAGGGTGAGTCTCTGGGGAAGCGGAGCTCCAGAACACATTGGTGGGGTCTTCAGTCCAAGGAAGCCTGGCCGGCATCCTGATGACATCTGGAACCTGGTGACTGAAAAGAGAGTTAACATACCAGTTAACATAAAAGAGAGTTAACATAACATTCTTTAGGGAAGCTGAAAGTTCCAGGTTCATTTCCCAGTACTACATATGCAGAGCAGTACTTTACTCTCTTAGTATATGCTTATCTCATAAACAAATAACTAGTCTTTTAAAAGGGAAACAGAAATGAATTATATGATGAATTTTTTATTGTATTTATTTATTTTAAAAAGGAGACATTAACAAAATTGTAGGATAGGAGGGGTACAACTCCACACAATTCCCACCACCTGATCTCTATATCCCCTCCCCTCCCCTGATAGCTTTCCTATTCTTTATCGAATTATTTTATAAAGTCATTGTCAAGACCAGTACTAAGGAGCTCCTCTAACATTTTTGTTCTAGGAATACTACAGGTTTTGTCTTACATATAAGACTTTAATTCTTTTCAAGTTAACATTTATGTATGGTGCAAAATAAGGCTCCAATTTAATCTTTAGCTTGTGAAAAAAGTTTCTTAATGGTATGAATTAGAGAAATTATCTTTTAATCATTACTTATATTTGATTCTCTTGTCAAAGATTAGCTGGCCACATATGTAGTGGTTTCTGTCCTATTACATAGTCTATGTGTATATTTTTAGTGCCAATACTATACATTATTTTGATAACTAAAATTTTATAATATATTTTAGAGTTAGGGAGTCAGTTGCTTCCAGTCATGCTCTTTTTCAATATTGTTTTAGCTATTTAGTGTCTTTTGTGGTTCCACACCAATTTTAGAATGGTTTTAACTAATTCTGTGGAAAAAACACCTTTATAGTTTTATGGTTTTGTGTGTAGCTTGTTGATCACCTTGACTAAAATGAAAATTTGAACAGCTCTAACTTTTCAGGCCGATAAGCATGAGGTCTCTTCTTATTTATTTATGTCCTTTTCAAGTTTCTTCATCAATGTTTTATAGTTTTCAATGTTACAGAGTACCAAAAGACTTGAAATTGCTTCTACTTATTTTCATTATTTTATTATTTTAAACTATGTTTCTTCATTAAATTTGATTTTAATGAAAGTATTTTTTTCTTTTCATCTGCTAATTGTTCTGTAAGTTAATTGTATTTGTGTATTGATTTGTATATTTTATCTGACATGTTTCAAATGGGGTAAGGAAAATGAAAAGAGACACTTCAATGGATGTTGCTTATTTACTTTGTAAGGAAAATAAGAAGTGTTCCATCTCTTTCTATATTGATGTCTGTTCAGAATTTCAGCTCTAGAATCTAGGCTGTGTGACAAACTTGATGTCTCATTCTATTTTTTCAGGCTTCCAACTCATGTTGGATAATAGCAAGATTTCCTTTGTATATTACATTGGAACTCTTTTAAAAGCAATGATTTTCTCTTTAAGAAAATATATGAACCCCTTTATGAGGAAATTTGAGCTCTGATGTGCTTGGATATAACCAAAAAAAATCCCTAATGTAGACCAAGCTGTGAAATTGTGCTAACAAAATAGAATGTAGAGTTACCACTGAGAAAAGTTTGCATAATCATATATGCTGAACATTAGTAAACAAACAGTTCTGAATTTTTTAAGGTCCCAGAGAATTTACAAAAGGAAAAATATCTATAAACTAACCACTTGTGTGTATTTTGTCTTATTTTCCATAGTGACAGGTCCTTGGAATCATTTTGCACTCTATTTCCAAATTTTGGGGTCTCAGAATTAAAAATATGTTCAGCAAGCATGAGTCTGGAAGTTATATATTTGTTGCCTTCTATGCAAATATACATCAGGAAAACATAACTTTATTCACTATGGGTTGACTGAAAACCTAGATTTCCTCAAAGAATTCTACTCTCCATTCCTCCCTTCTTCCCTTTCCTTCTTTCACTCTTTCTTTCTCTCTCTCTCTCTCCCTTCCTCTCTTTATTTCCATCCCTTATAGAAACAAAAAGAAAGAAAGAAAGAAAGATATATATGAAGAAAACAAGGGACAGAAAGAGGGACACTTGTAGCACGTGTAGCACTGTTCCACCACTTGTAGGTGGGGCGAGAAGGCCAATTCTTATGCATAGAAACAGATGCACAACTGCCTGACTTTTGTCTACATTCTTATTGATAAGATTAGCCCCTGATGAGTTGATTTTGTGGCACTTTTTTCCTATCCTTATATCTAGGTACCATTCTGATATTCAAACACATTCTGATATTCCTCCGACTAGTTGACTCCCCATAGAGTTTCTCTGGCCCTGATATCTATCCAGACATGACTACGATGAGAAGACTACCTCAAGGGTTGACTCCAACCTGATATTTGTTCCTTTATAAGCACACCACCCTTTTCAGATTTCTACCAAGATATTTGTTTTATTAAAATGTTCACATTATGTTACTGTCATCATCATTACACATTAGTGGAAGTATCATGAAAACAAATTCACATCTTAAAACTATTGTTAAGGCTTCTCACTTGTCAAGTTTGGGTCCTAAAATAGATAATCCGAGACTAAACCCAAGTGAAAAAAAGTAGATGTTGAAATTTCCCTTGTAGTACCAGGATTCTGCTATTGATGAGATGCTCACATTACCTCCATCATTAAACAAGAATGGGTTTTATGTGCAAGAAGAAGCCTGATGGGTACTCCCTGTTATTTGGAAATCCACAATTACATAAAGCACATTTCCCAAACAAACTTTTGTCTCTTGATATAAGGATGTATTTTGAACATTGTTGTTGATAAAGGTTTCTTTTCAGAATATGAAATGTAAAATGAAACTTTTTTTTACAGAGCAATATTGTGATAACTTTTGGTTAACACCAACTTGTGCATCAATTGCAATTAGAAAGTATGGAATCTTTCTAATCCGGCTCCTTTTGCTACTGGTGCTTTCTAGAATAATGTGATGACTGGATCTCAGAATGTGGGTTTGCTACAGGCAGCATCATGCATCAGACATTTTATGGTCCACCTATTTCCTGATCAAAGGAGATGTTCCAAACCCATTTTCATCAACATTTGCAGATGCTCTCCCCTCCAAATGTCTTTTTAAGTATCCAGACACAGCAGTATGGCTCTTCCTCTGGGTAGCAAGCTCCTCTTCTGGCTACAAGAATAGTTATATGCTCCAATAGACAAGATCTTCCAAAGGCCCCATATTTTAAAAACAAAATATTATTTTAGGTTTAAATACCCAAGTCCTTACAACTAAGAAGTTGCTGGATGAGAAGTGTGATGAAGCACTCCCTCCTTTTCACAAAAAAAAAAAAAAATTCAGGATAGAAGGAGGAAGAGTTGGATGAGATTCCTGGGACAGTTTCAGGACAGGAGCGCCACTGACAATGGGAGGAAATATCTTTGTCTCTGTCATTATGCCGCCAGGAGTGCTTGAATCTCAGCTGCACACAGTGGGAGATGGGAGCTCTCAGAAGAGGCAGATGGAGCATGCAGAAGCTAGGAAGCAGAGGCTTCAACTCTACTTGGAACATTCTCTCTTCTCCTTTGTCACAATGCCTGAGATTTTGAACTTGCTTGTTCTGTTCTGCAATTGAAAGCAAAGAGTTACTGCCAAGAGGAGAGCCTAAGTCTTCCACTGATGTTTCTCCCAACCTTATCTCTGCAGCACCAGAAAGAAAAAAAAAAACAGAATCAGGGAAAGGTTTCTAAAGTCAGTGTCAAGCCAGTTAACTAACAGACACTCAACTTTGTTGAAAGACCCATTTCCTTCATTCTATTGTGCATTTTCGGCTTCTTTAGAATAATGTACACTGTTGCCAAAAATAAGGGAGAATTACATTTCCCACTATTTTTAATTGTCACGAGTGGAACCAATTTATTTTGTGCTGAATGGAGGTTCTCATAAGCCAAAAGGTAGCCCTGGGACCAGATTGAGATATGAGGGGAAATTGAAGCACAATAAAGCCCCACGCATGATGGTTTGCACCAGATCCATAATCACCGCATAAGATGTTCTTCTGTAGACAGGTGCAGGTAATTATGCAACACATCGACAATTTTTCAGTCCCTTAGCCATTTCCAAGGGAGTTGGGACAATGCCATGCTCAACAGACAAATGTTTCTGCATAGGATCAGGAAGAGCTTTCATTTCACTGTCCAGCCTCATATAAAACAATGAAAATATAGCTTTGCTCTTTTAGCTAAGAATAACATCCATCCGTTGTGTCAGATTCAACTTGTTGCCTTTTGGAGTATGACCACTATCATATATGATGCACTGAATTAAAATCTAGTTGAGGTTACACAAATGATTATGTATAATCTTAAACCCTCTTGGGACATGAAATATGTTAAAAAAAAAAAAACACATGATGCTCTAGTAAGTTAGTTAAATTAGATGTGAAAAACTTTCTTAAAATAATATAACTTGCCTATTGAAGACCTTAGCATAGTGTAATTTACCCAGGAATTAATAAGGTAGGCACTATTTATTTTCATTTCATAAACAAAAGACACTTAGAAAGATTATGAAAGGGTAATATTTGTGTCTAGGAAATGACTCAATAGACAGATTTGGCCCTTATAGATAACAGAATTTTGTATTAGTGGAGTTTTATGTATATTTGGAATATAGCTAGGAAGTCTTTTGAGTCAATAGTTGCATCTTAATCTACAATGGAATTTTTTTCCTAGTTTTTTATTAATAGCGTTAAGTCCTATTGAAATTTTAAAGTGACACTCTACAAGCATGTTGATTAAGTTTCTAAAATTTTTAGCTGAAAAAAAAATCAAACAAACATGTCAGGACTTTGGGACCTTTTGCAGACTTCTTACATAAATTACCTGATGCGTATTTGTAAGGGTCAAATTGTGAGTCTCCACACTCTGCCCTAGAAATTTTAGACTGGAATTCTATCACTCAGCTCTTCAGAATAAGTCTGTATTTGAATGTAGAGTATATAAAGAAAAGATGACTAAGTTACGCAGCATTACTACGAAAGGTTGAAATGTCAGACTTGGGTGTCGGGTGGTAGCGCAGTGGATTAAGCGCATGTGGCGCAAGCGCAAGGACTGGCATGAGGATCCCGGTTGGAGCCCCCGGCTACCCACCTGCAGGGGAGTAGCTTCACAGGTGGTGAAGCAGGTCTGCAGGTGTCTCTCTCTCTCTCCCCTCTCTGTCTTCCCCTCCTCTTTCCATTTCTCTCTGTCCTATCCAATAACGATATCAATTGAGGACTTGTCTTTTGTTACAACATAGAACTGGAGGGGCTTATAGTATGAAATAAGTAAAAAAAAAAAAAAAGAAAGAAAGAAAAAAATGGGAAGATTTCATACATTTGCAAGATTTAAGAAACACATTCAACTTTTGTGAATTTCAATCTAGATGGAGCTATTGTAGACAGCAGGTAAGTGTTTGAATATGTGGTGAATGAGTCATTTCCTCATGGTATTTTGCTTGGATGTCTAGTCCCATGATCTTTGAAGAACAGATTATTGATTAGGGATGACTTGGAAACCATGGCTGGTTCTGCCTCTGCCAGTGACTTGCTGTATGTGTGTTACCAGGTGAGCTATGTCCTAGCCTCTTCATTTTCTCTTATAATTAACGTCTTATACAAGTACTTTCTGTTAGTAAATGTGTCAGGTACAAATTGGTGAGCAAAACTGAAAGCAATTCTTTATAGAGAAGAACAAAAATTAATCAAGTCAAAGCACACAGAAAACAAAGTTACTCAAAGAAAATGTACGTGAGTTATGAGAATGTCTAACTGGGAACCTGGGATATGATGTCTGGGAAGGCTCCTTTGAAGACGAGGTTTTTAGCTAGTTGAGCTGACACAGGATATAAGCACAAAACATGTATAGTGTCTATATGACATGTAAGCTTCTTTCTTATTTCCCAATGAATGCTATTTTTACAGATTTTTATTGTGATCCCCTATGCCCTCAGTGCAATAATTTTGATTCATCTTTTGTTGCAAATAGGATAACCCCTGAATCACACAACCTCTTACTTGAAAATTAATTAGAACCATGTTAGTGGTTTCTTAGAACTATATGTTTCCAACAGAAGTGATATGCCTTTTCTTTCACTTATTTTTTTTCTTCTCATTTGGAATTGAGACGTAGTGTTTGGAGGTAAAGTAGTCATCTTGTGACTCTGAGAAACAAAGTCACAAAACATAAGTGACAGATCAGGATCAAACTTTTTTTAAAAAATTTACTTTCTAGTGATGGGAATTTAATCATATACCCAAGCAGCAAGACCAGACACAATCTGCACTCTGTATCTGAATTGCAACTAGTAGGTCTAATTGACTCAAGCTCTTAGCAAACTTCCATTGCCTCCTTAATTCAAACCATCTAATGCTTCTGCAATTCACATTGGTGGTTATCTTCAATTAGGCCACTCCCGAATGTAGTTTCACTCTTCTGCTCCCACAGATGTGGTTATTCACTTACTAAGTGTCAGTTGTGCTTCTGCCAAGCCTATTGTCATATGTACTTGCTATTATAATTATGCTTTTTAATTTCATGCTGCATGAAACAATGAAACACAAGTATCTAATGAAGTTCTAGTTGTATAGAAAATGTTTTTTAAAAGTGTCACAATAGGTTTGGGCAAAACATTATTAAAATTTAAGGAAAACATCATAAAATCCTAGAAACATTTTGCATTCGAATTATTATGTAAATGTCTTAGAGACTGTGCAGTGTTAGCTTTTACTGTGCTGGCTTACTTGAGAGGCTACAGAACCATATTTTCAACCTCAGGCACCACCATATGCTAGAGTTGACCAGAGCTCTGGTATCTATATATTTTTTTCTTGTGAAAATAACTGAATAAAAACTTTAAAAATTGCTTTGCCACTATATTTATTTATTTGTTTGTTTTTGCCTCAGGGTTATCGCTGGGGCTCCATACCTGCGCCACAAATCCACTGCTCCTGGAGGCCGATTTTTCCCATTTTTGTTGCTCTCATTGTTGTCGCCATTGATGTCGCTGTTGTTGGATAGGACAGAGAGAAATTAAGAGAGGACGGGAAACAGAGAGGGGGAGAGAAAGACACTTGCAGACCTGTTTCATCGCTTGTGAGGCGACCCCTCCTGCAGGTGGGGAGTCAGGGGGGCGCTCAAACCCGGATCCTTACACTGGTCCTTGCACTTTGCACCATGTGCGCTTAACCTGCTGTGCTACCGCCCGACCTCCTGCCACTGTCTTAATACGTTTTGTTGCTCTGATTAAATGAAATGAAATTATGAAGGATGCAACATGAGTGCTGCTTTTGAATAGCACCAGCCCCCAGAGATAGCCCTGGTGGCAAGTCTAAGCAACAACAAGACACCAACGAACACTCCTTCATATTAACCAACTGATACTTGGAAATGTGCTCCTTTCTGCTTTACACGTTATGCTAAGGTATATGTGAATATATTCTATTTCTTTCGACTTTTTGTTACATTTTTGTGTGTGTAAATAGATTCTGGCCTTGACGGAACAAGATAACTTGTTGCGCTTCTACTAAGATACTGTTTTGGATCAGCATTGATTCAGTCACCATAATGAAATTTTTGATGTAGTTAATGATTAAAGACAATAAGTTCATTTGATTTAGTACCTTAGTTGATTGTGGATACAAAACATGCCTTATAGATTACATGTGCTTTTATTTGGTCTCATTGGCAATTCCAATCCCAAGCCATCATATGGCATCATCTATCTATGAATTGAATTTAACCACATTGATCTATCTTCTCTCACTATGTACTCTCAGGATTAGCTAGTATGCTAGGAACTTCATAAATTCTTTGGGGCCAAAAGGACATTATTTAGTATTCCAAGCAAATGAATTATACAGCTGAACAGCTCTTAAGTTTTTTCTCATGCACCAAATGACACCCTAAATGCCTAAAAGAAACTGTTTCCAGAATGCCAAACTTGCATACACTAGTTAACACTACTGACACACACTTTATACAGGAAAACAGGATGACAATTTACAAAAAAAGAGAGTGATATGGCAAAACAAAACTTGCCTAATCATACAGATCATTCACAGCTGAGTTCTGGCAATTTACTGAAAAGGCTGTTGCCTCACAGCTGCGAGCAATGACATTAGGAATACAACAACAGCTGCAGAAAGGCTGATACCACCACACCTGTGTAGAAAACTTCCCTATTGTGACTTTTGAGTCAATGCTGGGTCCAGTGACTATCAGGTATTTCATTTGTCTACAGTTGTCCTGGAGTTCTCCCAGTGTTCCAGCATATATTCACATTATCAGCAGAAATGTGCATAATCAAGACAGAGCCCTGCCATTATGTTGGCAAAATCTTGATGGAATATATTTATCCCCAATTGAGAGGATTTATAAATGATTTTGACAATAGTGTGTGTGTGTGTGTGTGTGTGTGTGTGTGTGTGTGTGTGTGTGTAAATACGACTGTTCCTCCTGGTAGCTTCTGTCCTCAAATAATAGTAGGCAAATATTGCAAGATCTAGTAAGTAAACAGACTTGAGGTTTCCCTCTACATTCAGTTATGGCTGACTGACTCTGCATGTACACACACTCCCATGTATGCAGGAGGGCCACTTTCTGTAACCATTTTTATTTCTTTTTCTAGCATCTGGCCACACCTATTGAAAATGGGAGAAGCTAACTCATTTTATTCTTCTTTCCTGTAAAGGAGGACTAAAACAGAATTTTAAAAAGTTTGAACTAAGATTAGTAATTTCAAATAGGTTTTATTTCTATCCATAACCAGTTACATTTAGTTTCTATGTGAAACTTCATATTATGGTTACAATAAATTATTTTGAGAACTCTTAAGTCAGCCTCCTTCCTATATTTACATGTTGGAAATTTCATTTTCCTTTTGAAGGTAACATAAAAGAGGTCTAAATAGAAGTGACTTAATCTCTTCAAGGTTCAAGAATTTTAGTTAAAAATCTATTTTTTACAAAAATGATCTTTTTTAACATAGTGATGGGTTTATCCACACCATATTTAATAGCTTAACTGCATCTATACAAAAGGATCGAAATCAAGCTACCCAGCCAAGCATCTTCTGATTCCTGCCCCACAGGAACTTTGCTTACTAAGATCTGTATCAATGAATAACTAGCACAAAGGGGAAACAAAGAAAAAGGAGATTTATTCAAGATGAAGATATTTGTTTTATAGGCTTGAGGTAATGGATTGACCTCCTATGCCTTTACCCTTGGAGAAGCAATTACAAGCTTTCACCTTCTACAACCTGAAAAGAATTTTGGTTCATATGTCTAGTAGGGGAAATAATAGAGGAAGTAAACCAGAAGACTCTTTACCCCTATTCCACCAGAACCTGAAGCATTTGTTACCAGGAATCTTGTTTTTGTACTATACAGAAAGAGAAGTGAATTTTGAGAACACCAGAAGAAGCCAGGCACTGTTTCTATTATTTGAGAACAAAAGAGTAAAAAAGGAAAGACACTGGAAGTAGTAGTAGGTATAGGAATAACTTAGAAAGGAACTAAAGGCAAGACCATCAAAAAACGAAGGAATATGTACATACATATATATAGTTTTAGAATCAACCCATATCAGTAACCTTGGGAGAACTACTGCAGTTTCCAATGGAGGGGATAGGGACACACAACGCTGGTGGTGGGAACCATATGGGATTATACCCCCTTTATCTTACAGTGTTGTAAATAAATATTAAATCAATAATTGAAAATTAAAAAGGAGATTCTATTTTAAAAGATTTTTGTTTTATATGGGGGAAGGTGTTACTTCTGTGAGGTGATGTGGACATATCCATTTGGTATGAATGTAAGTGGATGAGTGGACTTTATTGCATTTGTAGGCAAGTTGTTTTGAGTGTGACTTGTGTTTTCTCAATTTCCTCTAAAAGGCAAATGTGGGAAGAGAATAAACTGTTAAGTGAATCCAGTTGATAGAGCATGATGAAGTTAAAATAGGACATTACCAAGAAGTTAAAAAAAAAATTCTGACATCTAAGTTAGAGATCAGGCAATTGCTGTGAGGGAAACAACTAAGAATTTAGTTGTAGCAATGAGATACCACTTCATTCCTGTGAGAATGTCATATATCAGAAAATGTAACAGCAGCAAAAGCTGGAAAGGTTGTGGGGACAAAGGAATCCTCTTGCACTGCAGGTGGAAATGTAAATTGGTCCAACCCCTGTGGAGAGCAGTCTGGAGAACTCTTAGAAGGCTAGAAGTGGACCTACTCTATAACCCTGAAATTCCTCTCCGGGGATATATTCGAAGAAACTAAACACAGACATCCAAAAAGATCTGTGTTTACTTATGTTCATAACAGCACAATCTATAATAGCCAAAACCTGGAAGCAACCCAGGTGTCCAACAACAGGTGAGTACCTGAGTAAGATGTGGCCTATATACATAGTGGAATACTACTTGGATGTTAAAAATTATGATTTCACCTTCTTCACCCCATCTTGGATGGTGCTTGAAGGAATCATGTTAATTGAGACAACTCAGAAAGAGAAGAATGAATTTGGGATGATCTTACTCATAGAAGTTGAAAACAAGATCAGAAGAGAAAACACTAAGCAGAAAATGGACTGGAGTTGGTATATTGCACCAAAGTAAAATACTCTGGGGTGGGGCGTGGGAGGGAGAGTTCAGGTCCTGGAATATGATGGCAGAGGAGGGCCTAGTGGGGGCTGTATTTTTATGTGAAAATGTTATACATGTACAAGCTATTGTATTTTACTTTTGACTGTAAACCATTAATCCCCCAATAAAGAAATAATAAAAAAGAATGAGAAAAGTATAATGTAAAATGATGATAGAAGCTTATCACTTTCCAGCAGTCAGTAAGGATGAATGGACAATGTGTAGCTGTCAGGGGCCAGCTGAAGCTCACTGGCCATTACAGGACCGTTAGAAAGCAAAAACTGTCGGATAGATCATCTAAATGGACACAAAATTGATTCAAGGAGATGCAAGAATTTATGCAAAAAAGAGACCAGAATCCAGGGCTTATTGGTTATTCAAGATGGCAGCAATTAAGAGGGATTCATATTATGGTTCAAGTAGCAAGCACATAAGTGACAGCATTTTATTTGCAGTAGAGAAGGACGAAGACAGCTCTAGACTATGAAGAAATGACTATAGTGGTCACACTAACACAAGTCAATTATGGGAGAGCAGACTATAAAGGAGGACTTTAGAGTGAGGACAATCCTAATGGCAAAGGCTTTTCTAGTTAAGAGGCTTCTCATATTACTCTGTATCTCATGACTGACATAAATTGAAAAGACATCTAGTGACTGTCCTGCATGAAACATTCCTATCACTCTCTGCATTCTTTTGAAGCTGGTTGGATGAAATGGTAGATGTCAGATTCATTAGTAGGGAAAAAAAAATTAGCAGTTGGGAGTCTGGCAGTAGCACAGCAGGTTAAACACATGTGACCACAAAGAGCAAGGACAGTTGTAAGGATCCCTGTTGGAGCTCCTGCCTTCCCACCTGCAGGGGAGTCGCTTCAGGAGCGGTGAAGCAGGTCTGCAGGTGTCTATCTTTTTCTCCCCCTCTCTGTCTTCCCCTCCTCTCTCCATTTCTCTCTGTCCTATCCAACAATGACAACATCAACAACAACAATAACTACAACAATAAAACAAGGGCAATAAAAGGTATTAAATAAATAAATATTTTTTTAAAAATTAAAAAAACCCTTAATAGTACATATTTGGATAACTTTACATAACTGGAGATACTGATGTACAATTGGGTAAACTAGGGATATTTATCACATATCAAAGGACTTGGGTCATTAAGAAGAGAGGTGTGGGAGACTTTTTTATCACAGACAGGAAATGACCTCAATTCACATCTTTAGGAAGAAAGAAAGAGAGAGATGAATTGCTCAGACAGAGAAGGACATATTCACCTACTCCCTGAAGATATTTATTCAAGCAACATTCTAGGTTATTAAAAGGGGAGCAGTGATTACTTCACTGATTAGGAAAAGAGTAAGACTTAGATAAGGACTGGAGTTTCTCCTTACCTCTAAGGTCTTTCTTGTTGTCAACCCAAAATAAACTACACTACTTAAGTGGTGGTTACTGTCTTTCTGAAGCCCACTGGTAGATATCTTGATTAACTTTAATTATATATTCCAAGTTACTGTTACTGGAAATAATTTGTTATGGGTGTATTAAAAATCAGCTTATCTGACCCTCTGAGGCAGACTAATCCTATCTGATCCTTCTGGGGATACTGATCCCATACATATCAGCAAGGAACTTGTAGGCTCAAATAAGCTGAAAGATATGTTGGGTGAAGAGTTTGGATGAATATGTTCTTTCCATGTTATTTTCTGATTTGTCCCTTAGAAAATCAGCCAGCTTCATGTGTGATGACTTAGAAATGTGCAGCATGGCAGAATGAGATTCATCACTAACAGACTGGGGCTTGTTGTTGGCATGTTCTTTGGCGTTAGACTACAGAGAAGAATGCACCTAGAGAAGTCAACACATCCCTAAGTTGATAGAGTTGCTAGAAGCTATCATTTCTGATGCTTTGTTTACTTTAATGTCAGTGCAAATAATCTACCTATGATTTTGTTTGGAGAACTTCTCTGATAGGTATTGACCTCATTGTCAATCTATAAATATCCAGGCTGTACTGATACTACGCTCTGAGAAATCAGCTCCCTATGGGGGCATCCTCTGGAAGAAGTGTACCAAAAAGCTTGACTAGATTTTTAAATCATCATCACTTCCATTGCTATGTTTTGAATTATTAATAAAACAGTGACTTTAAAACTTGTCTAATGTTCCTATTCTAAGAATTACTGTGGTTGTGTGTTCTCTTGAGTCACTGCTAAGTCATAGTCTATAAACTTCAGGTCCATGGCCTCATTTCTTGTTTCTATTCATATCTCTCACTATTTTGTAATTCATAGAGATGCCATAGTGTTTGTGGAGAGAATAAATTAGTGTATGGATGTAGCAGAGGAGTCTAAAGCTTTTATAAGTTATGGTTCTTGAATAATAATAAGTATTTATAAGTTCTTTGAAACAAATCTTTAGTTAAGAAACAGGCACATAGTTACAAAATTATTGTCTTTGGGTCAGGAGATTGTTCAACAGGTAGAGTGGATACTTTATTGTATATGAGTAGATTTAATCCTTATATCCACATAGAAGCACTATGGATAACAACAAAAAGAACTCCATAGGAAGTGATTAGGTGGTATCACTCATAGACAAGGCTCTCAATTCATTTCCTGGTGCTACTTTAAAAATACTACTAGGTTTATTTTTTTAACTCTTGGTAACAAAATTATTGCCACTTAGATAGTATTATGTACTAAGTAGTAATATCTTTCCTATCTAGTTATCACAACAAAATTCACTATGTTTATTATAGTTATCATGTTTTGGGAGAAATGAGGTCAAAATGTTTCTCCCATGGTGTCTGGTTCGCCATGTTACACTTCCCAAAGAACTGCGAGAAGAAAATGGTTTCAGGCATTTTGAACTTTTATTCAGGAAAATTGAAAGTATGTACACAGAGAGATGCATGTAGGAAAAGGGCAATATGGTCTCTTTTATGCACTTCTATGGCTTCACCTTTCAAAGCCACTCCCACCCTGATTATAATTTACAGATATACTTCCTTTCTCTCTCTTCCTTTTTAGGAAAGGGAAATGAGGGACCTGACCTCCTCAGATGTTCTTCAAATTCTCCTGTCTTAGTGGTAAACTAAAGGCAAATAGTCCCGGTTACAAAAGTACCGGTCCAGGTTGAACTTGGGTTCATGGCCCTCTGGTTCTAATCTTTCCCTACCAATCATATCTTTTTAATTAGTTTTTTAAATATTTATTTATTTTTCCTTTTGTAGCCCTTGTTGTTTTATTGTTGTAGTTGTTTATGTCATCGTTGTTGGGTAGGACAGAGAGAAATGGAGAGAGGAGGGGAAGAAAGAGAGGGAGAGAAAAAGATAGACACCTGCAGACCTGCTTCACCGCTCCTGAAGCAACTCCCCTGCAGGTGCGAAGGCAGGAGCTCCAACAGGGATCCTTATAACTGTCCTTGCATTTGTGCCCCCTGTGCTTAACCCTCTGCACTACCGCCTAATCCCCAATCATATATTTCGTGTCAAATTATCATTATTGTTTTCAGCTAAATTTTCTATGCCCGTGATCATGAAAACTGATAAAAAGAAAAGTAGAAAGGAAAAAAAGATAGAAAGAAAGGAAGGAGAAAAGAAATGTAAAGTCGGCTTAAGAAACTACCTGTCAAATGAGCAATTTTACACTTCCTCTGTCAAATTTCAGATGGTCACCAGAGGAGGAATACGAATCAGAATCCATGGATCATTATTTATTTAGAATACCAGCAAACTACCAAAACAAATTACTACAAATTAGGCAGAAGTACTAATTACAAGTGTTAAGTTGACCCAAGCCCCAAGGAATTACTTTTACTAAAGATTTGGGGAAGGAAATTTTAACAGACCATTGAATTTCTAACTTTGGGTTTGCATTAGTATGGCCACTGAGGTTTCTGTAAACTGTATCCTTTAGTCAAGAAAAGAACAAGAATTGAAGGGAGGAAGAAATGTTGAATGTCTTCAAAAATACTTAGTAGGATGGCTGTACTTTTGTGGATTTTTTTTTTCAAATATTTTTTTTTAAAGATGTATTTATTTTTGTATGTGTGTGAGAAAGAGGCCAGAGTAGCACTACGACATGTATGGAGCTGGTGGTGAAACCTGGGTGCACTATGCATCCAAAACCTGTGTTCTACCCTATAAGCCACCATCCAAATGATAGTGACATTTTAAATTTTAACAATCAAATGTTTGACCCTATTAATGATATAGCCTTTCTTGTATTTCTTTTCTTTAAAAAAAAAATGGAATTGGTGTGTGGTTCATTAAAGGAATGTGTTCTTACATAAGTTTTTAGGGGACAACTAATTGGAAAAGTCTATATTCACATGGAAATTATTTCCTGGATTAAACATTTTAAAAGCCAGAAGATTGGCAATTCAAAATTATATGTCTCAGTTTCTTAGAAAAGGTCTTTTATTTTTCAATCCACAAGCCAATGCGAGTAGAATGAAACTATTTGTTACATGCATGACCCAATCAAAATAACAATGAACCTTTTTTTTCCAATTGCAAGTGGAAAAACAATGGTATTGCTCAAAATATTGAAATATTATAAGGAAAATTTAAATAAAGAAAATGTGTTAGAAGAAGGGCCCTATCCCTAAAATAATCTTGATAGAAATTCCGAGTTCTTGAATTCTACCATGAACTTGTATTGAATATACAATTAGTTGTTTTTTGGTTTTTTTTTTTTTTTTATATCCTTTGAACTCTAGCTTTTCAGAAACTTTGAAAGTGTAATGCTTACCTATTCTGCCTGGAATAGCCATTTCACTTAGCTGCATTCTGTACAAATCCAAGTCCACTTGTTATGCTGAGGTGTCCTGTGATGCAAAGTAACAAAATGATTTAAAATTAAGGAAATTGAAAGCCAGAGATGAAAAGGAATTTGCAAATTAGGCATATGGAAAATTGCCCAGGTAGGAGGAAATCAGTCTAACCTGACATCACAACTCATGTTCTTTTCTTCATTGTACATCTTACTAAACTCTCCTGAAATCTGTCACTTTCTAGTGGCACAGAAAATGGCAAAAAAGGTCAAGCTCTGATTTTTAAGATACCACATTTGATCCCTGGCACTGCATATGGTGAAGTTATGATCTGGTTAATAAGTAAATAAATTAAAATAATAATATATTGATTGAGTTTCAGAAAATTATGATATACTATTTTGAAATCCTAATACCAGTTATCGCTTGTATTTAAAAACCTCTGGTACATCAAGTGTCCAGGTTTGATGTACAGCCACTGAACTGTCTCCTTGACTTCCTAGAGCATTATTCTAAGAACTCTTTGGACAGTAATGGCAATGTATTTTACTTACTTGTGTATGCGTGGGCTAGGGGTTGACAAATTATTCTAATAGAGTCAAATTGAATCCAGTGATCAAAAAGGAGAAACAGTAGCACAGGGACAATAATGCATTCATCCAAGCCCTACCAAGATGTATACCAGTCAAATTTAAGTTAGCTGGTCATCATTAGTGAACTAATCTGCATGAGAATGAAAGATCCCCCTCCCTTTCATTATCTCAGAGAAGATGGCTTTGCTTAAAAACCATTTTTTTTCTTCTATCTGGATAATTACCTTGTTCTACCTTTTCTGGCTATTAAAGCTTCTATTTTGTCTAATTCCTGACAGAGATTTTCTGTGATTAGATAGTACACTGCCTGATTTATACATCTTTAATAAAGACAACTGTAACTTAATAAACAGCAGTTCAACATTATAACTCTAATGAATAAAGGATAAAAATCTGAAAATGCATATGGGTGTCTGACTTACATGCTTCCATTCAATCAGTTCTTTGGGAGATAACTGCTAATAGTACATTAATTTTATTTTAGCGCATTTGAAGTAACATCAAAAACTGAAGAGAGGGAATTGGATCATTAAAGGTTCTTATGGAAAATGTCTCTTACAAAATGATAAAATCCAAATAAAATAAACAAGCTGTCAATAAAAAGAACCTAGCAAGTCACACCTGATAAAACACCATTGTTTGGGATCTAACTTCATGCCAAGTTTTTTTGTATCATACTTAATGTTTCCATAGATACTCAGTACATTGAAGAATGAAAGAACTTTGAGCAAGGCAATGAATATGGTTTTAAAAACACCTGTAATATTGAAAATTTAGTCATATTGTGATGTGCAAGTCCAGACCTAGCACCACATTCAAAGCAATTGATGACATTTTTTTTTCTGTTAGTTTACTTAATTGATTGTTCATTTGAGGGAAAAACCATTTGCTTCCATTTTCTTAATTATATAATTAGTTCCTAAAATAGAGGATTTTAAAATTTGGCAATAAGTTGAAAGATGTCTGTTTTGCTGTTGATTATAACAGGTCCACTCTCACTTAGTGAACCAAGCCATAATGACACCCACTCTTAACCTTTGTTTCCCTTGGCAAAGGGAACATGCTTTTATCCAACACCATCTGAACAACAGGAGGAGAGGATATTCTCAGAGAAGACAGAAAAGGCAGGATACAAGTAACACTACAGGGGGTAATATTAGAAACATGGAATACAGCTCAACTCATAGGTAATTCGACCAACATCTTCATACAGAAATCTTGCTTGCTTTATTATCTAATCTCATAGAATTTTTCTTTCAACAAAACATTCCCAAAACATCAAAAACAAGCAAACCTAAGTTGTAACAATCAGAATTACATTCAAATATGATCCAAGTGTTGACATTATCAGATAATGAATTAAAAATATTTATGATTAACTTATGAAAGGATCTAATAAAAACATCAAATGATATTGTTGACAGCAAGATGAAAATTAGAAGAAAGAAGAATCCAAAGGAAACAAAAACTAGGCTACACAGATTAAGAGTATCTGTAGTGGTTCATGAAATTATTTTTTATAATTGAGGGAGACTTTAGGGAATAACCTAAGTTCTTCTTCAAATATTACTCTACTGTTTCAGGTATATTGCAGGGATGCATTGGATCGACCTTCCCGTGGTGCATCCCGTGAGTACCCATTCATTGGGGAAACTGATGATCCTTCCTAGCCGACTGAATCCACATGGATCCCAGTCACTTTCAAAGCCAGCAACAAGCAGCTGTTGACTGGCTATGGAAGAAGGGCAAATGCTAGAAGAAGAAAGTATATTGCAGATGGTTTAATATTTGAAGGTGAGCTTGGGTTCCTAGGCTGTGAGTCCTTGGACAGCCAATGAACTTATTTGAAAAAAAATTCATTATATGTAGTCAAAATAATGTATCACAGAGCCAAGAAATAAATACATTATAAACAAAAAAAGAAAATCACATCTGTGGTTCTGGCACTGGCAGTGGTACACTTGGTTAAGTGCATAAATCATCATGTGTGAGAGCACTGGTTTAAGCCGCTGTTCCCTACTTACAGGAGGTAACTTCACAAGCTGTGAAGCAGATCCACAAGTGTCTTTCTTGATTACTCTTTTTCTATCTATCCTTCTTCTAACAATTCTTATTTGTCTTATCAAATAAAAAAAGAAAGAAAGAAAGAACAAAAGAAGGAAGGAAGGAAGAAAGGAAAGGTAAAAAAAAAAGTGGTCACCAGAAGTGGTGGATTCATCATGCAGGCACAGAGCCCATCAATAACCCTGGTACCAGTAAAAATTTTAAAAAAATAAAAAAGAAAGAAAAGAAAAAATTATATAAAAAAAAGAAAGGCCATAGGTAGTTACAGTTCAAAGACACTATTTCTCTTTTGTTAATTGCTCCCTAAAGCTTATCTAATAGTAAGCTCCATCACTGGAACACACAAGATACAAGTCAGTCAGAAAGAAAGATACGGCTCACGTGGAAGAAGGATAAATGTGTGAGTCAGAGGATGATGAAGAAATATCTTAACTCAAAGTATCATTTATAATTCCATACCCTTTGAAAGTATTTTGAAAAATGAAGACTACAGAAAGTTTTTTTTCTTTAGGAAGAAATAGAAAAGCAGAGAGAGAGAAAGAGAGAGAGAGAGAGAGAGAGAGAAAATGAGACCATAACACCAAAACTTTCTTCAATGCAGTGGGGACTGGGCTTGAACCTGGGCTGTACACATGGCAAAACAGTACATAATTCAAATGAGCTATTATAGGCCCAAAGACATAAACATTTTTGATGAGACAAGTCAAAGGAATTTGTTGTCAGTAGATCTGTGATGCACCAAAGGTTAAGTTATTTGGAGAGTAGGAAAATGGTGTCAAATGAAAATCTAGCTCAATACAAATAAAAGAAAACTTTTGAAAACTGTAAAATTGTGGGAAAATAAAATTTTAAGTCCTTATATTCCTTTGGGGGGAGGGGCTGCAGGAGTTGGCGCACCTGGTTAAGCACACACATTCTAGTGCTCAAGGACCAGAATTCAAGCCCCTGGTCCCCACCTGCAGGGGAAAAACTTGATTAGTGTTGAAGCAGGGATACAGGTGTCTATCTCTTTCCCTATCTCTATCTTCCCTCTCCTCTTAATTTCTCTGTTCCTATCCAATAATAAATCAAGAAATAGATTTTTTATTAAGATTAAAAAAGAGCTGGGACTTAAATTCTTTTTCAGTATCATCTCAAGGAAACAAAAATAACAATATTCTGTGAGGTTTAAAATGCATAAAATGAGTCTACAATGACAGCAACAAGTTAGGGGAAATGTAGGTATATAATTTAAGACTCTTCTAACAAAGTTATGATTAAGAGTAGGTTCTGACAAGCTGAAGATATATATGACAAAATGTAGAGCAATCATGAAAAAATGAAATCACAAATCACAGTGAGGATAAAGATGTTATCATATTAAAAGAAAAGGAAAGAAAAAAGGAAAGAAAAAAAGGTAACAAAACATGTCAGGTGAAAAGCAAATAACTAGAAAAGATTATATATAAGGGATTGAACCAGGGTCCTTGGAGCTTTGGGCTTGAGAGTTTCTGTATAACCCTTATGCTATCTACCCCTAACTGGAAGATAGTAACTTAATCTTTTTTAAAATGTGTACGATCTAAGCAATGCCGATAGACGAAACTCTCATTGCCCCAAAGCAATGAGATCCTGTGGCTACCTTAAATACTTATTAAATATATAAGTATGTAAATATATAAATACTTATTATATGTGCTAAAATTAGATTATGCTGAAAATCTACTAATAATTATCGTAAGTACTCTCATTAATAATTCATTCTCAAAATTAAGGTCAAATGGTGTCATTATTCATGTTTTTGATTGTGTATATTCTGAAATGATTAAATAAATGGTTAAGATTGAACACTTAATTAAGCTTGAGTTTTAATTTTAAAAATCAAGTAACATTGTCAAGCACCATCACTGTTATGAATAGAAAAGTTTTTCCAGGCATCCAAACAAAATTTGGTTTAGAGACTTTTACAAAATACATCTTGAAGTTCCAAAGTTTGGAAATCACTTTAAATCAGTCAACTATACCATGGAGTTAGGAGGCACGTGGTGACAAATTGTATTGCACTAAAAGAAGCCACAATTGTTTTCCTAATCTAGAGAAAACCATCTGAGTACTTTATTATTTTTTGTATTTGTTGATATTATCCTATTGTCTAGCATCTTTTTTTTTAAGGATCTTTGATGTTCAATTAATTAGACAGAGCATTTAAATCTCACCCGAGCATCCCAGGCACATTCTTGGTCATAGTCTCCAGGCTATATACCTGGCAAGGCCTTTGAAAGGGTACTGAGTCAGCACCATAAAGTTCTGAAACTGCTCTGTGATGTGACACCAAAGCAAACACCCTAGTCATTTACTTACATTTGCATTATATAAATTGTCCTAATGTCTCTGAACACCATCCAAAGCCACATTTAACTTTTCTTCTTTGTTTCCTACCAAAGCATTGTTCAGCTCCATTTTCACAGGGGAAACCTGGAAATTTTGAACCTCAGGCATGAAAGTTGTTTGCATAGCCAATAGGCTATTTCCCTGTCTCTTTTTAGCTTTTCTTTCCCAGAGAGCACCCTTTTCCCTTTTCATTCTGCTACCCACAACAAAATTCTAAATTTTTTCTTGCATGTACCATATGCAGCAACTCATTACTTTCTATAGTTGTAACTTTTTGTTGAGTTGGTATCATCTTCTTCATTCTTACCCCTATTTTACTTCCTCCATATTTGTCTAAATTATTGAGTTCTTTTTGTTACTATTGAAATTGAGTTCTTTTTGTTACTATTGCTAACTGAGCACTCTCCACAACTGTCTGAATAAATGAAATTATATCCCTCTTTTGTTTAAAATCCTTCACAGACTCCCCTGAAATTTTATCTACAGCTGAGATAAAAGAATCATCTGTTTATATTCTGATTAGTAACAAAGATGGAGGGTTATAGGTAATATTAAAGTGACTGACGTATTTTCTGGCAGAGTCAGATGTTATCTTATTTGTGGTGATACTATAAAACCAGAGGCTAAGAAATACCATTCTTTTCTGGAGAGTGTTTCTGCCCACATAAAGGTAAAACCGTGCCCTTTCCCTTTAGTTTCTTCTAGCATTTCTTAACATGACCAGAGAAGAATAGCTGTGGTTCATGATATCATCACAAAACTGCCTGGTTGCTAATATATCCTTTGTTGACTTAGATCCTGCAGTCACTGACTCCAGATGTAGTACCTGTTTCTCCATCCAGTTTATTTAATGTAAAGTGGGTATATCTATGAACATATAGCATACATAGGGTAGGCAGATACATATAGTTGCATGCATATAAGTATATGTTTTCTCAAATATAACAATAATATAATAAAAGTAGATTCAGATAATAAAATACCGAGGGTTGTGTATTTTGACATAGCAATAATGCATGACATTTGCAAGAAAAGTGTAAATATTTGTAAATTTCCTTTTTTTAGATAGAGACAGGAAGGAGGAGAGGGTGAGGAGAAATGAGATATAGGTAGAGAAAGAAACAGACACAACAGTGCAGAAACTTCCTTCAATGTGGTGAGGACCAGGCTGAAAACTAAGTCATGTGCAAAGCAAAGTAGCACACTACCCAAGTGAGCTATTGTACTCAAATTTGTTAATTTACGATTATTATTATTTTTACTTATATTGTTTAAAGACTTTGTAAGAACTTGGAAGATTTGGTATCATCTCTAGTGATGTTGTGCTAAAATAATTTTACAAGGGCAAGAAGGAAATGGAAGAATGAGGAAGACTGTTGAACCCTCAAAGAACACATATTAAAGCAATAGCAGCATTTGTAACCATGGGAAAAATCTAGCACTTGAAAAAAAAAAAGATGATTATTAACCAAGTAATTTATCTTTTTTTGAGGGAATAAAAAGTCACATTTTCATCCATGTTTTTCTAATTATTGGTCATTGGACTATTCTACTTCTTTTGCAATTGACCGCATAGTCTTTTGACTGAATTTATTATTTTGTGAAATAAAGTTCTATGATTCTTAAAAGAATAATGTGGAGATCACTTGAGATATTAAGATACATTAAAGTCAATGTTTTACGAACTAAGGACAAAGAGGTTCCTTTTGCATTTTATCTTCTGCAAAACACTACCAATAAGAAATCCATACAACTAAATACTAAGTATTTATATTTATAGGTCTCTCTGTGTTGCACAGAGTTGTCTCAATCAATTTGCTCTGCGTTTCTTAAAAAAATCTTTTATAAGTAGAAATTATTTCTGCATTACAGATGAGATAATTAGAGTTAAATGTATAGTTGTTCCATCTCTGCATCCCTACTTATAGGGTAATTTAATGTGCTTTATATAAAAAATAATGCTATTTATTACAAATAAAACAGAGAGTTGACTAGTACAGCCTATATAAAGATGAATAAAATTGATCTTCTGGTTCCATGAGTCCTGTGATTGAAAAGGAGTGGTGAGTAAAAATAAACTGACATAAACTACATTTAAATTATAAATTGTTAGAGGTTTGGAGTTGAACAGAATCTCATGTGCTCAAAAGGCTCATGTAAAAGCATATTTGAATTAGGTCTTTAGGTAGTTCATAGTTTTATTATTATTATTATTTTTAGTAGTAAACAGGAAAACCCTAAAGGACAAAGCTTTTGTTCATATGATTTTGCCTCTTGAGGACACTCAGGGACATAGCCAATGTATTATTAAGTCATAGATGGGTAACAGGGAAGTGAGTGATTACAAAGAGAGAGACTACCTCTTTCTCCTTAGCTATCCCAAATACTTAACAACTGTGAGTGATACATGCTGGCCACTAGCTATATATAGTGAGCAAAGCGTGACCCTAAATGGAGAGAATCCTTGTCTGATGACTACCTGTGGGTTTTGCTGTACACCGGGTTATAAGAATAACAGGAGGTCAATACTCTGTGGAACAATTCATAGCTGTGGAGAAATGAAGGATGGGGGGTGAGATCTCAAGTGATAGAGGGAGATGCTGAATGAGAAAAGGGTCAGGCAGAAACCTCAGAATAGAGAGATTCAAGGATGATGGGAGGAAACACTTTTTTTTTTGGCCTTTTGATAATGTCACTTTCTTTGCAAAACTGAGTTTTCTGCAGTTACTGTGACAAATGACAAATGACAAATGCTGTGTGAGCATCAGTTGGAAACAGGGAGTATGACTGTGTCTGGTCTGAATTGGTTTGCAATGTGTGCAGCAACCATCAGCTCATACATCCCACTAGCTAGCAATGGTGATCATTTAGAAAGCAGATGAAAACATTGTATTTTCTTTCCACCTATCTGTATTATATTTTCTAGTAACTATCACATTATGTATGTTAGGGAAGGAGACACTTTTAAGTGTTTTTCATGTAGTGTTTTGTTTGATCATTTACTAATGCCCTCTTTTAGTCATGATTGCTATAAATAAAAAAATGTGGGTGTTGGCATGTGTGTGAGAAAGGAAAGATCGATAAATAGAGGAATTTACAAAGAAGAGATAATCTTTGAAAATATGGAATTTTGCTTCTTTGCTTCATGCCATAAGCCCTACAGTACTCTAAAGAATAATTTGAGCCAGTGGTGGTGCACCTGGTTAAGCACACATAGTACCATGTGTAAGCACCTGCACAAGGATCTGGGTTCAAGTCCCAGGTCCCCACCTGCAGTTGGGACCCTTAAGGAGCAGTGAAGCAGGTCAACAAGTATCTATTTTTATTTTTTCCTCTCTATTTCCTGCACCTCCTCTCAATTTCTCTCCATCCTATTGATTAAAAAAGGAAAAAATGGCCACAAGGAGCTTTGGATTCACGGTGTAAACACTGAGCCCCAAATATAATCCTGGAAGATGCCAGAGTAGCTGAGAAAATCTTGAACACAAGCATTGGAATTGAAGGTTTGAATCAGGGAGAAGAGAGAGAAGAGAGAGGCTTGCCAAATGATTTCACTTATATATAGGACTTAATAGGGACAGGGAAGGAGAGCACAAAGTAAAACTTAGGTTGAGTATGATATATTGAATCAATGAAAAGTTACTCTAGGAACAGTGATGGGGGGAATCTTGGGGTTCTATTGCATGATGATATAAAAAGACCTAGGGTTTGAGTGAGAATGATCTGCAGAGAACTTTCACAAGAAGATGAGGAACTACCCATGTGTTAATGAGTGTACTGTAAACCATTAACACCCCCTCACTACCACCACCACTACCAATAAAAATGATTTAAAAAAAAAATCCAGTCCTGTGTAACTCTGTATTCGAGTATCTTTGCCTGAAACAGACATCACCATGACTAGTTCCCCATTGCTTTAAAGATGGACTTTGAATAACTTTTTTCATGAAGCCTCTCAGGTTTTCATTAGTGCATATGACTTGTTGCACTGTACTTGAATAGAGACTCTTGGGGAGCTTTATTATCTACTATATTACCTCACTGCATGGGCCAGATCCCTCCCTCATTAGGCTGAAGAAAACAATAAGCACTGGATTCCTGGGCACAGCTTGGGTGTCATCAGAGCAGAGGGCATTGGAAAAGGGGAAATAGTGTTTAATGGCCTACAAAGCGTCATGGTTCTGCCAACCTTAATAGAGCTTTAGCTGTTCCTCCCTGTCAGACTGTTTAAGTGTAACCCCGTCTTATTTAGATATTCATTTTAGGTGGGTGTACTGTAATTATCTTTTCTCAGCCTTTTACACTTATATTTCCTCTTCTAGGAAAGGAACATGGTATTTTCACTGTCTTAATTACTTTATTTTTAAAGCAAATTTTGTAACCATTATTGCAAAATAATTGTGATCTGTTTCCACTTGACTTTGAAAAGCTCAACAATTTGACTTACTTTATTCAACTGACATTTCCTCTTGATACAGCCCTACCATTACCCTGGCATCAAAAGTAACAAGAGACTACCAGATATACCACATGGTCAGTTCATAGTTATCATTAGGGCTTTCTTTCAAGGATACCAGCTGATAGAGCTACAATTTCTTTATTCTAGTACCTGGAAAGGAAAATATGCCACTCAATTCAGATCTCCCAAACAAATTTTATTGGAGAAGCTACTCAACACTTTTTATTTATTTTCCTTTTCTCAATATTTCCACCTGAACTACTTATTCATTTTAATAAATTCTTATTTATGAGAGATTTTTTCTAACGTCATTGACCAGAAAATGCTACATAATCAGGCATTTTCTAACACAATCATTTCTGGCCCTGACACTAACTTCATAGAAGCACTACAAAATAGCTTAGAGACTGTTGTTTTTACCTGTATTTCTCAATTCATTGAGCCTAAGATGAACACCACTAATCTGAAAGCTTCAGAATCACATCTTTAAAAATATATATATTCTTAAATTTTGACTTTCCTTGAACCTATTGATTATACATATCCACATAAAGAGAGGTGGGGAGAGGAAGAGAGAGAGACAGAGAGAAGCAAAAACAAGAGATGTAAGTAAACTGAGAGACAAATCATGGGGCTCCCAGATGTGAGACCAAACTGTGTGAACTTTCCACAGACTTACTTCATTACAAGTAAACACATATAAATGATTTATGTGTTATGTGAATGTGGATATCCAAGTTGATCTGCAAATATCAAAACTTATCTAAATGAAACAATTCCAAACTTTTGGAAGAAAAAGTAGGTGTGAATGCGGGTTGTTTTTTACTGTCTCTCCCCCTCATTTTAATTGTGCAATTAAATATTAAAACAGCACTGAAGCAAGTGGGGAAAAGTAACAGACTAAGATATATAGTCAAACTCTACACAAATAAATGAGACTAAAAGGAAAGGAGCAGGTAGAGTTGTGGTGATTGAGAATATCTTAGGTAGCTGTCCCTTTTGTCACATTCTTTCTCCCTTTTATCTTAAATGGTTTTCTCTTTTAAATGTTTTTTATATTTAGTATTCTGACTTTTATTTCTTTTTCTTAATTTCTGTCTATGAAAATTGGACCTGGTGGTCTGGTAGAAGGTGCAGTGATAAAACTTTGGACTCCCAGGCATGAGGTCCTGAGTTCAATCCCCAGCAGCATATGTGTCAGAGTGATGTCTGGATCTTTCTCTCTCCTACTATCTTTCTCATTAATAAATAAATAAAATCTTAAAAAAATAAAGTTGGATCTGTAACACTGCCTGGTACTGGAAAAACAAACAAACAAACAAACAAACAAACATTGACCAGTGGAATAGAATTGAGAGCCCAGAAATAAAACACCTATGAGCATCTGATCTTTGACATTTTTACCCAGACTACTAAATGTGGAAAGATGAATCTCTTCAACAAATGATGTTGGAAAAATTGGGTTGAAACATGTAGAAGTAGGCATCTTAACCATTACATTTCACCACACACAGAAGCAAATTCCAAATGGACCAAAGACTTGGATATTAGGCCAGAAACCATCAAATACTTAAAGGAAAATATTGGCAGAACTCTTTTCCATCTAAACTTTATAGGCATCTTCAATGACACAAATTCAGTTACAAGAAAGACTAAAACAAAAATAAATCAATGGGACATCAAATTCAAAAGCTTCTTTACAGCAAAAAAAACCACTACCCAAAAAGACCCTTAACAGAATAGAAGAAGATCATTACATGCTATACATCAGACAAGGGGCTAATACCAAAATATATAAAGAACTCACCAAACTCAATAACAGAAAAGAAATAATCTTATCAAAAAAAAAATGGGGAGAGGATATGAACAAAATAACCACCAAAGAAAATATCCAAAAGGCCAACAACATATAAAAAAAATATCCCAAGTCATTGATTTTTCAGAGAAATGCAAATAAAGACAATGAGGTACCCCTTCACCCCTATGAAAATATCATATATAAAATAGCAACAAATTCTAGAAAGGTTGTGGGGGCAAAGGAACAATCTTGCACTGCTAATGAGTATGTAAATTCGTACATCTCTTGTGGAGAGCAGTTTGGAGAACTCTCAGAAGGCTAAAAGTGGACCTACCCTATGACCCTGCAGTTCCTCTCCTGGGGATATATCTTAAGGAACTAAACACAACCATCCAAAAATATCTGTATATAACTATGTTCATAACAGCACAATTTGTAATAGCCAAAAGCGGGAAGCAAACCAGGTGTCCAACAACAGACGAATGGCTGAGTAAGTTGCGGTATATATGCACAATGGAATACTACTCATATTAAAAATGGTGAAGTCACCTTCTTCACACCATCTTGGATGGAACTTGAGGAATCATGTTACGTGAGATGAGCCATAAAGAGAAGGATGAATATGGGATGATCCCACTTATAGGAAAAAGTTGAGAAATAAGAACAGAAAAGACAAAGAAGAACTTGGACTGGAGTTGATGTATTGCACCAAAGTAATATAACCTCTAGTGGGGGTTTCTGAAACATGATGGCAGAGGAGTACCTACCTAGTTGGGAGGTTATATTGTTATGTGGAAAACTAAGAAATCTTACACATGTACAAGCTATTGTATTTTACTGTTGACTGTAAACCATTAATCCACCCAATAAAGTTAAAAAAATTGAATACCAGGATCCATGAATCATGAATATATAGCAGTATTATGTTGGGCATTATGCCAGCTCGCCCCTCCTCTCTTAATCCAAATTGCCTCTATGCTCTGTTCTCGAACCCAACCACTGTATGTTCAACACCTTCATTCCCACGGCCCTCTTCCTGGTTTCCTGTCCGAAGGGAATTCTGCAGCTGACCACCTCACTTCCACAGGAATTCTCCTTGCCTGTCTCTAATCCTGCTGACTTTGATTCCCTAACCCATGTTAATCTTAAAGGCCTTCGAGCTCAATTTCCTGATATTCCTCTGGCACAGTTGAAATGCATTCTTGCTACATGCTCCTCCTGTGTAGGTCTAATGAAGACATCTGCTGTTCAAACTCTTGGGGTTAACTCCAAGGCTTAAAAGCCAATGCTCTTTGGCAAATTGATGTCACCCACTTAACCAACTTTGGCAAACAAAAATATGTGTTTGTCTCAATTGATACCTTCTCTAAGTTTATGCAGGCTATAGCTCAGATTGGAGAAAGCTCAAAAAAGCTTATAAACCATATGCTCTTCTGTTTTGTTGTAATGGGCATACATCTTCAACTTAAAACTGACAATTGGTATGCTTTTACCAGCAAATAATTTTAAGATTTTTGTTCCCTCTGGAACATTACTCATACTACAGGCATTCTCTATAATCCACAGGGACAAGGCATTGTCGAGAGGGCCCATCAAACCATTTAGGCTCAATTAAATAAAGAAAAAGAGGGAATATACATTCCCAATATCCAGCTGGCAAAAGTCTTAACTACATTAAATCTCTTTAATATTTACAAAACCTCGGACTTACCTCCTATTATTCTTCATTGGCAAACACCATGAACCCTTCCAGCTATTAAGATAAAATGGAAAGACCCACTCGATCAAATTTGGAAAGGACCTGACCCCCTATTGACCATGGGGAGGGGTTTTGCATGAATTTTTCCACAGAATTACTCCAAACCTGTCTGGCTTCCTGCCCACCAGGTCCAGCAATATCCACATGATGGTGCTACTATCCCTGAGGAACAAGAAACACTGCAAGAGGACTGGCTGCAGGATGCACCCCAGGACCCATAATACGACATGGCAGAATCTGAAAAATCTAGTTCACAGAGCCCTCTCCCCCACACCTTCTCTGAATATCTTATGCTATGACTGGGCAGTTGTGTTTTGTGAGCAAGTGAGTTGAATGACTAAAAAAAATTTTTGAGTGAGTTGAATGACCAAGTTTTTTTTTTTTGTACAACCCATTTTGTTTAGAGTACTCTGAAATTTATTTGACTTTATATAAAAATGCTGGATGCAGCCATGGATTCTGGAGATGTCCAGAAACAGTCCAAAAAGCTTGTTTTTTCCTCTTTTGATTTTTTTTAAGTCTTGGACTAAATGTGAAACATTTAGTCATAAACTGTGAGAACAAAGATAGTTCAACTAAGACAGTACAGATCTAAATTTGTGTTTGAAATGATATGTCTTTGTAACAAAAGTTTTTCTCCTCCTGTGTGTTATAAACTACATGTTTATGTATGTGGTTCAAGTTTGGTAAACATTAATTTAACAGTTAAAAGTATAACTTTGAAGCTACAGTCTTACCAGGTAGAGTTAAATGAAGGAGTTTTCAACATGATTCTTATAAGGTGATTGATTACGACTATGTCAAAGCCTTCACATGAAGAAGCATCTGCTCATATGGAATCCCCAGAAATCCATTTGGACCCCTGTCCTCTGACATCTCCCACAACATGGCATGACTACAACGTATCCCCTGAAACCCATGATGTGACCTGGCATGATCTGAAGAGCCTGATTTACAGATTCCAAGGACAGAACTTTCTTACTGCCTTGCCCATCACTGTCTGCCCTTCCTGCTTCTGCTTTGCCTGTCACGTTTTAGAGGTTCCAGCTCACTCTCCACAGAGAAGCAAAGTTCTAGTGGTATCCTCCCCCATTGAGATAGACGTGTGGCATTTCTTCCCCTGGTCTTTGGCATTGGACTGACGCTTCTATCGGGATTGCTGATACACCTTTGGACACTCCCTTTACACTGCTGGACTTCTCGAGGACTGACTGTAGCAGTCCATGGACCTTGCAGCCAGCTGTTTAAGGACTTTGCAACACCAGATCACCCCTCTCGCCCCTCGGCCTATCAGGCCTCCACTCCTCCGCCTATCAGGCAGCACCCCTTCCACTCATCAGGCAATCCCCGTCTCCACCTACCAGATCTCTCTTCAGTCTCACGCTGTCCCTTGCTACTCTTACTTATCCCTTCCTGTCTTGTGCCAGTTCTTTTTGAAGACGCCTACACAATATCATTCAGGTTTCTTCCCAACAGGTTTCTGTTCACCCCTACACTGCTATTCCCCTGACAGAAATGGAGCCTTTTACAGACATTCACCCATTTAAATATGGCCATTTAGAAAGAGGGAGATGCTGGGATATTGTGAGGATGTGGTTGAGCTTGGCAGGGCTTGAACCTGAAGGGTGTATCCAATCCTGTTAGTCTCTCTCTCTACCAAGAGGTTGAGAAAAGGACAGTAGTACCCCAAAGGTGTGCCTCCTCCTATCAGACTCCCTGCCTCACAAATTGCCCCACATTCCTGATATTATGGCCACTAGATAAAAAGAAAGGGGTAGATGTTGAGGATTATGCCAGCTCCCCCCTGCTCCATGCTGCACTGTTTGATGCTGTGGTCTATTTACAAAATTATTGTTTTGCCTGAGACCCACCCTGCCTGCAGGGCATTGGTTTAATCCCCACTAGTTAGATGGAAGCTTGCTACCTTCATGGTCTTTTTTTCTCTCCACCCCCTCTCCTAGCCATTTCCTTTTCTGACCTACCATTTCTGTCTCAGAAGATATAAACGCATTTTCTCTGATCAAAAAAAGGGAATTGCATTGCATTCCCACACAGCCTAGTTCCTCTCCTGTGTTACTGAGTAAGCAGCAGCCCAGGTTGGCTCCGGTGGAGTTCTCTTCCCCGCGACACAACCCGACAGTATTAGAAGGAGGATCCTTTGCTGGTATACTTGCTGCTCATTTGGGAGGAATATGACTCCAGAATGCTTTGTGGATATGTGCAGAAACTCAATACTTTCCCTTGTGAATTGTTTTTTACAAAGTGACTTATTAATGAAAGAGACAGAGAGAGAGAGAGCATAGAGAGAGTTGCAGTGAGAAGAGAAGAGAAAGTAAAAACACCAAATTATGATTCAGGCAAATGTGATGGCAGGGACTGAATAGGATTCATACTCACAGGTTAAACACTTTAGCAAAAGTGCCATCTCTCAGGCCACACCTTTGTGAAATTTTGAAAGATTTCCAAGCCAAATAGGGTGTGGACAGAAGCCTTAAGAGTACTTCCCAATACCAAAGCAATGAACCACAGTGGTTTCTCAACAATGTAGTACCTTTATGAGTGAGTGTATAATAGGAGAGTCCATCAATAGTTGGTTGACACGTTAACCAATCATGATAGATATATGGGATATCATGTATCCATAAATACTTTATCCACTTAAATACTGTTTATGCTTTCTGGTAATAAATATGTAATTATTTAATAGCTATGATTGACAGTAGCTGGCACCATGTGAATTCAGCAGATTTGAACTTCTGTATAAAGCCAATATTTAAAAACATTAAACTTTTGTTGTAATACCATTATCATCCTGGTTATCATGCCTGAAATAACAATGGTCATTAATAGCTGATAAATAAAGTAATATCTGTTGATCAGGGAAATATAGAAATAGTACAAGTAATATAATAAGGAAATTTAAATCACCCATAACTGTATCAAAGTAAAATCATAGCATATATCCAACATTAAGCACTTCACATATAAAAAAGAGTATTTTTTTAATTTTTATTTATAAAAAGGAAACACTGACAAAACCATAGGTTAAGAGGGATACAACTCCACAATTCCCACTACCAGAACTCCATATCCCATCCTCTCCCCTCCTAACTTTCCCATTCTTTAACCCTCTAAGAGTATGGACCCAGGGTCATTAATGGGGTGCAGAAGGGGGAAAGTTTGGCTTCTGTAATTGTTTCCCTGCTGAACATGGGCATTGGCAGGTCAGTCCATACTCCCAGCCTGTCTCTTTCTTTACCTAGTGGGGCAATGCTCAGGGGAAGAGGGGCTCCAGGACACATGGTGTGGGGTCATCTACACAGGCAAATCCGGTTGGCATCATGGTAGTGTCTGGAACCTGGTGGGCTCTCCTGAGAATCCCAGGTTGAAAGTTGCTTCCTTTCTGAGCTCACACCAAGTATTGTCTCCAAGCTGTCATCTTGGCTTTGCCTTCCCAAGGAGTATTTTTATTTACCATTTTATCATGAGGTTTTTTTCCATCTGTTTTGTTTAATAAATAACATTTCCTCTTTGTTCTATTGCTTGACATTTGTACTATTTCTAAATTCTGCATATTTAAAGTAGTTTATATATAAATTGTCCACATCATCATATATTTGGTATATGATCTCAAATTGAAGCTACTGAACCAATGTACATTTTTAAACTTTTCATCTAAATCCCTTTTAGAAACATACATGAAATCATTTGCATTTTATCATTTTTTATTGCCACATTAGTTATTGCTAAGACTCATGTCTAAATGGCAAATCTGCCTTCTCTTCCTTCTTCCTTTTTTATTTTTACTTTTTGGTTGATAGAGACAAAGAGAAATTGAGAGGTAAGGGGGAAATCAAAAGGGGGAGAGAAAGAGGGGAAGATAGAGAGAATGACCTTCAGCATTGTTTCACTACTTTTGAAGCCTCCTTCCTATAGGTGGGGAACTAGAAACTAGTCTTTGCAAGTGGAAATATGTGCTACTACCTGGACTCATTAATTCTTAAAACACTACTTACTACAACATTCTTTGAGTTTTTATATTTTGATGCATGAAGAAAGATTATCAGAATGAAATTAATTTGCAAATGTTTTGTCACAGGCTGGGGAGCTAGTAGAATGACTAAGAAAACTTCCATGTCTGAGGCACGAAATGTCACAGGTTCGATTCCAAGCACCATCATAAGCCAGAGCTAAGCAGTGCTGTTGGGGTGAAAGTTTCTTTTTTAAATTTTTAAAAATATTTATTTATTTATTTTCCCTTTTGTTGCCATTGTTTTTTATTGTGGTAGTTATTATTGTTGTTATTGATGTCGTCATTGTTAGATAGGACACAAAGAAATGGAGAGAGGAAGGGAAGGCAGAGAGGGGGAGAGAAAGACACCTGCAGACCTGCTTCACTGCTTGTGAAGCCTGTGGGAACTGGGGGCTCAACCCGATCCTTACCCGGGTCCTTGCACTTTTCACCGCATGACTTAACCCGCTGCGTTACCGCCCAACTGCTAGGAAAAAGTTTCATCATTAATATTAAATTTTAAGTTGCATTGCCAATTTTCTTTGTTTCATAAATGAGTATCATCTGTTATGATTAGATTCAGTCTAGTTCATATAACTTCACACAAATACTTTGCCTTTAATGACTGAAAATGTCAGAGGGACAAGAAAAGTGAGGCAGAGTCTACAGTGATTGTAGTCAAGCTGCATAGGTATTTTACCTTCTGTAGAGATTCCAAATGGTGCAAGTTGAAGAAGGCTGTAAGGATGTGGAAAACATGAAAAATCCCAGTCATCAGTATGTGGAAAGTCTTTACATATGGCTTATGCTGGAAAGTCCTGGAGAAAGGACCAGATTGTTGGGTTATGTCTATCAGAAACTCATGCTGCACATACTTACCTAAATGGACCAACACAATTATCAATAGCCAAATACTCCTGCTCATGATCAGCAGAGCTGGCAGAATCTTTAATGGCTTAAGGAAAGAAAGAAAGACCAAGAGATCCATATGAATATGGACAAGAGTCCCTGAATATGGACTTGGGGAAGTGCTTCCATTACAATCTGCCTTCTCTCTTGTCTTTGGAGAGTATACTTTCCTCTTTTTCTTTTTTTTTTAATTTTTATTACTTTTATTTATTTGATAGAGACAGCCAGAAATCAAGAGGGAAGGGGATAGTAGTGAGTGAGAGAGACAGAGAGACTCCTGCAGCACTGCTTCACCACTTGAAAAGCTTTCCCCTAAAGATGGGGACTGGGGACTTGAACCTGGATCCTTGTGCATTGTTACATGTGCACTCAACCTGGTGTGCCACCACCCGGCCCCCACTTTCCTTTTTTTCTAATAACTGCCTAATACAACGACAGTGCCTGCACTCTGAAATTATTTTCTTTTCTGTAGGCAAGAACTTGAAAGGAAAGAACCCCAGTAACAAAAATATTTTTTCAACTCTTTTACATTCTTTACAATTTTATTTATGTATTTACTTTAGTTGAAGTCTGCCATTTACAACATTAATATTTTTCAACTTTGACACCTGTGTTCATTTTTATGATCTTCAAAATATTTCCAAATCTTTCTTCTAGGTATCATGTTATTTTGATATTTTAACTTAGTTTTATTATCTATAAAAAGCATTTTCTATTTATTATTCACAAGTATCTGTAATTTTTAAGATATTTTATGATTTTTTATCTTTATTTATTTATTAGATAGTCAGAAATTGAGAGGGTAGGGGCTGACAGAGAGTGAGAGAGACAAAGAGACACCTATAGCCCTACTTCACCCCTCCTAAAGCTTTCCCCTTGCAAATGGGGACCAAGGGCTCAAACCTGGGTTCTTGGGCACTGTACCATGCACACTGTACCATGTGCACCATCATCCGGCCCTGGATCTGTACTTATTATAAGACAAAATAAAAGATAATTCACATTCTTAAAAAATGTTTTTAAGATTATAGCTAAACATTGCAAATAAACTTCTTCAAAAATATTAAAAAGATAGATGCAAATTACTTATAAATGTGTGCAAGGGAGTAATATTGTGTTGTTAATTAGAAATTTTACATTGGAGAACAATGCTATTTTTCCTTTTCAGTGATAATAATGGTATTGGGGCATCACCTATTATCTTATCAATCTCTCACTTGTTTGAGTTGCTCTTGCTGTTTCAGGGACAAGTTTATTCTTTTTAGAAATATGTGCTACCCACACAAGAAAAGAGGAAGCGGCCCATTCTCTATATCTGTATCAGCTTATTGTTAGAAAAAGACATTTCCCCTTCTGCTGACTTTGAATATCTTTTGCCAACCTTATTCTGTCTATCTAGAATTTCATTCTATATGTTTCCTCAAACTTCCTGTATATAGAATTAAATCAATTTTAAAATACAGTTCATACTTAGGAGAAAAGAGAATAAGACTGAGGCTGGTTGATTGTTCACTTGGTTGAGCATACATGTTAAAACAGACAAGGAACTAGGTTTGAGCCCCCAGTCCCCACCCGCAGGACAAAAGCTTTGGGAATGGTGAAGCAAGTGTTACAGGTGTTTTCCTGTCTCTACCCCTCTCTACTATCCCCTCCCCCCTTGGTTTCTTCCTGTCTCTATCCAGTAAATAAACATAATAAAAACACTTTAAAAAAGAAAGAATAGGACTGAATCTTATCTGGGTGACATTTGCAGTGAATGAATTGATGAACCAGTTTAGATCATTTTAAATCCAATCCATATTAAATGTAACAATGAATGCATGTGCTCACTGGAGATGTTCAAAGTCTGGTTCGCAGTAGGACTTTTCTGTTGTTAAACTTTGCCTGGTACAAGTTCCATGAAATGTATACAAAACTCCAAATATAGGAAAAAACAAATAAAGAAAGTGGTTCCTATCTGCACTCTCCATTGAGTTTATTGCACATGTGTGTTGCAAGTTGAACATTTCCTAAATTATTTTGGCATGTTATATACTGTATTGAACTATGAAATAAAAAAACCAAACTTTAATTTTTTGGCTATGTAAGACATATTTTTCTTTTTTATAATTTCTTTATTGGGGAATTAATGTTTTACATTAAACAGTAAATACAATAGTTTCTACATGCATAACATTTTCCAGTTTTCCATATAACAATAAAACCCCCACTAGGTCCTTTATCATCCTTTATGGACCTGTATTCCCCCCCCCCCACCCACCCTGGAGTCTTTTGCTTTGGTGCAATATACCAACTCTAGTTCAGGTTCTACTTGTATTTTCTCTTCTGACCTTGTTTTTCAACTTCTGCCAGAGAGTGAGATCATCCCATATTCATCCTTCTGTTTCTGACTTATTTCACTTAACATGATTTCTTCAAGCTCTGTCCAAGATGGGCTGAAAATGGTGAAGTCACCATTTTTTATAGCTGAGTAGTATTCCATTGTGTATATATATCACAACTTGCTCAGCCACTCTTCTGTTGTTGGATACCTGGGTTGCTTCCAGGTTTTGGCTATTACAAACCTTACTGCCAAGAACAGATATCTACACAGATCTTTTTGGATAGGTGTGTTGGGTTCCTTATATATATATCCCCAGGAGAGGAATTGCAGGATCATAGGGTAGGTCCATTTCTAGCCTTCTGAGAGTTCTCCGGACTGTTCTCCACAGAGGTTGGACCAATTTACATTCCCACCAGCAGTGCAGGAGGGTTCCTTTGACCCCACAACCTCTTGAGCATTTGCTGCTGTTACCTTTTCTGATGTATGACATTCTCACAGGAGTGAAGTGGTACCTCATTGTTGTCTTGATTTGCATTTCTCTGACAATCAAAGATTTGTAACATTTTACATATGTTTCTCAGTCTTTTGGATCTTTTCTGTGGTGAATATTCTGGTAATACATTTTTTTTTCTAAACTGTCTTCTGTTTAACAGTCCACTATGATTTCAGCTCCCATCCCATTCTAGTTAATACAATGTGATTATTAGATACTTCAGTTCTTTTAAAATTCTTATATTACAAAAGTTATACTGACTTTTTTCTTGTTCAAAATAAATTAAAAACTTATCAGAACAATCAAACTATTTGGAATCACTTTAAAGTACCTATAATTTAAGAATAAATATTTCTTAAATGAAGTATTAGATCATTTAAATTCATTACAGTGGTGCAGAATAGCCATTTCCTTGGTAGTCTGATAATCACAACCATAATTGCACAAATCAACTTTTTCTTCAAGTAACATCTTTTACTATATTAACTACATCAGAAATTAAAGTGTCATTTTCAAGTCATTTTTGATAAATGTATCATATTTAGTATTTTTCAGTTGTATGTCAGTGCTCCTAACATTAGCATGGGAATTTCAATTGCCTTAAAATTTATTCCATCATTTTCCATATTTTGGCTTTGTCTTACTTGAATGTTTCAGATAGATTTATCTAAGATTAACTGTCATTTAAATTTAGAAATATAAAAAAATACAGCTACTACTAAAATTTCCTAACAAAAATTGACTTGCCATTATTTGAATTGAGTTGAACTTTTATTAAGCTAAATGATTTAGACTAATCAATATTAATAATTTCTTCAATAAAGAATGGAAGTCAATGCCCAGAGTTTTCAGGAGACTTCACAGATCTGAACCAAAAATCTGTTTATATGTATGAATTACAGGGAGAACTAGCTGGTAATTTCATCATCAACTCTGGAAAATAATGGCTTTTAAAAATTTTATATTATGATCTGGGGAGAGCACAGTGGCTATGCAAAAGAAAAAAAGAACAAAAAAATCTTTAATGCCTGAAGGTCTGAGGTCCCAGGCTTAATAGGCCATAGGCCAGAATGATTCAGCAGTGCTTTAATCTCTTTCTCTCTCCCTTCTCTCTCTGTATCGCTATCTCTTTAATTAAAAATAAATATTTTAAAATTAAATAAAGTAAAAAATCTCCACATTATATCAATTTTGTAGACACAGAAGGCCAAGCACAGTGGCCAGGCCAAGTACAGGTGGCACACCTCTTTAAGAGCACATATTACAATGTCAAGGCCCCAGGTTCAATACCCTGGTCTCCACCTGCAAAGGGAAAGCTTCACGAGTGGTGAAGTAAAGCTACAGGTGTATCTGTCTCTTTCTCTTTCTATCTCCCCCTCTCAATTTCTATCTCCCCCTCTCAGTTTCTACCTATTAATTAATAAATAAATAAAAATATTTAAAAAAACAGAAGGCCAAATACTGAGATACCATTAACTAAAATATTAGTATTGGAAAAGAACAGTAAAATCATTTATAAACCTTTGTTGTATAGAAATACATTTTATATTTTGAAGAATCTAGAACTCTCAATTGTTATTGATCTTATTATCTTCTGTTAATTAATATGGTCTTCTTGCATATAAACACTATAAATTCCTGAACTCTCAAAATAAACCAAGAGGGGGAAGGGAAGAGTGTTAGAGGGAGTTTCTGAAAAGGATACTAGATGTTGATCCTATGTAATCTTTACTACATATTATTATCTTTTATCTTTCTAATTTTTAAAACGTATTATCTTTATTTATTTATTGGAAGAAACAGCCAGAAACTGAGAGGAAGGAGGAGATAGAGAGAGGGACAGACAGATACCTGCAGCACTGTTTCACTGTTTCTGAAAATTTCCCCCTGCAGGTAGGGACAAAGGGTTGAACCCTGTTCCTTGTACATTGTAACATGCTCACTCAACCAAGTGTACCACCACCTAGTTGCCCTCTTTGATCTTTCTACAAGTCATTTACTGTTGCATCTTTCTTTTGAGTTTTGGTTATTTGTGTCTTTCTCTCCCCCACTTTCCTAGTATAGTGTCAGTTGCTATAGATGTTCCAGAGCACTTCATCCTTAGTACTATGGAAGCAATAAATTATGTATTTTTTTCTGATATGGCTTATACTACCCAGTTTACCAATAAGAGATCCTGAGAGTTATTAGTATACTTAACCAAGAAATTTTTCATGTGTTTCCAATTTTCAACTTTTTAAAACTTTATTTATTTTTCCTTTTGTTGTCCTTGTTTTTTTATTGTTGTAGTTGTTGTTGTTATTGTTGTTAATGATGTCGTCGTTGTTGGATAGGACAGAGAGAGAGGAGGGGAAGACAGAGAGGGGGAGAGAAAGATAGACACCTGCAGACCTGCTTCACTGCTTGTGAAGTGACTCCCCTGCAGGTGGGGAGCCAGGACTCCAACCTGGATCCTTAAGCTAGTCCTTGCACTTTGCACCACCTGCACTTACCGTGCTGTGCTACTGCCCGACTCCCCGATTTTCAACTTTGAGACGAGATATTCTATAGTAACTAGGAAATGGACCTGGAAGGCAACGTGGTTATGCAAAAAGACTTCCATGTCTAATACCCCAGGTTTAGTCCACTGCCATAAGTAGAACTGAACAACTTTGTACATGAACTGTGTCATGTACACTGATTAGTGCTCTAGAAAAGAAAGTGGCAGAAGAGAAAGAGTAGGAGGAGGAGAGGAAGAAAAAAGAGAGGAAAAAGAAGAGGAAGAAAGGGAAGGCAGGAAATAATCTGTATTCATAAGACATGTGGAATGTATCAGTGATATCATCTATGACCTGAGGGCAGGTTAGTTGTTGCCTTGGCCACATGTCAAAAAATTGACCTATCCACACCTGAGCCATCACATGTCTAGGACAGAGAGACAGGAAGGAAACACACTTGCTTCTGAAAGTGCATAAGAACATTACAGTACTACATCCATATTTTAAAGGAAAACCGAAGCTCTTCTTTGAGCAACAGTTCAGAAATAATTATTTTTGTATGTATTTACTCTCTGTACTCATGTCCAACTAGAAAAGAAATTTCAAATGAAAAATCTTTATATGTTCCAAGACAACATTTGAAAGCATATGTCCCAAAATGACCAAGAAGATTTTACAGTTGAGTTTGAAAAATGCTTATACCAAAGTTTGACATGCACGAATAGAAGTGAAGTAACATTGGCCTGAGGTCTTTAACTACATTATGACTTGACAGTTCTCATTTCAAAGTTGCACTTTGAAATCTCATTTACAATTCTTGATGTACATATCAATAACTAGCATACAATCTATATTTGAATAGCCAGTATAAGCTACGCCATTAAATTTTTATTTTCTGAGCTGGTGAAATAGCTCACTTGGATAATATGCTACTTTGTCATGTACACAGCCCAGGTTTCACCTGGACCACATAATATTGGTTTTGGTTCTGTGGCTGCTTTCATTCTCTTCGCTATCTCTCTCTCTCTCTCTCTTCCTGCTTCTCTGTCTCTAAATAAGATAAATAATTTTTATATTTTTTAAAATATTTTTTAAAGTTATCATTCCCCATATAAGTTTGGGGAAAAGGAAAATGGAAAATTTATTATTTTTCTTTTTCTTTTTCTTTTTAATAGTTATTTATTTATTTTATTCCCTTTTGTTGCCCTTGTTTTATTATTTTAGTTATTATTGTTGTTATTGATGTCATTGTTGAATAGGACAGAGAGAAATGGAGAGAGGAGGGGAAGACAGAGAGGGGGAGAGAAAGACAGAAACCTGCAGACCTGCTTCACGGCCTGTGAAGCAATTCCCCTGTGGGTGGGGAGCTGGGGGTCTGAACCAGGATCCTTACTCAGGTCCTTGGGCTTTGTGCCACCAGCACTTAACCCGCTGTGCTCCTAAAATTTTATTCTTTTCCTAATACTGAATATACTCTCTTGGGGCCAAGAGGTGGGATACATAGTTGAGCATTCATGTCACCATGTGTAAGGACCTGGTTTCAGGCTCCGTAGCCCCACCTGCAGGGAAGAAGTTCCATTCCCATGCAGTGAGACCATCGTGTAGGTTCCTCTCCGCTTCTCTCTCTCAGTCCTAGATCCTTCTTTCCTCTCAATTTCTTTCTATCCTTTCAAATAAAAGGAATAAATTAAAGAAAAAAGAAGAGACAAGGAAGAAGAGAAGGGAAAAAAAGAAAAGAAAAGAAAAAATGTCTGCAAGGAATGATAGATTCATCCAGTCAGCATAGAGCCCCAGCAAAAATCTGGTAAGGAAAAAATAAATTTTTTAAAGTACTGTTGGCCTGGTGAGACAGCATAATGATTATACAGAATACTGTCATGCCTGTGGGCTTTGAAGTCCCAGGTTCAATCCCCAGCATTATCAGCCAGAGCTAAGCAATGTTCTGGACTCTGTCTCTCTCATAAAGTTAAATAAATAAAATATTTCACAATAAAAATTACTCTCACTTGTCCATTGTAAACAGGTTACTCATGAGGTTAGTAATTTATCTTTCTCTATTTTCCCTAATAGAAACCACAAAACACATACCTCTGGCACTGATTCTGTTTGGTTGAACCATAAGGCAGCTTTCTAAGAACTGTTTAAAAATATTTTTAAAGTTTTTTATTTATTTTTTACTATATTTATTTTATTTATTGAATAGATACGGCAAGAAATTGAGAGGGAAGTGGTGGTAGGACTGGAGAGAGACAGAGAAATACCTGCAACACTGCTTCACCATTTTCAAAACATTCCCCCTGCAGGTGGAGACCAGGGGCTTGATCCTGGGTCCTTATGCATTGTAACATGTGTGCTCAACCAGGTGTGACACCACCTGGCCCATAAAAACCTTTTATTTTAACTTAAAAATTGTATTTATTTATTCTAGAAGTGATTTTATTGGAGATAAGTTGTTGCTTGAAGCGGCGGCGGGGTACGATGCAGAGAGAAAATCCAAGCGCAGAAGGAATACAAATCTTTATTGTTGGGTTATTGTTGGGTCAGATGGGTGGTTCAGGCCACGTGGAACCAGCCAAAAAAATGGCTTTGTCCTCCTACCTCACCACCGGGCAAGAGAGAGCGCGAGGGGAGGGAGAGTAGGCGGACTTTTTAGGAATGACTTGTGGGGACATTATTTGTTGGGGAAAGCCTTTAAAGTACCATATTACTCTGTGTAGGGTGGCAGGGCCTTGGGAAGACATCTGCACAGCATCTCCTCCTTTTCTTTTATATCTAATGGACACAGTAAGGAAATGTATAGAGTGGAGCAGGCTTAAATGTTTTTAAGGAATGCTGTGCTCAGGTGGGAAGATGTAGAACATTTATGTGGGGGAGGGAAGGCTTAAATGGCCACCAACCTTGTGAGATTCATGTGTCCCCCCTGTACTCAACCCTTCTTTAGAGAGAGAGACTTACCTAGAGGGACTCATTCCATAGGTTAAGCTCTGCCAGGCTCAACCATCTTTCCACAATATTTCTACATCTTACTCTTTCTTTGTAGGCATCGCATTAAGATGGTTCAATATCTGTAAAAGACTCTATCTGTGACAGAGGAATAGTAGTGTAGGGGTGAGCAGAAACCTTCTGGGAAAAAACCTAAATGATATAACAAAATAGGAAGGGACAAGTAGGGGAGCAGTAAGGGCCAGTGTGATGTCAAGGGAAGGCTTGGTGCACAAAGGAAAGTTCCTTGTCTCGGGGGGGGGGGGCAAGGGCTCATAATGAGGGGGTGTTTCCTGCCTCAAAGGGCAGGGCCTGTAGGAAGGAGGGCATGGCCTGCCAAGCAGAGGGGTTCTTTGGCATTGTATAGTCCTCAAGACAACAGTCTGTAAAGTCTACGAACTACTCAGGGTCAGTCTTTGAAAAGCCAGCAGAGTGAAGGGAAGGAAGCTGCTGTAAAAATTGTGTAAAGTGTCCAAAGGGTAAACCAGCAAGTCCAATAGAAGTGTCAGTCCAAAGTAGGCAAGTAGGGGGAGAAATGCCAGGAGATGAAACGCTGCATGAGGAAGGTCAGCTGCTGGAATTCTGCTTTTGTGTAGAGAGTGAGCTGGAACCGCCAAAAGGTGACAGGCAAAGCAGAAGCAGGAAGGGCAGACAGGCAGTAAAAAAAGTTCTGTCCTTGGAGTCTGTGAATCAGGTTCTTCAGATTGTGTCAGGTGACATCTAGGGTTTCAAGGGGTGTTCCACTGTAGTTGTGCCATCTAGTGGGTGATGTCAGAGTGTGCAGGGGTCCAGATGGTTTTTCCCGGGATTCCTGTGAAAGAAACACAAACAATCTGCTTCTCGTGGTTAGCAGGGCATCTTATTTGAGTTTTTTATAGAAAAAGAGGTTTGGTGCCTTAGCCAACTGAGTAATGGGGAATGTATCTTCCCTATTTATTTATTATTATTTTTTTTTATTATTAATTTATTAAATTTTTTTTTACATAACTGAGCCTAGGCTTTTGGCGGGCCTTCTCAACAGCCATTTGTCTTTGGGGGTAGTAAGAGATGTCCGTGGCATGGGTGTTGTTATAAAGGGAAATATCTTTAAATTGTTGGCTGACAAAGGCAGGCCTATAGTGGCAAGACAAGATACATAAGTTAAGTGTAGAAGAATAGGTGAATGTTGTTAATTCACATAAGTTGTATATGGAGGAACTTTTTATAGTTTAATACCTTACCATAGGAACAGATGATTCTTCATATGAAGGCTTGATAGCTGTAATCACTTGTGAAAAAAATAAAACCTGTAACAAGCTAGAGGTTTACTATAATTGATACCTCAATGATTATAATTGGTTTAAATATCTTTATGATTTTGTTTAAAGGTCATCTAATGTTACCTCTTGTAGCAGTCTCTACAGCAGGATCTTCAGACCAATTTTAGTTAAAATACATATTTTTATTTTTTAACTATTTTTACATTAGACTATAAACAGACTCAGTTACTTAGAGAATTAACACATGTTAGTGACAATGGTTTAAACATTTACAGTTCCAGATTGATGCCAGATCTGTTGTGGATTAATTTCCACAAGGTAGTTTACAGGGCACTTTTGGGGGCCCTCCAAAAGTGCCCTATATAGAGAATTTGCATTTTAGTTTTGGGGATATATTGTCACGTTAAATATTTAGACTTTACCTTAAATAGTTAGTTACTTTTAGCAAATAAATTTTCCTTGTCTAGTAATAATGTAGCTTCAAGGTTACACTTTTAACCATTAAATTAGTGTTTACCAAACTCTAAACATATCTATAAACATTTAGTTATAACACACAGGAGGATAAAAACTTTTGTTATAAAAACATATCATTTTAAAAAGAAATTTAGATCTGTCTTTACTCACACAGTTTAAGACTAAGTACTTTACATATATACCAAGACTTATATATAAAAAATCAAAAGAGAGAAAAAAATTTTTTTGGAATGTTTCTGGATGTCTCCAGAAACTTTGGCTGCATCCAGCATTTTTATATAAAGTCAGTTACGTTTTAGAGTACTCTGAGCAGATGGGTCATACAAAAATTTTTTGGTCATTCAACACACTCACTCACAAAACACAACGGACCAGTCATAACATAAGACATCCAGAGAAGGGGTAGGAGAGAGGGCTCTGTGAGCCAGATTCTGCCATGTTGTATTATGGATCCTGGGATGTATCATTCATCTAGTCCTCTTGTAGTATTTCTTGTTCTTCAGGGCTAGCAGTGCCATCATGTGGGTATTTTTGGAAATGGCGGGCAGGAACCCAGATAGGTTTTGAGTAACTCTGTGGGAAAACACATGCGAAACCCCTCCCCATGGTCAATAGGGGGTCTGGCCCTTTCCAAATTTTATCAAGTGGGTCTTTCCATTTGACCTTAATAGCTGGGAGGGTAGATGGTGTTTTATAGTGAAGAATAATAGGAGGTAGGTCCGAGTTATTGTAAATATTAGAGAGACTGAATGTAGTTAAGGCTTTTGCTAGCTGGATTTTGGGGGGGTACATTCCTCCTTTATCTTTGTTTAATTGAGCCTAAATGGTTTGATGGGCCCTCTCGACACTGTCTTGTCCCTGTGGATTATAGAGAATGCCTGTGGTATGAGTAATGTTCCAGAGGGGGAAAAAAAAAATCTTTAAATTGTTTTCTGGTAAACATATTCCCATTATCAGTTTTCAGTTGAAGATGTAATCCCATTACAACAAAACAGGAGAGCATATATATGGCTTATAAGCTTTTTAGAGCTTTCTCCCATCTGAGCTGCCACCCACATAAATTTAGAAAAGGTATCAATTGAGACAAACACATATTTTTGTTTGCCAAAGTTTGGTATGTGGGTGACATCGATTTGCCAAAGAGCATTGGCTTTTAAGCCTCGGGGGTTAACCCCTGTTGGTATACATGAGAACCCTTCTGTTTCATTTGGTCTAAATCCCCCCTGCTTAACACTATTCTATTTACATAACCACTTCATTCTATTTACATAACCGTTGTTAACAAGTACCTCCCTCCAGGGCATTGGTTCAATCCCCAGTTTCATGATATGTTTTTGCTCCACCCCCCTCCTTGTCATACCCTGATCCCTTCTTTATCACACCCTGATTTTCACCAGTCACTTTTCTCTCCACCCTCTCTATGTCACATCCTGTTTCCACCCTACTTGGGAAGTATATATAAAGACAGCATTGTGAGTTTTAGAGTACTGTACTTTGAGTTTAACTTAGCTCGTCTTAGATTGTGCTGTGTCCTGCATGAATAAAGAGATACTGCCTACAGCTCAACTATGAGTCCCTGGTCGTCTGTTACCTGCCCGTGAAGCCAGCCCGGCGAAAACAACATAGCCCATCGAAAACGACAAACCCCAAGAGTTTAAATAGCAGGTGTTTTTATGAGACTTGCACAGGAAGAACATGTACCAAGGATATGTTTCAACTGTGGTAAAGGAACATCAGGAAATAGAGCTTGAAGGCCTTTAAGATTAACATGGGTTAGGGAATGAAAGTCAGCAGGATCAGAGACAGAGACTAGGAGAGTTCCTGTGGAGGCAAGGCAGTCATCTGCAGCATTCCCTTCAGACAGGGAACCAGGAAGAGGGCTGTGGGAACAAGGTGTTGAATATACAGTGGTTGGGTTTGAGAACAGAGCATAGAGGCGATCTGAATCAAGAGAGGAGAAAGTGGGTTGTCATCAATTTTCACATAAGAACGAGCAAGCCATGGAAGTAAGTTAACAGTACACACACTGTCAGAGAAAAGGCTGAAGGATTCTGGTACAGCTTTTAATGCAAGGAAAAGAGCATAAAGTTCTTTGTACTGAGGGGAGTTATAAGGAAGCTCAGTAAAGAGAGGTTTAGGAGATTGTTTGTCTGGGTAATATATAAGGACAGCAGCTCCCTTTTTTCCACCATCAGTGAAGACTGTAGGATAGAAGGTATGGGATCTCGAGAGAAAAGTTTAGGTACTAGTAGAGGCAAAAGAGGCAAAGAAGCTATCAATTTATTAGAAGGAAAATGGTTATCTATTTGTCCTGGAAACCCCACGAAGCTTATGGCAAAACGGGAATGGTGGCGTATAAGCCACTTTGTATCTGTGAAAGAAAAAGGAAGAATAATTAAATCCGGTTCTTTCCCTAAGACTTGCACAGACCTGTTTCTTCCTTGGCAAACCATGAATGCTAACACATCTATCCCAGTGAGGAGTCTTGGAGCTCCACCTACTGGTGTGTGAAGCCACTCGAGAACCCCATGGTTCTGCCACAGTGCCCCCACTACTGTGGGGGTAGAGTTAAAGATTAGAAGGTTTACCGGAGAGGAGGGGGATAATCGAACAAGGTGCATGTCCTGGAGGGCCTGGTTAACCCTTTCCAGTGCCAAGGAGGCCTCGGGAGTTAACATATGTTTTGAGGAGGGCTGTTTGTCTCCTTTAAGCAGGTCAAACAGTGCTTGGAGGCATCTGGTAGGCAGATAAAGATACTGCATAAGCCAATTTAAATTTCCAAGAAAACTTTGTAAAGAAGAAAGAATAAGGTTAGAAGGAAAAGTAACACTAGGTTTTAAGGGACGAATTTGCATTAGAGAAATCTCTGAACCTAAGAAATATATTGGAGGAATTAGCTGTATCTTTTCAGGAGCTACATTAAAGCTGCTTTTCTTTAAGGCAGGAATGAGAAAAATCACATAGGGCACAGAGATCTGTATCTAATTCTCCCCATAGTAAGACGTCATCCATGTAATGAAAAACATTATGGCCATTATGGATGTATGGAAAAAGGGCAGATTTAACAGCCTCTTGACAAATTGTAGGACTATTAGCCATGCCCTGGGGCAGTACCACCCATTCAAATCTATCGGCAGGGCTGGCGTTATTAATGGAAGGAACAGAGAAGGCAAAACGCTTCCAATCTTGTGGATGGAAGGGAATAGAGAAAAAACAATCTTGTATATCAATAGCTATGATTGGAATTCCCATGGGAACTGCAGAAGCAAGAGGCAAACCCCTTTGGGGGGAGCCCCAGACCTGCATGGTTTTATTTACCACACAGAGGTCTTGGAGGAGGCACCATTTTCCCGAGCACTTTTTAATCACAAAGACAGGAATATTCCATGGGCTTCGAGAATGACGAATGTGTCCCAAGGACAACTGCTCTCAGACGAGCTCTTTTAAAATTTCTAGCTTATCCCTAGGAAAAGGCCACTGTTCCACCCAGACAGGCTCATTAGAAAGCCAGTCTAAGCAGGGAGTTTGGTTACAAACAGTGGCAATTAGTATTGGGGGTGTTGATTAGATCTAGTCTCATAGGAGTGGGTGTTATGCTCTGCAGAGGCATCTGTGGATATCCTAACATCAAGACATTCCAGAAGATCCCTGCCCAGTAGGTTGGTGCTAATATCAGCTACCAAAGGGTGGAAGTGTCCGGTAGTCCCTTCATGGTCTTCCCACATGAGCGAATCTCTTGTGAGAAAGACTTGGGTCAATCCTCCAACTCCGTGTAAATGGGGTCCTGGGAGGAGTTCCCAATTTGGGGGAACCTCTGCTTGCCTTAAAATCATCTTTTCTGCCCCCATGGCAATCAAACATTTAAAAGGAATATTGCCAATCCTTACTGTCATAGTTGAGTGACCTCTTTTTAAAACAGGAGTGATCCACAAAATCTCAGGCCCCGGATTTGTACCATTCAGGGGTGTGCCATCTTTATGAAACTTGGACCAATAATCTCTCCTCCAATGAAAACCTTTCTGACATCTAGGACAAGGTGTTCATGGCCTCTGGCTCCCTGACTGGAGGCATGGTTGTCCTAACTGGAGGCGGGGTCATGGCTTATCTGGACATTGGTTACGCCAATGCCTTTGGTGACCATACTGAAAGCAGGCCTCTTTTTGATTATGTGGGGTAACTGCATAAGCCTGTGTCATAATGGATGTCCCATAATAGCCTGATCTAAGTTCCTGTGTCACTAAAATCCGATTATCTGGGTGTTGGTGTTTAAGACTGAGGCATGCCCGATGGAATTCTGGAACCATGACATTTCAGACAATAGAACGCAGGAGGAGAGAACGGAATTCAGGATTATAAATCTTTCTCTCTAAGGTTGACTGCACCCTGGCAATGAACTTAGCGAGGGATTCATCAGTTTCTTGGCGAAGGGAGTTAATGGGGACTGAGGCCTCTCCTGTGGATGGAGTTCACCTCTCCCATGCTTGTGTTGCACAGATGTGTACCTGTTCAAAATAACCGGTTGGAAACTGGGCTTCTGCCTGCTGAATTCCAGTTTCAAACTCTCCTGCTCCAAACAATGCGTTAAAATTCCATTCTAGCTGTTTGTGACTATTTTTCTGGGATTGTTTTGAGCATTCATCATGAAAGCATGCCTCCCATTGCAGGTAGAGGGGGTCTGGGAGCGCAGCAAGAGCTGAGTCCCTCCAATCTTGGGGGGTATTAAGGTCCTGGAAAAAGCCTCGTAAAATGGACTTGGTCCATGGGGCATGAAATCCGTCCTCCTTCACTGCCTGCCTGGGTTCTCTGAGTTCTTTGGAGGAATATGGATGGCACACCTGAGGGTTTTGTTTATTGGGGGCCACATTTACCGGGAAGGTGTGGACTTGGTTTGATGACAAGGTATCAGCAGGGGAAGGAGTCACGGAAGTGGAAGCCACTGGGGAAGCGGCTGCCGAAGAAACCAAATAGGTGTCTGCCAGAATAGAACTCTTGGGGCAAACTGCAGAGGAATTAGGGTGGTTAAGCTCCACGAACACCTCTTTTATCGTTTGTATCTCAGCCTTAAGGTCTCTTAATCACGAGGTATCAGCGGGGGGAGGAGTCACAGAAGTGGAAGCCACTGGAGTAGTGGCTGCCAGAGAAACCTAACACGTGTCTGTCGAAACAGAAACAGAATTCTCAGGGCAAACTGCAGAAGGCTTAGGGTGTTAAAGCACCGAGAACATATCCTTTAACTCTTGTATCTCAGCCTCAAGGTCTCTTAATGACAAGGTATCAGTGGGGGGAGGAGTCACGGAAGTGGAAGCCACTGGAGAAGTGGCTGCCAGAGAAACCAAACATGTGTCTGCGGAAGTAGAACTCTCAGGGCAAACTGAAGAAGGCTTAGGGTGTTTAAGTGCCAAGAACATATCCTTTAACTCTTGTATCTCTGCCTCAATGTCTCTTAACCTTTTGGCAGGGCGCCTTATACATATCCCGAAAGTGGCAAACATAGCCAAGAGAACCCACGGTGCAGCTCCAATTAAAGCCTCTCCGAGATAGAGAGCCTGTCCCATGAGAAAAGAATAGAGTGTTTGGGATGCCTCCTCGTAAAATGGAAGGAAACCCATGGTGGCCGCAGTCAGGCAGCTGTTACATACCTGTGTCTGGGTGGCGGGAGGGTCAGGTGGGGTCTTATGTCTCCTCAGGCTGCAGTGGGGACCCGTACTCTTTAGGCGGCTGCATGAACAGTCATCCAAAGACAGGCTGGCCCAGCACTGCCAGCAGGGTGGCTGCAGGTATGTCCCGGAGGCCCCAGCTCCACCTGCAGGGCAGCTTCTCTGGACCTCAGGCCAGCCGGCAGGAGTGTGGACCTGTCGGCCCCACTCTGGGAGCCAGGTGTTGCTTGAAGCGGCGGCAGGGTGCGATGCAGAGAGAAAATCCAAGTGCAGAGGGAACACAAATCTTTATTGTTGGGTCAGACGGGTGGTTCAGACCATGTGGAGCCAGCCAAAAAAATGGCTGTGTCCTCCTACCTCACCACCAGGCAAGAGAGAGAATGCGAGGGGAGGGAGAGTAGGTGGACTTTTTAGGTCAACACCCTGGAGTGACGTGTTGGGACACTATTGGTTGGGGAAAGCCTTGAAAGTACCATATTACTCTGTGTAGGGTGGCAGGACCTTGGGAAGACATCTGCACAGCAATAAGTAATGGTTTAAATGACAGATGTTGACCCATAGGTCTGAACTCATCTCTGATGGGCAGAGGCCAAGGAAGCTTCCATATATCCTACAAAGCACAGAAAGGTCTCTCACAATAGAACTGACACCAAATGTCAGTAGGTGTGAGGATGAGGCATCTTGTTCTGGATAAATCATTTAAATGTCAGAAGCACATCAAAGTAGGAGAAAGAAACAGAAAGCACTTTGCAACTGTATGATAGCAAAGGCATGAAGGATGTGTGGAACCAAAAACAGTTGATTAATTCAGAAGAGCCTAGACTATCTTCAGAGTCTAGTGCCAATTTCAGGTCATCCATGTTATGATGGATGCAGTGCTGGGTATGGTAGGCAGGGGATCTTCTTTAACCACATTGCCTCCAAAATGAGCATACTGAGGGAAGTCGGGAGGTAGTGCAGCGAGTTAAGGATCCCGGTTCAACCCCCCCCCCCCCGTCCCCACCTGCAGGGGAGTCACTTCACAGGTGGTGAAGCAGGTCTGCAGATGTCTGTCTTTCTCACCCCCTCTCTGTCTTCCTCGTCCTCTCTCCATTTCTCTCTGTCCTATCCAACAACGACGACAAGGGCAACAAAAAGGAATAAATAAATAAGTAAATAAATATTAATTTTTTTAAAATGAGCATACTGTATGTCTTTCTCCTTTTTTTAACCTATCCTTTAGCTATTGACAACTAATGTAAATCATAAATCAACACAATCTCTTCCCTCAAAGTCCTATGTTTTAGAATGACCTACTCTCACTGAAATCTATAGAAGCAGAAACTCATCTATATTCTCCTTCTTGTAGCCTTTCTTATTCTCTTCCACTTAAGTCCTGTGAGGGAATGACTTTATTCCCACTCAACTCATCTCATCATAAATTCAAACCACTGACTCTCTATTCATTGTGATTTACTTTTCCCTAATAATCCACCAACTACTGGTTCTTCTCTTATGAATCTATTTAACATAAAATAGAGTATTATTACATGTATCTCCATGATATGACTCCATGTCTGAGACATTTTCTTTTCCACCCACTGCCATCATCATCCATATTCTATTACTCACAGATGGTTTCCCTGACACACTTTTCTTTTTGTATAATCTGGTTTAGCTTGATTTAGTCATCTCACGCTGTTATACAAGCAAGTCAGTTTGGTGCTGTTTTCTTTGAACTGTATTCCTTGACCCAATAAACACTTTCTATACACTATTTTACCAGCCTTCAAAGTCATAAAATGAGTTCTGAAGATACAAAGGTTACCTAGTGGAGCTCATGTGTGTAATTCTTCAGGAAGTGCACAATTTCTCTGGTTTCAAGTTTAGAGAAACAGCGATTTGTCATGTTTCATATTTCTCAACCGATAGGCCTAACTCATGTGGTTTGCGTCGGAGCTACAGTGCAGAAAGGAACTAAAATGTCAGGTTGTTTATTTCTGCTTGATTTTCTTATCTCAGAATAGCACTGGGTTTGCTTAATCAGGCCTGTACTCAATAACATCAGTGGAATTCCTTTTCTGACCGCCATTCTCTTTCCAAAAAATGATAACTTCTGGGGAGAGGAAGAGTTAAAAGGTTTGACAATTGTGTCAAAACAAAATAAAAGGCAAAAGCTAACTGGCAGAGCAACCTTTTCTTCATGCACAATAAATGATCCATCCTCCTGATATCATCTTGCATGCCACCTTCTTTTAAATGTTGTTTCATTATAGATGAAAGGCAAAGATAGGAAGTTCCACGAAAGACACCTTAAAAAAAAAATAAAACCTCCTGATCATAAGCTTTCACATAGTGACAAGAAGAAACCCCATATGCTGATGTGAGCAGACAATGTTGGACTCCACGCTCCATCTGTTGCGAAACATCTGATCAAAGTTCTCCATAGAAAACTGAAACAGTCAAAGGTTTGGATTTTACCTTGTAGATCTTTATCCTTATTTCAAAGACTGAAAGTTAGATTTCTTTGTGCCTTGAATGTTGTTGGTGGCAGTGATGGTGATGGTAGTAGCAATGTGTGAGTGAGTGAGTGAGTGTGTGTGTGTGTTTAATTAGGTATAAGAATAAAGCAGTTTTCAAAAGTCTTAATGCTGATGTTATACACCAGGCACCCCCTAGAGTGTAATTTTTTTTTTTTTAGTGCACAAATGACATAAAACAGCTCATGCTCCTTTGGCACGTGAATTCAGAGTGAAGTTAGTTTGGGGGAAACTTCTCATAAAAATATTTATTATTTATATAGCTTATATAAAGTGATTTCCCTGTCTTAAAAACTTCTCTGGCACATGTTTATAGCATTTACTAGGCAATTAATCTTCTAGTCCCTGAGGACTTCATTGTAATTGCTACCTTAGACCTTTATTTAAATTTTCTTTTCTTTGCTTGGTATTTATTTCAAAGCCTTATGTTTTGGAACTTGATTTTTAGAGTAAGTTGTAATGTGTCTAATGCACTCTTTGTGTCTTTCCAGCCAATGGAATAAGTTCTATAAGTAAGGCACTTGTGTTTCATTAATTCTCCCTGGAAGAGGAAAAAAATATCTTGGAAGATATTATAGATACACAATATTCAGCAGGTGTTTGTTGAATGACTGTCATGTCCCCTTATTGTATCTGCATCTAAACCTAACTCTTGGTAAGGTCCATGTGATCAGCAAGTTATTGTTGGTTCAACTATATAATATCACTTTATGTGTCATCTATTACTGAAGACTAAGGCATTAACTAAACCTTTCTGCAAAGATTTTCTGTTAATAACAATATTTAAAGGAAACCCACAGGATAGAATCCTCAATCTGACAGAAGAAAACCATGGAGAACATAACAGAGAAGTTCTCTGACTCAAGGGCACAGTTTGAAGGAAGAACAGTTTCATCTGACACCAGACATAGACAATTTCAGTGAAGTGATGCCATTTTTTTTTGCCTCCAGGGTTATTGCTGGGGATCAGTGCCAACACTATGAATTCATTGCTCCTGGTGGCCATTTTTTTTTTCTTTCCATTTTATTGGGTAGAACAGAAAGAAATTGAGAGAGAAGGAGGAGATAGAGAAGGAGAGAGAAAGGTAGACACCTGCAGACCTGTTTTGCCACATATGAAGTGTTCCCCTTGCTGGGGGCTCAAACCTGGTTCCTTGAGGAGGATTTTGCTCTTAGCACTATGTGCGCTTAACTGGGTGTGCTACTGTCCAGCCCCCAATATTCCCAGTGAGAAATCATAACTCCTTATATGAGTGAGCATTTTATTAACTCATTTAACATTCAGTTATAGCATCTTGCATTATCAAACTATTTCAAAAACAAAGTAAATTAGTCATCTGCACTATCCATATGATGCAAACACTGATCTTCAACTGGAGGGTTGATGAAACTAAAACAAGACAGCATATACTTTCCTCAAAGTTAGAGAAATGTATAGTGACTATTCCCTAGACCTCTTGTCCCAGTGGTGGTGGCAAGCTTCAAAATATGTGACGATTATTAAAACCTACATTGTTGCTATTACATAGTAAAGCCAGCTGTCCAAACTGGAATTCAGTAAAACATCGATAGACAAAAATAACATGACTATCATTGTTGAATGCTCTCAAAGGGGTAATATTTTACTTATTTGAACAACTAGTTGTATTTAATCTTTGTGCTAACGTATGAGACATTTTAAACATAGTTCTTAGAAACTTCGAAAGACTTAGAATAGTCAAGGTCATAGAACTTGTTTTTGATAGAGGCAGGACTCAAACATACACAGGTCTGAATTTAGCAAAGGTGTGTCTACCTACTTTGCCATACCTCCCCCTTAGGCAACTCACTTTACAGTAGGATCTGCAAATAAAAAGGCAGAAGCTTAGATATAGAAAGAAGCAGCGTGAGTCAGCACATTTCTGCTAATCACAGGCTTATTGTCAATGTGAGCACCAAATTCCATGAAAAAAAAGAAAGAAGAAGAACACTAGCTAATCAATATACTGAAGTACAAAAGGATAGGTAAAAATGCAGGTTAGGCTACCTGTATGAAAAAAAAATTCAGGAAGAGAGGAGCTTTCATGACCTAGAATAGTCAGAGATCATAGGACAGGCAAAATCATCTTTGGGTTCATTTATATCTGAGGTCATGGAGAGAATTTTTCTCATGTTCTAGGCTATGTTTTAAAAATCAGTATATAATAGACAGTTCACCAGAATGAGCACTTAATGGAGTAGGGTTTGGAGACAGCAAGCCAGCCGCGAAAGGAGAGAATGCCAGATTGAGCAAGGATACTAGCCCTGGAGGAGGGAATGCCATGCCACATTCTGGGACTGCAAGGGGGGACGTGATCTGCAGTGCTCAAAGAGAAGGAAGAAGAAGTCAGATCAAAGGCACAGAGCTTGGTTAGACTGCAGTCTCAAGAACCAGGCGGAGGGATTTAACAAGATTGGCAACCGATGGCTCTTACACTGAGTGTTTTACGAAGCATTTCCTGGTGACATTAAAAGGCAGCGACACCACAGTTCATTAGGAAGAGTGCCCTAATGCAAAGTGATGTGTTGGGGACAGTGGGATCTGAAAGGAAGGGATGGATGCCAGAGATGTTACACAGGAAAAAATGTCAAGTTATGTTTGCCACCAAAGAGATAGGCTACCTACATACCTGAAATAATGAAGTAGCCTAAGTGCCTAATTTATCCTAGAAAAGAGGACAGGACCCACAGTATTTCTGTGCCTGCTGACTGACTGAAACCTATACTGGGCAGTAAAGAAGAGAAACGCCAATGTGGGCACCATGGTGAGAGTCTAACTTAGTGGGACAGGAGCAGCCCGAGCAGAAATCAGCTGGTGACTTTATTTCATAACTTAAGAGGGGATTCTGTCTGCTAATTTTGTAATATATTCACACAAAGACACACACAAATGTGGAAAAGCTGCATTATGTTTAGTTAAAGGCTTGTGAGAGTTTTGTGTTGCTATCATAATACACTGTTTTAAGTTGGCTTGTTCTAGAGATGACATGGTACATGCAAAATGAGTGGCATTCTTATTAAACCTTAGACAACAGTATTGAACTGTTCCTACTTAAATGGAAACATAAGACTACTTTAAAAAATATGCCACAAGAGGCTGGGTGGTGGCACATCTGGTTGAGCACACGTTATAATACACAAGGACCCGGGTTCAAGTCCCAGGTCCCCATTTGCAGAGGGAAATCTTTGTAAGTGGTGAAGCAGTGTTGCAGGTGTCTCTCTCTCTCTCTTTCTCTTTATTCTCCCTTCCTTCTTGATTTCTGGCTGTCTCTATCCAATAAATAAACACAATAATAAAAAAAATACATCATAAATTTATGAGGAGCTACATATTTTCTTCTTTTTTGAAAATGTCTTTATTAGGGATTTAATGTTTTACATTAGACAGTAGATACAATAGTTTGTACATACACAGCATTTCCCAGTTTTCCATATAACAATACAACCCCCACTAGGTCCTCTGTCATCCTTTTTGGACCTGTATTCTCCGCCCGCCCCCCCTACACCCACCCCAGAGTCTTTTACTTTGGTGCGATACACCAATTCCAGTTCAGGTTCTTCTTGTGTTTTCTCTTCTGATCTTGTATTTCAGCTTCTGCCTGAAATACAAGATCTCCTCATTCTTCTGAGGAGCTACATATTTCAAAGAGACAACTCTTTTATAATTGCCACTGGGACTTCACCTCTTAGGGCTGATTTTCTTCAGATGGATATAGAAAGACAGAGACAAAAAAAGACAGAGACTGAGAAAAAATAGATATTATATTGTCAAAGCTTCCTCCAGTGTGTGGGGGGTGGCAGTTTCAAATTTGGGTCACAAGAATAGGAAAACAGACATTATCCAGGTGAGTTATTTTGCTGAATCTGAAACAGAACTTAAATGAGATAAATTCCTTATAGCTGATGAAACAATTTTGTATTATATTTAACAAGAGAGATTATTTATAAAAAAGAGTATATACATATTTTTGTACATCTAAAACTGATCCCTACATGCAGTTTCAAACAAAATGACTCCAAATACATTGTATGTACAAACTATACTAAAAATTAACTTCATACATAAATGGAAGACCTAACGCTATAAAATTCTTAGAAGGAAATGTAAGAGAAAAACTTCATGACATAACATTGACAATGATTTCTTAGATACAGCATCAAAAGCACAAGTAACAAAAGCATAGACAAATGCTATTATATCAGACCAAATAGAATAAAGAAAGCAATCAATAGAGTGAATGGGCAACCTACAAAATGGGGGAAAATATTTGTAAACCATATACTTGCAGGGTGGGTAATACTCAAAAAATATAAGGCACCACTACAATTCATAGTAAGACAAAAAAAAAAGCATGTAAAACAAACAAAAAGGTTAAAAATGAGTGTAGGGAGTCACACATACACATGTATAGATGCAAAACTCTACCCCTGAGGCCAGGTCGTGGTACACCTGGAGGAGCACATACGTTACTGTGCACAAGGATGCCGGCTTAAGCTCCTGTTCCCTGGAGGAGGCAAGTATTATGAGTAGTGAAGCAATGCTGCAAGTGTCTCTCTGCCTCTCTCTCTTTATCTCACCCTTCTCTCTCAGTTTCTTTCTGCCCTTTCAAAAGAAGGAGGAGGAGGAGGAAGGGGAGGAAGAGGAGGAAAAAGGAAAAAGAAAAGGGAAGAAAATAGCCTCTGGAAGTGATAGATTCATTCTGCAAGTACATGGATCCCCATAACCCTACAAATTTTGGAGAATTTACAGGGATAATGGAATCTTTCTGTATTGTTGATGAGAATGAAATTGGTCCAACCCCTCTGGAGAACAGTCTGAGGAGCTCTTAGAAGGCTAGAAATAGATTTTCCTCTCCTGGGATATACCCTAAGGAATCAAACACATTGATCCAAAAAGATCTATGTATACTGATATCCATAACAGCACAATATGCAATAGTCAGTGCTTAGAAACAACTGAGATATCCAACAATAGATGATTTAAGAAAGTTCACACACACACACACACACACACACACACACACACACCACACCGGAATACTACTCAGCTTTTCAGAATGTTGGATTCATTTTCTGCACCTGGCTGGAGCTTGAAGGAATCATGTTAAAAGAGAAAGGCCAGAAAGAGAAGGATGATAGTTAAGAAGGTCCATCAGGCTGGGAGTTTGATTGTTTTTCAGAAAATTGAGAAATTTTACACATGTATTAACAGTGGTATTTACTATAAACCATTAATCCTCACCCCAATAAATAAGAAAAAAAAATTTCCTTTAAATTATTATTTTCTTCTCCTTCCCCTTCCCTTCCCATTCCCCTTCCCATTCTCATTCTTCTCCTTTTTTTTTATTGTTCTAGATAAAGGAGATCAGGCAGACAGGGAGAGAGAGAGAAAGAAGAGAGACACCAGAATACTGATTCACAGCTCATGAAGTATTCCTTTTTGTAGTACTCCCATGCAGTGACCAGGGATTTGAACTTGGGTCCTTAAACATAGTAAAACTACTTACTCTAACAGACAAATAATCTTTTGACCCCTGAAATCCTATAATTTTGTGAACAATGCTAAACCAGTGATGATGGTGGTCATGATGATAAATTAAGGACCTCAATAGCCATTTCTTTAAACAAGACAAGATGTCTAACATGGGTAGTTATCTGACAAGTGTCAATCAAAACTACAATGAGAAATGACTTCATACTCATTCAGATGACTATCATTTTTAAAAGGATGAGATATTATTGTGGTTGTAGAAAATTGAAACCATTGTACATTCTTGGTGGGAATACAAATCAGAATAGCCACTTTGGGAAATAATCTGGAGTTTTCTTAAAAGCTCAAGAATAGTATTATCATATGGCCCAGCAAATCTAATTCTGGGTATTTATCAAGAGAAATGAAATAAATCTATCTATTGGCTAGACACAGACCTAAAATAGTTGTCTGCACTTGCTATCCTCATTATAGTATAATAGCCAAGGCTGATTGTATATATTTCTGTCATATGAGACATCTGCCTGAATCTTGAGGACATTATACTAAGTGAAATAAGTCAATCATAGGAAGACAAATGTTGCACACATCCTTGGGTTTCAGTATCTGAAATGTTCAAACTCATAGAAACAAAATTGAATGACAGTTGCCAGTGGCTGGGGAAAGGGAGAGTCACTGTACAACACGTAAAAAGTTTGAGCTGTGCAAACAAAAAAAGTCTGGATACCTTCTGTCTTACCTAATGTTTACAATACTCTGATTGACCCATAAAATGTGTTAGGATGGTAGATCACTTATACTCTGGTCAGAACTGAAAAAAGAAGTGCCTTATAAAGTGTTTTAGTTGAGGGTGATATTTGATTCTCTTCAATTATGGAGTTGCATTTACAGCATAAAGTACTTACCATAAGGTTAAAAAAAATAAAAAGAAAAGAAAAACATAGTTACTTGTTAGGTTTTCAACACCCTTTTATCACTGTTACTACCTATTATTGAATTACGTTGCCACTACAACACAAGTGTCCAATGCTCTTCCTCCAGTTGGCTGCTAAGTGAATCCTGTCAAGCTTAACACTCATGATGGACAACATCTGGACTGGTGCCTGTGAATTGATTGGGTATTGATAGTGTCGACTGTCCTATGAAGCTGTTCATCACACATCACATTGTGAAGGCCTCTGAGCAAGAAAAATCTCTCATGCATACGTAGTTTCTAAAGTCTTTCTCGGATTACCACTCAAGCAAATGTTCAATATCTTCCTTATACAAACAGTATTATCTTCCTCCACTTGCTAATTGAACACTGTTCTGGTCAACTATTTTTACCTTCTAACAGCAGGGCAACTGAAGAACAGGAAGATTGAGAAGTCAGGACATATTTAATATGATGTTCAGTCTCTGATAATAACTTGCCCCATTATCACTTATAAAAATAAAATGAGTGGTATGAGTAATCACATTTCAATGATGGATTACTTACAGATAAATTGAGTGCTTTAGATAAGTTGTGCTGTTAAAAAAATCAAACTATTTATTAGAAAATTTTCTTACTGAAAAACGACATTTAACGTGGGAATAAATTGGTGTAATATAGTTCAAAATGACAATCATTTATTTAGTAATGCATTGTGACCACAAACCACATGTACTTTCAAAAGTCTTGTTTAAACATAAAAAATAAAGCCAGTTTCAGGGAAAAAATTTTTTTTTAAAGTATACCCTAGAGAAATGGAAATCATGAATAGCATAACTGTGTGCTCAGTCCCTGGATAAATCATGCTGATGGACTTGGAATATTGTCCTATTTCATTTTCTTTTTGTTGTAAAATTATTTAAGAAACATATATAAGGATGCTAAATAAAGCTAGTAGCATCAACATTCTAAATTTATAACAGAAGTACTTTCTTTTTTAATTTTGATACTATGATACTATTTACCATTTACCACTACTTCCTTTTTTTTTGTGCCTTTAACGTTGTAGACAATGATTTGGATACACTAGGAACATATTTTAATTTCTTACTATGTCATCTGAATTTAGAAGAAAAATTAACTGTCTTCTCAGCTTGTGTTTCATATTAAACTATGTCGCAAAAAAATTTTTTTTTAAATCTTGCCACTAGAAAGTAAACCTACTGTGCACAGTGTAACAAACATCTTCAACTAGATAAATAAGCTGGGTTTATTTCAGCAGGAGGCCATAGTACTCATGCTAATTGCTTTAAATATTCATTTGATACCTTTACCAAAAAATAAACAATTTCTTACCACTGTCAGACACTTCTGAGGTTTCCATAAGGATTTATTTACTTCCTGTAAAACAACAGGGGTCTTTAATCCTGTCAACAGATTGGAATCTGGTTTTCCCAGGAGAAGCAGGTGTAGGATGCTAGGGAATGCTGCCATCTATAGGACAGCTGTGGCCATTGCACTCAGGACGGGCTTTAGCCTGGCAGAGTGGCGAGCTCAGTCAATGCAGCCGTTCTTGGTCAATAAACAGAAATAAAAATTATAGCATTGACAAGAAAATAAATTTTAGAAACTCCAAGCTGGCAGTGCTTTTCATAATAGGTTCTATGGGGTTGGAGACAGGAGAGGGGGGTGATGAGTTCTAAGACTGTTACAAGGCTGCAGCTATGTTCCAAATCCCCTTCTACCACCCCATCCCCCCAAATGAATACACATTCACTTTTATGCTGTTATCCAAAGTGTTGTAATGTTGTTGGAACAATACTACCTCAGATGCACTTGTGAATAAATGCACTAACTGGTTGAATTATTCATGTTTAAAAATGCACATTTGGAGGTGCCGGACAGTAGTGCTTCTGGTAGAACGCAAAGATGCATGAGGACCCAGGTTCAAGCCCCTGGTCTTTATCCAGATACTATCATGAATAAGACTTGAACCTTCTCCTTCCTTTCCTGTCTGTTGTTTGAGCGTACAAAGCAATATAATGGATTTCAGAATAAAGCAACACAGAAATACGAAATACTGATGTGCTTCTTCTTCCTGCTCATTCACTTAAAATCCATAGTCCAATACCATACAGCACGTATTATATTTTCAAAGCACTTGACCAAATACCTCTCACAACTCCATGGCCCCAGGACCCAACTATTGTAACACTGTTCATAAGTACACTAAACTCTTTGTGGGAACACAGCCTGTGGAATGTGTGCAGTTATGCACTCCCCTAGGACATTCTTAGAGCCAAGTAATGCTGATTTAAATCTTGATATTTATTTTGATTTTGCATCCACATTATCTTGGGTATATTCTGTAACTTTTGTTTGCCTTAGTTTTCTCATTATTACAGTGCAGAGTTTCTATGTGCCTTCCCAACTCTGAATCACAGAGTTTGTCTGAGACAACACATAGGAGAGCCACAGATTGTCGTTTGGATAGAACGAGGAAGGATATTTTTTAATTTTCCATTTTTAAATATACAGGAGCCAAATCTGTGTGTGGGGGGAGATGGGGGTCAAATAGCTGAGAGGCACTAACCCTGTAAGAATTCTGTCTGGTACACCAGTACTGATAAGGGTTTGATCTCGTTTGTTCCAGATCTTCTAGTTTCACATGGTGAGTGAAGAAGTGAAAAGTCAAAGAAGTTGAAGGTCTTTGATAAGACTGGACAGAATCTTTAAGAGCATTCCACTTTTCAGTGTAAATTTGGGAGTCAAGAAAGCTATTTTTCAAATGGATAACTAGCTTTCAAACCAGGAAGCCAAACAGATATTTGAGATAATGAGAAGACTTTGACTTGCATACCATGATGTATCTTTGGGGGCCCAAGACACAGCTTTGTATAACAACATAGTCATTAGTAAAAGGTGTCAAGTGAATTATTAAGGCTATCTCTTCATTTCCATCTAGAAGTGAAAAGCTACACAGAACATTGTCCAAATGAATGTAAGGTGAAAAGGCTAGATCATTTACAATGTCTTAACATTTTTCAGTTCCTAGAGAGCTGGAGCACACCAAATTTCAAATATAAATAAATTCACCTAAGGAGAGATATAACTCACTATTTTCCTTTACTTATTTTTTAATTTATAAAATGGAGATATTGTTAAGACCACAGGATAAGAGGGGTACAATTCCACATACTCCTACCACCAGAACTCCCTACACTTTCCCCCCCACAAGTTTTCCTATTCTTTATCCCTCTGGGAGTGTGGACCCAGGATCATTATTGGGCTCAGAAGGTGGAAGGTCTGGCTTCTGTAATTGCTTCTCCACTGAACATGGGTGTTGTCAGGTCGGTCCATACTCCCAGCCTGTCTCTCTTTCCCTAGTGGGGCAGGGCTCTGGGGAAGCAGGGTTCTAGGACAGTTTGGTGGGGTCATCTGCCCAGGGAAGTCAGGTTTGCATCATGGTAGCATCTGGAATCTTATGGCTGAAATAAAATACTATTTTACCTTGGCTGGTGAGAGAAAGAGACAACACCACAGAAGTGGACACCAAGGAAATAGGACAAATGTTAAAGGCCAAGAGTGGGCTAGTGTGTAAGCTTGACATAGTCTAGTTCCCTAAGGATGAGGAAAGTTCTTACTTGTAATGTTTGCTCCATAAGCCTCTTCCAGGAGTTCAGGAGAAAGACAGGGCTGTACAGGAGCCAGAAAAACATCAACTGCACACAGGTGGGCAAGTGGGAAATAACAATGTGGTACAGACATAAGTCTGCCCACTTCTTTAGGCTCTCTTAAAGGTAAATGCCTTACATTCTTAAGGGAGGTTCAGAAGGAGATTCAATGAGACTTGATGTGACAGGAAAGAATACTCAGGCTGCAGATGCTACACTGCTATTTACAATGGCTAGAACCCTGTTCTTCAGGAGAGGAGGAACACAAAATAACATTAGTCCAAGGTTCAAAAATAAATACTAAGCCTAATACCTCCAGGGAAGGGGTTAAAGTCCTACCTAGGTTTGTCAAGAACTGTGAAGATCTGAGATTTTATGCTATTTAAAAGATAACACATTATCTTGACCACTAACTAGACACATAAATAGTGACAGGATGACATGTGGTTTCTACATTATAGATGAGAACAGTTTAATGCCTCAACAATGATAGATAGAATATCATTTTTCCTCAAACCCTCCAAATCCTATTCACATAGATTTTAGTGTGAAGGTTAGGTGATACCTACAGCACATTTCCATACAGAGAAAACACTTCAATTTAGGTACTGTGACAAATTTACCTTTCTTTTGTCCTAGAGAAAGGACACATATATAATTTTAATATAAAATTAATATAATTTTAATATTTATATATATTAGAATGGGAAGTAAAACAAATATGCCAGTTCCTTCAGAGAAATAAACTATCACTGTTGCCACAAGACTGTTCACTATATAACATTGTTGAAAATATTGTCCAGGAAACAAACAAAAATTCTTAGTTTCTACTGGAAAGACATACAAAAACACAAATATTATTATACACATAAGACAGAACATGTTTATCTTTGAAAAAGGGACCAAGAACACCAAAAAGACTGCCCACTGGAGCACCAAGCACTAGTGTCTCCCCAAGACTCAGGGTGTGCTGTGACATAATTAGCAGACAGCTGATGTCGCGCTAACCTCAGGACTGAACTTAAGCAGCACCAGGCAGAAGTCGGAGATATTCTTTGCCCTGATCCAGCTTTCTAGTCCTATTTCCAACTCTGACACCATTTTCCTAGACACTACTTTCAGCCCACTGTATGTTAGCTATTGGGCTCAGGTAAAAATTAGTAAAGTTATAGGCCCTTTGGAATATACCTTAAAAGACTTCCTAGCTTCTTTCAACATGAAACTCCTAAGTTTCATTTGCTATATTCTTATTTTTAGGTTCCTGATTACTAAACAATTTGTTCTGCTTTATATTTTAATGCTTTTTTAGTCACCACGCTGAAGATGCTACCATGACGCCAACCTGCCTTCCCTGGGCAGACAACCTCACTAATGTGTCCTGGAACCTCACTTCCTAAGAGCCCTACCCCAGACATCTGACTTTCTAAGCCCCATAGAGATCTCTGGCCCATACAGCCAGAGAGGTAAAGAAAGCAGAAGCTTCCAGTGAAGGGGATGGGATAAGGCATGTTGCTGGTGGGAATTGTGTGAATTGTAGCCCTTTTATCCCACAATCTTTTGATCAGTATTAAATCACTAATAATAAAAGGGGGGGTGAGAGAGAGAAAAACTGAAAAACAAGGCATTTCATCTTTGGTTCACTTCTCCTCCTAGCTGATTTATGTTGGTGACTCTTGCTTGTGTTGATGATATAATATATGTTGCCACCGAATGTTAACTCTAGGTAAATCCAGTTAAGCCCAGAAGCAAAGCAGATGGATTAGCAATCCTTGTATACATTATACTTGATTTTTTCCCCCTTTGATAAAATGTGAAACACAGAGTGAGACAGAGAGGGGGAGAGAAAGAGGAGAGAAAAACATACGCGACTTGTGAATCTTCCTTATTGCATTTCCGGCCCAGGGACTTGAACCCTGGTTCTTGTACAAAGTAACATGTTCTCTTCTAGGTGCCCCAACACCTGACCCTGACTCTTTGCTTTTGTGTTAACTATTTATTTACTTATTTAATATGTTATTTATTTATTTTAGTTTAGTTTATAAAAAGGAAACATCGACAAAACCATAGGATAAGAGGGGTACAACTCCACACAATTCCCACCACCAGATCTCCGTGTCCCATCTCCTCCCCTGATAGCTTTCCTATTCTTTATCCCTTTGGGAGTATGGACTCAGAGTCATTATAGGATGCAAAAGGTAGAAGGTCAGGCTTCTGTAATTGCTGCCCCACTGAATATGGGCAGTGACTGATCGATCCATATTCCCAGTCTGCCTCTCTCTTTCTCTAGTAGAGTAAGGATCTGCGTAAGCACAACTCCAGGACATATTGGTGAGGGTCGTCTATCCAGGGAAGTCTGGTTGGCATCATGCTAACATCTGGAACCTGGTGGTTGAAGAGAGTTAACATACAAAACCAAACAAATTGTTGAACAATCATGGGCCCAAAGGCTGCAATAGTGCAGATGAAGAGCTAGGGGGGCCTCTTGTAGATAGCTAGTAGGCATATTTTAGTTATATTCCACAGAGAAAGTTATAGAGAGACTACAGAGAAAGAGAGAGACACTGAGAGAGAGAGGCTAAAAGACTGCTCAGCTCTGGCTTATGGTAGTGCTGGACACTGAACCTGACACTAATGAACATGGGGCATGAAATCCCTTTGTATAATCACTATGCTATCTGCCCAGCCTTATTTATTTATCTATTTATGTACTGGAATTTTCACATTGTAGATAAAACAGAGGTGATTTTTTTTTATGTTTAACACTGCGTGTTAAACATAAAAAATGGGTGGCATAATTTTTATTCATACTCTGTTCTCAAAAACCATTCTAAGATGAAAAGAGACTTTCTATAGGAAGAAGATGATAATTTAATTTGGCAACAGGTAAACATGCTCAGCTGAGGGCACATTAAAACATTTGTGTAATTGCATCATAGGCAGAAACATGTCACTGCTCCTTTGACTATAAAATTCTGTCTCTACTGAACAGAAAGGACCAATTTTCCCTGAAAAAAATTTGAGCATATATATATGCATTTTTTTCCAATCCAAAGATTTTCCAATCCTAAACCCACTTCTATAAATATAACCTAGAGTTGATTTTCTTACAGTAATTATTTGGTCAAAATGTACTGACAATTTACACAATTAAAATGTTAACTTTAGAGTCATATTTTTTTTAAAGAAATGCCACCAATAGTACACACAAGTACTTGTTAATTATACCTTTTGACAATGTTTCATTTTAGATACCTTTCACATGAAATCTTCTAGATGAGAATATTTATGATAAGAAAGGACATTTAAATCAGAACTGAAGCTTCTTTGTCAAATGAGTTGGAGGGAAAATATATTACTAAAAATGTAATTACTTGTGTAGGGTTATCAAGAGGCTGGGCAGAGTAGAGCCAATGAAGTTAACAGTTCAATAAAAAATATTCATGGGTTAACCAGCCCACAACCAGGCCCGGAAGAGAAGCATTACAGAAGCTAGACCTCCTACCTTCTGCACCCCATAAAGAATTTTGGTCATACATCATGAAAGATAAAGAATAGGGAAGTTTCCACAGGAGGGGATGGGACACAGAACTCTGGTGCTGGAAATAGTATGGAATTGTACCCCTAGCATCTTATAATCTTGTTAATCATTATTGAATTACTAATCAAAAAATCACCTTTATGTAAATAGAGAAAGCAGTAAAATAATATTGTAAGGATGAAAACAAAATGAAAACATAAAAATAAAAAGGGGAAATAAATATGATCCCAAATTCAATATATAAGCAGTTTAAATGAAGATAATTGAAGCTACAGAAGGGGAGGAATAAGGGGAGTAATAAACCATGAAAAGAATTTCAGGGTTACTTTTAACACGTAAATTCATTTTGGTGCCTTTGCAAGCAAGTAATCTAAGATAACTAGCAATGCTCTTTCTTTCTTTCTCTCTCTCACTCTTTTTTTTTTTTTTTGCATCTGCCCGAGAATTATTCTATCATAGGAAATGCTGCCATCCTAAACCCAGAGTGACAGTGAAATAAGAACAACCCAGTCAGGAAAAGCTCACCTGAAAAAGAAATTTCTGGAGACATAAGCAGAAAAAAAAAAGTTGCATGGGAACTTTTTTTCTTTACACATTGCTGGGGGACCAAGTTTGTACTCACTTGTGAGTGATAAATTGTAAACCTCAGTGTGGTTATAGTTCTAGGAAGCCACAAAATTCTCATGCTAAGGACCCAAGAAACATCTTGTCATCATTATGGCAGGAGGAGGGGAAGATAAAATGTTAAAAACAAAAGCAAACAAAAAGGAAAATTCTTATCTATGATGAATATTATACTAGAACCATATTTCACATGGAAAAAAAGGCTGCCCTGTCATTCCAGTGCCCTCTTCCATTGGAAAAAGAACAATTGACCAATGACTTCTGGGACCAATGGCATAGCAGGTGACTGAGGTTTGAGTGCTTGGTTCACTGTGGCTCTGAAAGACAGCTTTGGTGCTGTAGTATCCTCATCCTTGCCTCCCCTCCACTCCCCTCCCCTCCCCTCCTCTCCCCTCCCCTCTCTTCTTCTTTCCTTTCTTCTCCCCTTCCCTCCTCTCCTCTCCCCTCTCTTCCCTCCCCTGCCCTCCCCTCCCCTCCTCTCTTCTCTCACCTCTGTTCCCCTCCCCTCCCCTCCCCTCTCCTGTCCTCTCCTCTCTTCTCCTCTCCTCTCTTGTCCTCTCCTCTTCTCTCCTTTATTCTTCCCTCCCCTCCTCTCCTTTCCCCTCCCCTCCTCTTGCCTCTCCTCCCCTTTCCTTCTCTCCCCTCTCCTCCCTCCTCTCCTTTTCCCTCTCCTCTACCTCCCCTCTCTTCCTCTTCTCTCCTCTGCCCTCCCCTCACCTCTCCCCTTTTTTTCCTTCCCTCTCCTCTCCCCTCCTCTCTCCCTTCTTCTTCCCTCCTTTCCTCTCCTCCCATCCCTTCTCCTCTCCTCTCTTCCCCTCCCCTCTCCTCTTTTCCCCTCCTCTTCCTCTCCTTCTCTTCTCTTCTCTTCTCTTCTCTTCTCTTCTCTTCTCTTCTCTTTTCTCTCTTTCATTACTCTCTTTTTGTCTCTCTATCTGAAAAAGTGAAAAAAATGGCTATGAGTGGTGAAGCCCAAGTGACAACTACAAAATAGACAGTAGGTTGACCTTCCCTATTCTATAACAACTTCCATCTCTTCACCAAACTTGGGGTATAAAACACAAATGAGATAAAAAATTTCAAACAACAAATCACAAGACTGCTCCGTGAAGCTGTTGAGCACTCCAAGTTGCAGGAATCAGTGTTGGCTGTAGTCATACATATCAATGGCTTCCCATCTGCCCACTAAATAAAAGTTAACCTCAGCCCAAATGCTTCCCATATTCACAGAGATCCTACCCAGTCTTTTTATAGCCTCAATTTAAAGCTCTCACAAGGCTAGACGTGGACCTGCCATATGGTCCAGCAATTCCTCTCCTAGGGATATACCCCAAGGACTCCATAACACCCAACCAAAAAGAGGTGTGTTCACTGATGTTCATAGCAGCACAGTTCATAGTAGCTAAAACCTGGAAGCAACCCAGGTGGCCAACAACAGATGAGTGGCTGAGAAAGTTGTGGTATATATACACAATGGAATACTACACAGCTATGAAGAACAATTAACCCACCTTCTCTGACCCATCTTGGATGGAGCTAGAAGGAATTATGTTAAGTGAGCTAAATCAGAAAGATAAAGATGAGTATGGGATGATCCCACTCATCAACAGCAGTTGAGAAAGAAGAACAGATATGGAAACTCAAAGCAGGATTTGACTGAATTTGGAGTAGGGCACTAAAGTAAAAACCATGGGTTGAGGGTAAGGGTGGATGTTTGGCTTCACAGGGCAAGGGTGGGGGAGGGGAAAGGATGGGATGGGAGATAGTCTTTTGGTGGTGAGAACAGTCTTTATGTACACTCCTATTAATTTGTAGTCATATAAATCACTACTTAATTAATATGAGAGGGGGAACATTGATTGAATTTCTCAAACTTTTTAATGCACAGACCATAGGCTAAGTCTTTGATAGGTTGACTCTCTTAAAAGCTTCGAAAGGGAGAACAGAAGGAAAAGGTAATCCTAGAGTCATCTCCCCAACTGACTTTGGAGATATAAGTACTATATTAATGGTCATGCTAGTGTCTCATTTGGCAATAAACCAAAAGTGCTACCAAATTCCAAAGACACCTGTTAGCTTTCAGACAGTAAAAAGCTAGAGCCTTAGTCTTATAGTCACAATAAATTGAATAATTCCAACAACCTGGGTGATGCTGGGAGCTGTCCCTTTTCCAGTCATCTCTCAGATGAGACCACTACTTTGGTCAGCTTTTAAAACTGTGTCTACACTCCTGAGATAATGTATCTGTTTTCTATGTACCTATTATATGTCTATCTATAGAGACAGAGAGATTGAACTTGTGGTTATTGGTCATGAAAAGCAGCATATCAATGTTTTGACATAACCCAAAGTGTTAGGGTTCTGATATTTTGCAGAATATCCCTGTAATAAACTGCATTGGGGGTTAATTTTGATTTGGGCATAGAAAGTGACATAGAGACAGAGTTAGTTCTTTCCTCCCATACTGTCTTTTATGAAAGAGTTGTTAAAAACAAAGATCAGTATGAATTCAGAAGAGCTTTACTATATGATGTTAGTAGTAGAAAAGAATTTATTATTATTATTATTTATTTTTGGCTAAAGACAGAGAGAAATTGAGAGGAGAGGTAAAGATAGAGACAGAAAGACACCTACAGCCTTGCTTCACCATGTGTGAAGCTTTTCCCCTGCAGGTGGACATCAGGGGCTTGAACCTGGGTCCTTGAGCACTGTAATGTGAGAGCTTAACCTGGTGCGCCACAGCCTGGTCCTGAAAATAATTTATAATTATCATTTTACAGTTTAAATTCACTTTGCCCATCATAGATTAAATTAACATTTTAAATTAAACTAATTTAACTACATATTTTTTTTTTGGTATGTGTACATATGGCCTTGTACATGCACCATTTAACTATTCCCATGCCAACTTTTAAAAAAATTATGAATAGAGAAGGCCAAAATAGACATGACAGCACCAGAGTTCCCCTTTAGCTGTAGCACTTTCATGTGCTATTGGAGAGCTAACTCAGGCTCTGCACATGGAAAGGCATGCACTCTGCTGAATGAGCTACCACTGAGTTCCTATCACAAAGAGTTCATAAAGATTGTATAATTACAAGTGAAAGTTACTAACAGTAACCTTAAATTTTCTCTTAGAATTTAACATGACCCTTAATTAGAATACTGAGTCACTGCTGACAAAAACTCTGCTTCTTGGGATGGCATACAAGCATCTGTCTTTTCATTGTGTAGTTACTGTTAACTGATAACAGGGTAATACATATGGAAAATGTCTTTGACTCATCATTGGTGTATTGAAAGGACACAGAACATTAAATACACTTGTTTTTCCATGAGTTGGTATTTATGCACTTTAAAATATTGGAAGCAATAGTCTTTGATGATGTTAATCGCAGAATGTCAGAAGTATTTGAAGGACCATTGCTAAAGAAGAAAGGCCAACTATGTATGAATCATTAGTTCAGCCTCTTAAATAGATCAAAGAGTCATCTGAAAATGAACTGCTATTCACTGTTCTGAAAGCCATCATGGTATTCAACTGACCACAACACAAATCTTTCTCCAGCTGTGTGAAATGACCATTACAGTTAACAAGCACTGAATTCTAAGAAAGAAAGTATAAAATTATGCATAACTGGTACTCAGTTGCTTTCTTTTAAAAGTATTTAGGTATTGAAATTTTTGTTAAAGATTTAGGAATTATTTTTATGAGAAAAACAGATGAGGACACTTCTCAACTCTGGCATATAGTGACATCAGGGACTGAACCTCTGAAGCCTTGGGAATAAAATTCTAGTATGTAATCCCAGTTAATCCTCATATATATAATATAATATTCTATTTATATTATATTCTCATATATAGCATTCTATTTATATTATATCCTCATATATAATATTATAATATTGTATATATATAATTTGTTATCAGGGTTATTACCTGTACAACTTCACCACTCTAGATATGAATAACATTTTTTTATTTTTTTTATGATTTTTATGGAGAGTGGGGAGAGAGAAAGTGAGAGAGAGAGGGAAAGAGAGAGAGAGAGAGAGAAAGGGGGGGAGGGAGAGAGAGAGGAGACTGATAGTACTGCTCTATTTTTCATATAACTTACCCTTATAGGTGAGGACTGGGGTCTTGAACCAGGTCAGTGAGCCTGATGACATATGAATACTACTAGTTGTACGACCATAAGGCTCTTCAAAAACAATGTTACAGAATGAGACAATTTCATAGAAAATCATTTTAGGAATAAATTCATTTGAATTTATTTGACTGTGTTCTTTAAGAATGAATTTTTGGGGGAGTCGGGCTGTAGCACAGCGGGTTAAGCGCAGGTGGCGCTAAGCTCAAGGACCGGCGTCAGGATCCCGGTTCGAGCCCCCGGCTCCCCACCTGCAGGCAGGTCCCTTCACAGGCGGTGAAGCAGGTCTGCAGGTGTCTGTCTTTCTCTCCCCCTCTCTGTCTTCCCCTCCTCTCTCCATTTCTCTCTGTCCTATCCAACAACAACGACATCAATAATAACTACAACAATAAAACAACAAGGGCAACAAAAGGGAATAAATAAATTAAATTAAATTTTAAAAAAATAATGAATTTTTGAATGTTTTTGAAATTCCCAAAGTAATAAAAATGATTAATAATAGTTCTGTTTGAGCCTGTAAATTAGTATTCTTTGGCTATGTATTAGTTTTTAAAACCAAGAAGAACTAAAAATATTCCTATTTAAAGAGCTCAGCAAACTTCGCACCAAAAAAGCAAATGACCCCATCTATAAATGGGCAGAGGATATGAACCAAACATTCACCTCAGAGGAGATCCAAAAGGCTAACAAGCATATGAAAAACCGCTCTAGGTCACTGATTGTCAGAGAAATGCAAATTAAGACACCATTGAGATACCACCTCACTCCTGTAAGAATGGCATACATCAAAAAGGACAGCAGCAACAAATGCTGGAGAGGCTGTGGGGACAGAGGAACCCTTTTGCATTGCTGGTGGGAATGTAAATTGGTCCAGCTTCTGTGGAGAGCAGTCTGGAAAACTCTCACAAGGCTAGACATGGACCTTCCATATGATCCAGTAATTCCTCTCCTGGGGTTATACCCCAATGACTCCATAACACCCAACCAAAAAGAGGTGTGTACTCCTATGTTCATAGCAGCACAGTTCATAATAGCTAAAACCTGGAAGCAACCCAGGTGCCCAACAACAGATGAGTGGCTGAGAAAGCTGTGGTATATATACACAATGGAATACTATGCAGCTGTTAAGAACAATGAACCCACCTTCTCTGACCCATCTTGGACAGACCTAGAAGGAATTATGTTAAGTGAGCTAAGTCAGAAAGATAAAGATGAGTATGGAATGATCCCACTCATCAACAGAAGTTGAGAAAGAAAATCTGAAAGGGAAACTAAAAGCAGGACCTGACAAAATAGAAAGTAGGGCACCAAAGTAAAAACCCTGTGGTGAGGGGTAGACATGCAGCTTCCTGGGCCGGTGGGGGGTGGGGGTTGGGGGGTGGGAAGGGATATAGCCTTTTGGTGGTGGGAATTATGTTTATGTACACTCCTAGTAAAGTGTAGTCATATAAATCACTAGTTAATTAATATAAGAGGGGAAAAATTAATTGTATGTCTCGAAGTTTTTCAAACACAGAGTCTCCTTAATATATAGGCTGTGTATTTGATATGCAGACTCTCTCAAAAGCCTAGACCAAGTAGATCAGAGGCAACCGGTGGCACAGCTATTTACAAGATACTGGGTACTATACAGCAAACCCTAACAAAAGGACCTTTCAGAGTTAACCCAATTACCAAATAATGTGATGATAACATTAAATATTCATTGTCTTTTTGAACCCTAAGACAGCAGGAACCTCACATCTCCACTATAGAGCCTGTATTTCCCCCAGTCCTGGAACCTTAGGATAGGGCCCACTTTCTAGCATGCCTCTCCCAATCCATATCAAATAATATTGCATCAGCCTATCGCAACCTAATCAATGCAACGATTGCCACCTCAACATGCTTCAGCTCAGACTGTGTCCAGAGATTTCAAGTGTGGAATGACAACCCTTCAGCTTCATTACTCGGGTGAGACCTTTCCTTTCATAGCATTCTCTAATTCCATCCCAGGTGGATCACTTTCTAACAAAGTCCCAAAACTTAGATATACACCAGGTTCTGTGAGAGAGAGAGCATATATTCACACGTATCCATAAACAAATGCAAAATATATACCTGAAAGCAGAAGTACACTAGAGTTTGCAGTGAGTAACCACCCCCAGCACTTCCTCTCCACTATTCCAACCTTTGGGTCCATGACTGCTCAACAATTTGTTTGGCTTTGTATGTTAACTCTCTTTTCAGTCACCAGGTTCCAGATCCCATCAGGATGCCCGCCAGGCTTCCCTGGACTGAAGACCCCACCAATGTGTCCTGGAGCTCCACTTCCCCAGAGACCCACCCTACTACGGAAAGAGAGAGGCAGACTGGGAGTATGGACCGACCAGTCAACGTCCATGGTCAGCGGGGAAGCAATTACAGAAACCAGACCTTCCACCTTCTGCAACCCACGACCCTGGGTCCATGCTCCCAGAGGGACAGAGAATGGGAAAGCTATCAGGGGAGGGGATGGGATATGGAGATTGGGTGGTGAGAATTGTGTGGAGTTGTACCCCTCCTACCCTATGGTTTTGTTAATTTATCCTTTCTTAAATAAAAAATAAATAAATAAAAATAATAAAAATATTCCCATTTAGGACATTTTCTTTTTTTTTTTTTAATTATGATTAAGACTTTCTTCTTCTTTCTTTCTTTCTTTCTTTCTTTCTTTCTTTCTTTCTTTCTTTCTTTCTTTCTTTCAGAAAGGAGACATTAACAAAACCATAGAATGAGAGGGGTACAATTCCGCACAATTCCCATAACCCCATCTCCACATCCCACCCCCTCCCCTGATAGCCTTCCCATTCTCTATCTCTCTGGGAGTATGGATCCAGGGTCGTTGTGGGTTGCAGAGGGTGGAAGGTCTGGCTTCTGTAATTGCTTTCCCGCTGAACATGGGCGTTGACTGGTTGATCCATACTCCCAGTGTGTCTCTCTCTTTCCATAGTAGGGTGGGGATATGAGGAAGTCGCGCTCCAGGACATTTTCTTAATGATATTGATTTTTGTATGCTGAATTTTCCCAATACTCTCTATTCATGCAAACTGTTTTTAAGTTTATTATCTTTTTTCAGATTTTCTAAATGGTAAAGATATGTAAAAAGTAACAACTTGTTAGGGGCTAGGTGGTGGTGCACTTGGTTGAGCAGAAATGTTACAGTGTAGAAGGACTTGGGTTCAAACCCCCAGTCCCCACCCGCAGGGAAGAAGCTTCACAAGTGGTGAAGCAAGGTTACAGATGTCTCTTAGTCTCTCTCCCTCTCTGTCTCCCCCTTCCTCTCTATTTCTGGCTATCTCTATCTAATACATAAAGATAATAATAAAAATTATTCTTAAGAAATAAAAAATAACCAATTTTTATTTTTATATGCAATCATTATACTTTGACTTATTTTTATTGGGGGATTATTGATTTATAGTCAGCAGTATATATGATGATTGGTACAAGTATAGAATTTCTCAGTTTTCTTTTTTTTTTTTTTTAAGTTTTATTTATTTATTTATTTATTTTCCTCCTCCAGGCTTATTGCTGGGCTCGGTGCCTGCACCATGAATCCACCGCTCCTGGAGGCCATTTTTTCCCCCTTTTTGTTGCCCTTGTTGTAGCTTCGTTGTGGTTATTATCATTGCCCTTGTTGACACAATTCGTTGTTGGATAGGACAGAGAGAAATGGAGAGAGGAGGGGAAGACAGAGAAGGGGAGAGAAAGATAGACACCTGCAGACCTGCTTCACCGCCTGTGAAGCGACTCCCCTGCAGGTGGGGAGCCGGGGGCTCAAACCGTGATCCTTACGCCGGTCCCTGCGCTTTGCGCCACATGCGCTTAACCCACTGCGCCACCGCCCGACCCCCTAATTTCTCAGTTTTCTGAGAAGCACTCTGACTCCCCTACACATAGGTTCTCCTCTACTATTATTCATCAGGACCTGAAGACTCCTCTTCTAAATCTTGTTTATTAAACCTCAATAGATATCATGTGTTTAGTGGTAAAACTTGAGGACTATCTGTATTATTGGCAAGTATAATATAAATATCTCCTATAATTGAGCATTTCTTACCATTTTATTAGAGATCCTAACCAGTCAAGTCACGACTCCATCACCAAAGATATGTGCCCCAATCTCGAGCCCTACAGATAACCGCTATAGTTCTCCCACAGTCTTAGCTATAGGTTGACTTATTTTTCACATTCATATGTTCAATGATCTATATTCCGCATAAGAGTGAAACCATTCTGTAGTTTTCCTTTACCTCCGTACTTACTTCACTAAGCATAATCTACTCCAATTTTACCCACTTTATCTCAAAGGACACAGTGTCATCTTTTTATTGCTAAGTAATACTCCACTGAGTTTTATGTTCCATAACTTTTTTATCCAGTCATCTTTTGAAAGACATTTCGGTTGTATCCAAGTTTTTGCTATTGTGAATAAAGCCACTATGGACATGGGATGCATATATCCCTTTGAATAAGTGTTATTATATATTATAGGTAAATGCCTAGGAGTGGAATGGCTGGATCATAAGGTATTTTCATTTATATTTGTTTAAGGATTCTCCATACTGTTCTCCATAGTGGATTTACAAATTTGCATTCCCACCAGCAGTATTACTATATTCTCCTTCCTGAAGAATTTAAAAATTTTCCTCAGAGCTCATTCTTTGTTGTCATAATAATCTACAGTTGCTCCTACTGTAGGTCTTTGCAAGCATCAATGATAATTCACCAGGCCTTGTCATTTCCGAGTTCAGTAAAATGTCCTAAGTACCTTTGTACTACTAATGGCAATTATCAATGTTCAACAAATAGGAGTCAATTGAATGGGTGCAATACCATTGACTACATTTTTCAATTCCAGTTCAAAAGTAGCTCCAATTTCAACAACTTCTTGTCAACACCCCCGCCCCCCGACCACCTCATATGGAATATGATAAAAGCTAGGGACTCAGACATTTTTCTTTCAGTCAATCAGAGTAGGGGTAGAGAATGAAGGAGACAGCAGTGGGGGGCCTATTGGTTCAGCTGATGTCTTTCTGAATGAAAGATTCTATGGATATTCTCTGCACACTTATGCACACAGATAGAAAGCAAGGCAAACAGAATGAAGCAGAGAATAAGGACACTAAGAACTGAGATAAAGTGCTCTGGGTTCCAAAAAGCCTGGAAGACACATTTTCCTGGACTAGTTTGCTGCTTAAAGAAATGAGTTTGTGGCTCTGAGCTACAGGTAAACAGCTAGGCTTCATGAATTACAGGTGTACATACTGTCCCTTAGGGCCCAGAATTTAAATTCATACCACTGAGCAGTTTTTAAAGGCTTTCAACATGTTATTTTGTTTATATGCAAATGAAGGTTGCTAATTTCAAATGAGTCTTAACTTTATTTAAGTAGTCCCAAAGGATCTCTATTTGAAAACGATTTGCTAGCAGTTATTTCAAGTCCTAGACATAGTCAGAAAATAATAAACTGTGTTTGTGTTTTAAATTAATTTACTAACTCAGGTTACCAATTCTAACAGCTCTCTGGAATTAATCTGAATCACAGTCTACTACCCTTGCAAGCTTAATTTTTTTACCTGTATTTAAAATTTAGAAAGGAAAGTCAAAATGATCTGTATATAAAAATGTAAATAAGTCATTACAGCTAATAAAGAACATGTATATGCACGATCCTATTTGAGCTGATAAGCATATGATAATATTCTCAGCAGGTGAGGCTATACTATTCATGTACTTATTTAGAAGATGAGATAAATGCAGCTCAGGCTTAAATTAGCTTGAGAGAGCTGCAATCTGAGCCTGAGATAGAGGGTTTACCTATAGCTTTGAGTGATTTTGTCTGCAGTATTGTTACATTGTAAATTCAGGTGGCCCTCATTAACACAAGGGACATTCAGTTATCCCAGTTGTCTAGTTACACTTAAAGTCATTGGAACGTTTACTATCTTAGGGGAACGCAAATTGTAGCAACATATACCTCAAGCCTACCACTCTAGACTCAAATGGTCTTTTATATCTTTCTCAGCATCCCAATAGAGTAAAATAATTTTGTTCCTCAAAGAACACTAAACTACTAAAGTACTCAGTACAATATTATTGCTCCCATTGGGTTATAAATATAGCAAAAAAAGTTTTTGCATTATAATTCCAAGTCTAGAGGTGAATGAAAATTTAGAACTCACTTAGCATAATTCCAACTTTGCATTGGAGATGTAGGGAGTTAAAATCTAAAATGACACACTGAAGTTTGTACAGTTAGGTTGTAGGAGAACAAGAGCACACAAATTGGTCTGTTGACTTGTTTCAGATTTCATTCTTAACACTCTGTTTTAAATACTATTTGCTAAATCATATAAGCATGTTACTGATATTTTTCTGAGTTACTGGCATAAAGCTCTCAGAACCTACTTAGTTTCAGGAAAATATATGTAGTTCATAGCTAGATATATACAAAAAAAGTTGGGTAGAAATAATAGTGTAGAAGTATCCTATTTTAATGGGATTCATTACTAAATGGGATTCAATATGTTAGTGTTTACATTACAACTAAATATATACTAAATTAAGTGTAAAAAAGAGAAACATTGACATTCATAAATAAAACATATATCAAGTATCATGTTAAAAATTCAGTGTTGGGTTGGCAAGATAGTTCATTTGAATAGTGTGCTTATTTTTGCATGAGACTGACCCAAGTTTGAGCCTGGCCCCCATCGGCTGTAGTAAGGTCAGAACAGCAAAGTCTTTCTTTTGTCTCTGTCTTTCTGTTTGAAACAGATAGTCTGAAGCAGTGAAGCTCCAGTGATGATCCAAAAATAATTTACTGTTAAGATCTTTCAAGAGGGCGGTGATTATAAAATGTATGTTACGCATCTGTTTCTGACCTTATTTAAGACAAAGCATTAATTAAGTTGTACTTACTTGATTAATTTGAATTTTTGTTTCTTTATTTTCAAGTAAAGAGATTAAGAGTAACTATTTCCTAGAGTTGTAGAGTTCTACAATATTCACCCAACAAGCCACTGTAAAAAAAAAAAAAAAAAAAAAAAAAAAAAGACCATGCAGAAGATGATTGGTGCTCATAGGTCTACAGGTGGTTGACATAGCTTCTTCTCAATTTTAATTAATCACATTACCCTAGCCAAAAGTAGCAGGATGCACATTTTATGTGAAGGAGTTACCTATTATCATATAAGTGAAGGCATATTGTGTTGACTGTGAGCATTTTAGCTTAATTAAGTTATTTATAGGGGGCCAGATGGTGGCACACCTGTTTAAGTTTACATTACAGTGCATAAGGACCCAGGTTAAAATCTCTGGTCCCTATTTGCAGGGAGAAAGCTGCCTCTCTGTATCTTTCCCTCTATCTCTACCTCACCTCTCAATTTCTCTCTGTCTCTGTCTAATAACAAATAAAGGATTTTAAAAAACCTACTAAAAAGGATCTTAAAATAAGAGTTACCTCTTAATGAAATATTACGCAACTATAAGAAATGATAAAATCCATTTTTCTACAACATACACAGGGTTGGGAAGAATCACATTAAGCAAAAATAATACAGAAGAAAATTAATACTGGATAATTTAACGCATAGATAAAGCAAGATGAAATAATAATAATAAACTATGTGTTTTTTTCCAGCACATTCAAAGATGTAATGTTTATTTGATAAACAATCAGAGACTAAGACCACAAGGAGTATTTTGAAAATTTTCATAGGTAGGCCTATAAGCAGCATAAATCATATCCTATCCTTTTGTAATTTACTGTTTGTCAATTTAAAAATATTCTTTAAACTAAAAAAAAAATAAGACAATGAAAAACAAAGTGATTTTTTTTGTGACAATGGGCAAGTGAAATTAAAACAAGATTAAATAAGTGGGATTACATCAAACTGAAAAGCTTCTGAACATTGAAAGAAAATTCCACAAAGATAAATGTTTCTAAACATTCCCAACAGTTGGGGAAAGAAATTTCTACATCAAAATATGAAAATGGATTGACATCAAATATCTACAAAGAATTCATACAGCTCAAGAACAATAGCAAGAAAACCAAATAATCTAATAACAAGTACAAAAGATCTGCATAGAGAGTTTTCTAAAGAAGATATGTATATAAGAGCAGTGCACATTTTACCATGTGCAAGAATCTGGATTCAAGTTGTTAGTCTCCACCTGTACAGGAAGCTTCATATGCCATGAAGCAGTGTTGCAGGTGTCTTTCTTCCTCTTCTATTCTTTATCTCTCTGTCACTCTTAACTTTTCTCTATCTCTACCAAACAAATACATATTAAAAAGGAAGATAAACACCTGACCCACAGACATGTGTATAAATGTTCCACTTCACATATCATTAGAAGTTGAAATCACAATGAGATACAACACACACTTGTGAGAATGGCTCACAAAAATAAAGCAAGAGATAAAAAATATTTGCAAGAATGTAGAGGAAAAGAAAAAAAAAAAACTCTGTTACATGGTTGGTGGGACTATAAACTGGTAGCCTCCATGGAAAGCAGTATGGAGAGTCCTCAAACAATTAAAAGTGGAAATACCTTAGGATCTAGCCAAATTGTTTCCAAGACTTTGTAAGAACTATAGTATCAGTTATTCGTGGGGGCATAAAACTTTGATGGTGGATGTAATGTGAAACCCTGTAACCTCACAGTCTTGGAAGCCATTACTCAATTAATTAATAAAGTAAAAGAGAAAGGAAAAATAAAACAGGAAAAATAGTCTGACTCAGATTCAGTAGTTCTCTCAAGTGACTGTCATAACAGAGGGAACCATGTGTGAAATTAAACACCACGTGGCACCTCAGTCTTTTCTGTCTTTTCTAACAGGATATATTTTTCTAAGAGTAATCTGAGCTGTTTCCATGAAGTTTTCACGGCCCCATTTATAACTTTTTCTGTATGTATTTACTTGGAAATATATTATTCTTTGTATCATAGTGCCAAGAATTCTGGTTAGTAAAAATGCCAGATTCTTTGATTTGACTTTATTTGATTGCATTAGGGACCATCAGCCCAGCTACTTAAGTGCCTGGCCACCAGTTCCTGCTAAACTTTCATTAAGGAATCCCCACGGGTTCATTTGTTTCACTGAGGTCCAATTACAGTGCCACAAAAGCAGTTTTTGTAGCAATTAGCTGATTTTTTCCCTGTTTATGTGCTGTCTTTTTAGGAAGAGGGCTAGTTGTGGAGGTCAGATTTTTAATTAGGCACAATTTAGGGCCAATAAGAAAACTGATAATTCACTAAATGGTTATGGTGGACTTAACAGTTTAAAACAGAGGTAAATAACACAACAGGGACCCCAGGACTCTGTTTTCCTGTTGAGTAAGGCTTGGAGCCCTACCACATAAGGGATAGATTACATGCTAAATGGTTGTCACCAATGCTAAAGTACTGTGAAGGTCAGTGTCTTCAACTCAGGTGCCAAAGGATTAGTTGTCCACTCTGGTTATGTTCTTAGGAACCTACTCTGGTTCTGTTCTTAGGAGCCTATCAAGAAGTTCAGGAATTTAATTGCAATTTATTTTTCCAGAGTTGGTCTGAAAATATTTGGTGTAATTACAAAAGTTGAGGGTGAAAGCCAGTTGGTAGTGCTCCTGGTTAAGTGCACATATTACCATTACAAGGACTGGAGTTCAAGCCCCTGGTCCCCCACCTATAGGAGGAAAGTGTTACAAGTTGTGAAACAGTGCTGGAGGTCTGTCAGTCACTCTCTCCCTTTATAGCTCTCCCTCCCTCTCAATTTCTCTCTGTTGTATCAATTAAAATTTAAAAATAGTTGGGGGGAGTGCAATTTGCCAAGTAATTCACACTTGATATTAACTGTAAGATTAACATTCACAGTTGCATGTTGACTTACATAGACTGAATAGTGGTCCACCAAAAGTACATGTTAAAGTCCTATCTTCCAATAATTTGGAATGTGTCTATATTTAGAGACTAAACCTTTGGAGAAGCAATTCATGACTAAATGAGATCAGTAGAGTCCTTCAATCCAATCTAATTGGACTTTTAATAAGAAGAGGAGGTTGGGGGGGCAGGTGGTGACACACTTCCTTGAGTGCACATGTTACAATGTGTGAGGACCCAGGTTCAAGCCCCTGGTCCTCACCTGTAGGAGGAAAGCTTTACAAGTGGTGAAGTAGGGCTGCAGGTGTCATTCTTTCTCTCTCCCTCTCTGTCTCCCCACCCTCTCAATTTCTGATTGTCTCTACCCAATAAATAAAGATAATCTAAACAAATTTTTAAAAAGAGGTGGTTAAGACACAAATGGCCACAGAGACTACCATGCGACTGCATGGGTAGGCCAAAGAGAGAGGCCATGTGAGAAGCAGCTCTTTTCACATTTTTATCTAAAACTTTTATCTAAAACAGCATTCAGAGGAAATGTCTATTGTGTAAGTCTTCAATCTGTAATCTGTGTTAGTTAGAACAAGCTAACACATAAACTTAGTGAATTTAAGCAATCACATTTAGTCAACACATATGAACTCACATATTCATATTACTAACCCAAGACTATGACATAACAGGATCATTATAAAATAACTTGTACCCAGTTGTTGCTACCTAGACATCTAAAAAAAAAAAAAAACCCACAACCCTTCACCCTGATTGCAAAACAACTTTCGTGATTTTTTCCTGTGATCTTAAGCAAATCAATATTACTGCCATGCATACTAAAAGAATTTCTGCAAACTGTTGTAAATGACATCCAATTAAAATTACTTATCAAGGCAAAAACTAAGGAGTTGAAGCAAGGCATTTATTCTTTTGCAAAAGGATGTGCTGCTATCAGTGGCCATCAGGCAGCAGCACACCCCCTTCACCCTTCTTTCATCTTTTTAAACAATTTATTTCTTCTCTTTGTCGCTCTTGTTGTTTTATTGTTGTAGTTATTATTGTAGTTGAGATTGTTGTTGTCATTGTTGGATAGAACAGAGAGAAATGGAGAGAGGAGGGGAAGACAAAGGGGGAGAGAAAGACAGATACTTGCAGACCTATTTCACCCTGTAGGTGGGGAGCCGGGGGCTCGAACCGGGATCCTTCCCCAGTCCTTGTGCTTTGCGCCACCTGCACTTAACCCGCCGTGCTACTGCCTGACTCCCCTTCTCCCATCTTTTATACCTGATGCAGAACTGTCTCCTCCACCCCTGGAAAGGAGGAAGAGAGTCTGAGGGTCTCTGCTGGAGGATTAGCAAGCGCTGCAAGGAGCTGAAGTGGAATTAAGAAGTTCTATGAGCTAGGGTTGACATTCCATGCCTGAAGTCTCTGGATACAGTCCGAAGTGAAACATGCTGAGGTTGTGCTGACTGCATTGATTGGGTTTGGATCAGCAGATTCTGTATTAGTTGGTATGAACTGCAAGAAGCATACAGGAAACTGAGCCCCAATGTATCCCGGAGTCTCATCTCCCCACTTCCCTGACCCACTACAGAAAGAGAGAAACAGGCTAGGAGTATGGATCAACCTGCCAACACCCGTGTTCAGCAGGGAAGCAATTATAGAAGCCGGACCTTCCACCTTTTGCACCCCATAATGACCTTGGGTCCATATTCCCAAAGGGATAAAAAATAGGGAAGTTATCAAAGGAGAGAATCAGATACGGAGTTCTGTTGGTGAGAATTGTGTGGACTTGTACCCCTTTTATCGTATTGTCTTGTCAATGTTTCCATTTTACAAATAAATAAAAAATAATAGAAAGAAGAAGATTTTTTGCTGAGAAGAACTAACCTCAGATTTAGATAGAATCAAGTTCTCTGACCAATCAGTTATAAAGGAAAAATGCCAGGAAAACTTAGAAAATTACATACTACTGTGGGAAAAGATAGCATAAATAATCATGCTTAAAAACTTTCATGCTTCAGGCTCCAAAGTTCTAGGGTCAGTCCCCCACACCACTATAAGCCTGAACTATGTGTGCAGTGCTCTGGAAATAAAGGAAAAAAAGAAAGAGAAAAGAGGAGAAAATATAACCAGATCATAATGCTTAGATGAAAAGGCAGAAAATATAATTTGGGATAGATGTTCTATATGATGAAGCTTGCTTATGAAATAGTCCACAGATTCTCATTTTTTTTAGTTAATATGTCATTTGTTTCCTGGTAGTGTTCTTGTTCATGCTTTCTTAGTGGGCTGTCAGCTGTTAACATTTTACTGAGAAAAAAAACACTTTATTCTGCGAATTTGCAGTTTGCAACCACTCTAACCCAATATTGAATAAAACAGCAGGAGAGATGAATGACATTTTGTCTAAAATAAGAGTAATTCCCCTCTGAGTTAAGACTCAAAAATGTCTTTTCCCTTTTGTGGGCCTTTGCAGAACCTTGACCTCACTATAAGTTCACAATGGTAGGGACTGTCCCACTTTCTGATGAGAGGCTGGGTCATCCTACTCTGTCACTCAAGGAAGATGGTCCTGAAATTAGTTCATTCTATAATGTTCCCAGCTGTGACCATGGACTGTGAGTTCAAACTGACAGGAACTCAGAGGTTACATAAGCTCCTGTGCTAAATATGAATATATATGAGCCCTGTTTCGGATCAATGGGGTAAACAGTTAATTGAATTTATATATTTTCTTCAAGTTTGGGAGGTACTCTCTCCTCTAATCCAGATTTCTAGTCCTACTCTCAACCTTCCCAGTCAATATATTTAGTCCATATGCATTTTAGCTATTCAGCGCAAACAAAAAAAGTACTAAAGTCATGGGCCTCTAGGGACAAACTTAAATAAAACTTCTCTGTTACGCAGGTGGATCCAAGTTATTGTCTGGGGAGATGATGTAATGGCTGGAAAAGGAATAGAAAGCTGGATCAGGGAAGAGAGTAGCTCCCTAATATGGGAAACGGGTATAAATATTGTTGACTGTAAACTCCATCGATTTGATTTGGTCTGGGGCCCATATTCAGTTAGGAGCCCATGTGACCTCTGCATCCCTGTAGATCTGAGCTCACATTCTGTGGTCATGAGTAGGAATGTTCCAAGCTGCCCCAATTTCAGGACCCATCTTCCTTAGGTGTAGCATAGAGTATGTTGTCCATCCTCCATTCAGAGGATGGAACATTCTCTACTGTTGTTGATCCATGTTGAGGGCAAGGTCCTATGGGGGCCCACCAAGGGGTCTATTTTGTTGGTCCTGATAGCGATGACTAGTAACAATGGAGAGAGGGATTTATTTGAGGTCTAGGCCCATCATGTCTATTTGGGAATCTCAGAACTCTCCAAATAGGGCCCCAGCTGAAGGGGTGGCCTCATAGTGACTAAAGAGTCATCATTAAAGTATGCCAGTCCCTTGCCCTTATTCAGCTTTTGCAATCCTTGCTTTGATAAGGTTAGCTTTGGGGTGAGTGAGAAAACTGTAATAGGAAGTAGGTGAGGAGGGTAACTAAGTCTAATTAGATACTATTTCATTAGGAACTTTATACTGACTCACTACAGACTGTTGTGTACTTTTGCTTTCAGTTATATATTTTGCCCTAATTTATGGATACATGTGGACATATGCTCTATCTCACAGGACCTGGTCTATATCTAGGTTTTGGGACTTTGTTAGGAAGTGAACCACCTGTAATGGAATTAGAGAATCCTATGAAAGGAAAGGTCTCACCCGTATAATGAGGCGGAAGGGTTGACATTCCATGCCTGGCGTCTCTGGACACAGTCTGAGTGAAGAATGCTGAGGTGGTACTCGTTGCGTTGATTAGGTTGGTATCGGCAGATGCAACATCATTTGGTATGAATTGAGAGAAGCATGCAGGAAAGTGAGCCCCATCCTAGAGGTTCCAGGGCTGGGGGAAAGATAGGCTCTATAGAGGAAGTGGGAGGTTTCTGCTGTCTTAGAGTTAAGAAGACAATAGATAGTTATTGCTATAATAACATTATTTGGCAATTGGGTTAACACTGAAAAATCCCTTTGTTAAGCTTTGCTGTATCATACTCAGCATCACCATAATTTATGTCCTTTGACATTATTTGTATATAGCTGTGCCATGGGTTGCTTCTGTTCTACCCGGTCTGAGTTTTTAAGAGAGTCAGCATATCAAAAACTCAGTCTATGTATTAAAAAGACTCAGTCTGTGCTTTAAAAAGTTTAAGACATACAATCAATTTTCCCCTCTCATATTAATTAAATAGTGATTTATATGACTACAAACTAATAGGAGTGTACATAAATACCATCGCCATTGCCAATAGACTTGTCAATGCCCATGTTCAGTGGGGAAGCAATTACAGAAGCCAGACCTTCCACCTTCTGCATCCCACAATGACCTTGGGTTCATATTCACAGAGGGTTAAAGAATAGGAAAGCTATCAGGGGAGGGGATGGGATATGGAGATCTGATGGTGGGAATTGTGTGGAGTTGTACCCCTCTTATCCTATGGTTTTGTGAATGTTTCCTTTTTATAAGTAAAAAATATATATATATTTAAGGCTAAGTGTATAGAATATTAGCAGCATAGTATTACAATACTAAATCTCTCTTTAAATATGTATTTCTATTATATATTATATATATGTATTTATGTCTATTACATAACTGAATAAAATCAGAACTACATGTATTCTCAAATTATGATGCTCTAACTAAAATTTAATAAGGTTGAAATAAATAAAGTTAAATAAATTATATTTAATAATATTTTATCACAAATAATAATAATTAAAAAAACTTCTCAGCATCTCTCCACTCTAAGACCCTACTCCCATCTGTTCTACTCCTACGTTTTGGTTCCTGTTTACTAAATTTTTTTTCCTGCTTTATATCTTATCACTTTTCAGCCACCAAGTTGAAGATGCTACTATAATTCCATCCTGTCTTGCCTGGGAAGATGGCCTCACCAATGTGTCCAGGAACATCATCTCTCCAGAGCCCTACCCCACTAGGGACAGAAAGAAACAGGCTGGTGGTATGGATGGACCTGCCAGTGACCATGCCCAGTGAAGAAGAAATTACAGAAGCCAGAACTCCAACCTTCTGGACCCCATAAAGGTTTTTGGTTTGTACTCCCAGAAAGGAAGAAATGTTAAGGGAAGATGACCATAGGGCTCTGAACTCCAACTCTGTCAGGACCCAGAGAGAAAGAAGAGGAAAAAAGAAAGGACATTCATAAGTAACAATAGGTATAGGTGTGACTTAGAAAAATATATATATATATATTTTTTATATACATAGGAAAAAATATATATGTGTGTGTGTGTGTGTGTAGTTATAGAAATAATAGTCAACCCCTATCTATAATATTGGGAGAAGTTACTACAGTTTCCAGTGGAGGGAATGGGGAAGCAGAACTCTGGTTATGGGAACAGTGTGAAATAATACTGCTGTTATCTCATTATTGTGTAAATCAATATTATATCACTAATAAAAAATAAAAATTAAAACATATATAATTATTTTAGTTGAAAAAGAAAGTCTCTTAATCAGCATTTCAACTTGTATTTCATCATTTGGGGGGTTTTATATGACTCCTCTTGGTTCTTACTCATGGTTTCCAATTCCCCTTTACACACATTGACATGCTATTATTATGAACACCACCTTTGATCTGCAAATATGTATTAGCTTATACAATAAATTGTATGCTTATGTACTGGTAGTCAGGTTTCTGAGTAAAGTTCCTTCATTAACAAGTATTTCCATCTAATTATTATTCCCAGGAAATTCCCGGATGCCTAGGTCTTTGTGGCTGTGGATTGCTTGCCTGAGCACCAAGGAGTACCATCTTCAAAACCACCCTATTCCACTGGGAAAAGCTGATACATACATTACTTTGGAAATTTGAGTCCTGTCTCACTTGAAATTCTTTCTGGGGAGCAATTAATAATAATCAGTCACTGAAGTAACTTTGTACAAACAGTGAACAGCACTAAATTCCTTAGAGGGCAAAAATAAACATATGGATTTCAGAGAACTATGATGAAAAATAGGAGTGTTTCTTACAAAATTGTCAAATTTAAATCCATGATCTTTGCTTCTTTTGTAGAGGGACTTTTTAAAAAATTTTACTTGGGTCATTTTATAATTACAAATATAAGCATTTTGCTTTATATGGTGAACACAATTTTGGTATAATAAAAAAAAGAATGCCTTAAAATAGATAACAATTTTAGTTCACTTTCTCTTAAAAAGTGGTGCAGACAAATCACCAATCTTCAAACTTCCCAACAACCTTTACTGGGATTGTAAATATAAGCACATTTAGAAATGTTTCACTTGTTTATTTAGAATGTGAACAACGCTCTATTGAATTCTAGATCAATCTGACTTGTTTTATTCCTATAACAGACAGTCTAATAAATTATATTCCCCAGTAGCAGTCATTCCTAATGGAAATCTCAATAAACATTCTTTCAGCAAGTGTATAAATGTACTAGAAGTGAAATTTGGAAGGCTATAGGTCAGAACAAGGACTAAAGTTACTTAATATTAAGGAGTAACTAAAATCTGTACTTTAAGTCAACATAATTTTTAGTCAAGCTATACATTTTGAATACACAATGTTTTGACAAGTGAGTATTTTTGCTAGTAAAAAAAATGGATGTACAAATTAGAATCTTTGCACTGATGCTATCAGGCTACCAAGTTAAATACAAATAGGACATTTAAATCAAAATTATTTCATATTGCTCTGGAACGTTTTATCTACTCAAAAGCTAATGATGCAATATATAATGATCCTGGTCCTCATAAAAATACTGAACTCATACATAGGCTTGAACTCAAGGAAAGCAAACAATCTAATGATTCTGTGTAAGTTTAGGTTTTTCATTGTTTCCATATGAATTGTACCTTTTTCTCCTTTTTTTGTGATTATTTTCTCTTTAGTTTTTGTTTTACTGGGGGAGGCTAATGGTTTACATTTATTTATTTATTTATTTATTTATTTGAGACAGATCAATTGAGGGGGAAGCGCAAGATAGAGAGGGAGAAAGAGAGACACCTGCAGCACTGCTTCACCGCTTGTGAAGCACCCCCCAAGCAGGTGGGGACTGGGGGTGTGAACTAGGGTCATTATGTGCATTGCTATCTGTGTTCAACCAGGTGTACCGCTACCCAGACACTGGGCTAATGGTTTACAATATAGTGTTTAAAACACAGACATGGTCTCCCATCTCCCTTTGACTGGTGTCTAAGAACCACAGCAGGACCCCAATGTCCCTTCATCTTCTTCCATTTCCTCTCCCCCAAAGTGCTTTGCTTTGGTGCAATACATCACACTCTATCCAAGTCTCACCTTATGTCCTCCCCTTACTGTACTTTATTCTTAAATTTTACTTATAAAAGACATTTAAGTATTGGTCTTTCCCTCTTTGGCTTGTCTCACTCAATATGATGCTTTTGAGTTCTGACAGCAATATTGCTAAGGTGATAAACTTGTAATGTTTAATAAATGCATGCTATTCAATTGTGTATATGAACCATAATATTTTTAGCCACTAATCTGTCATTGAGCATCTGCATTGCCTCCAAATTTGGGCTATTGACAACTTTCCTGCTATGAACTTTGGTGTGCAATATGTCTTTTCAGATAGGTGTTCTCGTTTTCCTTGGGTAAATCCCTCAGAGAAGGATTGCTGGGTCATAAGGGCAAATCCATTTCTAGTGCTCTAATGAATCTCTATTCAGTTTTCCATAGAAATTGCATCAGTTTAGTTCCCATCATCAATGCAAAAAAAGTCCCTTTTTCCCCACAGCCTATCTAGTAGTTGGTATTTCTGTCTTTTCTAATGCATGACATTCTCACAGGTATAAAATGTTGACTCGTTTTTATTTACATTCACCTAATCATGGTGACTTAGTAATTTTTTTTATGTCTGTTGGCCCTTATTCTATTATCTTCCCTTCCACCCCCACCTTCTACCTTTCAATGAGGTTGTTCATCTTTTTTTTTTTTTTTTTGCCTCTAGGTTTACTGCTGGGGCTCGGTGCCTGCACCAAGAATCCACTGCTCCTGGAGGCTATTTCTTCCCATCTTGTTGCACTTGTTGTTGTCATTATTGTTATTGTTACCATTGATGTTGTTGTTCTTAGATAGGACAGATAGAAATTGAGAGAGAAGGGAAGACAGAGAGGGGGAGAGAAAGATAGACACCTGCAGACCTGTTTCACCATTTGTGAGGCGACCCCCCTGCAGGTGGGGAGCCAGGGGCTCAAACCAGGATCCTTACACCCATCCTTGCACTTTGCACCATGTTCGCTTAACCTGCTACCACCTGACACACTTGTTTGTCTTTTTATTGTTGAATTTGGTTCTTTGTGTATTTTGTGTATCAGTCCTCTATTTGATATGTGACACATAAAGATTTTTCTCCCACTTCTTGGGGGAGGAGGTCTCTCTGTGATGTGTGGAGATTCCCCTTGCCATGCAGAAGCTTTTCAGTTTGATGTCCCACTGCTATACTTTTGCTTTTGTTTTCTGTGCAGTTTACCTTTTCTTTTTACACTGATAGGAAGAATTTGAAACAAGAGCTTGCTGATTCTATTGGCTGCATTATGTACCATGCCAAATTTAACAGATCCATTTCTTTCTTATACATGTGCAGTGCCCTGAAGCATGTTCAAGAAGGATTCATATATATTATTTAAATAAAAAGTTTTGCATTAAAAGCTTGAAATTAAAAAAAAAAAGTTATACCTATGTTCATAGCAGCACAATTTGTAATAGCCAAAGCTTGGAAGCAACCCAGGTGTCCGACAACAAATGAGTGGCTGAGTAAGTGTAGTATATATACAGAATGGAATACTACTCAGATATTAAAAATGGTGAATTCACCTTCTTCACTTCATCTTGGATGGAGTTTGAAGAAATCATGTTAAGTGAGATAAATCAGTGCTGAAACCTTAACTAGAAAGGGGCTAAGCTTTAGGGCTTTTGTGCTTAAAGGATTCACAGCGGGCTGCTGAGAACAGGTTTAAACAATAGAGGCTTTATTTGGGTGAACCCAGTAAAAGACAAACATTTATCTACGTGCTGCAAATAAGTGGCTTCATTTAAGGCAAAACAAAAGAGAGCTTTATAAGGGCAATGCAGAAGTGTGGGACACTTATTTTAGATACACAAAATAGGCAATTATCATCAGGGGTTAAGAGTATGCTAGGTCCATAAAGTCTGAGTATAGTTATCAAAAGTTCAGTCACATAAGATAAACAATTATCAGCTGAGGTATAGGTTGCTCGTGGCTGGAGGAGTCTTAAACAGTTTACCGGCTAGCTGAGTCACATGTGTTCATTTCCCAGGAGAAGTAGCCATGGGGGATACCTGGAGCATCTCCACCAAGAAGCAGCAGCAGCCAAAGAGGTTTTTTATGCATTCCCTTCTCTATGTCCTGCCTCGTATGCTAATAGTCCCAAACTTCTGTTGGGGTCACAACAAATCAGAAACAAAAGGATGAATATGGGACGATCTCACTTAGACAGAAGTTGAAAAACAAGATGAGAAGAGAAAACAGTAAGTAGAACTTGGAATGGAGTTGTTATATTGCACCAAAATAAAATACTCTGGGGTGGGTGGGAGTGAGGGTTCAAGTCCAGGAACATGATGGCAGAGGAGGACCTAGTGGGGGTTGAATGTTACGTGGAAAACTGGGAAATGTTATGCATGTACAAACTATTGTATTTTACTCTTGATTATAAACCATTAATCCCCTAATAAAGAAATTTAAAAAATCTATCATCCATGAACCAAAGTATCAGTCAGGGCCTCTACACATAGTAACTACCTTAGCTGTTTTTCAGGATGGAAATGGAAATGGAATTAGGCTGCTTGGCCTTCAAAATATGCTCCCTCTTGCATACATCTCAGGACTTGTCCCTCCCTTAGCTATCGAATCTGCCTCAAGCTTCTCCTGCCTTCTACTCAGCCTCCTTCACTTCAGATTAGTTTTCTAATTGCTTCCAGAGTGAACTTTAAAAAATGTTAATTGGCTAACTGCTTTATTGGCTTCACATGTTCCAAGGATAAAACCCCAAACCTGGATGTTCTCTGAGGCTCTCCTTGGTCAACCTGTTTCTTATGCCTGTTAGCATCACCCTCTAATTTTGACCCACACCTCCCAGCATGCTGCTTCCCCACTGAACGCCATTCTTCCTTCTCTTCAGGACAATGCTCTTCCCTCTGACTGGAGTGGAGAGGAGGAAGTCCCCATTTGAGGAGCTTTGGGTTCTTGCTTCAGGGATTTTGAACACCATGTTCAGACACCATGTTGCTGAGCAAACCTACTTAAAGTGACCATAGGGACCCTTTCTTTGCTCCTGGGGGTGTGAGCCCAACTCTGCACATTCTATATACCCTGACATAGTCACTTAATCTTAGAACTACTGATTCAATAGACATAAAATGGTGATAATTAGTATCTCCTATCCTAAAGGCTATTTGAGTGAGTGCCAAGAGAGTCATATAAAGCCCTCACATCTTGCAAGCCACAAAGTAAAATCTAAGGCAGGTTATGATGATTACTTTTAAAAATTTTATTATTATTACTAATATGCTTTTTATCTTTGATCACACCAGAATACCTGTTTCCAAGGGGTCATAGATCACAAAGACTACCAACAGTAGCCCAGTTATGATACTGATATACACGGGCAGAGGTAAGGCACGATTTTGAATGCATGGAAGAGTATGGGAAAAACTGAATTCAAGAAATAAAATTCACACTAAAGGAGAAATAGTGATAATTCTCTCTAATGCATCTATTTCAGTCCTTCCCATTTCTCTAGTGACAACAAATTCTTATCAGACTCAGACTACACAATTGGTTGACACTGTAATAAAGATCCTTCTCATTATAACTCTTCACAAATCCACATAGGTTAGCAATCTCTCACCTGTATCCTGTATACAGTACCATCTGGCTCAGTTTGCATGTGTTCTGATGCTCTTATAGTCTTCGTTATGCAGCTAAACTCCATCTCTCTCTCTCTCTCTCTCCCTCTCTCTCTCTCTCTCTCTCTCTCAACTGTTTCCAAATGTTCTCTGCTTTTGGACTGTATTCCCGGAAAATTAATTCAATAGTTAAGATGGATTTTTCTTCCAAGAAGTCATTCCTTATCTGGACTACAGATCGGCAGTAAGTTTTAACAAAGCCAATAGTCTCAACTCACTGGTTCCTATGCCAACATACTCCCTTCCATGACAGACCACACCATTTGGCCAGTTCATGTTGTTTAAAGTTGAAACTTTGTTTGCCTGTCAGCTTTGTGAATCTAAAAAGATAGAGCTAACATCTTTCTTTTATTTATTTTTCAAAATGCCCTCAAAATCCCTCTTCTATCCCAACTATCTTCCTATGAATTATGAATGAGTTCTCGAGCTGCTGTTGGTACAGCTCCCAAAATTTCTGAAAGCAAACATGTCTTAGTGGGTAAAAGATGGAGGTCTTTATATCTGACATGGCTAAATACCATTGTTCACCCCCTCATATCATCTCATATGAATTAGGTACTATTTTTTCCTCATAAATATTGTGTTGGAACATAATGTCAGTCTTCTGAACACATCATAGATTTTAAGTGCACAATACAGTAGTTAAAGAAGTACCTACAAGCTGTGAATGCAATCTATACAAATAAACTAGCATGGGTATCTTAAAAAATATATGGTTACTCATACTTAATACAAATAATTGTCCCTGAAGTGATGTGTAGAGGCTTTATTTATCTATTTATTTATCTATCACTTTTTAATAATATGGGGGGCAGGCCATAGCACCAAATTTTCCTTAAGCATAGTGAGGGCTGGGCTCGAACCTGAATGTGCACATCCAAATAGCCCACTATCCAAGTGAGCTATGTTGGAACCCTCAAAGTTAATAATTTTCTTTTAAATTCTTTTGTTAATGAAATAGAGGTTGAACAGGCAGTTATCATATGGGCACAATTTATTGTCTTTCCATATATGTCTGCAAACTATTCCCACTACTGACCTAGATACTCCAGCAGCCTAGTGCACTGCGTCCTCAGTGTCCACTCAGCCCCCTCCAGCCACCCCCTTTTCCTCAGATCTTGGTCTTGCTGTAACAGACCATGCCTAGTTCAAATTTCACCTTGTATTTTTCCTTTTTGATTTTTGTTAACCTTGTTTCTTAAGTTCTACCTGTGAGATCCTCCTTTTGGCTGATCTATAATAATATGATTTCTTCAAATTCTATCCAAGGTGAGTAAAGGAGATGGTTCCATCGTTATTGATAGTGGTATTCCATTGTGTATATATAGCACAGCTTTCTTAACCACTCATCTATAACTGAGCATCTGGGTTGGCTCTAGGCTTGGACTATAATAATTAACACTGCAATGAGTATAGACATATGTAGAGCTCTTTGGATAGGTGTTTTGGTTTCTTCCTTTATTTCTTTTTCCTTTTTGTATTAATGATTTAATATTGATTTACAAAATTATTAGATAACAAGGTTGTAATTCCACACCATTCCCACCACCAGATTTCTGTCTCCATTTCCTCCACTAGAAACTGCAGTAGCTCTCCCAAGATCACAAATAAGGGTTCACTATTATTTCTATAACTGTCTTTTTATCTATCTATCATCTACCTATCTATCTATCTATCTATCTATCTATCTAAATGTATGTATTTGCCCATTTTTCCTATGACCCTGCTTTCTCTTCCTTTCAAAGTCATACCTACTACTTCCAAATGCCTTCCTTTTTTCTTCTTCTCTCTCAGGATCCTGATGGAATTGAAGTTCAGAGTCCTCTGGTCATCTTTCTACAACATTTCTCCCCCTGGGAGTATGGGACAAAATTCTTTTTTGGGGTGCAGAAGGTAGTAGCTCTGACTTCTGAAATTATTGCTTTGCTGGACATGGACGTTGGCAAGCCAATCTATACTAATTTTTTTTACCTTTCCCAAGTTGGGTAGGACTCCGGAGAGGTGGTGTTCCAGGACACACTGGTGAGGTTGTCTGCCCAGGGAGGCTGGGATAGAATCACAGTGGCATCTGTAACTTGGTGGTGCTCAGCTCTCCTTTCTTATCAGTACCCTCTTGCCAATTCATAAGTGGATTGTCATTTTCCACCATGGTTTCTCTTTGTCCCCTCCTTTGTAGTTTCCTACTGGCCTAGAAATCCTGCTTCCATTCAGAGATGTCAGGATCTAAAGAGATTTTGTTTTTGTTTCTTGACTTTCAGTTGTGACTTTTTTTTTTATTTATAAAAAGAAAACATGGAAAAAAAAAAAAAACATAGGATAAGAGGGGTACAACTCAACACAATTCCTACCACCAGAACTCCATATCCTCTCCCCTTACCTGATAGCTTTCCTATTCTTTATCCCTCTGGGAGTATGGACCTGGGGTCATTATGGGGTGCAGAAGGTAGAAGGTCTGGCTTCTGTAATTGCTTACTCGATGAACAGGGGTGTTGACAGGTCGATTCATACTCCCAGCCTGCCTCTCTCTTTCCATGGTGAAGCAGAGCTCAGGGGAATTGGGTCTCCAGGACACATTGGTGGGGTCATCTGCCCAGGGAAGGCAAGTTGGCCTCATGTTAGCATCTGGAACCTAGTGGCTGAAAGAAGAGTTAACATATAAATCCAAACTAAATTGTTGACTAATCATGAACCTAAAGGCTGGAATAGGGTAGATGAAGATTTGGGGGGTCTCCATTTTGTACATTTTGTAGATAGTTAGTAGATCTATTTAGTTACATTCCACAGGGCCCATGACTATCCTAGTTTCTTTCTTTCTTTCTTTCTTTCTTTCTTTCTTTCTTTCTTTCTTTCTTTCTTTCTTTCTTCCTTTCTTTCTTTCTTTCTTTCTTTCCTTTTCTTTCTTTTTTTTTTTTTTTGTTTTGTTTTCTGAGCCTAACATCTGATGTGCAGGTGGATCCAAGTTATTGTCTGGGAAGATGATGGCATGGCTGCATAAAGGACCAGAAAGCTGGATCACGGAAGAGAGTAGCTCCCAAATATGGGAAAGGTGTATAAATATTGTTCACTGTAAACCCCATTGATTCGATCTGATCTGGGGCCCATATTTAGCTTAGGAGCCTATGTGACCTCTGCATCCCTGTAGATCTGAGCTCATATTCTGTGGTCATGAGTAGGAACATTCCAAGCTGCCCCAATTTCAGGACCCGTCTTCCTCAGGTGTAGCATAGAGTATGTTGTCCAGCCTCCCTTTGGAGAATGGAACATTCTCTACCATTGTTAATCCAAATTGAGGGCAAGGTTCTATGGGGGCCCACAAAGGGGTCTATTGTGTTGTTCCTGATAGTGATGACCGGTAACAATGGAGAGAGGGATTTATTTGAGGTCTAGGCCCATCATGTCTGTTTGGGAATCTCAGGACTCCCCGACTAGGGCCCAGCTGATGGGGTGGTCTGGGAGAGGAATTGCAGGATCATAGGCCAGCTTCATTTCCAGTGCTCCTTTGAATCTTCAGACTGTTTTCCACAGGAGTTGTAGCCACATACATTCTACAAGCAGAGTAGATAATGCTTCTTTCCTCACATCCTTGCCAACACTTGTTTCTGTCCTTTCCGATATATATGGTATTCTCACAAGTGCAAAGTGGTATCTTATTGTTGTCTTTATTTGCATTGCTGTTATAATCAGTGACTTTGAGCATTTTTTCATATTTCTGTTGGTCATCTGAATATCTTATTTTGGTGATGATCTGTACATTTACCAGTACTTTGTAGACCAGTGCTATGATCTCACAAATTATATTGAAAATCTTTTTAGAATTTATCAAGAGGGATAGCAACTCATGGAGGTTAAATATGATTTTTGAAGCACAGGGATCATAGGCAAAAATAGAAAGTGTAATGTTTGTTAATGAAGTTATTTATATATAACTTTAAAGACATGACTGATAAAATAGCAATGCTGAGTTTTTGTAACTCAAAGTGCAATCAAAGAAAATTTCAAAATTGGAAGAGCAAAGACAATTTGAACTCTGGCAAGATTATTTCTTCAAGGTTATTACTGATCAATATAATTAAAATATTTATTTTATGCCAGTTGTCTACACATATATTCAAATTAATCCAGGCATGGAGTTGTGTCCGTGTGTACAGTGGATGGCCTTTCTACCCTTGGAGATTTAATTTCCCTTTCACTTTCTTCACTTATAAAATATAAGCATTTGTGCTTGTTTAAAAACTCTAGAAATCATAAATCCAGTCTTTCATATTTTTAATTTACTCTTTCATTTGGTTTGTTATTCACTACTTCTGGTTTAATTAGGAAATGGATAAACTCTACTGGATGAGCCAAAAAAATAAAAATAAGAAAGGAAATGGAAAACAAGATAAAGGGTTTTTTTTGTTGGCAAAAGAATGGGTTAAAAATGGCCTTTGAAGAGATTCCAGAAAAGCCACCAAAGGAAACATTAGGACAGGTACTATATTCTAGAATGTTTGTTTTTCTTTCTCACTGCTTTCAAATGGATCAGCATATCAGCTGAACAAGAAGTAAACAAAGCCCTGTCTCAGATTACATTGGCTCCTGGGGCCATCTAAAAAGTAAACATCAGTCACCCCATGAAAAATACAGTGATTACCTGTTATTGGACACTTATAGACTTGGCCTAGCCACCCAGTGGCAGCTAATGAATCCACTTATTTCTAATACAAATAAACCAACGAGAGGAAATAGTCAGCCAAGGCAAGATGAGGAGATGGTAATAAAAGCGCTCAGGGCTGACATTTCCTTTTCATTTGAAACATGCTTTTCTTGAGAATGACAAGATCTTACTGATACAGTTCAGTAAATCTCAGCTGATGCCAGGTCTTAGGGTGCTTTTAGATGGGTATTTTTTGTTTGTTTTGTTTTTGTTTTTTTCTAAGTGGGAAAAATATTCTGAAGAAAAAAATGTAAATTCTATCATGGTTCTGTAGTGCAAGGCCTAACTATAAGGATACACAATGACTTTTCTCTTCAATTAGTAGTTTAAAACATGATTTTAAAAAGATCTATATTTTCTGTGGGAAACTTTGTCTAGATTTGCAACAAGTTTTAAAATTGCACATACCTTCTGCTGAAATAATTCTACTATACAAACACATTAAAAATAAATCAGAAGTATGTTCAAATAGATACGGAAAGACATTTAGGAACACTTACTTTAGTGATTACAAAATGGAATAAGTCAAAATGAATGGATTTTATCAAAAAAATTTGATATTTTCAAAATCATTTGATAATGAGAAAAAAGTCCTACAATATGTCACATAAAACGTGGTAAGATATGCTACAACGGAAATCATTTTTTAAAAATATGTTCTTGTATTTTTTTTACTTTTGTTTTTTGTTACATTATACACAATCATGTAAACAAAATGAAAATATTTGTGCAGGAATAATAAATATGTTAATATGAATTCCCTTGGAGGGATGATACCAAAGAATTTTTTTGCTTTATGTTTTTTCTGTGCTTTCAAACTTTGTTTAATGAACACAGGTTTTATAAAGTTTTGTAGTAAAACATTGTGCATGCAATTATTATACATCTCAGTCTGGAAATTACGTAGTCAAGCAGGAATACAAATGCTGGATCCCCAAACAAATATAAATCCTTAGTCATTCAGTTTCCTAGTTGGATATTTTCTTGGTGTCTAAATTCTTTGTGATTCTGTTTTGAGCATTTTTTTCTCCTTTGCTGACATAAATTAATAGCATCTAATCATCATCCCATGTTTAAAACCCTATACATTTTATGTCTTTCAGCCTTCTCTCTTCCTTAGGCTGAAAAATGACAGTCCCTTTAATCTTTTCCTATTGATCCCCATTTCTGTTCTTTTAATCATTTCTGTATGACTACCAAAAACAATTCTGCAACTGCAAAATTTGAGGAAATCATGAAAAAGGATTTGCTATACTTAGGCATGAAGAACCACATTCTCTCTGCATTCTTCTCATTCCTTCCTTTGAGATAATTAAAAAAGATTGAAGACATTCATATTTTCACAATTCTCTTTCACATAAGTAACATACCAAATTACTTTTCATAAACAGACAATTGAAAAATCAGACATTTGGTTAAACTAGAAATACGGACATTCTATTAAACCACTTATATGTATTTCAATAAAATAAACATCAAACACATAATGCTTTTTAAAATATATGAACCCTTAAATGTACTAAATGCAAATTTTGAAAATTTAATTCACTACATATAGTGAATTCATTTATTCAATAATAACTCTTGTTACATTTTGTAAAGTCAGAATTCATAAATATTAATGACATATGTGTTCTTTCTTGTTATCACATTTTTTCCTGTTTATTTGTGTTTTATTCTTCAATATTGTTATATTCTTCAACTGCTGGTAAAACCCAAATCAAGTATTGTGATAAAATATGAACAAAATTCAGAACACTACCTTGATTTAATGTGCAATTAAATACTTATTCAATGTATAATATTTTAAATATCTATTAACATGGAATACTGTAACAAGACACATTCTATAAACATGCATACATAGTGTTAGTTTAAAAACACATATACATTGTTTCTACTACTTTTGAAAGATATGAAATTATGCTCAGGAAACTCTAACCTTCAAAATAAAATAAAATAGAATAAAATGATGATAGCAAAATAGATTCTTCTCCAGGATCATCTATAAACATCATGCTGCCTAACAATCCTCTTCCCTTACAATATAGCCTATTCTACTGAGCATCTGTGACAAAGTTCTTCAATCAGCACCTTTTTTTTTTAACTTGTGACTTGGTTTTCCATTTTTAGAGAGTAATATGCAGCTATGAAATCATTTTGTAAATCTTGTTCTTCTTCAGCTGTATAGGTATTATGCACATTGATAAGTTGTTTACTCTGAACATAATTAAAACATTTACTTGACCCTAGCTTTTCTGACCCTTACATGCAGTTCTCACATTTCTCTAACCTCATATTAAGATAAGATTAAACCCTTTAAAGTCAGGGAAAAGTGATTTCTAGGCATGCTTCCATTTTCATTCTGACAGTCCTTCAAGTTTCCTCAGGGCTCCTGAAGGCTAGTCCCTGGGCCCCTGTTCCATCTTCATCTTCAGGGTAGATTTGAGCTCAACTTGAGTTGCTAAAGGTGCAAAGGTTAATCTAATTTAGGGAAATAGTTCTCTGCTTTCCTCTACTTAAAAGTCCACTCATGCAATAAAGAAAAGGAGTTTCAGAGGCAAGAAATGTGTGTATGTTGGGGGTGGGAGCAGTGTCCACACAGGGAAGCTCTAGTGACTTACCAATGGACTCTCAGTGTGTCAGTGAGAAAAAAATGCAAAAGGCTTTTTGGAAATGACTGTTTCATTAGAATATGCATTTTACTTGTATTTTTTTATTTCAAACACAATATATCTCAAGATACTTTGTGATATATGCATGTTTATGTTGTTATTTATTTATTTTGGCTAGAGACACCAATAAATTGAAAGGGATTTTGGAGATAGAGGAGAGAGAAAGGGAGATATCCACAGCACTACTTCACCACTTGTGAAGCTTCCCTCCTGCACGTAGGAACTGAGGGTTTGAACTACAGTCCTTACACATTATAATATATGCACTCTACCAGATACACCATTGTACTATCTTGATGTTTGAACTCTACATATCCTCTTACCAGTGATTACAGAACAATTGTACTAAAGTGAAATTAAAATCAGCAATTTTTTCTATCCTGCAACATTCTGTATCAGTGTTCTGCATAGAGATCATAGACTTTGAATTCAAACCTTGTTTTCAGTTCTTCTCTAGACCATTCAGTAGTTATTTAATCTCTCTGACTTAAGTTTTTCACCAGGAAAATCTTCAGTTACTGTATTACAATAATGTGCAACTAGAGGACTGCCACCTCACTTGATCAAGTAGTAAGTGTATAAAGTGTATAGGAGATCCCTGAACACAGGATGGGAAATAGCTTACCAGGTAAAGCTTATACTATGTGCAAAGACCCAGGTTTGAAGCTTGCTCCTGGCCACCTCATGGGAACTCCAGGCAGATGAAATTTAACTAACAATAGAGATGTTTCCTCTGTGTCTAAATGTCTGCACAAAATATACTAGGAATGATCTTCAGTTCTCCCCCCGCAAATGACCTTGAAAGTTTTGTTTCTTTTACATAGTCTTATGCCAATTAATACTTTAAAAATATTGGGGGATTAATGGTTTATAGTTAACAGTAAAATACAGTAGTTTGTACATGTGTAACATTTCTCAGTGTTCCACATTTCTATTCGACTGCCACTAGGTCCTCCTCTGACATCATGATTCAGGATCTGAACCCTCCCCACCACCCTGGAGTTTTTTTACTTTGGTGAAATACACCAACTCCAGTCCAAGTTCTGCTTTGTGACTTCACTTAGGCTCTTATTTTTAACCTTCTGTCTATGAGTGAGATCATACCATATTCTTCCTTTCTTTCTGGCTGACTTAACATGATTAATTCAAGCTTCATCCAAGATGAAGTGAAGAAGTTGAATTCACCATTTTTAATAGCTGAGTAGTATTCCATTGTGTATATGTACCACACTTACTCAGCCACTTATCAGTTGTTGGATTCCTGGGTAGCTTCCAGGTTTTGGCTATTATAAATGTGCTTCTATGATCATAAGTATACACAAACCTTTTTGGATGGCTGTGCTGGTCCTTTGGGATGTATCCCCAGGAAAGGGATTTCAGGGTCATAGGGTAGGTCCACTTTTAGCCTTCTGAGAGTTCTCCACACTGCTCTCTACAGGGGTTGAACTAATTTACATTCCCACCTTAGTGCAGGAAGGTTCTTTTGTCCTACAACCTCTTCAGCATTTTTTGCTGCTATCTTTTCTGGTGTATGACATTCTCATAGCAGTGAAGTGGTATCTCATTGTTGTCTTTATTTGCATTTCTCTGACAATCAGTGACTTCAAGCAGTTCTACATGTGCTTTTTGGTCTTTTGGATCTCTTCTTTGATGGTTATTCTATTCATATCCTCTCCCCATTTTTCGAAGGGGTCATTTGGTATTTTTGTTGATGAGTTTGGTGAGCTCTTTATATATTTTGGTTATTAGCTTCTTGTCTGAAGTAGGGCATGCAAAGATCTCTCATTTTTTAAGGGCTTCTCTTTGTTTAAGTAGTGTTTTTTTTTTTTTCTGTGCAGAAGCTTTTTAATTTGATGTAGTTCCATTGATTTTGTTTTAGTCTCTGTAATTGGATTTTTATCATTGAAGATGTCTTTAAAATTTATATGGAAAAGAGTTCTGCTAATATTTTCCACTAAGTATATGAAAGTTTCTGGTCTAACATCCAAGTCCTTGACCCATTTGGAATTTACTCCCCCCCCCCCATTTTATTGGAGAGAACAGAGAGATTGAGAGGGGATGGGAATATAGAGAAGGAGAGAGAAAGATAGACACCTACAGATCTGCTTCACTGTTGTTGAAGTGACTCCCCCCCAGCAGGTGAGGAACAGGGGGCTTGAACTGAGATCCTTGCACTTCATACTATGTGAGATTAACCCTATACACCATCGCTCAACCCTCAGTATTTTTCACTTCTGATGAAAGTCTATCCTTATGTGCATAAACATAAGTATTTATTTAATTGACTAAATAAATTATTTTAAACATTAATTTATTATTTAAAACATCTATTCCCATTTTTTGTAGCATTTTGATCATAAAGGGATGTTGGATTTTGTCAAAGGCTTTCTCTGCATCTATTGATATAACCATATGGTTTGTGGTCTTGCTTTTATTGATGTGGTGGATCATGCAGATGTCTTACATATATTAATCCAACCTTGCATCCCTGGGATAGACCCCACTTGGCCATGATGAACAAGCTTTTTAATATTCTATTGTATCTTATTGGCAAGAATTGTGTTCAATATTTTATCATATATGTTCATCAAAGAACATATATGATAAAATATTTTCCTTTTTAGTTGTGTCCCTGTCTGCTTTTGGTATCAGAGTGATGTTGGCTTCATAGAAGCTGGAAGGGAGTATCCTGTGTCTTCAGTTGTTTGGAAGAACTTTAAAAATAGAGGTATTAACTCTTCCTTGAAGGTTTTGTAGAATTCATTTGTAAAACCATGTGGTCAGGGCTTTTATTCTTGGGAAGGTTTTTGATAACTGTTTCAATTTCTTTGGATGTTCGTATTTTCTAGATCCTCTTTGTTTAATTTTAGAAGTTCGAAGGTATCTAGGAACTTGTCCATTTCTGTCAGGATTTCTAGCTTGGTGGCATAGAAGCTTTAGATTTTTGTGGTGCCTGTTATGTGATGTTTCCTCTTTGATTTACAACCCTATTTATTTGAGTCTTCTTTTTTTTTTTTTTTGTGAATCTAGCTAAAGAGTTTTTCAGTTTTGTTTATGTTATGTCAATTTTTATTTATCTTATGTTATTTATCTTCCCTGCAGGCTATGGGGGTCTGAGGGCTTTCTAACTGTAAGTAGATTTTTTTAGTTTACTCACTCACTCGTGACCAAGAGATAAAACAGGATGAAGGACAGATAGCACAATGTTTATGCAAAGAGACTTCCTAGCCCAAGGGTCTAAAATCCTGGGCCTAATTCTCTGTCCCATCACTAGCCACTAGGGCAGCGCTCTTTGACCCTGTGAGTTTCTGAATAAATCCTAGTTGTATTTGATGGGTTCTGAGGAAATTATTCACTGTGTTTCTTAATTTATCAGGAGAACAGTGTGGAAAGGTGCCCACTATATAGCCACACCTCAGGTCCACTGGGAGTGAAGATCTCCTGAGTCAACAGGCTAGTTCTCTACTCTCCCCCAGAACCCCCCACCCCCATCTGTATATGGTTTCCCTGCTGCTGCCTTAGCCTCTGAGAGTCAGTAGCAATGGAGATTCACAGTTGTAAATTGATGAGTTTTAGATGATTCTTTCATCCCTTTAGCATTCTTTTTGCTGATAAAACTCAGACTGGAGGTGGTGCGTCAACTGGAAAACTACCAGACAGCACTTGCCGCTCCCTAGTATGTATAGACTTTTAGCCCAGGGGCTCCCTTTAAGGCCCTCTCTGTCCACAAGCCCCACGTTTTTGCACTCACCCATGACTTGGAGGGTTCCCAAAGCAAACCTAGTCTTGTTGACTTCTCAAGTGATCTTTGCTATTCCTAGTTGATCAGGGAGAACAAAACATAGTTGCTGCTATTCAGTTACCATGGTTCCAGAAACTGATCAATCTAATACTTAAAAAAAAAACATTTCCCTCTATGGGTAACTAATATATTGTCTATTAAAACAAGTATAAAATCCATAGAACATTTGACTAAAAATTGGGTATTAGTAATTCTAGTATTAATATTGTCATTCTAGATATTTTAATAGCAACCATGACTAACCACTTACATTATATTATATGCATACTCAGAAGAACAACATATTTCTTTATGGATACAGATTTAGATGACATGAATATTTGTAAAATTCTGTTATTTAACTGTGATGCTTCCGTGGGAAATATAACAACAGAAGTGCTCACTATAGTAAATACTTTATTTCTATCATATCTCTATTTTTAAATACTTCATTTTATTTTATTTATAAAAAGGAAACACTAACAAAACCATAGGATAAGACGGGTACAACTCCACATGATTCCCACCACTAGAACTCTGTATTTCAACCCCTCCCTTGAGAATTTTCTTATTCTTTAACCCTCTGGGAGTATGGACCCAAGGTCATTGTGGGATGAAGGAAGTGGAAGGTCTGGCTTCTGTAATTTCTTCCCCACTGAACATGGGCATTGACAGGTTAGTCCATAATCCCAGCGTGTCTCTCTCTCTATCCCTAGTTGGGTGGGGTTCTGGGGAAATGGGCTCCAGGATACACTGGTGAGGTTGTCTCTTCAGGGAAGTCAGGTTGGCATCATGCTAGCATCTGGAACCTGGTGACTTAAAAGAGAGTTAACAAACAAACTGTTGACTAACAAACTGTTAACAAACAAACTGTTGACTAACAAACTGTTAACAAACAAACTGTTGACTAATCATGAACCTAAAGGCTGGAATAGTACAGATGAAGAGTTGGGGGGGGGTCTCCATTTTATAGATAGCTAGTAGGCATACTTTAGTTATATTCCAAAGGGCCTGTGGCTATACTAGTTTTTTTTTGTTTGTTTTTGTTTTTTTCTCAGACCCTGAAATCTGATATGCAGGTGGATTCAAGTTATTGTCTGGGAAGATGATTCCATGGCTGGAAAAAGGACCAGAAAGCTGGATCAGGGAAGAGAGTAGCTCCTAAATATGGGAAAGGTGTATAAATATTGTTGACTGTAAACCCCATCGATCTGATGTGATCTGGGGCCCATATTTAGCTTAGGAGCCGATGTGACCTCTGCATTCCTGTAGATCTGAACTCACATCTGTGGTCATGAGTAGGTATATTCCAAGCTGCCCCAATACCAGGACCCATCTTCCTCAGGTGTAGCATAGAGTATGTTGCCCAGCCTCCCTTCAGAGGATGTAACATTCTCTACTATTGTTGATCCAAGTGAGGGCAAGGTTCTATGGGGGCCTACAAAGGGGTCTGTTTTGTTCTTCCTGATAGGGGTGACCTGTAACAATGAAGGGAGGGATTTATTTGAGGTCTAGGCCCATCATGTCTGTTGGGGAATCTCAGCACTACCCCAATAGGACCCCAACTGATGGGGTGGCCTGACAGTGACTAAAGAGTCATCATTAAACTGTGCCAGTCCCTTGCTCTTATTCAGCTTTTGCAGTCCTTGCTTTGACAAGGTTAGCTTTGAAGTGCGTGAGGGAAGTATAATAGGAAATAAGTGAGGAGGGTATCTTAAGTTGAAGTAGACACTATTTCATTATGAGCTTCATACTAACTCAGTGCAGACTATTGTGTACTTTTGTTTTCAGGTATCTATTTTGCCCTAATTTATGGATACATGTGAACATATGCTCTATTTCATGAGACCTGGTCTATATCTAGGTTTTGGGACTTTGTTAGGAAGTGAACTACCTGTAATGGAATTAGAGAATACTATGAAAGGAAAGGTATCACCTGAGTAATAAGGCTGAAGAGTTGACATTCTATGCCTGACGTCCCTGGACACAGCCTAAAGTGAAGCATACTGAGGTGGTACTTGTTGTGTTGATTAGGTTAAGATCAGCAGATGAAAGAAACATCATTTGGTATGAATTGGGAGAGGTATGTAGCAAAGGGACCCCCACTCTAGAGGTTCCAGGACTGGGGAAAATATAGGCTCTATACAGGAAGTGGGAGGTTCCTGTTGTCTTAGGGTTTAAGAAGGCAATAGATATTTATTGTTATAATCATATTATTTGGCAATTGGGTTAACTTTGAGAAATCCCTTCGTTAGGATTTGCTGTATCATACACAAAATCACCATATTTTATGTCCTTTGACATTATTTGTATATAGCTGTGCCACTGGTTACTTTTGTTCACCCTGGTCTAAACTCTTAAGAGAGTCAACATACCAAAAACTCTGCCTATGGTCTGTGTATTAAAAAATTTGAGACATTCAATCAATTTTCCCCTCTCATATTAATTATAGTGATTTATATGACCACAAATTAATAGGAGTGTACATAAACACCATTTCAACCACCAAAAGACTACGTCCCATCTATCCTCCCCCCACCCCCCCTCCTTTACCCCATGAAGCCGAACATCCACCCAGACCCTCAACCCAGAGATTTTTACTTTGGTGCCCTACTCCAAATTCAGTCAAATCCTGCTTTGAGTTTCCCTCTCTTTTCTTCTTTCTCAACTTCTGTTTATGAGTCGGAATCATCCCATACTTGTCTTTAACTTTCTGACTTGACTCTCTTAACATAATTCCTTCTAGCTCTATCAAGATGGGTCACAGGAGGTGGATTCAGTGGTCTTCATATCTGCCTAGTATTCCATTTTGTATATATACCACAACTTTCTTAGTCTCTCATCTCTTGTTGGGCACCTGGGTTGCTTCCAGGTTTTAGCTATTATGAATTGTGCTGCTATGAACATTGGTGTACACATATATTTTTGGTTGGGTGTTATGGAGTCCTTGGTGTATATCCCTAGGAGAGGAATTACTGGGTCATATGGATGGTCCATGTCTATCCTTGTGAGAGGTCTCCAATATTTTTTTAAGATTTTGTTTATTGATTTATGAGAAAGATAGGAAAGAGAAAGAACCAGACGTCTTTCTGGTACATGTGCTGCCGGGGATTGAATGCAAGACCTCATGCTTGAAAGTCTAATGTTTTATCTACTATGCCACCTCCTGGACCACTCTGTCAAATCTCTATCAAGGTAGTGTGATCTCTGAGTTTATCAAATTTGTTCAGTGCTGTCTACATTTTCACACATTCTTTTTCCCCTTCTTTTTATGTAAAACTATGACCTTGCACATGAATAATTTCTTTTTTTTTAAATGTCTTTATTGGGTGGTTAATGGTTTATAGTCAACAGTAAGATACAATAGCTTGTACATGTATAACATTTCTCAGTTGAATTGTTATGTGGAAAACTGAGAAATGGTACATAAGAATAATTTGTTTTGTTTTGTTTTTTGCTCCTGGGTTAATTATTTTTTTACTCAGAGACACCTTCATGTTACCAGAATGCATAACTAGGCCATGTACATGGCAAGGCATATAAGAACCCTATTTGGTAAGCAATCTCTCTGAAACCACAAATGATTTCTATTTTTAACCACAGTAACATGATTTCTGTAACTACTGCATGATAAGGTATATGTAAAAATAACTTCAAAGTAAACACTGAACTTGAGTGGAGATTGTGAACTCTGTTTTATGTCGAGCTCATGCAAAATTTGATTCTGAGAGAATGTTCTTAGAAATTTTACACACACAGCCAGGAGGTGGTGCACCTGGTTAAGTGCCTGTATTACCATACACAAGGATCTGGGTTCAAGCCCCTGCTCTCCACCTGCAGTAGGAAAGTTTCATAAGTGGTGAAGCAGTCTTACAGGTGTCCCTTTGTCTCTCTGTCTTTCTCTCTCCTTTTCAGTTTCTCTATTCTAACATATAAAATAAATTTTACACATGCGCACATATGTGGTTGTTGGAAAATTAATGACACAGAAAAACATATGATAGCTTTTCTATTAAGGATATATATATATATGGGATAAGGATATATATCCTTAATGATGGTAGGAATAATCCATTTGGTGCAGTGAATCTATTTTAAAGATATTTATTTATCTTTTTATTTATTTTAATGTGAGAGAAAGATACAAAGAGATCTAGCTCAGTTCTAGCTTAAGGTACTGCTGGGGATAAAACCTGAGAACCCTAGGGAAAGAGAGAGACAGGTTGGGAGTATGGATCAACTTGCCAACGCCCATGTTCAGCGGGGAAGCAATGACAGAAGCCTGACCTTCCACCTTGTGCACCCCATAATGACCCTGGGTCCATACTCCCAGAGGGATAAAGAATAAGAAAGCTATCAGGGGAGGGAAGAGGATACAGAGTTCTGGTGGTGGGAATTGTGTGGAGTTGTACCTCCCTTATCCTATGGTTTTTGTCAGTGTTTCCTTTTTATTAAAAAAATGTATAAATAAAAAGAACCTGGGACCTTGAAACCCCAGGCATGAAAAACCTTTTCGATAACCATTATGTAGTCTCTTCAGTCCTGTATCTTGTGAATATAAACATCAACAAAAAATTTCCTAATACATTCAGCGTTTAAAGTATATCACTGGATTCCTGTTTCTTTCTGCCCAGTGAAGTTTTCTGACAGGCTCTAAAGTCAGTCATAAGCAAGTATTAACGGGGATAAGAAAACATTATTCAAGAATGAAGGAAAATGAGCTTTCCACCATGATATATATAGATGGTATATAGTTCTCTGCTTCAAGTAGAAAGTAGCACAGTCTCAACAGGACTTTGGGAGAGAATAGAAGTACATTTCCCCCTAGCACCATGTTTTATATTAAATTTAAAAAAAAAGGAACAAGAAAAATTACATTTTAAACATTTTTCATTTAATTCTCCATCTATTTTGTTTTCTTTAATCACATTGCCTAGATACATGTATTAATACATTAATTATTTTTTTCTAAGATCTCATTAGCTCTGGGCAAGGTATATTATTTATTCTGCTTCTTAATGTCCTCGATTTTTTAGTTTGCTTTTTCAAATTTATTTTTTAACATTTTTTATTTAGTTATAAAATGTAAATATTTAAAGAGCATAAGATAAGAGTGGTACAATTCTGTGTAATTCCCACCATCAGAACTCCACATCCCATCCCCTCCCTTGAAAGCTTTCCTTTTTCTTTATCCCTCTGGGAGTATGGACCTGGGATCATCATGGGGTGCTGAAAGTAGGAAGTCTGGCGTCTGTAATTGCTTCTCTGCTGGACATGGGCGTTGGCAGGTCGATCCATAAATTTATTTCTAGGAAAAGATAGGAAGGCAGAAGATGAGAGAGAAAGTGAAAGAACCCACAGCACTGAAGCTTCCTTTAATGTGGTAGGAGCTGGGCTTGAACCCAGGTTGTGTACATAGTAAAGCAGCACACTAAGTGAGCTAGTCTCTTCCATCTTCTAGGTTTCTTGATAATTGCCAAAGTGAATTTCAGGAAAGAAGAGAGAGAGAGAGAGAGAGAGAGAGAGATAATTGAGAGAGTGACTATATATGGTCCCAGGGATTCTCAAGTTCCTCTTCTCCAAAACTTGGTTCTGTTTAGGTGATTCTTAGAATAGCCCTTTTTAAAAATTTTTATTAGTTATTTAATAATAATTAACAAGATTGTAAGGTCACAGACATACAATTCTATACAATTCCCAACACCAGAGTTCCGTGTCCCATCCCCTCCATTGGTAATTCCCCTATTCTTTATCCCTTTGGGAGTATGGACCAACAATCTTTATGGGGTACAGAAGATGGAAGGAGAAGAGCCTTTCTTTTTTTATTTCACATTTATTTATTTTTCCTTTTGTTGCCCTTGTTGTTGTTTATTGTTGTTGTAGTTATTATTGTTGTTGTTATTGATGTCGTTGTTATTGGTTAGGACAGAGAGAAATGGAGAGAGGAGGGGAAAACAGAAGGGGAGAGAAAGATAGCTAAAGACCTGCTTCACTGCCTGTGAAGTGACTTCCCTGGGCTCCAACCAGGATTTTTGAGCCAGTCCTTGCGCTTTGTGCCACGTACCCTTAACCCGCTGTGCTACAGCTCGACTCTGGAGAATAGCCTTTCAATGTACGCATTCCTAACTCTTGTCTAGATTCAATAGAGACCAGAAGTAGATATAAAATTATTTAGTCATAGCATTTAAACAGGAAAACAGACAGATATTCTTATCTCTTGAGAATTTGTTAGTCAATTTCTTTTCTAGTCTAGAAGTTTAGTTTTTTTCATCATTTCTTAAGTAGTTGTTACCCTCCCTTTTTTAAAGCTGCATAAAACATACATAAGATAATATAAATGTCACAACTCAATTAGTAGTACCACTTAAAAAGAACTAAATCAGTTTCACTAGGTTATAAAAAGGAAAAGCATTCTTACTTTTGCCTGAAATTGTTAAATAGCATGCATTTATAATCTTTGGCCTGTAACTAAAACAATATAGTTTTAATTTGCATTTAAATAAAGCAGATTTCCCATTGCAGAGAATTTTCTTATATTAGTTCCCATAAAGAAGATGGTATTATAGTGCCTAGCCTGCTTAAGTGGGATGAAAGGATAAATCAGAGGAGTAAATGAGATAACATCATGGGGGAAGGAAAGGCCACTCTAGACACACATAAATAGCTAACTTGCTACCAGTGAAAAAAATGTTTGCCCTGAGAGATTTGTACTTAGCAAAATATACTTTTAAAAAAGGATCGTAGGGAAAAAAAAGATAGATATGTGACAACTGATACCTCATTTATTAGTAGTTATTAAGTATTCAGTCTTCTGTTATTTTTATTTTGACTTGAATTATACAGATATTTTGCATATTTTTGAAAATATGAATCAAAATATTTCAATTTGGATAGATATATTTATTGGAGGCATTTATGTAATAAGGTTATTATCAACTGAATTAAAAAATCTTACCTGAGTACTTTGAATATTGTACATACCCATTAAATGTTTTTTTTCTTGTGATTTTCATAAGTCTTTCTTCCTTCCTTTTTTTCCCCTCTTTTCTTTCTTCCTTCCTTTTTTTCTTTCTTCCTTTCTTTCTTTCATTCATTTCCTTCCTTCCTTCCTTCCTTCCTTCCTTCCTTCCTTCCTTCCTTCCTTCCTTTCTTTCTTTCTTTAACAGAGAGTGAAAGAGACCACAGAGCCAAAGCTTCCTTCAATGCAGCAGAGACTGGACTTGAACCTGGGTTACATACACAGGAAAGCAGTGCACTGTCCAAGCTAGTTATTTCACTAACTCGCTAAATGTCTTTCAAACAAAAACAAGCCTTTTGGAAAATGAATTTACAACAAGCCTAACCAGGTTTCCATGACAACCATAGTCTGCTCTTAGTGAGTCCTCACTGCCTAGAGCATTTTGCCACAGGGCTAACTTAGGTCCAGCTAGTTTGACTCACCACAACCCACTAGCTCCTCTACATTTCATGGAAGTTGACAGTAGCCATAGCCAAATTAAGGCCAAGAAGCAAATGAAGATGAAGCTAGACTCTTGGGTTTCTTATGTACATTTGATAACTAAGAGCATTGTACTGTTAAGCCCAGGAGGAATTCATTTCAATTCTGTGCAACAGACATATCACGAGAGCTTACTATGAGCAAAATGTGATAAATAGCAAAATCTCAATCATGAATAAGCTCTGGTCTTTTCCTTTAAACTGCTCATAGTCAACTGGGAAACAAATGGACAAAAGGATATCCACAGGTAGTGTGCTGTGGGTAGTATGATGAAGGCATGCGCAATATACTGTATACCAAAAGGACATATAGTCTCCTAGTGTGTGGTGGATGTGGAGGCTATTTGGTGGCAGATTAAGTATCAGGAATCCTTTTTTAGAAAAGTTGATGATTTAGAAGACAAATCTGTTATTATCTAAACGATTATTAAATATCATCTTGGAAAAGAATCTTCAGCCCAGAAGAGAACTCATCTACTTGGATTTATGTGTTTTGTATGTTTGTAGCCCTGGTATGAGTCCTGATACAACATGACAGTGGCCATAGTGCCAAGGGAAGATCTAGCTCTGCAATATCTTTTTTTTTTTTTCTATCTCTCTGTATCTTTCTTTCATTTATTTATTTTCCCTTTTGTTACCTTTGTTTTTTTTATTGTGGTAGTTATTATCATTGTTAGATAGGACAGAGAGAAATAGAGAGAGGAGGGGAAGATAGAGAGGGGGAGAGACAGTTAGACACCTACAGACCTGCTTCACCGCCTGTGAAGCGACTCCTCTGCAGGTGGGGAGCCGGGGGCTCAGAGCGGGATCCTTATGCTGGTCCTTGTATCTTTCTTTCTGTACCTGAATTAAAAAAAATAAAAGTCAAATCTGTGGTGATATCACAGTTATGTGAGATTCTAACATGATAAAAAGTAAAAAGAATTTTTCTTCCACTAGAAAGTTAAAAGACAATTTCATATACTGTTAACTGTCAGACATATAAGTTCTCTTCTAGCCACAATATGTGATGTTTCCCATATGGAATGCTTGCACATTTGCATTTCATGAGTACCACAGAGGTATAACCAACAGTCAAAAGACAAATTCCTGTTCCAAATGGTTAATTGTGCAAACAGTTTTTGATAGGATGTCTGGTAGTTGAGCACACTCCAAGGCAAATGTATTTAATTTTCCTGCTAAAAGGCTCCTCAGTGGAGAAACACATATATGTAGTGTTTGAAAAATAATAAAGCCACATTCTCTCAGAGGCAACTGAGGTGGGATAAGGCGTGTGTGTGTGTGTGTGTGTGTGTGTGTGTGTGTGTGTGTGGCATGAAGGCCGTGGTAGGAGAGGAGGCTGGGAATCATCTTTTTGTCATCCTTCACACTTACACGAGGGGACTTGAAGGGGCACTTAGACTCTTGGCCTCAACTTGTTTACCCCTATTACCAGCTAATGATCTGACAAAGATATATCACACCTGGCTTGTGTGAAGATGTTCTTCTGAGAAGTTTTCACTATTAGAAATAAATAAATATGTACAAAACAGTATCGGGTGATTATCATAATTAATGATAACTAATTACAAGTCATGGACCAATCCAGTATGGTGCCCAGTTTTCTCCTCACAGTGTCACTTGTTAACTTTAGACAAACACTGTCACTTGTTAACTTTAGACAAACACTGTCAGTTAACACAGGTAGGTGATCTTTATATTCAGACACTGTAAATGTAGGAGTATCTTGTGTTTTAGATTGATAGTTCTACTTTTAGAGAGCATTCTGTGTCAAAAAAACATGGTCAGTTTGCTTGGAAAATGTATGCAATTGATATAAATATATCCTGCAAATCTAAAAAAAAAAAAAAAAGAAAGAAAATACCATATTTTCTTTCCTACATACACAGGTGTTTATGCAATTCTAAAATTATTTGATGATATTTTAAAGCTGATATCCCTTGGGTTCAGATTACCAGGAAGAGAATTTTAGCTGAAACAGATGAACATATGTTCTCTAAGCAATAGTCAAATCTTACTAATGAAATAAATGTGTGGATTTACTAATTGTGACCAGAGCATGTTAAAGCAAACCCCCTTTTTATTAATTTTTTATTTTTATTTTTTAAAATTTTTATTTTTCCCTTGTTGCCCTTGTTGTTTATTATTTTTGTTGTTGTTATTGCTGTCATTATTGGATAGGACAGAGAGAAATGGAGAGAGGAGGGGAAGGCAGAGAGGGTGAGAGAAAGACAGACACCTGCAGACCAGCTTCACCACTTGTGAAGCGACCCCCCTGCAGGTGGGGAGCTGTGGACTCAAACTGGGATTCTTGTGCTTGGCACCATGTGCACTTAACCTGCTGTGCCACCACCCGACTCTCGTAAACTCCCTTTTTAATATTAATAGTTTTTAATATTTTATTTATTTATATGTTTTGTTTATTTATTTTAGATAAAAAGAAATAAACTGAGAGGGAAAGGAGGGCAGAAAGGGGGAGAGAGAAAGACACCTGCAGTATGGCTTCACTACTCATGAAGATTTCCCCCAAGCAGATGAGGACCAGGGGCTTGAACTAGTGCCCTTGCACATTGCAAACTGTGTACTCAACCAGACATGCCACTACCTGGTCCCCACAAACTCCTTTTATGGATCGGTTTGGCTCTCATTTATGTGATCTCTCTGTCTGTACATAAAACAATATTTTCAAGCAGACAAAAGCTCCTAGAAATCTACAGAAGTAGACTACCCAATGCTAAGAATCTAAGGATTTCTTACTACTTAATTGTCCATCTTCCTGTCAACTTTTCTCCCTAAAGGAGTTGTCTGAGGTAATAGGCTTCTCCTGAATCAGTAGTAACAGAAAGTATTCTCTAGGACAAAAAATAACCAAAAAGAAAGGTCACATTCTGGTGACCTAAGGAAGTGCATCCAATGATGGAGCAGGAAAACAGGCAGGAACAAGAGAACGGTCTTGTGACCCTTCACTTGTGATACCAACACAAATCATAAAGCACTTCCAACAGAGTGATTTAACACCAACTGTTCCAATATTTATTATCTTTTTATATTTATTATTTTTCATGTTATTAAAAAATTAACACTCTGGGACTAAGTGACTTTTCTATTAAAGAAAAAAAATAGTTCAGTGAAAGAAGGTAGGATTTGCATGTGTGAGGTCCCAGGTTCTATTCCCGGCACCAAATATGTTTCAAGGATTTTCTGTTTCTTTCTTTCATTAAATAAAGCTTTCAGTCTTTGAGATGAGAAAGGATGAGTTTTCTTGAGATAAGGACAATCGCTCTCTGGAAATATATAAGTGGTTCTTTGAAATTAAATGCTTTTATGGGGCTAATTGAGCTTGATGTTTCAACGTTGTTTACTTATCAACCCCTTCACTAAAAAAGCAACTTAGATGAGAAAAGAAGTCCTATTGTCATACCCTTGACAAAAACTCTGATAGAACAGCACCTTGTTCAAAGGAAAGCTCTCAGTTAGCACCTGTTGAATGAATACAAATGAATGAACAAAGGTATAAATTAATTTTGGATTTTGAAGAGTGTCATTCTTTATTTTTTCTTGGAAATGTATTTGCATCCTTCCCCCAAACATGTTGATGTTACTGGTGTATAAATAATGGATATCTTGCGTGGCATGCATTTGTGACACTTTAGTGTAGCGTTCTTAACTGCATATTAAAGTTAAAAAACATTTCTGGGCCAGTGAAATAGTGACTTGGGTGGTGCACTTCTTTTCCATGTGTGTACCAGCTACAGACCTGGTCCCCACCACACTGAAGAAAGCTTTGGTGCTGTGTTCTCTTTCATGCACTTTCTCTCTGTATCTCTATCTAAAACAAAATAAAATATATTACAAAATGTTGTATTTGGGTGGTCAATATATAGAAAAAAAAGTCTGTTATTTTCTAAGGTAGGTACCTCTCAGCTTCAAAGATGGTACCTGTGAGGCATAAAGAGAAATTAATGCAACATCACTCAACAGATTTAATAATTTTCTAAAAAGCCAATTTGAGTAATTTAAGTATCACACTTTCTTCTTCTTCTAGCGTTTGCCCTTCTTCCGTAGCCAGTCAACAGCGTCAGGTTGAGCCTGATGTAAAGTTTTGAGACCTCCTTTGAATCTGGAGAGGTGGCAGTCTTTGACTATGTGGGTCATAGTCTGTCTGGAGCCGCAGGGGCAGTTCAGGTCGTCTCTGGCTCCCCAGCGATGGAACATAGCGGCGCACAGGCCATGGCCTGTTCGATAGCGATTGAGGAGGGCCCAATCATAACGTGCTAGGTCAAAGCCGGGTTGATGCTTGCAGGGGTCTGTGATGAGGTGTTTGTTCTTTACCTCAGATGACTGCCAACTCTGTTTCCAAGAGTCTGGAACAGAGAAGTTCAGTGTAGGCATAGGGGACCAGATTGGATGACGAGAAGTCAAGCGTTGGACAGGGTGGGTGAAGATATCCGCGTATATTGGCAGGTCTGGTCGAACGTAGACGTGGGAAATGAACTTAGATGATGCCGCATCCCAACGAATATCTGGAGGGGCGATGTTGCTAAGAATTGGCAGCCATGGAACCGGGGTGGAACGGATGGTTCCAAAAATTATCCTCATGGAGGAATATAATTTGGAATCGACCAAGTGGACATGGGGGCTACGGAACCATACTGGGGCACAGTATTCTGCAGTGGAATAGCATAATGCCAGAGATGATGATCGTAGTGTGGAAGCGCTCGCGCCCCATGAGGAGCTGGCCAGTCTTGCAATGATGTTATTCCTCGCGCCCACCTTTGCTGCAGTTTTTATGAGATGTTCGTGAAATGACAGAGTGCGATCGAGAGTAACGCCAAGATAGACTGGCTGGGCTTCATGCCGGATTCTCATATCGCCAAGCAGCACATTAAGCTCACGCGAGGCCGAGGCATGGTGTACATGGAAAACAGATGATACCGTTTTTGCAGTGCTAGGGATTAGTCGCCATTTTTTACAGTAATCAGATATCAGAGACATGTCTTTCGTGAGTGTTTCCTCAAGGATGTCGAACTTTGATGCCTGAGTTGCACAGCAGATGTCATTGGCGTAGATGACACTAATTATGCAAATAAATTATTGGAGAAGGTGAAATTTATTGGTCTGAAAGAGCAGAAAAATTGCTTATGATTCAATGAATCCTCTATAATTCTGAAATTCTTTAATTTCTAATTTCAGTTGACAGTTGTTCAGTAGATAAAGTTTTTTTCTTAGATATGTCTAGAGACAATCTGTCAGTAATCCATTCAGAACATCATTTTAAATTTCAGAGAGCAGACACAACCACAGTCTGAAGAGCATTTTATGAATGATATAAGGGGTCACATACCCAGAGAACAAGATTCTGTAGCTGGCTAAAAATGTGTTAAGAAGAAAGAAGGAAGGAAGGAAGGAAGGAAGGAAGGAAGGAAGGAAGGAAGGAAGGAAAGAAAGAAAGAAAGAAGAAAAAGTCATGGTATCCCAGAGGTGATGCAGTGGATAAAGTCTTAGACTTTCAAGCATGAGGTCCTGAGTTTGAGTTCTAATATTACATGTGCCAGAGTGATGCTTAGGTTACCTCTGTTCTCTCTCTCTCTCTCTCTCATGAACAAAAATATTTAAGTGAAAAGAAAACAGTTAATGAAGCTCACACATTAGTCATCTCCATAACCTGCTCTTTCACACTGTGTATCATGTAAAGAGAAAGACTTTTCCTTCAGAACCTCACCTCTCCAGAGCCTCACTTTTCCAGAGCCCTACCCCAATATGGAAAGATAGAAACAGGTTGGGGGTACTATGAAACAACCTATAAATGTTCATTTCTAGCAGAGAAGCAATTCCAAGCAATTCCAGAAGCCAGAGCTCCCCTCTTCTGCACCCCATAATGACCCTGGGTCTATACTCCTAGAGTGATAAAGAATAGGGATGTCTCCAGTGGAGAAAATTGGACACAGAACTCTGGTGGTGGGAACTATGGAGTTGTACCTCTGTTATCTTGTTAATCATTATTAAATCAACAATAAAAAATTTTAAAAAGACTTTTCAGTCACCACTTCATGTGGTCACAACTGACAGCAAGGAGCCTCACAAAGCTCCAGATACTGCTGTGAGACCACAGGTGCATCTCTAAGGAAGTGAGTATAGAGAAAAAAAAGAGGTGTTGGGGAGGAAACAGTCTTACAATGAATTATGAGAGATATCAAGAAGGCTTGTCAAGGGAAAATCCTTTCTTCTACCACCATCTACCAGGAGGAGACTTGCAGGTGCTGTCATTATTAGTTCATCAGACCCAGATGTCATTTAAACAAAGATGATTTGTCTAGAGATATAGCATCTGCATGCTAAATTTTATTCCTCACTCCCTGCTCTTAGAAACAGTTCTGCCTGGTATGCCTTGCAGGCAAGTTCCCAATAGCCCACAGTACACTTTTCTCTGAAGAATCCTGCTACTTACCATAAAAGAAGGCAGAATTTATTTTGACACGACTTTCTTTCTTTCTTTTTTTATTTAAGAAAGTATTAATTAACAAAACCATAAGGTAGGAGGGGTACAATTCCACACAATTCCCACTACCCAATATCCATATCCCACCCCCACCCCTGATAGCTTTCCCATTCTCTATCCCTCTGGGAGCATGGACCCAGGGTCATTGTGGGTTGCAGAAGGTAGAAGGTCTGGCTTCTGTAATTGCTTCCCCGCTGAACATGGGCGTTGACTGGTTGGTCCATACTCCCAGTCTGCCTCTCTCTTTCCCTAGTCAGGTAGGTCTCTGGGGAAGCGGAGCTCCAGGACACATTGGTGGGGTCTTCAGTCCAGGGAAGCCTGGCCGGCATCCTGATGACATCTGGAACCCGGTGACTGAAAAGAGAGTTAACATACGAAGCCAAACAAATTGTTGAGCAATCATGGACCCAAAGCTTGGAATAGTGGAGAGGAAGTGTTAGGGGGGTACTCACTGCAAACTCTAGTGTACTTCTGCTTTCAGGTATATATTTTGCAGTAGTTTATGGATACGTGTGAACATATGCTCTCTCTCACAGAAACTGGTGTATATGTAGGTTATGGGACTTTGTTAGAAAGTGAACCACCTGAGATGGAATTAGAGTATACTATGAAAGGAAAGGTCTCACCCGAGTAATGAAGCTGAAGGGTTTTCATTCCACACGTGAAGTCTCTGGACACAGTCTGAAGTGAAGCATGTTGAGGTGGCAATCGTTGTGTTGGTTAGGTTGTGATCAGCAGCAATATTATTTGATATGGATTGGGAGAGGCATATGGGAAAGCTGGCCCTAGAAGGAATTATGTTAAGTGAGCTAAGTCAGAAAGATAAAGATGAGTATGGGATGATCCCACTCATCAACAGAAGTTGAGTAAGAAGATCTGAAAGGGAAACTAAAAGCAGGACCTGACCAAATTGTAAGTAGGGCACCAAAGTAAAAACCCTGTGGTGAGGGGTAGACATGCAGCTTCCTGGGCCAGTGGGGGGTGGGAGTGGATGGGAGGGATGGGTCACAGTCTTTTGGTGGTGGGAATGGTGTTCATGTACACTCCTAGTAAAATGTAGTCATATAAATCACTAGTTAATTAATATGAGAGGGGGAAAATTAATTGTATGTCTCAAAGTTTTTCAAAACACAAACTGATTCTTTTCAATATATAGGCTGTGTAATTGATATGCAGACTCTCTCAAAAGCCTAGACCAAGTAGATCAGAAGCAACCAATAGCACAGCTATATACAAGATACTGGGTACTATACAGCAAACCCTAACAAAAGGACTTTTCAAAGTTAACCCAATTACCAAATAATGTGATGATAACATTAACTATCGATTGTCTTTTTGAACCCTAAGACAGCAGGAACCTCACATCTCCACTATAGAGCCTCTACTTTCCCCAGTCCTGACACAAGACTTTCAAACCCTATGCAGATGTTTCACTTGTAGTTCTTAACAGAATCCCATTTCAGAATTCCTGAGAGGCTTAGCAAGCAACCACTCCTGGTGATTCTGGTTCAGTAACGTGGAGGGATGAATCAAATGGCATAAATTGCTGGAAAATATTGTTTTAGGTCCCACTCATACAACAACTCATAAGTTCATCTCACAGAAACGGTAAGCGATATTTTGGATGAGAGCCTGGTAAGACAAACATTGTGGTACTGACTAAGGTCATTTCATTTATAGATTGATCTTAAAAGTTAATTTTACCCACAATGACCTATACCATATATTGAGCTTCAGCTAAATGTTAAGGATTGTGGTAGTTCATGAACATAAACCCAACATCACTGAATGGAATATTATCTCTGCTTCATGCAGGAAGAAGATAAATTATTTGGTTAGGGAAAACAACAACAACAACAAAAAAAAAACTAGCAAATGCAATAAATAGACTCAAGGACAAATTGCCTTCACCCTAATCATACCTTCTTTCCACTTGATGCAAACTCTCTCCCAGTCCCTGTGTCTTTCTCAAAGAGTAATGAAATTGGCTTACAACAGGTTCTTAGCAAGGGTGCATCTGAGCCATCAGCTCACATAAAGCTGAGGCACAATGGTGTTCATAGAGCAATCATGCCATCTCAAGCCGATATTGGAACACATTTTTACTAAAAGGGAGAACAAATTCTTAATACATTTAGTTACAAAAGAGAAAGAAAAACAAAACAGAGTATCCATCTAGCAGAGATGGTACCAGGAATGATACTCATTACCTCATGTAATGCAAGTCCTGTGCTCTACCAATATGTCAAAAGATTGTTCTCCATTCTTTTGAGAAAGACTGTTTAAAATGACAATTGTGAGCTTTCTCAGGCACATCATTAGAGTCAATTAGTATATGATCAACAGTAGAAACAGTAGGTAGGAAGAAGGAAGAGAAGATAGAAGGGCAAATAATAGAGACAAAGAACATTCTAAGTTGCTGGCTGGTTTATGGCATGAAAGGAAAGCTGATTTAACACATCATCTCCAATAAACACTATGTTGGTCTAAAACACAGGGAAGAGTGAAATGGGACATATATCTATCTATGTAACTTTCACATAAAATTCCCTGAGAAACTTTAAAGAAGCCAAATACTATATAATCAGATACCCCAAGTTTACGTGATCAGGAAATCTAAGCAAGGCAAGAAGTGCTCTGTTGAAACTATGTTGCCTTCAAATGATGAAATGTATTTTACATGAAATGAAGATTTGTTTGAAAACAGCACAAGAATGTAATTTTCTGCTAAGCTGTCTGAGGTTGAAAATGATATGGAAAATGGATATCATATAACCTTATTCTGTTTATCAATATATAATTATGAAGTAATTTACAATAATGCAGTTATCGATTTAACTTCACCCATGTGCCTTTAGAGGATATTTATACTTTAAGAGTGAAATTTAACTAAATTACTGGATGAAAATTGCCACAAAGCAATCCTAATTAGAAAACAGATGCTGATGTGAAGATCATGTTTTGTCTTGGGACCCCCTCCCACCCAATATTGTTGCCTTTTAATAGATTGATGTTGCTGTGGCACTTCAACTGGGAAAAGCTCATATCAGTGCTGTTGAGCCTCAGCATATGGTAGATAAATAGAAAAAAAAAAAACAGGCTATATCTCTCTGCAATGCTCTTATGTATCCAAGAGCAATAGAGCAAATAGCAGTGCTATTGTAGAGATAATTATGTAGGTATACCTCATGGATGTTCACTCAAAAAACAACTGGCAAGGAAAAAAGTAAGGATCCAGAAATAGCTTCCCTGGTAGAGCATATGCTTTAGGATGGATAAGGATGAAATCATAAGCCCCAGTCTATCCTGCACTACATCACATATGACAGGTACTTCATTGCTTCTTTCTGTTTCTCTCTTCCTTTTCCTTTCCTTCTTCTTCTCTGTCTCTATCTTAAATTTAAAAAGAATCTAACAGAAGGGGTGAGATTGAGCAGCTGCAAAATTCTTGTGTGTAAAGTTAAATAACTATTATATATGTATGCAATACATATATATTTTTAAAATATGTGTATATCAATACACACACAGACATAAACACATATAGGGAAGGAGGTGGCACAGTGACTGGAATGTTGGACTTGCAAGCCTGTGATCTTGAGTTTAATCTTGACACTGCATATGCTGGCCAAGTGATGCTTTGTTTCCTTGTCTGTGTGTCTATCTTGGAAATTTGTTTACAAATAAGTTAAGAAAGAGGACAGAAGAAGAAGAAAGGGTGAGAGGAAGAGTATACAAGAGGAGGAAAGGAAAAATAAGCCAACAGATCCCAAATTTTAACTGCTATATTCCTTTAGGTTCCTGATTATTAAGTGGTTTGTCCTATTTTTATCTCTTAATGCTTTTCAGACACCAAGTTGCAGATGCTACCATGATGCTGACCTGATATCCCTAGGCAGAAGACATCACCGATGTGTCCTGGAACCCTACCTCTCCAGAACCTTACACGAATAAGGAAAGATAGAAATAGGTTGGGGGTATGGATCAACTGGTCAATACTCATATCCAGAAGTGAAGCAATTACAGAAGCCAGTCCTTCCACCTTGACACCCCATAAAGATCTCTGGTCCATACTTGCAGAGGAATAAAGAATAGGGAAAGATGGCATAATGGTTATGCAAACAAATTCTTATTCCTGAGACTCCAAAGTCTCAGATACATGGTAAATTCATCTTCTTTACCTCATCTTGGATGGAGCACAAAGATATCATGTTAGTTGAGATAAATAAGAAACAAAAGGATGAATATGTGATGGTCTTACTCATAAGCAGAAGTTGAAAAGCAAGATTAGAAGGGAAAACTCTAAGCAGAACTCGGACAGGAGCTGGTGTATCGTACCAAAGTAAAAGACTCTGTGGTTGGGGGAAGGGTTCAGGTGCTGAAACAAGATGGCAGAGGAGGACCTAGTGGGGGTTGTATTGCGATGTGAAAAATGTTATGTATGCACAACTATTGTATTTTATTGCTGACTGTAACCCATTAATCCCCCAATAAAAAAATTAAGAAAAAAAAATAGGGAGCCTTTCAGTGGAGGGGATAGGATACTTAACTCTGGTGGTGAGAATTAAATGAAATTGTACCCCTCTTATCTTATTGATCATTATTAAATCACTAATAAAAATATAACCCATCAGAAAACACAGCACAGTCCTATCAAAATAGCTCAGTTGGGAGAGCAATAGCCTGAAGAAAACACAGCACCTATCATGTACAATCATATTTCACTTTGCATAATAATAATTGAGATAATATAAAGTGTATATTGGACAGTTTCCAAGTGCAACAAGCTACCTATAGTGTACTAATGTGTACATCTTTTTTTCGAGATTTCATCTTACCTCCTTTCAGCCACCACTACTGTGATTCCATCCTAACTTCTCTGGGCAGACAACTTCACTTATGTGTGCAGAAAATTTGCTTCTCCAGAGCCCTACACCACTAGGGAAAGATAGAAACAGGCTGAGGGTATGGATTGAGCTGCCAGCATCCATACTCAGTGAAGATCAATAACTTAATCAATAAGAAGCCAAAACTTCCACATTCTGTATGCCATAAATAATTTTGGTCTATAAGGTTATCAGGGGACAAATGAGAGGGGAAAGATGACCAGAGGGCTCTGAACTACAATCCATCAGGACCCGGATAGAGAAAGGGAAAAAAGGAAGGATACTTGGAAGTAGTAACAGGTGTAGGTGTGACTTAACAAGGAAGAGAAGACAGGATCATAGAAAAAGATGGGCAGAGATATATAAATATAGAGAATTATAGAAGTAATAGTGAACACATATCTGTGAAAACTTTGGAAAACTCCTACAGTTTCCAATGGAGGGAATGGGGCACAGAACTCCAGTGGTGGGAATGGTGTGAAATTATACCCTTATTATCTAATAGTTTTGTAAATCAATAATTGTTGTATGCTTTACATTGGGTAGTTCTCCCCTGCCAAGAGAATTGGATCAGTCCAGTTAGTTTTGTGGGCCCGCTTGGCCCCGCCCCTAGGAACCCCGCCTGAGTTAGAGAGTTCCACAGTTGGAGAGTTGAAGAGTTCCAGAGTTCGGAAGTTCCAGAGTTCCAGAGTTGGAGAGTTGCAGAGTAAGAGAGAGTGCTTGCGCCGCCGCAAAGAGACAGCAGAGTTCTGTTTGGTGATTAGTTTGGTTTAGTTTATGAATCGTTGTTCCTGAATAAAGAAATACAGCTTCCCTGCCCAGCTGTTGTCTCTGGTCGTCTCTGTTACCCGCCCGTGAAGCTAGCCCAGCCAGCTAGAGCCGCCGAATTTTAACAACAAATAATAAATCACTAATAACATAAAAAAGTAAGGATTTGAACTCTACTAGAGTAAGATTGTAAATTATGTGCCCTCAGAAACTCCCTAGCTCTTGATACTTCAGGCTGTTTTTATTATTATTATTTATAAAAAAAGAAACACTGACAATAACCATAGGATAAGAGAGGTATAGTTCCCACCACCAGAACTTCATATCCCATCCCCTCGCCTGATAGCTTTCCTATTCTTTATCTCTCTGGGAGTATGGACCCAGGGTCATTATGGGGTGCAGAAGGTGCTTCAGGCTGTTTTTACCTTTAGTTAACAAAGGTAGGAGCAAAACTGGAAGAATATGTTGGAAATTTGAGGGCATCCCTAAAATTTATAAGGGCTGGTTGTTGGACAGAATTTGAGGTCTATAGCTTGAGATTCCTTGTCCCAGGTGTCACAGAATACAGTGTCACCAAGTAATTAATGCCAGTCAGGCCCTAGGTGTAGAGAATACACTTGTTATGAAATAACAAGATTAATTTCTTTTTACAAATTTGACCAATTATACATAACAGATATAATTTTACAGTTCTTATAACTACTCCTCAGACACAAGGGTTAACTTTAGGCTAATAAATATAATCATTTAAATTTAATGACAATAACTTCCTTCGCTCCCCTGAAGAATAAAAAAGTTTCAGTTATTTGAGACACCCTACTAATTATGGACTGATTAATTGACTGATTTAAAGAAAGAGGAAATTTACAATGGTGCTATATGTATATTGTTCTCACTATTAAAGAATCCATATTTCTCTCAGCTTGGGACTCAAACAATTCAAATCATTAACTCCCCAATTATTCAAAGAAGTTGATAGTTATTTTTACCTTCAATTACTCTAATTTTTTTTTTCACTTTGCAAGTGATTGATTTTATTGTAAGGATACAATAAGGATCAAAATTAAGTAGTCCAACTGCAGGTTATATTGGGGAAGGCAAAACTGGTAAACTTGGACTAATACTGACAATTTAGCATATTCTACTTCTTACATATTTAAAGGATCAAATCCACAATAAAATAAAGCAACGATTAGTTACTGATTAGAAGCTACTCGTCTGAAGTGTGCTGTAGCACAGAAAAGTTAATGAAATAACATATAATACAGCTTGATGTAAAGGTTAGAATCTTTGATATATGGCTTTGGCAGGACAACATTATTGGAAATTGAGTTTCTTAAAATTAAAACAAAAAGGTTTAGGATATTAGTAATATTTGTAGTCAATAGTAAGCAGATAAAAGTTTCATAATGACATATTAGTCAAGAATTTTCTTTTTCTAAGTGACCAATGTATCATGTAGTAAAAAAAATATATATGTATATATATATATATATATATATTTATGATTACATACTGGAGGAACATTTTATCTGAAATCATTCGCTATTATTTAATAGAGAAACCCCTCTGATACTATAAGACAAACTGACAATGGCAGCAAGGGTTTGAAAGATTATTTTTAATATTTGGCATAATAGTCCGTAATGGTTTCTCTGGCACTGATGAGTTAAAATTTAACTAAAAGGCAAAGGTCAATTTGCATCATTATATTCAAATTAAGAACAATTAACATGTACAAGGTGTTTATATGCATGTGATTTCTTTTGACCCTGACTTTATCTTTTCAAATGTTAAGTGTTTTTCATGTTACTGTGCTGGGCTAGCCTGAGGGTGTTTCTTCCTGGGCACATGCTCCCTGAGTTGGAGAGAACTCTGCTGGAGCCAACCTAGGCTGCTGCCTACTCAGCAACACGGGAGAAAAACCAGGAACTCTTGTGGCTGAGCAGGAACGCAATGCTATGCTGGCTTTATTTATCTGCATTTATACTTTCCAGGAAGGAAGTGGTAGGGTGGAAAAGGAAGTACGTAGGATAAGGAGCAGAGTGCAAAAGAGCACGAACCAGTGGGGATTAAACCAGTAGAGATTAAACCAATGGGGATTAAACTAATGCCCTGTAGGCAAGGTGGGTCTCAGGCAAAACAATTATTATGTAAATAGACCACAGCATCAAGCAATGCAGGGAAACAGAAGCAGAATTAGCCAAAAGAGAAATGATGACCAATATTACTGAAATATCATATATACTAGTTTTTATTTAGGTATCCTAATGAGCTAAAACAAAAACTCCTAAGAAGATGAAGCACTTTTGGTTTTACTGGTCAAGCAGAAGTGAATTTGTGGAAAGTAGGGCATAGTGAATGGACAATGGGGAGCAGTGGTGATTGGCACTAGAGTTGAGCAAGCCCAAAGGTAAAACCAAGTGTGTTCTCTGTCTAGATGTTTTTTTTTTTATTCTCTAGATGATAAAATTGAAAAAATGATGGACAAAATATTTGAAAATATTTATTAAAACATAATTTTTTCTTTCTTTTTCCTGCCATAAGAATAATACATTTCCAGGCAATAACTCAGGAGATCATCAAAAGAGAACCCTGGCAGGTAAAAAGAAAGAGCAAATGGACCAGATATTTCAAAAACAAACAGGCAAACACAAAGCATTACATTAAATTTCTTAATTTTTCTTTTCTGGAATATGATCAATTTAATTGAAAATGACATTTTTCCCATGGAGCATTTGTGTGTTTTCTTTTTTAATTTTTTATTTGATAGAGACAGCCAGAAATTGAGAGGGAAGGGGGGTGATAAGAGAGGGGGAGAGACAGAGTGACACCTGCAGACCTGCTTCACCACTTGCAAAGCTTTCCCCCTGCAGGTGGGGACGGGGGCCACAAACCTGAGTCCTTGTGCATTGTAACATGTGTGTTCAACCAGGGGAGCCACCACCCGGTGGCCCCATTTGTATGTTTTCTTTGGAGAACTGTCTAAATCTTTTGCCCACTTTTTGTTTGGGTTCTTGAGCTGTATGATTTCTTTCTTTTTTTATTTTTAAAAATTTTTAATATTTTTATATTACAGAATTACATGTTTACAGTGGTAGTTGACAGGCTGATCCACACTCCCAGCCTATTTCTATCTTTCCTTAGTGGACCAGAGCTCTAGAGATGTGAGGGTCCAGGACATATTGGTGAGGTTGTCTGTCCAGAAAATTCAGGGTGGAGTAAAAAAGAAAACTTTGTGACTAAAATTAATTTTTTACCTCAATCTACCTGCTCTAGGGCCCATATGTAAATGCATATTTATATTTAGCCAAAGCCTGTGTAACCTCTAAGTCCCTATTGGCATGAGCTTATAGTTTATGGTCACATCTGAAGAACATTGCATGATACACTCATTTTAGGACCAGTTTTTTTTTTTCCCAAGTGGCAGGGCAAGATACCCTCAGCCTCCCTTCATACAGTGGGGCAGTCCCTATCATTCCTACTTTATAGTGAGGGAAAGGTCCTGGAGAGTCCCACAAGAGGGGTTATGATGACTCTCCTGATGAAAGTGATAAGTGATGGTGGAGAGAGGATTCTAGTAGAAGTGAGAATGTCATACATCAAAAAAGATAGCAGCAAAAAATGCTGGAGAGGTTGTGGGAACAAAGGAATCCTACACTGCAGGTGGGAATGGAAATTGTTCCAACCATTGTGGAGAATAGTCTGGAGAGTTCAGAAAACTTGCAATGGAACTACCCTATTGCTGAGCTAGAGTGTGGGTGCCTCTTCCTGGGTGCATGCTCTCTGGGTTGGAGAGAACTCATTCTGAGCCAGTTAGGGCTGTTATTCACTCAGTGTCGCAGGAGAGAGAGTCTTGAACTCGTGGCATGAGGTAAAGCAATGTCTTTATTGATCAGAGAGACAAAGCTTTTATAGGATAGAACCGGAAGTGGCGAGTCAGAAATAGAAATGGCTAGGAAAGGGTATGGAGAAAGGCAAAAGTGGGCTGGGAAGGTAGAAACTTCCTTAGCAACTGTTGCGAGGGTTTTAACTGGTGGGATTAATGTTACCCTGCAGGCAGGGAGGGTCTCAAGGCAGAAAGAAGATATCAAAGGAATGGAATGGGTGGGGATCTTTCAGACAAAACAATGATTAAGCAAATAGGCCATAGTATCAGGAATGCAGGGTGAAGCAGGGGGAGCTGGCTTAATGCCTGACACCCGATGACCCTGAAATTCCTCTCTTGGGGATATATCCCTGTTGGGAAATTGTGGGGAGGTGGTGGAGCCTGGCAGAGCTTAACCTATGAGGTGAGTTCACCTGGTAAGTCTCTCTTTCTACGGAGAGGTTGAGCAAATAGGGGGACAACACATAAACCCCAAAAGGTCGGCGGCCATGTAAGTTTTCCTTCCCCCACAAAATTCATCTTCCTGCCAGAGCCAGGCTGACAGCTTTGTTAAGTCTGCTCCACCCTATTTCCATGCTAGTATGGCCTGTCCCTTTATTATCTACATATCAATCTTCTGCTTTGTCTTACAAATGACTAAAGTCCTCCTTCCTAATTCCCCTCAGGGTTTTGCTCTCCTAGCAGTTGCAACCCCTAGCAACTGTTGCTGGGGAGGTGCCTTTCTCCACTCTTCTCCTATGTATGGATTGTCAAGCCACTCCCATTGGGTATGGTTGCCTGTGTTCAAACCTGGAGGAGGGCGAGGGTGCAGATGGGGAGGCAGATGCCGGCCATTTTGCAGTTGGTGCCACCTGGCATAATAAGGTGTGCTCCTGCCCGATTCTGGGGTGTTCACATGAATAAAGATTTGTATTGCCGTGCCACCTCAATCTTGGTTCCTGGGTCATCTCTCTCACATGCAACGCTTGCCCACATATCCCAACAAACCAAACACACCCATCCAAAAAGATTTGTGTATACCTATGTTCATAGCAGCACAATTGTGATAGCCAAAACCTGGAAGCAACCCAGGTGTCCAACAACAGATGAGTGGCTGAGAAAGTCGTGGTACATATGCACAATGGAATACTACTAGGCTGTTAAAAATGGTAAATTCACCTTCTTCACCTAATCTTAGATAGAGTTTGAATTAATCATGATAAGTGAGATAAGTTAGACAGATAAGGATGAACTCATTCATTGACAGTAGTTGAAAAATAAGAACAGAAGGGAAAACACAAAGCAGAACTTGAACTGGAGTTGGTGTATTGTACCAAAGTAAAAGACACTGGGGTAGGGGTGGGGGGAACAGGTTCAGGCCCTGGAACATGATATCAGTGGAGGGCCTAGTGGAAGTTGAACTGTAATGTGGAAAACTGAGAAATGTTACACATGTACAAAATACTGAATTTTACTGTCAACTGTAAACCTTTAATCCACCAATAAAGAAAAAAAAAAAAAGAACTCTCAGCCCATCCTATCTATATGTTGAGTCCAAACTGATACTAGGATTATAGGGTCTGACCTCTAGTTAGGGAGGAAATATACTCAAGGTTTTGGTGGATTCTATGTTAACCTTAAGTTTTACCTGAATGTTAGCTATCAAGCACAAGCAAAAGTTTCTATGTCATGTACCCATTGGAACATACCTAAAATATCCTAGCTTTTATTATTATTATTTATTATTATTATTATTAATTTATTGGATAGAGACACTCATAAATCAAGAGGGAAAAGGGAGATAAAGCGGAAGAGAGACAGAGAGACACCTGCAGCACTGCTTCTTCAGTCACAAAACTTTTTTCCCCTTGCAGATGGGAACTGTGGGCTTGAATCCAGGTCCTTGAGCATTATAGCATGTGTGCTCAATCAAGTGTGCCACCACTGGAGCCCTATAGCTCCTAGCTTTTTCCCACCCTAATGTCCTATTCTCATCTGCTCTAATCCTTCTCAGTTCCTGTTTATTAAACATTTTATTCTGCTTTATATCTTACTACCTTTCAGCCACCAAGTTGCAGATGCTACTCTAATTCATTCTGAGTCCCCCAGGCATATGACTTCAGGAATGTGTCCTGAAGTCTCACCACCCCAGAGCCCTATCCCACTAGAAAAAGATAGAAACAGGCTAGGGGTGTGGTTCGACCTGCCAATGTCCATGTAATGAGATGCAGTTACAGAAGCCATAACTCCCACATTTGGCATCCCATAAAGAATTTTGGTTCATACTTCCACTGAGGGATAAATGTTAGTAGAAGATAACCATAGGGCTGCTTAGCTCTGGCTTTCTGTGGTGCAGGGGTTGAACCTCAGGCCTGAGAGTTTGTCTATATAGCCATTATGCTATCTCCACCTGTTCCATTATTTCCTAAGTCAAATATGAGTGTATATTTTGAACTCTAAAGATCTATCCTTAATTTGATTTTGCCAGTACCATCGGTCATTCATATTATTAAGTATTGGCAATATTTATTGTTGTTTTTACTGTCATTAATAAAGGACAATAAAATACAATTTGAGGGAGTCGGGCTGTAGCGCAGCGGGCTAAGCATAAGGATCCCAGTTCAAGCCCCCAGCTCCCCACCTGTAGGGCGGTTGCTTCACAGGCAGTGAAGCAGGTCTGCAGGTGTCTTTCTCTCCTCCTCTCTGTCTTCTCATCCTCTCTCCATTTCTCTCTGTCCCATCCACCAATGACAACAACAATAATAACTACAAAAATAAAACAAGGGCAACAAAAAGGAATAAATAAATAAATATTTAAAAAATATAATTTGAGGTTGTTTTCATCCTCTCAATAAAGCCATTAGGGGAATGTTACTTGTTTCTTTCTTAGAGTTAGAGATCAGCTAGGTCAGCAGCATCCATAGTGTGCTTATTATATAAGATTTCCTTATCTGTAAATACAACCAATTCAATATGTAAGAAACCTTGAAAAATTAAAAATAAGACTTATTTAGTGAATAAGACTTATTTCATTTAGTCTTAGGGCCCTTGAAAAGGAAAGATTGCACAGAGTACACCCATTTTTTCACAAAAGCTGCCCTGCGAATGCTGGCGTTAGAATCAGATGCTACATTTTCTGGGTTCTTTACCCTGTCTCCTTCCCCTGATCAGTTTTGTATTAGACCTTTATGTTTTCATTATAACCTGGCAGCAAGAGCTTCCTTAAATAGAAAGACTGAATGAAGGCAATTTTTTCCATTAACAATATATTTCCCTTTGGGGTCTCAGGCGCATTATTGTTCTTCTTTTTTAGAAGGAGCAAAAACTCACAAAAACTGTCTTTAGTAGCGAAGCATTATTATAGATACTCTCTGAAAGCCTTAAATTTTGTTTTTTTCTTATAAAGAAAACACCCCAAATATCCCTGTAAATGAATACTGTTTAGAGCAAACATTTATATGCATACATGAACAAGTGTTTTGCACAATGCACACATTTATTTTTTCCCCCAAGTAGTCTATATCGAAAATCTGAAAGAGCTGATGTTTCAAAGTGAAGTGAAATATTGCTCAAACGTATTTTTGGGAAAATTGTATTATTTTTTAGAAACCACATATTTCTTATGATGTACTTTATATATAAGTATATAAGATATAGATATATAATAAGATGAATAAATTTTCAAATTTTAATCTATTTTATAACTCAATAACTTCTATTTTAATACTTTCCCATATTAGATTGGAACTTAGTCTGCCATTCAATTTATTTCTTTATATATCCCATCTTATTGATTCCAGTGCCTTTTGAAAAGCAATGGTGGAATCACAGATGAAAAAGAATTATTTCTAATTGTGCATTTAAAATCTATAAGGTTGTTCTACATGGGTTCACTCTTTGAGTCTCAAAATTATTCCTATGGACTATCGAATAGTTCGTGTATTAGTAATGATGGTCTTTGACTTTTGACTATAAGTAAAATAAACCCATCTAAAACTTACATATAAATAACACACAGCCTTACTGGCTCACATGTTTTGTTTGTCCAGAGGCTAGATACACGATTTGAGGATTAGGAGCGGGTGATGGTGCACCGAATAGAGTTTGCATCGTACAGTGCTCAAATAATAAGGTTTAAGCCACCAGCCCCCATCTGCATGGTGGGAAGCTTCACAAATGGTAAAGCACAAAGTGTTACAGTTCTCTGTCTCTCTCATTCTCTCCTTCTCTTTCCTTCCTTCTCTTTCTCTCCATTCCCTCTCAATGTCTCTGTCTATTAAAAATAAATAAAATAAAATAATTTGTTCATGTGGTCCGGGAGGTGGCACAGTGGCTAAGGAACTAGACTCTCAAGTATGAGGTCCAGAGTTCAATCCCAGGCAGCACATGTACCAGAGTGATGTCTGGCTCTTTATCTCTCTCCTCCTATCTTTCTCATTAATAAATAAATAAAATATTTAAAATATAATAATAATAATTTGGTCATAGATACAGCTTCTTTCTGTGATCTGCTTAAGTCTAATATTTATGGATTTCAGCTTTGTCTCTGATATTTTTTATCTTTTTTCCAATGGTCACATACAGACCAGGGTAGCACCTATAATATTCTACTTTAACTTTTCCCTATAGATCAAGGCTAGCTACTAGAGCTTTCCCTTATGAATCAGAATGAGTCCATAGTCTCCAAAAAAATTTTATTATATCTTATTGCCAAAAATCAGATGGCATACACATTGCAAATAATATTACAGAGCAAGTCCCTAAAAGGCAGTCCTATAGCAACAGATGATAGACTGGCATTGACAGTGTCCATAAATCTTACTAAACAGAAGAAACACTACAAGTCTGGTATTTGACATACTTACATACATCCAATAGCTCTTTTTGTTAGTCCATTATTCTTTCCACTATAGGCTACCTTATTTTGTGTTATGATGTGCTTTTAATTCATTACATTCAGTAGTAAATGTGTAATCGATATATGGAAGATGAAAAACAGTAATATTTTAAGTCAGTGTTATATATGGCCACAATTTCTGTTAGAACCTAAATTTTAGTAGGAAAATATATTTTTTCATATACTCCAACCTCAGAAGGGCTCCTTTATAACATGCAGATAACTAGTTTAAACTCTTATAGGTAGTACTACTGAAGACCAACAGAAACAGAAGTGGATATTGTTATGTGCTAGCTTGTTACTATAAAAAAAAGGCCAGTTCTTATTTTATTTAAATTCTCTTGGAAGAACATAAACACAATTATTACGATAAAAGAATAGAGAAAAGGGGGGGGTGGACAAGCTAAAGAAGCAGCATACAATACCACACTGAGTTTAAAATGGGAAATACCTTAAGTAAGTAATTTCTTTGGGATTTCATTTAGCTTATTGATTGATAATTTTAAGCAAGAAAAATGCAAAACGAAAAGTTATAAATGCAGATGGAAAGTATTTGGTGCTTTAACCAAGGGTCTCAGGAGGAAGCTGTTGTGTTTTGCTTTTCTCCTGCCCCTGTCACTTCCTGCTTGGCTAGGGTCTGTCATCTCATCTGGGGGCAGCCCACAGACACAGAGGTACATGTTCAGAAATAAACACATTCCAGAACAGGTTACTTAATGGCTTTCCATGGGTTTCAAAATCACTTTTCAACTATGAAGGACCAAAACAAAAAAAAAAGTCACATAATTTATGTTACCCAGATGTTAAGAAATCCAACAGCTTTCACTACTCATAAATTTAACAGCATTAAGCACCTGCTGGCTCCAAGCAACAACTCCTGCTGAGAAGGAAGGAAGGAGCTTTGTAATAGAATAATAGGCTCCTGCCTTTGCTATCCAAGCAGAGCTTGGGTCCCAATCCTGGGGCTTTTGGACTCCCCAGCTTCCCACAGAGAGAACTTTAGGCTCTGCACACCAAGAGAACAGCAACCCATTCTGCCAAGTCTACACTAGATGTAGGTAGTGGGAATCTGAGTCAGAAAATGACTATTTCCCTGTCTCAAGGAACTCTAGCTGCTAGGTAAATTACCAAACAAAAGAAGTATCAAAGTGAACTTAGAATAGTGAAGACTAAAACACTGAAAGTAAAATGAAAGAGAAGAGATTGATTTTAAGCTCCCATTATAAGAGTCTTTAATTACCCTGAGATAAGCCAAAAAGGGAAGAATAAATGCTAGTAATCTCACTGATGAGTAGATTTTTTTGTGAACTAATCATGACAACCTAAACTCAAGAGGTCACATTTTTAGTTTTTCAGTGTGAACAATTGTCCTTTTATAAATTTAGTATTTATTTATTTATTTTGAGAGGGAATGGGGAGGGATAGAGGGAAATAGCAAGGGAGAGCACTTACTACTTTACCTCTTATGAAGTTTTATTTCCTGAAGATAGGCACCAGGGACTTGAACCAGGGCCTTTGCACAATGTAATGCACACTCTGCCAAGTGCACTACTGCCTGGTCCCATGGACAAGTTTCTTTAGTACCAGTTTAAAGTCAAAACCTTAGTTTGTCCATATCATATCATCAAAGCATACCACATTTCTTTAACTGACAAAACCATAGGATAAGAGGGGTACAAATCACACAATTCCTACCACCAGAACTTCATATCTAGTCCCCTCCCCTGATAGCTTTCCTATTCTTTATCCCTCTGGGAGTATGGGCCCAGGGTCATTATGGGGTGGACAAGGTGGAAGGTCTGGCTTCTGTAATTGCTTCCCTGCTGCACACTTCCAGCCTTTCTCTTTCCCTAGTGGGGCAGGGCTCTGGAGAGCAGGGTTCCAAGATACATTGGTGGGGTCATCTGCCCAGGGAAGTCTGGTTGGCATCCTGGTAGTAGCATCTGGAACCTGGTGACTGAAAAAAGATTCAACATGTAAAGCCAACAAATTGATGACTAATCATGAGCCTAAAGGCTGGAATTGTTCAGATGGAAATTTGAGGTCTCCATTTTGAAGATAGCTAGTAGGCCTATTTTAGTTATATTCCAAAGGTCTCATTACTATACTAGTCTTTTCCTGAGCCTGACCTCTTATATGAACGTAGAACCAAGTTATTTTCTGGGAGGTGGTGTCATGCCTGGGAAAAGGGCTAGAAAGCTGGATCAGAAAGAGTAGCCCCCAAATGTGGGAAAGGTATATAAATATTATTGACTGTACACCCCATCAATTTGATCTGTGGCCCATATTCAGCTTAGGAACCTATGTAACCATGCATCCCTGTAGGTCTGAGCTCACATTCTGTGGTCATATGTAGGAATGTTCCAAGCTGCCCCAATTTCAGGACCTACCTTCCTCAGGTGGTAGAGTATGTTAACCAGCTTCTCTTCTGAGGATGGATAACATTCTCTACCACTGTTGATCCACACTGAAGAAAAGTTCCTGTAGAACTATTGAGAACATCAAATTTTTTTCATATCATGATTACAAAGTTGGACTAAAAGTAGGATTTGGTACATTAATGTTTTGAGGATCTGTGTGAAACACTTCCATGTCTCAACTGAAAAGAGAAACTCTTAGATTCAGGCACAGCACAGCTCATCTAGGGAAGAGTTCTTACAATACTATCCACTTAACACATACTTGCTGTAAAAAATGAAAAGGTGTCAACAAAAGCACATGGTATAGAATTATGACATTTTCTTTTTATGTTTTTTTATTTTTTTATATTTATTTATTTTCCCTTTTATTGCCCTTGTTTAACATTGTTGTGGTTATTGACGTCATTATTATTGGATAGGACAGAGAGAAATGGAAAGATGAGGGGAAGATAGAGAGGGGGAGAGAAAGATAGACCTGCTTCATCACTTGTGAAGTGACTCCCCTGCAGGTGGGGAGCTGGGGGCTCGGCTAGAACTGGGATCCTTCCTCAGGTCCTTGCGCTTTGCGCCACTTGTGCCACCACCCAACTCCCAGAATTATGACATATTCTTATGGTGAGAATGAGAAGGTGAGAAAGAGAAAAATATGGGAAAGGGAGATAAAGTTGGGTAACGAAAGAGAAAGAAAATTGTAAGATGTCACAACAAAAGAACAGAAGATTCAGGAGATGACAGAGTAGAAATAAATTGTAATAATGCATAGGAAGAAATGAAAACATTCAATTTTGCAAGAATAGAAGAATGCTAATACACATATAGAAAAGACATTTTGAAAAAGTCATACTTTGAAGTTCTGATAGTATCAACTTGAAAGTTGTAATAGAAAATTCCTTATTATAGCTTAAAAGTAACCAAAGAATGAAACCTGATGCTGCAGGAAGGGCAGGGAATTAGTTACATTTCTTTTATGTTGACGGGTTACAGACCTGCACACGCTTGTCCTGCAACACTCAGCTTTTATCAGTTTCAAACTGGGCATGGCACAAGCTGATTGGTTAGAAATAGTCCATCAAGGTGCTGACAATAAAGGTGAGAGCAGGTTGGCTACAATCAGAGGCCGCCACTTTGGATACTGGAATGCCGAAGTGGGCTTCTACCAGCAACCTGTGGAGTTTTCATTTCAATGTGATAAGATATGAAACCCTTTTCTCAACTGTTCTGATATTAACTATATTTAAAATCTCTCTCTGATCTCTATTATCATTCACACAGTTTTTTTGTAGTTAATTGTGTTCAGAAATTTTGTGTGGAGACTTTTAGACATGATCTATACCTACAGGAATAATGTTATTTTACAGTTGTTTATACTAGACTCACTATTTTTCAGCCGGCCTTCTGCATTTATACTGCTCTTTCAGCTTCTCCTTCACAAATAATAGGAAGAGACTTCTTTCCTATTGAATGCTCATCTTGTCTATACAGGTATCACCCCTCTAATCTCTTGCCCTACTGTTCTACACTGATGTCTTCCTAAAACACCCACACTGACATATGTAACTTCTTCTTCTTCTAGCGTTTGCCCTTCTTCCAGAGTCAGGTTGAGCCTGATGTAAAGTTTTGAGACCTCCTTTGAATCTGGAGAGGTGGCAGTCGTTGACTATGTGGGTCATAGTCTGTCTGGAGCCGCAGGGGCAGTTCAGGTCGTCTCTGGCTCCCCAGTGATGGAACATAGCGGCGCACAGGCCATGGCCTGTTCCATAGCGATTGAGGAGAGCCCAATCATAACGTGCTAGGTCAAAGCCGGGTTGACGCTTGCAGGGGTCTGTGATGAGGTGTTTGTTCTTTACCTCAGCTGACTGCCAACTCTGTTTCCAAGAGTCTGGAACTATATATAACTATATATAACTCTTGGAAACATATATAACTAATGTCTGGCTTTTATGTGTGTTAGTTTCATGGATAAACAGACTGACATAATTCATTTCTTCCCTCATTTCTCACTTAAAATTAGTAAGAGGTATAAGCATGCTTACAAAAATCAAAAAAATGTGAGGTAATATTCCTGAAATCTTATCAATTTATCAACAAATATGAAATTAATACTAGTAGGAATATTTTAAAAAAACAAACAGAAAGTTCTTTCTCATTTTGCTGGACTACCAATTCAATTAACTTCTCTAGAAAATAATACATGATACAAATATTATTTATTGGAAACTAATATGATATTACATTTGAATATTCATTCTCTTGGCTATGGAATTACAGAATTATTTTTATTTTCCTAAAAAATTGGCTGGGGAGACAGCATAATGGTTATACAAAGGACTCTCATGCCTGAGGCTCAGAAAACTCCAGCATTGCCATAAGACAGAGCTGCTCAGTACTCTGTTCTCTCTCTCTTTGTGTGCCTGTCTTTATATTTCTCTCATTAAAATAAAATAAAGTAAAATATTTTTTAAAAGCTGATCTTTTTTTTAAAAAAAAAAAGTGCAGTCATTTTATTTTCCTAAAAAAAAAGAAAAAAGAAAGAAAGCATTATAGGTAACGTATATTTGTTCTTTTGGCATTTTTTTAAAAAATGATCCTTGGGAGTCCGGCGGTAGCGCAGCGGGTTAACTACATGTGGCGCAAAGCGCAAGGACCGGCATAAGGATCCCGGTTTGAGCCCCTGGCTCCCCACTTGCAAGGAAGTCGCTTCACAGGCGGTGAAGCAGGTCTGCAGGTGTCTTTCTCTCCCCCTCTCTGTCTTCCCCTCCTCTCTCCATTTCTCTCTGTCCTATCCAACAGCAACGACATCAATAACAACAACTACAGCAACAATAAAAAGACAAGTGAAAATAAATAAATTAATTTTTTTAAAAAAGTTAAAAAAATGATTCTTTCTCCTCCTTTCTCATTAATAAATAAAATATTAAAAAATTTAAATTCACTTGTTGTTTGAAAACTTGAATATATAAGTGTAGGTCTGCTTTTCATTTTCTGCTGATTCTCAGTTTCTTGACTGATTCAGATGTCTTCACTCCCCCGAAATTTTCTTCTACTATCTCTTTGACTATTTCTATTACTTCAATTTCCTTCTAACTTCTCTCTGATACTTAGATTAAAAGAGTGTTAGGGCTGAGCTGGTAAAATAGCTCAGTTATATAGTGTGCTGCTTTATCCTGTGTGTCATCTGGATTTAAACTTGGCCTCTACCACAATACAGAAAATTCCAGTGTTGTGATCTCTTCCATTCTCTCTCTGCCTCCCTGTCTGTGTAAAAAAATGAAGAAAAGATTGATAATCTTCCTGAATATTAATCAAGGTGTATTTCTCTATATTGTGGTGAGATACTGTTTACCTGTTTTATGTTCTGTTATATTCTCTGCTTATTTATACTTTTAAATATGTTTTTATTTTTTTAATTTTAAAATATTTTTATTTGCTTACTATTGGATAGAGACAGATAGAAATTGAGAGTGGAGGAGTAGACAGAGAGGGAAAGAGATAGACACCTGCAGCACTCATGAATCTTTCCCCTGGCAGGTGGCTTGAACTTGGGTCTTTGTACATTGTAATGTGTTCTCTTAACCAGGTCCACCACCACCTGGCTCTTGAATTTTTATTTTATGAGCTTTTAGTCATTTTTTTCCTCTCTGATCATTTCTTTTTAATATACAATTTTTGAGTTTCAAAATAGTTATAGTCTTAGTCAGAGGGTGGTAGTGTGACAAGATAATGGAGATGTCTATGCTGAAAAATCATTATTATTATTAGTTGATCTTATGCTTTTTCTATCACTTTTACTAAACTCCTGTTTTAACCTTTAAAATTCTGATCCTGACAACATCTATTTCAAATTAAATATTTAAATGTTTTTCCAGCTTCACTAGAAGTACTCATTTAACTTGGATTGAATTTGTTGCTTACACTATACTTCCCTGCCCTTACCTGTAACTTATATGCAGACAAATCAACTTCCGTTAATAACCTAAGATAATGCTTTCTTAAAAAACTTCACCCATTCAGTGCTCATTTTTCCACAAATGATTAATGATGATAATTTATTTAGAAATTTCTACTGAAAATCATATTAAAAATAGTATCGCCGGTACAACTTTCTCATATCTCATTACAATACAGCAGAATAAATGCTGCTACTTTAAGCAACTGAAAATCATCACAGCTGCATTTATAAAGAAGTGGAATAGCTAAGAGAAAACATTTTAATACTACACATATTCCCCTTATTACTTTTATTCCCAGAGGCAATATTAAGTAGTCACTAAAACTTCTCATTCTAGAAATAGCTGTGTTCAGATCCCAGTTCTTGGGCAAACTAACTTTTGTGAGACTTTTTTTCTTATAGTTTTAGCAAGAAGAACTAATAAGTAAAATAAACACAGAATGTAGAGTGCACATTATAATGTACAAAGGCCCGGGTTCAAGCCCCCGGTCCCTCTCTTCAGGGAGCAAAACTTTATGAGTAGTGACATTGTGCTACAGGTGTCTCTCTTTCCCTCTTTCCATCCCTCTTCCCTCTCAATTTCTGTCAGTATCCAAAATAAATAAATACATACTAAAATTTAAAAGAAAAATTGCTCACGCTACCAAGACTGCAAAGAATATGCAACTTAGACAAAGAGAAAAAACAATCTAACTCTTTAATGCTTTATAGATGGCAGAAATAATCATTCTACTGTGATAGTCACTCTGTTGTCTTACTGATGTACTGAGGCGTATTGTCTTTCCCTTCTGTTCATATGCCGTAAAATAGGAGACTCTATTCATGAATGTGTCTTTGACCTCTGAAATTAATTAAAGGGAAAATAAAATAAAGTGTTGGATTCTTAGGCACTAGAACCCTGAGACAAATTCAATTATGATAGGGACCATTTGATGGAACTTAACAATTCCCTAATTCAAATTTTGATTTCCAGACCTTAAACTTTTCAACATACTTATAGACTTAAATAATAATCTTTGGGAAGATAGCACTTTCCCAAAATCACTGACTACAGAAAGGAAAGAACCTGGAGAATTATCAGGTGTATATTCAACCCTGATCATATGACCTATCTCATTTAATTGTTCTTTCCGCAAGCCTCTTTTCTATGTTCTCTTAACTACTTTGTTCCCCCAACAATTAATTTGTTCTCCCAAACCATCAATGTGAGAATCATAAAATAGGACTTATGAGTTCACCTTCATATGGGGAAATGGATGAAGCAGTTCTTTAAAGAACCTAAGATTTCCCTTGCTGAATTTTTAATTAATAACAAATCTGCATTCAGAGCTTCAGGGCCTTAAGTGTCATAGCTTTGCTCATTTGCCTTCAGAGTGGAGCAGAGACATCTGGCAAATGCCCAGCTGAAATAGTGCTTTTTTTTTCTCCCTTTTTAAATGTGTCTACAAATTTAAGGTGATTTTTTTTCTCTGATCTGGACTGCTTTATTAGTGCATGCACCCAGCTGTGCCAAGATAGTCTCCAAATATTCCCACTGAGGCAGAAACAATCAGATCTGTGATCCAGTTATAAGCAGATGGTGTCTATAAACAGAGTGTGCACTGCTGAGCACCTCTAGTTTACAGACAAGCTTAGTCATATGTCAGCTTCAAGGGAGAGAGCCTCAGCTGTATCATGGATGTGCTGCCTGCAAGAAAACTTCACCTCAACAAAAGGACTTACCTACATTTCCTCTCTCTTGCTCTATAGTGTTCTCCACTACAGTTGGATGAAAACTCCCCAAGAACTGTTAAAACAATAACCAGGGTACTAATAATGTTACCCTTGATAAACTAGGCCACTTGGTCCTGTGTCCTTTTATCTATGCATTTCTGTAAAAATAATTGAGTTTTTTTATTTGGGGATAAAAAAATATTCAGGGTCAATGGAATAGCTTAATTGGATAATATGTTGCTTTGTCGAGTGTGCAACCCACATTTGAGCCCAGCCACCATGCAATGAAGAAAGTTTGGTGCCTCTCTCTCTCTTTTTTTCTCTCTCTCTCTCTCTTTCTCATATAAGAATCAATATGGTAATTTTCTACTATGATTTTGAACTTTTGGAAGCTTCTCCCTACAGGGACTTGAATCAGAGTCCTTGGCATGGTAATATGTGTGTTCAGTCAGGTGTTCCACTGCACAGATACATACACTTTTTTCACAAAATTATCCAAAAATAAACATTATTTGGATAGTTGAGAGAAAAAAATATCTTTATTATTTTAAATTTCAAAATACGACAGTGCTTCTTTAGCTTCCCATAGTCAACTAAAAACTGTATTATTAAAAACAAGAAAAAGGAACGTTGACATTTCTAGGCAGCTCTTGTTTTGTTTTTCTAGATAATACTGTCAGCTTACTCCCATATCACATTGTGTTTGCAAAAAACAAACCAATGCTTGAATTGGGTTGTGTGTTTGTGAAACATAATGAATATGAATTTAAAATTCTTGTTATCAGTGAGATTTATAACACATTTCAACATATTTTTGAAGATAGAGCACTCATATTCATACATTTTGATCCTCAAAAGTCAACAAAATGCAAGCCTAATTTGCAGCCAGTTAGTCAATTGATGGGGGAATGTCATAAAAATTCTAAACCCAGCCTTTTCAATTACTGACTGCATTCTATTTATAATGTGAGTAGACAGCTCCTCAACTTTTAGCAAGATTAATGAGTGTGTGTGCGTGTGTGTGTGTGTGTGTGTGTGTGTGTGTGTGAGAGAGAGAGAGAGAGAGAGAGAGAGAGAGAGAGATCATGTGCAAGAATGAGTGTGGAGCAAGGGGAATGGCTTTTTATTTAATGCTCTGTCAGATTTCAGTTTCTCAGAAGATATGGCTTCTTACAGAATTGATGCTGAATTCTTTAACCAAACTCAGCTGAAAGTTCAGATAAGCATTTATCATAACACTTGAAATCCAATCTCTGTTCCTTTTCCTTTTTCTTTGTAAAAAGTCATTACCAAACATATTGACTTGGAACCCTAGGGACTGAGAACCAGCAAAATTTGGAACAAGGATAATAGATAACGGGATGTGTGTGTGTGTGTGTGTGTGTGTGTGTGTGAGAGAGAGAGAGAGAGAGAGAGAGAGTTTGCCTCCCTTTTAGTAATAAAGAAAATGAAGAGAATGAGATTAAAGAAGAGAAATAAAAAGTGAGCAAAGGCCCCAAACCAATGACCTCTTCATTGCACAAATTAGTCTACCACCACCCCCCAAAAAAAAACCCTGGAAATTATCTTAAAATTTCCAGAGACAACTGTATCTTTATTTATGTAGGAAATGCTCATTGTTCATAGCAAAGGCAGTTATTTTGTATGATGCTTTGTGCTAAACAAATAACAACTCAATTCACAGAGGGGATTGTTAAATGATAGGTAATGATTTTTATCTGAGAAATGTGGGCTAATATCACTTAACTGATCACTAAAGAGAATGTGGTCAGTTTGGGGCATCCCTCATTCTGACGGCCCCTGTAGGATCGTTTTAGTATCGGCATTGTCAGGCAGCTCTAGTCCAGTGCCTTCATGCCTCATTGATTACTTTCAGCCGATTAAGATACACAATTCATCAGTCATTTTCAAGAAGTATTAGCTTTGTATTTTAGATAACATCAGGCTGTACTCATCCCAGGGAAAGGAGAATAGAGAGGTGCAAGAGTGAAAAACATTCTAAAATTTGAATCCAAATGAAAGACTTCAGAAGCAAATTTCAGATGCTAACCCTACCCAGGCAGTGTGTGTGTGTGTTGGGAGAGGATACATCATGTGCCTCTTCACTGAGTATAATCCTAGGGATCAGCATTATGGGGCATTTTGGCTATTGAAGCTAAGAATTATGTTCAAGGTCACAATGTACCCTTGTTAGGCAACTTAGCATTTCACATAGTCTGGAAAAAAGTGTATACAGTGGTATTTGAAGTGCAATCCAAAAGTTTCATAATCAAATATTTCAATCCTAAGAGATACTCAAATTCAATTACTCAGTGATAAATGCAGAGAAAGCCATGTTTAAACATCATTCTTAGCTTGCCAGTAGAATATAATCATTTTTAAAGGCTCATTTTAACACTGGGAATATATTCTCCACCATCCATAAACACAACAGCTGCATATAAATCAGATAAACCAGTAGATCTAAATGAATTGTTTAGCATGATATTGGAAGAAAAGTGATAAGATTTAAAACAGGTGAAAATAGCTTCTACATTTTGATTTAAGCCTTGTTACTTTCTATTCCTTTTGTGCTCTATCTAAATGTTCTCAAATCTCACACAAGACATCATTTTATAGCAGGTATAAAATACATCTGCAATGATGTCAGATATGGCACTGATTACCTGAGAACTCATTATCCAAATATATTATTTTAATTTTTAGTATTTTTAGTATATTTTCATTTAACAGTGTCTAGGGAGTTCCATTCAATTATTGCTTATATATTACTGACCCAATGGAGGTGGCATGACTAGTTTTCAAGATGTTCTGCCAAATCACCCAACTTCTTACATTATACCTGAGCAAAATCTTCCTAATTTCAAATTTTGTTTTATCTAATAAGTAGAAAGTAAAATAATACCTCCTCCTCCTCCTCCTTCTTACTTTTGTTTTGATAGAGATAATTAAGGCAGAGTGAAAGAGATTACAGCAGGGAAGCTTCCTTCAATGCTTCCTTGCCATGAGGGCTGGCTTGAACCTGAGCTGAATACATGACAAAGCAGTATACTATCCAAGTGAGCTATTTTGCCAGCCCAGAGGGGGCTTTCTTTGCTTTTTAAAATTCGCATGACAATGTAAAGTTTAGATAAAATATAGAATTTAATATGTGTCTTATGATATAATTATATTTCTGACCAGCAAGAAAATACTATTTTCCTCAGAGGAAATCAGATTGTTTTGTTTTATGTTTACAGAACTTTAATGTAAATTAAGCTAAGCCATTATTAATTAATAATGGAATCTAAAACCATAATAACAATATTCTACTCTCCTGTTTATTTATGTTTTTATGACTTGAGTGCCTGACATAATTTTTTAAAGTCATGATGACCAGCATCAGATATGTGGTTCATACCATGTATAGTATCATTTGATGACAGAAATATCATAATCAGGACTATAGAAGCTACTGTACCATTTTCTGCCTAAATTACAGGAGCCAGGTGGATTATATGCATGTAAATTAAGATATCTTGAGAGCAGGGAGCTTTAGGTAATACTTTAAATTGAGTTTGTCAAATATGTATTTAATTAAGATGTTTAATTTGAAATGTCTGTGCTCTCCTTTAATTTCAATTGATTATTAAGTGTAGACTTTATTAGTTGGCTACTTAAAAAGGTGAGAAGATGACAACATAAAACAGGTGACCTCCAGAGCCTATTCAAGATATTATGATTGTCAAACAAATGCACAAACTGTTCTTTCCTGCTGGAATGTTCCATCAGTGATCAACAATGCTGTTCATGCCATAGACTGGTATATAGAGAGACCTTTTTACCAAACAGTAATTTTTATCTTTTCTGTATACATGACGAAAATCAATTCTGACATGTTTAGTGTTTTAACAGAACACTTTTTAGTGGCCCTACCAGCAAATATTCACTCATCCAGAGTATTTGGAAATGATTCAGCTACCCAAAAGTCAGAAAACATATTTCAAAATCATTCTGCCCTCTTCTGGTTTACAATTAAAGTAAGAAAACACACACACACACACACACACACACACACACACACACACACACACACACACACACACACACACACACTGCACCAACTATATAATAGCACAAGTCATGTTACAAATACCAAATGTCTTCTGTGAGACTGGAGGAATTCAGAAATTTGCTACTTTTTCTTCTTCCTTTTTTAAAAACGCTTTCTTTTAGTTTTATTTGATAAGGCAGAGAAATTGAAAGGGGAAAGGAAAATAAAGAGTTATCTGCAACATTGATTCACTACTTGTGAAACTTCTCTCCTGTAGGTAGGGCTGGTGGTGTGAGCCCACATCCTTATACATGGTGAAGGTTATGTGTTCAACTGAGTGTACCACCAACTGGCTCTGGTAAGTACTTCTGTAGCCTCTAATGGGCAAAGAAAGTCTTCTGAGTGAGATTTTTTTTAAATTGTCATCACTTAGGGTTTTCATCTTCAAAGCTGATTTTTTAATTTTTTTTTACAGATAGAGAGAGATAGGATCAAGACAAAGGAAGAAGAGAGGTACAGGGATAGAAGGAAAGATACCACAGCATAAAAGCTACTCCCATTGTGATGGGGCTGGGCTTTAACTTGAGCCATGTCTGCTACCTGACAAACCCAAATGAAGACATTTTAGTCCTGGATTTTGAAAGGTCACAGGTAATAATAGAAGCAAATGTTTATTGACCTTACATACTGTCCCTCTCTATGAATTGTGCCTTTAAATACTCAAAAGCAGCCTTTGGGATGAAGCTATTGATACCCCATTCTGCAGTTGAGCATGTGAGGCCCAAAGCCAGGCCCTTGGCCACAGCCCCACAGCCAGACAGAGCAGAAGCAATGTCAGGAGGAGAAAGCACAGTCCATTCACAGGAAAGGTGGGTGTTCAGCACAGAAGGAGTAAAGATATTCAGAAAAGAAGAAAGGATAGTGAGAAAGCATGCATATATATATATATATATATATATATATATATATATATATATATTTAAGAAGATTTCAATGGTGGTCATGTACAACTTTTATTTTAAGGAAGAAATTAGCAAATATACATGTAGTCAGAATTAAGAGAAATCTGCAAAAAGAAAAGTAAAGTGATTTTTCCCTAGGGGCTAAGGAGTCACCAGATTCCTTCCAGTTCTGAGGGATGAAGGGCAGCCTCTCCAGATCACTTCTAGTAGGAAGGAGATGTCAGGTGTTATGAAGAATACCATCAGCCACGAATCTGAATCACTCCACTTCTTCTCACTGAATATTCTTCCCTAACCTCTAGGTTAGCAGGATTTCACTTGTCTTCTCTTCAATACATTGCTTTTCTATTTCTTTGTTCATGGTATCCTTAGATCAGATTTTCATCTGTAAACTAAAAAGGTTTAATTCTGGGTATCAGGACTGATTTATCATAACACTTCATACAGTTTCCTCCCTCAAAAATCAGAGAAATAATAAAGTCCCCAAAAGGAAAAGATTTAAGTGAGGGTTCAAACCTCTTAAGAGTCTGGAAAACAAGGCTGAAAAGAGCTCTGCTTATTAGAGCACCAACTTGCATGCCTAAATCCCTACAAGTCACAGATTCAATCCCTAACATGACCTTATGCCAGAGCTTAGCAATATTCTAATTCTCTCTCTTTCTCCTTCTCCTGACTTTCAAATCAAATCAATTAGTTCATCAATCAATTAATCAATCACTCTTCTTTAAAAGACCCAGGAAACAGCCACATCTAGCTTGGATTTGATGTTTAATGTAAATTAGGTTCTATGTCAGGTGTGAGTACACTCCACAATATTTCCTTTAGATATTACATGGGGTTCAGGTCTTCCTGTGACTGGGGGCCCATGGATTTTACTCATCCTACTTTCTTTATGTGTGAGCAAGGGGTGAAATGGGTAATCCAACTTTCTATAATTTGATTTTGACTTGACATAACTGTCTCTTAGCTACCTCTCATTACTTGATGGTCATTCTTACTATTCTTCCATAGTAGTCTGGCTCTCAGGATGACCCCTGCATAACCTGCATGTTACTCATAGTACAGTCACTCAGTATGCTCCATGTCTGAGTGTCCTTCCCCGTTATGACAATATGACCCCCACCAGCCAGCATGCTCTCCTGAATCTCTGTCATGATCATGTCATTCTTCTATCCACATCTTTGAACTGCTCCTTGATTTCCATTGATTGCTTATATACTGACATAAAAATCTCTTCCTCTGAAAATAAAATCCTCAAATGAGACCAAATTGAATGGCCTGGCTTTATACATGCACTTGTCTTCAGCATTTATAAGCTCTAACTGACTCTGCTTCCAATAATTGCTCCATTTCACTCCCAGCTTTCCCACTGCTGAGTTTTAGCTTCACCATTCCTGCCCCTAGGCATGTTCTCAATTCTGACATTTCTATCAAATGACAGAAGGAAAGAGAAAGCACCAAATATACCATCATTTCATGAAACTTATGAAGGTATTTATACTGCACTAGAAAACTTACAGATGCAGTTAGGAAACCTGGTTTGATCTCCTCTGATAATTTTCTCTTACCCACCCAGCACACAACAATATATAGATAAACATCCCCATACGTATGTGTATGTGTATGTGTGTGTGTGTGTGTGTGTGTGTGTGTGTGTGTATGTGTATGTGTGTGTGTGTGTGTATGTGTATGTGTATGTATATGTATATATATATGGAGAGAGAGAATAAGAGATGTATATGTGTACACACACACACACACGAATGAACAACTAACTGTCCACACTAGGAAATACATTGGGATTTATTTCCAATAGGAAGAACCTGTGGAGTGTCCCAGTTGACCAGTTGACACATAAAAATGGTAAACATTAGGCTATTTTAGCACGTTGTCTAGATTCACTCAATTATCATGTCAAAGCTCCAAGTACGTTTGACTCAAGCATGATCTGTACTTTTGACATCAAACAGGCTCTACCTCCCTGTGGTGGCTCTATCTTCACACAACAGAAGTTTCCTTTCTCGGTTTCTCCTACTTAAGTATTGGTATGTGACCTAAGGTCCTCCCAGGTGGCCTCCTATTTAACACCTAGTGTTCCTGTGAGTGTGTCTTCCAAATCCAGACACACCTCTAAATGCAAAGAATCATAGACACAATCACAGACAATGATCACACATCCTTTATCTCTTTCTTTCTCATGCAAGAACACACACACACACACACACATACACACACACACACACACACACACACACACACAATGTCTACTCCTCCTGAATTTTCACTTGCCTTTGGATAATAAAATATATTTCAATCTCTCTGTCACCAGAGTTACTTTCTTTTTTTAATTGTTGTTGTTACTGTTGGATAGGACAGAGAGAAATGGAGAGAGGAGGGGAAGACAGAGAGGGGGAGAGAAAGATAGTCACCTGCAGACCTGCTTCAGCACCTGTGAAGCAACTCCCCTGTAGATGGGGAACCAGGAGCTTGAACCCGTATCCTTATGCAGGTCCTTGCACTTTGCACCCCATGCGCTTAACCTGCTGTGCTATTGCCCGACTCCCTCAGAGTTATTTTCTTAATGCACTGTCATTCAATAGGAAACCCAGAGATTCTCACTCTCAAAGCACCAAGGCATATTCCAGGGATACAGAATTCCCTTTACTGATTTTATGTGCTTTTCACCTTTTGGAGATATCTAAATACAAGTTCAGAGAGATGTATTAATCTGAGGGGTGGGTTGAAATTTCTTGAGATGATGGTATAATCCAAGAGACTCTTCCCATTTTCAATAGTAAATTGATGACATGAAGTCCTGTTAGAGTTCCACATAGGTGGAGAAAATGTCATATCTGTCCTAGGATTGATTTGAGCCAGTGGTGTGGTTTGGAGACATAAGCTAGCTTAAATCTAGTAAAGGAAAAATTTAATTTGAAATGATGCCACATGGTTCCTGAAACAGGTTGATGGAATAGATTCAACACAGGAAATTGGACAGAGGGAGCATCACAGCGTAACAGGGTGACAGGTGGACCATACAGAGCTGACTGGCCAAAAGACAGAGGCCACTGTGCATTTGACAGAGTATCCTGGTTTCTTTTTTTCTTCAACCAAAATCCATTAAGGACATGGGGAAAGAGAGAGAAAGGAGGAGGGCAGCTCTCTGGCAAGCACAAACATAATTACAGCTATTACATTTTTTTCTAAAGTAGTTATTTGGTGCCTCCAAACTCTAATGTGTTTTTATGTTGCAGCCTGTTGTGATTGGGGCAGGCTGCTTGACATTTGCAAGGTTCCATTGCTATTAAAAAGAATGATATTACCAAGAGGAAAGCAGGGCGACAAAGCAAAATTAATTAACGCCACCATCTAACAAAGCAAAATAAATTAAATGATGGTTGACTTGCATTATGTACTTCTAAACAGTTTCCGAGGGAAAACCAAAGCTTTTAACCCACTCTACTCTAAGCTCAGTGCCATGGAGAATGGGCCAGGTCAACGGAAGGACACTTTGTGTGCAGGCAACAAACAGGCCAGCAACAAACGGGCCAGCCATGCGCTCCTCCAACAATAAAACCACTGTTTCTGCCTTTAGTGTAGAGGGCAGCAGATGGAACACGGTAGGGAATGTTTTCCCAAATCCATATTGCCTACAAGCACATTTAAAAGAAATTATTTGTTTGCCACACATTGAACACAGTAAGGCCAAAGCAACTGATAAATTTAAACCACTTTGATGCCTTCAGATTCCTTGGGTTCTGTGATGGCCTGATTAATGTCACCTCCTATCGGTCAGTGATTCTGAAGTTACTTGAATATACCATTCAGAAATGGTGGCATTCTAGAGGAACTCGGTGACATAGGAATGGATACTGTTGTAAGTTTATCATTCAATCAGAACTTATTGAGAATGTACTTGTGATAACAACTGTGCTATATATAAAGACGGCATTCAAGAAATTTTAGGCACTGTCCATAGAAGCTTAAAATTTGATTGGATGGTGATATTTGGGCAGGTTCAAGAAGCAGAACACAGTGCTCACACATAAACAAAGGATACAAAATTAATAGAAATTATAGATGACAGAGCTGTATGACAGATTATGTAAATAGATAGTAGATGCATAGATAATTAGAATGCTATATAGTAAAACAGGGAGAGGACTGACAAAATGTCTCACTTTGAAAGTGAGCTGCTTTTTAGTGTGCATGTCCCAGATTTGAACCTGGCTCCTAGTGCAATGAAAGAAGTTTTGGTGCTGTGGTTTGTCTGTCTGTCAGTCTATTACCTATCTATGTATCTATCTATGTATCTATCTATGTATCTATCTATCTATCTATCTATCTACCTATCTTAAAATGTCATTGCAGAGCAACGAAGATCCAAAATTAATAGAAAAAAGAAAAAGGAAACCAGTGAGAATTCTATTGGCATACTTACAGTGATATAATATTATTAAACCTAATAAAATGCAAATTACATTGGAATTAACCTATTGCTTCACATTTCTAAAAGGGTTTATATTTTTCAAAGCACTTAGCCCATATTTAGCATTTGATCACCACAAGTTATAGACGTGAATGAAATAATTAAGAGTTAAAAGGCTATTAATATTCCCATTTTATAGATTATCCATAAACATAACAACATTAAGCTGCCTATGAGATTAAAAAAAAATCTAACAAGTCACTACTATAATGAGTAAGCTGTTGGTCTTTCAAGAAATGTATCAGTGAAGAAAGAAATTAGTTTGCAAAGATCTGAGGTCTGATCTCTTTGCATAGGAGGGAAATACCTGGAGAGACAAGGTTCCCTTTGCATCAAAAGAGTGAAAGTAAGATCCTTTCTTGTTGGTCTGGCAAAATAGCTCACTTGGATGGTGGGATGCTTTGCTATATGCATGAACCAGAGTAAGGCACCACCCTCACGGCATTGAAGGAAACTTTGTTGTGATCTCTCCCTCTCTCCCTCACTCTCTTTTTCTCTCTCTCTCCTCTCTATCTCAGTGTGTGTATGTGTGAAAACAAAAAGATTCTTCCTTGTCTTGGCTACTAAGCTTGAAATTAGCCTTAGGGAAATTATTTTTAGATGATACTGATGCTACTACTGCTTTCTACAAAAGCATTGTTTTAAATTCATCCTGTAGGTAACATAGGCATTGTTTTTAATTAGCTGTCAAATATCTGCAATTATTGAGTATTTGCATATGAAAATTACAGATGGTAAAATTTTTAATAAAACCACTTCTGTACATCGTAAGATTGAGCTTTTGTCAAAGCCCAAAGAATAACCTCAAAGACAGACTGTCTACATCACTCAGTTAATTTCAGTACCTGCAGCTTAGTTCTTCTTCTAGCGTTTGCCCTTCTTCCGTAGCCAGTCAACAGCGTCAGGTTGAAAGCTGTCAGGAGCTGCTTGTTGCTGGCTTTGAAAGTGACTGGGATCCATGTGGATTCAGTCAGCTAGGAAGGATCGTCAGTTTCCCCAATGAATGGATACTCACGGGATGTACCGCGAGAAGGTCGATCTAATGCAGCTTAGTTATCCATGCTATTGCCAAAGTAATGCTACCTTTTAGGGAAATGTATTTTCAAGGCCTATCATGCAAGAAAACAGGCTGTAGAATTTCTATTGCTATTAGGAAATTTATAGTTTATTTACAAGCAGTAGACTTCTTATGCTTATTGAAATATTGAAGAAAAAAAAAAAGAGGCACACAGTACCTCAGAATGACCCAGCCATTACTCAGGGTCCAAAGGTAAGAAGACAAGAACTTTCATATACCAGAATATCATAATGAGATAGCCCTTGATGAGCTCAATATTCCTGACAGAATATTATAGAATCTATAAATTTCAACCTAGGCCATGCTTTCTAGAAACTTGTTTTCTTTTTGTTACTTATTCATAATTTATTTATGGAACTGAGGCTTTGTGCATTCATGTTTCCACCACTCTGGGCTACTTTTTTAAATTCAGATAAAGAGAAATAGAAAGAGGAAGTACCAAAACTTCTTTTTATGCGCAGCCATTCCCAGATAGTGTTAGTACTCATGGAAACATATTTTATCATGCAAATTCAATTCTTGTATTTTTTTAAAATTACTTATTCATTTTAATGAGAGAAAGCAAGAGAACAGAGCATTGCTGAGCTCTGGAATTTTCTAGTGCTAAGGACTGAACCTAGAAGCTCCAAGCTATAGACATGATACTCCTTTGTACACTCACTGCACTGTCTTTATCTGACCATTTTTATCACTATGCTAGTGACTTTATCTCATGCACATGTGCCTATATGTGCATATAGAATTCAAAACATAAATTATCTATATTTATTTTTTTCAACTCTACTTTTATGTCATGTTTCTCTCCTATAGCAGAGGTTAATTGTGCTAATATGTATTGTCTATTAGTTAAAATTGTGATTTGAGGAAATTTAATAATATTGAAGCATGAATTAAGTCTCTATAGTAGTATAGAGACTCAAATCAGAAGATAAATATGACCTAGTTTTGACACTTTTAGTTCTTAAATTAAAAACCAAACTATCATGGTTGTATACATGCAAAATGGTAATATTCTAAAGTTTTTCATAATAGTTTATTGAATGAAATATTTTAAATAATCATAGACAGATATGTAACAATAATAAGCATGCATCACCCAATTCAGTTGTATGTCTGACTTTTTTCCATTTTCAAATGGGAAACAGTACATATTTCCTTTGATCATTTTTTATTTGTGACTAATAGTGGGTTATAAAATTATAATCTTACAGGTTATATTTCCACAACACACCCACCACCAAAGTTCTCTGACCCCGCCATCCCACCTCCAAAAGATAACCACCATAGTTCTCACAAAATTTTAGAAACAGTGTGTGTGTGTGTGTGTGTTTTACAAGTTCATGTGCATCATTTCTCTAAATCCCACAGATAGGTGAAACCATCCAGTAGTCTTTCAACTCTAACTTATTTCACTGAGCATAATCACTTCCAGTTTCACACATTTTATCCCAGACGACACAATATCATCTTTTTTTTTAAACTAATTAATTTATTTATTTAAGGAAGGAGACTAACAAAATCATAGGATGTGGGGTACAACTCCACACAATTCCCACCACCCAATCTCCATATCCCATCCCCTCCCCTGATAGCTTTCCCTTTCTCTATCCCTCTGGGAGCATGGACCCAGTGTCTTTGTGGGTTGCAGAAGGTGGGAGGTCTGGCTTCTGTAATTGCTTTCCGCTGAACAGCTGAATATGGGTGTTGACTGGTCATCTTTTTTACTGCAGAGTAGTATTACATGGAGTATACACCTCATAGCTTCTTTTACAAGTTATCTGTTGATGGGCATTTTGGTTTCTTCCACTCTGATTATTGTGAAAAATGCAGTTCTGAACGAAGGGGGTCCATATGTTCCTTCTAATTAGTGTTTGAGGGAACTTTTGATAAATGCTTTAACAGTGGTATTGTTGGATCATAAGGTAATTCAATTTTTATTTGTTTATGCACTCAGTCTTCCAAAGAGCATATGTATTTCTGTTTGTTAATCATGCATTCCTATTTTTATTTAAGTGGAAATAATATGTGATAGTCCAATGATTACTGAACTAGACAATTTATTTTTCCTAGCCAAACATTATTATCTACTTATCTTCCAGTAAATCTTGTCAGACTGGCAGGGAGATAGCCCTGAAATTTAAGATACATTTACTATAACCCACCAAATTAAGAGTTGGTCAGTACTTAGCCTTTCTCTCTTCCTAAATACTTCACTCTAAAGCACTGTGTACATGAACTCATTCAGATATGTCTGCACTCATAGACTGCTCTGTGGAACATCACATAAGTAGTTATAATCATCAACTCACTATTTAATCACAGACACATTCTTTTAGAAATTATTTATTGAACACCTGTTATGAGTTGTGACTTGCATGCTTTATTCATCTCTAAGATTACTTCTTCTTCTAGCGTTTGCCTCTAAGATTACTGTAACAAACCATCACAAACTTTGAGGCTTAATAAAATGAAAATTTATTCTTTCACAGTTCTGTAGGCTAGATATCCTAAGTACAACTCTACTGTCTAGACACTCTGAGTAGCACCTACCCCCACATGTCACCACCCTCCCACACACACACACTCCATGCCCCCCCACAGACCTCAGCCTTCTATTTTCCCAGCTTCTGAAATGCCAGTTCTTGATATTTTGTTGGTTGCTCCTGACTCACCCTGGTAACTCGCCATTGATATTACACAGGAATATCTTTGTGTGTCTCCATCTTATATGGTATTTTTTCTCTCCTTATAGAAACACCAGTTATAAAAAATTAGGGCCTATAAGACATGACCAAGCATAATTTCATCTTAACTTTATTATATCAGATTTCCAAATAAAGTTTTATTCAAAAATATCAAAACGAGAATTTAGCATTTCTTTTTGGAAGTTGTAATTTCATCAGCAGTATAGAGGTACAGGATTAAAATGTATGTAAATTTGTTCAGCATGTTTCCTTCATAATGAAATAAATCATTTAGATGTCATGAAGCACAAAGATGTTAAGTTATTAATATAAATTCTAAGAAGTGGAATAACAGAAAAGCATGTATAAAACAATGATAAAAATGACAAATAGCAGGGATGTATATTATTTGTCTGATATATAGTATTCACATCAGGAAAGAATAATCTATCATTGTAGGATGGTATAAAGTCTAAGATCATACCAGGTAATAATAATCTCTCATTTTAGAATGATCCACTCACTAGAACTCACTGACTTTTTTAAAAAAATGTATTCCCTTTTGTTGCTCTTGTTGTTTTATTGCTGTAGTTATTATTGTTGTTGTTACTGATGTCGTAGAGAGAAATGGTGAGAGGAGATGAATAGAAAGATAGACACCTGCAGACCTGCTTCACCAGTTGTAAACCTACTCCCTTGCAGGTGGGGAGCTAGGAGCTCCAACCGGGATCCTTACACCAGTCCTTGCACTTTGTGCCACCTGCGCTTAACCCACTGCACTACCACCTGACTCCCAAACTCGCTGACTTTTAAAGTAAGACAGAACAAAGAATTTTACCATCATTAAGAAATATATGATGTGGCCTGAAATTGGTGCAGCCTGGAATGTTCCTAGCAGTGATCACAGAATGTGAGCTCAGACCTACATATTTACAGAGGTTACATAGGGTCCTGTGCTGAATATGGGCCCCAGATCAAATCTATGGGGTTTACAGTTAACTATATCTATATACTTTCCCAATTTTGGGGAACTACTCTCTTCCCTGATCCAGCTTTTTGGTTCTTTTTCCAACTATGACACCATCCCCCCAGAAAATAACTTAGGTCACCTGCATATTAGATGTCTGGTGCAGACAAAAATTAGTTGGGCCATGGGCCCTTTGGCATATACCTAAAATAGACCTACTAGCTTTTTCCAAAACAAAGACCCCAAATCTTCATCCACAGTATTCCAGCCTTTAGGTTCATGATTAGTCAACAATTTGCTCTGCTTTCTAGCTTAACTCTTTTTTAGCCACCAGGTTCCACATGGTACCATGATACCAACAAGACCTCCCAGGGCAGAACAACCCCACCAATATGTCCTGGAGCTTCACCTCCCCAATTCCTGCTCTACTAGGAAGAGAGAGACAGGCTGGGAATATGGATCGACCTGCCAACGTCCATGTTCAGTGGAGAAGCATTGACAGAAGCCAGACCTTCCACCTTCTGCACCCCATAATGTTCCTGGATTCATACTCACAAAGGGATAAAGTATAGGGAAGCTATCAAGAGAAGGGACTGGATAAGGAGTTCTGGTGTTGGGAATTGTTTGGAAATGTACCCCACTTATCTTATAGTCTTGTCAACATTTCCACTGTATAAATAAAAATAAGAAGAAAAGAAGCAGAAAATGCAGGTAATCTCAAAGGACCAGTGAAAAATTAATTCCAGGTGGGATTAAGACTGGTGGTGCCCCTGATTAAGCACACATGTTACAATGCATAAGGACCCTGGTTTGAGGCCCAGGTTCCTGCCTAAAGGGGGAAAATTTCATGAATGGTGAAGCAGTGATGCAGATGTCTCTCTGTTTCTCTCTCTCTCTACCTCACCCACCTCTTAATTTTTGGCTGTCTCTATCCAAAAATAAAGATAATTATAATTAAAAAAGAAATATATAATTGTCACAGAACAAAAATGAACAGTATAGTGAATGCATGTATTATCAAGACTATGGTGTTTTTTTAAGTCCAATACTGATATTAAAATTATCAAATTTAAAATATTTTTATATTGATATATTTACATATTTGGAGACTTCCAGAAAGGTATTTAGTAATGAAGTAGGAATTGTAATTACTATGTTTACTCTGTGAAGGGTAGTTCAAACTTCAAAGTTACCAATGATGTTGGGATGTTGTCACTTATGTATATTTTTGTTTTGTTTGCTTGTTTGTTTGTTTGTTTTAAGATAGAAAGGTAGAGAGATGGATAAATCGAAAGAAACCACAGCACCAAGCTTCCTTCAATGTTGTGGGGGTCAGGCTTGAACATGGGTCATGCACATGGCAAGGCAGTTCACTACCCAGGTGAGCTATTTCATCTGTCCTTATAAATGGGTTATAATCTTCTTATGGGATCCATCACTTGAGAAGTTCAGAATTCACACAGCTTACTTGGATACCAGTGGGACTATTACAAGTGTTAAGGACTGTATACATTGAAATATATTTGTACATATGGTACTTATAAAATAGTATACCATGAACATATACTACTCTAGAATTAGAAGAATATCAAACTCTTATTCAGAAGAAAATCTAGTCTATCTATGTTCTGTTTTTCAAAGTAAATATCAGTGCCAGATCCTGAAATCCTCCATTGCTCATGAGAATATAATATAACTGACATCCTTCAAAGTTTCATATATATATTTATAATCTTTTTTTCCTTACTAGTTGCAAGTAAAATTGCTGACTTTAAACAATATATTGATAGATATAATCAACTGGCTAGTTGAGATTTACATATGGTAGGCCCTTTTTTTACTCACTTTTCTTACCTGGCTAAATATATATCCAGTTTTCTTTAATAATTACTGCTTCCAGGAATTATCATTGAAGATAACATGTGATCATATATATTAGAAAGCTACATACAGAATGTCACATATATTTTTGTTAGTATTATTTTACCTCCCTGCTTTCTGAACTGTGTATTTTTCTGTTGTAAATGTAATCTATTTTTATTCTTATCTTTAAAGCCATTCAGTAAAATAATTTGATATTAACATTTTATGAGTGCTTGTACTGATATTGTTCCTTTTAATTGCACACAAAGAATTTTTTGAAACTGCAATTTAAAAATGTAGTAACCTATTCTAATGACAATCTCACTAAATACAGCTCCATCTTATATTTTAGTTTCTAATTTTCTTTTTAAGTTTTACTCTTTGGGGAAGCTAATTACTATCAATAATTAGTTTTCCCTGTATCACCTAGTTTCTAATCAGCACCATCTTTTGTGTATGAAGGATGTTAATCTTCCAGAATTCCTGGGGCTTAACAGGAAAATAAGATTCCAAGTTTGGGATTCAAACGCTCTTTGTTAATTGAATGTCTTGCTAAATACATTTGATTGATGCTTTTTCCTATGTATTTTGGAAAAGAATTCCTCCTGCCTTCAAAATATATGCACAGCTACCCTGTTGTGAGTTAGTGGAAGGTGTCCACTTATACACAGCAGAAAAGTGGTGTAATGAATCAGAAAGGGATGTGTTTTATGCAGTAAGCACTTTCTACACTCTTTCTTGCACTGCTACATTTATGCTGAAATGGTCCATTTATTTTAATCCTAAATAGGGTCCCTAGATAAGAACTGAGAATGGAAGTGAAGTAAAAGAAAAAAAAAAGTATTTCTATTTCAGAACAAACTTAATTCAGAATAAGGGGGAAAAAAGAAGCACAATGCTCATTTAACCCTTGGTAAAACTGAATTTTTATGGCATGTACTCTTTCCCACTATAAGAATTTGCTTTCAAAGCTTCTTTCCCCGACCCCCCATCTTGATGTGTTTACAGCTAAGTAAATCACTGCCCCTCTTTCATCACATGTAGATTTTTCACTAGTGCTCCACATCTTGGAAGAATGGTGGAAGGTCATATTAAAGCCTCATGTTTGATGTACAGGTCTTCAATTTGAGGTACTAAAATCAGTCTGTGGGCTTTGGTAACCTTATGAAGTGAGCTTAGATTCACTGACTATGGTCTGTATACAGAGTAAGAAGACTAGTATTCTTCACAATGCAAAAATCATATTGAATTTCAGTGGGAAGAGGAAGAGAGTCAAAACAGAAATTCAGAATGTTAGCACCATAGAGTTCAGGCAGTTCAAAGATCTAGCCCCATTACTATGACTAGATAGATGGTGGTAGAACATAGGGCAAATTCAGGACCTGGTAGTCTCTGATTATTGGACTTACTTTCTCAAAGTTATAGTATATTTCCTGTCTGGCAATTAAACAAGGCATAGCTTCACTATAAATTAAATGTAGTCACTACTGTGTTCTCTATAGAAATGACTGATTAATATTGCTTATCTTTTTAAATGTTTTATTTACTTGGTAGAAACAGTGATAAATTGAGAGGAGACAGGACATAAGGATAACAGAGATAAGTGGTGTAGCACTGCTTCACCACTTGTGAAGCTTTCCTCCTGCTGGTGGAGAACAGGAACTTGAACTCAGGTCTTTGTGCACTGTAATATGTCTACTCTATTGGGTGCACCACCACCTGGCCCCAGACACTTATCTTTTTAATACCATTTGTACACAAAGTGGACATTAGTTCTTTGGGTCTGTGTAGCAGGTAAACTCAGTACAATGTTGGAGGAATTCTGTTGTGAGAATCATTGTGAAAGATAACATAGTTTCTTATATAATCAAAAAGGAAGCATATATGCTTATTTCCCCACCACTCAGAAGGAGAGAGAGAGAGAGGAAGAAAGAAAGAAAAGAATAAAGAGAGAAAGAAAATGAACTACTTACAAATCATTTCATTCTATGGGTTTGATTCTGAAATCTTCTAAGTTAAGAGGTTTTAGTAATCAATACTGAACTTCTTCCACTGATACAAGACAATATTTTTACTAAATTATAATCTGAGGCAATATTAGCTATTTCAGGTATGGTCTAATTCATCAATAGCCATTCTGAAACATTTTGGTAGGTTTTTTTTTTTTTTTTTGCTGTTTTTGATTGCTAAGGAAATCCATGATGACTGTATGACTGTATAAGTATATGGAGAGTATGTAAAGAGAATCCAAAGGAGTTTGGGGGAGTACCTCATCAATCCATCCTGTCAATGTGCAGAGATAATGAACCTCTTTCATCCCATTTAGAAAGGATTGCCAAAATTTGAGTTTTCACACTGAGTAAGAAATTTGATCAGATTCCTAATGCAGAGGGAGAGGGAATATATTATAAATTGGTTGTAGAAAAGGAAAGTGATAAATAATAGCAGTGGTTCATTATTCATTAGCCATAACTTCTGGATCTCTATTTTAACTATTTTATTTTACATTTTATTTTATTTGTGATTTAATTATGATTGGCAAGATTTTGGAATAAGAGGGTACAATTCTGTATAATTCACACCACTAGAGTTGTGTATCTTATCCCTATTCTTTATCCCTATTCTTTATGCCTCTGAGAGTATGGACCAAAGATCTTCATGTAGTGCAGAAGGTGGGAGGACTGGCTTCTGCAATTGCTTCTCCATGGGACATGGGTATTAGCAGGTAAGTCTGTACCTCCAGCCTGTTATTATCTTTCCCTGGTGGGATGGGGCTCTGGAGAGGTGGGGTTACAGGGTATATTGGTGAGGTTTTCTGCCCAAGGAAGTCAGGTTGATGTCATGGTAACATTTGCAACTTCATGGCTGAAAACTATTAAGATATGAGCATAGGAGCCTGTATGACCTCTGAATCTCTGTATATCTGAGCTCACATTCTTTGGTCATGAGTAGGAATGTTCCACGCTGCCCCAATTTCAGATCCATCTTCCTCAGGCGGAACATAGAGTATATTGTCCAGAATCCCTTCGGAGGATGGAACATTCTCTACCATTGTTTGTCCACATTGAGGGCAAGGTCCTATGGGGGTACAAAGGGTCCATTTTGCTGTTCCTGATGGAGATGACCAGTGACAATGGAGAGAGGGATCTATTCGAGGTCTAGGCCCATCATGTCTGTGTGGGAATCCCAGGACTCCCTGACTAGTGCCCCAAATGATGGGTTGGTCTGATAGTGACTAAAGAGTCATCATTAAAGTATGCCAGTCTCTTGCCTTTATTCAGCTTTTGCAGTCCTTTCTTTGATAAGGTTAGCTTTGGAGTGACTGAGGGAAGTGTAGTAGGAAGTAGGTGAGGAGGGAGTCTAGGTCTAAGTAGAGACTATTTAATTAGGAACTTTATGGTGTCTTTTTAGGTCCTTCTACTTGCTTGCTGCATATACTGACTCACTGTAGACTATTGTGCACATTTTCTTTCAGATATATATTTTGCCCTTATTTATGGATACATGTGAACATATGCCCTATCTCATGGAACCTGGTCTATATCTAGATTTTGGGACTTTGTTTGGAAGCGAATCAGCCAAAATGGAATTAGAGAATTCTATGAGAAAGGAAAGGACTCACTGGAGTAATGAAGCTGAAGGGTTGACATTCCACGCCTGAAATCTCTGGACACAGTCTGAGGTGAAGCATGCTGAGGTGGTACTCATTGCATTGATTAGGTTGGGATCAGCCTTACTTCCTCAGAGCCTTGCCCCACTAGGGAAAGAGAGAAACAGGCTGGGAGTATGGACTGAACTGTCAATGCCCATGTTCAGCAGGGAAGCAATTAGAAGCCAGAATTTCTAACTTCTGCACCCCATAATGACCCTGGGTCCATACTTCTACAGTGATAAAGAATAAGAAAGCTATCAGGGGAAGGGATGGGATATGGAGTTCTTATGGTGGGAATTGTGTGGAGTTGTACCCCTCTTAATCTATGGTTTTTGTCAGTGTTTCTTTTTCTTAATTATTATTATTATTATTTTATTTATTTATTCCCTTTTGTTGCCCTTGTTGTTTTACTCTTGTAGTTATTATTGTTGCTGCTATTGATGTCGTTGTTGTTGGATAGGACAGAGAGAAATGGAGAGAGGAGGGGGAAAACAGAGAGGGGGAGAGAAAGACAGACACCTGCAGACCTGCTTCACCACCTGTGAAGTGACTCCCCTGCAGGCAGGGAGCCGGGGGCTCGAACCAGGATCCTTACCCCTGTCCTTGCACTTCTTCTTCTTCTAGCGTTTGCCCTTCTTCCGTAGCCAGTCAACAGCGTCAGGTTGAAAGCTGTCAGGAGCTGCTTGTTGCTGGCTTTGAAAGTGACTGGGATCCATGTGGATTCAGTCAGCTAGGAAGGATCGTCAGTTTCCCCAATGAATGGGTACTCACGGGATACCCCACGAGAAGGTCGATCCCTTGCACTTTGTGCCACCTGCACTTAACCCACTGTGCTACCCCGCCCCAATCCCGGGTGTTTCTTTTTTATGAATAAATTTTTTAAATATATGAAGCAACACAAACTGTTTAATAATCAAGAACCTAAAGGTAAAAATATAGCAGATAAAATTGGAGTTTTCATGTTGGAAGAAGCCAGGAAGTCTATTTTAAGTATATTCCAATGGACTCATGACTTTAGATTGAATGTCTCAGCAATTTTAATACATAGACTTCAGCTCTGAGTATAAATTGCTTTAAGTACTTTAGGTTTCAAATTAGTAAACTGATTGAATTTCAACACTTGCCTTAAGTTGCAATACAATTCTAATAATGGCTTTAATTTTGAAACGTTAAATCATCTGCAATCTTAGATCAGGGAGACCAGAAGCAACTGGTCTTGTCAGTATATAGGATATAGATATTTGTAAAGAGCACTAAATGGCATAAATCATGGTAAGTTCTTGTATGGAATTCTGAGGCTTTGTTCATTTTCCTTCATGCTTCTCTTGATCCATACCATTTGATTTTACATCTGCTGATCTCAACCAAATCAATGCAACCAGTTGCTCCTCAACATGTGTCCAGAGATACTAGGCCTAGGATGTCAACCCTCTGGCTCCAATACTCTGGTGAGACCTTTCCTAGCTCATAGGACACCTTAGTATCATTTCGGGTGCACACTAACAAAGTTACAGAACCTAGATATAGACCAGGGCCCATGAGTTAGGGCACATATATCCATAAGTTAGGAAAAAATGTATACTTTAAAGTAAAAAAGGCACAGTAAACTATTTTATTTTAATTTGTTTGTGTGTGTGTGTGTGTGTGTGTGTGTGTGAGAGAGAGAGAGAGAGAGAGAGAGAGAGTTGGGCACTGGAAGACTGCTCAATTCTGGTTTATGGTAATGCTGGGGATTGAGCCTGGGACACTTTGGGTCTCAGGTGTGAAAATCTGGTGCACAAACCACTGTGATATCTCTTTATCTGATTTCTGAAGCTCTTATGCACAATTTATCTTTGTTGCACATGTGTGATTTTTTTTTTACATCTTAATGTGCTTATTTCTATCTGTCCCTCTCATCTTTAAATTTGCGAGTGAGAGTGAAGCAGTGCTGCTGGTCTCTCTCTCTCTCCCTCTCTCTCTCTCTCTCTCTTTTTCTCTCTCTCTCTCTCTCTCTCTTTCTCTTTTTTTTCTTTTTACTAGAGCTCTGCTCACCTCTGGTGGAGCTGGGGATTGAACATGGGGCCTCAATGCCTCAGGCATAAAAGTTGTTTGCATAATAATTATGCTGTCTTTCCAGCCCCTAGTCTCCCCACTACTACTTGTTTATTCTCAAACTACCTGTTTATTTCTGTCTTGACAGAGGGAGTAATTTATGACAATAAATTACCTCCACCATTGTCATCACATCTCATTTCTCTAAAAATACTGAATACTGAAACTTTTGTTCCCTTCATTTGATGTACTGAGTGAGTTATACTGGCATTGTGTATATGAGGTTTATGGGAATGCTAACTTATACATCATCCAAAAGGGAATGAGGGTAGGAAATCTTTCACAACAAGAAAGAAAATGTAATTCATTTGCAATAGAGATCTCAAGGGAATTCACACATTCATCGGCTCTGAACATGGGAGAGTTCTCAAGAATTGTCTGAACTTAATAGGGTAGCTATATCATAGGTGATCTCCATCAGGAACAACATAATAAACCCTCTTGTGGGCTTCCTCAGGACTTTGCCCTCAGTGTAAAACAACAATGGTAGAAACTGCCCCACTCTCCAAAGGAAATATGGGCCAACATACTATGCAACTTGAGGAAGACAAGTCCTAAAATGAGAGCAGCCTAGATATGGAACTCTGGTGTGGAAATTGTATGGAATTGTATCTCTCTTATCCAATAATCTTGTCAATCATTATTAAATCACTAACTAAAAAAGAAACAGGAAGAGAAAATAACTTTTATTAAATAGCCATCTTCAGCTTAAAGAAATCCCAAGAATAGAATTAGTTTATGAGGGAGTTGGGTGGTAGCGCAGTGGGTTAAGTGCATGTGGCACAAAGTGCAAGGACTGACTTAAGGATCCCTGTTTGAGCCCCCGCTCCCTACCTACAGGGGAGTCACTTCACAGGCGGTGAAGCAGGTCTGCAGTAGTCTATCTTTCTCTCCCCCTCTCTTCTCTCCATTTCTCTCTGTCTTACCCAACAACAATGACATCAGTAACAATAGCTACAACAATAAAACAACAAAAAGGAATAAATAAATATTAAATTTAAAAAAGAATTAGTTTATGAGGTAACAGGAGCCAAATTTCATGCTGAGTGATGTCTTGATCCTGAAGGGGCTATCAGTGTAGCACACCATAGCATGCACTACACTGGCAGATGCAGTACAAATACCCAGATGGGAACTTAGTCCGACCATCATTAGGATGATGAGTAGGTCAAAATACTTCCCACTGTAATGAAGCTCTTTATGCCATTTACCCAAAGCATTCCTCTAATTAGAATGAAACTCTTCCCTTGGAGATTGTTTAACTCTCCTAATTTTGAACAATCTAGTCTTCTTTCTTCAAGAAGTTCTTTATTGTTACTTTACTTTTCTTTTTTTCATTTTCATTGAGGGGCATATATTTTATCTTTAAGATGTTTTAATTTTTTTTATTACCACCGTGGTTGTTGCTGGGGCTTGGTGCCTGTACAATGGATCCATTGCTTTCAGAAACTTCTTTTTTTTTTCTTTTTGTTGGTAGAGACAGAGAGAAATTGAGGGGGAATGAGGAGACAGAGATGGAGAGAGACAAACTTACAGCACGACTTCACCAATCATGAAGTTTCCCCCTTGCAGGTGGGGACTGGGGACTTGAACCCAGGTCCTTGTGCTTGGTAATGTCTATTGGGTATATCACTTCCTAGATCCATTGATTTTTTTCAACGACTTGCTTTTTATTTTTTAAATTATCTTTTATTTATTTATTTATTGGATAGAGACAGCCAGAAATCAAGAAGGAAGTGGGAGAAAGAGAGAGAGAGAGATCTGCAACACTGCTTCACCACTTGCAAAGCTTTCCACTTGCAGGTGGGGATTGGGGGAACCTGGGTCTTTGAGCATTGTAACACTCAACCAGGTGTGTGGCCTGGCCCCTCATTGCTTTGATTTTTAATGTAGTATTGGAACCTTGAGCATGTGTGATCTCAATGCTGAGTGGCCTTCTCAGGATCAACTTTCTCAACTTTATATTTGAGAAGAAAAGCGAGAGAGGGAAAGTGATAGGAGAGAGAGAGAAAGAAAGAGAGAGAGAAAGAAAGAGAGAGAGAAATAGAGAGAAAGAGAGAGAGAGAAGTTTTTTTCTACTAATGGAAGCCCCCAGGTGCTATACACAAACCCCACATAGTGCCAGGGCTTGAACTCAAGAAATCAATCAAGGTAAAGAAAGCACATGCTCTACCAGGTGGGCTAGATCCTGGGTGGGTTATCTGCTGGTCCCTTTTCAAACAGTGCTGTATGATTTTTTTTTTCTCAGACTCCTGAAAACACAAGATGTCAACCAGTGAGTAGGCTGAGAGGTCATTTTTGTCCAGGCCCTCTAGGTTTCCAAGCATCTTTCTATCTGCTTGGCTCTATAAGTTTATGTCCCTTATATGCATGTTGAATTTTCTTTATTCTCCCAGAAAACAATGCTGAAATATTAGAATATCAGCTCGTTAAACTTGTAGGTAGATGCCCTGAGTGCATAACAAGGTTCCAGATGGAAACATTTCTTAGACTTTTTATAGAAAAACATGTAAGTCAATGAGGAAGCAGGGAAGCTCATCTCAAATAAGTTTACACTGAACCACCTTGTAGAGCTAAGCATTAATATATCTCTCAGCTCTTTCATGCGGCACACTGGTGATTTTCTGACTATAAGTTATAACAAAGTTTATCATTCAAATGGCCCCCTATAGTGCAAGTTGTCTTAGAGGAATAAATAGCATCTAATATGTCTGCTTTTCTGGTAGAGAAGGAAAAAAAAAGAAAACTGAATAGTATGAAAAAGAAATAGGCAGAAAAATTAAAAACACAAGTAGCTGTGGTTTTACCCCCAGTGGAAAACATACATTTATTGGGAAGAATTCTCCAAAGAAGCAGTGGAAATCTTACATTTTCTACTTCAATTACAACATCAGGGTTTTAGATATTGGTAAGAGGCTTGTTTCCAAGAACTCTGATGCTGAATCAATACGATCCTAAGTGATGCATTAACAGTACTGCAGAAAATGTTTTACTATTATTAATAAATAGTTCCATAGCCTTCAATGTATTTTTCTTACACATTTAGTCATTGTTTAAATTACTGTTTTACTGAAATGAAATCATGAATGTTGGAGACTTAGGAAAAATAATATTGCAATTTGTAAACTGGGCCGTCTGGTGCTCTGTCTGATTTCCATAGAGACATTATTTGAACCATCAATTTATGATACACAATGGAGACTCCTAGAAAAATTTCGAATCAGAAATCTTTTATTAAAATGCACCGTGTTGTGCTTTGCATTCATATTTGAGAGCACTGCCCAGATGTCTGCCAAATGAGTTTATTTAATGTTTTTAGTGGGGTTGTATGATGCCGATTCTGAACGTTACTTTGCTTTTGGCAAATGGAAAGATCTAGTCTGCTCTGTACCCAGAACATTAGTAAAGGCCTCTCAGTCCTTCCAGAACTCCCTGATTTGCTCTAGGTGACAACCATCTCTTTATTACAAAAGGAGGCTTTTCACTTCAAATTACATAGAAAGTTCAGAATAGAATATTTCTTAGAAAAGAAACATGCCTTTTTAAATTTATTTTTATTTATAAAAAAGAAACACTGACAAAAAACCTAAGATAAGAGGGGTTTAGCTCCACATAATTTCCACCACCAAAACTCCATATCCCAGCCCCTCCCCTGATAGCTTTCTTATTCTTTATCCCTCTGGGAGTATGGACCCAAGGTCATTGTGGGATGCAGAAAGTGGAAGGTCTAGCTTCTGTAACTTCTTTTGCCCTTAACATGGGCATTGGCAGGTCAATCCATACTCCCAGCCTATCTCTCTTCTTCCCCTAGTAGGGCAGGGGAAGCAGGAATCCAGGACACTTTGGTGGCTTATCTGTCCAGGGATGTCTGGTTGGTGTCATGGTAGCATCTGGAACCTGGTGGCTAAAAAAAGAGTTTAAATATAAAGCCAAAAAAGTTGTTGACTAATCATGAACCTAAAGGCTGGAATAATGCAGATAAAGGGGGGTCTCTGTTTTATAGATAACCCAGTAGGCCTATTTTAGTTCTATTCCAAAGGACCTGTGACTACACTATTTTTTCCCCTGAGCCTGACATTTGATATGCAGGTGGATCCAAGTAATCGTCTGGGGAGATGATGTCATGGCTGCATAAAGGACCAGAAAGCTGCATCAGAGAAGAAACATACCTTTGAGGTAGCATGGAGACATGACTGCTCACTCTGAATATTCACGTTGGTTGAAAACCTACATGTGAAAAACATTGTTTAATGGAAAATTGCTACTGAGCAAGAATTCATTACATGTCACTGTTTATCTATACTTAGTAGTCCATTAGTGTTATGCTATCATGCATTTTGAAGGATCCACATGCTAAAATGGGCTATTTCATCATTGTTCTTGTTCTTTATTACACTAAACTTTTTTTTTTTTTTTTGCTCCAGGGTTATTGCTGGAGCTTGGTGCATACACTACGAATCTGCTGCTCCTGGAGGCTATTTTCCCCATTTTGTTGCCCTTGTGCCTGTTGTAGTTGTTATTGTTGTCATAGTTGTTGTTGTTGTTGGACAGGACAGAGAAATGGAGAGAGGAGGGGAAGACAGAGAGGAGGAGAGAAAGGAAGACACCTGCAGACCTGCTTCACCACTTGCGAAGCAACCTTCTGCAGGTGGGGAGCCAGGGGCTCGAACCAGGATCGAACTTAGGCGGGCCCTTGCGCTTTGCACTATGTGTGCTTAACCCTTTGCTCTACTGCCCGACTCCCTACACTAAACTTTCATAGGCAGATACTAAGGATTCTACCTTGTGACAAATATGACCTTAAAAGAAAGCATTAACAGGTTGGACATATAGACAGAAAACTTGACAAAGTTAATTATATGGCTGATTTTGTTCAGAGGGAGAGAAGAATATTTTATATATTTATATAGTTTTATATAAATAGAATTTTAGATATAAAAAGATCATTTTATATATTAAATATAGAAAGCCTATATTTCTATAGGCTCTACAGAAGCAAATATTTGTGCTTTGCGTTTCTACTTCTTTTTTTTTTTTACATACATAACATTCCCCAGATTCCCATTTAACAATACAACCCCCACTATTTCATTGACTGAATTTCACTGAACTCAGAAATTGACTGAGTTTGGAGTATGGCACCAAAGTAAGAAAGCAGAAGTACACTAGAGTTTGCAGTGAGTACCTCCCTAATACTTCCTCTCCACTTTTCCAAGCTTTGGGTCCATGATTGCTCAACAATTTGTTTGGCTTTGTATGTTAACTCTCTTTTCAGTCACCAGGTTCCAGGTGTCATCAGGATGCCGGCCAGACTTCCCTGGATTGAAGACCCCACCAAGATGTCCTGGAGCTCAGCTTCCCCAGAGACACACCCTACTAGGGAAAAAGAGAGGCAGACTGGGAGTATGGACCGACCAGTCAACGCCCATGTTCAGTGGGGAAGCAATTACAGAAGCCAGACCTTCTACCTTCTGCAACCCACAATGACCCTGGGTCCATGCTCCCAGAGGGATAGAGAATGGGAAAGCTATCGGGGGAGGGGGTGGGATATGGAGATTGGGCGGTGGGAATTGTGTGGAGTTGTACCCCTCCTACCCTATGGTTTTGTTAATTAATCCTTTCTTAAATAAAAAAAAAAAAGAAGCAAATATTTGTTTTACTATTTTAATAAAAGTCTGGGACCAGAAATGTAGCTCACAGTAAGAGTGCCTGCTTTTTCCATGTGTTATTTTATTTTATTTATTTTATTTTTTATTTAAGAAAGGAGACATTAACAAAATCATAGGATAGGGGGTACAACTCCACACAATTCCCACCACTGAATCTCCATATCCCATCCCCTCCCCAATAGCTTTCCCATTCCATGTGTTTTATACAGATTCTACCAATCCTCACCCCTCTGGGGGAAGCTTTAATCCTGTGGTTTATCCCTTTCTCCCTGTGCTTCTGTTTTTCTTTCTTTCTTTCTTTTTATGCCAATAGTCAGGAGTAAGAGATCCTATTTATTCTCTCTCTTTTTTTAAAAAAAAAAAAAGGAAACATTGACAAAACCATAGATAAGAAGGGTACAACTTCGCACAATTCCCACCACCAGAACTCTGTATCCCACACCCTCCCCTGATAGTTTCCCTATTCTTTAACACTCTGGGAGTATTGACCCAAGGTCATTATGGGATGCAGAAGGTGGAAGGTCTGGCTTCTGTAACTGCTTCCCAGCTGAACATGGGCATTGACAGGTAGATCCATACTTCCAGCCAGCCTGTCTTTCTCTTTCCCTAGTTGGGAAGGCCTCTGGGGAAGCGGAGCTCCAGGACATATTTGTAGGGTCCTCTGTTCAGGTAAGTCTGGTCGGCATCATGCTAGCATCTGAAGCTGGTGATTTGGTGGGTTCCTGAAGTCTTTCTAGTCCTGTCTTGTTTTGGTCCCAGGTGCTCTCCTTTGGTATTCCTCATTGATCTGGGAGAGGAGAGAAGAGAAGAGAAAGACAGCTGCTGCTGCTCATAGCCCCGCCTCCAGAAGTCATGCTTCTGTTTTTCTCAGTCTAGCTAAAAATTTCAACCCAGAGTGGCAGAGTCCTGGTAATGACAGGAAGAAGAGAAAAGAGAATGAAATGAAAGAAAAGAAGAGGAGAGGAGACAAGAGGAGAGAAAGGGAAAGAAAGGAATGGGGAAAGTATGACTAAAGATCTTTTTATCTCAGAGAAATGAACCAACCCAACTGAACTCCCTTTTATTTGCAAACAGTTATAGTTAATTTATAAAGACTCCTTAAAAGTCAAAATTACAAAGAAACTCTAGTGATCTCTTGCCCCATATCTATCATTTCATGAAGGAATAGACTCAAATTCAGACTTATCAATTATCACGTCTGTATAAAGTGACACAGATCAATTTTAATCTCCCCTTATTAATTTCACAGCTATCATCACAACCAAGTTGCCCACTTATAAAGAATATTTCCACCTGCAAGAGAATGACAATTAAGCAAAGATAATATGCCAACTCTGGTAAAATTTTGTTTGAGCAATCTAATTTTATGCTTTTTGTCTTACACATTATCACCAATAAATCAATTATTAGAAACAAGTCACCAGGGACTATTCTTTGGTTTAATTATACTGTGTAATGAAGTAAGATGACTGAACTTCATCCATCCCCAAGGGGAAAAAAACAAAGCATATCATCTCCATTTTACAGAGCAAACCAAGATTTGAACTGCAAGATGATTTACCTCTGGGGAGACATCACTCATACTGGTCAGAGATCACACTGCCCTCAACAGGAGGGAGTCTCCATGCTTACTGGGCTATGCAAACCCTGCACAAAACTTTCCTGACAAAAGTAATAAGATCCTAAAAGCTACTTTTCCCCCTGCAGTTCAAGAGGGAGTAAAAGAATCTTCTGGCTTCAGGAAAGAGACACAGGAGCTTTGTGCTCTCTGACAACTAAAAGGAATGCTATTTAGAAACTAGATCCTGGACTGGGGGAAGTAGGGGCTCTATAGTGAAGATGTGAGGTTCCTGCTGTCTTAGGGTTCAAAAAGACAATCAATAGTTAATATTATCATCACATTATTTGTTAATTGGGTTAACTTTGAAAAGTCCCTTTGTTATGGTTTGCTGTACAGTACCCAGTATCTTGTATATAGCTGTGCTATTGGATGCTTCTAATCTACTTGGTCTAGGTTTTTGAGAGAGTCCGCATATCAAATACATAGCCTATATATTAAAAAGATTCAGTTTGTCTTTTGAGAAACTTTGAGACATACAATTGATTTTCCCCCTCTCATATTAATTAACTACTGATTTATATGTCTACATTTTGCTAGGAGTGTACATAAACACCATTCCCACCACCAAAGGACTGTGACCCATCCCTCCCGCCCACTCCCACCCCCCACTGGCCCAGGAAGCTACATGTCTACCCCTCACCACTGGGTTTTTACTTTGGTGCCCTACTTACAATTTGATCAGGTCCTGCTTTTAGTTTCCCTTTCAGATCTTCCAGTTTCTGTGAGAGAGAGCTTATGTGCACACGTATCCATAAACTACTGCAAAATATATACCTGAAAGCAGAAGTACACTAGAGTTTGTAGTGAGTACCTCCCTAACACTTCCTCTCCACTATTCCAAGCTTGGGATCCATGATTGCTCAACAAATTGTTTGGCTTCATATGTTAACTCCCTTTTCAATCACCAGGTTCCAGATGCCACCAGGATGCTGGCTAGGCTTCCCTGGATTGAAGACCCCACCAATGTGTCCTGGAGCTCAGCTTCCCCAGAGACACACCTTACTAGGGAAAGAGAGAGGCAGACTGGGAGTATGGACCGACCAGTCAACGCCCATGTTCAGCGGGGAAGCAATTACAGAAGCCAGACCTTCTACCTTCTGCAACCCTCAACGACCCTGGGTCCATGCTCCCAGAGGGCTAGAGAATGGGAAAGCTACCATGGGAGGGGGTGGGTTATGGGGATTGGGTGGTGGGAATTGTGTGGAGTTGTACCCCTCCTACCTTATGTTTTTGTTCACTAATCCTTTCTTAAATAAAAAATTTAAAAAAAAGAAACTAGATCCTTTGAAGAAAAATTATAAATGATATGGCTGCTTTTGAGTTGCTAGTGATTTCAGATTATGAGGTCCCAGAACTTCGAATTCTAATAAAGCTAGGAAATGTCAATTTTGTGATTTCCTTTTAAACCTCACTTACAAAAAAAAAAAAAAAAAAGCCATGCCCTGTTCCAGTTTAATTCCTCAAACAGCTTCTGACATCTTCCGTGTTCCAGACCTGCCCAATACACTTGAGATTCAAAGGCACAAAGACCTTTGACAAACAAGCAGCCTCAAGGTTTGCTACCAGGTTCCAGTAAAACATTTATGTTTGAAATTCTAAAACTAGAAAAGAAAAGATAAATGAATACACAGAAAAGCTCTACTTTTGTGTAAGAAAAATAGGAATGTCTATAACAAGGGCAGCAAAATAAAGTGTCTTAAAAGTGACCTGAGAAATAAGAAATGGTAAATGAATGCTTTCCTAAGAAGTCACAGAAAATGAAAGTATCATCTAACGGGTGATACTTTCTGGGACATGGATTTATTTATTTATCCATTCATTCATTTATCTAGTTAGTTATCATTGCCAGGACTTCATGGCTCCAGGTTATATATATTTTTAAAGATTTTTAAAAATATTTATTTCCTTTGTTGCCCTTGTTTTTATTGTTGTAGTTATTGTTGTTATTGATGTTGTTGTTGTTGGATAGGACAGAGAGAAATGGAGAGAGGAGGGGAAGACAGAGAGGGGGAGAGAAAGCAGACACCTGCAGACCTGCTTCACTACCTGTAAATGGACACGCCTGCAGGTGGGGAGCCGGGCACTCGAACCGGGATCCTTATTCCTTGCACTTTGTGCCACCTGTGCTTAACCCACTGTGCTAACTCCCGAATCCCTCCAGGTCATATTTTTCAGGCTGAACTGAAGTGGAAGAGAAGGGGAACAATACTGCAGCACCAAAGCTTTTTCTGACATTGTGGAAACTGAGTCACATACGTTGTGGAATAAGAGCACTATGCAAGTGAGCTATTTTGCCAGCCCAGTCTTCCTATTTATGAGGAAAGTTTCAGGCAGTCAACCTCTATAGGAACTTTCAAGGGATTTCTCAGAGTCCTACAACTTAAAATTAGTGCAGTCTGTTCTGAAACATAAGCTCTTGATGCATTTACAAATTTCCTTGAAACATGGTATAAATGTACCCCTTTCAAGATGACAGAGCTTCCAAACATCTTTTCTTTCTTAATCCCTGGATTTTTACCTATACTCTGAATGCAAGTAATGCACATTAGTCAATTAATAGGCTGTTAAATGACAACAGTTCCGGGCAATTTAATTACTGTTGGTAAAATAAGAAATGAGTGATTGCATGTCAGTAACCAATTCTAATTTTTCCTTGAAACAGAGTAACTTTGAATCATGATAGCTTCTCTGAAACAAAAAGAAAATATTAGTTGCTGCACCGTGTATTACAGAAATTTAAATATTTGCATGATTTTTTCCATATGGAAAATAGTAAGATTATAGCTATGTTTATTTTCAAGTAAAATAGCAGCTGTCATAAAATAAATTAAAATTGTTGATGAAAATGCCAAGAATAAGAATTTTAAGTTTCAGCCCATTGTTTCTATCCACGATCCACACTACCTATTCCAGACCAGTCATAACTTGTTTGTTCGTTTCTCTCATTCTTTCTTTATCTCTTTCTGTCTTTCTTGTTTTATTTTTTACCACCAGGGTTATCTATCACTGGGGCTCTGTGTCTGTACCATGAATCCACTACATCAGGTGGCCACTTTCTGTTTGCTTTTTAACTCTTTTATGTTCTATTAGACAGAGAGAAATTGAGAGAGAATGGTGGCACAGAAAGGAAGAGAGAAACAGAGATACCTGCAGACCTGCTTCACCATAAAGCATTCCCCCTTCACCTCTAACCCTTACTACAGGTGAGGAACAGGGATTCAAACCCAGATCTTTGCACATGGTTACATGCTGGCTCATTCAGCTGTGCTAACTATACCCAGGTCCTTCACAATTTCTTATTGATTGAGTAAAATCAATATAAATATTAAAGAGCAAAATTACTAGTTTCAGTGATTATTCCATTTTAGAAACCTATAACCTAGATGACTTGAATATAATATTTAGTTTCTGTTTTCCCACTTTTATTCAAGTATGACCATGCATGTGGCCCAGTTTCAAACTCTTTCAACACACAAGAGTGCCAAGTCAGTGGGGAGGACCCAGTGATGTGGCATCTCTCCCTTTTGGTATCTATCTGAATGAAAAAGTCAGCATGAAAGCAGTGAACTCACACATCTACAAGAGCATATCTCTGGAAAAAATAATTAAATGTACATTACATATAAAAGAGTGTTAGAAAGTTGAGTGAGAGACAAGGAAATTATCCATCTTTTATCCCTCCCTACCCAAAGATTAGAGAACACATTGTACCTTCATTGATCACCTTCATTGATCACCTTAAAACAATTTGTTTGAATTAATTAATTAGTTAATTAATTTTGCCACATCACTGCTCAGCTCTGGCTTATATTGTGGTGCTGGAAATTGAGCCTGGAACTTTTGGTGTCTCAGACATGTAAGTCTGTTGTTGTAAACCATTATGCTATTCCCCAGTCCACACATTATCTATTTTTAAAAGTCATCCTGTTCTTTCATTGAAGTACTGTTGGTTAACCACTTGTATAATTCAAGCTACAATATCACTACTGTTCATATCCGTATTGTCACATTATACCCACAGCCACCAAGGTGTCAGTCATTCTACATTTAAGTCCATTGAACCCTCTCTTTCCTAACCTTCCCTTCTACTACTCCCTAACTTTGGTAGGCTCAGTTCTACATCACAGTTTTAGGATTTATTTTTGTCTGACTGTGTTTCTTTTTAAATGTAATCATCCCATATGAGCAGTTCAATCTAGTTTGTTGCTGTTCTCTCTTTTATTTTACTTAACATGACCCTCACCACCACTATCTATACTGTTGCAAAAAGCAAATTTGTTCATTAAAAACTCTACTTTTGTTTGCTTTCTTTTGTTATTAGTGATTGAATAATGATTGGAGGATAAGAGGGGTACAATTCCATACAATTCCTAGCACTAGAATTCTGTATTCCATCCCTTCCATTGGAAAGTTCCCTATTCCTTTTCCTTCTGGGTGTATGGAACAAAGATATTTATGGGGTGCAGAAGCTGAGAGGTCTGGTTTCTGTGATTGCTTCTCCTCTGGACATGGGCATTGGCTCCATCTTCTCACAAGCCATAATAGTGATATGAGGTCCACAGTGCATTCTGCTACATTCTGGTAACCTCGGCCAACACATAACATAAAAGAATAACATAAAGAATACTAAGTTTAGTATTTTTGCAGGAACATATGACTAGCAACAAAAAGATAAAAGATGAATCTTGGCTCTTGAACCCATTAAGGCTTTTCTATTTCCAGAACCTAAGGGACTCAAGCTGTAGTCCACAATAGCAGGTCAGAGCTTCTCAGAGAGACAGCCAGCAAAGTCTCCACCTTCCTGTATTGTTCAGCCCTAGCTGGCAAGGGCTCGTGGGAGTAAGCAGACTCACAAGAATTCTTTTAGGAATTCCATCTGCTTGAGTTTCAGCTTGTTTTTTTCCAGGACAATGTTGAAGCTGAGGTCAGCATTGATCCAACCTCTCATGGTTCAGTACTTATATATATATGTATTTTTTCTTTCCCATTTTATTGTATTAAGAATTAGCATTAACTTTTTTCTTTGATATAAGTTCCTTCCATCTTTGGGCAGGTTACCGAGGTTTGGCAAATGTCAAATTGGTATGACACTCATATTTAGCCCCAATAATGATTCAAGGAAAAAATATTCAATACACAGTCTTTATAGTAGTGCTCACCTCTTAGTAAAACTCTAAAAATGTTATCTCTACTCCATACCTTAGGAAATTGAGGCTTAAATCACTGGCAAGGTCACAAGGCAGGCAGAACTGGACATATCTACTTCTCATAGTCATTACTGCTCCTCACTGGCAATAAATCCTCTTTCCCAAGCTCAGACTTGGGTGCTGAGGCATCCTTGCTTACAGATGAGCATCCATCATGTGCAAAAGCAAAGCCCTTGAAATCTTCCCAGATAATATTCAGGGTTCATATAAGTGAAAACATTGTTTGTTATGTATCTGAAATGTAGTTATTTTATTTTTCTATCTGTAATTCTTGGAGCTTCATCCCTTAGAGCTGACTTTTTGCATGTAAAGAGAAACTGAGACAGAGAAATAGAAGGAAAGAAAGAAAAATACCACAGTGCCAAGGTTTTCCCAGTGTGATGGAAACCAGGCTCAAACCTGGTTCACGTGCATAGTAAAGTAGGTACACTTATCCAAGTGAGTTATCTTGTCAGGCCCCAACATTTAGTTCTGACATAGTGTCCAGTATTAGTGTTAGCTACATGTGCTCACCTGACCGTGTGTGTGTGTGTGTGTGTGTGTGTGTGTGTGTGTGTGTGTGTGTGTGTGTATTTTCTTGGTTCATGAGCCTCATTCACACTATGACCCTTGTGAGATGAACATGCAGACATATCTAACTCTACCATGGTCATGCTCCAATTGTTGTGTTCCCAGATTCTTATTTCTTAGATGTGGCCCCTAGATTATTAAAGGCCAGACTTTGATGGTCCCTGTTCTCTTGACTTCATTTTAGAATGGAAATCCTATTCCTACAAAGATGGGGCAGAGGACACTCATGAAAGATAAGGTGGCTATCAGGTCCTCATCATCACCACTCTCTGCTCAAGGGCATAGGCTAACTTCAAACTTTCCTCATTTTATTGTTACTTTTCATCAGGATGTGGCATCATCTAAGTTCATTTCCCACATCTACGCTCGACCGGACCTGCCAATATACGCGGATATCTTCGCCCACCCTGTCCAACGCTTGACGTCTCGTCACCCAATCTGGTCCCCTAGGCCTACACTGAACTTCTCTGTTCCAGTCTCTTGGAAACAGAGTTGGCAGTCAGCTGAGGTAAAGAACAAACACCTCATCACAGACCCCTGCAAGCGTCAACCCGGCTTTGACCTAGCACGTTATGATTGGGCCCTCCTCAATTGCTATGGAACAGGCCATGGCCGGTGCGCCGCTATGGAACAGGCCATGGCCGGTGCGCCGCTATGTTCCATCGCTGGGGAGCCAAAGATGACCCGAACTGCCCCTGCGGCTACAGACAGACTATGACCCACATAGTCAATGACTGCCACCTCTCCAGATTCAAAGGAGGTCTCGAAACTTTACATCAGGCTCAACCTGACGCTGTTGACTGGCTACGGAAGAAGAGCAAACGCTAGAAGAAGAAGGGTCTAATTGGCAGGAAGGGTAATTGTTAACAAACATTCTGAGGTAAACTGAGGGCAAACTATTGTCTAGGCTCATACTCTACAATCTTTAGTCTATCTAAATATATATTCTGAATATGTGGCTTAGTCCGAGTAGTTCTAATATTTCTAATTTTATTTTGAGAGAAAGTAGACTCAGTATCTTAAGCATGTGGACAAAGATGTCATAAATTAATGAATAAAGTTAGGAAAGATGTTATTTTTCTTATCCTGTCATCTTTTGCATTCTAAATCCTCTGACTCAGCTTAAATTCTTTTCCAATTTTCTTCCATAAAATTGGCTTTTTGTATGAAACCTTTAAGAACTGTTTCTCTGAGGTATTTTTCTGGTCTAATTTCTTGTATCAAAAATTTACTAGTAGTTATCTTTTGTGAGGAATTTATTTCCAAGTATGATACTTGGGAACACCGACATTGTCTCAGGTTTCTGAAATTCCTCCCTATTCCACTGACAAGAAAGCTTCACCCAAATCTATTAGCCAACCTAGAAGGCTTTTTGACAGTGTCAGGCTGCACAAAATAGATAGAGGTGGTTGTTCAGCTGACAGCTGCTGACCTGATCGTGGGTCATAATTCAGAGTGAAAAAGCAGTGGGCTCAAAAGCAGGGACAATATAAAATTGCTTTTCACTGGCAAGATAATGACTTGGCCTCTATTGTGGTGTTCACTGTGCTGTTGGCTCTGGAAGGTGAAAATAGGTGCTGTTAGGTGAAAGAAAATAGAACATACTTAAGTTGAAAAATTGAAGAAAATACATCCAAGACATACTTTTCTTTTGCTTGAATACATAGTAGCTAAAATATTTCCATAATGTCATATATCAGAAACTAGCAACAACAAATACTGGAGAGGCTGTGAGGGCAAAGGGGGACCCTCTTGCTCTCCTGGTGGGGATGTAAATTGATCCAAACCCTGTGCAGAACAGTCTGGAGAACTCTCAGAAGGCTAGAAATGGTGCTACTTTATGACTCACCAATCTCTCTTTCGGGACTATATCCTAAGGAACCAAACACACCCATCCAAAAATATCTGTGTATACCTATGTTCATAGCAACACAATCTGTAAGTCAAAACCTGGAAACAACCTAGGTGTCCAACAACAGATGAATGGCTGAGAAAGTTGTGGTATATATACTCAACTATTAATAATAAATTTACCTTCTCTTAAACTTGGACAGAATTTGAAAGAATCGTGTTGAGTTAAGCCAGAAAGAGAAAGATGAATATGGGATAATCCCACTCATAAAGAGAATAAAGGGAAATACAAAGCAGAACTTGGATTGGGTTTGGCGTATTACACAGAAGTATAAGACTCTGGGGGTAGGGGGAGTTTTCAGGTCCGCTATATTGGGGTGGGAGTGGGGACACAGACCTTTAGTTGTGGGAATGGTGTAAAATTACACTCATATCATTCCATAATCTTTATAACCCACTATTAATTCAATATGTTAGGGAAAATAGATTGAATATTTCAAGTTCTTTAACTGCCTAGAGTTTAGTTCTGAAGATAGTTCCTTTAGTCTAAGCATTCAATGTTTCTAATTTATAAACTGATTAAATTCTGACACTGGGCTTAAATTGTTAAGGCATTTCTAAAAACATAAATAACTCTTTTAAAGTACTAAGTTACTTAAAACCTTGGATCAGAATCATTTGCTCCTATCAATAGCTAACATACTGTTATTAACTTCTTCTTCTAGCGTTTGCCCTTCTTCCGTAGCCAGTCAACAGCGTCAGGTTGAGCCTGATGTAAAGTTTCGAGACCTCCTTTGAATCTGGAGAGGTGGCAGTCGTTGACTATGTGGGTCATGGTCTGTCTGGAGCCGCAGGGGCAGTTCAGGTCGTCTCTGGCTCCCCAGCGATGGAACATAGCGGCGCACCGGCCATGGCCTGTTCCATAGCGATTGAGGAGGGCCCAATCATAACGTGCTAGGTCAAAGCCGGGTTGATGCTTGCAGGGGTCTGTGATGAGGTGTTTGTTCTTTACCTCAGCTGACTGCCAACTCTGTTTCCAAGAGACTGGAACAGAGAAGTTCAGTGTAGGCCTAGGGGACCAGACTGGGTGACGAGATGTCAAGCGTTGGACAGGGTGGGCAAAGATATCTGCGTATATTGGCAGGTCTGGTCGAGCGTAGACGTGGGAAATGAACTTAGATGATGCCGCATCCCGACGAATATCTGGAGGGGCAATGTTGCTAAGAAATGGCAGCCATGGAACCGGGGTGGAACGGATGGTTCCAGAAGTTATCCTCATGGAGGAATATAATTTGGAATCGACCAAGTGGACATGGGGGCTACGGAACCATACTGGGGCACAGTATTCTGCAGTGGAATAGCATAATGCCAGAGAGGATGATCGTAGTGTGAAAGCGCTAGCGCCCCATGAGGAGCTGGCCAGTCTTGCAATGATGTGATTCCTCGCGCCCACCTTTTATGAGATGTTCGTGAAATGACAGAGTGCGATCGAGAGTAATGCCAAGATAGACTGGCTGGGCTTCATGCCGGATTCTCGTATCGCCAAGCTGATATCATTAAATGACATAAAGCATGGTGAAATCAAGCATAGCAAGGTAAATCTAACCATGGGGTTTTCAAAGATCTCACTAACTTGGTCATCATCATCATCATCATCACCAATTGCCTTTTTAGTCTGAGACCATAAGGAACTTTACCCATTCTCTTTAAGTCTGTACTTCTCCAAGTCCACTTGGCGCCCCCTTACCCTGTTATACTGCCTCTACTGAACTAAACTAAATCAAGACAACCAATGTCACTGTGTCACCTTATCCTGCCATTACCTTTTCTCCTGTGGATTGTATCCAGAGACAGCAAATCCGAGATGTCAACCTTTCAATTTCAATAATCTGGTGAGACTTTTCCTAACACACGGAATTATCCAGTTCCATTTCATATGGCACATTCTCCAACAAAATTACAGATCCTAGATATAGGCTAGGGTCTAGTGGACTGAACATGTATACACATGTACATAATTTAGAGGCAACTATATACCTCAAAGTAAAAGTGCTTAATAGTCTTCTATGATTAATTTAGACGTAATAAGCTCAGCAATATAGCAGAATGCCCTAAAGCAGGCACTGTAAATTTTCTAATCAAATAATTACTACTTAGGCCTTGTCATCCTCCTCTCCTACCCCCTACCTCACTTTCTTCAGTCACTCTATCTATTCAACTAACCACACAAAAGAAAGTAAGCTTTATCTCCTAATCTTTTTTTTGACAATATCCACAGTATTATTACTCCTTGATAATCCTTAGAAGGTGTCTCTGTGTCAGACTCTCCCTTTTCATCTCTCCTTCCCTCTCACTTTCTCTCTGTCCTAGCACGTATGACAAAAAAATAACTTAAAGAAAAACATAAAATTACTTTTAAAAAAGAAAAGAGAAGACAAGAAAAAGGAAAAGAAAGAAAAATGACCACTAGGAACAACGGAGTTGTGCAGATACTGAGCCCCAGTGATAACCTTGGCGGCTAGAAAAAAACCATCAGGACTGTGAAGATAGGAAACAAATTACAATAATATTACCAATGCAATGCCTGTGTCACCAGCCTAAGCCATGGAGAGTCTATCAAAGTACAACTATTGAAGTTATCTTAAAATATCTTCACCACTTCTTTGAAACTGCTTTTATCCATACATACCACTTCTTTGAAGTTGTATTTATTATTAGATTCCCTTCAAAGATAGTCTTAGTGGACATATTAATGAAAAATACATGCAATGACATAACAGTTGTAATATTTGCAGCTGAAATGTGAGTTATTTGATAGTCTGTGAATTTTATTTTATGCATTTTTAATTTTTAATTATTTATTTTCCCTTGTTTTATTGTTGTTACAGTTATTATTGTTGTTGTTGTTGAATAGGACAGAGAGAAATGGAGATAGGAGGGGAAAACATAGAGGGGGAGAGAAAAAGAGACACCTGAAGACCTGCTTAACTGCCTGTGAAGTGACTCCCCTGCAGATAGGGAGCCAGGCCTAACCCCTCATTTTATGCATTTTTAAGTCTGGTCTCCAAAAGACTGTGAGTGCCTTTTTAGATTGCCTGGGAATCATACAGAAGATGAGTTGAGGGCCCCTGATTGAGGTGAGATCTAGGACTAACAGGGTTGCTTTCCACATAGGTAGGTTGTGCTGATGAGGGAAGTTAATATGTACAGGTACTCTGAGTAGCTGCTTGAGACACTGCTCCTTAGGACTGTCACTTAATTGCATACCATCATCTCAGGGAAAAAAAGAAAAAAGAAAGAAAGCCTAAGTATTCCTAACACAACTATTTGGAAACTACACATCCTAACTAAAATTCTCCATCTCCCTTAGAGAAAAAAAAAAATTAAAGGGAATTTTGGCACAGTGTCAGTCAGTCTGCGCAGACACTTGAGAAATAACCAGGTGATTGTTGTCTATGCATCTTTTTATAAAGAAATCAGTTTCTTAATCAATTTGCTCAAAGCAAACCCGATTTACCCCACCAACTAGTGACAAAGCCTGCTGGAAAAAGGCAAGATAATAATAAAAAAAATGTATAGAGAAATCATGAAGTGAGTTTGTAATTTATTTCATTTACCCTTTTGTTTTTATAAAATCAAGTTAAGCTCTTTTTTTCCACTCATCTTTGCTGTCATTGTTGAGAAATTTAGTGTTTAACCTAAAATGTTTCGCATGATGAATTATTAAAAATCTTTAACTGCTGGACAACCTTCCTGGGGTATAAGAGTGTTTTGTTTTGTTACTTAAAAAATTACCCTGTGTTTTGCTGTGAGGGGAGACAGCTAATGAAAAATGGCCTAGAATTATTGTGAAACAATTGTCTGTAGTGTAATCAAGTCTGTTTCTGCCCTGCAACTACTCCAGGATATAATGATACATGTATCATTAAGCAGCTGCTATGGATGCCCGAGGAAACTGGTAGAAATTTGTACCTATTGTTTTCCTTTCTCCGGTCTCTCTTCCCCCAGAATCACACATTTCCTCTCCATTCCCTCACGATTTTTTGGAATATGACTATAAAAATTTTGTGATATATGATCATGCATCTTCTTAGATATAAATGTATGCATCTACACACACAAAGACATATGTATACATACATATTTTTTCTTCTTTTTTAAAAGCTACAGTATAGTAAAACAGGGTATTCTTGGAACTTTTTTGTTGCAATTATAGAATGCGAAAAGTGAGCCTTTTAAGACAGTGATTTTTAACACAGGAAGCAATAGCCAAGAGATAGGGTGTGAATAATGTTAATTAGAATAAGCTTCTAAAACAAAGTGACTGTGTCCAATAGATGCCAGATTTTAGGAAGCAAAAGGACTCAAACTTGATTTCTTTCCACTGTTCTCTCTCCTTGCTTGTGCATATGTTCTGGTGTATATGTGTGAGTATGCACACAAATGTGTAGGAGGATATACTTGTGTGTTTGTGGGTTCATGTGTGCCTTCCTGTGTTTTAATATGCTTGTGTGCACTTTTCTTCATATATGGGGTTGTGGGCAGTACTTGTTTGTACATGTGCTGTGTGCAAGTTTGTGTGTAGTTGTGCATACAAGTGCACTTCTAGTCATCAGGCAATTTTTAGTGGGATTCAAACCAACATTCTGTACCATTTTTCTCCAACTCAGAGTCAGAATAACTTGAATTTGTCCCAAACTCTCACTCTTGATAATAAGGTAGCATCAATGGGTTTACAAGAGGTCACTCTTTTTCTGTGATTGCACCAGATGCTGCAAAGTTAAGCTACACGAGGAGGCCAGGGATATAAAATAACTCAATTTGTAGCTGATTTCTCTTTAATAGGATAGAACACAAAATTTATACATAAAATATAAACTTTCCATTAGTGTTTTGTATTTGCCTAAATTTCCAGTGTCATGATAGGTTCAGCATTAATCAGGAATGTTCTACATATCTAAAACATAGCAAAAAAAAGTTTTATTATTGTGCTGTGACATTAATGTAAGCAGATAAATATCTAATCAACTAAAGCAGTAATCTTCATTAAATGGAATAACAAAGTAACATATTTTTAATAGCAACATTAACTTGATACTGCTAAAGATAATTCAATATGGTATTTGTGCTTAAATGTATTGGAAAAAATTAGAACTTGGGGACAGATTTACCTCAGGCATTTTATATTTGTATTATGTATCTGTTGCAAAAGCACACCTATTCTGTGTATATGAGGCCCTTTTCATTTCTTTAATGAATGTCTAAAACAAATGTGATTAGTCTTCCCACCATACAAACAAGTCATTTGAAAACTCTGCAATAATACTCATTGGAGAAAATGTGGAAAATAAGTAGTTTTTAATGATTTACACCTTTCCCAGTGGCTTTCAAATCTCTATATGGACACATGGAAATCCTCACTAGTTACCATTTAGTTGTCAGGCATAATTCAATCTGTAGTGTACATGAAGCAGTGTTTTATTTGCTTTATCTTCTGGTGCACAATTCAATCTTGTCAGTCTCTCCATACAAGTGACAGTATTATAGCATGTTCATCATTCAATATCAAAAAGTGCCACATGAAATACTTTCATTATTGTTCCTTAAGTAATTACATTCAATGGAGTGCTATTCATTCTACTGTGCATTAATTTCTGTCTATTGTGGGGCTATTATCCTCGATCAAGTAAAATAAATACTTTTTTTGTATGTGTGAGTTGGAAAATCAGCTATAAGGCTTTTTTTTTTTTTTTTTTTGGAAACAGAGTGATAAACACACTTTAAATGATTGTCTGAAGACTGAAGACCAAGAAAGTCCAGATAACAGAGGTTAGTTCACTCAGTCAGAGAAAGTAGCAGTCTTCAGGGCAGGTTTAGAGCACATGTACATCACCTGAGCCTCCATTCACTCAAGAATTTTGTAAGCCTCTAGGACAGATCAGGAAACCCAGGAGCCATTAAGTAGCTAATCTTATCGGCTGCATAGCATGCAGATGATAACAGTTCTCATTTTGACAATTTCTCCTACTCAGTCAAGGAAGCACTCATTGCCCTCTTACAAAGAGAATGAGTTTGGAAACACCATCCACTGATATTACACAAGTATCTTTTCATCTTATTTCAAAGTAAACTATATCAGTTTCAAACTCATTACAGCTTTCATTGAAATTTGAGTTACTATTGAGACTCTAAGCAAAGATACATGTGCCCTGCAATTAGAAGACTTATTTTTTAATAGTGATTTAATAATGATTGACAAGATTAAGAGGCCTACAATTCCATAATAAAGGAAAACAACTAGATGTAGAGAGCCTGGAGTATATCTAGGTGGCCACTTCATTGGTTGGGTCTTTTATTTGAATTATTTTATTTTTATTTTATATAATAATTGACTTTATTTTAATGAGACACACAGAGAGAAAAAAAATCACAGAAAAAAAAAAAAAAAACAGAGTTTTGATGATGCTGGAGCTTGAGTCTGGGAAACTGGAGCCTCAGTTATAACAGCCTTTTGCCTAACCATTATGTTTCTCCCCAGCCCCTCTAAGTCAAGTCTGCTAATAAAATTGTTACTTTACCTAGTCAAAAGTTGAAACTGAAGGAAAAAACTTTTGATGGATTTCTGACTCAAAGAACTAGTTTGAGTTACAAATGTACTACTATATGTGAATCAACATTTTGAGAAAAATCAAATCCCAAATCTAGCTCCAAACTGAACTCATTTTAAGAATCAAGGCTCCATAGATATTAATAGGAGAAGGGCTGCTTGGTGGACCCTTGAGTGGCTCCTGGGTGGGAGCTGTGGGTGCACTGAGTTAAACAAACATACTACTGTATGCAAGGACCCTGGTTCAAGCCCCCAGACCCCACCTGCAGGGAATAGGCCTCATTTTCTGTGAAACAGGCCTGCAGCTGTCTTTCTTTCTATCTCCCCTCCCATCTTAATTTCTCTCTATCCCATCAAAAATATTAGTAAGTTTGAACTTTTATTGATGAAACAAAGTTCTGTTAAATATGAATATATATATGATAACTATGGAGAAACATTTTCATTTATCATGTTTCACCATTATGTCCAATTCATAGGAAAAAGCCAGGGCTTAGACTATAATGTAAACATGGGACTAGAGAAAGATCTCGCAAGGTAGGATGTCTGCCATGTGTGTGGCCCAAGTTTGGGCTGTGCTATTGTGTGACAGGGGACTTCTATGGCAAGATGTCCAAGGTGAAGCTTGGGTACTGAGGTGTCTCTTTCTGTTTCTCTCTTTCTGAATTAAAAAAACGTTGGCTCAGAAACAATACAATCGTTTAACATGCAAGTTTCCAGCTCTGTTAAAATAATTTTAAAAATGTAATCATTAACATACTCATACCAATATTTTACCATTATAATTGAACTCAATGATTTACTGAAACAATGAATTTCAATAGATAAGAACAATTGCTGATACATAAAATAATGTAGCCATATATTCCATAAAATCCTTAAATAGTAACAGGATTGGCATATATGCCCTGAACCATGCCTGACCAAATCTTCTCTCTTATACCAAAATCTAGGAACAAACTATAAAAACAGAATAATTAAGGGCAGACTATAATAGTCTCTTTTTTACTCTAACCTACTGAAAGAAGATGGAATGCTGTGTCAAATTAGTTGGAATGCCATTCAGATGTTCATAGAAAGGTCTTAATGCTAAGATACATCAATGTTCAATCTTTTGTGGTTTGTGGGAATGGAAAAACAAACACCAAATAAGTCCTGGTATTTGGACCACAGCAGTAGGGGACATTTAGAAAACTCTCCCAAGGAGGCAATTTGGCAAAGACCAAAAGACTGCAAAGATGCTAGCCTGGGAAGCAGGGATCTACTCTGGCAAAGATGTCATCAGAAAGGCTTTACTCCCATTATAGAATTCAGTGCACGTGGTTAAAAATGAAAAACTGTATTTGTAGACAAATGGTACATTTCAGAGAAATTACATCTACTATAGCTATGCAAGAGTTTCAATCTAACTCACCTAAGAAATCATGAATTTTAGTACTTTTTCACACAATCAATAAAAATTGTAGGAAGTGAAACTTGGGACTGCATATTAATCTTGCGTATAGCTCCTTGCTAGATTTCAACAGCAACTATTCATCTTGTTGAGCTTATAGAAGTGATTTGTTTCATCTGTACACTCCATGCACAGCTAAATATAAAATCAACTTCTATTTAGCAAAGTGGACTAACAGCGTGGGGCCTATCAGGATAGCCTGCAACCTTGGTGTTACACTGCAAATGCCACAACATGTCAGCACAGAGGCCAAGCCTAGACTGTTGCTTAATAATGAAGCCTTATTGATAGGTTGACTAATAGGAATTTTCCGTCTCCAGCTGCTGCAGACCTGACCTTGATCTCTTTTCCAAATGTTGTAACAAATATTCAACTATGTTGAAGTTCCTCAATTACTTAATCTATTTGAAACTAAGTTAAAATTATCCATTCAGCAAAGGACTCATTTTCTCTCATTCAGCTAAATGAGTGTAAATGGACTTCACCTTTTACAGAAAGGGAATGCTGCTGTGGAACGTGGCTTACATGGACCCTGGATGAGGAAGAAAATAGGTTGTAATGTTGGATGCCTCCATAAAAGAGTCTGCTTAATGTGATGGAGACTTTTTTTTCCCCACTTTCAAGCCCTGGAGCAATAACAGAGAGGAACAGTAGATCACAACTATTGTTTCTTCACTTAACCCTGTCTCTCAAATTCTCTGATGGCACACTCACATATAGTACACACACACACACACACACACACACACACACACACACACCCATAGAAACGGCAGCATTCAACCAGACATCAAGTATAAGAGACAAGCTTGATGGCAAAGAAAAGAAGAAATAAATAAAAGAAGGAAGAGAAGAAGGAAGGAAGGAAGGAAGGAAGGAAGGAAGGAAGGAAGGAAGGAAGGAAGGAAGGAAGGAAAAAGAAAAGGAGAATGGACATGGGAGTAACATACACAACCTGTCATAAAATGATTGCTCAAAGAAGAAAGCACAATCATAGCCCAACAAAGAGATGAAATACATGTATGACAGAAGTGTTAATATAAATACTAAGACTTCAAAGGACCAAAAGTTGAGTAGAAGGGTGAATGTGATCAGAGTACAGGATGATAGCAACTTTGGAAAATGCTAATAATTGTCAGAAATTTTCCGAAGTGTAACTACCGCTATGATAAAAAAATAAAATGACCTTGGGGCTTGTCCATAGTCTATAGGGAAATAGTCATGGGCCATAGAAAAACAGATGCTCCAAGCACATCAGAAAAAGAGCAGTGCTCGCTAATATTTTAGGAGACTTAAAAATTTACGTATATTTCAGATCCAAACAACAACCTTATAAAGTAGAATCATGATTATCATTCTTTAGTTTTTCTCTTTACTAGGGATATAATGGTCCATTCTTTCTTATATATACAAAACAAATTATTTAATAGAAATATAACACACAAGATGGGAAAAGAAATAACCCAACAATATGGCCATCCAAAAGTAGAGATTCTTCTCCTACTAAACTGCTGAGTGCATCTTATTTCTTCAGATAGAACCACCAACTTTGACAGAACTTGCTCTCATTCAGTAGTTGTTGTTGGCAATGCACCTGAGAAACAGATCAGGTTGGGACTATCTTTGATGGAGTACAGAAACTCCTTTCTACAATGAAGACCAAAAAATCTTGAAGTGTGATTTCTGGACTAGGAATATGAGCATCTCCTGGGAACTTCTAGAAAAGCAAATTCTCAGGTCCTACTTCTAACCTAGTAAGTCAAAAATCTTTGGGAGTGGGACTCAGCAATATGCATTTCTCAATCCCTCAGGGAGAATCAGATGGAGTCTCAAATTAGAGAATACTGAACTTGTTCAACTTAATGTCACTTGACAAGAATAAAATAGAAGAAAAGGGTGAGCAGGATTGTAAAAAAAAAAAAAAAAAAGTTAAGAATGACTGGCTGGAAATGCAGATGTCAGTATACATGGATGCCAGAGGGTACAAAAAAACAAAAGGGAGGTACAGGCCATCAAGTAAAAACACCCCTCCCCCTTTGAATGTAAGTGGACCTCAGTAGTAGTCAATTTATATCCGTAGCATTCTTGATTAAAGTGTATATACTTTGATGAAAGGGGAAAAAAAGAGAAGGAAGGAAGAAAAAAATGATAGAAGTTTTCATAACCATGCCTTTATCTCATGATCCTCTCTTGCATTTGATAAGGGGGTAGGTATTTGGTTTGAACATTGCACTAGACCAATTCAAGTTATACTTCACAGAAATCACAAGGTTGGATTGGAAACAAAGAAATAGCAGGTGTTTTTTCTGCTCTCTTGAACTAAGAGGACTAGTAAACTTGATACTCATGATACCACTAGGCTGATGGTGTGTGTCAAGAAACAACTAAGGAAACAACTATATATGGTGAGAGGAAAGGAAGTCCATGCATATTTAGAAGTACATACTTCAGCAGCCATATGGTTCCTGCTACTGCTTCCAGTTCTTCCCTTAATTTCTGAGAGTTATGCTTGTAGACTTCTAGCATTTTCTCTACTTGTACTTATTAGACTACTTTTCTACTGCTGAATGCGAAAGCATTCTTGTTATATTTTATATGGGAGCCAAATTGCTAAAATTGTATGCCTGTCTTAATATTCATTTAAAAAATCTTGTGGAAGCCTGTGTTGATGAAGTAATGAAAGGCCCACATCATTTGACACACAAAAAGAAAAAGTCCAAGCACCTACAATGATGCTGAGTTTTCCATCAGTCTTAAAAGCAGCAGCTGTAAAAAGGAAGAAAGAGTTAAGTTCTAACAACTTTTCTCCATCTCTTATTCATGTGAGTTGAAAATAGCCTAAGTTAATAATAAAGCTTCCAACTTTCCATTTCTTCAGCAGAACGTGAATGCACCTGGAACTCTCTTTCAAGTTAATAGGAGCCCAGAATGGAAGCTGGCTTTACAAAGCGACACAAAAGCTGGCACCCCTCACAAATGCTTGCCTTGTGTGAGCCCTTGAAAGGAAGGGGAGCTAGCAAGAACAAGGTGTTAATGCTTAATGTTCAATTTCCTTTGCTTGTAGATTCAAACTTTATCCACATGGCCCCATTAAATGCTTTATTCAAATTTCTCTGAAATAGAAATGGCATGATCTTTAATTATCTTATGGAAAAACCTGTATAAAACCCAAGCAAATTATATTTCTGACATGAAGATAATGAAGTAGGAAGGTCAAAAGTAGCATTTTTTAACTCAACATATATATAGGAAAGTGTATCCTAAAAGCTTTTTTCCTTGTCATTCTTATAAAAGCCTTTGATGCTTTTCTGTCTTTGGAAGCTTGATACACTGTCATTTAACAGTGGTAGCTAATGGTTTCTCATCCCATCTACAATGGTCTTCTATTTCATAGAATTGCAAAGTGTTCTTGTGGGGGAGAATTGTTAGTTTCACGATTCCAAAAACAGGTGGAGTTTAGGAACATCTGAATTTTGAAACATTCTAAAGATTTGAAATGTTTTCCTATAATTATCTCTTTAGTTATTATTCATTCGATCTATTTTTGTGAAGTCTTTGTTAAACACCTATTCCATTCCATTGATTGAGTAATTAATCTGTTTATGTCCAGGAAGGGATAATAATAAAAGAGAACTGAAAGTTTAAAAATCACTTGTGGCAGTATTGAAAATACATCATGGAGATATTGTCCTTGGGGATTACAATTGCATGATAGTATATATTTTTTTCTGTCAAATCTTTGCTGTCTTTTTGAGAATCTGGGTCTTCTATACTTTGGTTCACTTTGGAGTATTTGACCAATAATTTATGTTTGATAAGTAATATTCTTTGTATGTATTTTGCAAAGACAGAGACAGAAAGGCAGAGAGAGAGAGTGAAAGAGACCATAGCACTGAAATTTCTTTCAGTGAAGTCTAGGCCAGGTTTGAATCTGCATTTTGAACATGGCAAAGCAACACATTATGTTGACTGGTAAATATTCTTAAGAAAATGAACGTCAATGAACAGAAAAAAAATTGAGTTGGTAGTCAGGCCCAGTTTTTGTTTAAGTTGATGATAGTGGTCAGCCATCAAAGAAAAAGAAATGGACAAAGATAATAGAGTATATTGTTGAGAATGATGGGGATATAGCAAGTGAAATAGCTGGTAGCTCTGGGGAACCTCTGAAAAAGTAAAAAGATTTTGCTTTCTTTTTGTGCAGGGAGAAAACATGCTTGGAATGATTTATGCAGTTCAGTGTATATATTTCCAGGCACTATCAACTTACCCAAAGATTAAGAGAAAGTTAAGTGTTATTCACGTTAGCATGACTCAGATAAACTATGAGACGTAAATGCATTTTACACTTAACACAGTCTCTTTGGAAATTTTACTTAACCTATGACATCCTTGAACATTCTCACACTGCCTTTCTCCCTCTCCCACTCCCACTCTTACTCTTTACCCCTCACACACATGCAAACTATACCTATCCATCTAATATGGTCAGTAATGAAAAGTTTGAGGGGTTTAATGCCATTGTCAATGGAGTATATTGGGAAACTCAATTTGACTAAACACCACTAAAAGGAACTGAAAAGAAATAAAACTAGGTAAAAGAACATGCATGCAATTATTCAGTAATCTGGCTGTGAGATATAACAATGATTATAGCAATGGAAGCTTTTGCAGGTTTATATTAAAATACTGAAGGAGGTTGAAGAAAGTTAAAATTACTTAGCAGCTTTTAAACCTGCTTTTTTCAGCCTTGGGAACCCTTGAGAATATTACAGGCTCCTGTACATTTTCTAGCAAGAAAAAAAAATATATTATGTCCCACCCCCTTTCAGAGCATTGACTTTGACTTGGCGACCTGTCTAGGAAAATGACAAGGTGCTCTGTTCACTGAAATAACATTTTTGAAAGTTGTCATGAAAGAGTAGAACTTTTTTTAATGTAAAATGAATAGATCCTCCTTAGATTCCATGGGCATTTCCTTTTTTAATATTGCATTTATCCGTTTATTAGATAAAGAGAGAAATTGAGAAGTAAGGGGTAGATAGATGACAGATGATGATGAAGATAAATGATAGATAGATAGATGATAGATAAATAATAGATAGATAGATAGATAGATAGATAGATAGATAGATAGATAGATAGATATTTGCAGTACTACTGCAGTACCACTTCACCACTTTTGAAGATTTCTTCCTGCAAGAGGGAACTGGGGGCTTGACCCCAGGCCCTTGTGCGTTATAACAGATGTGCTCAAGCTGATGAGCCACTGTCAGGCCATTCACATCTGTTTCTTTAACAAACTCTGTCAGAGGGCAAGAGGAAGCTGCTGCCATTCTATTTCTCAAAGTAGCACAAGGTGTTTTAGGCTACTGGATGATTTCATCAAATTATTGTAATCTAGACTATAAGTTGATGGTTCCCTTAGACACTCAAGAGATTTTAGGTGATGTCTCACCTCTGGACTCAGAATTCTCCAGCTATACTAACTGGCTTATATAACTTCTTTAAAGCTTCCAGATGTGACCCTGGCTAAGTGACATTCCAGTTATCTTCAGTGGGATAAACTTTAAACTTACTGTGAAATTTAAATATTATTTATTTTGTTAAATTTAGTAACTTATTCATCTATTTATTTTGAAGTGCCTTGGTCTTACATATATAGACTTAATCTCTCTAAAGCTATCTTTTTAATTCTTTTTTTTTTTTTATTCCATAGAGAGGGAGACACAGAGAGAGGGCAGACACTGCACCAAAGCAATTTCCCATAATGTTGCAGCATTCCTATGATGTACCAAGATCTGAATCCAGATCACATTTGTGACAAGGCATATACTCTATCCTTTGAGCTGCCTTCCAGCCTCTCAGTATGACCCTTAAACTTTAAATAAATCAAGCAGGTTGAAGGAAAATAGGAAAAGGGAGAACTAGGCAGACATCAACTTGATTTCGCATAAAGATGAGACAACTGTCCTTGAAGTTAGAGCTAATTAAGCCTTCCATATCTGCAATCTTTTCTTCTTACCATCATACTTTGCGTGAGTTTCTTAGAAATCATTTCTGCTGAAAAGCATGAAGTCATGTAAACCAAAGCCACGGTGATGTTATTCCAACATATGACAGCTGCTTGGCTTTTTGGTGAAGAATGGTTGATATAATTAGGATCCATTCTTAGTTATTGGCATGCCAGACCAGGGGCAGAGGGCACTTTTCAGAGTGGGGAGAGGAAAAGCCACAGGCAACTATTAGAAGAGACTATTATACAATTTTGAGCTAACATATGGAATCAATAGCTAACATGAGCAGCTGTACTCGACTGTGGAAAAGCCTGAAATAGTGGAGTCACACTGTAACCAATAAAACAAATTATTGACTGACAGAGAAGGCATGTGTGTGAAGAGGGCCTCTGAAGCAGGATTAAGAGCTGCATTTACTCTCAAGAAACAGAGTAAGGAAACAAACTGTGTCATGATTTCTTTTTGATTGACAGTGGAAACAGAAGAGCTCATGCTGTGGAGAAGGTGTGGAGCTGTGGCATGTGGTTCATGTTGGTCCCCAAGATCCCCAGCAGGGAGAACACTTCCCCTGCCCAAAATCAGACTTAAACTTATTGAGGCTTTGCTTACATGCCAGGCATCCCAGACTTCGTCTACTATGCACAAGAGCTTCTAAGATGTTATGAAATATCCTAATGTTAAACATAATGGGAAAAAAGAAGTTGTGATAAAGAATGGAAATATATATATATATATATATATATATGTTTTTTTAAAAAAGAGTTCAGACTTGACACACGGTAGTACAGGAAGAAAAATGCTCTTATTGGTGCTGCCAAAATAATACACTAGTCTTATGTGTTTTACTTATTCACACAAACATTCATTTGGTAATAAAGTGGTTTATATTCTATTTCTTATGTGTTTGTTGCCTACTAATGTATAGTATAATACCAAAAATAGCTTACTAAATCCCTTCATTTTACCATCTATAAAATAGAAATAATACCTCTAAATTATTGGGTAAATGTACTAATGCAGCAAGTAGAAATATAGAAAGCTTCAAAAGTATTTTAAATGCCTTCAATGACTAGGAGTGTGTGTTCTGTGACTTCATAGGGTACTATGCCTTCTTAGAGAGACTCCTAAGTTCTCTAGCTGAGAACTCTTGTTCAAGTGAGAAGTACATTTTCTTTCTTTTTTTAAAAAAACAAAACTGATACTTTGCTCAACTAAGCAGAAAATGCTACACTTGCTTTTAAAAACTCAGTGACACACAGGGCTACACATAGTATGAAACATAAGGATCTGGGTTTGAGCCTCTGGCTAGCCACCCACGGGGTGGGGGAGGGGGTCTCTACGAAAATGGTGAAGCAGTTCTACAGGCGTCTATCTTTCTCTCCCCCTCTCTACATTCTCCTCCCCTCTTAATTTCTCTCTATTCTATTCAACACCACAAAAAAAAAAAAAAAATGGAAACAATGGCCATCAGGAGTAGTGGATACATAGTGCAGGCCTCAGCGATAGCACTAAAGGCAATAAATAAATAAATAAATGCTCTGTAGGAGTCTGAGGATGTAATCATATCTATGTGTGAGGACACCTTGATCTCACCAACAATTTTCTATTGATTTCTTGCCCAGAGCTATCAGCAAAGGATCTCATAAGTCCCAAAATCCTAAATACCAGCAAATCAGTAATCAGGCTGTTAAAAAATAAATAATTGAATCTCTCCTTTCCTCTGTCCATTCAGCAAGTTTGTTTGCATTTAATTTCTCTTCATTGCCCATGTCTGAGGCTAGAGCACAGAACATCTACGTAATTTCACAGCAAAGTAAAATATAGCCATCAAGCTACAAATCAGAAGAAGTTGAAGTCACAATCAAAATCCTAATCAGCGGCACTAGATTCTTATTGTCCTAGAAACACATTATGTATGGTTTTGGGGGCCTCTGTAAAATGCTAGATGTGGTCCAGCTTTGCTGTTACAGGTAAGAATGCTTATTTTAATTTTCACAAGATATTACCCTTTGTTATGCAACATATTTTTGTTGCTGTCTAGGAAAATGAGCACACCAGAACAGAAGGTTGTGCTGATGTGGATGTTGTCCTGGTAATTTGGAACAAAACTGTCCAGATGATTTTCCAAGGATGTAATAATAATAGATCCACAAAAGGCCTATGCCATATTTTTCATTTCTCTCTTTGATATGTGATAGATTATTGTTATTATCATTAATATCTTATAATGGAGAGTGAGATACAGAGAAAGTTAAGTCTGAATAGTTATTTGCTCTCCATATGGGCATTTTTCATTGAGTTTTCAAGACCCACTAAAGACAATGCATGCCCCTAGACAATTTCATGACATTTCTGTTGATATTCTGTTCATTTTGGAAACACACACACACACACACACACACATAATATAAGTGTAAGAAATTGTTTTTCAACTATAAAAATATTAGAGTTATAGATCTGTTCAGGGGAAGCTCTAAAAGGAGCCAGGATTGTCTGAGACTATAGCAATATTGTTTTGTTTCTATCATTGCTTCCCCTCTGAGCAGGGAAGAGTTTTAAGGTAGTACCGAGGAAGTAGTAGTAAGAGTTTCCAAATGCACATGGGGAACACTATTTACCATAAGAGGAGCTTTATAAAGGTAACCATACCTGTAAAACAAAAGCCAAGCCCAGTAGAAAAGCAGATCATCTCAATGGACCAATGAAAAATTAGCTCCAGGTGGATGTTTGTCACTATAAAAGATAAAAATGCACATGGAGGGGGGTCGAGTGTTGGCACACCCAGTTAAGTGCACATATTACCAAACACAAGGTCCTGGGTTCCAGCCCCTGCTCCCCACCTGCAAAGGGAGGCTCATGGATAGTGAAGCAGGACTTCAGGTGTCTGTCTCTATCACCCCATGCCCTCTCAATTTCTCTCTGTTCTGTTGAATAAAATGAGAATAAACAAAAAAGGGAGGGGGAAGGGAATGGCTACCTGGAATGGTGGATTTGTATTACAGGCACCTATCCTCAGAAAGAAACCTGGTGGTAAGAAAAATAAAAAGTAAAATAAAAAAGGATGCACACGGAGGGGCCATTACTCATTGCCCTTGCATAACTACTACATGAGCTGTCTTTGCACTGTAAATCCGTTTCTGCATACCTCCTACTTTGCTTTTTTGAAATAAATTTTACACTTCCTTCTGTAACAGATTGACTATATGTGTCTCCCCAGATTCATAGTTTGAATCTTCACCACCAATCTTAGAAAACTGGGCTTTCTGAGAGTTGATTTGACCCTGATGATAGTGCCCTCAGGAATGGAATCAGTACCCTTAAATAAGGAGTTCAGAGAGCCTCTTGCTCCTTTCCCCCATGTGAATTTACAGTGCAAATATGAGATCTATCAACCAGAAAGAGATTCTCAGCATACAGAGTCTATACCAGTGCCTTGCCCTTGCATAGCCAGCTTCCAGATCTGTGAAAAATTAATTTCTTCTTTTATACATATCCTAAGTGATGGTATTCTAAACCATATGGTATTATGTAAGCTAAAACTAGCCCACCTAGTATGTTATAGTGCACACTATGCTAGTTAATTCATCTATAAAATAAATTGAGATCAGGATACTACCAGAAAGATCGCTATGCCATGAACTAAATTCAATAACGAAAAATACAAAATCATTCCCTCTCTAAGTTGATGGAGTGCCTCTCCTTCTCTGTTTGTAAGTCACACTGTCTATATATCTGAATGAAAAAATAGTAAATACTCTGAGTAGTAAAATAACACATGTATCAGGTCCCTGTGATTCCAGGAATAAAATAAAAGTAATTTGCACATTCATAATATTTACATACAAACATAGCACACTATTCTTCTAGAGGCATTAGGAAAAATACTAAAACTACAAGAACAGTGAACATTGATATCAGTAATACTTTGCTGTCTAACTTATATCAACAGTAACTATAAAGTAGATCCTGTTGTTAAAAATTCGGCTGCTCCAGCTGGCCAGGCTAGCTTCACGGGCAGATAACAGAGACGACCAGAGACAACGGCTGGGCAGGGAAGCTGTATTTCTTTATTCAGGAACAACGATTCAAAAACTAAACCAAACTAATCACCAAACAGAACTCTGCTGCCTCTTTGCCACGGCGCAAGCACTCTCTCTTACTCTGGAACTCCCGAACTCTGGAACTCAGGAACTCTGGCTTCTCTCCGGGTTCCTTGGGGTGGGGCCAAGCGGGCCCGCGAAACTAACTGGACTGATCCAATTCTCTTGGCGGGGGAGAACTAGAACAACCCAATGTAAAGCATACAACAAGATCCTATAAGGTGATCCTTGAATCTTCCTTATCCAAGGCAACTGGAAAGATTTTTATGATATTCACTATAACATTCTTTAATTGAAAATTTCAAGTTATCCAGAACTTTCAAATGTGCTATAATGTTGTCCTTTTCTGAGGAATTTCTGTAATGGAGTTCAATGCATCCTAAGTACTTTGTGAAACAGGACACCTAGTTACTATGAAAAACTATTGTACTACTTACTGATCAAAGACAGATTACACACATGTCCTTTGTTTCACTCAAGAAATTGGTGCATATGTGATGATACAGTTACAAATATGGATGAAGTGCAGGTCAATGATCTATAAAACTCAAAAATTAGTGGTTAAAATGTATGGAAACTTATAATTACTATGCCTGATATCAATCTGTGTGTGGGTTCTACAAGTGTGCAATATTGAATGGTAGGGACTGCACATTTCATAAAAAAAAAAAATCCCTCCAGGGTTCTCTTGGGATCTCACTGCCTGGCTCCTTCATTTATTTATTATTATTTTTTTTATTAAAAACCCTTACAGTCACTAACTTAATAAAAATAGTTGAATATTTTGAAATAAAATTATCTGTGCCTGAACTATTCCCTCCCCCAAATAGTTTATTATTCATAGACTTTTCAATTGTCAGGGGCCAGGCAGTGATTCAGCCTGATTGAGTGAACACAGTACCATTCTCAAGGACCCTTGTTCAAGCCGCCCAGTTTCCACCTATATATTGGGAGGGGGGTTGATGAATAGTGAAGTAGTGCTTCAAGTGCTTTCTTTCTCGCTCCCACTGTATCTCCCTTACCTCTCTCAGTGTATCTTTGTCCTATCAAATATAAGAAAAAATATGAAAAGAATATTCTCCATAGAAGAGATCCAAAAGGCCAATAAATATATGAAAATATGTTCCAAGTGATTGATTGTCAGAGAAATGCAAATAAAGAAAACAATGAGATACCACTACACTCCTATGAAAATGTCTTAGAAAAGATAGCAGCAACAAATGCTGGAGAGGTTGTGAGGACAAAGGAATCCTCCTGCACTGCTGATGGGAAAGTGGATTAGTCCAATCCCTGTGGAGAGTACTGGAGAACTCTCAGAAAGTGAGAAGTGGACCTACCCAATGACCTTTCAATTTCTCTCCTGGAGGTGTATCTTAAGGAACCAAACACATCTATCCAAAAAGATCTGTGTATACCTATGTTTATAGCAGCACAATTTGTAACAGCCAAAACCTGTAAGCAACCCAGGTATCCAACAACAGATGAGTGGCTGAGTAAGTTGTGGTATATATACACAATGGAATACTACTTAGCTACTAAAAATAGTGACTTCACTTTCTTTACCCTGTCTTGAATGTAGCCTGAAGACATCATGTTAAGTGTGATAAGTTAGAAAAAGAAGGATAAATATAGGATGATCTCACTCATAGACAGAAACTGAAAAGCAAGAAAACACTAAACAGAACTTGGACTGTAGTTGGTATACTGTACCAAAGTAAAAGACTCTGGGGCAGGGGGGAGGGCTTAGATCCTGGAAGATCTTGGCAAAGGAGGACCTAGTGGGGATTGTATTGTTATGTGGAAATGTAATACATGCACAAACTATTATATTTTACTGTCTACTGTAAACCATTAGTCCCCCAATAAAGAAATTTAAAAATTAATAAAAATAAAAAATTATATAGAAAAATAAAATTAAAAAGAATGAAATTTTAATTGCCTAGTTTCATGACCATAGATTTTTTTTTCCTTTTACACTATTTTAGATGTATTGTTTATTCAAAAAAGAACCCCTAATAAGTATGTGGTATATATGAGTCATACAAATGTTTTACTTAGTCTAATTTATTCACTTTGTTTCATCTTTGTCAAATCTCCATTTAGATGGAGACTTAATCTGAGTATTTTTAGAATTCAACTCAATACATTAAGCAGACACTGAGTACCAACTATGTTCAAGTCTCTATGTTTGGGACCACCAAGATAGCTCACCCAGGAGGGTATCTATACTGGCATGTTTATTACTGAGGTTTGAACTCCAATCCTCCACTACGTTGACAAAAAATTCAGTACTGTGAAGTCTTTCCCTCTCTCCCTTAATCTAATTTAATTTTTAAAATTCCATTCATTTATTTTTGATAGAACAGAGAGAAATTGAGAGAGATGGAGAGAGAGATACCTGCAGCACTGCATCACTACTCATTAAGCTTTTTCCCTGCAGGTGAGGAGTAAGGACTTGAACACAAGGTCCTTGCATATGGTAATGTGTGTGCTCAACTGAGTGCAACACCAAATGGTCTCCTTCCTCTGTCTTTATGGCTCTGTCTTTCTATCTGAAAAACTTGGACTGGAGAGGGGGAAGTCACAATGACAAAAACAAAGCAAGTAAATAAAATCCTCCATGTTCAAAAATTGACTGGTGGATTAATACATAAAGACTTTGTTTTGGGGTCTCAGGCAGTGTAGGGAAATTGTGAGGAGCCTCACAAAGCATTAAGCAGCTCCCCCTGCTCCACCCTGCATTCCTGATACTATGGCATATCTATGTAATCATTATTTTGCCTGAAAGATCCCCACCCATTCCATTCCTTTGATCTATCTTCTTTCTACCCTCCCTGCCTCCAGGGTAATGTTAATCTCATCAGTTAAAACCCTCGCAACAGTTGCTAAGGAAGTTCCTACCATTTTTCTTTTCTTCACCCCTTTCCTAGCCATTTCCTTTTCTGACTTGCCACTTCTGGGTCTGTCTTTCAAAAGCCATGACTCTCTATCAATAGAGATATACTGCATTGTTTTGCCACATGTTTGGTTCCTGAGTCATCTCTTTCACGTCACTGAGTGAGTAGTAGCCCAGGCTGGCTCTGGTCGAATTCTCTCCAGCCCAGAGAGTACGTGCCATGGGAGAGGCACCCCCACGCTAGCCCAGCAAGGCAGTAACACACCTCATTTAGTGCACACATTACAGAGTACGAGGACACAGGTTCAAGCCCTTAGTCCCCACCTGCAGGGGGGAAGCCTCAGAAGTGGTGAAGCAGGGTTGCAAGTGTCTCTCTATCTCCCCTGCTCTCAATTTCACTATCTCTCTCCTGTAATAAATAAAAATATTAAAAATGACTTTCTGTTTTCAAGATTTCTTTAAACTAGATGATAATTGATACATTTCCATAGCATTACAGTTAAAGATTAGTGACTGAACAAATATGATTATATTATCATCTTTTGAAATTCCACAAAAAACATAATATGGGGATGTTTGTGTACAGACAGATAGATTAGGAAGTAAGAAGAATAAAAGAAAATAAGTGGGAGCTAAAATCAGATGATGAGTAATTTGACTTAACTTGATCCAAACTAGCAATAAGACAAGTTGAGAACTGGTTGGATTTTAGTGTGAAGTACCTTTGGAGGAAGTTGGGATGATCTATTTTTATTTTTATTTATTTTTTTAATTAACTGACTATTCTTCACACACTCATTCCATATCCAAGCACCACTCTCTCTCCTCAATTTTGCTAGACTTTTCTCCCAGATGCTAATGTAACAAAATGTTGGTGACTGGTACTGAGAGTTGAGGTTAGACCTCCACCTGAGTGACAATGGCATAGTTAGCAGTGGAGTTGGTGGTGTCCAGGAGAAAGTATGGAGGATGGAGCCATGAGGATGTAGTCATCCCATGAGGCTGTATCTGAACTGAAGAGTCAAAACACCAGAGAGCAAGTTTCAAAGCTAGCAGTTCTACCCTATGAGTACAACTTCCAAATTGCATTCCCATATTTAAAGGTATTTTAAAAATTAACATTCAGCAAGGAGTAGAGGAGAATCACTGGCAGAAATGTTGAAGACTAAACAATCCCTGAAGTAATAGTATATTGTGGAACAGAGCATATGCAAGCAGAAGAAATCTTTCCCCAGTGCTACTGCTAATATCTTCAGAAAGAGTTTAAAAGAAAAAAAATCAACTACAACAAAAGGAATCAAGAAAAGAATAACAAATAAAAAGGTTTCAGAAAGTTTTCATGTCTATATAAACTAATTAGAAGAATAAATGCAACAAAATGGCTATAGTGTCTTGCAAAGTGGAAAAAAGAGATGAAAAATAGGAACATGAGAAAGAACAACTATCTGAGAACCATCTCTGGAAAATCAATACCCCCAAATAGAGCTTAAAAACATAAGGGAAAGAAAAAGATAGATGGCAAGTAATTAGCAATAAATTATTAATTAATTCAAAAATTATGTTAATATAAACAATTAAATTATATTTTGAAGATGTGAATATCACAAATAGTCAGATTTAAAAAAGAGCCTACAAAGGTCACAGCAGGAAGACTAAAAGGAGAAATGATTTGCTGCATTATAACTGTGGAGGAAAATTAACTGTCAAAATATTTCATATAGGGAAAAGTAAAAGGTTATACAGAATGGATAAGAAATAAAAATAAAAAATATAGAAATGACCCTGTAATTCTCTGGCACTCTATTTAGAAGCTAGAAACCAATAGGACACCACTGTTTTCAAAGTCCTAAAATGGTTTCCAATCTAAAGTATTTTTTAAATTTTTTATTTATTATATAAAGACAAGATAAAGATAGAGAAGAAGTAAAAGAGATACACCTGCTTCCCTATCTCCTACCCCATTTTCCTCCACCCTCACCCCTTACAGTGGAGACAATGTTTGGACCTGGGTCCTTGTGCACTTTACCTTGTGTGCTCATCTAATGCATCACTGCCCAGACCTCCAAACTGAAATTCTACATTCAGAATAAATGAGAACTATTTTTATGTGTAGTATATGCAAGACTTGTCTACCATGGCCCCTTCCTGAAGGAAGTACAAGTGCGTGTACTTTACCCAAGCAGAGGGATGAGATGGGATTAGGACGACTGAAGGGGAAGGTCAGAGCATGAGGCAGGCAAGCATTGGGCAGCCTACTCCCTATTGAGTCTGTAAATCTGGGGGAACCAAGTATCCACCATTTTTACTCCTGGACTTCTCTTTCATTTTCCTCTATGGACTATCTGACGTGTGTGTGTGTGTGTGTGTGTGTGTGTGTGTGTGTGTGTATGTGTCCATAGACTATCAGTGTGTTTGTGTGACATCTCTTTCCTTCCAACAGAGAAGAATGAAAACACACCACTGTCATGTATTGAGGATAAAAGGAACTCAGTCCTTTATTGAGTAAATTGTTCACATCAAAGATCCTAATACATTCTTCTTTTTTCATAAATTCTCATTTAGTTCTCTTCATTATTTTATTAGGAAAATGTATCTTGCTAAGTATGATCATTTTCTGATTTAACACTGAAATTATATCTCAGCCTATCATGTGCTTAATATCAAAAAATTTCCTTTTATGAGAAAAATTTATCTCTCTCTCTCACACACACACATACACACACGTTTCTTTAATGAGAGGGCTGTTTATGTATTTAATGTAAAAGGAATTTTATAGTTTGATCAGTTCTTTTGCTGTTATATTTCACATCCATCTTGTTTTCAAGAATAAAGTCCCTGCTATGTATTCCAAAACAAGCACTTCACAGTAGCTTTATTTTTACATTTTTTTCTTATTTGATGAAAATATTATAAAACTACATCATGCTCAGTACTGTATATGTGTCTCTGGTACCTTTCCTTCCCTTTTAATTTTTTCCACAGCCTACCTCAGGATATTGCAGATGAAAATTTAATAACAATATACAAAAGCCAATGTGTTTCTTAAGGAAATTTAATCTATCTGTTCTGATTCATTTCCATTTAAATCATCAAAATGTTGCTTCATAGGAGCCATTTGAAATCTAAGGAGACTCCTATGCCATTTAAGCTTTATTTTATTTTTATTGGAAGGTGCACTCTCTGTTGCCTAATATAAATGTATCCTGAAGTTTGGGGGCACGTCCTTTTCCATTGCCCAAATACATTCTGAACTGCGGATACTCCTGGTATCTTGAGGAGTCCCAGAGCCATCAAACACATACCAACTTAACTGGGGTGCACTTTTACCTCATTTGGTGAATAATGCCTCTTGCAAATATAGGAACAAGACTTAATTGTGAACTCCATCTTCATTTGAAAGATACTTGAACATGGATACATAATGCTTTCTCTGATAAGCAGTTGCTATCTTTTCATCCCTTTACCTGTACTAGGCAAACAACTGCTGGCCTCTGAGCTACCCAGGGGTTTCTTATGCCTTCTAGATTGTGTAACAGAGAATAAGAAGAACTGCAGGTGCTATCCAGTTGTCCCAGTCCTTAAGTTGCTGATCTTAGAACTCAGCTGGTGAGTTATCTCACTTGAATAATATATAGCTTTGGCATATTCACAACAGAGGTATAAACCCAGCCCTCACCACAATGAAAGAGACTTCAGTGCTGTGATATCTCTCTGAGTATGTTTCTCTTTTTATCTCTCCCACTACCTTTCTCTCTACCTTTAACCCTACCCCTACCTCTCTTTTTTTGTCTAAGAGAAAGAGAAAAGAGAGAGAGAGAGAGAGAGAAAGCAAGCAACCCATTACTCTGTCCTTCCTCCTCCTCCTTATCCTCCACCAGGTCAAGACTTAGTGATGGATTAGATCTCTCTAAAGCTATTTATACATAAAACAAAATCAGAACTGCATGCCCACTCTAGTATATGGGAGTCTACTCTGGATACAGTGACATTTCAAACACAGAAATTAAAAGGAATCATCACCAGCCAGAACATTGTATTATTCCCTGCTGTTTTTTCCTACTAGTAAAAGATCTGTACACTCCCTTACTATTGTATCTGTCTCCGTTTAGGTATTTATTTATTTATTTATTTGATAATAGAGACACCAGAGGATGGTGTCAGTATGTGCAGTGCCAGGAATCAAACCAGGGCCTTACCCATTCATGTCTTTCTTTTGTTTTGCTGAGCCACCCCCCACAAGCCACTAGAATCATTTCATTTTATTGTTTATTTATTTTTTGTTTGTTTTTTATGCCACCAGAATAATTGATGGGACTCAGTGCCTGGATGACAAATCCTCTGCCCCAGGCAGCCTTTCCCCCCCCCTTCTTTTTTATTTTCTTTCTTTTTTTTGATAGGACAGAGAGAAATTGAAGAGGAATGAGAAGCTGGACTGAGAGAAAAAGATACCTGCAGCATTGCTTCACTTCTTGTGAAGCCTCTATCCTGCAGCTAGGAACTGAGGACTTGAACCCAGATCTTCGCACATCAAAACATGTGCAGTTTACTGACTGCATCACTACCCAGACTGAGTTTTTCTCATTTTAAATAGCTTTATAATGCTAGTCTGTGTTTTTTTTTCATTAAAGTATCTATATGTGTTAATACCCTGTAATTTAAGAGAATCTGAAAACAGTTTCTTCTATAAACTGAGCTAGTCAGCAGTATATTTACTAAATAATCCTATCAAGTAGTACTTTCAATTTGTGACATAAAGTGGCATTTGAGGAGTCAGAAATATCATATCATCAAATTATTATCTTTAGCCAAATAGAACTTTATTAAATTTTAATTCTATGAGACTAAAACTATAGAGCCTCTGTATGATAAGTACTTCTACTAAATAGAATTATAGGTTTGGCAGATCTTTCTAACATATTTTTACCATTGTTTGCTTAATAATAACAATGATAATAATAACAGCAGTGAGACCTATGGTTGCTCACCATGTTCACAGATTGAACTGGATCGTTTTTGTGTTTTATGTCATTTATCTCTCACAGCAGGTGGTGACAGTTCCTGGTTCTTAACTTTTTTCCCCAAGGAAACAAAAGCAAGTCTTGTTAAGTGATTAATCAAGTGGTTGGATGTACTGTTCAGAAAATGTTCTTACCTCCTTTTTAATGGGAAAAAAGAGCCTCTCCCAGGGAGTCTGGTATCCCTCAGCACATGAATGGAAGCAGGTATCTTCAGCGCATGCCTGGGAGCAGGAGAAGCTATAGTGGCAAGTGTATTCACAGAGAAGTTTGCCTGTACAAGTCTTTCATTGCAATAGGTAATGTCTGAGTACCTGTCAATGTGTGATCAAGTGTGTTGTACTTTGGATTGTAACTAACTGTTTTGTACAGCAAAATGATGCATTAACACCATTTTACATGTATTAATCATAAATACCTCACAAAATTCCATCTTACAAGCAAGCAAAAGGAGGCATAGTAAGGTAACTAACTAGTTTGTATAGTTATGAAATAAGGACCTTCCTTAGTCTCAGAAAGTCATGCTACCAATCACATACATTTAATTATATTGTCACTTTCCTTGGGTTTGTTTTCTCTATCAGAAGAAAAAATAATAATAATAGAAACATTTAGAAAACAACCAAGAGATACTTTAAAATCAGGATCAAAGCATGATAGGTTCAGCCTTAATGCTACCCTTTTATACTATGAAGTCAATCTGACCCTCAACATGAAAAAAAAATTAATAGTACCCAGCTCTATGGACTCTTTGGAAAATTAATTGTAATTATGTAAAAAATAGTCCAACACACACTAAATATTTCAGTTATTATTGGTGTTGTACAATTGTAATTTAATAGAATAAAATCCCGGTGTCAAGTCCTCTACTAATACTTAAAAACACTGCAAGAACAAATCCTCCTCCCTTCCATTCTTAATACCTACAAGCAAACAAATGAAGATTTGTTCTCCAATCTTGGAATTTAAAAGGGCTTTACTCAGCCAGGAACTATTGAGAAATCTCCTTGTGAATTTCTATTCTTTGTTTATATATCCACAAAAACTCAGTCAGATTTCTGGTTGTGTTATCTGTGCTTTCAGCAACCCATTAAAGCCTAGCTAGTACATCTGAAAGTTCTTTGACTCAATCAATGAGCTTGTTGCCATGGCAGGCTAACACGAGGTGCCATTGATGATGACTTGATTTCCTCTCGCATCTGAAGTGGAAAGGGAGAAGACAGACTAAATGAAATCCCATCCATCTTAATGAAATACAATTATATTCTCCTTATTAATCATTTAAGAATCAATATGTCTCTTCTTGGTGAACCTCACCAGAATTTGTCATTCCATGCCAGGCCTCCATACATCTTGTCTTGTAGTGATTTTTATAAGTTCAGTCACCTGCGTCCCAGGGTAAATAACAGTGTTTCCTTGTACGGCAAAGAGGGCAACCACAGGGTGGATCACAGACACCATGCAGAATGTTAAACAGCCTGCTGAATATTGCCTCCATGTGCATAATTTAAAAATGCACTTGTTTTATTTTTAAATAGCATGAAGGAAAATGGATTACCTTAGAAAGAGCTTATTCTAGTATCATTAAGCTGGGAAAACTCTTGGGTATTCCTATCCATTGAATGCTATAATCTTACTTAGGCTTGTTGGCATATTTCATTTACATATACAAAGCATGCACATCTCAATATGCTTGTATCCACACCCTTAGATATATAGATACACAGATATAAACTGAGTGGCAGGGAAAAGAGAAACCTATAATAGTTTACAATCTGCTTCACTACACATATAATATGTCAGTACAATATTTGCTTATAAAATCACTGTTTTATACCTTCTTTATAGGAATTACAAAACTTGATGTGGACTTTGCACACTGTGAAACTGCTGAATAGTAATTGTTTAATTAATGAGAACAAAGAAAAGTGGGAAGAAATATCAAGAAAAAGAATAAAGGCTGAGATTTAGGCAGGCATAAAAGATAAATAAATGAAAGGAAATACTGGTTTAAGATCAAATTGGTTTTATAAGTGAGAAAAAAAGATTTCATACTACTTAGAGGTCTTTGTTACACATGATGATTTTACTGTTACTCATTCAGAGCTTACATATTATTGAAGCTTTATTAACCAGAAATTATATATCATAAATAATTTTGGGAATAATTCATTAATATGTTGATCTTTATGTAGAAGTGGTTAAATGGATTTCCTATGTTTCATATTTAGTATACATGATTTTTGTGTATATTTGTTTATTCTGAATCTTTATATGTATCTGTAGTTTTAGGAGTAAATCTCTCTCCTCTATGATAAAAAAAAAGAGGTAGGAGAAAAAGAACTGTGTTTCCAGACATGGGGATTTGCATGAATAAACAAGATTTGAGAATAAACATCTCACAAAGAATCATTCTTTCTGTTGCTGAGTGATCCCTGAGAATCCCACTCCTTAACAATATAGAGCAGTCACCCAAGTGTGACTACAGTGTTCCCCTATCAATAAACTCAGATGTTAGTGGCTTTAAAAAGTAACGGAAAAATCCAAGAGCACTGGTAAAATATTTCAGATATAGCTACTCCCCAAAGGGAGTGATTTTTGTGGGCCCCCACATCAGTGACTCTGCAGGTCTGAAAATGCTACCTCCTCTTGTTTCACTTTTCTCATAACACCTATACAAACGAAGTCTTTTACTTTTTAAGTTGTTTTGTTACAAGTCTAATCTTACATATCCATGATTTCACTACTCACAGTAATTTTTTTTTCATTCAGATAAAGATACAGAGAAAGAGGAGAGATATCAGAGCTCCAGATAGCCATTGGTACTGAAGCATTCCCATAAGGAACACACACACACACACACACACACACACACACACTCACACACACACACACACACACACACACACACACACACACACACACACACACACACACACACACACACACACACACACACACACACACACACACACACACAGCAATGCATATAACCTACCAGCCACCAGGGTTGGTTACTGGCAAAACTTGGTATCTGCATAACAAACCCACTGCTCCAAGAAGCCATTTTTATTTTTATTTTATTCTTTCATTTTGTGATAGAAACAAAGAGAAATTGAGAGGGAAGTGGTGAGTAGAAACAGGGAGAGATAAAAAAGAGGCACCTGCAGCACTGCTTCCCCACTCATGAAGATTCCTTCCCTGCAGGGGGACCAGATTGTTGAGCCCAGTAATGTGTTCACTCAACCATGTGCCCTACCACAGAGTCCCCTAAAAGCTTCTTTAATTTGCACACACACTGGACTCAAAATCATGCATTTGCCAAGGGTATTACTTAATTCATGTGATTGGTCTATTAGTGACCTAACTCCTGGTTAAAATCCAAGAAATGCATGAATAAAACAGCACAGGATACCTCTGTTTTATCTATCATAGTTGTGTCCTATTCCTTTTCTTTTTCTTTAATTTTTTAAAATTTTTTAATATTTATTTATTTTCCCTTTTGTTGCCCTTGTTGTTTTATTATTGTGGTTATTATTGTAGTTATTATTGATGTCGTCATTGTTAGGACAGAGAGAAATGCAGAAAGGAGGGGAAGACATAGAGGGGGAAAGAAAGACACCTGCAGACCTGCCTCACCACCTGTGAAGGGACTCGCCTGCAGGTGGGGAGCCGGGTACTCGAACCAGGATCCTTATGCCGTCCTTGCGCTTGGCGCCACGTGCGCTTAACCCGCTGTGCTACCGCTGGACTCCCTTTTTAAAATTGTTTTAAATATTTATTTATTTCCTTTTGTTGCCCTTGTTATTGTTATTATTGCTGTTGTTGTTGGATAGGACGGCGAGAGGAGAGAAGACAGAGAGGGAGAGAGAAAGATAGACACCTGCAGACCTGCTTCACCTCTTGTGAAGGGACTCCCTTGTAGATGGGGAGCCAGGGGCTCAAACCAGGATTTTTACGCTGGTCCTTGCACTTTGCGCCACGTGAGCTTAACCCCCTGCATTACCACCTGACTACTGTCCTTTTTCTATAAAGCACCAATTCCCTATTTATTTCCTCTTGATCTCAGATCATAGCCTTAAAAATTGTCCTTTCTCAAGATTTTCTCTAAAAGCCATGCTTAAAGTAAAAAATCCAGAGACATGGATAGGAAAAAAAGCAAACTATACTTCAGAAGAGACAGAAACAGGGATGACTGGTGAAAAAGTGCCTTGAAAATAGTGTTTTAAAATCCACAATAATCTCATATTCTCAAATTTTAATGGACATTTCCAGTTTTCATCCAGAAAGTCTTCCTGGATATCTCTGAGCCAATAATATGCTAAAAAAATAACAATTTTACCACAACTTTCCTTCTGCCAATCTATAGAAGTCTTTTTACTAAAGGGGTTTTTAAAGTTAAAAGGGAGAAAGAATCATATTAGAATTTAGTGATCCTGAAGACAATCAATTAGGTATAACTTAGTAAATATATCACAAACATTTATAGTTGGATAAAATTTGATCAATAAAATGCAAAACTCTGAGTACAGAAAGTGTTATCAATATTTATTTTTAAGTGTTTTGAGAGATAAGTTATAAATAAAATGTGTGATCAAAATGTCTTATTCTCTGGTTGACCCGCTGGCTAACTCATTTGCATAGTGTTCCTGCTTTGTCATTCATGAGACCCAGTATCAAGTCTGATCCTTATCACAAAGGAGGAAGGTTTGGTGCAGTGGTGTCCACCTTTGTTGTATTTCTCTCTCTTGATTTGAAAAGTTGGCCCAGAGCAATAAGTCCCCAATGGTGACCTAAATAAATAAATAAATAAATAAATAAATAAATGTTTCATTGTCAGTATTAGCTAACTTATTATGCCATACCTCATATATGTGCCTCCCAATCATATGGTGAGAAGAATCATGTGGTGAGTTCTCCCAATCATGTGGTGAGTTCACCTTCTGTGAACTCTCTCACCTAGGAAAGAAGGTGTTCCCTAGCCTGCATGACAACCTTTTTGTTGCCATTATCTTTAGTAATACTGATGAGTTGATTTTCTCTCACTAGCTTCATTCATGTCAGAAGCTATTCTTTTTTTTTTCTTCAATTTTTTATTTATGAAAAGGAAACACTGACAAAACCATAGGCTAAGAGGGGTTACAGCTTTGCAGTTCCCACCACTAGACCAGAAGCTATTCTTTGTCCTCTTTTTACTGACAGCAGATCTCATACTATCTGGCTAATAGTAGATGATGTTTGGTTATTTAACAAACACGTAACAAATCATTTCAAGAAGCATTAGGAGATGCCCTCCCTTGTAACAAAGTTATATCAATAATCCACTAATAATTAGTAGTCTTCTAAATTGAATCATCACACATATTCCTTTCATTTTGTTTTTTTGTGTGTATACCCAGAATTAGTCATAAAATATTTTGAAATATCTAGATCTCCATTTTCAGTTAAAAACGTAATAATTTTCCTAAATTCAGTAATTATAGAAAAAAAAAACCTCTCCACTCTTTATAAATCCCACACTTTAAATACTCTATTTGCAAGATTATTGAACTATGGTAGTGTCAGTCTGCCTTCTACTTCTTATCTGTCATTCCAGGGAATGGGTGTGGGTTAATCCACAAGCAAACATGGCATTTTTCTCTGATTGTTACAAACTATAAAGGACTGTTTACAATTGCAAATAATTTCATGTGTTCAGACAGTTACATTTTCCCTTCCCATCTCTTTTTACTCTCAAAATTCAGCTCACATGCAAGTCTTCTTAATCCAGTGTTCCAAGATCAAGATCGGTGGAGAGAAAATCCAATTGTTTAGGGTCAAAATAAAGACGTTTTTCAAATGCCAAAGAAAGAGAGCAGGGACATTTGACTTTGATGTTAATGCCATGTCTTTTGTAGTTTTCCTGTTTGTTTGTTTTCATCTTCCACTGTCAACAGGGCACCAGATTTTATAGGCAGCTAAACACAGAGCAGATGTTGATTAAAAGAGAAGTGGTTTTGAGTGTGACATTAAAAAAATATAATTTTCTCATCTAAATGCTATAGTCCTAATGGGTTTAATTTTTTACTAACTGATAAATAAAAGAACAATAGCCATATATTTTGTTTTAACTGAACCATGTACTGCTCCAGAACTGGACCACGAGCAAGGCAAGAAAAGTTCACATTTAATATCTCAAAGAAGAGATGAAGCAACAGTTTCTACTGCATGTGTTTCTTGATCAAGGTTCTTAGCATTTTCATCTACTTTATAAATATAATAGTTGGTTTATCCAAGGTAAAAATTCAGATTAATCTATAAATATACTCTTAATCATAGTATTTATTTATTTTAACCAATGATGTTGTACTGAAAGCAACATTTGGAAGCAATAAATCTAGATGACAAAGATAAAATTGGATTTGGGACCTTGAAACAGAAAAAGAAGAAGAAAAAGGAGGAGGAGGAGGAGGAGGAGGAGGAGGAGGAGGAGGAGGGGAAGAAGAAGGAGAAAAGTTGCAGTGACTTTATAGGCATCTTCCTGGAGGAATTAAGTAGAGGCTATATTTAGCACAATTGACCACTCAGGTGCTAGAGGCACTTCCAAATAACTGAGCCAAGAAAATAATGCATTCCAACTTGTGCTGATAAGGGCTTGAGAGCTTTAATGAGCAGAGGAGGCAAGATGCCTGACCTCAATGGTCTGTGACACCAGAATAAATAGACATGGAAGATAAACTTTGCATACTTGAACAAAAAATCTTGAGAAAGATAATACAGAATGTTTAGGTGGTCAATGTATCTTCAATGCCTAAAACATATCATCTAGAAATATTCGTCAGAACACAGATAAAAATAGATTATATATATGGTTTTGTTTGTTGTTTTTCACCAGACATTTTCTTTTCTTTTTTTTTTTTTTTTGCTTCCAGGGTTATTGCTGCAGCTTGGTGCCAGCACTATGAATCCATGGCTGCTGACTATTTTTGTTCTTTTTATCTTTTTTTTAATTGGATAGGACAGAGAGAAATTGAGAGGGGAGAGGGAGATAGAAAAGGGGAGAGAAAGATAGACACCTGAAGACCTGCTTCACCACTTATGAAGTGTCCCCATTGCAGGCATATATTTTCTTTTTATAAGTCTAAGGTTATCCCAAGTCAGTTTTAGCCAGGATTTTGGATAGTCACTACTCACTCAGCTCAAGGAAGATCACTAGTTGCCAACAGTTGATACCTGATAACATTGACTCCCATCCCATGTTGGGCAGCTTCCCCATGCTTAACTCTGTGGTCTATTTACATAACCAGTTACCTAAGAACTGCCCTGCCTGCAGGGCGTTGGTTTAATCCCCACTGGTTCACTCTGTCTTTTTGCTCCGCCCTCTCTCCAAGTCACACCATTTTCCACCACTCTCTTTTTGCTCCACCCTCTCTACTTCACATCCTGTTTCCACCCTACTTAGAGAGTATAAATATAGCTGCTCTTCTGATTAAACACACTTGGAATTGCTTTCCGGCTCCAAGAGTCCCAGAGTCTCTTTCCTGCGATGCTAGCCCGGCACGAGTTCCTGATCCCTCTCCCATGCAGCAGCCTAGGTTGGCTCCAGTCGAGTTCTCTCCAACCCAGAGAGCACTTTCTCGGGAAGAAGCACCCTCAGGCTATCCCGGCAATCCCATAGTCTTCTATGTGGTAGAATACTTAGCTTGTAATGTATTCTTCTTCTTCTAGCGTTGGCCCTTCTTCCGTAGCCAGTCAACAGCATCAGGTTGAAAGCTGTCAGGAGCTGCTTGTTGCTGGCTTTGAAAGTGACTGGGATCCATGTGGATTCAGTCTGCTAGGAAGGATCGTCAGTTTCCCCAGTGAATGGGTACTCACGGGATGCACCATGAGAATGTATTAGAACCTGGGATCAAACCACAGCACCACATGGAGATCCATGAATGCTAGCACATTGCTATAAAGTCCAAAAATAATCTTCTGTTAACCAAAAACCATCCCACCTCCCCATACAACCAATCTGTATGTATACTCCTCAGCATCACCTTAAGCCAGAGCTGATTAGTCTCTCTCCCCCTCCCTCGCTCTAATCTAATCTCTCTCTCTCTGCCTTCTCTGTATTGTCTCATAATAAGTGAATAAGCAAAGAAATAAATATTCTAAAGATAAAGGTACTGACACATCCCAGAGTTTAGACATTTAACTAAATATAACCAGATGTTACTTAAATCTATATAAAAAGTTACCCATTTATTTTCAAAGAAATGTCTAGGGGTTGAGTACTGGCACACCTGGAAGAACACACACATTAAAGTGCACAACGGTTGAACCTCAAGGCCGCAGTGCATTCCTTCATGGGGGGGAACGTTTTACCAGTGGTGACACAATGCTGCAGGTGTTTCTTTCCCACTCCCTTTTTATTGCCCTGTTTTTTTTTTTTATCAATTTCACTTTTTAAAATCAATTTATCAGTATCAGTCTCTGCTCTAAATAAATAAATAAAATACTAAAAAAATGTCTAGCACTATATAGGAAACAATGGGTAAAGAGCACAAAGATCCTAGTAACATTCAAATATGTCTTCAGAAAGAATGATTCTATATATTATCGCAGCTATAGATGCTTTAAAGTCACATAATAAGACAATGAGGGAGACCTTGAGAGGGAGCAAATCAGTAGTTCAGTCACTGGCAGATGTTAGTCAGGATTTCTAATAATAGTAGAAAGTTCATGAGGATGTATGAACCAAAGAGTGCTCCCCAAGACTTGGATCTTTGCATCCCATGTCATTGAGATGAGGCTGAGAGCTTCTTCACATTGTAGGAGTTGTACCATGACTCAGAAGCAAGCAGTGAGAGGAAATTTTGAGACTGTGTTTAAGGATAGTATGGAGCAAAAATTTATGGAAGAACAGAGAAGTGAGAGCAAGAACTGAAAGCAAGTGTGTTACTGTTTAGTCATGCAAAACGTGCATGCAGAAAACTTCCTGGGCTCTGAGAAACTTACTCAGCCCCATTGTTTGCTCTTTAGTTCTTACTGGGATTGCTTCACTCTGTGAACTCCAGTCTCTGCTGTGGGTGACAATTTTCAAGATGATACAGAAACCCTTTGTGTGCCAGTTTAGCAGTAAGAAAATTTTCATTTAAACATTTTGGATAATGTCTGTAAAGATTATTAAAGTCTACAAATGCTTTCTCAGGGAGAAACGTTATAGTTCTTTTCACCATGAAATATCTTTTAAAAGTTTAATTATCAAGGAAAGACAAGAAGAAAGGAAGGAGAGAAAGAAAGAAAGAAAGAAAGAAAGAAAGAAAGAAAGAAAGAAAGAAAGACGAGGAAAGAAAAAAAGAAAGAGGAGGAAAGAAAGAAAGAAAGAAAGAGGAGGAAAGAAAGAAAGAAAGAAAGAAAGAAAGGAAGGATGAAAGAAAGATAGAAGGATGGAAGGATGGAAGGATGGAAGGAAGGAAGGAAGGAATCCAACTTTCCAAAATTTGTGCATCCTTCTGATTCTGGTTTTAGAAAGGAAATGAAATTTGTCACGCTGCCATACATCATTTTCCTTGCAGTACAATGTCCCATCTGTGTGTCAAGTACAAAAGAAAAGCATTTTGTGAAAAATTGCTAAAGAAGTAATGATTTTTGTCCTCAACTCTTTGTTTTGCCTTTCAATAAAGAAGGCGACATGTGCCACAAATGATGTATTATTGTTTAGGTACAACCCCGGTAACACAGTGCATAAGCAAAACCATGTTTCACAGCAGAGAAACTATGGTTTACTTCCCCTATGGCTCTGATGAGAATATAATGTTCTATAGTTTATAAATGCTTTGAGGTCAATACATGATTTGCTTCAGCTTGTTCATCCAATGAGCAGGGGATCCAAAAATATATCAAGCTATTAGACAGCCCCCTGGAAGCTGGACTGAGGCAGTAGTGATGGAAAGGTTCCATGGAAACCCCTCTGTCAGCTGGAGATGAGATAATTAGATCCAGGTAATACATTGGAGCCCAACAGGGAGCCACCAAACAAACATGTCATCTTTATGGGCCTTTCTTGTCCTACACAGAACGGTGGCCTAAGACAGTAAGGCATCTACGAATTCAGTGATGCCCAGCAAAGCCCCACCATCACTCAGACACCCTCATTACCCAGAGACCCTTCCTTCTGCAGAAACAAACCCAAAAGAGCAAAATCAAAAGATGTTTGAGTTATTTTTCTTCATTCCATCATTGTTTTGTTTTTCTTTTACAATAAACTTTTTCTCAAGTATCTTTTTACAATGTACTTGATTTCATCTGAGACTATTTACATAGACTTGGCAAGATGTGCTGTCTTTTATTTAAAATGACTGTTGCATTGAGGCTGCTGTTTAAATTGCAATAAATAAATAAATAAATGGCACTTGTTCCAATTTGATGAATTAAGTGCGAAAGACCATGTCTGCCATTAACTAGGATTATTTCAGTTGGATAGACATGGCTATTTTTGTTATCAATTTGTTCATGCAACAAGTTATCTTTCCAAGGACTGCAATCTAGCCAGGCATAGCACTAAGCTGTTGGCACACAGAAGTAATGCTGAATGTACTGGACCACAGTCGAGCTTGGGAAAATTTTTGCAAAATATTCTATAAATACAAACTGTGCTATATTTTCTAGAAATATCATACATGAATAGTACATGGTGTTTGTAAACAGCAATTGTAATAGTGACACTTCATCTAGTTTGAGAGATCAGATTTGCTTCCCTAAGGATGTGATATTCTGACTGAGATAGGTGAAGGAGCACAGAGAATGGTGTACTAGCCCTTGGGATAAGAAATTTAATTTTCCTCCCTTCTTTTCTCCTCACTTTTCTTCCCTCTTTCCTTCATTCTTTCTTTGCTTCTTTTTTTTTTTAATTGCCACCAGCATTATTGCTATAGCTCTGTGTCAGCACTATAGATCCACCACTCCAAGCAGCCACTTTTTATTTGATAGAACACAGAGAAACTGAGATGGGGGAGACAAAGGTAGACATAGGCAGACCTGCTTATTGTCCCCAAGGTAAGAAAATTCTTCTTAAGAGAAGTTATAGAAAGTGCTATCACTATTATCACTAAAATTATCATCATTATCACTATCATAGTCAGTACCACCAGCAGCACTACCAAAAATATCAAATATTAGCACTACACCCATCATTCATGCTATCAAAACCTCCACCCCCACCATCATTACCACTATCAACATCATAATCAGCATGAATAATGCTATCATTGAATCACTGTCAACATTAGAATAAAGGTATTAAATATTGTGCTATATACTTTATAGAAATTTAATCTTGTATAAATATTTTCTAGAGGTTATACTTCAAGGTGTATAATCAGTATACTTTACAAGGTAATTATTGTCTTGTCAGCAGAAATTCATCACTCTATACCAAATTTTTCATTTCTCAGAGAGAGAGAGAGACAGAGAGAGACCACAGCCCTAAAGCCCCCTCACACCCATTTAGTGGTGACCAAATTCAAGCATGGATCACAAGCATGATAAAGCAGACAGAGTTCCAGGTGAGATATCTCACAGGTCAAATAAACATTATTTTAAAAATAAAATAGTTGAAAAAAGAACTACAGATCAATATCCTTGATGAACATAGACATTAAGATATGTATCAAGAATCTGGCTAATTAGATAGAGCAATACAATCAGAAGATTGTACACCATAGCCAAGTAGGCTTTATTTCAAGGACGCAAGACTGGTTCAACATATGTAAATCAATAAATGTGATTCACCATATCAACAAGTGAAAAACAAAAACTACATGTCTATTTCAATAGATGCAGAAAAATCTTTAGACAAGATCCAACACGCATCCATGATCAAGAAATTTTTAAAAAAATGAGAATAGATGGGAAATTCCTCAAACTCATTGAGTCTGTATACAGCAACCTACAGCTAACATCATACTCAAAGATGAGAAGCTAAAAACGTTTCCTCTTCAGTCAAATACAAGGCACCATTCTTATTAGATACAGTGTTAGAACAATTCAGCAAGAGAAAAGAATTAAAGGCATTCAGATCAGACATGACGAAGTTGAACTGTCAATATTTGCAGATTATATGACTATATATATATAAATATACATATATATATATATATATATAGAGAGAGAGAGAGAGAGAGAGAGAGAACCTAAAGATTACAGAAAAAAAGCTTCCTGGGAATTACTGAACAATTCAGTAAGGGAACAGGCTATAGAATCAATATACAAAAATCAGTGGTATTCCTCTATGTGAACACTAAATTAGAGGAAGGCATCCAGAAATTATCCTCTTTACTATAGCAGCAAAAACCATGAGATACTTAAGAATAATGTTAACAAAGGATGCCAAAGACTTATATATTGAAAACTGTGAATCATTCTCTAAGAAAGGTGAAAGAAATACAAAGAAATGAAAGTATATTCCGGGAGTCAAATGGTAGAGCAGTAGGTTAAGCACACATGGTGCAAAGCGCAAGGACCAGAGCAAGGATCCCTGTTCCAGCCCCTGTCTCCCCACCTGCAGGGGAGTCACTTCACAGGTGGTGAAGTAGGTCTGCAGGTGTCTCTCTTTCTCTCCCCCTCTATCTTCCCCTCCTTTCTCCATTTCTCTCTGTCCTACCCAATAACAACAACAACAATAACAATAACTACAACAATAAAAAAAACAAGGGCAAAAAAAGGAAATAAATAAATATTAAAAACAGAAAATATAGTCCATGCTTGTGGATTGAAAGAATTATCATCAAAATTACTGTCCTACCCTGTGCTATATACATAATTAATGCTATCCCCATCAAGATATAACCAAATTTCTTCAAAAAGATAGAGCAAAACCACAAAAGTTTATCTGGAGCCAGTGAGAGAGAGAGAGAAAAGTCATAGTATTGCGAAATCAATCAATCTTGAGGGAAAAGAACAAGACTGAAAGCATCACATTTATTGAACTCAACTACACTACAAAGCTTCTATAATCAAAACAGACACACAGATCAGTGAAACAGAATTGAAAGCTGAGAATTAAGTCCCTATGTCTATGGGCAACTCATGTTTTACTAAGGGGCCCAGAACATGAGTCTCTTCAACAAGTGATGAGGGGAAACTGAATTGAAATATGAAAATGAGGGAGTCAGGTGGTAGCGCAGCGGGGTAAGCACATGTGGCACAAAGCACAAGGACCAGTGTTAAGAACCCCTGTTCGAGCCCCCAGCTCCCCACTTGCAGGGGAGTCTCTTCACAAGTGGTGAATCAGGTCTGCAGGTGACTATCTTTCTCTCCCCCTCTCTGTCTTTCCCTCTTCTCTCCATTTCTCTTTGTCCTATCCAACAACAATGGCATCAATAATAACTACAATGATAAAACAACAAGGGCAACAAAAGGGAATAAATAAATAAATATTTAAAAATATATAAAAAATTAAATATGAAAATCAATGAAATTGGACCACCACATATGACCAAGTACAAAAGTCAACTCCAAGTGGAGTTGACATGGATATTAGACCAGAAACTATCAAATACTTAGAAGAAAACATTGGCAGAACACTTTATGACCTATGCTTCAAGAAGATCTTCAGAGATTCAAATCCAGCAGCAAAGAAAACAAAAACAAAATCAAATCAATGGGACTTCATCAAACTGAAATCTTCTGCATAGCAAAGGGCATCACCAAACTAACATAAAGATATCCTACACCATGGGAGATCTTTATATAGCATACTTCAAAGAAGGGGCTAATAACCAAAATTCATTTAAAAATTCAGTAAAATTAACACCAATAAAACTAACAATCTCATAAAAATCACCTGTGGCCCTATTCAGGGAGCCCTGGAGTTTCCACATAGACATGATGGGCCTAGACCTCTAACAGATCCCTCTTGCCACTGTCACTGGTCATCTCCATCAGGAACAACATAATGTACACCTTTGGAGACCCCTACAGGACATTGTCCTCAATGTGGATCAACAGTGGTAGGGAATGCTTCATTCTCTGAAGGGAGGTTGGACAACATACTCTACCTACTACCCAAGGAAGATGGGTCCTGAAATTAGTGTAGCCTGGAATGTTCCTAGCTGTGACCACAGAATGTAAGCCCAGACCTACTGGAATGCAGAAGTTACATAGGCTCCTGTGCTGAATATGGGCCCCAGATCAAGTTTATGGGGTTTACAGTTAACAATATTTATATAATTTCCCATATTTGGGATCTACTCTCTTCCCTGATCCAGCTTTCTAGTCCTTTTTCCAACTATGACACCATCTCCCCAGACAATAACCTGGGTCCATCTTCATGTCCTATGGTCTTGCCAATGTTTCCATTTTACAAATTAAAATAATAATAATAATTTTTTTAAAAAAGAAAATGGGGTGAGGACAGGTACTTAAGTGTTACATGAGAAGAGATCTAGGGGACCAGGTGGTAGCACTGGGTTAAGCCTTCATGGAACAAAGCACAAAGACTGGTATAAAAATCCCGTTTCCAGCCCTCAACTCCCCACCTAAAACAAAAATGGGAAAAATGGCCTCCAAGAGCAGTGAATTCATAATGCAGGCACTGGGCCCCAGGAATAACCTTTGAGTCAAAAAAAAATTTTTTTAAGTAGAGATTCAGAGGGTCAACAGACACATGAAAAAGTGCCCAAAGTCACTTATTATCAGAGAAATTCAAAGACAAGAATGAGATACCACCTTACACCTGTGAGAATATAATTAGAATATTAGAAAAGCCAGTAACAAGTATTAAGAGAGGATGTGGAGTAAAAGATATACTCCTGCATTGCTGGTGGGAGTGTAAATTGGTACAACCCTTGTGAAAGATAGTCTGGAGATTTCTCAGAACACTAGAAATAGACCTTCCATATGACTCAGCAAATTCTTTCCTAGGGATTTATCCAAAGGAAACACCTATCAGAAGAGATCTCTGTATATTCATGTTCACAGCAACACAATTTGTAATTGCCAAAATTTGGAAGCAACCCAGATGTCCAACAACAGATGAGTGACTAAAAAATATGGCATATATATAGGATGGAATACTATTGCACTGTTAAAAATGGTGAAACCATCTCCTTTGCATCATTTTGTATTAAATTGGAAGACATCATGCTAAGTGAGATGAGCCAGAAAGAGAAGGACGGATCTCAATTATAAGTGGAATCTAATAATTAAGAACAGGGAAGAAGAAAACAAAGTGAAACATGAACTGGGCATCAAAGCAAGGAACTCTAGGGAAAGGGTTGTAGGAAGGGGTAGAAGAGGGGATTGGGTACATAATGAAATTATATGCATGTGACAGTGATTACACTGTAAAGCTCCCCTCAATAAAAAAGTTAAAGATGATAAATAAATACATAAACAAGTAAAAGAGTTGAAATGACCAGCACAGGCAAAATGGGAGAATGGATGTTGTTCCAAGATTTTTATTGCTGACTCACTGCAATACAGTAAGTATAGTGGTTTAAAAACAAGTTGCTAGATTATGGTTTGTTTGAACCCATAATACACAATTTCAAATATACCATGTGCAATAACTTGCTTATGCTTTGTGTGCCTTACTTTGTTTATAAAATGGAAACAAAAATCAAAGGATTAGTAGAGGATTAAAAATAGTAATACATTCAAAATGTACTGGAACAGAATCAGTACTCAGTGAAAGGTCTAGTGTTCTCAGGCTTCCTAGTTCCTATTTCCTTCAAACACTAGACCTTAGATTTTAATAGGGTCCTTTTCCGTTTGTGTTCTGAGGGCAATTTCCTCACACATCCCAGTCTTATCCAAAGTTCCTCTCATGTAGATAAGGAATAGCTTAGGTTCTTTCATGATATACACATACGAGTGGGGTTGTGCTAGGAAAGGTTGTTTCTCCATAGCCTTTAATTCCAACAAAGTGTTTTCCAAAACAATTTTACTTTCCTCAATTACTGTAAGTTTAACCCTGTTAGATAAAGCAAGGACTACAAAGGGTGGATAAGGACAAGAGACCAGCACACTTTAATGATGGCTTTATTGGTCACTACCAAGTCATCCCATCATCCGAGGCCCTAGTCAGGGAATCCTGGGACTTCTACATAGATATTATTGACCTAGACCTCTAACAGGTCCTTCTCTTTGTCATCACTAGTCATCTACAACAGGAACAACATCATAAACCCTCTGTGGGCCTTACAGGACCTTGCCCTCAATGTAGAACAACAATGGTAGAAACTGCCCTACTCTCCAAAGGGAGGCTGGGTAAACATATTTTGCCACTCTAGGAAGACAGATCCTGAAGTGAGTGCAGCCTAGAATGTTCCTAAGCTGTGACTATGGAATATGAGCTCAGACTGACAGGGGTGCAGAGGTTACAAAGGCTCCTGTGCTAAATATGAATAGGCATGGACCTTGGGTCAGATCAATAGGGTCTACAGTTAACAGTCTTTATATACTTTTCCCGTATTTGGGAGCTACTCTCTACTGTGATCCAGCTTTCTAGTCCTATTCTTAACTGTCACAGTCCTCCCAGACAATACTTCTAGCCCACCTGCTCATTAGCTGTCAAGCTCAGGCAAAAATTAGTGAAGTCATGGGCCCATCATGATATACCTAAAATAGACTTGCTGGCTTCTTCCAACACGAAGACACCAAATCACATCTACTATATACTCTTTCTTACCTTTAGGTTCCTGATTATTAAATAAGTTGATCTCCTTCATATCTTAATGTTTTTTAGCCACCAAGTTGCAAATGCTACCAAGATGCCAAACTGACTTCCTTGGACAGACAGCTTCATCTCCTTGAACCCCACCTCCCCAGAGCTCTGCCCCAGTAGAGAAAGATAGAAGCAAGCTGGGGGTATGGATCAACCTGTCAATGCTCATATTCAGAGGAGAAGCAATTATAGAAGCCAGATTTCTCACCTCCTGCACCCCATGAAGATCTTTGGTCCATATTCCTAGAGGAATAAAGAATAGGGAAGCTTCCAATGGAGGGGAAGGAATACAAAACTCTGGTGGTGGGAATTGTATACCTTTTATCCCTCATTATTAGCAATCATTATTAAATCACTAATAAGAAAAATAAAGAGAGAGATGGAGGGAGGGAGAGAGAGAGAAAGAGAGAGAGAGGGAGAGAGAGAGAAGGAGAGAGAAGAGGAGAGTTCTCCCAGAAGCATTCTGAGATACTGGCCTGTAATAGCTAGGCCTTTTTTTTTTTTTTTTTTTTTTTTTACCTTCCCTCAGAACTGACTTGTAACGTCAATTCTGATTTTTTTTTTTTTAGATTTGATATCGCATTTCTCATGTGAGGACTCTTTCCAATTTTTTAAGCTCTGTAGCAGTGAATACAACCTTCACATAGCTACTTTTTGTCAAAATAAATAAATAAGTAAACAGACTGATAGAGATGGAAATCTTTGATGTTTAAAAACTGTTTATTTGTGACAAAAGTTATATTATAAACAGGACAGAGGAAAGATATGGAATAATTTATAAGGATGATCCCATGGGAGAATAAGTACATTACAGAGTAGAGCCTGAGCCAAACCATCTTCTATTACAGTCTCTTCATTGTTATTCAAGTGAATTTCCTCCCTCTCCCAAGTGGAAACTATTTACACAAAACAAAACAAAAAAAAATATTAGAAGTAGAATCCTAAGAATTTGGACAATGAAAGAAAATCTTGTTAAAACTTGAGAATAGAGTTGGCTTTAGGCGAAACTGTGAAGATTCCCTGTCACCTTTCTGCTTCTCTTTTTTGTTCCTCTTCCTTTTCAGATTCTTAGATCTCCCAAATGTTTTTTTCCATTTCTCTGAAACCATGGTTTCAATTTTTCTCTCAATTTTTCAACTCATTCATCACTGAGTACCTCAGATATGCTAGGCAGTAGGTGTTGGGAAACATATATATATATATATATATGGCCTGGTTTTGCAATTCTGTAAACTATTTACCAATACATGTAAATCAACTTTAAAACTAAAATTAAACAAAACGCATCGCCATACTACTTGGGGACCCCAAGTTGCCAGTTGCAATGGCGAGGTGTATTATTGTATGTATTGTTATTGTATGTTTAGTTAGGTGGTTTGTTTGTTTTCTCCTATTTACTTATTTGTCTAGGAAATTTCCTTCCAAATAGAAAGGAAAATAAAAAGTATGCTTCCTCATTAGCTTTTATATAACAGATACCTCTTGAATGGGTGGTTTTTTTTTTGTTTGTTTGCTTGTTTTGTTTTTTACCTATCATAAATTAAGGAGTTAATACTTGCATCTTTTCATCATTGAAAGCAGAAAAAGAAGTGGCTCTTTGGTCAGAACTTTTTTTTTTGTCACACACAACAGGAGTAAAAGCAGGTTGAATTCTATAAGAATGCAAATTGTTTCTTTGCAACCATCTTAAAATTACATTTTAAGAAATTAAAAATCACTGGTGTTTTCAAAGTGAAAGACCAAGCATCATAAAAGGCAGCTCACATAATAAGTATAGTCAATAACAATTTTGTATATTTATGTATATTTTTGTTTGCTTGCTTATTACTGAGATGAAGACACAGAGACAGAGAAGAAGAAAGGCAGAGAGAGAGAGAGAGACCACAGACCGAAAGTTTCCTTCAATGTTGTAGGTGTCAGGTTCAAACTTCGGCTGTGCACATGGCAAAGCAGTATACTATCAAGTGAGCTATTTCAGTGACACTGTGTATATTTATATACTAAAGAAATTTACCCATGAAGCTAGAACAAAATTTAATGTATTCTTATGTCCTATAATTATAAAATGAAAGATCAATGAAATAGGAAGTGTTTTGATATTGTATTCTCTATACATTACTGTAAGAGGCATATGATACCATTTAATTTTTGTTATTTATAAAATGGAAACACTGACAAGACCATAGGATAATAGGGGTACAATTCTACACAACTCCCACCACCAGAGCTCTGTTTCCCATCTCCTCCTTGTGCTATGTGCTATGTTCGCTTAACCTGGTGCACTACTGCCCAATCCCCTGACATTTGTACTTTTTTATTTTAAAATGTTAATGTATAAAATATATAACCAGAAAAATATTAAATGCCATTAAAATTATAAATTGATGCCTATTATATTTTCTTTATCTGTTACCTTTAAGTAGTTTAAAATTCTCCATTGGTTTCTAAATTTAATAAATTCCTGTTGACCTTTTGTTCATGTTATCAGGTAACTTTTTTATTATCAGATCAATTGATTTATAAGCTGAGAAATTCCAATCATTCAATTTGAATTACATCTAGTCATCTATTTGAGTCCTGCTTCTCTTGAATGTTTATCACTTCATTATTTTGCTTCAGACAAAAGAAAAAATCTTCCAGTTGGAAGCAAGATTTCCATATCCAAAGCAGTACTATCAATCATATGATGCCAAAGATTAAAAAAAAAAAAAAAGTAGCTTTCTTTTAACAATTCTCTAGGTTCAGTGAGTGGAACAATAGTCTGGGTGATTATAGTGACGTTGGCTCCAATACAGTTTCTAACTTAGAAGCACATCCTGTCTTTGATGGAGAGATGCTGGGAAGATCATATGGAGACATCATAGGAGCTATAGATTTCCAGTGGATCTAGCATGGTATTGCTGCCAGAGAAGATCTTGTTGGTATTGGTATTAAAGTGTATGTGATAAATATAACCCATGAAACAGTGCACATTCCATTTATAGTTATGCCAGTGAAGGAGGAGAAATGTTTGTTGACCTCAGATACTTTTATAATAAATATATTGTTTCATTCTTCTGACTATTCCACAATAGGCACTACTTACCCTCTCCAGCAGTCTTTGCTTTTTCTATCATTGTAACATTTTGTGTGTATTAGCAAAGCATACCTGTAAGTTGAGACCTACACATACATATTTTAACTAATTTTTTCTTGGAAATTATTCACTATTTTAAGACAGGTTTAGAAAGATTTTTGCAGTATGGTGAGGTAAAGAAGTAGAAAGTTAGGGGTAGCGCATTGTTAGGCTGGGTAAAGCTTACATAGTATGAAGCACAAGGAATTGCTCAAGGAACCTGATTCCAGTCCCCAGGCTCCCCACCTGTGGGGAGAGTTGTTTCATAAGCAGTGAACTAGGTCTGCAAGTGTCTATATTTCTTTCCTTATTTCTGCCTCCTGCTTCCATCTCAATCCTCTCTGTCCTATCAAACAAAAAAAAAAAAAAGAAGACGATGATGATGAAGACAAGGAGAAGGGGAAGAAGGAGGAGGAAAAATTTTAAAGCAAGGGAAGGCAAACAAAAATGAATGAGTGTACCCTCCACATTAAAAAGTAACAATATCAATAACTCGGAAAATGTGATAGATAAATGTCAATGAGTAAAAAGGAGGTTAGAGGGGGGTTCGGGCAGTAGTGCAGCGGGTTAAGCATATATGTGGAGAGAAGTACAAGGACCTGCGTAAGGATCCAGGCTCGAGCACGCGGCTCCCCACCTGCAAGGGGGTAGCTTCACAGGTGGTGAAGCAGGTCTGTAGGTGTCTTTCTCTCCCCCTTTCTGTCTTCCCCTCCTCTCTCCATTTCTCTGTCCTATCCAACAGCGACAACATCAACAACAATAACTACAACAACAATAAAAAAAACAGGGCAACAAAAAAAGGGGCAAATAATTTTTTTAAAAAGGAGGTTAAAATAGAGCACTGTTCTGCATTACAGCACATTCTCTAGGCCTGCTGTATCTCTAGGACATCATTCTAAAAGCTGGCTGAGCACAGTCTCAATTAAAGTGTGCAAATCCCAAAAAGATTATCATGTGAAATCAATTCTGTCTGATTACATTTAAAGTTTAAAATAAAAAAAATTTTTTTTGTACTAAAAGTCTAAAATGTTGATGGGTAGTTATTTGTTCACAATGTCCAGTGTCCAATGAACACTTTACCGTGCTCAAGTACCCAGGTTTGAGCCCTAGGTTACCACACAGGGGCACCATTCAAGAGTGAGAGTTCACAAGTGTTGGAACAACTAAATTTTTTCTGACTCTCACTTCAATGTTTCAATCACTAGCTGAAGAAAAACACAGAAATGAATCTTTCAGAAGCAGTATAATCACACAGATGGGAAGAAGTTTCAATGAAACCACAGCAGTTAAAAAAAAATGTCTAAAATACAGCATATTAAGGCTTCAACATGGTAGTTGTTTGTTTCTGAAATTCTAATTTCACTGGTAAGTGTGAATTTCTACTGGTAAAATCTAGCATCTCTGCTTCAGAGTTGTGTACCAAATAATATAAAATCAACCAATAAAATAGTAGCTTAAGCCAATAGATAAAAAAGAATGACATAAATTAGGAGCCCCTGATAAACGAAGTGATAGATTTTTGAATGACATATCTATGAAAAAATTTAAGTTCCCTATGTTTTTAAAGAGTATTAATTAAATAATAATAACCTTGTTATTAATTGTAATTATGCATCGGTATGTTATATATAATACAATTGAATAATATCTACACTTTATTAATTATGAAGTGTTTCTAAAGATGACCCATCAGAATCTCAAACAATTTGAATTTGAGCAGGTTTCTCATATTAATATAAATATTTCTGAGTTTATCTTTTGGTACACATGTTTACTGTAATGGTTTGATTTTAAATTCCAAATCTTAGCCATTACATTGTTTAAAAAACAGTCATACAAAAAATTAAATAAAAAAATAAGCTGTCATACATATGTAGCAACTTGAATGACTTAAGAAACTAATCAGATATGTAAATAAGATTAATTTACTAGGGTATTCACCATAGTTAATGTAAAGATATTAAAGTTTCTAAATAGTCACTAGTAATCAATTTATTGAAGAAACTGAAGATCGTACATGGATAAGATACTGTCAGCACTTAAAACAATGGATTAAAATGAAATTAACTCAGATTGTTTTCATAAGAAAAATGTATCGTATTTATCTCCAAGTGTATAATAAATTTGCTATTTCGAATGTGGGATTCTTATTTATTTTAAGTAGTTCTTGGGATTATCAAATTTTCTAAGTTTTCCAACATAATTTTCTAAGCAGAAAAGATATATAAACATTTATTTTACAAATTTGATCAAACAAAAGAATATGGACTTAGCAATATAAAAATTCTTGCTCAGGGAGTCGGGCAGTAGTGCAGCGTGTTAAGCGCACGTGGCACAAAGGGCAAGGAACAGCGTAAGAATCCCAGTTTGAGCCCCCAGCTCCCCACCTGCAGGGCCATTGCTTCACAGGCGGTGAAGCAGGTCTGCAGGTGTCTGTTTTTCTCTCCCCCTTTCTGTCTTCCCCTCCTCTCTCCATTTCTCTTTGTCCTATCCAACAACAACGACATCAATAATAACTACAACAATAATAACTACAACAACAATGAAAATAACAACGGCAACAAAAGGGAAAATAAATAAATAAACATAAAAAGTATTTTAAAAGCCCTTGTTCTAACTTTGCTGGGAAAGAAACAAGAAATGACTTTGAATGTAGGAGTGAAAAGAGCATTTGGAGCAGAGTCAAATCTGAACTACAAATGAACTTTTGTTTTAGCAAAATACTCAAATAGATTTACGGATTTTTTTAGTTTTTTTCTTTTTCCAGGAACTCTGATCTTGGATGGGACTGGTTATCTAAGTCATACCTGAAACACACACACACACACACACACACACACACAGTTCAATACAAGTAGGTATCCTAAAATGTGGACACCATCTCTAGGCATGAGGAAACGTGCTACTCTAGAGTGCATATAGAGCTTTTGCCACATAAATGCAAACTTACAATTTCTTGGTTTTGTTATAATGCTTATAAAATCCTGAGTTCCTCCTTGCTCTAACTCTACTTGTGCATGAGGGTATTTTGTTTCAGCTTTTAGACTAGATTCTGTTCCCAGGCTTCTAACTCCTATGGGATTTAATTAAAACTCCAGTGGAAGAAAGCTGTCATGGTGTGCATTTGATTCCAAAATCTGTTTAACCTTCTTCTGTCTTGTTCTAGATGATCCTGATAAATGAATAATTTTTATAGATAAGCAGTATAAAATGTTGTGTGACCAATAGTATCTGATTTTTGCAGTGATTCCAATGCCCACTGAGAATATCAAGGGTAGGATTGAAGTGGTGCCACTTTGATCATGGAGCCTCTGAGTTGCTTCAAGCGGTACCTGAGTGTGAGCTAATGTGTCTTCTAGAGTAGTACTTGTCAAATATTTATTTATTTATTTATTTATTGCCCTCAGATTTATTTCTGGGACTCGGTGCCTACATGACGAATCCACTGCTCCCGGTGGCCATTTTTTTTTTCATTATTATTTTTCTTCCTATTTTTATATGACAGGACAGAAAGAAGTTGAGAGGGGAGGGGAGATAGACAAGAGAAAGACACCTTCAGACCTGCCTCACTGAAATGAAGTGTACCCCTGCAGGTGGGGAGCGAGGGCTTGAACCCTGGTCCTTGTGGATGGTGATATATCTGATTAACTGGGTGTGCCACTGCCTGGCTTCCCTTAAAAAAACCTTTACAGGGCAACAGCTGCAATAAGTCTGCACTTCTCAGAGAGTACAAATCTCTCATGATGATGTCAGCAAGGAAGTCAAAATTTAAAAGGACAAGTCGGTAAAGACTGTTTCTCTTTAGAAGAAGCAAATTGTAAATGAATCCAGAGAGACTGGATAATTGCTCAGACCATTCTACTCAGGTTCACCCAAGTCCTACTCAAACTGGAGAATTTTTAAATGACCGTGTTTTTCATTGTTCTTTCCCTTCAACCTGACTGATACAAGAACGTATCTGTGCAATTTAAGGTGATATATATCTCAGTTCCCAGTGGCCTTAGGAGACTTAGATCCTAATTCAGTTTCCAAAATTACTTAACTGTGAATAAAATAAGATAACTGTCATTAAAACTGACCCCACTCTTCCAAAGAGACTGAAGGCCAGTCCATCAAGTTCTAGTCATATGAGCAGTCAAGGTTTAGGTTCTTTAGAAATGAATCCAAGATCACTACACATTGCCAATAGATAAAGTCCAGAAGCTCAGGAAAGATTTTTGAAGAAATAAAATTCCTATTAGAGGAGAGAAAAGTAATATACAAAATCTAAAAGTCAGAGACTATATAGATGCCAAAGTGACTTAGACCAAGTAATGAAAGAACCCAGTGTTAGAAACTATCTAGTCCAGAAACATAATGGATTTATAAAGCAGACACAGTGCCTGCATAAGCTTTTCATCGTCAAGGGCAAGTCAAATCTTTTTTCTCCATCTAGTGGAATATTTTATTCTTTCTTTAAGTCTCTCAGGTACCTCACTAATAAAAGGTAAAAATATCAACTGGTGTTCCTTTTGCTTCATATTTATTTAGATTATCAACTGTGTTCAAGTCTTTTTAAAAAGCAAAGCATGACTAATTTCCTACATTAGTAATGAAAATAATCTATATTTGCAACACTGATAAGTAAGAAAGTTTGAATCACTTTTTTAATTGTTGAGTACATGAAGTTAAGTTGTCCTTATTTCCTTACCCCAATCTCAACCTCTTTAACCCACTATCACAGAGAAGAACACCTTCCTTCCTATATAAAACATCTCCCTTGAGATGTACTTGAGTTATTTCCTTCCTTCATAGCCCCCACCCTACATACTTCTTTCAGTGAATCTTATCCCTGAATGTCACCTTCTACTTTTCTGGTTCCATCTTCTCAGTGTATCAAAATAATCATTATTCTCACCTAAAAGAAAGAAAAATACTTTACTTTGGTAACATTAATAAAAATGATAATTTCTCAATTTTCCAGAAGTTATAGAACATTTTAGTCACAAGTCCTAATCAATTTAACCACTATGACATAACCCTACACATACCTTACTGAAACAATTCTCACTAGAATAAAAACTAATAATGAAAACAATTTTAATGACAAAGAAACTAGTAGTAAAAGGAACTTGTGGGACTTTGAGAACATCCCCATAGTATTGTGGGATTATGAGAATATATAATCTTTAAGAGATAGTTGGTTTTTATATCTAAAAGCTAGATATACTTACATATTTTCATTTTACAAATAAGACTCTAAGATTTAAGGTAGTAAAATAACTTAATAATAACAGAACCAGTGAGTGTTGCAGTATATTTATGACCCAAAACACTCTTCTAACTCCATACCCATACCGTAAATGTCTATCATTCATCTTCTCCCTTAGCAACTAAAGTTCATAATCAAACTCAGAACCTTCCTCTCACTAAATCTACACCTTTATATTCAAGCACTTCTATGACCTTTTTTTTTTTTTGGAAGACATTACCTTCTCATGATCTTATGATATTAAGCTCCTTCCGGTTACACATGTGAGTCATGTTACAGATCTTTCTTTATTCTTAAAGTGTTTTCTATCCTTTTATCTCACAAATATGTATGAACAGTTGCCAAGTAAGGGAGACTCTAGGAATGAGTGACTCCAAGTCATATAAAACATGATTCATCTAAGTGAATTTATAATTTGTAATCTCTTCAGTTAGAAAATGGCAGCTCAAATCATGTGGGGAAATGATATGAGGGACATAGTTTGATCTGCAACAGTCTAGGAATCCACTTTCTGAATTGAGCTTGGTTATTGCCAATACTTAAAGAGTAAATAGAAAGTCTTTATTTTAGAAAACTCTGTTTTTATATACCTGGCTAAACTATACCTTTGTATTTGTCTCCTAAAGCAACAAATTATAAACTCAATCATTTCATTGATCTGTTTTTCTTTAAAACTTCAAATAATCAAGTTGCTAGTTCCTATAGTTGTTTCCTAATTTCTTTGTATCTGTGATTGGCCAAATATAATAACTATACAATATTGTAATGAATTATCAATTAAATCCCAGTTGTAGCCAAGAAATGTACAAAAATTTAGATTCGGGAGTCGGGCTGTAGCGCAGCGCGTTAAGCGCAGGTGGCGCAAAGCACAAGGACTGGCATAAGGATCCCGGTTCGAACCCCGGCTCCCCACCTGCAGGGGAGTCGCTTCACAGGCGGTGAAGCAGGTCTGCAGGTGTCTAGCTTTCTCTCCTCCTCTCTGTCCTCCCCTCCTCTCTCCATTTCTCTCTGTCCTATCCAACAACAATGACAACAACAACAATAATAACTGCAACAATAAAACAACAAGGGCAACAAAGGGAATAAATAAATAAAATAAATATTTTTTAAAAATTTAGATTCATATATATTAAGACATAGCTATTTTCCTTAAAGATGTTACAGTGAACATAGAGTGATGTTATATGCATACAAAACTGTATGTTGCCAATGATATAAACTGAACTATATGTCTAAAATTACAATAGTCTATACTAGGAAGAATCTTTTATCAATTATGATGACACTTGGAAGTAAGTATAAGATCTGGACTTAACACAGCCAAAGACAAGGGGAGACATTTTTTTCTCATTTAAAATTCTACCTATTTATGTCTAAAACTCTATTTACCTATATGAAAGTACAAATAAATACATGCTTATTTTATACATAAATATATTTCTATATATCATCTATTTGTCTGTTAGTATGACTAGGTAGATTGTTAGGTATCTAGCAAGCTAGTTAGTCTTGTATGTAGAATGCTTGTAAACCAGGCCCAGTTTCAAAAATGCACAGTTTGGTTCTTAAACAGTCCTCAGTTATTTTTGCACACCAGCACCAGGCACTGGGTTCTTCACATATATTATGTGATGAATCATGAATATAACTCTTTGTATGCATATAGCAACATATATGGAGAAGGAAAATTAATCCTCAGTAATTGCATATCTCATATAAATCAAGATACAAAGAGTGAAAGAAAGTAATGCAGGAAAAAGGGAAAGATTTTCTATTAGTCTGACATTTTCAAGCCTATCACAAAGATCTGTATGTATGAGTTAGTTTTGGAAGCTTAGTGAAAGTTTTCTAAAGATATCCATCTTTTGGAATAAAGTTTAAGGCCAAAAACAAAGCAAGCAATGTCATTCCATTCATGGTGGAATGGAAATTTATTTTAGTTTATAGGAAGTTAAGTCAAGACAACATCAACATAGCAAGTTTCGGCTTCTCTGTAAAGAAACATGTTTCCCAATATAGATATTAAAAGCATTGGAGGCATACTCAGTTTTAAAAAGTTAATAATAAATATTATAAAATATCCATTTGTGAATAATTATCCTTCATAACTTACTACTTCAAATATTGACCACACCTAGAGTTGTCAAGCAAATCATATATAAAAGCAAGAGAGCCTATTTTCCAGTGATATAAATCTGTCACATAACATATGTAAAGAAATACTATAACATGGACCTATTGACATATTATAATTAAGTTATAAGCTGAGATTATATTCCTCTGGTCAGTGTGAATTTTCCAAACTGCATAAACACATTAGCAAAGGTCACCTGTGTTTGGGTGATAATGACCTTTAAAATGTTTTAGTGTGTGTCTCTGTTCCTTACAAATCTAGTTATCCTTTTGAAAAATAAATACTAATAAGTATGTTAATAATCTTTGCTACAAGAAAAAAAAATGAACTCGTAACTTGAGCTATCTTTAGCAACTATTTGTTTTTCATGTCAGATGTTGAAGCTGAGGTTTTTGTGGTTCATCTCCAAGCAGCTTAAGGCTCTAGGCTGAAGGAATAGTTCCTATTTGGGACACACTGTTTTCATGGCAGAAAGAACATGCAAGAGAATTACCAAAAATATACAGTGTGTTCTCAAATGTCTAGTGCATGCATCTTATGACTGTTAATTAATCATTTTTCAAAAATTCAGATGGCCAAGCCCAACTTCTAGAACCCAGAGGAGACATAGATTTTGCAACAAGTGACTATATATATTTTTCCTAAAACAATGATCATAAGTACAGTAGCTGTACCTACTAAAGCATATAATTATTCCATTCTGGGAAATTTCCAGCTTTAGTAAACATATATAAATCTTTTATATATGTATGTAATGTAAAATCTACATGCAAACATTTTAAAATCATGAAGAATCTAAGTAACCTTTAACTCTGAAGAAGAATGTGAAATCCTACTCCTTAATTTCTTTCTCAGATTTCATGCCCACTTCTGTGACTTCAGATGTCCAGTTGAAAAATGTGTTGAGCTCTTTCCTGGGATGGATGAATATGCTTATAGTGGGCTATTTTGTAGTCTGATGAAAAAGTGGGGGCGGGGGAAGATATGTTTGACTTCACACCATTTTCTAAGAAACTGGAAGTTCCTTGTTGGTATAAACTTAAAGATTCATAAGATCTAGTGTAAGAGCAATGTTTTTCAAAACTGATTCTTCTGCCTTGCAAACTAAAATTCAGAACTCTTGCTCTGACCTGGAGTTTTCACAGAATAATTCACAAATACATCAAGCAAGAGCAAAATTAATGTGACTATTTCAACTCTGTTCATGTTCTTAACAGAAATATTTGGGAGTAGGATGCTGTGTAGAAGCAGTTTTATATCAAATGTTTATATACATAGTAGATTATAGATATACAAATATACATATATAAGTATATCCCATCGCTTAGTTGAACTCAACTGAGTCATCATAAACCTTTGCAACTTCCTCATATTTTAAAAAACATTTTTATATTTTTATTTATTATTGGGTAGAGACATAGAAAAATTGGGAGGAGAGGGAGTCGGGTGGTAACGCAGTGGGTTAAGCGCAGGTGGCGCAAAGTGCAAGGACCAGCGTAAGGATCCCAGTTCGAGCCCCAGGCTCCCCACCTGGAAAGGAGTCTCTTCACAAGTGGTGAAGCAGGTCTGCAGGTGTCTATCTTTCTCTCCCCCTCTCTGTCTTCCCCTTCTCTCTCCATTTTTCTCTGTTTTATCCAACAATGACATCAATAACAACAACAATAACTACAACAACAATAAAACAACAAGGGAAACAAAAGGAAATAAATAATAAATAAATATTTTTAAAACTTGAGAGGAGAGGGGGAGATAGAGAGGGAAAGAGACAAAGAGACAACTGCATCCCTTTCTCATCACACGTGAAGCTTTCCCCTGGCAGATGGGGACTAGGGGCTTGAAACCAGGTCATTGTGCACTGTAACGTGTGTCCCAAACCAGGTGCACTACTGCCTGGCCCCTCAAATTAGAGGAATTATTTGACCTTGCTCTCACTCCAGAACCTCTCTTAGCCTCAGTTTTTTATTTTTATTTATAAAATGGAAACACTGACAAGAACTTAGGATAAAAGAGGTATATTACCACACAAGTCCCACCACCAGACCACTGTATCCAATCCCCTCCCTTGATAGCTTCCCTATTCTTTCTCCCTCTGAGAATGTGGACCCAGGATCATTGTGGGGTGCAGGAAGTGGAAAGTCTGACTTCAGTAATTGCTTCTCCACTGAACATGGGCATTGGTAGCTCAATCCATACTCCCAGTCTGTCTCTCTCTTTGCCTACTAAAGCAGGGCTTTGGGGAGGCAGGGCTCCAGAACAACCTGACTTCCTTGGGTATTCTGCCCAAGGAAGTCAGGTTGGAATCATGGTATCATCTGGAACCTGGTGGCTGAAAAAGAATTAAGATATAAAGCAGAGGGGGCCATGCGGTAGAGAAGTAGGTTAAGTGCACATGGCACAAATTGCAAGGACCAGCATAAGGATCTGGGATCTAGGCCCCAGCTCCCCACCTGCAGAGTGTTCGCTTCACAAGTAGTGAAGCAGTTCTGCAGGTGTCTATCCTTCTTTCCCCTTTCTGTCTTCCCTTCTCTCTCAATTTCTTTCTGTCCTATCCAACAACAATGAGAGCAATAACAAGAACAATGATAACAAGGGCAATAAAAAGGAAAATATGGCATCCAGGGGAGTGGATTCATAATGCAGGCATCCAGCCCCAGAAATAACCTTGGAGGCAATAAATGACATAACAGGTTGTTGACTAATCATTAATGTAAAGACTAGAATATTGTAGATGAAGATTTGAGGTCTTCACTTTGGAAAAAGCTAGTAGGTCTATTATAGGTATATTCCAATGGCCCATGACTTTACTAGTTTTTGCCTGTGCCCAACACCTAATATAAAGATGGACCCGGGTTATTGTCTGGGAAGATGGTGTTATAGTTGGAGAACGGACTAGAAAACTGGATCAGGGAAGAGAGTAGCTCCCAAATATGGGGAAATATATAAATATTGTTAACTGTAAACCCCATCGATCTGATCTGGGGTTCATATTCATCACATAAGCCTATGTAACCTCTGCATCCCTGTAGGTCTAAGCTTGCATTCTGTGGTCATGGCTAGGAACATTCCAGATGCACTTATTTCAGGACCCATCTTCCTCAGGAAGTAAGTAGAGTATGCGTCCAACCCCCCCTTCGGAGAATGGAATATTCCCTACCATTGTTGATCCACATTAGGGCAAGGTCTTATAGGGGCCACCAAAGGGATCCATTATGTTGTTCCTGATGGAGATGACCAGTGATGGTGGCAAGAGGGATCTATTTGAAGTCTAGGCCCATCATGTCTGTGTGGGAATTGCAGGACTCCCTGAATCTTCCTCATTTTTAAGAGCACATATGAATAAATGATGACAGTAAATCATTAAAAATTATAGTTTTATCTGTAGAAAAGATAAGAATGATAGGAGCTGGGTGGTGTCACACCAGGTAAGTGACCTGAGCAAAATCCCAATTGGAGCCTCCAGCTCCCCACCTGCAGGGGTGTTGCTTCACAAGTGGTGAAGCAGGTCTGCAGGTGTCTATCTTTCTCTCCCCCTCTCTGTCTTCCCCTTCTCTCTCCATTTATCTCTGTACTATCCAGTAAATTGGGGGGAGGGAAATATGTCCACAGGAGCAATGGATTCGTAGTACAGGCACTGAGCTCTAGTGATGTCCCTGGAGGAAAAAAAAAATTCTATGTCAAAAGTGCAGGAAGTATGAGCATGAATCCAAGCTTCAGTCCCTACACTGCAATGCCTATCTGAGTGTGCCTATAATATGATTCTTTCTTTGTTTTTCACTCTTTGCATTCTTTTTTAAAGTTTTTAATCTTTTCCCTGTAAAATAGGAGTATTTATTGAATACTTTCTCTCTAACATGTTTTCAGATCTAAAAATATCAGTCTCTATGCTTTGGATGTTATTTCCTCCAGGAATTAGATATACAGGGGGGAAATAATCAAGTTTAGCAACGTAGATACATGAAATTGTGTTTCTTCATTTATAAATTGACCCATTGTAAATGAAACTGTTGGACATGAGTCTCTGCAAGTGCAGTCATTACAAGTTTCTCCTGAGTCCATCTTGCCTTGCTGCTAGTCCTTACATCTGAAGAATAGAGACTGTCACAGGCACTCAGAAAGTGCAGTGAATAAGTTATCTGAGCACAAGATGAGCAAGTTCATAGCTTTCAATATGCTATTTCTATCTGGTGCAGAGAGAGAAAAAGAGAGAGAGAGAGAGAGAGAGAGAGAGACCGAGACCAAGCACTTGAGTGGAAAGGAGATCCAAGGTCACCAATTTGTACTTTGTGTGACCATACCATGCTTCAGACCCTGCTTGGGACAGGTGGTTTTGAAAGACACAAGTTCCCAATCCAACCCACTCACCCACCTACCCACTCACCAATAGCATATGTTAAGTTTAGGTTTATAAAACTTTCCCTCCACATCCCTCCTGATTAAAGTGCTGCTGTAAAGGAGGGGGATCCTCTGGGAATCCTACACTCAAGACACTAAAGGGAAACCCTCTAACCTGTCCAGTGCAGGAACTTCTTTCTTCTTCCCTGCAAGCACAACAGAATGACCAGTCTGAACAAAATCTCTTGCCATGGAGGTTGACTCTCCTTTCTGTGTCATCTCTTTCTGACACCTGGTCATGAATAAGGAAGGCTCTTTTATGTTTCCTGCAATCAAAAAACATAGAAGGTATCCACTGTTCTTTTTTTGTTTTCAAGACAATCCATGTTTTATTTCCTGACTGTAAAACACATGTAGACATCATGCTAAGCACTCATTGACTTGTGTCTCATCCATGTCTTCTGAGTCATGCGTGTATGTATTACATACTTCAATATGGAGAAGAAATAAAGAAAAGCAAAACTGAAAAAGAAGGTGCAAAAAAAAAAATCTCTGCTTCAAATAATGAGCATGTGCACCTTCGCCTGGGGCCTTCATACACAATTTAGCCAGGAAGCCAGGGTGGATCATGATTCCGTTTTGACATCTCCTGCCCTCAGGCCTGGGGAGACTAATACCGATTTCTGACTCTGAGCACACTGCAGGAAAAAGGGGGAGAGACAGAGAGAAAGGGAGTGTGTGTGTGTGTGTGTGTGTGTGTGTGTGTGTGTGTGTGTGTGTGTGTGAAAGAGAGAGGCCTGTTATTGACTAAATGATAAAGAGGTTTGTAATGATAAATAACAGTCATTTTATTGTGGAATTACCCAGAAAAGATGCATTCAGCGGTGTCTGAAGGAATCTAAAAGCTGTGGTTAGTTCCCCATGGAGCCAAACCTGTTCAACTCCAATTTTTACAGCCAGGGATTGGGGTCACAAATTGCGGGGACCTCTGACTATTAAGCCCCACACTAGCACCATGGACCCTCAGTGGCAGTCAGCTTCTCAGCTCCAGGAAAATTACTGAAGAAGTCTTTATCTCTGGGAAGCGTGTGTGTGTGTGTGTGTGTGTGTGTGTGTGTGTGTGTGTGTGTGTGTGTGTGTGTGTGTGTTAGGGGTTGATGTGTATGTGTATGTGAGTGTATGTCTGTCTGTCATCTGTCAGCCCTCTGTTTGCATCAGTCCCTCCTGACTGCATACAGAGGTTCAGAGGCAATTCAGTGGCTTCCATGCGCAGACTGCTGGAGGAATCACTGCCAGTTTTGATCGATAGTTTAATTGTAAACTTTGGGAACAATAATGGATAATTTGGCTTGAACCGTCCATTATGAGCAATGTTGTCTAGGAGAAAGCCTTCAAAATTAAACAAGAGTTGGACCACATTATTGCATTTGTACCACTCACCCAGAGTTAAATAAATCCCTCTTCACAAATGCTGTCCTGGCATTCTATGCAGCTCAATAAACATGGGCACAGGCAGAGTCACAGAGTCAAAAGAAAGAAAAGAGCAAGCACAACAAAAGTTTAGACTCTTTGCCTACTCATTTCTTCTGAAAAAAATAGCGCTATTATTAATTCCTATTAGTTTTATCATTAACAATCATTACTATCATGCCTTCTTTTAAGAGCTTCTTGAGTAATAAGACATTCAAATCAGTGGATAAGTTATTTTTGTGGGGAAAATTTGTCATGTAAATTAAAGTCTATAAAGATAAAAAGGGGGTGTGATAAATAGTGAAGATCTAAGTTTCTTTTTAAAATCTAACTGATGTTATTATTTTTTATTTAAAATGCATTATTACTTATATCATTATTGTTTCTTAACAGAGTACTGCTCAGCTCTGATTTATGGTAATGCTAGGCTTTGAACCTGAGACCTTTGGTGCCTAAGGCGTGAAGGTCCTTTTGCATAACCATTACGCTATCTCCCTAGATATATATGTATGTGTATATATATATATATATATATATATATATATATATATATATATATATATATTAGTTGACTTTATTAAGTGATTCCTGAATTTGAAAAAAGCAGCCCATTTGGGAATTTGAAAGGAGCTGCAGGGAGCTGTACAAATGGCAGGTTTTTATAGTCAGAAAAAGAGAGAGAGAAGGCTACTAGCAAATAGAAAAAATATATATGTTTTAGGTAAATTCTTTCCTTCTGGAGTGCCTCAACATGAGCATGCTTTACTAGTGCTGCCCTGGAAAGACCAGTTTAAAATTCCACTATGAAAGGGGTTGAAAGCCTGTCTAGTTTATATTTAAAGTCTCAATGAAGTTTGGCATAAAGAATTCTATTTTAAGTTTAGCATTTCTTTTTACTTAAAAAAATATATTTGATATAAGTCAGTTACAGGAAAAATCAAATCCCTAAAGAAGACAATGATGATAACTACTTTAGAACAACGTTGTTTGTTTTTTTTTTGCCTCCAGGTTTATTGCTGGGGCTCGATGCCTGCACTATGAATCCACTGCTCCTGGCAGCCATTTTTTCCATTTTGTTGTTGTTGTTGCTATTGTCGTTGTTGTTATTGCTGTTGTTGTTGTTGTTGGATAAGACAGAGAGAAATTGAGAAAGAAAGGGAAGACAGAGAGGGGGAGAGAAAGACACCTGAAGACCTGCTTTACCACCTGTGAAGCCGGTCCCCATGCAGGTGGGAAGCCAGGGGCTCTAACCAGGATCCTTACTCTGGTCCTTGCTTTGAACCATTGCCCTTAACCCAGTGTGCTACCACGTGGCCCCTAAAAATACTTCTTTTGGAGCTTCACGCGTGAGATTTTCTTTGCAAAATCACTTTTCTCTCTAGCCCTCTCTAAAACAAACTTCTTAAAGAAACAGACAAGCAGTATGAGGGGTGGATGATGGGTAGTGCTTGATACTTGCTTGCATCAGTTACAAAGTTCCATAGCTAACTTCACATATGCCAGAGTGGTATTCCAGTTCTGTCACACTCTCTCTGGTTAGAAGATATTTTTATAGAGACAGAAGAGTCAGAGAGAGAGAGACCACAGCATCAAATCTTCCTCCATTGGGGGGTGGATTGTACACAAGGCAAAACAGAACACTGTCCAAGTGAGATATTTTACTAGCCGTAAATAAATAACTTTAAAAGAAATAGACCGTTCGAGCATCAGTTATTTCTCTTAAACTACTATAAGAAGCAAACATTAAAGTGATAATATATTAACCACATTCTGGTCTCAAACCTGACATTCCTCTTCTGTAGGAACCATACCTGCAAGTATCAAGCCATCCAGAAAAGGTTGTTTTCTAAAAAAACAATAGCAGAAGAAAAAAAAAAAAAACCCTCACAACTATTCTGAGAGACTCAACTTTATCTAGCAGAACCTGAACCTGTTGTTGAAAGAGTAGGCTTATCTCCACTGTGAAGATGGACTTACCTATTGCCTTAAAGGATCAGGTTTTCAAAGAAACACCCAGCAAGAGATAGAAGAAGACTACCTTTCAAAATAGAGGTATCTGTAATGAAAAATGCTCTAGGTTTCAGATCCAAGACTGAGTAACTACTGGACATTGGACATTGACAGCAACTTAACTCCTCTGAGCTTCACGTGACCAACCACACTTTAGCTAAAGATCATAAGATACTTAGTTCATAGATTTACTAGCAGGATTAAATACATTGACACCCACAAGTTGGAGAGGTACCTCACCTGGGGTGGCACTTGCAGTGTTATGTGTGCAACCATGGTTGGGCCCTCAGCATATCACTATTAGGAATATTACAGCAGTTGATGCTGTGGTATCCTCCCACCTCTTCCTGTCTCTTTTTTTAGGTGAAAAAACTGGTTTGTAGTGGTGAAGCTTCAGCACCAATAATGAAAAATTAAAAGGAAGATGAACATTCAAAAGAATAGAAAATACATCATAATGGCTGGTTTTAATAATAAGCATTCTAAACATTAACTATAGAAAGCAGTGGCGGGGGGTCGGGCGGTGGTGCAGTGGGTTAAGCGCATGTGGCGCAAAGCGCAGGGACCGGCGTAAGGATCCCGGTTCGAGCCCCCGGCTCCCCACCTGCAGGGGAGTCGCTTCACAGGCGGTGAAGCAGGTCTGCAGGTGTCTGTCTTTCTCTCCCCCTCTCTGTCTTCCCCTCCTCTCTCCATTTCTCTCTGTCCTATCCAACAACGAACGACATCAACTATGGCAATAATAATAACCACAACGAAGCTACAACAAAAAAAAGGGGAAAAAATGGCCTCCAGGAGCGGTGGATTCATGGTGCAGGCACCGAGCCCAGCAATAACCCTGGAAGGAAAAAAAAAAAAAAAAAAAAAAGCAGTGGCATGCTATCAGTTCTCAATACTGTTTTTTGAAAAATCTTTGTGTTCACAATTACAAGTATTTGGCCAATCCTTTTGTATGTGAGTGGAGAAGAGACTTTCTTGTGCCAAAATTTCATTTACAATCTACATTTATGCTCACCATCAGCAAAGTAGTGAGAAAAGTAAAGAGTGGTTAAGAATTTGGTAATAGTTATCTTGCAGGTACTGAGTAAACTTCAGGCTTCATGTGTCCTAGCTCTTTATAGTCTCTTTAGTTACCCCCGACTCACAGAGTTCTATTTTCAGATTTAGGATGTCCTCAACAATAATTTCGCCTGGTTTATGAGTTCCACTTATCCCCTGCACCCACATGCTGGTTCTCATAATAGAACTTTTGCTTGACTCCATATTCTAGAGTTTCTTGCTGGCCTATGGTCCAGACATTAAAAGAAAGGGTGAATGAATGAATGAATGAATGAATGAATGAATGAATGAATGAAAGAAAGAGAGAGAGAGAGAAGGAAAGAAAGAAAGAAAGAAAGAAAGAAAGAAAGAAAGAAAGAGGAAAGAAGGAAGAAAAAGATACATGGCTTGCATCTCTCTCTCTCTCTCTCTCTCTCTCTCTCTCGCCTCCAAGGTTATTGCTGGGGCTCAGTTTCTGCACTAGGAATCTACTGCTCCTGCACCATTTATTTATTTATTTATTTTTTGGACAGGACTAGGAGAAATTGAAGGGATAGGGGAAGATAGAGAGGGAGAGAGAAAGACACACCTGCAGATCTGCTTCACTGACCCTGAAGTAACCCCCATACACACAGGTGGGGACCAGGGGGCTCAAACCGAAATCTTTTCACGGGTCCTTGCACTTCCTTAACCTGGTCCACCACCCCCTGGCCTTGACTCTGTCTAGTGTTCACATCATTAGTGCTCCGGAATCTATGTTAAATATCATGAACAAAAAATAGGGCAATTTTATTTTACAATTTTAATACTTGAGTAAGTAAAGTTTACAGTGGCCAAAATACATTTGGAATATGATGTTCTGGTGCAAATAGAAACTATGATTATTTTCATAGGAGAATTTTATTCATAGGAGAATGCTCAGATGAGCAAAGGTCTTAAAATGACACTATAAAAGGAGTCATTGTAAAGGAAATTGGAAGAAATGATGGGGAGAGCTTATCACTACTATAAAAGGTAGTCATAGAAGAGAGCATATTGATATAATTATGGCAAATGGAAAGAAAGAAATCAAATCAACACTTAAAATATTAGTGTCAGTGAACTGCCTACTCTATCCCTTACAACTAAACTAAAAGCAATGTAAACTTCATAAAATTTACTTTGAAAAAATAATCATACTATGAAAAGTCTCTACGTAGGATAAATATTAAAAATGTGCTGTAAAATTTTTTCTCCTTTATGTTATTTGACAAAATATTTACTCCATTGTACTTCATGCTTTTTTTGTTTTTGCATAACATCAAAAAAGAACTTTGAATAATGAAATATTTCCATTTCATAAATAAAAAAAGAAAGAAAGAAGCATGAATCTTCTCATTGATGGAGATATCAAATGCCTTCCATAACCAGACTGAATCTGAGGACATTCTCTCCGTTTCTTCTCTTTATAGACATTTGATTTAGCTTCACTCACACAGAAACTCAGGATGGATAAGCTATTCTTTGAATTGTTATTGACAAATATTTACTTGTTATTGTAATAGACTATGACAATAAGTTATTTGCTATTGACCAAAATTTGACAGCACCATAAAATATCTTAACTTGAACTGACAATGGAGTAGATGTTCATGCAGTCATCTCTCCTAAATAGTACCCAGGGATGCCTAGATTCTCTTTTCCCAGAATAAAGACTCCTCTGGGGGGGTTGAGAAAGAGGACCATTACTAACAAAATGTAACCACTCTGCAAGACCTTTATGAAACATATCATATTAAAAATGCATGTCAAATCGCAACGTTCAAAGACATGCCATGCCATGCCATGCCATCCCTGATCCTTTACAAGACAGCAAATCAAGGTACTAACTCCAGGAATATTTGCTAAACATGCTTTTATATATCTCCCTTATGTGACTGACATATATGTAAATCCAATAAATTAGATCCCTCGGTAAAATATCCAAAGCTGCATTCCATCAAACAGTAGCCTGATAAATGTCCTCCATGTGTCAGGCAACACAGCATTTCTACAGTGCTGCAGTTTTCCTTCTGAACGTCAAAATCTTGAAAATTAGCTATTATTTCCAGCAGTGAATTTTAATGGCCGTTCATGTAGGATCGATTTCCTTTCCAATTAATGGAGTTTGCCACTCTTCCCTTTCCTCTCAGGGATTTCTATGTGCCGGTTATGTGAAGCTGTCAAATTTTATCCTCACCTTGAATATGACCATTTCATTTGAGAATGAAAGCTAAGCTTGCTACATTTTAATTTCAGCTTCTCTTACTTACTTTTAAAGTTTTTTTTTTTAAATTATGATTAAATTTCACCACATTTGAAGCTTCTCCATCCCCCCCACCCCCACCCCGAAGATGAGAACCAGAAACTTTACCCTGATGATTGCACTTTGTAACATGGGCACTTAACTGGGTGTGCCATCATTCTGCCACTCTGTCTTTCAATTTATTTTTTAAAAAAGGAAGCAGCAGGCACTTTCTTATTAAAAGAATTAATGAAGTCATTCTTAACAAGTTGTTCCATCAGTGGAATTTTGTTATTGCCAAAACAAGAGAACTAAGAGCCTGGATACAGTGGAGTGGAGGAGTAGATACATATGTCAGGAGAAAAATGACTAGCAGGGAAGGAAAACTACATACAGTATGAAGATTCTGCACACACTTGCACATGTGAGTGCTCACAGCTTGTATAGGGTGTCTTCAGGAAGACCAATCCATTCAGAACTGTTCAAGCACCAGATTGGGAGGTGGAGAAGCAGAGAACACATTTTGACGTATTTCACGTTCAGAAGCTTGTCATTTAAAAATGTCTGATGTGGAATCGTGTGAGATTTTTGGGAGGCAAATGGTAGAACTGAATTATGTCAGAGAGATCAACAATGAGACAGCTGCAATACAGGTGCCCTTGTGTTTTAACTCAACAAAGGACTATGTTTTCTCTTGACGGGAAAAGGATGGACTTGAAAACACAAAGATAAAGTTTCTTTTTCTTTCTTCCGACTTTGGCTGAATTCCTAGTTCCAAGTCTTTTTTTTTTTTTCCTTTTTGAATATGTTTAAAGCAGCTAAACATTCTTGACAGGAACAGCTTTGATGTGTAATGTTCTATGATTTAAATAACGCTTTCTCCCACATACACACAGAACTTTCTTGAGAAGTGGCAATTAAAGGATTATCTACTACTTCAAACATAAACTCTCTGAGCACTGCTCTGGCCTTTCTTTGTTTAGTTAATAATTATGTCTATAAGATGCCTTCATTTGCTTTCTGTGTAATGGGTGCTGACATTTCATTTTTAGTTTCTTCTTCAAATTTTTAATATCCAGTTGGATTTATGCCATTCTGGGAATCCCAACCAGAAACAATTGCCTTTTGAAGTTCATCGTTATTATCCGGTAAAATGAACTTCATATTTGATTATCTGTGAAAATGAGATAAAACTAGCCTCTTCAAAGACAAAAGAGTAGGAGGAGATAAAGGAGGATAGAGGAGTGAAGGGAGGAGAGTGATGGAAGAAAAAAGAAAGAAGGAAAGAAAGAGAGAAAGGAAGGGTATAAAGAAGCAGCCCTTTGAATAGGGAGAAAACATAGGGTTGTAGCCACCACTATTTCAAATAGCAATCTACCCACAAGTAGGGCCAGTCTGAGAATATGATGCCTCTAGGAGTGGTATGAATGTAACACATTCCACTAAAAAGACACCTAGACTTGGCTTAATGTGCAGTTTACTAGAGTTACCTAAGACCCCCCCACACACACCAGGGTACCAAATTTTCCTCCTCTAAACATGCCCTCAGATGCCCACCACAATTCCAGAAACTTTTCTGAATGATGGGATGCAGAGCAGGGTGACACCCATGCCAAATGCCATCTTGGCATATTGATTATTTTAAACTAAAGTTACTTTTAAAAGCAGCCAATCAAAAGGAACACTGCAACAACCCTTTACCCTTGGAAGCAAAAGATGAAACTTGTGTGTGACAGGAAGTATCACCCCCAACTTATCCTAAAGGAAGGGCAGAAGGCACTTTTATAGGGAGATACAGGGCAAAAAAGGATGTCTAAGCAGACTTGGTTATTTCTTCACCATGCTACAAATCCAAACAAGTTTTTTCTTTTAAATTCTTCTTTGTCTAAAAATGATGTAAATGTTAAATGTACTGCTTACTCCCTTCACTAGGGTCACCCATACTTATAAAATTAAAATTATATTTTACTCTCATTAATCTATCTTATAGCTATCTTATTAGACAATTCAAAAAACCTAGAAAAGATGAAAGCCATTCTTTCCTACACAACTCACCTCCATGTAAAACTTAGAACAGTTTTGCTTTACTATTTTATTTCTTTTATTTTGAATTAATTATAGAGTCAGCAGAACCAATGCTATACATTACCATGTGCATGTCACCCTTTTTGTTTTTTACATAAGAATGTCTAAGTATTATACAAGATTGAAATCAGGAAATTGACATTGTGTATGTGTGTGTTGTTCCGTTATGAGTGTAGATTCCTATGACAAGTGCAGTCAACAGGCAGAATTGTTCACTCACCAAAGTCAGTCTTCCTGTACTGTTTATAGTTGTAGCCAGATCTCATACCAATATCCCTAATTCTGGACAGCCCTTAATACTTATTTTTGTAACTCCAACTTTTCAAGCATACTGCATATCGTTATATAAATGAAACCCTGAAGTCTGTGACCTTTTGAAATTACCTTTTCCACTCAGAACAATGCCCTGGAGATCCATCCTGGTGGTTAAGTGTATCACTAGTTCATTCTCCTGTGATTTCCCCCCTCAGTTTTTAGTAAGTTTAGTAAGTCATAAACTTCATTTTTAGAGGCATTTCAGATTTATAGCAAAACTGAGCAGAAAGAAGTATCTATATATGCCCTGCCCCTGCAGAAGTAGGGCCTTCACCATTTCAGTACCCCTCACCAGAAGGGTGCATTTGCTGCATTCAATGCACATCATCATTAGTTCCAAAAATGCATAGCTGGAAATAGGTTTGCTTCTTGGTGGTGTATTTTTTGTCAACAGTGTTCACTATTGCAACTACACAAAGAACACTTTTCACTCACATTAAAATCTTCTATGTGCTGTTTATTTCCTCTGCACCCCACCCCTGACATCTACTTACTTATGCCTTTTCTCTCTCCATAGCTTTGGCAGTTTTTAGAATGATGTAGCCTCTTCCACTCAATTAGGGGATTTAACTTTCTCCATGTATCTGCATGGCTTAATAGTTTACACTATTCTAGTGCTGAATAACAGTCCATTGCCTAATGTACTGCAGATTATTTGTCCGCATACCTGATGGAGGACAACCTGGCTGCTTGAAAGCTTTTATCAATTATGAGTAAAATTGCTTTAAACATGCATGTGGAGATATTTCTGTAACCTAAGTTTTCAACTCATCAGGTGCTTATAGTTAGGTGAATGGGCTTGTTCATATGTAGCTGTGTGCTCTAGGTTACAGGACCAAGTCCTTGTGCTTGGGACTCTGCTTAGTCAAAGGAAGCTACTCTGCTCTCTGACATTCCTCTGTTGGTACTGGAAATGCTCTCATGACCCTCTTCAGATTGTCTGAACGATAGCACCACAGGTGTTCTCTCATTTCTGCAGCTCGCTTTTCTGCTATAATATAGGGTGGGGGAGATTTATAAAAATTGACCTTAAAACAATGTAATAGCTCCACCAGAAATCACACAACACTTACACCCCAAGCACCAATTAAATACAGAATGCTACCACAGCTCCAGCATCAAGCAACACACTTGGATGGTATTTATATACCCCCAAATGTTCCCTGGTGAAAGATAAGAATCTACCTTTTACCTTTCATAGAGCTGCAATGAGAAAGGAGTCGCCTTAAAGTTCCAACTATTGGGAGACAGGAGGGAAGGAGAATTGAACTCTATTTATAGAAACCTTCTACAGTCTTTATGCCATAATGAATTCGTGCCCCATAAAATACAGGCAAGTGTGTAGAGTTTCTGCAGGCTCAAGTTCACCCTGAATGGGAGCATTATGGCTTTATCGTGTTCATGACTACACTACGTTCTTGGCCTCTCAGATTCATGGCTTTGAATAGCAATCCCATTGCACATCAGTGGTTAATTCAGGAGGGCCTTTTGGGATAGCCACAGATATATACATTTCTATCAGAAGCTTATGTACCTTTAGGGAAACTTTCATAATATGCTTTGAGCAGCAAGTTCAGGGCATCAGATGCCATGTGTTCTCCTTTGCTTGACTTAATCAAATTTATTAGTCTACTTTCCCAGATCATCACTCCGTTTTTACATCTGGCAAGACTAGACTTCCAATAGTCTCACAGATGACACATTTCCAGTTGTGTGTGAGGTACCAAGACTATGTTCATGCAGCAGGGGTTCATGCTACTGTTATAGTGAATCTATAGGAATAAAAGTCTGTTTTCAAAGTACTTCTAAGAATTTGGGATAGTTTGCTCACTTAGGATTTTCCTCTGGCCTGATTTTTTAAAATTTTTATTTATTCATCATTTGATACAGATAAGTAGAAATTGAGAGGGTTGGGGGAGACAGATAAGGAAAGAGACAGAGAAACACCTAAAACCCTGTTTTACCACTAGTGAAGATTTGCCCCTGCAGGTGTGAACCAGAGACTTGAACCCTGGTCCTTGCATGTTGTAATGTGTACACTTAACCATGTGTGCCAAAGCCTGGTCCCTGCCCTATTTTTTTTTTTAATGGCAAAGACATAAAGTTAAAATATCTGAATAGTGCTAGCAAAATAGTTCAAAATAGTGTTCCATTCTTCCATATTCCTGTCCAAAATTCAAGCCCAGCCCCCACTGAATTGATGAAAGCATTGATGCTATTCTTTCTCCCCAACTCTCTCTGTATCTCTGTCTCTTTCTCCCCCTTTTCTATCTCTATCTAAAACAAATCACAGTTTAACAACTGGATCTCTGACATACTACTTTGTAGTTGTAAAATGATAGATGGAATGTCAGGTAACCGTGTTCTGAAAAGTATTTAATTCAAATTATTCAAGAGAATACCATTTTAAGAATTTAACATTTTCTATAGATGTTCCTTTTTAAAAAAACATGGGTGATAGATCCATGTCTCTCTCTTTCCATAGTGGGTTGGAGCTCTGGGAAAGCAGAGCTCCAGGACAGATTGGTGGAGTTGTCTGTCCAGGGAAATCTGGTCGCATCCTAATAGCATCTGGAACCTGGTGGCTGAAAAGAGAGTTAACATACAAAGACAAACAAATTGTTGAACAATCATGTATCTAAACGCTGGAATTGTGCAGATGAAGTGTTGGGGGGTCCTCTATTTTGTAGATAGCTAGTAGGCATATTTTAGTTACATTTAAAAGGGCCTGTAGCTATACTAGTTTTTTTTTTTTTTCTGAGCCTGAAATCTGATATGCAGGTGGATCCAAGTTATTATCTGGGGAGGTGATGTCATGGCTGGAGAAGGACCAGAAAGCTGGATCAGGGAAGAGAGTAGCTCCCTAATATGGAGAAGGGGTATAAATATTGTTGACTGTAAACCCCATTGATTTGATCTGGTCTGGGGACCCATATTCAGCTTAGGAGCCTATGTGACCTCTTCATCCTTGTAGATGTGAGCTCACATTCTGTGGTCATGAGTAGGAACATTCCAAGCTGCCCCAATTTCAGGACCCATCTTCCTCAGGTGTAGCATAGAGTATGTTGTTCATCCTCCCTTAGGAGGATGGAACATTCTCTACTATTCTTGATCCAAGTTGAGGGCAAGGTCCTATGTGGTGAAGCAATTACAGAAGCAGACCTTCCACCTTCTGCATCCCATAATCACCTTGGGTCCATACTCCCAGAGGGATAAAGAATAGGACAGCTATCAGGGGAGAGGAGGGGATACAGAGATCTGGTGGTGGGAACTGTATAGAATTGTACCCCTCTTATCCTATGGTTTTGTTAATGTCTCCTTTATTAAATTAATAATAATAATAATAATAATAATAATAATAATAATAATAAACATGAGTGATGCTTCAAATCCACCCCTCACCTCCTTTTTCTAGTCTATTATTTGGAGAAAAGTAGAGCCTTTGAAATTTATCAGAAATACACTGGAATTTTCTGTGTCACTGTGTGACCTTATGAAAAATGCTAAGCTTCTCTGAGTTAGTTTCCGAAATTATACAACAAAGAGAATTATCTCCTGAAGTGCTAAGTGGCAACACTTGGGCAGTGCTACTGTTTGATCTTCTTGAGGACTTCTTTCAAGGTGGTCTCCTTGCTCCTCATCCTCTTCTGAAATTCACTGATAAGCAGCTTCCAATTTTGTTACTCCTTTGTTTACAGAACAATGTGAAGCCATTTACCTATCAGTAAAGGAGTAAAGTTGCTCTGAATTGCAAGCCATTTCAATATCCCCTGAAGCTAGTTTCAGAGCAAAAAAAGAAGAAAAAAAAAAAATCCTTTACACCCACCACCATGTTTCTCAGATTCTAGCAAAACATGTCATTTCTCTCTTCCCCCCAGATTAAAATTACGTCTACCTAAGAAAAGGTTGGGGGAGGGGCAGTGTCGGGGAGAGAGTGGAGAGGAGGGTGAGTAGTCAAGCTGTCTCTAAGACTTTTGGGACACATAATGGTTATTAGGAGTTGGGGGTGGACACATATTTTTGGGTGCTGTGTGGAACTATACCCCTGTGATCTTAAAATCTTATGAACTCAATAACTATTAATATTACATTAAGTATTGCAAATCATGTCTGCCATGTTAAGCTGTGTGGCCCTAGGTAAATTACTTATCCTCTCTGTATTTCTATTGCCTTGTTTATAAAATAGAAGTCCTAAGAAAACCCAGCTCTCTGGGAGATAACACAGCAGTTTTACAGAAAGACCTTCATGCCTGTGGCACCAAGGGTTCCAAGTTCAAACCCCAATACCACCATATCCAGAGTTAAACAGAGATCTTGTAAGAAAAAAAAATACAAAAGGACTTTCATGTCTGAGGCTCCAGGTTCCAGGTTCAGTCTCCCTACACCCACTGGCATAAACTAGAATAGAGTGAGCTGTGTTCTGGTAAAAAGACTCAACTCTTAGTTATTTTTAGGATGACAAAAGTTGATGCAGATACATCTCTGAGAACATTTCCAGGATACAATCCATGCTCAGATACTAACCATCATCAGTATTTTGGTCCAGCGCCCGGGGCTGTTAATCCAGTTTTTTCTTTAGGTTGATGCACAGACAAAATAACCCTGTACTAAACTTTGTGTAACTTCAAACTTTTTAGCACAGGTGCCTGGAGTCAGAGTTGTGTTCATTAGGACCCTTTGAGATGGGTTTCCTGTTACCTCGTACAGTTCACAGCTGTTTTACAATTCTCCAGTTTTGTTGGTTTTCTCTCTGACATATCCTAATGCTCAGTCCCTACTCTGTAGGATTTGTTTAGCAGCTTAGGGCCTGATGTAGATGAAGTACTCCTCTGAGGTCAGAAGTCCCCCTTCCCACCATATGGCATGTCCTAATTCCAATACTACACCTTGATTTCTCTCATCCTGAAGGTGTTTTTGTCGAAGACCAATATTTAATATGGATGCTTTTCTGGAATCTTTCCCTTTAAGTTTGAACCCCAGATCCAGATCACTTGACTTATCCCCTCTTAGTAATACAAATAGTGAAATCCCTAGCACCAGTTTGAGACAGCAAATATCTTGATAGAAAAATAAAAGCTGTCTAAGGTTCCAGGTTCAAACCCAAGCATCACCATTAAAGAGTAGAGCTGAGTAGTGCCCTGGCAGGAAAGAAAAAAAGGAAGAAAGAAAATGGCTGGGCAAATAACATAAATGATTATGCAAAAGACTTTCATGCCTGAAGCACCAAAGGCCTCAGGTCAAATTCCCAGCCCCACCATAAAAAAATTAAAAATAGTAGTAATAAAAGATTTGGGGAAGCAATTAGTACTTGCTATAACTCTCAGAAATTTTCACAGGAAGCCAGTGAGAGCACAAGGTTCCCATACAATGACCAGTGGGCTATGCTAAATTGTGAACATTTGTACTCAGAAAGAAAACTTTAAGAAAAAATAGTTGGGGGGGGGTGCACCTGGTTGTGCACACATGTTACAATGAGCAAGGACCCCAGTTCAAGTCCCCGGGCCCCACCTGCAGGGGAAAAGCTTTGCAAGTGGTTAAGTTGTGGTGCAGATGTCTCTCTGTCTTTCTCCCTCTCTATAATCCCCTCCCTTTCAATTTCTGGCTGTCTCTATCCAATAAGTAAAGCTAATAAAAAAAATTTTTTTTTAAATTAAAAACAGTTGGCGCTGGGCTGGAGCTCAACTGCTTCAGTGTGTGTATGACCCAGGTTCAAGCCTGTTGAAAAGCTTCATTAGTGGTGAAATAGTGCTACAGGTTTCTCTCTCTCTCTCTCTCTCTCTCTCTCTCTCTCTGCATCTTCTCTGTCTCTCCTTTCCTTCTGCTTCTATCAAATCAAATAAAATATTAAAAAATAAAGAAAAAGTTGAAGAGTGTTCTTTGTCTTTAGCTTTAACTTGTTCGTGCTAAAAGAAAAACTCATTTTCTGAGGTTGTAGCCTAGAGATGCTTAACAATAGGAACAATGTGTACATCAGACTTGGAGAGGCCTCCAGCTGAGAACCACCCACCAAAGTTAACCTTAAAAGCATTCTAATAAAGGGCAAAGGTAACCTCGGAATCTAAAAGAAAGAAAAAAAAAGTAGAAGTTTTTTTTTTTCCCCAGCTACCTGGGAATTTAGTTTGAAATAAATCAATATTATGATGAAGTTTCGTTATTAGAATATAATAGCCACAAAGGCAAAGCTTTTATTTAATGTGTTCATTATACAATCACTACTATCCAAAATAATTTTTCTTTAGTGTTCAAACAAACTTAATATTTCCATTTTATTTTTCATTGTCTATATTTATTTATTGGATAGAGACAGCCAGAAATTGAGAAGAATGTAGAGATAGAGAGGGAGAGACAGACAGACACCAAGCTTCACCACTCACAAAGCTTTGTCCCTGCAGGTAGAGCCCAGGGGCTTGCACTTGGGTCCTTGCACATTGTGATATGCTCATTCAACCAGGTGTGCCACCACCCAGCCCCTACGGTTACTTCTTTTATGCTACAATCTCTAGATTTCTGGATCTTCATTCATATTCACTCATTCTGCCCCTCAGCAAATATTTATTTAACCAACCAAGGGCATATAAAGCAATGAATAAATTTTTAAATATCCAAATGTAGGGGACCTTGCTCTTGAATGTATTCATATTTTTGAACCAGTCACATCCCCCATATTGGCAGCCGATGGTGATTCTCACATGTTCATTCAGAAAACCATGATTACTTTCAAGTTTGAGAGGCAAGTGAATAAATGTTAATTACAATGTGCCTATAGAGGACAGTTAAATTTTGATTTCAGAGGTCACTTTTAGCAAGATGTAGCTGAGACTTCTTCAATTACTATCTAAATAGTTCACAACCTTTTAAGAATTGTAGTAGCTCATGACCCCCCCCCCCCCACATACACACATATCAATTTCACAAGTTCTTACCAGAGATCAAAGGTTACTGAAAGGGGATTCACAACTCCTGACACCCCCAATTCTTACAGAGTCTGAGCTTGTGACCTTTCTGTATCTCTGATTTATACACCAGCAAATTCTAGCTTTTATAACAAAGAAATTCCTGCATATTTTGAGAGAATCAGAAAAGAAAGTATTATCTTTCCTCTATTGATTTTATTGAGCAAAAAACTTTAGTTTCTGCTGGCCTTACATTTAGGCAGAGATGAGTAGATTTAATGTTCTCAATTTAGGTTGTGTCTTGTGATTTCTGGGTTGTGAACATTGCATTAGTTATCAACATATTATAATAAATTTAAATGAATTACTTGAAATAACTATAATCATAGTGATTGATATTATTGTTTAAGACAGTCCCCCAAAAAATAATACCCTCAATACTGATTTGACTTTAATCATAATTTAAGTTGTAATCTATACTTGATGATTTAAATTGATTAACTTTTGTCATCTTAAAATTTGCTCATCTTCATAAAAAATGTTTCAATAGTTGTCTTGATCACTTTTAAATAAAATAAATTTGAAAGAGTTGCAAATTTTAGGTGAGCCTTGGGAAATTTCTTTGTTTTGATTCTGATATACTTATATCTATTTGTCACCCTCTCTAACTTAGTGTGTGCTTAAAGAAGTTGACTCAATTAAAAGACACTTCATGGGGGGCGGAGCCAAGAGGACAACTTGGAAGCAGCTGCTGGGGTGAACTCTGACAAAAATTGCTGGAAAGGGTAGCATCCTGGCCTTCAACAGGATGGGTTAGAAAATAGAGAAAAAAGAAAGGAAATTTCTTGATTATTTCTGAACCTCAAACCCCCCCCCCCACAACGAGACCCGGGGGTGGGGACCTGCTGCTAGCAGGCTCCCGGATGACCTTTTTTCTTTACCATGATTCCTGGCTTATCAGGGGTGTCATTCCAATCCTGTTCCTTTCTGAATCCCTTGGCTCTTTTTTTTTTCTGCATAAGTGACTTAGGCCCAATTGGAGTGACAAATATCTGACCAAGCAAAGCCTCACCCCGCCTGGGAAAGACTGCCTGGAAGTTTTTTTTTTTTCAAATTGGTTGTCTCAGCTCAGGGTTTCTGAGCTAATCAGGAGCCATCCAAGCTGCAGACCCAGTGTCAGGGCTTTTTACTCTGTTCTATTTTACTATTACTATTATATATACACGTGGTCCCATTGCCAACCCCCCCTCCGGTTGACCAAAATTAACTCTTAGTCTATTTTCCATTGCTAGGTGACTGGGCGTCATATCCATTGTGAGAGGAACTTTTTCACTCTTCCTACCTCATCTATCCACTCTCCACCTTCTCACTCCTCCTAGCTAAATAAATAAATAAATAAACTCTCCTTTAACTGCTCTTATTTTTTTACTGTTTTTTTATTTTCTTTTTTCTTTTCTATCTCTCTCTCTTTTTTCCCCCTGTCTTCCTTTATTCCTTCCTTATTCCTCTGCTTTCTGAATTCACTGATACTGATTTGTGAATTATTTGGGGGAAGAAATCTGACTCAGAGTGGACTCCCTCTGTGTGTGTCTCTGCTGTACTTCCCTTTCTCCTATTACTACCCCTAGAATTGACAGTGGACAGTAGATTTGCATAATTGTTCTTGCAATCCCTTTTTTCCTTTCTCTTTCTTTTTCATTTGATTTGGTTGCTATTTTTTCTTGGACTGCAGACATTGTTAGGCCAAACGGTATTGGTTAAACTGTTCAATCCTTGATACAGGTACTATTGTAATTTCTGAGGTTGGTGATTGCATTTATTATAAAGGTATTTAGTACAGCATGTCTTGTACTCAAAACACAACAACTGAGGAACAACAGTACATAAAAATAAAAAAAGAACAGATTAGTAGAAAAAATGGTTAGATCAAGAGCAAATAAAACTGCTACTACAATAAATGAAGACAAGAGCCCAGAAAAAACTACAAATCAGCCAGAAGTAACCATATATAAGAAAAGTATGCAAGCAATAATAAACTTATTAATCACAGAAAAGAAAAAGACTTTGGAGGAATGGGCTAGCAGTATTATGGAAACAACATATGAGACCCTCAAGGAAAATAATAACTACCTGAAGGATATTAGAGAATTGAAAGCTGAAATAACTGAACTGAAGAAAGAAGCTGAGGGAAGGGAAAGCAGACTAACAGAGGCAGAAAGCAGAATTAGCCAGACAGAAGATGAGATATAGAAAACTAAAAAAGAGGTAAAAGAGCTCAAAAAGATATTGAGAGACACTGAAAACAACAACAGAGACATGTGAGATGATCTCAAAATTAGTAACATTAATATTATTGGCCTGCAAGAAGAAGAAAGAGGGGAAGGGGAAGTAAACATTCTAGAGGAAATTATAGAAGAAAACTTCCCAGACCTGAACAACAGAAAGGACATTAAGATTCAAGAGGCCCAGAGAGTCCCAAACAAAATCAGTCCAGACCTAAAGACACCAACACACATCATAGTTATAATGAAAATAAATAAGAATAAAGAAAGGACCCTAAATGCTTCAAGAGAGAAACAAAAAGTCACATACAGGGGAAAACCCGTCAGTCTATCAGGAGACTTCTGCACTCAAACTCTAAAAGCCAGAAGAGAATGGCAAGGTATCTATAGAGCCCTGAATGAAAAAGGGTTTCAACCAATGATAATATATCCTGCTAGACTTTCATTCAAACTAGATGGAGGGATCAAAACCTTCTTAGACAGACAACAGCTAATGGAGGCAACCATCACCAAACTTTCCCTGAAAGAGGTTCTAAAAGACCTCTTATAAATAAGGACATCACTATAATACTTGCAATATATCAAAGCAAATAAAAAATTTTTGAATAATGGCACTACAATACATTAAATACATAATATTAGTAAATGTCAATGGCTTAAACTCAACCATCAAAAGGCACAGAGTGGGAGGATGGATCAGAAAACATAACCCAACCATATGCTGCTTGACCCAACAAGATAAACACAGAATTAAAGTGAAAGGATGGAAAACTTTCATACAGGCTAATGGACCACACAAAAAAGGTATGAACAGCCATTCTCATCTCTGACACAATAGATTTTAAATTAAATAAAGTAATAAAAGATAGACAAGGATATTACATAATTATTAGAGGATCAATCTGCCAAGAAGACTTAACAATTATTAACATCTATCCACCCAATGAGGGACCATCTAAATACATCAAGAACCTACTCAAAGAATTCCAATAATACATCAATAATAATACAATAATAGTGGGAGACTAACACCCCACTCTTACACTTAGACAGAACAAAAAATCAAAGAATAAACAAAGAAACAAGAGAATTAAATGAAGAGATGGACAGACTATATCTTCTGGACATTTTCAGAGCCCTTCATCCCAAAATACTGGAATACACATTCTTTTCAAATCCACACAGCACATCCTTTAGGATAGACCACATATTAAGCCACAAAGACAGTATCAACAAATGCATGAGCATTGAAATCATCCCAAGTATCTTCTTTCACCACAGTGGAGTAAAGCTAACATTCAACAACAAACAGAAAATTACTAAAAGTCCCAGAATTTGGAAACTCAACAACATACTACTTAAGAACCACTGGATCAGAGAAACAAGCAAGAAATTCAAATATTTCTGGATAAAAATGAAAATGAAGACACAAGCTATCAAAATATTTGGGACACAGCTGAAGCAGGATTGAGAGGGAAACTCATAGCCATACAATCACATATTAAACAACAATAAAAACCTCAAATAAATGACCTTACTGCACACCTTAAGGACTTAGAGAAAGAGGAGCCCTAAAGCAACCAGAAGGACAGAAATCACTAAAATTAGAGCAGAAATAAACAACATCGAAAATAAGAGAACCATACAAAAGATCAATGAAGCCAAATGTTGGTTCTTTTGAAAGATTAAACAAAAATTACAAACCCCTATCCAGACTCACAAAACAAAAGAGGGAGAAGACTCAAATTAATAGAATTGTAAACGATAGAGGAGATAGCACAACTGATACCACAGAAATCCAGTAAATCATGCGAAACTTCTATGAAGAATTATATGCCACCAAGCTAGAACATCTGGAAGAAATGGAAGAATTTCTAGAAACATGTGCCCTTCCAAAACTGAACCAGGAAGAACTACAAAACCTAAATACATCAATCACAGACAAAGAAATCAAAACAGTTATTAAGACTCTTCCCAAAAACAAAAGTCCTGGACCAGATGGCTTCACAAACGAATTCTACAAAACCTTCAGGAAACAGTTAATACCCATACTTCTAAAGTTTTTCTTTCCATAAAGTCTAAGAAACAGGAACACTCCCTTCCACATTCTATGAAGTCAACATCACCCTGATACCAAAAGCAGATAGAGACACAACAAAAAAGGAAAACTACAGACCAATATCTCTGATGAACATAGATGCCAAAATATTAAACAAGAGCTTAGCCAACCAGATACAGCAGTATATCAAAAAGATTGTTCAACACAACCAAGTGGGATTTATCCCAGGAATGCAAGGTTGGTTCAACACCCATAAGTCAATCAATATCATTCACCACATCAATAAAAGCAAAGCCAAAAACCACATGATTATCTCAAAAGATGCAGAGAAAGCCTTTGACAAAGTCCAACACCCATTCATGCTCAAAACTCTACAAAAATGGAAATATATGCAAAATTCCTAAAGATAGTGGAATCCATATATAGCAAACCAACAGCCAACATCATACTCAATGGACAGAAGTTGAAAGCATTTCCCCTCAGATCAGGGACTAGACAGGGCTGCCCACTATCACCATTCCTCTTCAACATAGTATTGGAAGTTCTTGCCATAGCAATCAGGCAAAAGAAAGAAATCAAAGGAATACAAATTGAAAGGGAAGAAGTCAAACTCTCACTATTTGCAGATGATATGATAGTATACATAAAAAAAAAAAAAGCTAAAGAATCCAGCAGAAAACTACTAGAAGTTATTAGGCAATATAGCAAGGTGTCAGGCTACAAAATCAATGTACAAAAATCAGTGGCATTTCTTTATGCAAACACTAAATCTGAAGAAGAATACATCCAGAAATTACTCCCATTCACTGTTGCAGCAAAATAAATAAAATACCTAGGAATAAAGCTGACCAAAGAAGTGAAAGTCCTGTATACTGAAAACTATGAGTCACTATTCAAGGAAATATAAACTGTTATCAAGAAATGGAAAGACATCCCATGCTCATGGATCAGAAGAATAAATATCATCAAAATGAATATTCTCCCCAGAGCCATATACAAATTTAATGTGATACCCATCAACGTTCCACCAAGCTTCTTTAAGAGAATAGAACAAAAACCGCAATCATTTATCTGGGACCAGAAAACACCTAGAATTGCCAAAACCATCTTGAGGAAAAGAAACAAAAATGGAGGCATCACACTCCCAAATTTCAAACTATATTATAATAAGCCATCATCATCAAAACTGCCTGGTACTAGAACAAAAATTGGCACACCGACCAGTGGAACAGAATTGAATGCCCAGAACTAACCCCCCACACCTATAGACATCTAATCTTTGATAACGGGGCCAAAAGTATTAAATGGAGGAAGTAGGCTCTCTTCAATAAATGGTGCTGGGAAAACTGGGTTGAAACATGCAGAAGCATGAAATTGAACCACCATATCTCACCAGAAACAAAAATCAACTCCAAATCAAGTACCTGGATGTTAGACCAGAAACTATCAAATACCTAGAGGAAAACATTGGTGGAACACTTTTGCACCTAAACCTCAAGGGTATCTTTGATGAAACAAACCCAATTGCAAGGAAGACTAAAGCAGAAACAAACCAATGGGACTACATCAAATTGAAAAGCTTCTGCACAGCCAAAGAAACTATCTAACAAAGAGACCCCTCACAGAATGGGAGAAGATCTTCACATGCCATACATCAGACAAGAAACTAATCACCAAAATATATAAAGAGCTCAGCAAACTTAGCAACAAAAAAAGCAAATGACCCCATCCAAAAATGGCAGAGGATATAAACAAGACATTCACTTCAGAGGTGATCCAAAAGGCTAACAAACATATGAAAAACTGCTCTAGGTTACTGATTGTCAGAGAAATGCAAATAAAGACAACATTGAGATATCACCTCACCCCTGTGAGAATGGCATACATCAAAAAGGACAGCAGTAACAAATGTTGGAGATGCTGTGGGGACAGAGGAACCCTTCTTCACTGCTGGTGGGAAGGTAAATTGGTCCAGCCTCTCTGGACAGCAGTCTGGAGAACTCTCACAAAGCTAGACATAGACCTTCCATATGACCTGGTAATTCCTCTCCGGGGGATATACCCCAAGGATTCCTTAATGCCCAATCAAAAAGATATGTGTACACCTATGTTCATAGCAGCACAATTCATAATAGCTCAAACCTAGAAGCAACCCAGGTGCCCAACAACAACTGAGTGGCTGAGAAAGCTGTGGTATATATACACAATGGAATACTATGCAGCTATTAAGAACAATGAACCCACCTTATATGACCCATCTTGGATGGAGCTAGAAGTAATTATGTTAAATGATCTAAGTCAGAAAGATAAAGATGAGTATGGGATGATCCCACTCATCAAGAGAAGTTGAGAAAGAACATCAGAAAGGGAAACTAAAAGCAGGATCTGATTAAATCAAGAGTAGGGCACCAAAGTAAAAACCCTGTAGTGAGGGGGTGGGTGGACATTCAGCTTCCTGGGGTGGTGGAGGGTGGAGTGGGTGGCATGGGACACAGTCTTTTGGTGGTGGGAATGGTGTTTATGTACACTCCTATTAAAGTGTAGTCATGTAAACCACTATTTAATTAATATGAGAGGGAAAAAATTGATCTTATGTTTAGAACTTTTTAAAACACAGACTGAGTCGTTTTTAATACATAGGCTGAGTCTTTAATATGTTGACTCTCTCAAAAGCCTAGAGATCAGAAGCAACCGGTGGCACAGCTATATACAAGATGCTGGATATTATACAGCAAACCCTAACAAAGGGACTTTTCAAAGTTAACCCAATTACCAAATAATGTGATGATAATAGTAACTATCCATTATCTTCTTGAACCCCAAGTCAGCAAGAACCTCACATTCTCACTATAGAGCCTATATTTCCCCCAGTCCTGGAACCTTAGGGTGGGGCCCACTTACCTGCATGCTTCTCAATTCATATCAAACAATATTGCATCTGCCGATCGCAACCTAATCAATGCAAGGAGTGCCACCCCAGCATGCTTCACTTCAGACTGTGTCCAGAGACTTCAGGTGTGGAATGACAACTCTTTATCTTCATCACTTGGGTGAGACCTTTCCTTTCATAGTATTCTCTAATTCCATTCCACACACACACACACACACACACACACACACACACACACACACACACACTAGTGTGTGCATGTGCACAGCACAAAAAAAAAAAGGTACATGAATTCTTTTAAAAGAGATCAGTCTTGCACCTTTTGGAAATATAAAGTTCCTAACACTCACTTACCCTGGATTCAGGCACTTTTCTCTTAACCTGAATTTATTTTTGTTTGTATTACATAATAAAAGAAAAACTGTGATTTAACCACCAAACTACTTTTCTACAATGTTTTTTAAAAATGCATACAATAGTACCCTCCTTTCCTCCATATGCTCAAGGTCCTGTCATTCAAGTGGTCTGCACTGATTATGTGTGTGCTGGTATCTCAGAGGAAGCTGTAGGGCCGCAAAAATGAGCTCATGTCCTGAACCTCCCAAGGATCTACCACATAAACAGACAAACCAGAAACTGAAGCAAAGATGTTAGAGACTATCATCACACAAGGAGCTTCTTTTTAAAGTTTTTATTTTTATTTATTTATGATTGGACAGAGACAGAAATTGAGTGTGTGTGGGGGGGCGATAGAGTAAGAAAGAGATACAGAGATACCTGTAACCTTGTTACACCACCTGTGAAGTTTTCCACCTGCAGGGCTTGAACCTGACTCCTTGTGCACTGTAATATTTGCACTTAACTAGGTGCACCACTGCCTAGCCTCCACAAGGAGCTTCTTACATTAATAGATGACTCTACCTTTTTTTTTTTTAACATATTAAAACAGGAGCAAAAGGTTATTTTGCCCCTCTCGTGCTGAGGATGAAGGGTTAATATTCATAGTTAAAACAAGCTGTTAGTAGCATATTCATCTTAATTTACTTTATTTGTTTCTATCTGCCTTCTGCCAAGCAATGCTGGTGTGTTACAAACACATGCGAGTGTCTGTGTGCACAAAAACTAGTTGAGCCTCTTTGTTGACTATCTTAAAGGAGCACCATTAGAATATTTGACATATGCATTTAGTGTATGTAAAATAAGTATCCATTCTGTTCCTCTCCTGTAATAAAGCTAAGTATGATTTTGCTATATGAACATGTGTATACATGCACCTCTGCGTAGAGCCCTAAAATTAAATTGACTTGCTGGCTAAAGTTAAAGAAAATCTTTTTCTAGCTTCTTTCTACCACTCAATAAATTATTACAGCCTGTGCACAAAACACAAATTACATGCTTTATTAGTATGTTCTGTGGGAACCTCAAAACCACAAGTGTTTACATGTGCTGCACGCATGCACTTTGGGGCTTTTTAATAGCTGGTTGACAAGAGATTAAAGGCAGAAATATGGCATTTTATTAAAGCAAACATATCAGTATGCCTACCATGATAAAATGATCTAGTTTTCTTCAGACACAAAAGTTTCTGTTGAGTGATACCTTTGAAATTCCTTGAGGGCACCCTATTATTCACTTTCCCCAACAGAGAGCAGCTGCAAATGGCCTCCAATTTTCAAGGCGTATTGCCTGGTCATTCTTTACTGTCAAGATGAAGAAGAGCATAAAAGTTAAGTCAATAAAGTAATATAAAATGCTTAATATAAAAATTCAGGAATGAATGATTAACCATTAAAAACTAGCAGTAGCTATTTCATCCAGGAAAAAAAAATTAACATTTCCCCTGAAACCTATTAACACTCCTTGTAAACAATATTCTTTTCTGAAATATATGACCTTTCCTCATACTCTCCACACACATGGTATTTTTCTTATATCCACTTTACCTCCTCTGATATGAAGTTGAATTCCTCAGGAGAGTATTCTTGGCCCCCTTGTCAGATATACATGGAACATTCTACTGTGTTCCATGGGATGTGGTACTCATAAGGGTAACACCCTAACACTAGCTACTTCTTGGTGCTCACTTAATTCCAAAATTTGAGAATTTGTTTGTTAACAAACAGAAAAAAAAAGTGTTTCGTACCTCACAATGCTCAGCTTTCTTATTAACAAAGTTTGAAAAATCCATCATTATAAAAATGAGTGTAATTAATGGAACTTTGGAACCTAGTCTTTTATCTATGTCTCTTTTGTGCCTGTGACTTTTGTATTAGGGTCACTTACACAGAGAACCAGAAGTTTTTTTTTTTTTTAAGGGGGGATGTCTTTTGAAGAAGATATTAGAATAGCACAGATTTAGTCTAAGATTTCTCTTTAGAATTAAGAAGAAAATAAGCAAGATTGCATAAGCTTGCTTATTTCCACAGTATCAGGAAACTTCTAAGAAAAGTAGCACCCCACATATAATATGTTTTGAGGTTAATTTTGATTGAAAATTGTGAAAAGATAAGGCTGAGGTAACTCTGATATCTTCCTTAGACTATGATTCTAGAGTCACTGAATGAGTTCCAATCCCCTCATCCTCAGAAAACTGTCATCGGGCCAGAGAAGGAGAGATATCTGAAATTCCATCCCTGAATAAATTCACATTTCAAGGTTCCTAAGGACTTGAAAAATCTATCCTTGTATAGAGTTAATTTGCTTTAATAGAAGCTCACAAGAGGGATTATGACATTGTTCCTGATGTAAATAACAAGTGATGGTGTAGAGAAGGGTCTGTTAGGAGTCTAGGCCAATCATATCTATGTGGGAAACCCAAGATTCCCTGACTAGGTCTTCGGATGATGGGTTTGCCTGGTAGACCTTCATTAAAGTACACTGGTCTCTTGCCCTTATCCAGATTTTGTAGTCCTTACTTTATCTGACACAGTGGATTTAGAATGATTGAAAAGTGAAGAGGAACCAGGTTTAAGTCTTTGATCCCCACCTGCAGAGGAGATCCTTCATGAGTGGTGAAGCAAGACTGTTGGTGACTCTCTCTCTGATTCTATCAAATACCATCCCTCTCAAAATCTATGTTCTATAGAATAAAATAAACTTTAATAGAATAGCTATTTCCTAAGTATCTCCCCAAATTTGACAGAGTTATCTAGACCACACTCAGGAAGGAGAAAAGCAGCAGATGAATTACCAGGCCTTGGAACCCTTCCTTGTCAATGAATCTATTAATTCAGTCACCCAACACTTCTCTTCCTGTATCTGCCACATTTGGAAATCTGGACAGAGAGTAAGAGCTAGAGAACATTGTTTAAAGCTTGCAACAACAGAAATTAAAGAATAGAGAAGAGAAATTCAAGCGGCACAAGAAGGAAAAACCAAAAGTTAAACAAAGATAGGTTGGTGGTGGGGGGTATAATTCAGTTGTAGAATTATAGGACTTACATGTGTGAGGTCCCAGGTTCAGTTCTCAGCACCATACATATCAGAGTTGAATAGTGCTATGGTTGTGTATTCTCTCTCTCTTTAAATATACAAGTAAATAAATATATTAAAAGCATGAAAAGAAAAAAATCTAGAATTGATCTTAGAAAAAGATAAGAAAATACAATTTATGAAATCTATGGTTCAAAACATTAAGTTGTACTGAGTGAGCTAGCTGCAAATAAATAAATAAATAAAAGCAAAAAACACAGGTACTAAAATCATAGCTATATTGCCAAAACCGTGTGTGTGTGTGTGTTTTGGTTAGAAAAGACAGAAATAGCATATTGTACAGAGATGGAAACAATGTGGAAAAATTTAATTTAATATAGATTTGTTTCCTGAAAATTCATATATATATGTATATATATATAATACCTTCAAATCTTAAAGGTACATGTTTTAAGTATACAAGCACTTTTAAGCAATAGTCAATCATTATAGGTACATATGGATAGGAAATAATGCCATAGAAAATAGAGATGTGAAGTTATTAATATTTGAAGAAAGTCTCAGGACTCCCAAAATAGAGCCTCAGCTGTTGGAGTGGCCTGATAGTGACTAAGGAGTCATAATTAAAGTATGCCAGTCTCTTGCCCATGGATAAGGGTTTCTATGTTCAAATCTGTGTTGGTGGAGGATATTTAAGGATATATTAAATAATCATTTTGGTGTGTTGAATGCCCATTGAACTTTATGCTTCCAAAGTGGAAAATGCAAACATTCCACATCTTAATGAAACGAATGATTGAATTAGACACGACTAGACATGGCTTTTTCTCTTTCTCTGTTAATGGACTGAATGAGGCTGAGTAAGCAGTTTTAAACAAAAATTGTAAATGTTTACTATTTCTATTTTTTATTAAATTTTGTTTATTCCACTTCTGTTCAATGTCTATATTTTATTTTCCTTTTGGTATTATATTGCTTATGAGAAGGTGGGCTTAATTTTATCTGAGATCTTAACATACTCTCATCTTCTCACAGATGAGAATGTTTTTCATTAACAAAAATAAAACTCTTTATGACTGTGTATATGAAGTCACTTTATCAAAGAATCTACATTGAGTACCAACAGCAAGTTATCATGAAACTCATATTCACAAATATGTCAAGTGTTAAAGATGAATACACCTTTTAAAATATACCTTCTCAATCATCGAGTTATCAATTACAGTAAACTTCTAATTTGTTACAAGTTTTTTTTTTTTTTACAAATAAATGTTTACAGCTATGTTAAGCCTTCACATGAAGAAGCATCTGCTCATACAGTAAGGTATTAAACTATATAGAAGTCCTGCCATATACAACCTATGTAAATTAACAGCAACATTCACATATTTTTTTCTACACTTAACTGGTGTATCTCGTTTTGCCACTATAGGCCTGCCTTTCTCAGCCAACAATTTAAAGGCTTTTCCCCTTTATATCATCACCCATACCACAGATATCTCTTACAACCCCCAAAGACAAACGGTTGTTGAGAAGGCCCACCAAACACCTAGGCCCAATTAAGTAAAGAAAAAAGGGGAATACATCCCCACAATATTCAGTTGGCTAAGGCACTAACTACATTCAAATTCTTTTAATATCTATAAACATTTGAACCAGACACCCTGCTAACCATGGGAAGCAAATTTGTATGTGTTTCTTTCACAGGGATCCCCGGAAATCCATTTGGACCCTTGCCCTCTGACATCGCCCACAAGATGGCACGACTACAGCACCCCCTCCCCCAAAAACCCATGTTGTGACCTGACACCATCTGGAGAACCTGATTCACAGACTCCAAAGGACAGAACTTTCCTACTGCCTTTCTCTCGCCCATCACTGTCTGCCCTTCCTGCTTCTACTTCACATGTCACCTTTTGGCAGTTTAAGCTCACTCTCTACAGAAAACCAAAATTCCAGTGGCTATCCTCCCACATTGAGATAGACATGTGGCATTTCTTCCCCTGGTTGTTGGCATTGGACTGACGCTTCTATCAGACTTGGTGGTACACCTCTTGGACACTCCCTTTATGCTTCTGGGCTTCTCAAGGACCGACTGCAGCAGTACATGGATTTTAAGCCAGCTGTCTTGGGACTCTACAACGCTGAATAGCCCCTTCACCTGGCAGGCCACAAGCCCCCTCGCCTGCAGGCCCTGCTCCTTGGGAGCAAGAACCCCCCCTTGCCATCAGACCCTGCTCCTCAGAGGCAGGAAATGCCCCTTCGCTGTTAGGCTCTACCCTCTCTGCCCATCAGATAGACCCCTCAGCCCACCAGGCCTGCCCTTTGACACCACACAAGCTCTTGCTGCTCTGCTCCTTGTTCCTCCCTGTCTTGTTCCAGTTCTTTTGAAAACACCTGCATGATATCATTTAGGTTTCTGCCCAAAAGGTTTCTGTTCACCTTTGCACTGCTATTCCTGTCAGAGATAGAGTCTTTTACAGACATTGACCCATTTAAATATGGCAATTAGATAAGAAGATAGGGCAAGATGCAGAGAATTTGTGGGGAAGTGGTGAAACCTGGCAGACCTTAACCTGAGAGATGAGTCCCTCCAGGTAAGTCTCTTTCTCTCTCTACAGAGGGGTTGAGCAAAAGGAGAGACACATAAATCTCACAAGGTTGGTGGCCATGAGAGTCTTCCCTGCCCCACAAAAATACATCTTCCTTTCGGGCTGACAGCTTTGCTAAACCTGCTTCTCCCTAAATTTCCTGATACTATGGACATTAGATAAAAGGAAAGGGGGAGATGCTGGGAAATTGTGCAGATGTGGTCGAGCTTGACAGGGCCCACACACCACCCTATTACTATGCTAGTATTATTATGTACATACCAATCTTCTGCTTTGTCTTACGTATAACTAAAGGTCTCCTTCCTAAGTCCCCGCAGGGTATAGCTAAATTCCCACCAACTGAATCCATGGCAACGGTTGCTAGGGAAGCCCCTACCATTTCCAGCCCCTCCCACTTATGGTATTATAAAAGCCATTTCCGTTTCTGGTTTCTCTCTCTTCAGAGTCCCAACCTAGAGGCGGTCAGGCATGCAGACCAGGAGGTGGATGCTGGCCACTGTGGCTGGCTCCATGTGGCTTAACCCGCTGCACTCACGCCTGACTCTGGGGCTCCCGCATGAATACTGCCATGGCTTGGTTCCTGGATCATCTCTCCGGCCCGCAACATTAGCCCGGCAGATGGGGGTAGGGACTTGAATCTAGGTCCCTGTGCACTGTAATATATATGTTCAATTAAATACACCACCACCCAGCCCCAAAATGTTGAGTTTAAATCACATCATATAATCTCTTTGGTCTCCAGCTAGGAAACAAAGAGAAATGTAGTGGTTTTCCCACTTCACCGATTGTATTATGGTGGAGAAGCAGTATTCGGTATTTCAAATTTGTATAAGAATATACATAATTCATTAAAATCTGGTATATGGGGCCAGGTGGAGATACACCTGTTTGCGTGCACAGGTTACAGTGCACAAGGACCCAGGTTTGAGCCCCCTCCCAACTGCAGGGGGAAAGTTTTTGGGTGTCTCTCTCCTCTGTCACCTCCTTCCCTCCAGATTTATGGCTGTCTCTATCCAATAAATAAATAAAGATACTAAGAAAATTAAAAATATATAATTTTTAAATCTGGTCTATGTTTCTGGAAATAATGATAAGCAACTACTCTTGCTAGTCTTTGTGTGATATACATACCATCATGTTTAATTGCTACTTAACTTTTTAAAAAAATTTATTTATAAAAAGGAAACATTGACAAAGCCATAGGATAAGAGGGGTACAACTCCACACAATTTCCACCACCAGAACTCAGTATCACATCCCCTCTCCTGATAGCTTTCCTACTCCTAATCCTTATCCCTCCTGGAGTATGGGCCCATGGTCATTATGGGGTACAGAAGGTGGAAGGTCTGGCTTCTGTAATTGCTTCCCCAATGAACATGGGCATTGGCAGGTTGATCCATGCTCCCAGCCTGTCTCTCTCTTTGCCTAGTGGGGAAGGGTTCTGGGGAAGTGGGGCTCCAGGACACATTGGTGGGGTCGTCTGCTCAAGGAAGTCTGATTGGCATCATATTAGGATTTGTAACCTGGTGGCTAAAAGAAGAGTTAACATACAGAGCCAAACAAATTGTTGACTAGTCATGAATCTTAAGGCTGGAATAGTGCAGATGAAGAGTTGAGGTGGGGGGTCTCCATTTTGTAGTTCACAAAGTAAAAAGGAATCTGTCCTTTTAAATACAAGTAACCCCCAGAATACTGGATGGAAAAAAAACACAGCTTTTCTCAAAATTCCTGAATTTATTTCAATATTACCTCTGGTTCTTTTACATAGGTACTTATATTAATTTTCAAAAGAGCATTGATAACAAAAAAAATACCAAAATCCATCACTTGTTTTCATATATATATATATATATATGTTTTCATATATATATATATATATATATATATAAGATATATATATATATCTTTTAAGTTAGCAAAGCCAAATTATATTAACTAACAACAGATATTTTTAATGAATTTTTCAGTTTGTTCATCTGAAATGGAATCTAGTAAATTTAAGTTTGCATTATAGATTAAATTTAAATGAATTTAAAATACTTATACCACAACTCATTCCTACCACTAAGTTAGAATCATTAAATATAAAAAAGTGCTTGAAATATGCATTGTGATATCTAATTCTAAACCAGTAGACCCTTGGCTCAAAATCACCTAAAGGTTTTTAAATTAGTGCCAACTAAACTATGAGCTAATCCAAAGCACCCGGGCTTGAGTTAAAAAAATAAATAGTGGTCAGCAGTGACCAAATGTGGATTCACAGTACATATGCATATCTGAGCATAAGAAAACATTTATAAAGATATGATAAAGTACAGATAAAGAGTTGTGGGGTCTCTGTTTTGTAGATAGCTAGTAGACATATTTTAGTTATATTCCAAAGGGCTTATGGCTATACTAATTTTTTTTTCCCCCAGAGCCTGAAATCTGATATTCAGGTAGATCAAACTTATTGTCTGGGGAGATGCTATCATGGCTGGGAAAAGGTTAAGAAAGCTGGATCAAGGAAGATAGTAGCTCCCAGATATGGGAAAGATGTATAAATATTATTGACTGTAAACACACTCGATTTGATCTGGTCTGGAGCCCGTATACAGCTTAGGAGCCTATGTGACCTCTGCATCCCCCTGTAGATCTGAGCTCACATTATGTGGCCATGAGTAGGAACTTCCCAAGCTGCCCAAATCAAGGCCTATCTTCCTCAGGTATAAGAGTATGTTGTCCATCCTCCTTTCAAAGGATGGAACATTCTCTACTGTTGTTGATCCAAGTTGAAGGTTATGGGGGCCCACAAAGGGGTCTATTGTGTTGTTCTTGATTAGAGATGACTGGTAACAGGGAGAGAGAGATTTATTCGAGGTCTAGGCCCATTATGTCTGTTTGGGAATCTCAGATTCCCAGACTAGAGCCCCAGCTGATGGGGTGGCCTGATAGTGACTAAAGATTTATAGTTAAAGTGTGCCAGTCTCTTGCCCTTATTCAGCTTTTGCAGTCCATGTTTTGATGAGGTTAGCTTTGGAGTGAGTGAGGAATCTGCACTATTCCAGCTTTTCAGTTCATGATTAATCAACAATTTCTTTGGCTTTGTATGTTGACTCTCTTTTCAGCCACCAGATTTCAGATGCTACCATGATACCAAACAGACTTCCCTGGGCAGACAAACCCACCAACGTGTCCTGGAGATCTGCTTCCCCAGAATCCCGCCCCACTAGGGAAAGAGAGAGGCAGGTTGGGGGTATGGATCGACCTGTCAATGCCCATGTTCAGTGGGGAAGCAATTACAGAAGCCACACCTTCCACTTTCTGTATCCCACAATGACCTTGGGTCCATACTCCCAGAGGGATAAAGAATAGGAAAGCTATCAGGAGAGGGGATCGGATATGGAGTTCTGGTGGTGGGAATTGTGTGGAGTTGTACCCCTCTTATCCTATGATTTTGTAAGTGTTTCCTTTTTATAAATAAAAAATTTGATAAAGTATATACAGGACTATTCAGTAAGTTTCTTGAGAGCTTGTTTGGAGGTTCTAGCAGGGGAGCACAGCTACTCGTATACCTTTGACGGAAGACTGGTCCGTCTCTATTCGGGGAAGGTCGTCCTTTCGACCGAGCGTGCAGCTTCAGGAGGAACTCACATGGAGCGGTGAGGGAGGAAGGAGACACCCGCCTAGCCAGCCAAATCAGCTGAATCAACCCTGGCGATCAGTGGGGTGACAGATGTCGCAGCCAGATAGCCCTCACATCCTCATTAAGTTTCTAATTAAAGAAGTCTCAGAATTAAAAGTGCTGTGCTGCAATTCTAATACTAGTACTTGCTTTAGTTCCCCTTTCCTCTCACTTTCTCTTTCTCTCTCTCACTCTCACTCTCTTTGTTTGTGTGTATGTGTGTGCATGCTTTTTCTTCCAGAGAAATAACAACAATATCAATTTAAAACAACAAATATTAAGACCTCAAATTACTTACAATAGTCACAATAACATTTCACAAAATTGATAAATCAGATGGCACGCCTATTTGTAGCTACTTTAGTGCATCTCTTTTGACAACCAAATAAAAAAAAAAACCAGTAAAGATATTAGAAATATTTAAGGTGTCCAAGCACTTAATTTATTTACAGCTTCCAGTATGTTTAGAAAATTAATGGCCTAGTTGGTGGCACAATGACTAGAGTGTGGATCTTTGAAAAGTAGGCCTACTCACCACTTTCAGGGGAATCACTTCACAGGCGGTGAAGGAAGTCTGCAAGTATCTATCTTTCTCTCCTCCTCTCTGTCTTACCCTACTTTCCCCATTTCTCTCTGTCATATACAAAGACTACATCAATAACAACAATAACTACAACAACAATAAAAAACAACAAGGGCAACAAAAGGGAAAATAAATATAAAAAAGTAGGTCTACTAACTATCTACAAAATGGAGAACCCCCAACTCTTCATCTGCACTATTCCAGCCTTTAGGTTCATGATTAGTCAACAACTTGTTTGGCTTTATATGTTAACCCTTTTTTCAGATGCTAGCATGATGCCAACCAGACTTCCCTGTGTAAATGACCCCACCACTGTGTCCTAGAGCCCAGCTTCCCCAGAGTCCTGCCCCACCAGGGAAAGAGAGAGACAGGCAGGGAGTATGGATCAACCTGTCAACACCCATGTTCAGCAGGGAAGCAATTACAGAAGCCAGACCTTCCACCTTGTATACCCCATAATGAACCTGGGTCCATACTCCCAGAGGGTTAAGGAATAAGAAAGTTATCAGGGGAGGGGATGTAATACGGGGTTCTAGTGGTGGGGATTGTGTAGAGTTGTACCCCTCTTATCCTGTGGTTTTGTCATTGTTTCCTTTTTATAAATAAAAATTTTTTAAAAATGAAGTCCCAAGTTTGATCCCTAGCATTACATGTGTCAGAGTTATACTCTGATTTTCTCCCTCTTTTTCTCATGCACATGTGATCATGAGGAAGCATATACAAGAATATACTTTAGGTAAAAGTCACAAATATGAGTTTTGAGCTGCAATTTTAATACCAGTATTTATCTTTTAATATTTTATTTATTTATTGGCTAGGAAGAGAGAGAAATCGAGGGGAATGAGGAAGATAGAAGGGAGATAGAGACACCTTCACCACTTGGAAAACTTTCCCCTGGCAGGTTAGGAATCGGGAGGCTTGAATCTTGGTCCTTGTACATTGCAACACACGTGCTCAATTAGGTGCACCACCACCTACTCCCTTTATACCAGTGCTTGAGACCATAGGTCACTATGAATTTGGGGTAGTTACTCACCTTTGAGGCTATTGTTTCCTCAAGAGTAAGTCAAAATCATAGAATTATTGTGAAGATTAAGTAAATGCACAAAAAGCATTTTAAATACTGCCTTTCACAAGTGTTTCCTTTAACTTTTAATTGCTATGTTTCTGTAAGCTACCGTGTTATTTACCCATAGCAGTTTAGACATATAACATGACAGAAAATAAATATATTTACACATCAGAACTAATGTTTAACTAGGTCATAGGGAAATCACTGGCCTTCTAATCTCCAGAATTTGTTTTATCTGTGGTAACCTTTCCTTCATTGCAAAGTTTAAGCAGAAGCAGCTAACAAAGTCATAACAAAGCGCATGCCTCAGAAGTTAACGTGACAGCATGATGAGGCTAATCTACATCAGGCCTAGGAGCTAGCATGGGTAAACAGATAGAAGCGCAAATAAAGAAAGCCAGATGTACCAGGTCCTAAACCTAAGAATTAGAGTGACTAAGAAATGATTGCAACTGTTTTGAACGGAAGACATCCAACTCTTCAAAAACTACGTTTCCTTGCCTGATTTAAATAGGATTTAGTTTATGGCACAACACTAACTGCCAAAAATTGTTAGAAAATGTATAATATGAAGAAGCTTTAACTGTTTTTAAATTTTAGACTGCTATTTTTATAATATAAAAACAATTGGACTATTTAAATTTTAAAATAGATATGTAAAAGTTAAAAAAAAACTTTTCCTCTCACTTTGATGAATTATTTTCTTGACCTCACACGTATATTTATATACACTTACACACACAAACCATTTTAAATGCACACATGCTTGGAATATTCATTATATATACAGAAGTGATTTTTGCACTATTTTCTCTTTATTTTAATAGTATATTAGCAATCTTTTGTATATTCAATGCCAATGTTCTGAATTGTTATCCATATATGTAATATCATTTACTTTGATATCCTCCACTTATTTAAAATGCAATTTTTACTGTAGTCATGATATCTTTCTAGAATATGTCTGTCCTACTGATGTATTCCTCTATTTGAAAATCAAAAACAATTTCTTATTACAATTTTATGTTGCATTTTTAAATGTACAGGAATTTTTTTTTCTCAATTTCTCTAGTAAATTATTTCCATTATAAAAATTTCTGGTAGTATATGCTATTCATATTTTGTGTCCTTCAATAATACTTATAATTACTTATAAAGTTCCATAGAGTCTACTTTGGAAATTTATATAGGCATTTCTTTAAATTAATTGATTCATTTACTAAAAAGAGATTTTTTTCAGCATCTTGAGATAAAGAATAGGAAAGAAAAATCAGATTAGTAACAAATATACTAGTCTTGAATGTTGAATGTCAAGAAAGGCAATTTCCTAAAAACAGATAAGTGAATGTATTTTTATTGTGAAATAAAGAAAATGACCAAGTGCAAAAAAAAGGTACAAGTAACATAATGAATTACAATTTGACAGTTTTACTTGAAGACAAGTCTCTTTTACTCTTTCTTGATGAAAATGTTCTCATCTATAACATAAAGAAGCTGGACAGATTATGACTAAGGTCTTTTGAATTCTGTATTCTCACAATGTTCCAACTGAGGTCAGGACAAAATCGTGAATCAAACCATGCAGAGTTGAAAGTGATCCAGACAATCTTTGTGTTTGACTATTCTCATGGCATATTGTTGGAGAAAAATGTATTAATTGTCCTTCATACATTTGTGAATTGGCCAGCCAACCTAAAGGATGTGAGAGCTCACTTGAAAATTGTAAGGTTCATAGGTGTCAACTGGAATTTTTTTTTTCCATGATCACATAGCCAGCATGAGTCAGAATGTCATTTCACTATTAGATGTATGACTCCAAGACTGATTGATTTTCTTTCCACTATGTGAAACAATTATGAACTCTTGGTAAAGGGATATTGGAATAGATGAGTAGACCACTGGATGACTAAATGAGTGGGTGGAATTAATATTCCAACTGTGTGTCTCCTCAGCTCATAGTAATAAAATAGATATTTGCCAAGAAAAAAATTAAACTTTTCATTAAAATTATCTTTTCTTTGGGAGTTGAACAATAGCATAGCTGGTTAAGCCCAGGTAGCGCAAAGTGCAAGTACCAGCGAAGGATTCTGGTTCAAGGCCTTGGTTCCCCACCTGCAGGAGAGTCACTTCACAACCGATGAAGCAAGTCTGCAGGTGTCTGTCTTTCTCTCCCCCTCTCTGTCTTCCTGTCAGCCCTCCATTTCTCTGTTCTATCCAACAACAACAACATCAACAACAACAATAAAACAAGGGCAACAAAAGGGAATAAATGAATAAATATTTTTTTAATTATCTTTCCTTTATAACCATTGCTAGCTTTCAAAGAAATTGTTTTAATAAACCAGTGATAGAAAGCAAGTAGGGATTCAGGAAGCAAGTACATGTGTGAGGTCCTAGGTCAGTCTCCTGCACTGCATTAAAATAACACTGATGAAAATGAACAGGTACCTGAGGGAACCTATTTGAAACTACCCCAACATGTCAATGTTTAATTAATATTTACAGTCTTACCTATATATACAATAAAAAATTCATTTTGGAATATTATGTATTATATTTCATCAATTCAACAACAATTTATTCTAGTTTATTTTCTTCTCAGTTTAGAGAATGTTGTTATTTTTCTCTCAACACACAGTATCTTGCCTAAATCCTATGTAGTTAACTTTTCTATTATTTCTATTTGAATGAGGTAACTATTCTGGGTCAAACCTTTCTAAGAATTAAATGACAGTAGTCTCCAGTTATATCCACTTAGATAAGACTTCTTTTTAAAATTATCTACCTCAACACCCACTTGCATGTTTGGAAGAATTTATGAACCGTATACCTACATATAAGTACCTCACTGTATCACTATAGCGTTATGTTAAAACAGTGAGAATATTTCACATCATCACTTACTTTCAATCTTTTAAAAAGTCTTGAAAGTCCAGATTGTAATCCTTACTCTTTTGAATGCTTTGCGGTAAATATGGGAACTGCTATTCAAAGATGCTAGTGCTTTTAGGTCACTTTTCACCCACTCCTAGCCAGTTGCTAACTCTATCTGAATGAAAAAATTAGGTGTGAAGTCCAGATTCTGTCAAAAGCAAACAAAACTCACCTACTTCCTATTACACTTCCTTCGGTAACTCCAAAGCTAGCCTTATCAAAGTAAGGACTACAAAAGCTAAATAGAGACTGTCAAAGTTAATGATAAATCTTTAGTCACTATCAGGCCACCCCATCAGCTGGGGCCCTAGTAAGGGAGTCCTGAGGTTCCCTGAGATGATGGGTCTAGACAGCGAATAGCTCCCTCTCTCCATTGTCAGTGGTCATATCCATCAGGAACAACATAATAGACCCCTTTGGGGATCCCCATAGAACTTTGCCTTCAATGTGGATCAACAATGGTAAAAAATGTTCCATCCTGTGAAGGGAGGATGGACAACATACTCTATCTACCATCTGAGGAAAATGGGTCCTGAAATTGGGGCAATTTGGACCGTTGCTGCTCATGACCACAGAATGTGAGCTCAAACCTACAGGGATGCAGAGGTTACATAGGCTCCTAAGCTGAATATAAGCCCCAGACCAGATCAAATCGATGGGGCTTACAGTGAACAGTATTTATATACCTTTCCCATATTTGAGAGCTACTCTCTTCCCTGACCCAGCTTCCTAGCCCCTTTTCCAGCCAAGAAATCATCTCCCTAGACAATAAGTTGGATTCACCTGCATATCAGAGGTCAGACTCAGGAAAAAACTAGTAAAGTCATGAGCCATTTGGAATATAACTAAAATAGGACTACTAACTATTAGTCAACAAATTATTTGGCTTTATATGCTAAACTCTTCCTTCAGCCACCAGGTTCCAGATGCTAACATGATGCCAGCTGGACTTCCCTGGGCAGACAACCCCACCAATGTGTCCTGGAGCCCTGCTTCCCCAGAGCCCTCTGCCTGACTAGGGAAAAAGAGAGACAGGCTGGGAGTATGGATCGACTTGCCAACGGGGAAATAATTACAAAGCCAGACCATCCACCTTCTGTACCCCATAATGACCCTGGGCCCATACTCCCAGAGGGATAAAGATTAGGAAAGATATGAGAGGAGGGGAGGGGGTACAGAGTTCTGATGATGAGAATTGTGTGGAGTTGTACCCCTCTTATCCTATGGTTTTGTCAGTGTTTGCTTTTTATAAAAAATTTTCTTTTTCTATGCTTTTTAGAGTAGGCTATACCTAGACTTTAACTATTGTGCTGTACCTACATCGTCACTGGTCAGTTAGTTCCAATATCATTACAAAGAAAACTTGACAGTATCTATCTATCTCCTAAGTGAACTTAGAAAGCTGGCTAAAAGGTAACGTTTAAAAAACCAAACCAAGCAGATTTAACTGAGACTCTAAATTCACCAGTTTGTAGGAACGTAGCTTAGAATCTTCAAACATGATAAATCACGTGTCAGAGGCTTCATCATTCCATTCTACTTGAACATAAGTGTGTATAAGAAGAGATAGACAAGGTATTTCCTATGTAATACTATGTTAAAATTATTTTTCAAAGGTCACAAAGTTGATAGGAGATTCAAATGGAGTGAAGTTTGCTAGTCTTTCATGGGAAGCAGAAGAGAAATTAAATACAGAAAAAAGTTACTTCTGGAGACAGACACCAACACTAAGGAGAGGATAAGGCCAGGGCACTTTGCATGTTTATTCTCAACTAAATGCAAAGAAAGGACAATATGTTTCTGAAACAGGAGAGAAGACAAAATCTGTGGGAGAAAATACATAAGTGACATTCTAGGAAAGAAGGAATGTGGGGAATTTGAAGGGTTTGAGCTGTTCACTTAATCTTTCTCTTAATGTCAGTGAGGTTCGTGATGTGGAAGAGTTGTCCACCATGATCAGCAAGTGTCATGGCTTAATTCTACCCTGTATGTCAATGACAATCACCAGAATCTACAGCTTTTAAATTTCAGATAATTAATCAGTAGTGATGGTTAAGCCAAATAATTACTTTTTGTTAACTACAGCATTTGTTTTCCTGTTCCTTATAATCTCTGACATAAGTTTTCTTATATTCTCTAAGAATCACCTTCTGGTAATTTAGAGTTCCTCCAATGACCTGTCAATGATTTTATTTACTACTAGATAATGACTTAAATGTATTACTTTTCTTGGATAGTTGACAAAACAAGGCTTCATATCATCAGTAACTCATGAAACAGAAAGTCATTTTAGCAATAAATTCTAGAAATTTTTGATAGATTTCTTCTTATGAATAGTAGAAGCTGGTAAGGTTGGATATTTGGTGAATGTCTCAGGTCTAAAATGTGGCCATTTTGCTGCAAACCTTTGAGAACAGATGAAATATAGCTCTCATGTGGCAATATACAGGTGCCTGAGGCAAAGCTCTCTCAGAAGATGGCCTGGCTGACTTGAGAATTCTGAATTCATTGTTTTCCATCTACAAAAGCCGTGGGAAGTGAAGGAAAGGCAGCACTATTTCTTCTCCACCAAAAATCTGCTTTCACCTAGGATCCTAAAGCCCAGAGTTTATGGAGAATGACACTTCAATCCACTTTTAGTGACACATTGTATTGTATCATATCTCCTGAATTGAACAGGATAAAGGAATCAGGAAGGGGAATTATCAATTATCAGAATCCTTTGGATATCAGCACTATGCAAGTCAAAAGAAGGGTAAATTATTATGGAAAACTTCTCTGTGCAGCTGCTTCTTATTAAACACTGTCAAATAAATCCCGGAATTCTTTGATCTGAATCAATATTCTGTATTACTTTGGTGACCTTTGGCACACCTCTGCTTAACTTCATTCTTTTCCATTCTATTCTTTGTCTGCCTATGATGATCCATTCTTCACTTTCACTGTACGACATAGACTATAATAGTGTTATAAGAGACAACGTAAATAGCAAGAATACAGTATTTAAATAATATACATGCATGCATGTACATATAACAAGAAAGGAAGTGTAGTCATTTACATACTTTTACTTTTTTTCGAGTGACTTAAAATTGGTTTACAAAATTACAAGATAACAGGGATACAATCACACACCATTCCCACCACCAGTCTTGTATTCCCCATTCGCTCCTTTGGAAACTGCACTGATTCTCTGATGGTCACAGATATAGGTTGACTATTATTTCTGTAACTATCTATATTTTTACCTATTTTTTTTTCTATGAGCCTGCCGTCTCTTCTTTTCTAAGTCATACTTACCACTTCTGTATGTCTTCTTTTTCCTCTGTTTCTCGGTCTTGATGGGATTGGGATTTAGAGCCCTTTGGTATTCTTCCCTTATCCTTTACCCCTCTGGGAGTATGGATCAAAGTTCTTTTTGGGGTGCAGAAGGTGGTTGTTCTGGCTTCTATAATAGTTTCTCTGTTGGGCATGGGCATTGGCAGATTGAGCCATACTCCCAGACTGTTTCTATCTTTCTCTAGTGGACTCTGGAGAAGGTATGTTCCAGGACACAACGTTGAGGTCATCTACCCAGGGAAGTCAGTATGGAATCATAGTCACATCTGCAACTTGGTGTCTGAAAGGCAACTAATAAATAAATCAGGTCAAAAAGCTTAACAAACAAGAATTAGAAAGTACAAATAGAGCAGATTAGACTAGGTATTTTAGGATGGTCAGAAGCTAGGAAGTCTATTTTAGGAGTATTCTTAGGGGCCCATGACTTTTGTAATTTTTGCTTGAGCTTGGTAGTTATCATGGATGTAGACTAAGAATATTGTCTTTGAAGATGTATTCAGAGTGGAGAATATAACTAGAAACCTGGACTAGGACAGAGTAGCTCCTTAATTTACTTAATTTATGACTATATATATATGCCAAAACGTGATTTAATAATCACTAATTTAGTAATCTAAAATGATTAACATTATAATTTCCAAAAGACAAATCTCACAAAATCAGAATCAAATCCTTCTGATATTCTTCCTAGTAGTAACAATGTTACTGGTTTTTGAAAAATTAAAATGCATGGATAAACCAAATATAAAGGAAAACAACAAAATAAAACATGAAAATAAATGTAATATTTTGAGGAGATGAGATATATTTTAGAAGTCTCAGGTACACAAAAAGTTGAGATAAAAGTGAAAGTAGAAAGACAAGATGATTTAAATTTAAATTTAATTTAATTTATCATTGGGTAGAGACAGAGAAATTGAGGCGATAGAGAGGAGGAGAAGAAGAAGAAGGAGAAGGAGAAGGAGAAGGAGGAGGAGGAGGAGGAGGAGGAGGAGGAGGAGGAGGAGGAGAAGGAGAAGGAGAAGGAGAAGGAGAAGGAGAAGGAGAAGGAGAAGGAGAAGGAGAAGGAGAAGGAGAAGGAGAAGGAGAAGGAGAAGGAGAAGAAGAAGAAGAAGAGACCCCTACAACTCTACTTCATCATTCAGGAAGCTTTCCCCCTGCAGGTGAGGACCAGGGGCTTGAACCAGGTGTTCTAACACCTGGTCCCCAACAAGACAAATTTTGTAATCTCATCTTTTAGAAAAGGAAATAAAACAAAGCAACAAAATGTTAATTGGGTGTACCAAATGTGTATTTTCTATATGCTCACGTAATAGTTATTCTAGTATATGAAATACACCTGTGTACTTTTATGCCATGACTACTGTGTAAGACCAGTATTGCTTATTGTAAGTATGCTAAATTCAACTCTTTGAAAGTTATGCCTTATAGATAACTTAGTTATACCTTATAGAAAATTTCAAGTGCAGAATTTAAAATATCGTATCCTTACACCTAATAGCGCAATGATCATTTTCTTGAAGGTAATACAAAGGCAATCAGGAAGACATTAGTTTCCCATAATAATAGCTCTAGTCAAAATACATGTGAAAAAGCAAGATTTCTAAGATTTTATACTACTTTTTTCAAAACAAATTAAAGTATTGGAACTTGGGTGGAAGGTAGATAGTATAATGGTTATGCAAAAAGACCCCCTCGTGCCTGAGGCTCCAGAGTCCTAGGTTTAATCCTTCATACCACCATAAGTCAGAACTGAGCAGTACTCTGGTAAAATAATAATAATAATAATAATAATAATAATAACAAAAATATTGGAAATTGAGAAACAAGAACAGAAAAGGAACATGGAAAGTAAAATTGGTATAGGTTTGGTGTATTGCACCAAAACAAAGCAAAGAACTCTGGAGAATGAGGGGATGGGTGAGGTTCAGTTGTGGGCTCTGGGTAATGATGGTATAAAATAACCCAAGTTAGGAGGGGAGTGTTTTGCACACACCTGTCAACTGAGATGAGAAATTCTGCCCATGTGTCAAAAACTGTACTGTAATACACTAACTCCCTAATAAAGGGAAATAATTAAAATTAGTAAATAAAATATATGACCAGTTTATAACTTTCACCAGCTTTTCATCTTAAGTAATTCTAAGAAGCTAACCAACTTTTCTGGAAGAGAAGTGTCTATAGGGTGTGAAGGAACAATGGCAGCATTTCTTCTGCATAGATATCTATATTGTCTTTGAAGCAAGTTAGTTATAGACACTGTAAATCTAATCTGGTTTGGGAGGGTATGTATTATATATAATAATAAAATGTGTTGTAATTTAGAACGGTAAGTGGGTCAGATACAATTGTATATCTAGCATCACATTCTGCTTTGTTCAGGAATCATGACAAAGGGTAGTTGTACACCCTCCACCCTTGTATCACTTATAAATGCCAAAACAGTTCATTGAAAGAATTTGATTCTTTATTCTCTAAAGGTAAGTATCTAAAAGCATTAAATGCAGTTGCCACTTGTCCTTCAGCATCTGGACAAGTGTACTCTCTGACTTTTGCTGGAAATGACCAAGTAACAATACTTTTTATCATTCAGCACATTCAATTTCCCTCTCCCCATCACTTATTGATTCTTCAATAGTTTAAATTAAGGGCTAGACTGTTCACTGAGGATTGAATTCTGAATATCTTTTCTAGCATATGCTTGGGGAACTGTCAAGAATTTTAATTAGCAAATTATTGTGAATCACTTTTAGACTCTCTGATGGAAGGAGTTACTGCATACTAAACTATCATTACTGTCACAAGATTTTAAGTATAGCATTGCATTAATGGTTATTTTACATATACTATAATTATATGGCATTTAAAATTTTAACTCTGAAGACGATACCAATGTTGACATTTTTTATTGTAAAGTCTTGCAAAGTTGTTGATACTAAAAATGTATGCTATGGCCATAGTGAATTAGTCACGGCCCTAATGCAATATAGTACTCTAGTTGACTTTTGTGCAAAACCATATTTTGCTATAGAATTTGACAAATGTTCCTTCAAAAAAACTTTTTAAAAAAATTTTTATTTATAAAAAAGAAACACTGGAAACCATAGGGTAAGAGCGGTACAATGCCACACAATTCCATATCCCATCCCCTCCCCTGATAGCTTTCCTATTCTTTATCCCTCTGGGAGCATGGACCCAGGGTTATTGTCTAGGAATATTATGTCATGACTGGAAAAAGGGCTAGAAAGTTGGATCAGGGAAGAGTGTAGCTCCCAAATATGGGAAAGTTGTATAAATATTGTTGACTGTAAACCCCATCGATTTGATCTGATCTGGGGCCCATATTCAGCTTAGGAGCCTCTGTAACCTCTGCATCCCTGTAGATCTGAAACTTCTTTTCCTAATCTTTCACTAGATTTCTGTCACAGGAAATACCTTTAGAATTAATGAATACACTTCAACGGTTTTATGTCTTTTGTCAGCACTACTTACTTGTTTCTCATATTAAAATTTACAATGCTGTGTGAGTTTTCTGTCTACAATAACAAGGGCATCAATACATAAGTGAAATGGCTCAGAACTAAACTATCATTGTATAGAAACATCTGGTGAAGCAACAGAGAAACTAGCACATAGTTTCATCCAACCATATTGGTTAAACCCCTTCTTTGAAATCATTATCTCATTATAACAAAGAATTAGTGTAAAAGAAAGGTAGCACGCCAGACTTCCAGGCCTGAGGCTTACAAGTAAAAGGTTCAGTCCTCAGTACCACCATAAACCAGAGCTGAGCAGTCCTATGTCCCTCTCCTTCTCCCTCTTCTTCCCTGTCCCTCTCCTTCACTCTCTCTTCTCTCACCCTCTTTCTCCTTCACTTTCAATGTCTTTCCTTCTCTCTTTTACTCTCTCTGAATTAAAGATAAAATTGGGCCCAAGATACCACTAAACACTATCACATATATTCAAAGTTCTGAGTTCATCCTCTGGAACCTCTCAAAAACAATATAAAAATTAAAAATTAGGGAGTTGGGCAGTAGTGCAGCAGGTTAAGCATACGTGGCACAAAGAACAAGGACCTGTATAAGAATCCCGGTTTGGCCCCTGGCTCCCCACCTGCAGGGGACTCATTTCACAAGCAGTGAGCCATGTCTGCAGTTGTCTATCTTTCTCTCCCTCCTCTCTGTCTTCCCCTCTTCTCTCCATTTCTCTCTGTCTTATCCAACAACAATGACATCAATAACAGCAGCAATAATAACTACAACAATGAAAACCACAAGGGCAACAAAAGGGACGATAAATAAATAAATATTTTTAAAAATTTAAATTAAAAATTAAATATTCCTAGCTTCTCCCAAGTGGTAGGGAGAGTAGTGATGGTGCTTTCTGTGAACAAAAGAGAACTTCACAGTTACATTGGCTTCTATGCTCCTAAACCATTTCACAAGTCCCAGAAGCTAACCATCTCTAGAAGACCCAAGCCAGAGGTTTTCTGATATGACAGCATTCAGAACACACAGTATGATTATTGTTATTCAAATTACTGCTATTTGTCTGTACTGAAAATTGAATTTCCTCTTCTCCCAAACTTACATATTTTGGACATATTCTATAGACTCTTTCAAAGATGACATGATGTTAAATAAGATAACAAATAATGATTTCTTGATCCTATAGTTGACTTTCATTGGTTGTATGAACACATTGCTTAATCTCTGTGTGCCTTTTTTCCCATGTATAAAATGATATTAATAATACATACTTCAGGATGTAGAAAGAGATTTATGTGGAACACTGCATGAAAATGGCTGAGTGCATCCCCCAAGATAAATTAGACTCACTTTAAATATTAGTTCACCCTCTAGCAATGTTAAGTACATGAGTGCTGTGCCCTGTGCTCAGGTGACTGTATATACCTGTTTCCAACAGCTACAGAAGAACCAGAGTAAATTCAAACCTACAAAGACTGGTAAAACAAAAAAAAAGTCAGTGGGCATCTTTGATAATACATGAAAGGAGTTCTGAAATGCTATATTTGACTCATTTGTTTCAACAGACTTGATTCTCAATACAAAGTCTATGTTAGATTAATAACTTAAACCTAAAGGAGGAAGAGATAGTTTAAATGACAAAACCCCAAAGTACTGCTCTTCACATTATCATTCCCTTAGGGAGTCTCTACAACCTCCCTAGAATTCATTTCTTGATCATGTCTATTAGGAAAAATTATAAATCTTCCAGATGCAAATATGCCGTTGTCCAGTGTTCAACTCCTAGTTTCCAAACACCCCAAGTTGGGCTACTCCTGTTTATGTTTTGCTTTCTCTGCTTGATTCTTTATGCATTCAAATTGACAAATGTCCTTGTACATTATTTTTAACCCATCCATATCTAATGCATCAGTATCTTGTTATGTTCCCTTTGATTTCATTGCTTGCAATGCTAGTATCAGCAGCAAAGAATTGCCAAAGCACTAAGCAGCCCAATTTTTCTTTAATTTCTCAGAAAATTGACAGTTTTATGAACTGTCTCTTTACCTATGCCCCATAAACATGTCAGGCTGTGGAAAACCATTCTAATTAAATCCCAGGGGGACTGCAATGGAAGATTATAGCTTCTTGGCAGGTTATTAAAAAACAGTTGTTCATATATATATACAAGTATGTGTACGGGAGCCTAACATTTGACAGAACAGTCAAGGAATTAACCCCACCAGCAGCTTCAGCACAAACTGAAGGAAGAGAAATGAGCAAAGTGAGTGGGAGAAGAAGACAGCTCTATTCCCGATTTTATTTTATATCCTTTGTGAGTTCCCATGGATTACCAGATACTTTTAAAGATATCTCAGGTCATCACCTTTCTCAATGAATTTTATATTCCTGCTGAAGAAATATATATATACAACTGCTGTCTTTCCTATGAATAAATTTTGATAGCTAGGATTCTCTCAGAATACATGTGATTGAGCTAGTGAAAAGTCAAATAAAAGTGACCAGGTGGTGGCACACCCAAATGAGTAGAAGTTACAATGCACAAAGACTAGGGGTCAACCCCCCAGCCCCCATCTATAATGGCAAAGTTTTACACGCTGTTAAGCAGTGTTTCAGGTCTTTTCTCTCTCTCTCTCTCTCTCTCTGTCTCTCTCTCTCTCTGTGTGTCTCTCTCTCATCTTCCACTTCCCTCTCAATTTCTTTGTCTCTACTCAATAAATAATTATTAACAATTATTAGAAAAAAGAAAAGCCAAATAAAGTACAAAAATTGGAACAGTAGGGCGGTAGTGCAGCAGGTTAAGTGCACGTGGCACAAAGCCCAAGGACCATCTTAAGCATCCCAGTTAGAGCCCCCAGCTCCAGACCTGCAGGGGAGTCACTTCACAAGCGGTGAAGCAGGTCTGCAGGTGTCTATTTTTCTCCCCCAGAGTCTTCCCCCCACCTCTCCATTTCTCTCTTTCCTATCCTACAACAACGACATCAGTAACAACAACAACAATGACTGTAACAATAAAACAACAAGGGCAACAAAAGGAAATAAATGTCTAAAAAATGTAAAAATTGGAACAGTATCCATATAATACATAGAAGTCAGATTTAAGGGAAAAAAATTTTTGTTCATAAAGATGACATTCAGCATTTGCATTGTTGTCATAATGGATTATGCATTCTAAGTGGAAAGGTAAAAATTCTAATCTTATTGGATACAGACATTCTCAGACAGTTAAGACAAAATCCATTCTTAATAATAATGATTTGTCCAGTTTTCTATGAAATGCATAATTCACAGAAATGGGCATTATGCTTAATTAGTTAGAAGAGTTAGGAATTGTGTACCAAGTAGATAACAATTCTTACTGACACATTTAAAAACAATCAAAGTCATTTCCCTAAAAAATGCACTTCCTACTTTGCAGAGAATAACAAATATGCTGCTAAGTTTTGTTTATATACTTGATTTTGAAAATGAACAGTTCCTTTCTTTTTCTTTTCTTATCACAGAGTATACCAAAAACTTTCTATTAACTACAAAAAATATATGTCCATGTATTTCTCCTGCATAAGAAATTAAATAGGAACATTTGCGAGCACATCTTTATGAAATCAGTTCAAAGTGCATCTCTTATAAATAAGGTACACATGGCAGCATCTTTGAAAATGAACATTTAGTATTTCACCTGGAAGTTAAGACAGTTACCAGGTGACACTATTAAAATTAACTGAATCTACTAGTAAATCAGATTCTGTCACATAACAAACACCACAGCATCCTACAACCAAATATCTAAATCTGCAACATCCAACACAATAACCACTTGCATGCGGTCATCATGTCTGAAAAAAAAAATCTCTTCTTTTAAATCTAGTTAATTATATAGTTGTTCCAGTAGCAGATATCTTAAATCTAAATGATTACTTTCATTCTTGACATCTAATTATTTATTAGTATTGACATTTTTAATAACAAATGAGCATAAAGGTCACAAATAGCAAGTTCACAGCTACAAGTAGAATTTCTAATACCTATTGATCTCCAACCATTTCTAAGTATTATTCTAACGTGTTTATATGTCTTGTTTCTCAGAGCATTTATATCCCATAGGTTCTATCAATCTTTAGATTTTGAAAACAGAGACAGAATAATCATAAGAATTTTAGTTCTAGCAAGAACACCATACAGTAACTTCAGCATAAGGATTTGAACTCAAGTAACCTATCTCCATTGCTTATGAAATTGTTCCATGTGCTTCACATAAGCAAATTAAAATGGTTAAAATTTACCAACTATTAAATTAGTGAATGTTTAAGAGGTTAGAATACCCAATAAACTACCTAATTTATTCAGCAACATTTTTGAAAGCAAAACTTGGGCAAGCTACAACAACTTCAAGAAGAAATAATCAGGAGTTTGGTGGAAGCGCAGTGGGTTAAAATCACGTGGCGCAAAGCGCAAGGACCTGCATAAGGATGCCGGTTCCAGCCTCCTGTTCCTCACCTGCAGGGTACTCGCTTCACAAGCAATGAAGCAGGTCTACAGGTGTCTATCTTTCTCTCCCCCTCTCTGTCTTCCCCTCCTCTATACATTTCTCTCTGTCTTATCCAACAATGACAACATCAATAACAACAATAATAACCACAACAATAAAACAAGGGCAACAAAAGGGAATAAATAAGTAAAAAAGAAGAAATAGTCACTCAATTATGACTATCACACTACAGTGCAAGAAAAGAATTTCTCTTCCTTGACTGTCCAAATTGTAGCTACAACCATAGAACTTGAAGAAAAATAGGTTATGCAACTTGAAGGTATTAATGAAGAGTCAGTAATTTGTTATTCAAAGATAGTCAACCTGGGAAGATTTTAGAAATAGACTCCAAGACATCACTTTAAAGCCTGCATTTTCACAAGATTTCAGGTTAATGCCAAGTATATTGAAGTATAAAAGCACTGTGAAAAAACTAAATAAAAATTAAAAAATAGGGGAAGGGAGATTCCCGGACGATGGCGGACTGAGAAGCTGTTAGTGGCTTGAGCTCTGAACACATCTTCTGGAAACAGTAGGATTTTCTGTCTTTAGTAGGCCAGTCAATAAGGGGTCCTAGCAGTGACACCAAGGAGGTGACTATAACTTAATTTGGCTTAAAAAATAGAGTAGAAAAAAATGGGAAAAATTTTTTTTATTTAAATTATTAATCCCAAAGCGTACCTCTTTCCCCTTCCCCCCAAACCCCCACATAACCAATCCCTGGGGACCAGCTCCTAGCAGGATCCCCTGCTGAGCTTCTTTCTTTACCAAGATTGCTGTCCCACCAGGGAGTATCATTCATTCTAAGTCTATTCCCTACTGAAACCTTTGACCTTTTTTCTAAGTAGCCAACCCCCCAACCCCACCCCGCATAACTAATTAAATAATTAAAAATAAATAAATAACTCTTTCACTGCTCTTTTATTACTGTTCTTTTCTTATCTTTTTTTTCTCTCTCTCTTTTTTTTTCTTTTTCTCATTCTTATCATCCTTTCTTCCTTAATTCTACAGCTTCCAAAGCCACAGGCCCCATCCCCACACCACCAAACAGTGTGCTTTCACTGAATTCACTGAAACACATTTGGGAATTATTTTGGGGAAGAATTCTGACTCAGAGTGGACTCTCACTGTGAGTATCTCTGCTCAACTTCCCTTCCTCCTTTAGCTACCCCTAGAATATACAGTGGATAGTAGATTTGCATAACTGTCTATTTCAGCTATCCTTGTCTAGTCCTGAGGTTTTTTTTTTAAATTTTTTCTTTCTTTTTCTTAACAATCAGCTGCCTCTGATCACGAGGTATGAGGTAATCTGGGACAGGGTTTTTTTTTTACCCTGCTCTATTTTATTATTAATATTATATAAAGGCATATATCTTCCCCCAGAGGTTGATCAGAATTAACTCTTAGGGTATCTTGCATTGTTAGGGTAGTGGGCATCTTATCTATTGTGGGAGGAAATTGTCTCGTTACTCCTACCTCCTCTACAGATTCTGCCCTTCCTCCTCCTCCTAGCTAATTAAAAAAATTAAATTAAATTAAATTAAAAATAAAGTAATCAAAAAGAAACCTCTCTTTTCACTGCTCTTTAATTACAGCTCTTTTTATTATCTTTTTGCTTTTCTCTCTCTTGTTTTTTTTTCTTTTTTTTTTCTTTTTTTTTTATCTTGTCATACACTTCTTCCATCCTTCTTCTTTGCCTTTCTGAATTTGTGAATTATTTTGGGGAAGAAATCTGACCCAGAGTGGACTCTCTATGTGTGTATATCTACTCTACTTCCCTTTCCCCTCTTGTTACCCCTAGAATATACAGTGGATAGTAGATTTGCATAACTGTCTATTCTTGCTATCCCTTCTTACTTTTCTCTTTCTTCTTCACTGGGATTTGGTTACTATTTTTTCATGGACTGCAGACATTGTTTGGCTAACTGGTAGTGATTAAACTGCTCCAATACTTGCTTCAGTTGCTATTGTAATTCCTGAGGTTGGTGAATACAATGGTCATACAGGTATTTAGTACAGTGTTGCTTGTACTCAAGACACAACAACTGAGGAACAACAGAGCATAAAACATAAACACATAAATAAAAAAAAATGGGTAGATCAAAAACAAATAAAACTGCTACTCCAATGAATGAAGACAAGAGCCCACAAGAAACTACAAATCAGCCAGAAGTAATCATAGATAAGAAAAGTATGCAAGCAATAATAAACTTATTAATCACAGAAATGAAAACAATATTGGAGGAAAGGAATGGCAGTATTAGGGAAACAGCAGATGAGAACCCCAAGGAAAATACTGATTATCTTGAGGCAATTAGAGAACTGAAAGCTGAAATAGCTGTAATGAAGAAAGAAGCTGAGGCAAGGGAAAGCAGACTAACAGAAGCAGAAAACAGAATTAGTCAGACAGAGGATGAGTTAGAGAAAATGAAGAAAGAGGTGAAAGAGCTTAAAAAGAGATTGAGAGACACTGAAACCAACAACAGAGACATATGGGATGATCTCAAAAGAAGTAACATTCGTATAATTGGCCTGCCAGAGGAAGAAAGAGAGGAAGGGGAAGCAAACATTCTAGAGGAAATAATACAAGAAAACTTCCCAGACCTGAATAACAGAAAAGACATCAAGATTCAAGAGGCCCAGAGAGTACCAAACAGAATCAACCCAGACCTGAAGACACCAAGACACATAGTCACAATGAGAAGGAGTAAGGATAAAGAAAGGATCCTAAAGGTTGTAAGAGAGAAACAAAAAGTCACATACAGGGGGAAACCCATAAGATTATCTGCAGACTTCTCCACTCAAACTCTAAAAGCCAGAAGAGAATGGCAAGATATCTTTCGAGCCCTGAATGAAAAAGGGTTTCAACCAAGGATAATATATCCTGCTAGACTTTCATTCAAACTAGATGGAGGGATCTAAACCTTCTTAGACAAACAACAGTTAAAGGAGGCAACCATCATCAAATCGGCACTGAAAGAGGTTCTAGAAGACCTCTTATAAACAAGAACATCACTATAATACTTGCAATATATCAGAGCAAACAAAAACATTTTTTGAACAATAGCACTACAATACTTTAAACCCATAATATCAATAAATGTCAATGGCTTGAATTCACCCATCAAAAGACACAGAGTGGGGGGATGGATCAGAAAACATAACCCAACTATATGCTGCTTGCAAGAATTCCATCTGTCACAACAAGATAAACACAGACATAAAGTGAAAGGATGGAAAACTATCATACAGGCTAACGGACAACAAAAAAGGGCAGGAACAGCCATTCTCATCTCAGACACGATAGATTTTAAATTAAGTAAAGTAATAAAAGATAGGCAAGGACATTACATAATGATTAGAGGATCAATCAGCCAAGAAGACTTAACAATTATTAACATCTATGCACCCAATGAGGGACCATCTAAATACATCAAGCACCTATTCTTTCTTTTGAAAGAATTTCAAAAATACATCAATAGTAATACAATAATAGTGGGAGACTTCAATACCCCACTCTAACACTTAGACAGATCAACAAAGCTGAAAACCAACAAAGATACAAGAGAATTGAATGAAGAGATTGACAGACTAGACCTCTTGGACATTTTCAGAGTCTTTCACCCCAAAAAACTGGAATACAACTTCTTTTCACATCCACATAACACATACTCAAGGATAGACCACATGTTAGGCCACAAAGACAGCATCAATAAATTCAAGAGCATTGAAATCATCCCAAGTATCTTCTCAGACCACAGTGGAGTAAAACTAGCATTTAACAACAAACAGAAAATTATTAACAGTCACAGAATTTGGAAACTAAACAACATACTCCTTAAGAACCACTGGGTCAGAGATTCACTCAAACAGGAAATTCAAATGTTCCTGGAAACAAATGAAAATGAAGACACCACCTATCAAAATATTTGCAACACAGCTAAAGCAGTACTGAGAGGGAAACTGATAGCCATACAATCACATATTAAACACAAAGAAAAAGCTCAAATGAACAACCTTACTGCACACCTCAAGGACTTAAAGGAAGAGGAATAAAGGAACCCCAAAGCAACCAGAAGGACAGAAATCACTAAAGTTAGAGCAGAAATAAACAACATTGAAAATAAAAGAACCATACAAAAGATCAATGAAGCCAAATGTTGGTTCTTTGAAAGATTAAACAAAATTGACAAACCCCTAGCCAGACTCACCAAACAAAAAAGAGAGAAGACTCAAATTAATAGAATTGTAAACAGTGGAGGAGATATCACAACTGACACCACAGAAATCCAGAGAATATTCTCCCCAGAGCCATATACAAATTTAATGCAATACCCATCAAAGTTCCACCAAGCTTCTTTAGGGGAATAGAAGAAACACTACAATAATTTATCTGGAACCTGAAAGCACCTAGAATTGCCAAAACCTTCTTGAGAAATGGAGGCATCACACTCCCAGACCTTAAACTATATTATAAAGCCATCATCATCAAAAGAGCATGGTACTGGAACAAAAATTGGCACACAGACCAGTGGGACAGAATTGAAAGCCCAGAAATATATCCCCACACCTATGGACATCTAATCTTTGATAAGGGGGCCCAAAAGATTAAATGGAAGAAGGAGGCTCTCTTTAATAAGTGGTGCTGGGAAAACTGGGTTGTAACATGCAGAAGAATGAAACTGAACCACTTTATCTCACCAGAAACAAAAATCAACTCCAAATGGATGAAAGACCTAGATGTCAGAACAGAAACAATCAAATACTTAGAGAAAAACATTGGTAAAACAGTTTCCCACCTACACCTCAAGGACATCTTTGATGAATCAAACACAATTGCAAGGAAGACTAAAGCAGAAACAAACTAATGGGACTACATCAAATTGAAAAGCTTCTGCACATCCAAAGAAACTATTAAACAAACAAAGAGACCCCTCACAGAATGGGAGAAGATCTTCACATGCCAGACATCAGACAAGAAACTAATCACCAGAATATATAAAGAGCTCAGCAAACTTAGCACCAAAAAAGCAAATGACCCCATCCAAAAATGGGGAGAGGGTATGAACAAAACATTCACCTCAGAGGAGATCCAAAAGGCTAACAAACATAGGAAAAACTCCTCTAGGTCACTGATTGTCAGAGAAATGCAAATTAAGACAACACTAAGATACCTCCTCACTCCTGTAAGAATGGCATACATCAAAAAGGACAGCAGCAAAAAATGCTGGAGAGGTTGTGGGGACAGTGGAACCCTTTTACATTGCTGGTGGGAATGTAAATTGGTACAGTCTCTGTGGAGAGCAGTCTGGAAAATTCTCACAAGGCTAGACATGGACCTTCCATATGATCCAGTAATTCCTCTCCTGGGGTTATACCCCAAGGACTCCATAACACCCAACCAAAAAGAGGTGTATACTCCTATGTTCATAGCAGCACAATTCATAATAGCTAAAACCTGGAAGCAACCCAGGTGCCCAACAACAGATGAGTGGCTGAGAAAGCTGTGGTATATATACACAATGGAATACTATGCAGCTATTAAGAACAATGAACCCACTTTCTCTGACCCATCTTGGACAGAGCTAGAAGGAATTATGTTAGGTGAGATAAGTCAGAAAGATAAAGATGATTATGGGATGGTCCCACTCATCAACAGAAGTTGAGTAAGAAGATCTGAAAGGGAAACTAAAAGCAGGACCTGACCAAATTGTAAGTAGGGCACCAAAGTAAAAACCCTGTGGTGAGGGGTAGACATGCATCTTCCTGGGCCAGTGGGGGGTGGGAGCGGGTGGGAGGGATGCGTCACAGTCTTTTGGTGGTGGGAATGGTGTTTATGTACACTCCTAGTAAAATGTAGTCATAGAAATCACTAGTTAATTAATACAAGAGGGGGAAAATTAATTGTATGTCTCAAAGTTTTTAAAACACAAACTGAGTCTTTTTAATATATAGGCAGTATAATTGATATGCAGAATCTCTCAAAAGCCTAGACCAAGTAGGTCAGAAGCAACCAATAGCACAGCTATATACAAGATACTGGGTACTGTACAGCATACCCTAACAAAAGGACTTTTCAAAGTTAACCCAATTACCAAATAATGTGATGATAACATTAACTATCGATTGTCTTTTGGAACCCTAAGACAGCAGGAACCTCACATGTCCACTATAGAGCCTCTACTTCCCCCAGTTCTGGAACCCTTAGATAGGGCCCACTTTCCCATATGCCTCTCCCAATCCATATCAAATAATATTGCATCTGCTGATCACAACCTAACCAACACAACGATTGCCACCTCAACATGCTTCACTTTAGACTGTGTCCAGAGACTTCACGCGTGGAATGACAACCCTTCATCTTCATTACTCGGGTGAGACCTTTCCTTTCATAGTATACTCTAATTCCATGATAGGTGATTCACTTTCTAACAAAGTCCCAAAACCTAGATACTACTACTACTAGTGTTTGCCCTTCTTCCGTAGCCAGTCAACAGTGTCAGGTTGAGCCTGATGTAAAGTTTCAAGACCTCCTTTGAATCTGGAGAGGTGGTAGTCGTTGACTATGTGGGTCATAGTCTGTCTGTAGCCACAGGGGCAGTTCGGGTCGTCTCTGGCTCCCCAGCGATGGAACATAGCGGTGCACCGGCCATGGCCTGTTTGATAGCGATTGAGGAGGGCCCAATCATAACATGCTAGGTCAAAGCCGGGTTGACGCTTGCAGGGGTCTGTGATGAGGTGTTTGTTCTTTACCTCAGCTGACTGCCAACTCTGCCTCCAAGAGTCTGGAACAGAGAAGTTCAGTGTAGGCGTAGGGGACCAGATTGGATGACGAGACATCAAGCGTTAGACAGGGTGGGCCAAGATATCCGCGTATATTGGCAGTTCCGGTCGAGCGTAGACGTGGGAAATGAACTTAGATGATGCCGCATCCCGACGAATATCTGGCGGGGTGATGTTGCTAAGAACTGGCATCCATGGAACCGGGGTGGAACGGATGGTTCCAGAAGTTATCCTCATGGAGGAATATAATTTGGAATCGACCAAGTGGACATGGGGGCTACGGAACCATACTGGGGCACAGTATTCTGCAGTGGAATAGCATAATGCCAGAGATGATGATCGTTTCTGTTGAGAGAGAGCATATGTTCACACGTATCCATAAAGTACTGCAATATATATACCTGAAAGCAGAAGTACACTAGAGTTTGCAGTGAGTACCCCCCCTAACACTTCCTCTCCACTATTCCAAGCTTTGGGTCCATGATTGCTCAACAATTTGTTTGGTTTCGTATGTTAACTCTCTTTTCAGTCAACATGTTCCAGATGTCATCAGGATCCCGGCCAGGCTTCCCTGGACTGAAGACCCCACCAATGTGTTGGAGCTCTGCTTTCCCAGAGACCCACCCTATTAGGGAAAGAGAGAGGCAGACTGGGAGTATGGACCGACCAGTCAATGCCCATGTTCAGCAGGGAAGCAATTACCGAGCCAGACCTTCCACCTTCTACAGCCCACAATGACCCTGGGTCCATGCTCCCAGAGGGATAGAGAGTGGGAAAGCTATCAGGGGAGAGCGTGGGATATGGAGATTGGGTGGTGGGAATTGTGTGGAGTTGTACCCCTCCTACCCTATGGTTTTCTTAATTAATCCTTTCTTAAATAAAAAAAAAAATTAAAAAAATAAAATAAAATAAAAATAAAAAATAAAAGCATTGTGATGGCATGTTTTTGGTAACAAACATGTCCTTACTTCTTGTCTTCTGAACCAGGAATTCCTAGCTAACCAGGAATCCTAGCTAACCAGGAATCGAAGAAAATCCCTGTGATTATCAAGGTCTCATTTCTATATGGGATATCTTTTTGAATGACTATTAATCATTGTCTCACTCATGGAACTATATTAGATATGTATAGTGCATGGAACACTCTGAACTTCCACAGTGTTTACCTTCTTAACTCCAAATGTTTTCTCTAGGCTACCTCTAGACCTTTAATGATTTGACCTGAATCTGAGATCAATAAACAAAATCTGTATGCCTTTACCTACTAGACATTCATCTTCTTTAATTCATCCTGTAGGAAGTTACCAAAGAATTCTTGTAGTGCTGTGCTAGTCTATCTGTATTAGTTCCCATCCTCTATTGCCTTTTTCACAGACTTCACTAGGTTGTTCAGTAATATTATGTGTATTATGGATTTACTCTCCCTGCCTTCCAATCCTTGAAATGTGAGATAATCTCCTATCATTTCTGTGACAGGATGTTCAGCCCTATTCTTATATCAAAGTAGACACAACCATATACTTTCTCTCATCCAAAAACCTTTAAGCACAACCATATAGACTAAGTACAATTACCTTCATTTTAATTTAATTAACTTATTTATGTATTTATTTATTTACTTCAGACTTAGGACCTCATGACTGTACCACGTTTAGGCCAGTGTTTCATTCAGAGAAAGGAGACTCACCATAACACTGGAGTTTGCCCTGGTACTATGGTTAAACCTGGATCATCAGGTGTCCAACAGCAGATGAGTAGCTGAGCAAGTTGTGGTATACATACACAATGGAATACTACTCAGCTTTAAAAAATGTTGATTTCACCATTTTCAGCTGATCTTGCATGGAACTTGAAAAATTCATGTTAAGTGAAATAAGTCAGAAACAGAAGGATGAATATGGGATGATCTCACTCTCAGGCACAAGTTGAAAAACAGGATCAGAAGAGAAAACACACGTGGAACCTGAACTGGAATTGGCATAATGCTTCAAAGTAAGACTCTGGGGTGGTGAGGTGGGGGGAGAATACAGGTCCAAGAAGGATGACAGAGGACCTAGTGGGGGTTGTATTGTTATATGGAAAACTGAGAAATGTTATGCATGTACAAACTATTGTATTTACTGTCGAACGTAAAACATTAATTCCCCAATAAAGAAATAATAATGATAATAAAAACCTGGGTCATACATTGGCTTTTTTTCCACCCATTGAGATATGTCTTTCCATTATTCTAACTTTACAAAATAGGAAACTGATGTCCAAAATCTGCTAAAGACTTAGACATTGCATGCAATACAAAACCAAGTTTAAAGACTTATGGGCTTTCTGCATCTGTTGATCATAATTTTTCAGTTCATTAGAATTTTTTCCAGTTTATAATCTTGCCTAAATGTCACATTCTGTCTCCTTCCTTCTTAATAATTGGTGAGAGTGTAATTTTGGTAAATTTCAATTAACTTGCTAACCACTTGTGCTGTGTCCCTTCTCTCCTTCCTGTCTGTATTCATGCTGTTGTACTAAAAGAATGCTTTAATCCCTATCCAATTCTCATTAATCCGGTCTCTAAAGTTCTATTGCATTGTTATTTAATATTTCACAATTAACTACTCATCCTCCACTTTACAAGGCTCCAGAAGGCACATCTATTATTAGTATGGTTAGTTAAATAGCATAAATTCCCCCCAACAACATGGATATAATGTCAGTTACCATATCATATAAAATATGAATAACTGTATCAAGTAAAATTTTGCTATGAACTTTTTAGTTCACACATTAATAGGTAAACCACAGATATGCATCATCATCAGTAAGCAACCTCTGTACTTCCTCCATTGTTTATTAGCAAATGCTCACTAGGAATATGTTATCAGTTTATTTAAAAGACAGTAGAACTTGTTATGTGAATTCCTTTATTAAAAACAAATAACGGGAGTCAGGTGGTAGCGCAGCGGTTAAGTGCACGTGGTGCAAAGCGCAAGGATCTGTGAAATGATCCCGGTTCTAGCCCCTGGCTCCCCACCTGCAGGGGAGTCACTTCACAGGCGGTGAAGCAGGTTTGCAGGTGTCTATCTTTCTCTCCCCCCTCTGTCTTCCCCTCCCCTCTCCATTTCTCTCCGTCCTATCCAACAACGACGACAACAACTACCACAACAACAACAACAACAAAAAACAACAATTTAAATAAATACAAAACAAAAAGTATACTCCGAAGTATCCATTGCTCAATACAGATAAAAATGTAGCAAATAAATTGGTAACACAGTAGTGAAAGTAGAAGCAGCATAAATGTATTTAGTAAGAAAGACATTTTCCTATTCTTTTAGAGGTTCTAGAAACCTCAACAGAATATTTTGATGAATAAAAACTCAACTTTAGCAATACAACAGGGCAGTTGAGAAAATGACTTGGCAAGTAGAGTGCATGCCATATCTGTGTGAAGGTCTAGGTTAAATCTCTGAAAAAGAAAGATAAAAAGATATGGACAATAGAGAGATACATCAGTGTGTGTGTGTGTGTGTGTGTTTGTGTTTGTGTTTGTGTGTGTGTGTGTGTGAGAGAGAGAGAGAGAGAGAGAGAGAGGAGAAAGAGAGGTTAAAATATGGGATGAAAAACTGGGCCAAGTAGGTTACTCAGTGGTAACATGCTCAAGACCCTGGGATCCATATCCAGCACAGCACAGAAAAAAAAATATATATATATATATACATATATGTATATATGTATATATAAATACAACATATCAGAAATTGACTTAATTTAAACAAGAACATGAGAATGTGCTAAGGAATAGAAAAATAGGTGCATCATAGCAGTAATTATGCCATAGAGAAAGGGAATCATTAGCTACATTATTCATGCTAGTTAAAAAAAATACAATAAGGGTTACAGTGTGGGGCTAGGGTGTCAGGAGGTAGTACATCTGATTGAGTACACACAGCTTACCATGCTCAATGGAGTGGATTGAAACTGTGGTTCCTGCTGCCTCTCTGCAGGGGGAGGGGAACTTCATGAATGACAAAGGGGGTCTGCAGGTGTCTCTCTTCCTCTCTTCTACCCCGCCTCAAATTCTTTCTGTCTCACCTAATAGCAGGGGTGGATAAAAAGTGTTAGCCAGGAGTGGTGGATTTGTTGTGCAGCCACTGAGCCCCAGAAATAACCCTGGTGGCAATAAAAATATCTACACATTTTCCTAGTATTTTTATTTTTTTCAGTAATATGACATTAAGTCAATATTATTTTTACAAATTTTATTTTTCCTTAAACAGTACAAGAATTTTCAATGTTTTAAACAAAAGTGTAATAACTATCATACAATATTTCTTTTCCCACTATTTCTTAAAATATCTTTGCATACACAGCAAGGAAAGGAAACAACATAGTGAATGTAATCTACAGAATGTTATAAAACATTTAAATATATATATATAGATATAGATATAAGGTTAATTATCCAACACATACAAAGGACATTTTATAGGGGGAAATTTAGTTAAAGATCTGGACATATTCTTAAAATATTTATCAATTTTAGGAGAGAGACTGAAATAGTCCAGAGGACTATTCCAACATAATCTGTACTGTGGATCAAATCTAGAGCTCACATACTCCAATTCTATATTTACCACTGAGCCACCATCCTCATAACCTGAATAGACATTTTCCCAAAGAAGATGTGTAGATGTCAACAGGTACCTGAAATGTGCTCAACATCATCAATGATCAGAAATGTGCAAAGCAAAGTCACAAAGAAATGTCACTTCACATCTACTGGAAAGATCATTACTCAATAATAATAACAAAGATAACAACAAGTGTTAACAGGGTTGTGAATAAAGGGAAATCTCTGTAAAGTGGTGGAAATATAAACTGGTGCAGCCACTACTGAGAACAGTATGAATGTTACACACAAAAAAAATATTGAAATTGTCATATAATTTAGCAATTTGACTTCTGGAACTATATTCAAAAGAAATGGTGGTTGCCAGACGCTAAAGGAAGGGGAAAGTGTGGACATTTTGGTGAAAGGCTACAACATTTCAGTTATCCAAGACAAGTAAATTCTAGAAACTGAATGTACAAAATGGTTTTATTATAACATGAAATGCACTTGCAATTTGCTCCAAAAAAGAAAGATCTAAAGTACTCTAAAAGCATGTGTGCACACACAGTCAGTTAGTTATACTAAGAATCTTGATTGTTGTGGTCATTACAGAATACATATTTATATCAAAGCATTACAATTTATGAACACCTTGAGTATATGCCATTTTAATCAGCTAATTATTAAAACAAAAAGCATACAATCAAAAGATCTATTTGGATAGTCTTCAGGTATACAGTCCTGTAGTTCTATAATGCTTAGAACATTAAAACCACCTCCACTTTCTTAAATGTGCTGGTTAATTTTAATAGATGAAATTGAGGAGATGGAGGTTGACATTTGACTTGTTTTTTTGGTAGATCACTCACAATTTCCTTATAGAAGATCATGTCCATAGAAATTTCATATTCTTCCTTTTCTATCTAGTGGTTTTTTTTCCATATATCTCCCCTCTGCTCTAATCAGAACTTGCATACAAATCTTGAGTATCCAAAACTAAGCATTTTTCTTTGGTGTAGATCTTTCATTCATTTTTTTAAAATTATTTATAAAAAGGAAACACTGACAAAAAAGCATAGGATAAGAGGGGTACAACTCCACACAATTCCCACCACCAGAACTCTGTATCTCACTCCCACAGTGATAGCTTTTCTATTCTTTATCCCTCTGGGACGATGGGCCCAGGGTCATTATGGGGTGCAGAAGGTGGGAGGTCTGGTTTCTGTATTGCTTCACCACTGAACAAGGGCATTGACAGGTCAACCCATACTCCCATCCCCTCTTTCTCTGTCTGTTGTATGCTTTACATTGGGTTGTTCTAGCTCTCCCCCGCCAAGAAAATTGGATCAGTCCAGTTAGTTTCACGGGCCCACTTGGCCCCGCCCCTAGGAACCCCGAGAGAGTTCCAGAGTTCCAGAGTTGCAGAGTTCGAGAGTGTTTGGTGCCATGGCGAGGCAAAGAGGCAGCAGAGTTCTGTTTGGTGATTAGTTTGGGTTAGTTTATGAATTGGTGTTATATATAAAAGAAATAAAGAAAGAAAGAATAAAGAATAAAGAATAAAGAATAAAGAATAAAGAATAAAGAATAAAGAAATACAGCTTCCCTGCCCAGCCGTATGTCTCTGGTCGTCTCTGTTACCTGCCCGTGAAGCTAGCCCGGCCAGCTGGAGACTACAAATTTTAACAACATCTGTCCCTGGTGGGGTGGGGCTCTGGTGAAACAGGGATCCAGGACACACTGGTGGGGTCATCTGCCCAGCTAAGTCCAGTTAGTATCATGGTAGCATCTGGAACCCGGTGACCACTCCTGAGAATCCCAGATTGAAAGCTTCTTCCTTTTGGAGCTCACTCCAGTTGTTGTCTCCTAGCCACCATCTTCTGCTTTTTTTTTTTTTTTTTTTTTTTTTTTTTAGTGAGTCTGGCAAGGGGGTTGTCAATTTTGTTTAAGTTTTCAAAGAACCAACATTTAGCTTCCTTGGTATTTTGTATGGTTCTCTTATTTTCGATGTTGTTTATTTCTGCTTTAATTTTGGTCATTTCTGTCCTTCTAATTGCTTTAAGGTTCCTTTGTTCCTCTTCTTCTAAGTCCTTAAGGCATTCAGTAAGGTCGTTTATTTGAGCTTTTTCTTGTTCTCAAATGTGTGCTTATATGGCTATGAGTTTCCCTCTTAGTACTGCTTTAGCTGTGTCCCAAATATTTTGATACTTTTTATCTTCATTTTAATTTGTCCCAGGAACATTTGAATTTCTTGCTTGAGTGCCTCTTTGACTCAGCGGTTATTAAGCAGCATGTTGCTAAGTTTCCAAACTTTGTGACTTTTTGTAATTTTCTGTTTGTTGTTGAATGTTAGCTTTACTCCATGGTGGTCTGAAAAGATACTTGGGATGATTTCAATGCTTTTGAATTTGTTAATACTGTTCTTGTGGCTTAACATGTGATCGATCCTTGAGGATGTGCTATGTGGATTTGAAAAGAATGTGTATTCCAGTTTTGGGGGGTGAAGTGCTCTGAAAATGTCCAGGAGGTCTAGTCTGTCCATCTCTTCATTTAGTTCTCTTGTTTCTTTGTTGATTCTCTGCTTCAGTGATCTATCTAAATGTGAGAGTGGGAGGTTGAAGTCTCCCACTATTATTGTATTACTATTGATATATTTTTGTAGTTCTTTCAGTAGCTGTTTACTGTATTTAGGTGGTCCCTCATTGGGTGCATAGATGTTAATAATTGTTAAATCTTCTTGGCTGATTGATCCTTTAATCATTATGTAATGGCTTTGCCTGTCTTTTATTACTTTATTTAATTTAAAGTCTATTGTGTCAGAGATGAGAATGGCTGTTTCTGCCCTTTTTTGTGGTCCATTAGCCTGTAGGAGAATTTTCCATACTTTCAATTTAAGTCTGTGTTTGTCTTGTTGGGTCAGGTGGGATTTTTGCAAGCAGCTTGTGGTTGTGTTGTGTTAAGTGATCCATCATCCCACTCTGTTTCTTTTAATGGGTTAGTTTAAGCCATTGACATTTATTTATATTATGGATTTAAAGAATTGCAGTGACATAATTCAACAACTTTTTATTTGCTCTGATATATGGCAAATATTATGGTGACATTCTTATTTATAAGAGGTCTTTTAGAACCTCTTTCAGGGCAGGCTTGATGATGATTGCCTCCTTTAACTTTTGCCTGTCTGAAAAGGTTTTGATCCTATCATCTAGTTTGAATAAAAGTCTAGCAGGATATGTTATCCTTGGTTGAAACCCTTTTTCACTGAGGGCTTGATAGATATCTTGCCATTCTCTTCTGGCTTTTAGAGTTTAAGTGGAGAAATCTGCTGATAGTCTTATGGGTATGCCCCTGTATGAAAATTTTTGTTTTTCTCTTGCAGCCTTTAGGATCTTTTCTTTATCCTTACTTATTTTCATTGTAAGTATGATGTGTTTTGGTGTCTTCAGGTCTGGGTTGATTCTGTTTGGGACTCTCCAGGCCTCTTGAATCTTAATGTCCTTTCTGTTGTTTAGGTCTGGGAAGTTTCTTCTATTATTTCCTTTAGCATGTTTACTTCCCCTTCCTCTCTTTCTTCCTCTGGTAGGCCAGTCATAGTAATGTTACTTTTTTGAGATCATCCCATATGTCTCTGTTGTTGTTTTCCATGTCTCTCAATCTGTTTTTGAGGTCTTTTACCTCTATCTTAGTTTTCTCTAACTCATCCTGTCTGGCTAATTCTGTTTTCTGTTTCTGTTAGTCTGCTTTCCCTTCCCTCAGCTTCTTTATTCAGTTCAGTTATAGTGTTACCTTGTTCTGCTGATTAGTCTTTTAGCTCAGCTATTTCAGCTTTCAGTTCTGTAATTACCTCGAGGTAGCTAGTATTTTATTTCAGGGTCTCATTTGTTGTTTCCCTAGTTCTGATAGCCCTTTCGTCCATAGTTGTCTTCATTACTGTGATTATTAAGTTTATTATTGCTTGCATACTTTTCTTATCTATGGTTACTTTTGACTGATTTGGAGTTTCTTCTTTGCTCCTGTCCTGATTCACTGTGGTAATAGTTTTATTTGCTCTTGATTTAACCATTTTTTTATTTATGTGGTTTGTATTTTTTGTTCTGTCATTCTTCAGTTGTCGTGTTTTGAGTACAAGCCATGCTATACAAAAATCTTTTCAAAAATGCAGCTAAAAACCTCATAAATTACAATAATTGCAACTAAAGCAAATATTGATGCAGTTCAACCAACACCAGTTAACCAAATGACACCTCCAGTCCAAGAAAAAAAAATTAGAAGAAAAGAAAAAAAGGCAAAGCAAGAATTGACAGTTATGTAAATATACTGTCCACTACAAATTCTAAGTATAGCAAGAGGAGAATGAAAAGTAGAAAAGAGAGGTATATATATATATATATATATATATATATATATATATACCTATATATATATATATATATAGAGAGAGAGAGAGAGAGTCCATTCCAAGTGTTCCACAAAATAATTCACCAATGACTGTCAATGAATTCAGAAAGAAAACGAATGAAGAAGAAGAAGAAAAAAAAAGTGAAAGCAGAGTTTTTGTTTGTTTTTAATTAACTAGGAGGAGAGAAAAAGGAGGGTGGAGGGAAGAGTCAGAGAGAAACAAGTTCCTCCCACAATGGATAGAACACCCATTCACCTATTGATAGAAAGAACACCAGTTAATTTTGGTCAACCTGAAGAGGAGGGAAAACAGATGCGAGTGTACAATAATAGTAATAATAATAAAATAGTGTAAAAAGACCCTAACAGTCATTCTGCAGCTTGGACCACTCCACCACTCCAGATTGGTTTCATGCAGTCTGGTCCCCTTCCTAAACCAAGCAAAGACAACTAATTATAAGTATCAAAAAAAAAAAAAAAAAACCAATAATAAAACTCTAGCTAGCCTTTCCCAGGCAGGGCTGAGGCCCTAATTGGTCAGGTATTCTGTCACCCACATAGAGCTCCAGCCCCCTTCAGAAAGAAAAGGAAAAGAAAAAGGCTTGGAATGATAGAACCAGGGATCTTGGTAAAGAAAATAGCTCCACAGGAAGCCTGCTAGGAGCAGCTGGCAGGCCAGTACAGACTGGGGAGGGGAGGGTGAGTTCAATAAGAGTCAAGCCAAAGATTTCCCTTTCTTTGTCCTTTTGGCCTCTGTTTGCCAGCTCAAGAGTGGGTAATAGGACTCTTTTTTGGTGCCACCTTGACCACCCCTTATTCACCCTTTCCACAGTCCAGATATCCTACCCTCCCCAGAGAATCCAGGTTGTAAGCTACTTATTTTTGGAGCTCACACCAGGTTTTGTCTCAAGTCACCATCTTGGCTCTGCCTCTTGGGCCTTTCATTCTTTCACTGTCAAATATAAATATGATTTTAAAATTTTCATAAATATCATTTATTATTATAATGAAGCTCTATTCTGTTTCTATATTATTATTTTTATGGGAATGATTTAGATTTTGTCAGGTGAATTTCTCATATCAGCAATTGATCAGGAGGTTTTGTCTATCCCTGTATTAGTGTTGCACATTACAGTAACTGATGGTGTAAGTTAAATCACCTTTTAGTGTGATCTTGAAATCTATTTGCTGATAATATTTTGTTTAAGGTTCTTTACATCTCCAATCTTAAGTGATATTGGCTTGTACTTGTCTTATTGCCTGTACCTGGCTTTTGTATTAAGGTTATGCTGATCTCATAGGATTTATAGATTGAGTTAAGAAAGGCTTATTTGCTTTTTTATGAGTTTGTGAGTATTGTTGTTATTTCCTCTTCAAACACTTGATAGGAATTTTAAATGATATATCCTTCAGTATGTGGTATAAATATTTGTAGCTAATACCATTTCAATCAGTTCTATAAATCATTTTTTTAAGATTAGTGTGCAATAGTAGTACAAATATATTCTGAACAAAAACAAAGAGGAACAAGCTCTGCTAAGTTGCTTGAAAGAAAGCCTCCAAGTAATACATTCACCATCCAAGGAGAAACTATGTAAAAATCCTTAACTGGATTAGCAAGCAGAACTGTGGCAGAGGAAAACCAGATTAAGTCTGCCAAAGATGATAGCCGTAAAATGCACCAAGAAAATATCCAACAACAGAAAAGAGAAATTATCTGCTGGTAAAAATTCATGATTCTGAAAGTAGACACCACCAGCCTAACTTAATAATTGTAGGATCCCTGATGGAAGGAAGAAGTAGGATATGGTTGAATCTTTTTCAAAATTTAATTAAAACCAAAATGGCACATTTTTTTTGCCTTTGCTCTTCCAAGATTCAAGCAGTTTTGTGGTATACCAACAATCGGGCCACAGTCAGGGGCAATGATTCACCATATTTTAGAAAGGGATTTGAAGAATCAAAGAAAAGAGGTTTAGAGTTACAAAGAACACAATTCCAAATACAGATTCCAAATCTTGGCTTGTCTTTCTCTCCACCTGCTTCTGCTACCTACACATCCAGACCACTGGTGCCTCCTATCAGTGTTGGCTGCCTGCCTGCCTCCTCTGGGTGAGTCCAGAGTAGGATGGGGTCACTCTTCCTTGGAGGAAAAGCTGTTCTTTGCCATGCCCAGAGAAAAACTGACAAGAACTCCCTCAGACTTACAAGGAAACCAGAGTCTAGCTAGTTGTTTCTATAGGCTTGATGTTTGGTGAGCTAGGAGCCCCACTGGTCTATGTTTCTCTTTTGATTACCTGCTGGAAGGAAATTGCACCACCTGCTAATTGCAAAGTCCCTTTTTGGAAATCTTCACTTTCACATGCTGGTCGTGCCATGTGTCTCTAGCAGGCATTAGACAAAAGCTGTTAGATTTACTGGATTTGGCATAAAACTATTAGAAAACTAATTTTTATTTTGAAAAGTATTTTTTACTACACAAAAAAGCAAAACTGGGAGAAAAGTGGCTAGTAGAAATGGTCCATAGTGGGAAACAAGGATTTTACTGGATTGAATTCTGGTTGGCAGGGGGCAGAAGCCAGCACTTGGGGTTTATTATTATTTTAATTTGATTTATTTATAAAATAAAAATAGAAAATATCGACAAAACCATAGAATAAGAGGTGTAAAACTCCATACATTTCCTACCACCAGAGTTCCATATCCCATCCTCTCCCCTGATAGCTTTCCTATTCTTCATCCCTCTGGGAGTATGGACCCAGCATCATTATGGGGTACAAAAAGTAGAAGGTCTGGCTCCTCTAATTGCTTCTCTGTTGAACATGGACATTGGCAGACTTTCCTATTTTTTTTCCATACCCCCAGCCTTTCCTATCTTGCTCTAGTGGGGCAGGGCTCTGGAGAGATGGGGTTCCTTGTGGGGTACATTGGTGAGGTCATATGCCTGGGGGAGTCAAGTTGGTATCATGGTAGCATCTGCAACTTGGTGTCTGAAAAAGCACTAAGATATAAAGAAGAACAAATTGTTAGCACTCAGAGTTTATTGGTTAAGATAGATTCGAAGGCTTTTCTCTCAACCCTCAGTCTTCTATTAAGGTGGTCAAGTTTATTGGTAGGTGATTCACTAACAAAATAGCGGAAGTGGGGAGTTGGGCAGTGGCACAGCAGGTTAAGCGCAGGTGGCGCAAAGCCCAAGGACTGGCATAGGGATTCCATTTTCAGTCCCTGGCTCTTCACCTGCAGGGGAGTTGCTTCACAGACAGTGAAGCAGGTCTGCAGGTGTCTATCTTTCTCTTTCCCTCTCTGTCTTCCCCTCCTCGCTCCAATTCTGTCCTGTCTAATAGCAACAACAACAAAACAACAAGGGCAGCAAAAGGAAATAAATAAATAGATATAAAAAATAGCAGAAGTGGATACTGGTCAATATTATTCGGTGGAAAGTTTCTGCTGCACACAGAGTAGAAACTTCAAATTCTGTTCAGAAAATTTAAGGCAACACAAAAATCATTGTTATTTAAAATCCCCATTTGCTTATAGTTCTGAATGGTAGGAATTTGACACCTGGTGTTAAATACACAGCTAGCAAAAGGTGTCCAACTTTTTAACTGAAAGAGAATTTCTACATTAATAAAAGGGCACAACATAATAGTGATCAATGGAAGTCTTCAAAGTTAATTAACATCAGTTCCTCCCAAGAACATTACATTTCTGCTTCCTTAATTTGGTGGGATTTTGATAGGAATAACATTAAATCTATATATAGCTCTAGCTAGAATAGTGATTTTGATGATGTTAATTCTTCCCATCCATGAGCATGATTGATGAATCAACCCAGCAGGTTGAAACTTAACAATGATTCAGGCATGTTTATTTCAGAGATACTCAGACTTCATATTTCAGACTTCCATGACTACTATCAATTCCTTGTATCTTATATTTGTAACTCATGGTTTACAACATATTTTAAAACAGTGTCCATTTAAAACATAATTCTCTTCATCACTTTAAAGTGGTATCATATATATGAGTAGTTTTATATAACAATATATATCTTTTGGATAAATGCATATAAAGTATTATAGCTTAGTTGTCGCTCTAGCTATGTAAGCATGGCACTAAAATTTTTGAAAATAGCTAAATGTAAAGTCTAATCCTGGGTTACCAACTTGATGAGTATATTCTGATGAGTTACTTGAATTCTTTAAATCTTAGTCCCATCATAAAAAATAAGGAGAATAGTGGTCCGGGAGATGGCTCAGTGGATAAATCACTGAATTCTCAACTATGAGATCCTGAGTTCGATCATCAGCAACACATGTACCAGAGTGATGTCTGGTTCTTTCTCTCCTTCTATCTTTCTCATGAATAAATAAATAAATAATTTAAAAAATATGGAGAATGGTCCTATCACCAAGTTTAATATAAAGATTAACTGTGGGGCATCCGATACTTTCTAATAAACATTTAGTAAAATTAGTCATTAAATGGGAACACTAGGAATTGTAGCAAAAATAATAGTATTGACATAAACAACATTAATGTTTTATTATGTATTCACTGAACTGTCATCTAGCTGTTAATTTATATTCAGCAGGTTTAGCTGATTCCTATCTTCCTAATATAAAAGGCTAGAAAACACACATTTTAAGTTAAATACCTCCCTCAAGGAAGCTGAATGGATTAGGGAGTCAAGATCTATTGTCTGGGTGGGTGAGAAGGAATTGATGTGAGTATAAGGCCAGGGAAAGCCTTAGCAGTAGGAAGGCAATTTGAATGGAGAAGTAGAAGCAATCTAGTCAAAGAAAAAACGAGGGTTGGTTGATAATTGTGCCCTAGGAGTATGACATAGTGTCCTAGGAGTCTGACATAGTGGCCTAGTGTCCTCCACGGTTCTTGCCTATCTATCTACATCTGTTGGGTCATCCCACAGTTTCATTTCCAGGTTGCACTTTTAAAATTTAAAGTGTTTTTCCCTCACTCCACTTACCCTCCAGTGACTCTCTCACCAAGAATGAACCTGAAATGTGCCTAGGGCCAAAGTTCCAGGGACTCTCAGTCTGTATACACAATATTACATCCAACTGTGACCTCCCTTCCAGACATATCTATCCACTCACCTTCTTCTAAACCTGACATATAATTATTCTTTTGGGGGTATTCAGCATTTTCTTGATTCTAGTCCAAAGTTGCTCTAATTCTTCCAGAAGGGGGATGTCTGGGGAACATTGCATTAGCTCTATTTAAAATCTAGGTTCCTCCCCAGACAACTGACTGTTTAGTGGTTCTGTGAACGAGGAGGCTAGTACTGCCTGTCCATGTCATGTCTGGCTCAATAACATTCTGACTATGTGTTTTGGAGAACTTCATTTCTTAAATCATCATTTCCCCTAATCCATAATGGTGTCTACAAGATAGAGTTCCTGGCATTATTAGTTCACGTTTGTAGAGTGCTTATCATAGAACATTCATTAGTTAAACTATGCAAGTGCTTAGTAAATTTTTAAAAAATGTAAATACTTAGACTTCCAACTTAGCTGCATCTCTCAGTTGCCACAGAAACTTCTAGAATTAGTCTGTACTCTGCCCTATATACTTTTGTTTGTTGACTATATAAAAACAACTTGATTAATGAATATATCTAAATTCAGGCAAATTTTCCCTGCCATTTACATGTCGTATGCTTTACATTGACTTGTTCTAGCCCTCCCCCTCCAAGAGAATTGGATGAGTCCTGTTAATTTCGCGGGCCTGCTTGGCCCCGCCCCAAGGGACCCTGGGAGAGGGTTCCGGAGTCCAAGAGTTCCTGAGTTCCCCAGTGACAGAGTTCCTGGGTTCCTGAGTTCGAGAGTTTCTGGGTTACAGAGTAAGAGAGAGTTCCAGTGTGCCAGAGTTTCAGAGGGTTCCCGAGTACGAGAGTTGGAGAGTTCCTGAGTTCGAGAGTAAGAGAGTGCTTGTGCCGCCGCAAAGAGACAGCAGAGTTCTTTTTGGTGATTAGTTTGTCTTAGTTTATGAATCGTTGTTCCTGAATAAAGAAATACAGCTTCCCTGCCCAGCCGTTGTCTCCGCGTCTCTGTTCACCACCGTGAAGCAAGCCAACCCGGCCGGCAAGAGCATCCGAAATTTTAACAACAGAGTTCCTGGCATTATTAGTTCACGTTTGTAGAGTGCTTATCATAGAACATTCATTAGTTAAACTATGCAAGTGCTTAGTAAATTTTTTAAAAATGTAAATACTTAGACTTCCAACTTAGCTGCATCTCTCAGTTGCCACAGAAACTTCTAGAATTAGTCTGTACTCTGCCCTATATACTTTTGTTTGTTGACTATATAAAAACAACTTGATTAATGAATATATCTAAATTCAGGCAAATTTTCCCTGCCATTTACATTATTTAGGACTCTTTAACATAAATATTCCCATGGTCTTTGGCCTTCCAGACAGTTGTTAGATGTCAACATACTGTAGAACATTGCTATCAGGTAAATTCTTTCACCTCTACTCTGTTAGAGCAAATTCTCTCCTCAGTGTAGTTAGAGACTGCACAGTTGGGAGTAAATACTGAGAGATACAGAGTTTGAGTAATGGCCTCACAGGGTATTGACAGAATTTGTGCAAAAACCAGAGGAAGCTGTTTCCCTGTTCTTACACACACACACACACACACACACACACACACACACACACACACACACACACTCACACTGGGTACTCTTGCCTGTTTCCTTCTGAAGTTAGAGTTGCTCTGAGTCATAGAGCAAAAAAATTCTAGTAAGCAAACTCCTTCACTGGCATTGCTCATTATTTGCCTAAATCACTGAGTCAGATCACAATTTTACAACAGCTTAAGTAGCTTTGTAGATGATAAGTTGTTTTTCCATACCTGTTAGCATAGAAATATTAACAAAGCAGCAGAGAACAAAGAAATAATCACTTAGTGCTTATGGTTCATGCAGCATCTTTTATTTTTTAATTCCATTATAATTTTATTGATGAAATGTTTATTTTTTCCAATTATTTTTTTTTAATTTTATATATTAGCTAGAGACAGAGAGAAATTGAGAAGGGAAGATAGAGAAGGAGAAAGACAGAGAGACACCTGCAGCCCTGCTTCACCACTCATGAAGCTTGGAAATGTTGATTTATAGAAATTTTGTTGTCACAAGAATACATGTCCACATTTCCCCAAGAAAGTTAGAGTATATTTTACCCTCAACCAAGCTATCATCTTATTCTACCAAAGGGACTTAGGTCCTCAACCTCATTTCAGTAATCTTTCCTTGTCCCTTCTGAGGAAACTGGTTTAAAAACTATCCATAAATACGCTTCCTGGACCATTTAGATATTAAAAAATGACAATATCCTTCCTATCACAATACTCCTGCAAATAATAATTTCAAGACAATAAAATTACCTATGTGTAATAGAAAGATGGCTTACTGTGAATACAATTCAGAAATGCTGAATGTAAACTTAAGTTACTCACGGTTCCCGCTATTGAACACATGGACACCACTACTAACAAAAAATGAAAAATGTCAGATAAAACACAAAGACTACGTTTTCTGACTTCATAAATCTGCCAAGATATGCTGAGACTGAGAAGCTGGAATGTGGGACAGAAGGGAACAATGGAGAGAAAGAGCCTACTTATTGACCTATTTTTTCACCATGGGGCTTTTGCCTGTTCTTGGCATTGAGTAAACAGTTAAAATTGGAGGCAATATCTGGACCAGGAGGCAAAGGCCAGTAAGCATCTGTGAGACCCATTGTGAGTTGGAGTTCACCTGTATTTGAGAGGCCAAGTGTCTAGAAAAATGATAGGAAAAGACTATGTTTCCTTCTTGCCCTCCTCACTATACTCATTAGCTGAAAGGCAAGAAGTTACAAAGCTAAGACAAGGAAATGTAATAACAGAAATTTTAACAGCTTCACAGTGTTTTTTTAAATCAATACAGTAGTTCAGAGCTCACAATGAGTCAAGATCCCTAAGAAGCACCCCTGATCTCTGGAGGACAAATCTAGGAGAGAAAGTGGGCCTGAGTTTGAAGGAAAGATGCCACATTACAGTGGTCACCTAGTTCAGGCAACTTTACCCTTAATGGGTGAAGATAGAAGTTCCCCTTAGATGTATAGGTACAATATACATTGGTATATCACATATCTTTAAACTTATTTATCTCACAATACCGATGATATAAATTAGACAACTAATTTCAATTTTCCCTTATATATTTTCATTTGTATAGCATATAATTACATAAGTATGTATAATAGTGCATCTCCTTTGTGCCATGTTTTGTCTTTCCCATCCTCTCTCTCTCTCTCTCTCTTTCTGTCTATCTGAATAAGTCAATCTGGAGTGGTGAAGGCATAATGAAAACAACAAAAAAGTACAAAGATATGTCATATCAAATATCTATTTCTTTATAAATTAGCTTGTGAATATAAAATATATGAATATACATATTTCCTTATTATAAAATATACACAAAGTGGTCCAGGAGGCGGCACAGTGGCTACGGTACTAGACTCTCAAGCATGAGGTCCTGAGTTCAACCCCCAGCAGCACATGTACCAGAGTGATGTCTGGTTTTCTCTCTCTCTCCTATCTTTCTCATTAATACATAAATAAAATCTTTAAAAAATAAAATATACACAAATACATTTATGGTGATATTAAAAGTTTAAAACTATTATCTTAATTTCCAATCAAGAAGTAGAAAAGAACATACCAAGTGAAATATGAAGAAATAAAAATAGAAGACAGGGGTAGATAGGATAATGGTTATGCAAAGAGACTCTCATTCCTGACACTCTGAGGTCCCAGATTCAAGTCCCCAGCCCACCATAAGACAGAGCTGAGCAGTTCTCTAGTAAAAGTAAATAAATTAATTAAAGTAAACTAAAAGAGATAAAGTCAACCTGAGGGGGACAGGTGGTGGCACTCCTAGTTAAGCACTCACATTACAATGTGCAAGGACCCAGGTTCAAGCCCCTGGTCCCCGCCTGCTGGAGAGAAAGCTTCACAAGTGGTGAAGCTGAGGTGCATCTGTCTCTCTGTTTCTCTCCCTCTCTACCTCTCCTTCCCCTGTCAATTCCTCTCTGTCTCTAGCCAATAATAACTAAAATAAAAATATTTAAAAATAAATAAATTATATTAAATCAACCTGAGACTGATAAGTGAAAGAAACAGAGAAATAAATATTACCAACATCAGAAGTGGAAAAGAGGGCATCATAAAAATTCAATGTCTATTAAGCGATACTTCAATGATAGGATATCTTGAAGCATTTTTGTCAACTAATTTGTATATTATTTAGTTAAATAAATAAGTTCTTGCAAAACCACAGACAAAAAAAAAAAAAAACAAGCACAAGAAGAAATGGCAAATTTAAGTAGTACCCGCTAGTGAAATTGAGTCTGCTACTCAAGTTAATTCCCAAGTGGAAATATACCAGCTGAGAAATCTTTACCACTGATATTTTCCAAACTTGTAAAAAGAAATAAACTTATCCCTACATAAACTGTTGCAGATAAAAGAAAAAGAATAAACATGTCCCAGTTTATTCAATAATTACACCAAAAAAAAAAAGTCAGCAAGAGACTGTACCAAAGGTCACTAATTACTTCTTAATAACATTCACTCTGACCAGAATGCAGCTTTGCTCATCACTGTTTGCTTAAATGAAGTGCGACAAAGAGGAAACTTGTGGAAACACAGCTGTTTCTACTAAGGATGGTGTTTTCTAGGGCAGACATCACTTAGATCATCAAAACCTTTACTCAATCACCACTTAACTCTTCCCAGAACAGAATAACTGTCTTCAAATACAACTAGAGTGTCAAACGCCAACTCCTAAGCCTGGGAAGATAAATGCAGATCGAATCTTGCAGAGAAAGACGCTATAATAGATTCCTTTTCAGCAACAAGCAGGGTTTTCATGTGAAAGATATTCAGCACTTTATATCCCCAATTAATTGAAGAGTAAAGTAAGCAATATACATTTTTTTAAAAATAAACTTTAATCAAGATCAATCAGAATTTTTATGCTTGCATTTTATCATGTCAAGAGAACCGTGGTAGACTCATTGAAAAGTATGATGGTTAATCACTGTCATTAAATTTGAGAATGAGGGTGAAAGCAAGGAAATTACTGAATATGAACATTCTACGAATTTTAAAGAATATGTGCTACTTATCGAGATCTCATTTCGAATTTCCCTTCTCAGAGATGCCTGGTAACTGACACTTCACTTTGAGGACTCTGGTTATAGGGGGAAAAATCAATCAGATGAATAACTTGACTGAAAACACACAATATTCAGCAGTCCTGGACACAAAAGCTAAATTTTATACACAAAAGAATTTCTCATAACAGCACTCTGGTAGTTACTCTGATAGCAGAAAGATAAGATAAAATATGAAGTCCTCTCTAGTAAAATAGGTCCCAGTGAAAGCACATTTTACATTTCCCACTAGCAGCTAATTCTATCAGCATGGAATCATCAACCAAGCCAAAACATCAGATAAATCAAAACAGACATGAATGGAATAGTAGTAAGATGTGCTAAAGTCACAGTTTACATCAATGCTTCCCAATTTTTCATTTTCATTTGAATAATTTGTACTCAGTGATGAAAATAAACAATTTAAAATACGTATTTTGTGCAATTTTAATCATACTGAGTCATACTGATTCAAATCTAAACTTCAATATACATATATTATTATGGATTATTTAGTAAAAGTGATAAATAAATGAAAATATGACTGTGGGTTTGTGAAAAGCATAATGAAACTTTCACCTTTACTTTTAATGAGGGAATCAGAAGTTTTGTTCTCCCCTGAAGTTAAATACAGTGTTAAGTTGAATCAAATGTTTTCTCTGCAGCTCTGAACCTTCCCAAATGCAATTTGAGCTAATTCATGAAATGCACTTTGTAAAAGGATATTTACTGCCTGCAAGATAAATAGTCAGAATATATTAGATTTATTGATGTCCAGGGAAAATGACATTATGGCTATTTAGAGTGAACCTGTGAGCAAAACAAGTATTGGGAGAAGTGAAGGCAGAATGCTGAATGTGCTGTAAGAAAAATAACAGATTAAAGTCAGGAATGAGACCTCATGTGGTATTGCTATTTTACAAGCAGGGGTTTGACACTGATAGCAGTATAGTTCTGAAAAAGGGCAGAACAGAAACCTTTTCCATGGAAGTAGGTATCATAGAATAAGGATGAATAGTGTCAGGAGATTTACTTTATGTCAGTATCTTGTTTACTAGGGAAAAAAACCAGGAAAAATAGTATCTGATGAATTTATAATTATATTTGAGTATGTTTTCATAACTTTGTAAGATACAAAAGAAATCATTATCTTTTTAGTAAAATTCTGAACAAATGAACCATCTGGAAGGAGGAAAAAAACGACAGCTTATCCTTGCAGGGTGATACAAGGAAGTGTGATATCAGATATAAACAGTTTTTCTCAAGACAAAAAAAGACATTTAGTCATGATCAATAAAGTAAATCATTGGAAAAGTTAGCAAAATAGCAAAAGGTGGTGATGTGAACCATGGTTTTACAAATTATAGAGGAACAGATAATGGGTAGGTGCTTGGAGATGGTATGCTCAGTAGATTACATACTTTGCTATGTGCAAGGTTAGGCTCAAGCTTCTGACCTCCACCTACACAATATGGGCAGCTTCAAACACAGGGCTGCAAGTGCCTCTCTTCTCTCTCTTTGTCTACTTATTTCTGTCTCTATCAGAAATAACAGAGGGGTGGAGGGGGCTGCCAGGATCAGTGGAGTTATGTTTCCAGTGTTAAATCCCATTGATAATCCTGGTGGCAAGGGAGAGAAAGAGAAGGAGGGAGGAGGGAGAGTGAGGTTGCATAAATCACCCTTGGAGGGCCCCCAAAGGTGCCCTGTAAACTATCTTGTGGAAATTAATCCACAACAGATCTGGCATCAATCTGGCACTGTAAACGTTAAAATCATTGTCACGAAAATGCGCTAACTCTCTAAGCAATTTGAGTCTGTTTAAAATACATATTTTAGCTAAAATTGGTCTCAAGATCCTGCGGTAGAGACTGCTACACGAGGTCACATTAGAAGACCTTTAAATAAAATAATAAAGAGATTTAAACCAATTATAATCATCGAGGTATCAACTATAACAAACCTATAACTTGTTACAAGTTCAAATTAACCATGAGAAGCAGATTGTTTGTGTTTCTTTCACAGGAATCCCAGAAAAACCATCTGAACCCCTGCACACCCAGATGTCACCCACTAGATGGCACGACTACAGTGGCACACCTCCCGAAACCCTAGATGTCACTTAACGCAATCTGAAGAACCTGATACACAGACTCCAAAGACAGAACTTACTTAATGCCTGCTTGCCGTTCCTGCTTCTGATCTGCCTGTCACGTGTTGGTGGCTCCAGCTGGCTATCTACAGAAAAGCAGAATTCCAGCGGCTGACCTCCCTCATGCAGCGTCTCATCCACTGCCAATTCTTCCCCTAGCCATCTACTTTGGACTGAGACTTGTGTCGGACTTTCTGGCATACCCTATAGACATTTTACACAATTTTAAAGCAGCTTATTTCCTTTCACGCTGCTGGTTTTTCATAGACTGATCCTGAGTAGTTCATAGACTTTACAGACCATTGCCTTGAGGACTATACAATGCCAAATAGCCCCTCTGTTTGGTGGGTCATGCCCGCCCACCTCCCCCTCATTATGTACCCTTGCCCTTCCCCCCCCCAAGCAGGGAACGTTCCTTTACACACCAGTCCTTCCCTTCACTTCACACTGGCTTTTACTACTCCCCTACTTGTCCCTTCCTGTTTGTTATATCATTTAGGTTTATGCCCAAAAGGTTTCTGCTCCATGATAGTCTTTTACAGACTTTGAACCATCTTATGCTATTACTAGATAGAAAGATAGAAAAGATGTAGAGATATTGTGAAGAGATGGTTGAGCAGGCTGCGCTTAAACCTATGAGATGAGTCCCTCCAGGTAAGTCTCTCTCTCTAAAGAGGGGTTGAGCACAGGAGGACTCATAAATCTCACAAGGTTGGCAGCCATTTAAGCCTTCCCTCCTCCACAGAAAGTCCTACATCTTACCACTTGAGCACGGCATTCCGTAAAAACATTTAAGCCTGCTCCATTTAATTTTTCTTTACTGTGTCCATTTAGATATAAAGGGATAGGAGGAGATGTTGCTGAGGAATTATTCTGATGCAGTCTCCGCCCCCAGGTTTTACCACGCCCCGCGAAATCCTAGCAGTGCCCCCTTCAACCAATCCTGGCCCCACATGTCACCTCTGGTTGTCGCCCAATAAAAGCCCCCTCACCACCCCTCGCTCTCTCTGGGCTCTTGGATCCCCCTCTCTCTCCCCCCCCCTTCGGCTCTCTCTCAGATCTTTCTCCCTTCTCTCGCCCCATGGTAAGGTAGTGGGGACGGCCATTGTCGGCTGACTCCACATGGCCTGAGCCACCCCCCCATCCTATAATAAAGATTTGTGTACCCCACTTGCTCTGGACTTCCTCTCTCTTCTCCGCAGTGCAGCCCGACACCTGACCACAACAACAACAGTCATTTTCAATAATTTTGGTGATTTATCTGTCCCAGTCTCACATTTCTCTAAAAGTACATGTCCATACACTTTATCCAGTACCAAATCACCATTTCCCTACAACACAGTCTACACTGTGTCCACACTCCCCTTTTACCCTTCTTCCCCTCTCGAATCTTTGATCTGTGGAACAGCACATAGTTTATTAATGTTACACCCTGTATTCCCTTTGCTTTGTTTCTTAAACCTCACCTATAAGTGACATCATACATAGTTTACCCTTCCCTTCTGACTTATTTCACTTACCATAATTCCCTTCAGTTTTATCCAAGCTGTAGCAAACAAGGTCACACTCTTCAGCTGAATAGTATTCTGTGGTGAGTATTAAACTGTGTATATATACTACAACCTTCTTATACCCCTTATATACCCCAAAACTTGGTTTGTTTTCAAATCTTAGTTATTGCATATAGCAATCTAATGAACACAGGTGTATATAAATATCTTTGGATAAATGTTTCTGTGTTCTTTGTGTCAATATCTAAAAAAAAAAAATTACTTGATTATATGGCAGGCCTCCTTTTAATATTTTGAGGAATCTCCAGACTGCTTTTTACATGGGTTGGACCAATTTAGATTTCCACCAACAAAGTAAAAGTATCCTCTTTCCATCACATCCTTGTTAGCATTTGTTTCTTTCACTGTTGATAAATGAGATTCTCACAGGTGTAAAGAGGTATCTCATTGTTACCTTGATTTGTACTTCTCTAATAAACACTGAGCTTTCTTTTTTTCTTATGCTGTTGATCATATGAATATCTTCTTTGGGGAAGATTCTGTTCAGACTCTCCCCCCCATTTTAAGGGATTGCTTTCCTTTTGTTGTCGCTAAGTTTTGAGTTCTTTATCTTGGCTATAAACACTTTGTCTAATCCGTGGCATACAGATGACTTTTTTATTTGGTGATGGTTTCTTTTATGTATAAGACAAAATATATGCTAAAAGAAAAAATAGGAACAAGGTATATTTCCATTAGTGATAGTCCATAGATAGGTGAGCATCAATATAATTTTAGAAACCAGAATTATGTGAACAATAAAGTTATATCAGATGCAATGAATGATTAATCTTCAAAGGAGAGAAAAGTTATATTCCACAAAAGGTAACAAAATAGACTATATAAAATAAGGGAATAACCTTGGTGGGAGAACATACTAAGTATTGGAGGGATGGTGATAGTTGGATGTAGGTTTATGTGTTGTTGTTTTTTTAATTTTAAAAATATTTGTTTGTCTTCTAAATCAATACCCTTTATCCCTGGCTTGTTTTTCTATACTTAGACTAGGTTCATTGAGCCTCTTTTCATTAAGACAAGTAATTGTTTCTTCTTTTTTTTTTTTAATTTTAGACCAAAACTAAAATGAGAATGCACATCAAAGACCATGGCAAACAAATTCCCCCACATTAGAAACTGTCTTCCCAGGAATCCATGTATCTCATCCCTTTTTACACATTCCATATAAAGAGATTGTCTCATTTTACACCTGGAAATGCTTAAATTGTTTTATTTCTCTTCATTAAAACCACCACGCCTCTTCATTTAACTCATGTTTTAGTATCTTGATTCAGCAGGATTATAAAAACTTTTATTTTTGTTGTCGTTGCTTCCTTTTGCCACAGGGAGAAGTAAAAAAGAAACAAGTTAAAGAATATACAGTCAACCTTTCTTTAAAAATATATAACTATATTTCTAAAGGAATGAAAAAAATATGGCACTTGTGGGAAAATACTGCAGTCAAATCTACATTTAACTTGAAAAAATATAACTTCTGGTGGATGTGCTAGATAGTCCCTCATATCTGATACAACCCTTTGAGGACTCAGTAAATACTAATTATGGATAACTGACAATTCCTTTCTTCTAATGGAAGCTGCAGAAACAATTTTCAAGTTTCTACTATGTGTCAGTGCAGCAAACTGCAACCTCACCAAAGGTATTTATTCTCATATTTAGCACAGGAGCCTGTATAACCTCCTCATCCCCGATGGTCTGAGCTCACATTCCATGGTCAAAGCTAGGAACACTGTAGGCTGCACTTATTTTAGGACCAGTCCACCTCAAGTAACAGAGTATGTTGGCCCAGCCTCTCTTCTGAGGGTGGGGCAGTTTTTACTGCCTGTTGTCCTATGTTGAGGGCAAGGTCCTGTAGAGGCCCACAAGAGGGTTTATGATGTTGCTCCTGATGGATGACCAGTAATGGTAGAGAGAGGGGTCTGTTAGGGATCTATGCTCATTATATATATGTAGCAATCCCAGGATTCTCTGACTAGGGCCCTGGTTGATGGGGTAGCCTGGTAGTGACCAAATGGGCCCTCATTAAAGTATGCCGTTCTCTTGCCCTTACTCAGCTTTTGTAGTCCTTACTTTATCTGACATAGACTTAGAGTGATTAAGGGGAGTAAAATGGGAAGCAGGTGAGGAGGATATCTAGTTCTAAGTAAAAAACTATTTTATTAAGTACTCTGTAGTGTCTTTTGTAGGTCTTTCTACTTGCTTGCTAAGCTTCTTGAATCATTATTTCACACTTTTACTTTAAGGTATATATACTCCCCTAACTTATGGATACATGTGCACATGTACCCCATCTCATGGGCACTGACCTGTATGAATAGACATGGGCCCTACTCAGATCAATGGGGTTTACAGTTAATGGTACTGATATACTCTTCTCATATTTGGGAGCTACTCTCTGCCCTAAACCAGTCTTCAAGTCCTATTCCCAACTCTGACACCATCCTCTCAGACAATATTTTCATGTCTTTATTTTTTCTATGTTGATTGTGGTACCTGTTTCAAGCAAACTCACCAAATCAACGTTATACTTAAGGACTTTGCCTATCAATTGTATCTCAATAAAACAACTTAAATTTTTAATAAAAATAAAAATAGTAAAATATAATTCTGAATGTCTGTTCAGCAATGACATCAAAATGAAAAATTCTTCCAAAGTCAGATTAATTATGTATTTTTTAAATATATTTTTTATAATTTATTTACTTTCCCTTTTGTTGCCCTTGCTGTTTTTTTATTGTTGTAGTTATTGTTGTTATTAATGTTGTTGTTAGGGCAGAGAGAAATGGAGAGAGGAGGGGGAGGCAGAGAAGGAGAGAAAGATAGACACCTGTAGACCTGCTTCACCACCTGTGAAGCGCCTCCTCAGCAGCTGGGGAGCCGGGGGCTTGAACCGGGATCCTTATGCCTGTTCTTGCGCTTGGTGCCAAGTGCACGTAATCTGCTGCGCTACTGCCCACCTCCCTTTTCCTTTCTTTTCTTTTCTTTTCTTTTCTTTTCTTTTCTTTTCTTTTTTTTTTCTTTGCTTCCAGAGTTATTGCTGGGGCTTGGTGCCTGCGCTATGAATCCACTGCTATTCAAGGCCATTATTTCCCATTTTTGTTGCCCTTTGTTATTGTTATTGTTGTAATTGCTGTCGTTATTGTTGGACAGGACAGAAAGAAATTGAGAGAGGAGGGGAAGTCTGAGAGGGAGAGACAAAGACACCTACAGACCTGCTTCACCACTTGTGAAGCGACTCCCTGCAGATGGGGAACTCGGGTTCAAACCTGGATTCTTAAACCAGTCCTTGGGCTTCATGCCATGTGCGCTTAACCTGCTGTGCTACCGCCTGGCCCCTAAGTGTGTATTTTCTCTTTTATTGGAATGGGGGCCTATCTTCCTCTCTTTGTTGAGTAAATCTCTAATTCTATTTACGTGTTTAGTAATGACTGACTGCTAGTTGTTCCTTTTGTTTGTGGATAATACATGTGATATTTTGTTTAATAATAAGATAATTATTTTACTCTTCTTCACATAGACCCTAGCAGATAGTAATATATCAATAATCACTGGATATTTTTATTTACAGCTGAAATACATATATATACACATATATTTATAAAAAGATTAGTTTTCCCATTATGACATTTAAAATACATGTGCCATTTTATTTACTGAGTTTCTTGAATAATTTTAATAACTGTTCACCTGAGTCAATTAAGTATTATGTAACATTATAATTCCTCAAATTTGAATTTAGGTCCCAATAATGCAGAAGATTTGCTAAAATATGAGTTTTGTGCTAATTATGAATTCTATATGCACCCCTATGTTCATACCTTCACTGTTTACAACATACAAAATGTCAAACTATGGAACAACAACAGATGGCTAGATGAAGAAGGTATAGGCCATCGGCTACACACACACACAACAGAGAGAGAGAGAGACAGAGAGATTTAGTGGATTACTTCGCTGCAATTTGTGAAGATGATATTACTTTGTGACAAAATGGGAAGAACTGAAGGCTATTATACTTAATGATGTAAATGAGATTAAAGGCAACTACGGCATTGTTTCATTCACATGTGGAATATTCATAACCAAAGAAAATGAACTTTTAAAGTAAATACTAATCAAACTACCTCTAAGACTTTATCAGCATTTATACGCATATTTGAGAGGAAGGATAGGACTTTGGTGGAGGGTGTAGTGACTTATGCAAACATAAACAGACATGAAACTATACTCCTAAGGTCTTTAGGCTTTGAATGTTAGTGTTAAATTACTAAAAATTAAAACAAAAAAGAAACAACAATAAAGAATGTGTGTGTGGATCCCACCCCAATATGTCTGATTCGGTAAATTTGTGATGAGGGCAATAATTTACATTTCCACCAATTTTCCAAATTATGTTTGATTGTTGATTTTAGACTTATACTATAACACATGTGATATACAGTGATTGACTAAAGTTCCAGAAAAACAAGTGTGTGCGTAAACTTAGTCAGTGGTGGTAGACATAAGATTATGATGAAGCTATAGACAGTACAGGTAGTATTGTCTCAGATACCGAGGGACTCAAGTCTAAGGAACAGGCATCTACACAACTACACAGATCAATTTAGAGATGTAATCAGCACCATATTTAAACAGCAATGCCTTACTATATGCCAAGTGCTCCTGACAATTAAGTGCATCTCCCCAAGTCATTGATAATCTCCACTTAAAGATGTCAAAACAGACTCTGAGCATATCTAAATCACATAGAAAACATGCAGTGGAACTAGATTTCTCTTCTTTCTTTTTCTCCTAAAGAAGTTGTCTAAGCCAGTAATTATCTAATTCAATTGAGCAAACCACCCATGAACAAATAAATAATGAGTATCAAAACTTATATTTGAATGCTACTTTCTGATTTTAACATCTATGCTCTGCCTACTCTGCTACACAGTTTTTCTAGGTGCACTAATGGATTTGTATAACTCTATTCAAAATATTGACCTTCTCTCTTAAGTTCAGTCCAGTTTTTCTCCCCTAACTATGATGTGAAGTAAAGAGCAAAATGGCATCTTTGGTTAGAGGTAAAATATATGATGGTGAACACAAAGAGCAGGTAATTGACCCCTATGGGGATTAGAACCATTACTTTGTTTTCTCTGCAGTGAGAATGGCAAGTGGAAACAGATGCAGTAAGTTAGATGTGAATGCAGAGTCAGTTAAGAGTCTAAAGCAAGAGGCTTTAGGGTTCACACCAGTGGGAGAGAATGGAGACAGACAGACCTAAAATGACACAGACACATCAGAACATGCTGACGATTTTTTGATATGGCAAAAGAAGTTTGTACCTAAAAGACAATTTGCTACCACGGAGAAATTGGAGATTTGTGAAAGGAAGAACCTGGCTTACATTTCAGGGGGAAGCAAAGCCCCACAGAAGACCAGATATTCTCAGGAAAACAAGGAGGCCACACACATTCATTTCACAGTCACACAAGCAAAGTAGAAGGATCAGAGGGTAGTGTATCCAGTACAGCACATACATTACCATGCATAAGGACCTGGGTTCCTCATTTCCACCAGTAAGGGGTAGATTCATGAATAATGGAGCAATTCTATAGGTATCTTTCTCTCTTTCTGCCCATTCCCTTTCTTTCTGTCTACATCAAATAAAGAAAGAAAAAAGGAAAATAATACACTATTTAATTAATATGAGAGGGGGAAAATTGATTTTATGTCTCGAACTTTTTAAAACATACACTGAGTCTTTTTAATATATAGGCTGAGTCTTTGATATACAGACCCTCTCAAAAGTCTAGACCAGGTAGATCAGAAGCAACCGGTGGCACAGCTATTTATAAGATACTGGACATTATACGGCAAACCTTAACAAAGGGACTTTCCAAAGTTAACCCAATTGCCAAATAATGTGATGATAACAATAACTATCCATTGTCTTCTTGAACCCTAAGACAGCAGGAACCTCACATCTCCACTATAGAGCCTATATTTCCCCCAGTCCTGGAACATTAGGATAGGGCCCACTTACCTGCATCCTTCTCTCAATTCATATCAAACAATATTGCATCCGCCGATCGCAGCCTAATCAACGCAACGATTGCCACCTCAACATGCTTCAGCTCAGACTGTGTCCAGAGACTTCAGGTGTGGAATGACAACACTTCAGCTTCATTACTCGGGTGAGACCTTTCCTTTTATAGTATTCTCTAATTCCATCCCAGGTGGTTCACTTCCTAACAAAGTCCCAAAACCTAGATATAGACCAGCTTCCAGGAGATAGAGCGTATGTTCACAGGTATCCATAAACTAGGGCAAAATATATACCTGAAAGCAGAAGTACACTAGAGTTCACAATGAGTATCCCCCAACACTTCATCTCCAGTATTCCAACCTTTGGGTCCATGATTCTTCAACAATTTGTTTGGCTTTGTATGTTAACTCTCTTTTCAGCCACCATGTTCCAGATGCCATCAGGATGCCAGCCAGGGTTCCCTGGACTGAAGACCCCATCAATGTGTCCTGGAGCTCTGCTTCCCCAGAGCCCCACCCTACTAGGGAAAGAGAGAGGCAGATTGGGAGTATGGACCGACCAGTCAACGCCCATGTTCAGCGGGGAAGCAACTACAGAAGCCAGACCTTCCACCTTCTGCAACCCACAAAGACCCTGGGTCCATGCTCCCAGAGGGATAGAGAATGGGAAAGCTATCAGGGGAGGGGATGGAATATGGAAATTGGGTGGCGGGAATTGTGTGGAGTTGTACCCCTCCTATCCTACGGTTTTGTTAATGTCTCCTTTCTTAAATAAAGAAAAATTAAAGAAAAATTAAAGAAAGTAATAGTCACTGAAGCAGAGAATTTATCATGCAAGCACCAAGTGATATTCCCCAAAATGTAGAAATACCAGTATTTCAGCTGTTATAAATGATATCAATGTACTTTGATATTGAATGTCTTAGAATGGACACATAGAATGGTGCAGATGACTTATTGACAAATCTGAAAAAGTAAAAAAACCCTGAAACAGAAGATCAGACAGTAAAACTATCTAGTCCTATAGTTTTCTTGTTTTTACTCTCTAGGATGAACAGACTAGGAGAATAAGTCTGAAATGAAAACTAAGCAAGCTCTCTAAAGATGTCTTCATGAGAAAACCTTTAAAAACTCTGAAGCCTCAATTCAAACTTTGAAAGAATAATGTAATGTGGTAGGCCATCAGCTTTCTTTAATTTTTTTTTTACCAACTTACTTTTAATTACAAAAGTAAAATTGATCCTGGGGAGATATGAGTAGCAGTAGCACAGCAGATTTGCAGGCCTAAGACTCCAGGTTTAGTCCTTACCCTCCATATGCCAGAGCTGAGTAGTACTCTAATCTCTGTCTGATTTTGTGGTGAAATAAATAATAAATCTTTTTTAAGGATATATGTGAAAACTAAACTCTACACAAGACATATGTTTTGTGGAATGAATATACTGAAGTTAACTATTCTTATGTTACTTAACTACCTGGAAGTATATTTGTTAAAATATTACATAGATATAGAAACATTTGTAAACTCTTATTTTTTCCCAAAGTGATATGTGATGGCTTCTTTGCACAAGGAGTGACCTTACTGCTTTACAAAGAAATCTACTACTATAAAAATATAGATATTATAAATTATAAGTCGAATAAAATCATCTCAGTTCACTTTAGAGGTTTTACCATGGGCGAGGGGTGAGGGGTGAACTATCTCAAAGATATCTTGTCACACTGGCCGTAAGTGGCAGGAAGGACACTAGGACCCATGTGTGCTGAATCTATGCCCACTGCTTTATCTGTAAGACCATTTGGTAACAATTTTGAACATTAGAGGCAATGTACTCATAAAAGAGTGTCCTCTGGTCCTCCAAAGCAGGGGTTACATCTATTACCAAGCTTTTTTAGAGCAGAAACCCAGGAAATGTATCTTGAAATTTTCCATATGACATTTGAAAAATAAAGCAGATTATCTGTAGTCACTAATGCAAAGATTTTATTTATAGAAACACTATTTAGGAAAGATGAACTTCTAAAAAATTTTTTATAAAACGGAAACACGAACAAGACCATAGGATGAGAGGGGTACAATTCTACACAATTCCTACCACCAGAACTCTATATCCCATTCCCTCTCTTGATCGCTTTCCTATTCTTTAGCCCTCTGGGAGCATGGACCTAGAGTCCTTATGAGGTGTAGAAGATGTAGAGTTTTTAGGACTGCTGATTTTCTCATCTTTTTTTGCCCCTGAAGTACTTTTTCACAACCCCACCAAAAACCCTTTAATATAATCACTTAGTCAGAAGGCTGTACCCTAATGGCCTAAGAGTTTCTAGTTTCCAGCTTGGGACATTAGACAAATTAAACACAATTATAATTCTTGTTTTGTTATTATAATCTGAATTTCAGCATAACAGAAATCTCAGATTAAGTCCCCAGCATGTCAAATAACCAGAGATCAAAAACCATTATTAAGAAGTATTTTGAAAACAAAGCAGGATGTTTGGTTTTTTTTGTTTGTTTTTTGTTTTTTTCTTTTTTTCTTTACGTCCTGATTAGATTTTACAAGGGAAGAAATTTAAGAATCCAATTTTTCTTCATGAAAACTGAATTTCCAATTAAAACAAAAACATTAAAAATGATTATAAGTGTTCCAGTGGAGCTTACACAAAGACCGAGACTAAATTAGATTGTCCTAAACTCAGGTCAGATCTCCTCTCCCTCTGATTTCAAGTATCCACCCTCCACAGTAAAAAAGACACCCACCTATCTGTGGTTGAGCCTCAGCTGGATTGACCAGAAACCCAAGTTCTACATGTAGCATGTGTGCATAGAGAAAAACTCAGAAAAGGCAATTGAGTTGTCCATGCCGAGAGGTCCACAAGATTCAGTAGCATTGGCTCCTTAGATACCATCCCCTTCAGTCTGTAGTGGGGACAAGCTATCAGTAGCCTATGAAATAAGGTCTCAAATGAAGACATAGGAAGCAAGCATATCTGACCCAATTCAGTATTTTATAACCTCCAGTTGTCATGAATACCATTCTATTACTGAGAAATCCCTTCAAAAGAAGTCCAGATACAAGGCTTTGTTCATTCCTTTACCTATATCCTGTTATGAAAGTCCAGCCTAAATGTAATGCTTTGCTAAACTACTGGTGATCTGTGGTGACTGATAAAGAAATTTTTTCCTCAGAAAGTTTATAATTAGTGCACAGAGTAGTCTCAAAGAGCCAGAGTTTATGACCTTCTTTCTGTCCCTCCTCACGAGTCACCTAAAGTTTAGGTAATGCTACACCTTGACAAGGAATAAACATTCACACATTCACAGGAAACATCTGAGTATCATCTGACAATTCAACATGTAAGCAATCTGTTTGTTTTTAATTAAAAAAAAAAAACTTCCCTTGAGTCATTCCTCGTAAACATAATAACAGACACTGGAGGAAACTATGAATAATCTGCTTTGACTCGGAAAGGACATTGAGGAAAAGCCAAAGAGATTTTTTTTTCTTTTATTGATGCTCCAAGCTGATTTGAAACAGGCCAATTGTTTTCAAACATACATGTTAATAGACTAATGCTCTTCTCTCTAGAATAAAAATGATCTAATTGTTCTATTTCCTATAGAGTCATCAACCTTGGGTGTCTTGTAGTCAATCTGTCACTCAAAGAATGAATCTATTATTAAATAAAAACCTGTCTCCTCATATTACCCAAATATTGATCTCAGGTAAGTTCTCTGGAAATTATTCTCCAAGATTGGTCCATATCTGTTTAATTATATATAATATTTGAAGGCAAGTTCTACCTTATACATAAATCTCCTTTCAACAAAATTCATAAATTCAGGTGAAATTTGATGACACTACCCAGAATTTTAAATAACATATTATTCCTTTTTTTCCGGAAATAATTTGAAATATAATGTGGCAAACATGTAGCACAATTTTCTAATTGTGAATGCTTTGATTTTTTAATTCAAATATATGTAATTATAAAAATGCTATGTTCTTCATAAGCCTCATTAAGTGTTTTAAGTAATTGTAACTCAGTGTTTATTCCCACTTGGAAAGAAGCACATCTGAAGGAATTGAGGGTAGAACAGTTAAGCAAATAGACAAAAATGCTTGTCCTTTGTAATTTGATTATTATTTGACTTTTTGAAACATTGGTTCAAATAAACTCGGAATTATTCAGTATGCAGTTTAAATGCATAGGATAATAGATCAAAAGACCATCACTTAGGTGAACAGTTTTAGGTTTTTTAATTTATAGACAGAAAGAGAGAGAGAACTACAAAATCTAGCACATATGGTGCTGGGGTTTGAACTCAGGACCCCATGTTTTGCAAGTCCTTTAATTTACTCCTGCACCACATCCAAGACTGCTAGTTGGACAAATTTTTAACTAGGTAGTCCTTATTAATTTGAGATTATTTGCATTTTACTTCATTTTAGAATGTATGTGTGTGACAGAGAGAGAGAGAGAGAGACAGGAAAAGCAGTTGACATTAAACCTGTTCTGTCTACTTCTAGAATAACATACTAAGTCCACCACTATCTTTGTGCTGCTTTCCCATAAATCCACTCTCCCCTCCCCTAGCCCAGATATAATTCTCCACTTTTTCCTGCTAATCTGTTTAATTTTCCCAATATCCTGTCTGCTTATAAATCTCTACATTCACTTTGGCCTCTTTCTCTAGAAAATCCTTCCCCAATTTATCATCAATATGTTTATCCACTATTCAACAATTTGCCTCAAAATATCAAATTATCTTCAAAACCTTCCTTGATTCAACTTCCCCTTATAGAATTTGTAGCAGTCTTCTTTGTGTAAAACATTGGACATGAAAATTTGTTTATTTATTTAATTTATTTTTTTATAAAATGGAAAAATTGACAAGACCTTAGGATAAGACAGGTACATTTTGTCACAGTTCCCATGACCAGAATTCTGTAATCCATCCTCTCCCTTGAAATTTTAAAGCTTTCCTATTCTTTATTCCTCTGGGAGTATGGACCCAGGATCATTATGGGATTCAGAAGGTGGAAAGTCTGGCTTCTGTAACTGCTTCTCCACTGAACATGGGTGTTGGCAGGTCAGTCCATACTCCTCACCTGTTTCTATCTTTCCCCTGTGGGGCAGGGGCTCTGGGGAGGTGGGGTTTCTGGACACCTTGGTGGGGTCATCTGCCCATGAAAGTCAGGCTGGCATCATGGTAGCATCTGGAACCTGGTGGCATATCAGTCTTCTTGCACAAGATAGGTTACCTTATTTTCTTTTTTATAAGGTTTTTATTATTTATTTATTGGAAAGAGACAGCTAGAAATCAAGAGGGTAGGGTGGATAGAAAGAAAGATACCCGCTTGGAATTTACTTTTGTATTTGGTGAAATACAGTGGTTCAGTTTCATTCTTCTGCATGTTTCAACCCATTGTTTCCAACACCATTTGTTGAAGAGACTCTGGTTTCCCCATTTAGTAGTCTGAGCCCCTTTGTCAAAGATTAGATGTCCATAGGTGTTGGGGCTCACTTATGGGCTCTCAATTCTATTCCACTGGTCAGTGTGTCTATTCATGTTCCAGTACCAAGCAGTTTTGATGACAACGGCCCTATAGTACAATTTGAGATCTGGGAGTGTGATGCCTCCAGTTAGGTTCTTTTTTCTCAAGTTTGTTTTGGAAATTCTAAGTCTTTTCTGGTTCCAGATAAACATTTGTAGCATTTGTTCTATTCTCCTAAAAAATGCGCTTGGGACCTTGATGGGGATAGCATTAAATTTGTAGATGGCTCTGGGTAGTATATTCATTTTGATGATGTTAATTCTTCCAACCCATGAACATGGAATATCTTTCCACTTCTTTGTGTCTTTTTCAATTTCCTTGAGTAGTGACTCATAATTTTCAGTACAAAAGTCTTTCACTTCTTTGGTTAGGTTTACTCCTAGATGGATCAAGGACTTGGATGTTAGACCAGAAACTATCAGATACTTAGAGGAAAATATTGGCAGAACTCTTTTCTGCATAAATTTTAAAGACATCTTCAATGAAACAAATCCACTTGCAAAGAAGACTAAGGCAAGCATAAACCTATGGGACTACATCAAATTAAAAAGCTTCTTCACAGCAAAAGAAACCACTACCCAAACCAAGAGACCCCTCACAGAATGGGAGAAGATCTTTACATGTCATACATCAGACAAGAGTTTAATAACCAAAATATATAAAGAGCTTGCCAAACTCAACAACAAGACAACAAATAACCCCATCCAAAAATAGGGGGAGGACATAGACAGAATATTCACCACTGAAGAGATCCAAAAGGCAGAGAAACACATGAAAAAATGCTCCAAGTCTCTGATTATCAGAGAAATGCAAATAAACACAACAATGAGATACCACTTCACTCCTGTGAGAATGTCATACATTAGAAAAGGTAACAGCAGCAAATGCTGGAGAGGGTGTGGGGTCAAAGGAACCCTCCTGCACTGCTGGTGGGAATGTCAATTGGTCCAACCTCTTTGGAAAACAGTCCGGAGAACTCTCCGAAGGCTAGAAATGGACCTACCCTATGATCCTGCAATTCCTCTCCTGGGGATATATCCTAAGGAACACAACATATCCATCCAAAAAGATCTGTTTTCACATATGTTCTTGGCAGCACAATTTGTAATAGGCAAAACCTGGAAGCAACCCAGGTGTCCAACAACAGATGAGTGTCTGAGCAAGTTGTGGTATATATACTCAATGGAATACTACTCAGCTGTAAAAAATAGTGACTTCACCGGTTTCAGCCAATCTTGGATGGACCTTGAAAAAGACATGTTGAGTGAAATAAGTCAGAAGCAGAAGGATGAATATGGCATGATCTCACTCTCAGGCCGAAGTTGAAAAACAAGATCAGAAAAGAAAACACAAGTAGAACCTGAATTGGAATTGGCGTATCACACCAAAGTAAAAGACTCTGGGGTGGGTGGGTGGGGAGAATATAGGTCCAAGAAGGATTCAGAGGACCTAGTGGGGGTTGTATTGTTATATGGGAAACTGGGGAATGTTATGCATGTACAAACTATTGTACTTACTGTTGAATGTAAAACATTAATTCCCCAATTAAAAAAAATAAAAAATAAAATAAAAATCTTAAAAAAAAAAAAAGATACCCGCAACACTGCTTCAGCACTTGCAAAGCCTTTCCCCTGCAGGCTGCCCGGTAGCTCAAATCTGGCTTTGTGCATTGTAAAACACTCAACCAGGTGTTCCACAACTCAACACCAAAACTGATTTTCACAGCGCACAGTGACTTCTACTTATCAGCCTACATTTGTGGAGCACAAACTTTTTGAATACAGAAACAGTGCGTTGCTCATAGTTGTAAATTCAGAGTTTGGAAAAAAAAATCAAGATTTCTATAAGTCTACATTAATTTTCATGAACAGATTTAGTGAAAACACTTTATTTGGTTTGTCTTTGTGATAGTTGGATTGTTTATTTATTATTAGTGATTTCACAGTGTCTTACAAAATTTCACTATTTTAGGGGTATAATCTCATACCTATTTATCGTGTGTGTAAATACAGCATCCTACACCAAATAATAAAAATGCAAGGGGTAGTTATTACACAGTATTACAAAATGTTGCTCTTAGTGGTTGGGAAAGGAAAGAGGTGAAATATTCTAGTGAATCTTTGTTGACTTTAACCATACTTTGAGTAAATTCACCCTATGTTAGCAACATGGCACTAATATTTTCCCCCAACAGATTCTAGAGATAAATCCAAGTCCAGAGCTAACCTCAGGCCCTTCAGTGATGCACAGCTTGGTCCTATAATTAAATAATCTGATCATCTGCTTTTCTCTGATGATATAGGTGATATTATTCTGCTGATGCTTTCCTCTAATTTAGATTCTTTTTGCCCAGATACTACCATGACTCTAGCTCCCCTGGAAGTTCTAAACTCATAGTCTTTGACATTCATTTCCTTTTTTTAAATTGATTTAAATATGAAAGACAAGGCCACTGGATAAGAGGGGTACAATTCCATACAATACTCACTACCAGAGTTCCGCATCCCACCCCCTCCATTGAAAGCTTTCCTATTCTTTATTTCTTGGGAGCATGGATCCAAGATCACTATGGGGTGCACAAGGTGGAAGGTCTGGCCTCTATAATTGCTTCTCCACTAGACATGGGCATTGGCAGGTTCATTCATACTCTCAGCCTATTTCTATCTTTCCCTAATTGGGCAGGGCTCTGGAGAGGTAGGGTTCCAGGACACACTGGTGAGGTTGTCTGCCCAGGGAAGTCAGATTGGCATCAAGGTAGCATCTACAGCTTGATGGCTAAAGACATTAAGATATAAGTCAGAACAAAGTGTTTACTAATTAGGAACTTAAAGGTAAGAATATAGCAGATGAGATTTGGGGTCTCTGTTTTGGGAAACGTTTGGAAGTATATTTTAGGTATATTCCCGGGGGCCCATGACTTTTCTGATTCTTTCTTAAATCCAACAGCTATCATGCAGGGAGATGGTGTCAGAGTTGGGAATAAGACTAGGAAGCTGGATCAGGAAAGAGAGTATGAATCACGAATCAATATGAGAGGGGAAAATTAGATTGGACGTCTCAGACTTTTTGATACTTAGACTCCAGTTCTGAGTATGTATTTCTTCAATCTAAGCACTTAAGGTTTCAAATTGGTGACCTTATTGAATTTCAACAGTGGGCTTAAAGTGTTAATACATTTCTAATATAGACTTTCTCTTTGAAACATCAACCACTCATAATTTTAGACCAAGAGACCTGAAGCAACCAGTCTTGTCAGTATGTAAGATACAGTTATTTGTAAGTAGCATTAAATAATATCAATCATAGTAATGTTTTGTATGGTACAGTAAATTCTAACCATTGGATTTTCAATGTAAACTAAACTTCCAAATAATTTGGTTATGACAGTAGCTATCTATAACCTTAGTAAAGTCTAAGACAGCAGGAACCTTCCCCATTCTCTATAAAACCCATATTTCACTAGTCCTGGAACCTCTAGGGTTTGGCTTCTTTTCCTTCATGATACTCTCAATCCATACCATTTGATACTGCATCTACTGATCTCATACAAATCCATGCAGTCAGTAAAATCTTGACATGTTTAACAGCAGACTGTGTTGAGAGATGACAGGCAAGGAATGTCAACCCTCCAGCTCCAATACTCTGGTGAAACCTTTCCTAGATCATAGGAGTCCTTAATTCCACTTCAGGTAGTACATTTCCTAACAAAGTCAGAGAACCTAGATATAAACTAGGGCTCATGAGATAGGACACTATTGTAAGATAAATTCTCACAGTAAGGTAGTGGGAGTATCTCTCTCCCTCTCTATCAAGCCCCTCCCTCTTTGTTTAAGGCTGCTTCTATCTAATAAATAAATAAAGATAAAATTTTAAAAAGTTCTTATAAAGAAATCCCCAAGTGTCCTGCATCCTCTGTTTTATTTTTTTATTTTTTTATCTATAAAAAGGAAACATTGACTAAACCATAGGATAAGAGCGTTACAACTCCACACAATTCCCACCACCTGAACTCTGTATCCCATACCCTCCCATGATAGTGTTCCTATTCTTTATCTCTCTGGGAGAATGGACCCCAGGTCATTGTGGGATGCAGAAGGTGGAAGGTCTGGCTACTGTAATTGTTTCCCCACTTCTTCTAGCGTTTGCCCTTCTTCCGTAGCCAGTCAACAGCGTCAGCGTAAGCCTGATGTCTGCTTGTTGCTGGCTTTGAAAGTGACTGGGATCCATGTGGATTCAGTCGGCTAGGAAGGATCGTCAGTTTCCCCAATAAATGGGTACTCACGGGATGCACCACGAGAAGGTGGATCCAATGCATCCCGCTGAACATGGATGTTGACAGGTCAATCCATACTCCCAGCCTGTCTCTCTCTTTCCCTAGTGGGGAAGGGCTCTGGGGAAGCGGAGCTCCAGGACACATTAGTGGGGTTGTCTGTCCCCTAGGGAATTCTGTTTGGCATCATGGTAGTATCTGGAACCTGGTGGCTGAAGAGAGAGTTAACATACAAAGCCAAATAAATTGTTGACCAGCCATGGACCTAAAGGCTCGAATAGTGCAGATGAACAGTTAGGGGTCCTCCATTTTGTAGAAAGCTAGTAGGCATATTTTAGTTATATTCCAAAGGGCCTGTGGCTATACTAGCATCCTCTGTTTTATAGATTTTTGTCCAGTATCTAGCGCAGAACTCCTAAAACTCTTGGAATTTTGTGTGTAATGAGAACAAAGGTGTCTTTTGTTATTGAGTGTTTTGGGAAGTACCTAAAGACAGGGCTGGGCTGGTTACCAGAAGAGCTAACCAGGTGATGAGAATTGGAACTTTTGATATTTATCTCCAGGATTCCTGGGAAAAGAAACAGAAAATGTCAAATCAGTCACCAGTTGTCAGTGATTTAATCACATCTGCCAATGCAAAGAGGCCTGCAGAAATCACACATGCATAGGTCTGGAGAGAAAATACACAGAGATTCATGATAGAGATACCCAAAAAGGACAGGGTAGATCCATGTTCTTTTCCCATACCCTGTGCCATTTAACTCTCAATATTTTGCTCATATGTATCCTTTAATAGTTTTTGTAGTAAAGTAGTTGTCTAGTGAGTAAACAGATATTCCAAGTTATTTGAGCTGTTATAGCTAATAATCAAATGCAAGAAAAGGCTTATGGAACCTCTGTTTTATAGTTAGTCAGTCAAAAGCACAGGTAGCATCCTGGGTCTGCAGCTGGTCTCTGAACTGCTTGAAATGGATCATGGAAAGCTCCAATATATAGCTGACTGGTCAAAAGCAAAGATGACAACCTGGACTTTGAAGTGACAATAGAGATAGTTTTCTGGGACCGAGCCATGAACCTTTGGCATCTAAATGCTTCTGCCTCCATGTAACATTTTTAGGATCACAGGACACTATACCAGAAAAAATAATTTGTGCATGTACACACACATGGAATCGTATGTTTTCCTTCTTAAGCTTATTGATTGTAAATTCTTCCTTGTTGTATATTGCATCAAAGCTAATGACTTTGGGGAAGGAGGAGAAAGGAAGAGGTAGAGAAGGTGTTGGGGCTTTAGTGCACGATGATGGAAAAATGACCAAAGTTTGGGGTGACAGGGTTTTGTAGATACTATATGGGGAAGATGAGAAATTGTATCCATGTATCAGTAACTGTACTATACAATGCTAATCCCTTAATTAAATCATAAAAAGAAAAGTATTCTAACAGATAGTCTCAAATTTCCATGCACTTACATTTTTTTTTCCCTTCTTTTTGCAACCAGGGTTATTGTTGGAGCTCAGTGTCTGCTTGACTCCACTGCTGCCAGAGACCAATTTTTTTTTATTCCTCTAAATAAGAGAGCATAGACAGAGAGGGGCTAGTAAGATACTCACAGAAAAGAAACACTGTTCCACTACTTCTAAAGCTTTCTTCATGCAGGCACTACCATATGGTGACTTGGCTTGAGTTAGCCAGGCTCCTTGTGCATGGTTACACGTGTTTTCTAACAGGTCAGGCCCCTTGCGGGTCTCTGAATTCACTATATTGTAAGTAGAAGGTTATTTCTCTCTTTTCTTCTTTTTTTTAACCTGACTTTGCTTTGGGGTATTGCTAGGATTCACTGTATTTTTTAGTTATTCTGTAAAAGGATGAAGAAACTAATTTCTGAAAACACACCTATACTCACCACTGCCTTTGTAAGAGAAATGGTTCATATTTAGTGCATCAGACCTATTTTAATGGTGAGCACTCTGTGTGAGTCCAAAATTATTGTTAGTGTATTCATTTATCTTTAATTTTTTCAAAGATTTATTTTATATTTATAAGAGAGAGAGGAATGAGAAACCAGAACATGCAGAAAGAGTTTTGATTTACAAGATTATAATATAGAATATGTTCTGGTTTCTCATTACCACTCTGGAGCTAGATTGTGCCTGTGAGCTCATTTGCAAATCCCACATTAGACCCCTAAGATATCACCTGGACCCAAAATAAGGGATTTTTTATTATCCTCATCTTACAGTTGGAAAAACTGGAGCTTAGTATTGATGGTTGTGTCACATACCAGTTGGAATTTATCTGTAGAAATTACATCTAAAGCTAAGATGTATGCAGGTCCACAAAACAGAACAATAAATATATATTTTGATAATATTCTTTAATTCTGTTATTACTGCATCTAAAGCAAGAATCTTCTTAGAAAACATTAACCTCTTGTCTATAAAATATAAAGTAAGTCAAATATTTTTACTTAGTCCTTCCATGCTTAAAATGCCCCTCCACTTTTATTACAGTCTTTGAAAGGGATACATTCTTTAAGTAACTTGTTATAGGTAACAAATATTGCCCCTAGAAAAATTCAAAATAGGAAAATAAGATACCTACACTAGCTTCAGTGGAAAGTAGTATCTTTTCAGATGAACTGAAACATCTCCTGGTTTTTCAGTGAGGAAATCCCCCACTCCCAGCCTCTGATCTTTAAGAGGGTGGAGACAGAAAAGAAGGTGAAGATTAGGTAAAAACTCTGATGTGGTGTTAACTGTATACACATCAAAGCTTCCACCCACACTTTACATGGAATGAATTTCTCATAAGGGGATAAAAGGGGAGTCTTATTTCTTCAGGGATCACAGCAGAGTCAGGTTCCTTAAGTGCCAGTGTGCCTGGCTCTATAATATAAGCCTGCTGCAGACAAGGCATCCCAAGGGCCACCTCAGTGGACTGTTAGAATCTTCCAGGGTGGAAACTGATGCAAACAAATCTCCCAAGGAAGGGTCTTTCTTTCTCTCTTTTTTATTTTTTTTTAATTTGGGGGGACTAATAGTTTACAGCAAATACAGTTTTTGGTACATGTCTTTAAAATGTCTCAATTTTCTGCAAAACACTCTCACCCCTAGCCTAGGTCCTCCACTTTCATGCACCAGAACCTGAACCCCCTGCCCCCCCCCCCCCCACACACACACACACACACTCTGAGACCTTTATTTTGGTGCAATATACAGACTCAGTCCAGGTTCTACTTTGTGCATCCCCTTTCTGTTCTTGTTTCTCAACTTCTTCTTCTTTTAACAATGGTCTCTATGTCAAAAGTCACTTTTATTGAGCTAGTTGCAAGCACAAAAACACTGCCAGGGTTGAAATTCCCCATCTCACACTGCCATCTACTGTCTATTGTCCTCCACTCAAGGAAGAGAAGGGGAAGGGCATGCCAAGGATTTTCATGGATCCTCACAGTGTAATTTTATGTATAAAATTCAGTTCATTGTTTTTATGATCTTCAACAACACTACTCACCACTGTGTAGAGTCACACAGAATGAGTGAGAGCCCAAACCCTTTGCCTTCATGAGCAGAACAAAAAGGAAGTTACAGTTGTGGCTTTGAAATGCTCAGGCACAAAAGACCTAAGTAGTGGTGACTGAGAATCATTGCCTCATGACTTGTGGAGAGACAAAGCTGCCTGAAATCAACTGGCTTTAGTTAAATTAGTGTGGACCTAAAGTTCCAGCCTTGACAGATGATGATAGTCTTTACAAAGAAGCAGCCAGGACGCAGAGATGTCAGGACAACCACAGTCTCGGTGGTGCAGGCATTCACTGCAGTACCCTGAGCCTCCCCCAAACCCTCCTTGTATCACCACTGGGAAAACTCTCCCCAGAATGAGACCCTTTCACTTCTATGTCACTTGACCCTAAACCTTTGAGAAAGGAAATTCTCAGCTCTCTCTGCCACAAAGAAGCATTGTGCTATGACTTATCCCTCATTCAAAAATCCATTATGCACTATCAGTTGGTGTTTTTTGTTTTGTTCTGTATTTTATTTTGTTTGTGATTTAATAATGACGGACATTTGCATGACTCCACTGCTCCCAGGTCACGGAAGAAAGTAGGAGGGAGACAGAGTCCGTATCATTGGAACTTCCCCCATGCTATGACACTCCTATCTATGTCAAGGCGCTTGTTGTACCAAGTGAGCTATCTTTTTGAAATCCCTCCATAAAAAAAAATTCAATTTGGATCTTAATTTATTGATAATTTGTAGCCTGATAAAGAAATAATGTCCAAGGATGATGACCCATACCTGTCAGAAAATTATGGATATGAAAATAAAATTATGCTACATCTATAAAATATAAAGTTTGTGAATGTGTACTATACATAGTGTTACTAGTACATTTTGATTCTAGAATAAGATGAATATTTGTCCTTCTAAAGGTTATTGAGTACATACATAGTGCTTGCCTGTAGAAACTCAGATTTTTGGTTAGTCTTACCAAAATTAAAACATAACAGAAAAAAACAACCCAATATGTAGTGAGTGATTAGTTTTGAGAAGGAGGAGTAACAGTAAAAGGAGCAGCAACATGTTTTTGAAACTGGTATTTATCATTTCAAATCATGTTAAAGCAGGGATTACTTCAAATACCCTAATTATATGTTTCAGATCAGATATATCTTTTGCTAAGAGTATTAGAGTAAAATAAAAGCATAATGAATTTAATTCTATCATCACATTGCCTTTTGTTGGTACAAGTTAAAAGTTTATTAAAACCAAGCAAATATTGCTTTCAGGGAACATTTTTGGCAAAGAAAAGCCACATTAAGAATAATAATGTGATAATCCACCACAAAAAAATTGACTTTCTATAAAAAGAAAAATTTAAGTTAATTTTGGTTTATTAAAAATTATGTTACTCAAACAAATGTATTATCTGGACTGCTGGATGTTCCATTGTTTCCAAATGAAAATACATGATTGCTTGCACCTGGCTGACTCTAAGTCTGCTAAAATGAAGAAAAACATGGATTTTGAATTTTTTAATTATAGTTTGTTAATTTTCTGCTGCATATCTTCTCAGAACCTGAGAAATATTCCCATCTCAATCATATAAAAATAAGCTGAAATAGTTTGATTTCACTGTGAAATTGTTTAAGTAGAAATAAATATTAGACTTTAGTTATTTGAATGAGTGTTCACCGAACACCTATTTGAACAAGGCATTCTGTAACTTTTCAAGGAGAGAGATGGGGTTTAAGGCACTGGAAATATATGCAAAGATGCATAAAGTTAGAAAGAGTGTGACACAATCAAGGCATCAGTATGGCAAAGAAAATAAGGGCAATGTGGGTAGAAAGTGGTTGATACCCGAGGTCATGGTTCGTAGAGGGTGAGAAGGATAGGTCACAGGTCATAATGTGTACTTCCCTGAAAGCAGAGTAAGACATCAGTTTGGACTCAGATAAAAAGTGGATTCCAGGGGCCAGTGGTATAGCTCAACAGAATAGTGTGCTTCCTTGTCATATGTACCACCCACGTTTGAACCTTGTCCCCACCACACTCAAGGAAGCTTCCATGGTTTCTCTCATTCTTCCTGCCTCTCTGTCACTATCAATAAAAGAAAAATAAAATAAGTTGATTTGAGGAGACACAAATGAGGAAAAGATGAAAGGCAATAAGAAAATACAGAGGAATAAAAGCCCTGTTAATGAGCAACTTAAAACTACAGGAAACCTATCTCACTTGTACATAGAACCTCTTTGAAGTACCATGTTGATTGGTGGTCTCTGATGGTTTGAGAGGCAATTCATTAAAAGCTGTGAGTGAAGCTAGGCGAATGGACATTTCTTGGTCAATGGTCAAACATCTCATTGTTGGGGCACTGCTCAGAAAGGACTCTGAGCACTGAGCAAGTTGAATGAACTAGAGAGCACCTTCGTGGAGAGAAAAGTAGAGATGGGTCATGTGCCTAATAGTGCTGTGATAGGTTGATGTCTAGTCCAATATGAGATTGATTTCACAAACTGTGTTTTTTAGTCTTCTCTCATAGGGATTGTTTCACTTTATACACCTTGTAAAAAATGATTAAAATAGATGAGAATTAATTAATACAGAGAAAATAAAACATTAAAATTCTTACTTATGGGGTGGGGGGAGTCGGTAATGGCACACTCAGTTGTGGAAAGACCCAGGTCTAAGCCTCTGGTCTCCAATTACAGGGGGAAGGCTTCACGAGTTGTGAAGCAGTGATGCAGGTATCTCTCTTACTCTCTCTTATTTATCTCTCCTTTCCATCTCCTGCCATTCGCATACTATCACGCCAGCTTTTCTCTGTCTCTACTCAATAAATAAATAAATAAATAAATAAATAAATAAATAAAAATTTTAATGAGAAATATTGAGCATTTACTGCATGCGCTAAAATCCTGTAGGTGAAGAACATAAAAATATTTTTCTAAATTTTATTAGAAGATAAAAATCTTAATGTGATAGTGATCCTTGCCATCTGTCTAAAGAAATCCAAACTAGTAAAGATGGAGCAACAGAAAAATTTAATTATGCTGGGTGGTCTGGTCAATGTATAACAACTGATTCTTAAGCTGGGTGTTAATAATGTTCACCAATTTCTGTGTTATAAATATATATATATATACCATGACTGGTACCAAGCTACTACTAAAATTGTATGAGATGATTCACATACTTTGTGAAGAGCAATAATCAAAAATAATTTTGAAATCCATGCCAACCAGCTCCTGCATGTACAGTACAGCCTAAAGCATGTGATAGGTGTCTCATAGTGTGTGGGACACAAAAGAGATTCTGGTCAGTGATGTCCGGGACAAGTAGCACCCCTGCTATGGAGTGAATGGCTTCAGGTTGGGACCTGAAGAGGAAGGACACAGTGGCATAGCTTACATTTATTCCAAGGCAGCTCTAGTTCATATCATATTTATGGCAACATTCACTCTACAATAGCAGAGTTGAGTGGTTACAGCAAAGACTGTAGAGACCACAAAACCTTTAAAAAAATAGGTTTCCGATGTGGACTTTTACAGAAAAATGTGTATCAAGTTCTGCATTATTAGTGGCTGCAAAATTTAACTGTGCCTCCAGTATTGCCCAGCAAATTGAGCACTTTTCAAACTGAAGCCCCCAGGTTAGTACATTTATTCTCTGATTCTCTTAGATAGCTCTTCCATAACTTCTCATTGAAGCTCAACCCTCTAAAAGAGCATCTTCCAAAGTTACTTTCTTCTTGTGCCCTTGGTGGGAATTTACTAAGGTTTCAAAACCAGAGAGCATCCACAATGATCTATCTCCAACTGCAGTGTATCAGAATACCCTTCTTTCCCTTCTGCATTTCCATAGGTCATCTAGAGCCAATCACTACTTGTACTCTGCAGCACTTCCCCTTGAGCTAGTACCAAACCTTTGTCGCAGTAATTCTATGGAGTCAACTAGTATGATTCGCATACTATCACGCCAGCTTTTTTAAAAAAAATTGTCAACAAAATCTATTCTTTTAACTTCTTTAGTGCCTCTCTCTCTCTCTCTCTCTCTCTGTCTCTCTCTTTACAAATTTCTCAGAGGAACAGCTTACCTTTTCTTTTCCTAAACAGTCTTTGTTATATCAACTTCACTGAAATTTTATTTATCCATCCTTGTTTACCAAAATTGCTAATTTAGAAATAAGTAAGTACAGTATAAATCACCACTTTCTGAAACTGGAAAAATATTCTCCATACTTATCTTACTGGATAATACAGTTAATCACTTCCAACTCCTTAGAACACTCTTCTAATTTGACTTCTAATCTATCACATACATTTGATTTCCATTTTGTGTAATTTCAGGACCTCAGTTCAACATATATGTCCATCTTCATTGTCACATGTTAGAGAGAGTATGAACCCAGGTCATTTGGTGTGAAATGTATGCATTAAACCAAGTGATGTCTAATGAACCTCATAATAAAAGGCAAAGGTTTATGTTCCAAGGTCACACTGGAGAGATAACTGGCCTCCCAAGGAGGTCAAATATATGAGCTTGTCAAACTTAATAGAATTTCTGTGAAAAAAAAGTCAACCTGTATCTAAGACGATGGGCGAACTATAGTAGTTATCTATAGAGGAAGGGTTGGGGAGGACATAGAACTTTGGTGATGGGAGTGGTAAAAAAAAAATAAAAGGATATACTTTAAACCATTACTAGTAAATCTCTAAAATTAAAAAAGAAGACATTTCCCTAATGACTTAGAAAAGAAATTCTGCATAGAACCAATTATATGTTCACAGTGCCAAACTTATTTAGTCTTAGCAAAACAACATAATCTATCATAATGAATCAATCCACTTTAGCAATCAAACACTATGGCTTACCTAGTTTTATTCAAAACTGATTTATAGTCCTATAATATTGTTTACAATTATATCAAGGTACATAAGTATGAAAATAATACAAACTTTATAACTTTTAAAAAATTGTATAGTCTAAAACAAATAAATTTTAAATAATGAAGATCTGGAATTTTTAGTACATAAATATACACATTGAATAAATGAGAGAAAACTCTGATCATTTGTCATTTGATTTATAAATATACTTAAAAGATTATCATAACTTTGCTTATAATTGCCTTAATAGATGATATATAATTAACATCATTCACAACATACAAGTGCATAGAAAGAAATATACCCCAATGTAGCCTAGTATCCTAATTAGACTTCAAGCAATCTCAAGGAGAAAAAAAGAATGTTTATACACTACATACATTTAAAATGTGATATTATTGATTCACTTTTATTTCCTAACAGTAATAATTAATTAAAACATTCACATTCAGTCGTGATAATTAGGATGCTAACAACAAGCACAATGAGAAAACTGATTATTAAACTTTCAGAGAAACAACAACATTAATAATAATGAAACATCAAATACAGACTAAAATATAGTAAAAAGATAAAATAAATATGCATCTGAGTGACTTTGTCTGGAAAATAATATTTGCAATTCAATTTTACCCAATTCTGAGATTAAATAGTTATTAAACAAAAGTTACATTGACAAATTAACTATAAAAAAGATTTCAGAACCACTCTTAGAAATATTTCAAGATTTAAAAATCATCTAATATTCCTTTTTTGCAGAAAAGATAATGAATAATTTTATAGCAATAATCATACATTTAATACTTATGAAACTCTGGAAAAAAATAATTCTTTTTCTGACTTCCATGTTTTGTTTTGCTTTTAATCTATTCCTCAGTTTTCAACTTAGGTTTTTTGGAGACACTGTTGAAAGTTCCCTCACGACTGTACTTCCTGCACTTTTAAGTCAACTTCTCTAAGAGCTGTATTTTTTTTTCTTTTCTTCTCTTTCTTTCTGTCTTTCTTTTCTTTTTATTTTTTTAATTTAAAGTAGAAACAGGAGGACAGGAAGAGTGAAAAAAAAAAAAAAAACATCACTGAAACTTCCTTCACTGTGGTGGGAAATAGTCTCAAACCTAGATGGCACATATAGCAAAACAGCACATTATCCAAATGAACTATTTACAGACCTTTTTTTTTTTTTTTCGTCAGACCACTTTTAAGCTCCAGCTTATATCGATGTTGAAGACTGGAGAGTTGCGTTTTCTTTATTATTATTGTTGTTGTTGTTGTTGTTGTTGTTATCTTTATTTATTTATTGGACAGAGACAGCCAAAAATCAAGAGGGAAGGGTGGGATAGAGAGAGAGAGAGAGAGAGACACCTGCAGCACTGCTTCACCACTTGTGAAGCTCTCCTCCCGCAAGTGGTGACCAGGACTGGAACCTGGGTCCTTGCACATTGTAACATGTGCACTCAATCAGGTGCGCCACCACCTCTCAGCACATTATCAGCCCTGAGAGTTGCATTTTCATAGCCTTATTGGATCAGGAAATTGTAGAGCATCCAGAATCCTCCTCCCTTTAACAACCCTCCCCCCAAAAAACTACCTAAAACACTCCACCCACTCCATGACTGAAATTTATTGAATTAAGAAATATTAAAATTATGCACATGTCCAATCCATATAATCAATCAAATTTTAAAAATAATTATAGACTTCTCAAAGATTCCATTTTTTTCTCCATAATATCGAACAGCTCTAGACCAGGCTGATTTGATTCCTCCCAAGCAAAACTGCAATTACGTGGCCTAGGAGGTAGCAAAGTAGATAAAGCATGAACTCCTGAATTTAATCCCCAGCAGCACATGGTCCAAAATGATAATCTGATACTCTTGCTTTCTTCTCTCCTCTCTCATAAATAAATAAATTTGTTTTTAAAAAACCCTGCAATTACATGTTGCCAGTTAACCTCCCACAAACCACCCACTATTCAGTCAATTGTTATTTCCTCTGCTAAAGTAAGGCTTTTAAAATCCCAGATGTGATTGTTTCTCTGAATTTTAAAAACTATTTTGTGGTTCCAGATGTGGCTCCAGACTGGCCTTTTTTACATGACCTGTAAGATCCTGTCTCCAACCTGACTATAAGCTCCTGCACATCACTCCCCCTTCTGTACACAGCTCTCTGCCTCTGCATCTGATTTTCCAATTATGAAACTTGTCAGAAGTATTCTAATTCTGGTTCTTTGCAGGGTTCCTTCAGTTCAGTGTGCACTTGCCTCTCAAAATAGTGATTTCTTGCTCATCTTCTTAATTCCAATTCAAAACCAGGTCCTCCTACAACTGAAATCATACCTGGAAGATAGGGAAGGGAAAAGTGAATATTGCTGGGGCGTTAACAGTTTAAATGTCAGTAGAAGAAAAACACATGGGAAGTCTTTTGTTCTTTAAGCTTATAATCATTTTAATCTTCATTTATTTGTTGGTTAGAGACAGTCAGAAATAGAGAGGGAAGGGGGTGACAGAGAGGAGGAGAGATAGAGAGACACCTACAACACTGCTTCACCACTCACAACACTTTCCCCCTGCAGGTGGGAAGCTGGGGTTCTATTCCAGGTCCTTGAGCATTATAACATGTGCACTCAACCAGGTGCACCACCAGCTGGCCCCAGGGAGGTCTTTTTCTTTTTTTTTTTTTTTTTTTTAATTTTCACATCTCATATTAATTAAATAGTGATTTATATGAAAAGTTAATAGGAGTGTACATAAACATCATTGCCACCACCAAAAAACTGTGTCCCATCCCATCCCTACCCCATACTACCCCCCCCCCCCCCAGTGAAGCCAAACATCCACCCTCACCCTCCACCCAGAGATTTTTACTTTGGTGCCCTACTCCAAATTCAGTCAACTCCTGCTTTGAGTTTCCCTTTCTGCTCTTCTTTCTCAACTTCTGTTTATGAGTGGATCATCCCATACTCATCTTTGTCTTTCTATTTATTTTAATTCATGTATCTTCACTAGAGAACATTGAAAAATAGGAAGTGTAAGGAAGAGATAGACAGTGCTATGTCTTTAAAAAGTAAAGAATCAGGAAAAACAACCATTCAAGGACATGCTATATGCAGAGGCAAATGTAGTTGGGCAGATGACCCTGCCGCAATCTGACTGCATGATGCATACATAGGCAGCAATGTAGTACAAAGCCAAGTAACTCATAAAAATGCTCTGACTACCGTATAAGCACAGGTAGAAAGATAGTAAGATTACTGCAATATCTTGTCTATTCATCCAAGGTATTGGCAGACTAGTCCTAGAACCACCACTGGTCAGAAGTAGGATGCCTTTGTAACAGCAATCCCTCACAGCATGTCTGAGCCTGAAGGTGCTCTGATCTCCCAATGCTGTGTGCATTACCCTGATACTACTGCAAAACTCATAGTGGAGGAAACACCCAGCTGTTCTTGGGAGTCATTCATGAAGCTAGACATCTGGAAATATCTTAGGCTGCTATAGGTTCATGGGGTGGGGAGGGGCAGTAGATGGGAGGAAAGATTGAGACTATGATCACACAGCAACAGTTTTGTTCTTTTTCTTTTCAACTTGCCTCGAATTCAGAGGGACAACAAATATACACATCCAGAACTTGAACCCCAAATTCTTTAGTCCAGCACTTTTCTCATGAAGACAGAATGTCAGCTGATCTGCTTTCCTGCAGCCTGTCAGTTTTCTAAAAAAATCTAGCTGTTTTCAGTGATGTCATTTTATCCAATTTACTTCAATACACTGTTCTTATTAATAACTTGCATTTCTGTCTTTTAAAGTTATAACTTTGATTTGTCACACAGTTTTAAACAAAAATACCTTATCCATTTTCCCCTTATCTTAAAGTAAGTCCTCAGTCTTATAGTTTAGTATAAACACCTGCATTTAATAAATAAATACAATAGAACTGAACTATCTAATGACATATTTGAACACTTTGTCTATAACAAAAAATTAATTTTAATTACCCTCTAAGAGGTCAAATTAAATTAAATTTTACTACAATAGTAATAAGCTTACACTTTTTTTTTTTATTTAAGAAAGGATTAGTGAACAAAACCATAAGGTAGGAGGGGTACAACTCCACACAATTGCCACCACCCAATCTCCATAACCCACCCCCTCCCCTGATAGCTTTCCCATTCTCTATCCCTCTGGGAGCATGGACCCAGGGTCATTGAGGGTTGCAGAAGGTAGAAGGTCTGGCTTCTGTAATTGCTTTCCTGCTGAACATGGGCGTTGACTGGTCGGTCCATACTCCCAGTCTGCCTCTCTCTTTCCCTAGTAGGGTGTGTCTCTGGGGAAGCTGAGCACCAGGACACATTGGTGGGGTCTTCAATCCAGGGAAGAGTGGCCAGCATCCTGGTGGCATCTGGAACCTGGTGATTGAAAAGAGAGTTAACATGCGAAACCAAACAAATTGTTGAGCAATCATGGATCCAAAGCTTGGAATAGTGGAGAGGAAGTGTTAGGGAGGTACTCACTGCAAACTCCAGTGTACTTCTGCTTTCAGGCATATATTTTGCAGTAGTTTATGGATACGTGTGAACATAAGCTCTCTCTCACAGAAACTGGTGTATATCTAGGTTATGGAACTTTGTTAGAAGGTGAACCACCTGAGATGAAATTAGAGTGTACTATAAAAGGAAAGGTCTCACCCGAGTAATGAAGCTGAAGGGTTGTCATTCCACACGTGAAGTCTCTGGACACAGTCTGAGGTGAAGCATGTTGAGGTGGCAATCGTTGCGTTGGTGAGGTTGTGATTGGCGGATGCAATATTATTTGGTATGGATTGGGAGAGGCATACGGGAAAGTGGGCCCTATCCAAGGGTTCCAGGACTGGGGGAAGTAGGGGCTCTATAGTGGAGATGTAAGGTTCCTGCTGTCTTAGGGTTCAAAAAGACAATCGATAGTTAATGTTATCGTCACATTATTTGGTAATTGGGTTAACTTTGAAAAGTCCTTTTGTTAGGGTTTGCTGTACAGTATCCAGTATCTTATATATAGCTGTGCTATTGGATGCTTCTAATCTACTTGGTCTAGGCTTTTGAGAGAGTCTGCATATCAAATATACAGCCTATATATTAAAAAGACTCAGTTTGTGTTTTGAGAAACTTTGAGATATACAACTGATTTTCCCCCTCTCATATTAATTAACTAGTGATTTATATGTCTACATTTTGCTACAAGTGCACATAAACACCATTCCCACCACCAAAAGACTGTGACCCATCCCTCCCACCCACTCCCAACCCCACTGGCCCAGGAAGCTGCATGTCTACCCCTCACCACAGGGTTTTTACTTTGGTGCCCTACTTACAATTTGGTCAGGTCCTGCTTTTAGTTTCCCTTTCAGATCTTCTTACTCAACTTCTGTTGATGAGTAGGATCATCCCATACTCTTCTTTATCTTTCTGACTTAGCTCACTTAACATAATTCCTTCTAGCTCTGTCCAAGATGGGTCAGAGAAAGTGGGTTCATTGTTCTTGACAGCTGCATAGTATTAAATTGTGTATATATACCACAGCTTTCTCAGCCACTCATCTGTTGTTGGGCACCTGGGTTGCTTCCAGGTTTTAGCTATTATGAATTGTGCTGCTATGAACATAGGAGTACACACCTCTTTTTGGTTGGGTGTTATGGAGCCCTTGGGGTATAACCCCGGGAGAGGAATTACTGAATAGTACGGAAGGTCCATGTCTAGCCTTCTGAGAATTTTCCAGACTGCTCGCCACAGAGGATGTACCAATTTACATTCCCACCAGCAATGTAAAAGGGTTCCTCTGTCCCCACATCCTCTCCAGAATTTTTTGCTGCTGTCCTTTTTGATGTATATGATTCTTACAGGAGTGAGGTGGTATCTTAGTGTTGTCTTAATTTGCATTTCTCTGACAATCAGTGACCTAGAGCAGTTTTTCATATGTTTGTTAGCCTTTTGGATCTCGTCTGAGGTGAATGTTTTGTTCATTTCCTCTGCCCATTTTTGGATGGGGTCATTTTCTTTTTTGGTGCTAAGTTTGCTGAGCTCTTTATATATTTTGGTGATTAGTTTCTTGTCTGTTGTAAGGCATGTGAAGATCTTCTCCCATTCTGAGGGGTCTCTCTGTTTGTTTAATACTTTCTTTGGATGTGCAGAAGCTTTTCAATTTGATGTAGTCCCATTGGTTTGTTTCTACTTTAGTCTTCCTTGCAATTGGGTTTGATTCATCAAAGATGTCCTTGAGGTGTAGGTGGGAAAGTGTTTTACCAATGTTTTCCTCTAAGTATTTGATTGTTTCTGGTCTGACATCTAGATCTTTGATCCATTTGGAGTTGATTTTTGTTTCTGGTGAGATAAAGTGGTTCAATTTCATTCTTCTGGATGTTACAACCCAGTTTTTCCAGCACCATTTATTGAAAAGAGCCTCCTTTTTCCATTTAATCCTTTGGGCCCCCTTGTCAAAGATTAGGTGCCCATAGGTGTTGGGATTTATTTCTGGGCTTTCAATTCTGTTTCACTGGTCTGTGTGCCTATTTTTGTTCCCGACCATGCTGTTTTGATGATGATGGCTTTATAATATAGTTTAAGGTCTGGGAGTGTGATGCCTCCCTTTCTGTTTCTTTTACTTAAGATGGTTTTGGCAATTCTAGGTGTTTTCAGGTTCCAGATAAATGATTGTAGTGTTTGTTCTATTCTCTTAAAGAAGCTTGGTGGAACTTTGATGGGTATTGCATTAAATTTGCATATGGCTCTGGGGAGAATATTCATTTTGATGATATTTATTCTTCCAATCCATGAGCATGGGATATCTTTCCATTTCTTGGTATCAGTTTCTATTTCCTTGAGTAGCGACTCATAGTTTTCAGCATACAAGTCTTTCACTTCTTTGGTCAACTTTATTCCTAGGTATTTGATTGATTTTGCTGAAACAGTAAATGGGAGTGATTTCTGGATGTCTTCTTCTTCAGATTTAGTGTTTGCATAAAGTAATGCCACTGATTTTTGTACATTGATTTTGTAGCCTGATACCTTGCTATATTGCCTAATAACTTCCAGTAATTTTCTGCTAGATTCTTTAGGTCTTTCTATGTGAGAGCTTTCTATAGTGAGAGCTTGACTTCTTCCCTTCCAATCTGTACTCCTTTGATTTCTTTCTCTTGCCTGATTGCCATGGCAAGAACTTCCAATACTATGTTGAAGAGTAACGGTGATGGTGGACAGCCCTGTCTAGTCCCCGATCTGAGGGGGAATGCTTTCAGTTTCTGTCCATTGAGTATGATGTTGACTGTAGGTATGCTATATATAGACTCCACTATCTTGAGGAATTTCCCATCTATTCCCATTTTTTTTGTAGAGATTTTAGCATGAACAGGTGTTGGATTTTATCAAAGGCTTTCTCTGCATCTATTGAGATAATCATGTGGTTTTTGGCTTTGCTTTTATTGATGTGGTGAATGACATTGATTGACTTACGGATATTGAACCAGCCTTGCATTCCTGGGATGAATCCCATTTGGTCGTGATGAACAATCTTTTTTGTATGTTACTGTATCCGGTTGGCCAAGATCTTGTTTAATATTTTGGCATCTATGTTCATCAGCGATATTGGTCTGTAGTTTTCCTTTTTTGTTCTGTCCCTATCAGCTTTTGGTATCAGGGTGATGTTGGCTTCATAGAAGGTGGAAGGGAGTATTCCTGTTTCTTCAATCTTATGGAATAGCTTAAGAAGTATGGGTATTAACTGTTTCCTGAAAGTTTTGTAGAATTCGTTTGTGAAGCCATCTGGTCCAGGACTTTTGTTGTTGGGGAGATTCTTAATAACGGTTTCAATTTCTTTGTCTGTGATTGGTGCATTTAGATTTTGTAGTTCTTCTTGGTTCAGTTTTGGAAGGGCATATGCTTCTAGGAATTGTTCCATTTCTTCCAGATTCTCTAGCTTGGTGGCATATAGTTCTTTATAGAAGTTTCACAGGATTCTCTGGATTTCTGTGGTGTCAGTTGTGACATCTCCTCCATCGTTTACAATTCTATTAATTTGAGTCTTCTCTCTTTTTTGTTTGGTGAGTCTGCCTAGGGATTTGTCAATTTTGTTTAATCTTTCAACTAACCAACATTTGGCTTCATTGATCTTTTGTATGGTTCTTTTATTTTCGATGTTGTTTATTTCTGCTCGAACTGTAGTGATTTCTGTCCTTCTGGTTGCTTTAGGGTTCCTTTGTTCCTCTTCCTCTAAGTCCTTGAGGTGTGCAGTAAGGTCGTTCATTTGAGCTTCTTCTTGGTGTTTAATATGTGATTGTATGGCTATAAGTTTCCCTCTCAGTACTGCTTTAGCTGTGTCCCAAATATATTGATAGGTTGTGTCTTCATTTTCATTAGTTTCCAGGAACATTTGAATTTCCTGCTTGAGTGAGTCTCTGACCCAGTGGTTCTTAAGGAGCATGTTGTTTAGTTTCCAAATTCTGTGTCTTTTAATAATTTTCTGTTTGTTGTTAAATGTTAGTTTTACTCCACTGTGGTCTAAGAAGATACATGGGATGATTTCAATGCTCTTGAATTTATTGATGCTGTCTTTGTGGCCTAACATGTGGCCTATCCTTGAGTATGTGTTGTGTGGATTTGACAAGAAGGTGTATTCCAGTTTTTTGGGTGGAGGAGTCTGAAAATGTCCAAGAGGTCTAGTCTGTCGATCTCTTCATTCAATTCTCTTGTATCTTTATTGGTTCTCTGCTTTGTTGATCTGTCTAAGTGTGAGAGTGGGGTATTGAAGTCTCCCACTATTATTGTATTACTATTGATGTATTTTTGAAATTCTTTCAGTAGGTGCTTAATGTATTTAGATGGTCCCTCATTGGGTGCATAGATGTTAATAATTGTTAAGTCTTCTTGGCTGACTGATCCTGTAATCATTATGTAATGTCCTTGCCTTTCTTTTATTACTTTATTTAATTTAAAATCTACGTGGCTGAGATGAGAATGGCTGTTCCTGCCCTTTTTTGTGGACCGTTAGCCTGTATGATAGTTTTCCATCCTTTCACTTTAAGTCTGTGTTTATCTTGTTGTGACAGATGGGATTCTTGCAAGCAGCATATGGTTGGGTTATGTTTTCTGATCCATCCCCCCACCCTGTGCCTTTTGATGGGTGAGTTTAAGCCATTGACATTTATTGATATTATGGATTTAATGTATTGTAGTGCCATTGTTAAAAAAAAATTTGTTTGCTCTGATATATTGCAAGTATTATAGTGATGTTCTTGTTTATAAGAGGTCTTTTAGAACCTCTTTCAGGGCCGGTGTGGTGATGATTGCCTCCTTTAACTGTTGTTTATCTAAGAAGGTTTTGATCCCGCCATCCAGTTTGAATGAAAGTCTAGCAGGATATATTATCCTTGGTTGAAACCCTTTTTCATTCAGGGCTCGATAGATATCTTGCCACTCCCTTCTGGCTTTTAGAGTTTGAGTGGAGAAGTCTGCAGATAATCTTATGGGTTTTCCCTTGTATGTGACTTTTTGTTTCTCTCTTGCAGCCTTTAGGATCCTTTCTTTGTCCTTACTTCTTCTCATTGTGACTATGATGTGTCTTGGTGTCTTCAGGTCTTGGCTGATTCTGTTTGGTACTCTCTGGGCCTCTTGAATCTTGATGTCCTTTCTGTTATTCAGGTCTGGGAAGTTTTCTTGTATTATTTCCTCTAGAATGTTTGCTTCCCCTTCCTCTCTTTCTTCCTCTGGCAGGCCAATTATACGAATGTTACTTCTTTTGAGATCATCCCATATGTCTCTGTTGTTGTTTTCAGTGTCTCTCAATCTCTTTTTAAGCTCTTTCACTTCTTTCTTCATTTTCTCTAACTCATCCTCTGTCTGACTAATTCTGTTTTCTGCTTCTGTTAGTCTGCTTTCCCTTGCCTCAGCTTCTTTCTTCATTACAGCTATTTCAGCTTTCAGTTCTCTAATTGCCTCAAGATACTCAGTATTTTCCTTGGGGGTCTCAACTGTTGTTTCCCTAATACTGCCATTCCTTTCCTCCAATGTTGTTTTCATTTCTGTGATTAATAAGTTTATTATTGCTTGCATACTTTTCTTATCTATGGTTACTTCTGGCTGATTTGTAGTTTCTTGTGGGCTCTTGTCTTCATTCATTGGAGTAGCAGTTTTATTTGTTTTTGATCTACCCATTTTTTTATTTATGTGTTTCTTTTTTTTATGCTCTGTTGTTCCTCAGTTGTTGTGTCTTGAGTACAAGTAACACTGTACTAAATACCTTTATGACAATTGCACTCACCAACCTCAGGAATTACAGTAGCAACTGAAGCAAGTATTGAAGCAGTTTAATCATTACCAGTTAGCCAAACAATTTCTCCAGCCCATGAAAAAAATAGTAACCAAATCCCAGTGAAGAGAGAGAAAAGAAAGAAAGGATAGCATGAATAGACAGTTATGCAAATCTACTATCCACTGTATATTCTAGGGTAACAAGAGGGGAAAGGGAACTAGAGCAGAGATACACACATCGAGAGTCCACTCTGAGTCAGATTTCTTCCCCAAAATAATTCACAAAATCAGAAAGGCAAAGAAGAAGGAAGAAGTGTATGACAAGATTAAAAAAAAAAAGAGAGAGAGAAAGAGAGACAAGAGAGAGAAAAGGGAGAAGATAAGAAAAAGAGCTGTAATTTTAGAGCAGTGAAAGCAAATTCCCAAATGTGTATCAGTGAATTCAAAAAAGCACCCTGTTTGGTGGTGTGGGGGATCCTGCTAGGAGCTGGTCCCCAGCGACTGATTATGGGGGGGGGCTGGGAAGGAGGTATGCTTGAAAATTAAAAGAAAAAATTTTCCCCTTTTTTCCCTACTCTAATTCTTAACCCAAATTAAGTTATAGTCACCTCCTGGTGTCACCGCTAGGACCCCCTATTGGTTGGCCTGCTAAAGGCAGAAAATCCTACCATTTCCAAGAGATGTGGTCAGAGCTCAGCCACTAGCAGCTTCTCAGTCCGCCATCTTCTGGGAAACCCCCCCCCCTCCAGACTTTTTTAAAGGATTTCTCAAAAATGAAAACTAGCTCCAAGTCCTTTTGATCCAATGATAGCTGTACTCAAGATGTCCTCGGATCCGCCCTCAGGGTCTCTGTGGTCCCCGGAGACTCCCAAGAGAAAGCCCCAAGCTACAGTGCTCCCTCCCGGTCCTCTGCCGGCCGCCCAGCAGCGCTCTGCAACCGACGGAGGAGCCGCCTTCCTGGGCTGAGGACAATGCCAGGCACACCCGCCTTGCCCGCCGCCGCCTGGGAAGTCTGGAGCAGCCTTCCCGCTAGTCCGTGCCACCTTTACTCTAATTCTTAACCCAAATTAAGTTATAGTCACCTCCTTGGTGTCACCGCTAGGACCCCTTATTGACAGGCCTACTAAAGGCAGAAAATCCTACTGTTTCCAGAAGATGTGATCAGAGCTCAAGCCACTAGCAGCTTCTCAGTCCTCCGTCTTGGAACCCCCCAGCTTACACTTTTTAAAGGTGGCATAATACTTCAGCTTTGTGTAATACATTTACATCATTTATTTAGTTCAGACTTGGGAATGAATAAAAACAATACCTATTGAGTTTTACTAGTCTATGTTCCCACCCCCCAAAAAATGTCCACATAAAGTATATCATCCAATTTTCACAAAAACTTTGTGTGGCAAGAAGTATTTTAAGCATATCATGCAAGTTAAGAAACTATAGCTTGCTCAAAACTACAAGAAATTTGCACCCATATAGTACAAATCCAGAGCACACTCTTCTACCCGCTATTTGGATTCAATAAAAAATTAGAAGAGATGGGGCAGGAGTATATAGCACAATAGTTATGCCAAGAGATTCTCATTCCTGAGGCTGTTAATTCTCGGGTTCAATCCCCCATACCATCATCAGCCAGAACTGAGAAATACTCTGGTAAAAAAAAAGAAAGAAAGAAAGAGAAAAAGAGAAGAAATAAAATAGATATTTTTCAAGCATTTCTGGTGCTTTCTCCTCTATGATAATATTATAGATAAATAACTTCAGAGGATGTCTATATTTCTCAAAAGTAAGGCATACTGAGCAATTTAATATGCTTTATTTTTCTCCCTGATTTCATAATTGTGATATAGTTAAGCTCTACAAGAAAAAAACAAGACTTTGACCCTCACCTCATCACATTTTCCTTCTCTTCTCTTGACATATACTCTCTATATTAATTGGTTCTTAATTAATCTTTGTGCTCCGGGATTTGAAATAGCATTAGAGTATTGGTAGCCAGTTTCCACTCTTGCTCATTTTTTTAACAATGTTGATTGAAAATTAATTCAATGTAGAAGAAAATGACAATGTACTATGCATCAAAGTGGCCTATGGGTACTCTAATTTAAAAATCCTGTCAATTAGGGCCATAATTTCAACTAAAGTTTGCATGTAGATACTAAAAAGGCATCATTCTAGAGCCTACAGGCATGGTCCACTCTCAAAAGAAACCCTTTTGTCAAGCAATGAAGATATTATTCTTTATTTGGAAAGAGGACAGAAATATTTGTTGCTGGCATTGAGTGTTTAGTTATACAATATGAAATTATTGAATGTAACTGCACCCTGCATAAGGTCTTTAAAACAACAACCTGGAAAAAAAAAAACTTTCTGAACATTTCTGTAAAGTCAGCCCCAAGCTATAAAGATCTGAACAACATTGGATTAAGATTTAAAACTTACTGGGTTTTTTTCTTACCCAGTGGAAGTCATTTTATTTTTTGTTTACTCAGAGTGAACAATTTCTTGAAAACCATATTCATATGCCTCATAACAATCAGGTGATTATTATTCTTATTTGTAGAATTGATTTTGCTCTTGTATATTTTAAAACATCTATTTATCCATTGTCTGATTGTCTAAACTTGAATTTCTCTCCAAAGAATACAACTACATTATATGGTGGGTAAATATATAATAATCCAATTGCTTTAACAATGGCTAATAACCAATGGAAAACTATATTCTTGGCTTACTACAAGTCACAGGCACACAAATGTTTTTTTATACTTTCTTTGGTTATCAATACTAAAACATCATGCTGCACTTTTAACATAGTCAATTGTTAAAATATAAGAACTGGTATTATATTTGTTAAAAAGTCAAATCAAAGCAAGAATTGGAATGTTAAAATTATATTTATTTAAAATTGTACACAACTTATTTCTATAGCATGTCTAAATATTAAGTATGTATATATCTGTGTATGTACATATACCTGTGTGGATATGTAAATATCATTAACAGAATGTTAGCTAGTCAGGACAGAAATGATTACTTCTAGTTATGAGTAAGTTTAGATGTTTAATAACTGAATTTCTGGAAAATAAATGTATAAGTGGACAGAGATGATTAACTGAACTCTAACAATTATATGGGTCTTTCTATCTACTACCCAGTGTCCCTCTTCCTTAGTAATTTAGATGTGGATATGGATTACACCTCCATAATTCATTTTGCAGCTAAATGTGAATAAAGGATTCACTTTTTAAATTATTTGTTTTTTTATTTTATATAGGCACAGAGAGAAATTGAAAGGGGAAAGGGAAGAGAGAATAGAATAGAAATTAAATAGAAAGGGAGAGAGGAAGAGAGATACACCTGTAGCAGTGTTTCACCACTCATGAACTTCCCCCTAAAGGTGGAACCTGGGCTTGAACTCAGGTCCTTGAGCACCATGTGTGTGCTTAACCGGGTATGCCACAACTTGATTGCCCAAAAGACTCACTTCTAATGTAGGTATATGGCATTGGTGATGCAGATAATACTGAAAAACCACTGAAAAGGGAGCCTGGGGAAATATTTTAATTTGTTTTGCCCCTGCTTTATTCTTAGTTCCTTTTTTTAAAAAAATTTATTTATAAAAAGGAAACACTGACAAAACCATAGGATAAGAGGGGTACAGTGTCACACAATTCCCACCACCAGACCTCCATATACCAACCCCTCCCCTGATAGCTTTCCTACTCTTTAACCCTCTGGGAGTATGGACCCAAGATCATTGTGGCATGCAGAAGTTTGAAGGTCTGCCTTCTCTAATTGCTTCCCTGCTGAACATGGGCATTGACAGCTGAATTCCAACCACTTAGAACTAGGAAGCAACTTTGAAAATTGATTAAGAATGATAATTCGGGAAGATAGAGTGGGGTGCCTGGCGGTTTCATAAAAGATGTTCACTGTGATTTCTTTCCTTTCTTTCTTTTTTAAATTGGGAGATCAATCACTTAGAGTACAGTGGTTGGTACATGGGTACAATTTCTCATCTCACCATGATGGGTTTCTACAAAACACTCTCATCCTCGACTTAGGTTCATCACATCAGTCTGTACCAGGGCCTGAAAGCTCTAGCAAAGATCAAGTTAATTAAGTGGTTTCATCATTTTTAATAACTGAGTAATATTCTAATATATATCACAACTTACTTAGTCTTTCATCTGTTGTTGGACACCTTGGCTGCCTCCAAGCCTAGGCTACTATAAATTGTGTTGCATGAACATAAGTACACACAGATCTCTTTAAGAGGGTATGTTTGTTTCCTTAGGATATATTTCCAAGAAAGAAATTGCCAGATAATAAGGTAGGTCCATTTGTGATCCATTTTCAAGAGAAAAGCAAATTCTTTTTCTTTAATTTAATTTTTGTATTTTGGTTGCTTTTTCATATGCAGGAAAACAATTTCAAACTTGTATACCCCCCGAGCTTACCTTGAAAGACAGTTGTTTGTGATTTGTCAATTTAAAGTAAAATAGATATCATATCTCTTATAACTGAGAATAATTAGATACAAAATTCTTATAAGTTTAGCGTTTTTCTTGCTTTTCCCCATCATTTTCTAAAGGTGCTCCAGCAAACACTTGGAAATATATTTGTGATGTATGAGGAATAAGGCCAGACTGAAGTCTCTGCCTCATGTGCAGAATCTCACTATGGAGTACAATTTTTGTGTGGATAGGAAGTCACTATGGTATTAATCAAGTGTTGATTAAATTTTACCATGAAGAATCTTAGATGGTAAACACACACAAAAGTTAAAAATAGTTTCAAAATTGTTAATAAATTTCTCATACCATTTTTTCCTCCTTCCTTCCTCTTTCTGTTTTTCTTTCATTCTCTTTCTCTCTTCCTTTCCCCCCCTCTTTCCTCTATTTATCTCTCTCTTTTTTGATAGAGATAGAGAAGCATAAAAGGTGGGGGGAGGGGGAACAGAGCAAGAGAGAGAGAGACCTTATAAGCAAGGCTTCCTTCAATGAAGTGTGTATGTAGGGAGGCCAGAGTGGGCTTGAACCTGTATCATGCACCTGGCAAAGAAGCAACCTATTAAAGTGACCTATTTCACCATCTCTCTTTCTTCTTTTTTAGACTTTTTATTTATAAAATGAAAATATTGACAATACTATAGGATAAGAGGGATGCATTTCCACACAATGCCCATCCCCAGAGTTCCATATCCAATTCCCTCCCTTGATAGCTTCCCTATTCTTTATTCCTCTGGGAATATGGACCCAGGATCATTGTGGGGTGCAGAAGGTGGAAGGTCTGGCTTCAGTAACTGCTTCTCCGCTGAACATGGGCATTGGCAGATAGATCCATATTCCCAGCCTGTCTCTCTTCCCCTAGTGGGGCAGGGATCTGGGGGGTGAGGGTTCCAAGGCACATGCTGGGGTCCTCTACCCAAGGAGGTTGGGTTGACATTATGGTATCATCTAGAACCTGGCTGCTGAAAAAGAGTTAAGATATAAGGCAGAACAAATTGTTGACTAATCATGAAACTAAAGGCAAGAATATTGCAGATGAACATTTGGGTTCTCTGTTTTAGAAAAAGCTAGTAGGTCTATTTTTGTTGTTAGAGTTCGGGGCTCCAGTAGGCCAGGCTAGCTTCACGGCGGTAGCCAGAAACTCGAGCAGAGAAGCTGTATTTGTTTGTTCAGGAGCAACGATTTAAAAACTAACCTAAACTAATCACCACACAGATCTGTCCTGCATCCTTCTTCTCCGGCGGCAGTGGCGGAAACCCCAAACACAAACCTCCCAAATTCCATCAGCCAAAATGTACTGAATATCACACCGAGAGCAAAAATAACCTGTTTAACCTGAGTCTGAAGGGCAGCGGGATTATCATAGCAAAAACAGCTGCCAAAACCGAGGAACATCAGCAGCAGCACCACAAGCCTGTGCGCCAGGCGGCTGGGGTTGCAGATGGCGGGCAGCGTGGCAGGGAGATGGTGTCACAGTTGAAAAACGTGCTAGAGAACTGTATCAGGGAAGAGACTACAAGACTAAAGACTAATAACCAAAATATATAAAGAGTTCAACAAACTTAGCAACAACAAAAAAATGATCCCACCGAAAAATGGGCAGAAGATATGAACAGAATATTCACAACAGAAGAGATCCAAAACATATGAAAAATTTCTCCAAATCACTGACTGTTAGAGAAATGCAAATAAAGACATTGAGATACCACCTCACCCCATGACTATGGCATACACCAAAAAGAACAGCAGCAACAGATGCTGGAGAGGTTGTGAGGACAAAGGAACCCTTCTGCACTGCTAGTGGGAATGTAAATTGGTTGAACCTCTGTGGAGAGCAGTCTGGAGAACTCTCACAAGGCTAGAAAGAGACCTCCCATATAACCCAGTAATTCCTCTCCTTGAGATATATCCTAAGAACTCCATAACACCCAACCAAAAAGATATGTGTACACATATGTGCATAGCAGCACAATTTGTGATAGCTAAAACCTTGAGGCAAACAGGGTGCCTAACTACAGATGAATGGCTGAGAAAGCTGTGGAATATATACACAATGGAATACTGCACATTATTAAGAATATTGAACCCACCTTCTCTAACTCATCTTGGATGGAGCTAGAAGGAATTATATTAAGTGAGATAAGTCAGAAACAAAGATGAGTATGATGCCATATTTATGATCCCACTCATAAACAGAAGTTGAGAAAGAAGAACAGAAAGGAAAACACAAAGCAGAATCTGACTGAGTTTGGAGTACGGCACCAAAGTAAAAATCTCTGGGTGGAGGGTAAGGGTAGATGTGTAGCTTCACTGTGGAGGGGGTGGAACACAGACCTTTGGTGGTGAGAATGGTGTTAATATACAGTGTCACAAATAACTATTTAATTAATATGAGAGGGGAAAATGGATTGAATGTTTCAAACTTTCTGATGCATAGACCATAGCTCTGAGTATATGTTCCTTCAGTCTAAGCACTTAAGAATTCAAATTGGAAATCATATAGAATTTTAATAGTGGACTCAGTTATTAATACATTTCTAATAATGACTTGTTCTTCAAAATATTGTTTCCAAAAAGCTTAGACCAGGGAGAACAGAAGCAACTGGTGGCATCACTTTATAAGGTACAGCGATATACAAATAGCATAAAAGGACATAAATCATGGTGAGGTCTTGTATGATACAGCAAATCCTAACAATGGAATTTTCAAAGTTAACCCAATTGCCAAATAATTTGGTTATAGCAATAACTATCTATTGCCTTCTTAAACCCTAAGATAGTAGTGAACTTCCCTTTTCTCTATAGAGCTCATACATCTCCCAGTCCTGGGAACTCTAGGGTGGGGCTCACTTTTCTGCATGCTTCTCTCAAGTCATAACAACTGATACTGCATCTGCCAACCCAAACCCAGTCAATGAAATCAGTACTACCTTGGCATGCTTCACTTCAGACTGTGTCCAGAAACGTCAGGTGTGAAATGTCATATGCCCTATCTTATGACCCCTGCTCTATATCTAGGTTTTGAGGTTTTGTTAAGAAGTTTGGCACTTGAAATGGTCCTAAAGAGTCCCATGAGCTAGGAAAAGTCTCACCAGAGTACTGGTCTCCACCTCTACCAGAGGAAGATGGTTCCCTAAATTAATGCAGCCTGGAATGTTCCTAGCCATGACCACAGAATGAAAGCTCAGACCTACAGGGATGCAGAAATTACATAGGCTCCTGAGCGGAATATAGGGCCCACACCATCCCTCTTTCTTTTGCTTTTCTCTCTTTGGAGAATTTTTTTTTTTTTTTTTATTTTCAGAAAGCTACACCTATTCAATGAGATTTGCTTTTTTTTTGGTCACAAAATACTGACATTCTGAGTCTTCCCAGACTGACTTCAGTTACCATGCCCTCTAACCACAAACTCAGAATATTCTTTAATGAGCTTCATACCTATGTCACTTAGAGTTGCCCCAGGTTACAACTCAGAAATGGGGCCTTGTGGTACAGAAAAAATGGAGTAAGTCCTGGAATCATTGGTGATGTTTTTCTATTCCTTTAGTTACACGGTGGAAAAAAGAGTCAGGAATTTCACATCAGACCTTATCTGAATCAAGTCGGCATACACTTAAATAAATTATGTGATTTCTCTAAAACTCACTTCTTATAAGTGAAAAAAATAACTTCTTCATCAGAGTCTTTGAGGATTAAAGAAAATAAAGTATATGAAATTGGCTGTTTTACCAAGGGCTCCTTTGCTTCTCTTTGCACTGAAGTGAATGTTACATCCACTATGTAAGCCTATTTCAGATCATTGCCACTTTAGCCCAATGCACTACAGAGTAGTTATCAGTTTAATGAGTGAATTCATAAAACTAGCATATCAAGACAATAATCAGAAGCTGAAGAGATAAAACAACAGTAGAGCTCTGGATTTGCAAGCATATGAACTTGAGTTTTATTTGTGGCAACTGCATATGCCAGAATACTGCTCTGGTTTTTCTCTTTATCTCTCTCACCTTCTCTGTCTCTTATGAGATAAATGTAGTTAATCTTGTTGCAAAAGACAGTAATCAAGGGGCTGGGTGGTGGCACACCTGGTTGAGCATACATGTTACAGTGCACAAGAACCCAGGTTTGAGTCCTTGGTCCCCACCTGCAGGGGGAAAGTTTCACAAGTGGTGAAAGAGGGTTGCAGGTGTCACTCTGTCTCTCTTCCTCTATATCACCCTCTTCCTTCTCAATTTCTGGCTGTGTCTATCCAATAAATAAATAAAGATTTATTTAAAAAATAGGTAATCACTGTGTTCTTGCTTAACTCATCAATTTGAGATTAAGTCATTTGTTATGAGTTCAGAAAAAGGGTGACTTAACATCTTTCCACAGACTTTTCCTTGTTATCTACACAGGTAGTTACAGGGCACTGACCCCTCCACCAAGCAAAACCTATCAAGACCTAGGCTTGCAACTGCCACAGGACAAATGATCTTGGTCAGAGAAAGTCATAGACAAGGCCAAATATAAATAAATAAATAAATAAGAAAGAAATAGATTATCTTTAGATAAAGGGAATGTAAAAGCAAGTTGTTAAGAGCACAGTGTAAAAGCAAGTTTTTAAGAGTGCAAGTGAAGGGAGAAGTGGTATTTAAAACTATTTCTGTAATTATCCCTAGTGTCAACATCCAGCCTCTCCCCCCCCCTCCTCTCCTCTCCTCTCTTCTCCTCTCCTCTTCTCTCTCTCTCTCTCTCTCCCCCCCCCCCTCTATCTATCTCTGCCTGTGCCTCCAGGGTTATGGCTGGAGCTCAGTGCCAATACTATGAATCCATTGTTCCTGGTGGCCAGTTTTTCCATTTTATTGGATAGGACAGAGAGAAATTGAGAGAGGAATGGGAGATAGAAAGGGAGAAAAAAAGACAGACACCTTTAGACCTGCCTTACCACTTGTGAATCAACCTCCCTATAGCTAGGGAGCCAGGGGCTTGAACCCAGATCCTTGAGAGGGTCCTTGTGCTTTGCACTATGCACATTTAATTAGAAGCACCATCACCCAGCCTCCTAGCCACAGTACTTCCGGCTTTTAATCTCTCTCCCTAGTCTGATTACCACACAAATATTTCTCAGATTAGATTCTACAGACATGTGGTGGGGGGAGGGTGTCTGTGAGTTCAAGTAAATATTTTTAATGTTTAATTTATGAAGTAATTATTGGAAAAAGAGGATATTTACAATTTGGAAAACTGAAATTGTTTTTACAGTGATGTGTTTGAATTTAAATGCATCTTCTGATAATTTGTCTTTCTTGATTCACTCCTGAGGCCAAGCCTCAGACAAAGGTCTGTTTGTCATAGTCTACTTGTGAATGCTATCCCAAGCGATTTACTTGTTAGTAAGTCATGATGGCTAATTTTGTGTCAACTAGATCATTGAGTACCTAGATATTTGGTGAGACATTCTGGTGTGTTTGAATAAGATAAATATGTTAATCTGTAGGTAGAATGAAACAAATACCTTCCCTGATGTGTGTTGGCCTTAACTAAACCTTCAGGGACCTGAATAAAACAGAAAGATGAGGAAAAAGACTGCTCACTTTCCACATGGCTTCTAGACTAGAACACTATTCTCCTCCTGCCTGTTCACTTGGATTGGAAAGATATGAAAAGAAATAGAGAAGAACTGAAGATGTAGGGGGAAAAAAACCAAGAGGCCTGGAGATAGAGTATATATCTTACCATGCAGGAAGATCTAGGTTGAAGACAGAGTACCACATGGGAGTACCACAGATGATACTAGGGCAGTTCCACAAATGCTGAGGTGATGCTATAATGTCTCTCCTTTTCTTTGTATCTTTCTATATATACCTGAGACAAAAAGAATGAAAAAAGTCAGCTCTGAAGCAGAGGAATCGTGTATACATGAAGGCGTCATCAAAATGGAAGTCAAGCCTCACACCATCATTGTATTGTTATTTTATCCTTGTCAGTTTTATAGTAAACTATTTTAAAGCAGTTTCCCACACTATTTTTCATATGAAATTTTGTATTTGGTTAGCAGTCTAAGAGTATGTTAAGAAGGAAACTGGTACAATCCTTTGCATGATGATGATTAAAAGTGAAAATAAATGGTAGCATAAATCTTTTCTACCACATTTAATAGGATAAAAAGGCTATAAATAGATGGAATTAAGTTTTAATCATAGCAGAATTGACTAAGTCTCAGACTTCTCTTCCAGTATTAAAATATAATTGGAACAGTAGGAAAAATGGCATTACATTCATTGAATTATGCTTGTCAAATCAACAGCATTTCAGCAGTGAAATATATTATCTATGGAGCACAAGGGGTTTTACTCAACACAAAAAAGAAAAGCAAGTTTTTAAACTTGAAGTGGGCTTTGTTTCTTTTCTTGCTTTTATGTTTACAGTACATAACACTACAAAAAAAATCATGCCTTAAAGAAGTGAAATTCTTTCCCCTTAATTTATTAGAATGTTAATCTCAGGCTTTCAAAGTGAGAGTTTTCTGATTAACTAAGGATATTTGTGATGTAAACGTTCATGTCTCCATATTCTTCTCATGAACTTAGCAGTAAAATAACAGTAAATTTTCAAAAACCCTAAAGATGTATAATATAAAAGACTTAAACCAGTTTTTCATAAAATGTCATTGTTTATGTGATCACTGCCTTAGTAGTATAAAATTACACAGAGACTACTATAAATGTCAGTCATCTGATACAGAGAATTTGCCCAGTGGTTCAAAGCACTGTTTTGTGTTCTATGAATCATCATTGAAGTTAGGGAAAATCTTATAACTTGCAACAGTTTTCTTAAAGGAAGTCAAGTGTTAGTATCTGGTCATTTGAAGTCAACACAAGATCACTAAAAACAGGAAAGTAGAAAAGGCTTAGAACAGGGTTCAGGCTGTTAAACACACATAGGACCTGTACAAGGATCTGGGTTTGAGCTGCTCCCCAGTTGCAGGGAGTACACCTCACAAGAGGTGAAGCAGCTTTGCATGTGTCTAACTTTCTCTCTCCCTTTCTATCTCTCCTTCCCCTCTCAATTTCTCTCCTGTTAAAACAAAATAGAAAGAAAAAAATGGTTTCTAGGATCAGTAGAAAAAATCAGTATAAATAAAAAGGGACAATATAGCCTATCTGAGATCAATGGTAATTGATCCTTTAGCATATTTACATGAATAAACAGAATGTAAATATTTCTAAGTTACTTAATTATGCTGGAGTTTTATCATTGAAATATTTAAAATATTAATTTGTCCTTTAATATATGCTTACCTAAGCCTTTTAAAATAGCTCTTTAGGCATTTTGCTGAATAATTTTGTATACTATACTGTCTAAACTGAAAAGCACTTTAATGTCCAGGGTTTAAACTGATTATAGTAGCATTAAGGTTTAGAAAATGTATGGACAATACTATATGCAAATGCAACATTTACAATCAATACCTTTAACCTTGCATTTTGATTTCCTCACATTAATTTTTTTTCAGAGAAATAAAAGTTATTCCCTTTTACAGAAAAAGGTAAGGAGATTCTGTTCCAATGAATCTCCTTCCCAAATTTATTAGACACTTGTAAATTATAAAGTTATGCCACACTCTTCTTAGGTATTCTTTTAAGTAGCTCTAAAACTGGAGTATTATTAAATCTGTTGCAGAGTATCAAAAGTTAAAATCTGACCTACATTCATTTTATCATACTCTCTAATTTAAGAATTAGTTGATAGAAGTTTGAGCATTAACAAAAAATAAATAAATAATAAAATGTATAAAAACTTTTAAAAATACATTGAGCATTCATTGACAAATATCTACAATGGATAATAATATCAACTTCCATAATTTAGGAATTACCAAAATTATAATATCATAACTTAGAAAATTAAATAAACCCTTACATAATTTTAGAAAGAAGTAAAAACAATCCAAATATGATATAGTGTAGAAACCATTTTTGCAAGTATGAAACTGCTACATCAAACATTGAGTGGAAAGGTAAAATTTTTCCTGAAAATTTCAAGTTTATAACATTCATATTTTATTCCTGAGCCTGTTTTCAGTCATTTCTCCCATTTCTTTCAACATCATCCTGCCTGCATTCCTCTAGGCATGAAGATAAATGCATGATTGTTAGTTCCTTTCATCTGCCCTGTATCATTCCTCATTCCACTAGCTACTGGATATTTGTGATTCTTAGGACATATGTCCAGTATACATGGCCTTGACCTATTTGAGTTTTCTTATCTCACATCTGGTGATGTTGTGATGTGTCACCATCTGTCTCCTTACCTCCAACCCTCCCTCAAAACACATTATTTACATCAATATAAGATCAATTTCATTGAAACAGATCTTTACCACAATTCTTTCCTACTCAAAATTTTGCATTATTTTCCAATAACAGTGAAAATTAAGATTTAGATGTTCAGTTTATCATTTAAGGATCCATACTATCTGAATTTAACCAGTGGGAGAGAAAGCCTATGGGGGAAAAATGAAATTGCCTAAATTGTACAGAAGACTCCCCCCCCCCCCAGTCTAGCCCTCTTGAGCCTTTACTCATAAAACTTTTTCCAGCGAGGATGATACTATCCCAGGTATCTGAACTATTTTCTGTTTCCTACAAAAGGAGATAATTTCTCCCTCTTCCAATAATCTAACTACTTTATTTGTATGTATGCTTTTATTTGTATATGTACTTCTTTTTCTCAATAGACTGATCATAAGCTATCTGAAAGTAGGCACCATGGCATTTTCAGCATTGTGCAATTCACAGTATTTGACAAATAACAGGGTAGAGATTAACATTTGAGGAATAGATTAGTATTCTTTGAGGGATTTTTTTAGCTGTATTTATCCTTGTTATGAGAATAGACATAGAAAGATGATAGATGGTAGGTGGATAGATGATTGATAGATAGATAAATGATAGATGACAGATAGATAGATAGACAGACAGACAAACAGACAGACAAAGAGGCAGACAGATAGAAGACAGACATAAACAAACATAGACAGATAGATTCCAGGGTACTAATTTAGCATATGCAATGCCAAGGACCGAAACTGGATCCTCACACACATAGATCCTACAAACTACCTCTGAGTATTTCATGAGCTGCAAAGAAAGGGATTTTAAACTTAACAATTTGAATGTAGAATAATCTCTTAGGGCTGCAATTATAATCTGCTCCCAACTCACTCGTATGTCTAATTGCTAAGATAAACACACAAGGATACAATAACAGAGGGTTTTAAAGCTATCTTCCTCAAGTCAGGCATCTTTCATTGCATAACCTGGTTAATAATGTTTGGAATTTTTGTAAATAAATTCTGAAAAGTGTTTTCTATTATTTTTAAATGTATTTTGTAATCTGTGGCAACAAAAATACAAGTTTAAGCAAAAAAAAATAGCAGTAAAATAATAACTGTGAGAACAATGATCTTTAAAGGATTCTATTCTATGCCATTTCAGAGGTTGGTGCGAGGTTTCTTTTTTTTTTTTTTTACCCTGTGTGAAAATAAGACTATTTAAAAATACCCTTTGTCTGAGCTGTTTTAAGATAATTATGAAAGACCTTAAGATAAAGTACTTGGGCAATCCCCTTTCTTGGAGAGGATTATGTAAACTCAACTAGAAAGATATTTTCCAAAATAAAGAAGGGTGAAGATAAAGTTGAACTTGACTTAAGGTTTCTTTATGTTACAAGCAGGTGTTTAAACATCTCTTAAAGGTGAAAATTTCGGGGTTTTTTCTATTTAAATACTGTGTACTACAATGCATTCTAATGAACAACTGGCTCCATGAATTATTCCTCTCATCAGTGAATATAATAAGAATGCCTTGCATTAATAAAAAGCTATTTCACAATAAACTTACATAACAAATTATGAAATAATGCACATTATGTTTTCAGATAGTTTCCTTTGTACAATTTTTTAAAATTTGTTTTATTTATTTGATAAGACAGAGAGAAACTGAGAGGGATAGAAAGGGAGAGATAAGAAAGAAAAGACACCTGCAGCATTGTTTCACCTCCTGTGAAGCTTTCCTCCTAGAAGTAGGGACTGAGAATTAAATTCAGGTCCTTGTTCATTGTAACGTGTGCCCTCAACTGGTTGTGTTACTGCCTGGAAATTTCCTGACTACACTTAAAATACCTAATATTTGGGGAGTCGGGTGGTAGCACAACGGGTTAAGCGCACGTGGCGCAAAGCGCAAGGACCTGCATAAGGATCCCGGTTCAAGCTTCCAGCTCCCCACCTGCAGGGGAGTCGCTTCACAGGCGGTGAAGCAGGTCTGCAGGTGTCTCTCTTTCTCTCCCCCTCTCTGTCTTCCCCTCCTCTCTCCATTTCTCTCTGTCTTATCCAACAACGACGACATCAATAATAACTACAACAATAAAAAAACAAAGTATAACAAAAGGGAATAAATAAATAAATATTTTTTAAAATACCTATAGTTTCATTTATAACTTCTCAAAAGAAACTCAGTTATGCAAAGTAATTGTTGTCTCGTTACTTGGATTCTAAGATTAATATGGGTATAAATAATTTAAAATCACACTATATTTCCAGTAAATACAGTTAGAGCTTTGGAAATTATAATCTATTGAAGTTAAAAGGGAGAGTAAAGAAGATTCACATGCAGTCCTGACTAGGTTAGCTGCTATAATGAGCTAGTTTTCAGTGAGGGTAAATAAGTATATGTATGGAGCTAGGGGTCTCATAAATGCATACTTGCATTGTTTCAGGTCATTTTCTCACTGAAGTAGAGAGACAAAGAAAGACAGAGGAAGAGAGAGCCTAACACAGAAGCTTCCTCTGTTGTCATAGCACCTATCAAAGTAGTATTGCAGACTGTAACTTGACCCATACCCATGGAAATACAGGCACCCAGTGAGCTATCTCTCTGACTTTGGTAATCTGCTATCTGAATAAAAACATAGACAGTCTAAGCAATGCTGTTTTACAAAAATCCAGACACCCTTATATGACAGTGATATTGGGGGAAAGTCTTTGAAAAAACTATTAATTTATACTTAATTAATACTAATTTATATTATTACTAATCTCTATTGAAGTCTCCCTTGCACATAAATCATGTAATGCAATGGGGATAGTCAACATTGTGTTCTTCCTCTAGAGGTATCACATAAAAACATCCACAGTAATTGTCCTAAGTAGATCAGAAGTCCAAATATGGCCAAACATTCGCAGCATATCTTTTAGTCTACCGCCCTTCTCATCAGAAATTGTGCTGCTGCATTTGTGTGTGGCATTGATTTCTTAATAAGTAGCCAAGTTGAAGTGTGATCTGTTATATAGACAGGCTCACTACACTTACTTATATCTGAAACATCCCTGGAGGCTCTTACAATTTCTCAGTGTCATAGACTCTAATCTTTATAGATCTTAAGTCTAAAATTAGAAAACACAGAATATCATGATTACCTACAATATGAAATATTTACAAGTATAAGTAAAACTCTTATCTTCTCTGTATAAAAGCACTTGATATTAAAGTGCACAACCAACCAGCCACCTTCTCCTACAGCGACTGGCTTTTTAAAAATATGGAAAAATAGATTTTTCATTTAAAGTTTTTGAAGCTATAACCCATAGCCTTTAATCTGCACTGTTAAAGAACAGGGGGTAATTTCATTTGAGCTGAGTATTTACAATTCAGTTAGACCTTTAGCAGCATCAGTAATGTAAAATTCCCTACCTTGATTGGGAGAAGATGCTTACCAGCTGACTAACTGTACTCTAGCCAGTCATCAATCTAATGAATTTCACTTCTCTACCAGTCCATAAGTTATTCAAACAAGTCAACATCTTTCCACAGAAACCAGGGGCCATTTGATCTTATGGTTACTAGAAAGCTTCCACCTCCAAATCCCTTCTAGAGTGTTCTGATTGCAACCCTTGTGCTGGTCTTTCTCCATGGCATGTGGTATCCAGACTGTGACTATATGTAATCAATAAACTGCTGTCATGGTTTTTCCAGCCATGACATCATCTCCCCAGACAATAACTTGGGTCCACCTGCATATCAGAGGTCAGGCTCAGGAAAAAACTAGTATAGTCATGGGCCATTTGGAATATAACTAAAATAGGCCTACTAGCTATCATCAAAATGGAGACCCCAAATCTCCATCTGCAATATTCCAGCCTTTAGGTTCACAATTAGTCAACAATTTGTTTGGCTTTAAATGTTATTTCTATTTTCAGTCACCAGGTTCCAGATGCTACCATGATGCCAACCGGACCTCCCTGGGCAGACAAGCCCACCAATGTGTCCTGGAGCCCTGCTTCCCCAGAGCCCTGCCCAAATAGGGAAAGAGAGAGACAAGCTGGGAGTATGGATCAGCCTGCCAATGCCTATGTTCAGAGGGGAAGCAATAACAGAAGCCAGACCTTCCACCTTCTGTACCCCATAATGACCCTGGGCTGGCCCATACTCCAGGAGGGATAAGGAGTAGGAGTAGGAAAGCTATCAGGAGAGGGGATGTGATACTGAGTTCTGGTGGTAGGAATTGCATGGAGTTGTACCCCTCTTCTTCTTCTAGCGTTTGCCCTTCTTCCGTAGCCAGTCAACAGCGTCAGGTTGAAAGCTGTCAGGAGCTGCTTGTTGCTGGCTTTGAAAGTGACTGGGATCCATGTGGATTCAGTCGGCTAGGAAGGATCGTCAGTTTCCCCAATGAATGGGTACTCACGGGATGCACCACGAGAAGGTCGATCCAATGTACCCCTCTTATCCAATGGTTCTTGTAAGTGCTTCCTTTTTATAAATATTTTTTAAAAGGGGGGGGGGTGGTCCAGCGGTAGTGCAGCAGGTTAAGCACACTTGGCACCAAGCACAAGGACCAGCATAAGGATCCTGGTTCAAGCCCCCGGCTCCCCACCTACAGGCAATGGAGCAGGTCTGCAGGTGTCTATCTTTCTCTCCCCCTCTCTGTCTTCCCCTCCTCTCTCCATTTCTCTCTGTCCTATCCAACAACAAGGACATCAACAACAACAACAATAATAAAACAACAAGGGCAACAAAAGGGAAAATAATTTTTTTTAATTCAAAAAAAAAATAAGCTGCCATCAGCCTCAGTGTTGAGTGGCACGTGTCTGGTTATCTTGTAAGATTTAGGTTGATCACAGGATTGTTCTTGCGCCTGTTGAAGATAATCAAAGCATTCTTCTACTGAGATTTCAGAGTTACTAATGAAAAAGTCTTGCTTAACTAACTGTAAAGGAAAGAATTTGATATTGTACATCACTGTAAAGTCCATTCCCCGAGAACAGAAGGCATGTTTGATGGGAGCAAGCTTGAACTCTCTGCTGAAGATCCAGTAACCAGGTTTTGTCCACACAAGAGTGAGAAAGAATTGGCCAATAAAGGCTAATCAGCAGTATTACATAGCTGACATTTTGCTGCCAGACAAGTCACTGTAGTATAAAGTAAATTTTCTTCTATCTATGAAAATCATATCAAAAGCCTCTTCTTAGTCTAGGGTTAATTGAAGGAAAGTGAATGTATACTGAATTTTTGAAGATATAATAACACTTACTGTCTTAATTGGGGCTTCTAACAAAACCCAGAGATAAAAGTTCAAGAGTAAATATTTTGTTCTGGAGGTAAAGCAAAAATAAAGACCAGTAGGAACTATATTAAACTGTTCTTTTTTAAATTTCTTTACTGGGGGATCAATGCTTTACAGGGTGGGCGAAGATATCTGCGTATATTGGCAGGTCCGGTCAAGCGTAGACGTGGGAAATGAACTTAGATGATGCCGCATCCCGACGAATATCTAGCGGGGTGATGTTGCTAAGAACTGGCAGCCATGGAACCTGGGTGGAACGGATGGTTCCAGAAATTATCCTCATGGAGGAATATAATTTGGAATCGACCAAGTGGACATGGGGGCTATGGAACCATACTGGGGCACAGTATTCTGCAGTGGAATAGCATAATGCCAGAGACCTGGCTTTGACCTAGCACGTTATGATTGGGCCCTCCTCAATCGCTATCGAACAGGCCATGGCCGGTGCGCCGCTATGTTCCATCGCTGGGGAGCCAGAGACGACCCGAATTGCCCCTGCGGCTACAGACAGACTATGACCCACATAGTCAATGACTGCCACCTCTCCAGATTCAAAGGAGGTCTCAAAACTTTACATCAGGCTCAACCTGACGCTGTTGACTGGCTACGGAAGAAGGGCAAATGCTAGAAGAAGAATGCTTTACAGTCGACAGTAATTATAATAGTTTGTACATGCATAACATTTAGCAGTTTTCCACATAACAATAAAACCACCGCTAGGTCCTCTGTCATCCTTTTCCAGGACCTGTACTCCCCACCCACCCACCCCAGTGTCTTTTACTTTAGTGCAATACACCAACTCCAGTTCAGGTTCTACTGTGTTTTCTCTTCTGATCTTGTTTTTCAATTTCTCCCCTGAGAGTGAGATCATCCCATATTTATCCTTCTGTTTCTAACTTATTTCACTTAACATGATTTCTTCAAGTGCCTTCCAAGATGTGCTGAAAATGGTGAAATCACTATTTTTAATAGCTTAGTAGTATTCCATTGTGTATATATACCACAAAAGTAAATTCCAAGTGGATCAAGGGCTTGGATGTTAGACCAGAAGCTATCAAATACTTAGAGGAAAATATTTGGCAGAACTCTTTTCCACATAAATTTTAAAGACATCTTCAATGAAACGAATCTAATTACAAAGAAGATGAAGGCAAGCATAAATGTAAGGGACTACATCAAATTAAAAAGTTTCTGCACAGCAAAAGAAACCACTACCCAAACCAAGAGACCCCTCATAGAATGGGAGAAGATCTTTACATGCCGTACATCAGGCAAGAGCTTAATAATCAAAATATATAAAGAGCTTGCCAGACTCAACAACAATAAAACAAATGACCCCATCCAAAAATGGGGAGAGGACATGTACAGAATATTTACCACGGAAGAGATCCAAAAGGCTGAGAAACACATGAAAAAATGTTCCAAGTCTTTGATTGTCAGAGAAATGCAAATAAACTGTTCTTTATCAAATACAATGCCACTGTGTACATTTAGAATCTGATCCTATGCAGAATCCTGAAGAACAGTTTGAAAACACACTTTGCAGCCCTCTCAATCAGAGAAGTGTATTTATCCAGCGATTCTTTTTTATTATCTTTAATTGGATAGAGACAAACATAAATCTAAAGGTAGGAAGATGTAGAGAGGGAGAGAAACAGAGAGACATCTGCAGCATTGTTTCAACACTTGGAATAACTTTACCCCTGAAGGTGGGGAGTGGTGACTTAACTGGTTCCTTGCACATTGTAACATGTGCTCTCAAGCAGATATGCCATCACCCAGCCCCTATCCAGGGAACTTTTACTAACCACTGCTCTTAGAAAGCATTAATTTTCTGCTATGCCTGCCCTCCCTACAAGACCACAGTTTCAAATAGTCACAGAGCCCTTTCCTCTCTCTCTATTCCTACCTAGATGTCTTCTTTATGTTTCTTGAATCACCAATGACAAGTTTTTAATTGTGTTACCTATAAGGAAACTAAGTGCAAAAGACTAAAACCAAGATTTTCTTACTATATTCTAAATGAGCAATCCAGCCCATCACAGACACACAATAAAGAGTAAAAGCCAGGCCAGAAGACGTCTTACCCAAAAGAGCACATTATCTTCCATTACAAGGGATTGGATGCTAACTGTAGTTGCTGATTATTTATTCATCTTTGTACTGTCATAAGGAACAAGTAGAATTGAACTGAAGTTGCTTTGAAATGTAATTTTAAATAGAACTCTACAAATTTCCATGTCTTTTGTATTTAAGATATCTAAAATATTAAATCAATGACAAACAGAACCTTGTCTGTTTCAAAAAGTAGCAAACACTTGCATATGGATTCCCAAAAGAGATGTTCTCCCATTGTGATAACGAGAGAAGACTCTCACATTATGCTTTTAACAGTTGTCCCAAATTTAGGTCCCCATAGAATTCTAAGGACCATCATTTAAAGTTATGAAACTAGGAATACTTTTCATGACAATTGGGTAATCCCAGAAGAGTCACTTGTCCTTTCTAAATGAAAAGCTGATGGGAAAGAGACAAAAATTAAATTTCTGTTCTATTGTGAAACTTTTCCTCCTGGGATGAATGAACAGCTGTAGGTATGAGCAGTTTAACATTGTTACTCAAGTAAGGCCATGGACTATGCCATCTAACAGGGAGGACAGAGACTAGACTTTTACTGGTTTACCACAGAATTTGAGAGCTAAATGTATGATCCAGTTAGGGACCTAGGATGTCCACAACATTAGAAAACCTCTAAGAGAAGCAGTGGAATGGTGATTTTGCAGATGTATCCCTAGTATTTACCTACTCAGTTTTCTCATTCATCAAGGTCAGCACTAGATTTATAAAATATGTTTTATATATATATTTGTTGTAGAAAGCCACACTGACAAATAACTGGAATATTATGCTGCTTAGACACTTACATGATCCAGACTGAAGTCCCATTTCCACCACACTGAAGGAAGTTTCAGTACTGTGGTTGGTCTCTCTCTCTCTCTCTCTCTCTGTCTCTCTCTGTCTCTCTGTCTCTGTCTCTCTCTCCTAAATAAGTAAATAAATAGATATTGTATGGGTCTTTTTAGAGAGGAGTCTGTTTCCCTTCTCCTGAATTAAACCTCTTGAGAAATTATGTCTTTTTTTTTTTTATTGTTGTTGTAGTTATTATTGTTGTTGTTACTGATGTCGTCGTTGTTGGCTAGGACAGAGAGAAATGGAGCGAAAAGGGGAAGACAGAGAGGGCGAGAGAAAGATAGACACCTGCAGACCTGCTTCATCGCCTGTGAAGCGACTCCCCTGCAGGTGGGGAGCCGGGGGCTCGAACCGGGATCCTTAGGCCCGGCCTTGCGCAAGAAATTATGTCTTTTTTTTTAAGTTGTTTATTTATAAAAAGGAAACATTGACTAAACCATGGGGTAAGAGGGGTACAACTCCACACAATTCCCACCACCAGAACTCTGTATCCCACCACATATACTCTTCAATCAGAGGAGATTAATTGTGGCTATTTATTTTCATCAATGAATTTGTTTTCTAGCAGTTTATTATTCCACATGTGTTCATAGCTGTGCTTGAAGAAAGATGATGAATGTTAATACTTACCAATCACATAACACCTTCATTTTCCCTGAGTACATAGGAATAAGGCACTCCCGGTACCTGTAAGTCAACAACATTTTATGTCTGCTATCTTATTCAGTATTATGTTTTCTAAAACCTAATTTTTTTGTCTCCTCTCCTTTTTAAACACTCCTGTTCCATTGGGTCCTTGAGTACTGTTGTGCTATAGGTCTTTCCCATGCATGACATTTCTGTTCTTATTCTAGATATTCTCCTTGAGCTTGCTCATCACGCCCAAGATTCTGTTTGCTATCCACTAACAACTGAAGCTCACATATTTTGTTTTGCATCACTGCTTTTTCTGTTGTTGTCTTTTCTTTTGTTTTGTTTGTGTCCAGGGTTATTGCTGGGGCTAAGTGCTGGAACTATGAATACACAGCTCCTGGCGACCATTTTTTTTCCATTTTACTCAGTGGGACAGAGAGAAATTGAGAGAGGAGGTGAATATTGAGAGGAGAGAGAAAGATAGACACCTGCAGACCTGCTTAACCACTTGTGGACTGTGCCCACTGTGGGTAGGGAGCCAATAACTTGACCCCAAATCCTTACGCAGATACTTGCACATACTATTAAGTGTTCTTAGTACTATGTGCACTTAACCAGGTGTGCCACACCTTGTCCCCAATCATCATAGCTCTTATTTAAGTTTCAGAACCCAGACTGGGTGCAGAGGCACCTTGTGCACATTACAATGCACAAGGACTTGGATTCAAGCCCCTAGTCCTCATCTGCAGGCAGGAAGCTTCACAAGTGGTGAAGCAGTAATTCATGTGTCTCTCTTTCTCTCTTCCTATCTCCCCTTCCCCTCTAAATTTCTCTCTGCCATAATAAATATAAATTAAAAATAAATGCATTTTTAAGTTTCAGAACTGGGGTGGAACTGGGGGTGATTAACCTTAGCAAAATAAGTGAAGAGAGGAAATACAACCACCAGATGGTTTCATTCATGCATGGAATCTAGAGATCTAATACATATGAATTAAAAAAAAAAAAAAAAAAAGAAACTACCAAACTGTTTCTAAGACTTGTGAAAACTATAGTGGTTATCACTGGGATGTGGGAGGGTATAGCAATTTAGCAGATGCAAAATTAGATAAAGCATCCTTCCTACCTATGCTTACTCTCTCACATGTGTACCTATTTGCAACAGTAGAACCAATATCCATCCCCTTTATTCAAACTGAAAACTCTGTCATCATTACTGACTTTTCATTCACTCTTAGATACAATCCAAAAGTAAAGTTGATCTCTCCCTTCTTCCATCTCCCAAGATTTTTCTTTTCTTTTCATTCCCACTGCAATCCTCCTAAGCTAGACTGACCCCACCTCTCAGGATTACTGACTTTGTTGTCTAAAAGGTTTTGTTTCTCCTCTATGTTATTGCAAGGCATCTTTCTAAGACACCAGTACCATCATTCATTTCTTTACTATCTGTCAATGGGTATCCATCACTCTGAATATAAATTCAGTTCCTTATGACTATATATTCAACTATACAGAATCCTGTTCCAGTTATATCACTCATTTCTTTCTAGGAATGTTACTTTTCAGTTATATTGAACTCTTCGGCTTTTCTATCTGATATGCTTTTGCTTCTCTGTAACTTTTAAAGAAAGTTGTTACATTGCTAGAAACATTAATTCCCCTTCCTTTTCTTTGTCTTTTTCTCATTTATTCTGCTCTCAGATTGTATGAACTCTTTGCTTACTTTGTAAATCCAAATTAGTTTTCTTCTACATATTTTGAGGGTTTTTTTTAAAAGAATTTTTTCATTTATTAATAAGAAAGACTAGAGGAGACAGAGAAAGATTCAAACATCACTCTGGTACATGTGCTTCTGGGAATTTAACTCAGAACCTCATGCTTGAGAGTCCGATGCTTTATCTATTGCATCACCTCCCAGACCACTGTTTTTGAGGGTTTTAACCTCCCCCATTATAGCAATATATTGTACTTGTCAGTGTTCTCTCTTAAGCTATGAGGCATATGATAGTATAGGAGATACTGGTTTTCCTATTTAAAGAATCTATCAAAGTGTCTAGCACATATTGGCAGTCAATAAATATTTTTTAACAAATAATCTAAGGAATTACTGGAACAGTTGACTGCCTGATGATTCTCCACTATGCATCAAAGTAGTGAATTCCTTAAGCCCCCACACCTATGGACATCTAATCTTTGACAAAGGTGCCTAGACTATTAAGGGGAAAGCAGAGTCTCTTCAACAAATGGTGTTGGAAAAAATGTGTTGAAACATGCAGAAGAATGAAACTGAACCACTTTATTTCACCAAACACAAAAGTAAACTCCAAGTGGATCAAGGGCTTAGATATTAGACCAGAAACTATCAGATACTTAGAGGAAAATATTGGCAGAACTCTTTGCCACATACGTTTTAAAGACATCTTCAATGAAACAAATCCAATTACAAAGAAGTGTAAACCTATGGGACTACATCAAATTAAAAAGCTTCTGCACAGCAAAAGAAACCACTACCCAAACCAAGAGACCCCCTCACAGATTGGGAGAAGATCTTTACATGCCATATATCAGACAAGAGTTTAATAACCAAAATATGTAAAGAGCTTGCCAAACTCAACAATAAGAAAACAAATGACCCCATCCAAAAATGGGGACAGGACATGGACAGAATATTCATCATGGAAGAGATCCAAATGGCCAAGGAGCACATGAAAAAAATTCTCCAAGTCTTTGATTGTCAGAGAAATGCAAATAAAGACAACAATTAGATACTGCTTCACTCCTGTGAGGATGTCATACATCAGAAAAGGTAGCAGCAACAAATGCTGGAGAGGTTGTGGGGTCAAAGGAACCCTCCTGTTCTGCTGGTGGGATTGTCAATTGGTCCAGCCTCTGTGAAGAACAGTCTGGAGAACTCTCAGAAGGCTAGAAATGGACCTATGATGCTGCAATTCCTCTCCTTGGGATATATCCTAAGGTGTCCAATACACCCATCCAAAAAGATTTGTGTATACCTATGTTCATAGCAGTAAAATCTGTAATAGCCAAAACCTGGAAGCAAGCCAGGTGTCCAACAACAGATGAGTGGTTGAGCAAGTTGTAGTAGTTTCAGCCCATCTTGGATGAAGCTTGAAGAAGTTATATTAAGTGAAATAAGTCAGAAACAGAAGGATGAATATGGGATGATCTCACTCTCAGGCACAAGTTGAAAACAAGATCAGAAGAGAAAACACAAGTAGAACAACCTGAACTGGAGTTGGTGTATTGCACCAAAGTAAATGATTCTAGGATGGGTGGGGAAGGAGAGTATAGGTCCTGGAAAAGGATGACAGAGGACCTAGTGGTGGTTGTATTGTTATGTGGAAAACTGAGAAATGTTATACATATACAAACTATTGTATTTACTGGTGAATGTAAAACATTAATCCCCCAATAAAGAAATTTTAAAAAATAGTGACTTCTTATAAAGAAAATTTAAATATATAGAAACAATTATTAGAAATTATTTTTATCACTCAACTTTATTATTAATGAGGCTACTCATTATGTCCTATGATAGTATCTACCTCAAAGTGTTCCATGTTACACAAGTTCTTCTCACCTTTTAGTTGGTTAATGAATGTAGGTGTTGTACTTGGCAAATTCTAAGCAGATACTCTAAAGAGATTTAGACTTATTTGCATATGTATTTGTAAAACTACCCATCAAGATTTATCATAAACCTTTGAAATAATAACACATCTACATATTTATATTACTCCCATTTTAAAACTATGTTCCTATGTTCAGTTTTGAAGAACTTGGTACATTTACATATTTGAAGTTTATTAACTCTAGCAACAATCTAAATGGTAAGCCAATACCAATACTCTCTACCCAGTTGAAGATGAAACAGGGGCCAGGTGGTGGCACACCTGGTTGAGCACACATTTACAGAGTGCAAGGAACTGGGTTTGAGTCCCTGGTCCCTACCTGCAGGAGGAAAGCTTCATGAATGGTGAAGTAGTGCTGCAGGTGTCTCTCTGTCTCTTTCCCTCTCTACCACCCACACCTCAGTTTCTGGCTGTGTCTATGCAAAAAATAAATAAAGATAATAAAAAATAACTTTAAAAAAAGATCATACAGACTCAACGACTCTGTTGTGAAGTGAGTCTGGGAATCAAATGTGAGCTGCCTGATTCATCAGAGTACACTCTTGACATTAAAACCGTTTTCTAACATGAATCTATAAGATAGTTACTTAAAATCATACATATGGTTAGTATTATTTCATTTCTACTTCATTCATCAATTTACAAAGTGAGAAAAACATAGTTTTTAAAGATTTTTTTTATCAATTATTTAAACAGAGGCAGAAAGAGTGAAAGAGACCACAGCACCAAAGCTTCCTTCAGTACAATGAGGACTGGGCTTGAAAGTGGATCAGAAAGTGGATCAGCAAAGCTGTGCACTATTTAAAGTAAGTTGTCTTTTTTGTTTGTTTGGTTGGTTTTTTGTTTTGACATCCTAGTGTGAGTCTTTTAAGCTATCTTTAGTTTTAATATGTGTGTTATTACATTAATAAATTTAAAAATCAGTGACTGAAAGCAATAGAATGTATTCTCTCAAAATTATGAAGGCCACAAATCTGAAATGTAGATGTCACAGGGATGAACTTTCTCCAGACAGGGGTGACTCCTTAATCGCCACCCACTCCTAGCTTTTCTTTCCTTTTTTTTATTAGTGATTTAACACTGATTTACAAAATTATAAGATAAAAGGGGTATAATTCCACACCTTTCCCACCACCAGTGTTCTGTGTCTCCATTTCCTCCACAGGAAACTACATTAGTTCTCCCAGGATCATAGATATGGGTTGACTATTATTTCTATAACTATTTATTTATATTTGCCCATTTTTTCTATGAGCCTGCTTTCCCTTCTAAGTCATACCTACTACTTCTGAGTGTCCTTTTGTTCTTTATTTCTTTCTTCCTTTCTTTCTTTCTTCCTTCTTTTACTTATTTTTTTTTCTTTCCCTCTTCCCTATCTAGGTCCTGATGGACCTGGAATTCAGAGCCTTCTTACCCTAACATTTACCCCTCTGGGAGTATGGGCCCAAATTCCTTTTTTTTAAAAAAAATAATTTTAAAAGACTATATTATTTATTTATTTACTTATTTATTTATGAAGACAGGTAGAGAAAGAGAAAGAACCAGACTTCACTCTGGTACATGTGCAGCCAGGGATCAACCTCAGTACCTTATGCTTGAGAGTCCAGTGTTCTATCCACTGCACTACCTCCCAGATCACTGGACCAAAATTCTTTGTGGAGTACAGAAGGTGGAAGTTCTGGCTTCCATAATTGCTTTTCTGCTGGTCATGGGTATTGTCAAGTCTATCCTTACCCCCAGCCCATTTCTATCTTTCCTTAGTAGGAATAAATATTTTTAAAATGTTTTTTAATGGTGTAGTCTTCATCTAGCAAAAGGAGCAGGAGATAGAGTGATTCCCTTTAAGTCAAACCTGCCTGAAATAAATTGACTTTATTAAACAGCCTGGCAAGCAAAGTGTAAGGCTTTACACATGCACCAACAGTGTTGTTAGCCTTATAAAGAATTTTCACAGTGAAAATATGATTTATCTTTGTATCATGTAAATCATTCACTATGAGCCTTATGTAATAACTTTATTACTAACAATGATGACAAATTATAATCACAGACTCTTCCAGCTTTTTAAGGCATTGCTTCATCTATTGTCTTTAACTTTATCCTCAATGCAACCTTGTGCAAATGAAGACAAGGGTATTAAGCAATTTGCTTAATGGCAGATCTGGGAATAAGATTCAGATCCCCTTGGGTGTATTCAATAATTACTTGTTTATAAACTGACCTCTTGGGATTCTCTTAGAGAAAAAATACTATGAATCTTAGACCAGAGCATGGACTCCCTTATGTCAATTTAAGTTAAAGCAAAGTTACCCATGTAAAACACTTTTGATGGTGTGATAATTCTATTCATAAAACATCCCCAGTTGTTGTAATCAAGCTAAGCTAAAAACTCAATTTCAACTTATTCCTTTAAGTCCCAAATTTTGAGTGGACTACAATACTCAGTGCCACAGACCATTTACTGCATACTGTATGTCAAATGAGGGTATAAATCTTAATAAAATATGAAAACATAGATGAAATGTAGACAAACCAAAGTAGAAGAATAAAGCTGTTTTGTTTTTTAAAATAAATATATCAAATAGAATGATGGCTGGTAAAAATAAAACATATGATAAAAACCTAGTTCTAATTATAAAATATGAAAAATAAATAGAAAAGATACTTCATATTAGGTAAGTAAGAAGAAAGGTCACTAATAAAGTCTATCAAAACATTTAAAATGCAGAAATGAGTAGGAACATGGAACTTCAGTGATGGATGTAGTCCCTCTAATCATGAGATCTTGTAACCTATTTAAAAAGAATTAAATAAAGTAAAAAAAATAAAATAAAGAGGGAAATAAATAAAAAGCAGAAATTATTGTTTTCATTTATGAATGAGATAAATAGTAGAAAACTAATATAGTTGATGCTAGATTTATTCTATAAATGAGAACTTAGGGCCTTGGGAGCTGACAAAATGGGCTGAGTATAGTACTTGCAATGACCTGTAAGTAAGGTACTGAGCATTATAATATGCTCTGGTTCTCTCTCTCTCTCTCTCTGCCTCTTCCACTCCATATGTATCTTATTCACTCACCAATAAGTAAATTGTTCTAAACTAACTGTGAGTAGAAGGAAAGAGAGATATCACAGCACCTGGGTTTCCTAGACGGGTGCTCAGGTGGGTGGGTGCCCAGGCTCCAGTCTGGGCCAAACATAGGTTATCTTTGTGTCATATAAATGATACATTAAGCACTTGCCCTGCAAGGTAAAGTTATCTCTCTACCCTTCACATCTATTACAAAAACAACACCTGGTAAGTCATCCCTTACCATGCTTCACAGGGTCTCTCACTAGCATCGATAAAATTCCACATACAGGGGAGTAGGGTGGTAGCGCAATGGGTTAAGCACAGGTGGCACAAAGTGCAAGGACCAGCTAAAGGATCCCGGTTTCGAGCCCCCAGCTCCCCACCTGCAGGGTAGTCGCTTCACAAGCTGTGAAGCAGGTCTGCGGGTGTCTATCTTTCTCTCCCCCTCTCTGTCTTCCCCTCCTCTCTCCATTTCTCTCTGTCCTATCCAACAACAATGACAATAATAATTAGAACAATAAAAAACAACAACAAGGACAACAAAATAGAATAAATAAATATTTTTAAAGATTCCACATATAGTTGATTGTCTGCTTTGTGACTAAGCACTTGAAGAACTTTCCATCTGAAATCTAAATCTTATACTTACAAAATTGTACAAAGTGTGGTGTTAGGTTGCAGTATAGCATATTGTATGTCCACTCCTCCTGGCCATTCTGAGCAGAGCCCAGCTTGAGACAACCACCATCTGCCCACCACCATGATGGGTCTCTCAGCTGCTGATTTCTATGCACAAAAAGTGGAGAGGAAACTAGCTTGATGAGTCCTAACCGGAGATTAGTAAGAGGAAGTATTGGGAACAGGTGTCTATAATCCTCTACTTCCCTCTCAGTGATCACTTGGAGCAGTTGTTACCAATATAGAGCTTTTTTGTTTGCAAGGTGGACTCTCCACCCCTTTCTCATTCCAAGTACTTCACTCATTGGTATGGAAATAGTCTTTATTCTTTCTTTCTTCCTTTATTTATTTATTTATAAAATAAAAAATAGAAAGTATCGGCAAAACCATAGGATTAGAGAGGTAAAATTCCACACAGTTCCTATCACCAGAGTTCCACATCCCCTCCCCTCCATTGGAAGCTTTCCTTTATCACTCTGACATAAAGCTTTCTTTATCCCTCTGGAAGTATGAACCCAGGAGTGCAGAAGATGGAATGTCTGGCTTCTGTAATTGCTTCTCTGCTAAATATGGGCATTGGCAGATCCATCCATACTCCCAGCATGGAAACAAACAATAAGTTATAGGGTATCCCAGTGGTTCCCTTGTGTCCCAACTACATCTTTGTGAACAATCTCTTTATTAAATAATCAGTGATGGTCAACAAGATAGCTCACTTGGATACAGCCCTTTGCCATGGGCATGTCACAGGTTCAGGTGTGGCCCCCACCACATTGGAGGAAACTTCCAGTGTTGTGCTTTCCTTCTCTCTCTCATTCCTCTCTCTGTCTGTGTGTGTGTGTGTGTGTGTGTGTGTGTGTGTGTGTGTGTGTTTGTATATGTATATGTGCTTTGTATTACTGCTGTCAATTTTGGTCATTTTACATTTTCATAGGTCCTTGAAAAAGTTTATACCAGGGACTGTTATATGCTATTTACATCTGAAAAACAGCATTTTAATTTAAAAGTCAATTTACACAAATAAATACATACAAAGTCACTTCATTATCTAGTGCAATTGGACAAAGGCTGTCAACATTCATCTACCTTGTTAAACTAGCTACAGATTATATGAGCAATGACCATGCTACACCAAATTTAAGTGAATGGGGCACCCGTTTCAAAGATCAGTTAAACCTATAATGCTAGTGACCCATTATGGAAGTAAGGAAATGTTTCCCCTGAGGATTTATCCTGGTAAGCTCTTTAAGGGCCTTAGCTTTCAGCTTATACCATGCATATGGTTAGCGCTTTAAAGTATTTTTAAAGGAAGATCAAGGATTACTGATAATCTACTGCATCCCCTCCAACTAAAACACATAAAAGGACACGGAGACAAGAACAAACACAGAGTGACATACACAAAGAGGGTGCACCTACTAGAAAACAGAAATACACAAGAAAGAGTACACATGCACACACATGCACAAAAACGTATTCATGTGCACACAAAACACTGCTAGTTGAGAGAACAAAATACAGAGTTAATCACCGGCCCAAAGGGCAGGGCCATTAGCATATTCAACCTGGTTGCAAAATCCAATCTATTACATGCCCCCAAGAAAAGAAATCTAAGTTCCCCTTCAGGGAGAATTGTAGGTTGCATCAACTTTTGCTTGACAATATTATAAGTCACACCAGGAAAGTTTGTCACTATGATCAAGTGGTGTTCAGTTATAAAATAAAGCATGTCCAAATTAAGAAATAAATAAAAACCCAACAGCATTTATCTTTAAAGTGTGTGAAAACACCACATGAAAACACACACACACACACACACACACGAATAAAACACCATAAATAACTTCTCTTCCACTTAGGTTTGGATCGCTGTTGCTGAAATCCATTTGGAAAACAACAAAACAGGGGCCCCTGGGAATAAAGGATCATTTTCCATTCGACTTTAATGTGTAATTATTTAGTAACATAATTGAAAGCATGAGGGCAGCTCAGTGCCATGGTTCTATGGCCAGGAGATTATATCAAAGCGATGCAGAGTTTTACATAACCTTTTATAAATTTTAGAATATTGTGATAACACTAATGCAGTATAATTAATTGTGGCAATTGGCAAAGCCATGACAGTTTCCAATATAAATCATAATGTTGCATGAGCACAATCTCTGATTTAAGAGAGAATGTTCCCATTTCCTCATCCTTTTCATTTAACTTACCTTAGGTCAAGGTCAGGAAAACATGTAGAATCTTGCAGATAAAAAAAGAGAGAGAGATAAATGCCATCATGAGGAAGCCAAAACATTTTCTCCATTAAAGAATATACTTTACTTTGAAATCTTATGTAGATTTCAGACAGACAGAATAAAAGATAGAATGTTTGTCTGTCCAGTTTTAGTCAGCTGAGCAGTGTCCTACTTCGTAAAAACACATCCTGATCTCTTAAAGGCTACCGGTACTTAAGCATGGCTCCCAGAACATAACAGATAATTGAAAATGATTAAGTGAACATTAATTGATGAATTAATTTTCTTTTTACATGCCTTTATTACGTAGGGGAACTTAATTTGTCATCCAAAAAGAGTTGTACTGAGATTGTTCTTATAAAATCTGTTTTCTGTCTTTCCATGTGCCCTTAATTTTTTAAATGAGACAAACCAGACAGTCTAGCATCATAGATGCTCCTAATTGGTATTAGTGTGCTATTGTATACATTAATAAGGACATATTATCTGACTGTAGCTGTGCATTTTGGCTAAAGACAGCCTTGGCAATGCTATTTAAAGTCTTTTAACCTATCCACTATGTGGTGGGAGCAGCAGAGCAGCAGAGCCTTCTGGGCTTTGTAATATAATAGTGCCCCTTTATCACCCTGAATGGTTTATTAGAACCTGCTTGTACTGATGATTTAGTTTTACCATGGTGAGGCCACCACTCCAGGGCTTTCTACTCTGTTTGGGGACTCTTCTGTCATTTTAATGTTTAGGGGTTTGTTTGTTTTCTTGTGAAATGGGCTTTCATTTAATTTTAGCATTATTTACATTGTTTATTATCAGGAGACAAATTGAAGACGAGGGGATTGGGAACAATGTATTGTACTTCAGAAGGTCTCTGAAATCATCAGCATAGCAATGTCACTGAGACTACTTCATCCTTCTAGAATAATAATAATACAGACCCTGGTTTAATATTCACTGTTGTCTCCAGCTCTGGAAACAAGCTGTATAAACAATGCTCAATTCCTTCACAACTTGAATTTTACAAATTCAACTGCTCTAACATACTGGATGGACTTTCAGATTCTGCTGCATAACCCCCAACCCCCACCGCCAATCCCAGAAAGGAGAATGATGTAAGGGCCAAGGCAACAAGTTAGCTTAGGCTTCTGGGGCCAACTCTGAGATGAAAACTTTATGCTCTTCATACTGACTCCTTATTCCATCCAACTCCTGCAATATTACCTCAACTCTATTCTGCTGCACCCCCCCCACCACCACCACCACTCAGCCACTGAAGGAGAAACCTGAGCAGATCTCAGCAATAAAACATTAAGGACTCAGCATTTGGGGGCTGAACCCAACTCCCTCCATTATAATTTATACACTTAGCATCTGTTTGTTCCTATTTTTTGTCTAAAATATATGTCACTATCAATAAAGTGTATCCTGGTAAGAACTAAGAGGGACAATGTAGGAAAAATATATTTGGAAAATATTTTTCCAGGAAATTTTTAACATAAATATATATATATATAGTATCATAGTAGAAAACACATTATGTTACTGTACTAATGTCATTTCAGAAAAAAAAAAAAGAAAGAAAGAAATAGCACAGAATTCTAAATCAAACTTGGTAAGATGGAGGTTGGTTGAACTCTATTTCCATCCAATCACAGAAATGCCTTTGATACTTTTCAGACCACTTCTGAAATCAGAAAGAAAGGAAAGCACTTTTTAAAATAGTAATGAATGGGTCAGTCAGTATAACTAACTCAAGCCTTTCATTGTTAAAACTAATAATAATAATTATATATATTTTTAAAAAGAACAAGGCCAATCCTTCTGTCTTTCTTAAAATCGGCAGTGAATTGAGACAGCTTAATTAGAAGTGAAATGCAATGATCAAGAAAACATGGACTCTATCCTCCTTTCTGCCTCCTGTAAGACTCTCTCTCCTATGGATGAATAAAAAAAATAAGTCTTTAAAAAAGCATAGAAAGAAAAAAGTTCTTTGATTTGTGGTAAAAAATAAGTAAATCTTTATGAAACTATGTCCCTGGTAGCTTGGCCATGGATTTGCTTGCTCTGGAGTTGGACACTCAAACAGTCCTTGAAATGGTAATTTTTTTGAGTATATGAATGTGGAGACCATGATAATCCAACATACATCAGCAAAGAAGAAAGACAGTCATAGACTGTTTCTTTCAATTTTAGGCAGCTTGAAATGCAAACATACTCTTACAAGTGACACACCCAAATGAATTCCATCTATCATCAACCTGTGTATTTGTAGACTTTTAGTAAGTAAAAAGGCCTATGAATAAATTCCATGACTACCTTTTAGTATGCAAATTTTCTTTAGCAAATTCTGTTAAAAAAAAGAGCTCAATGAATTTAATAAAATATGACAGACAAAAATTAATACCATTTAGATACCAAACACTACAATTACTGATATTGGCTGATTTACTGCCAAATGTCAGTCACAACATAACTTTGATCTCTTTATCAGTTTCTGGAAATTTCAAAAGAATTTCAGCTATTGATTTGACAATATGGATTTATAGTTGATTTTTTTTGTCAAAACTGGAAATTACTAAGATTATTGGAATTCAAACTGTTTCCAATCATTTTTTTCTCCCAATGTGGCTGAATTACAGTCTGAAGATATATCATTCTTTTAATAGCTGAGTTATTTAATAAAACAGTTGGATCAAAACACCTAATGTTCTGGACTATGTAGTTGCCAGATCTCATACCACACTGTCACTAAGAATAAACAACGCATATGTGTGAATTTAAAATAGAATAATAAAATATATTTCTCTCTTTACACAGTAAATCTTGGCCTGAATCATAAGCTTAAAGTAGCTAGCTATAACAACCAGCACATTTCTGCTTTCCTGTGTATAGCTTCCAATTTGGTTTTGATTTGAGTTCAAAATAACAAAGCTTTTTGCCAATTAGTAAGACAACGAAAACCAGATCTCACTCACTAATAAAATAGGTCCTTCAAGATTCCAGAACGTCAGGCAAATGAGTTTTCTTGCTGAAGATCACATTGACTTAAAAACTACTTAATAAAACAATGTCTTAAATGAGTTTAGTCTACAGCTGAAGAGACTTCCCTCTTGGTATTTATTATGTACAATTTAAGGAATTGTATAAATCTAACAAAATGTATCAGGTTCTATCTCAGTTTTGTTCTTAGTGCTTGCTACTTTAGTAGCATGGATTATCTGCAATAGAAAATATTTGATAACTGAGTGAACATATAAAACAAATAAGTATCTTAGCTACCTTATTAAGTACTAAGGAGTAAATTACTGTTTAAAATTCATTTTCTTCAGAAGGTATTTCTGCAACTATAGGGACATGATCACATATTCAACACAGAATATGTGGGAAACAGATTTAATTAATCAGCACTTGAAAAAGAAATCTCTCAGCCATTAATCTCATCAGAAGTAGCTGAATTTCTGACCCAGATTGTTTAAAATCCCTAAAATATTTAATTCTCCTTTTTAGTCTTTTGAAATCACTTTAGTTTTCACAGACCAGTGGTTTTTGTTTGTTTGTTTGTTCCTTTTTAAAATTTCTCTATAATTTTAGGAGAGAAATGATGGAAGAGGAAAAACCTTACTTTTTAAATTTTTTTTTCCTTTTGTTGCCCTTGTTTTATTGTTGTTGTACTTATTATTGTTGTTATTGATGTTGTCGTTGTTAGATAGGACAGAGAGAAATGGAGAGAGGAGGGGAAGAAAGAAGGGGAGAGAAAGAAAGACACCTGCAGACCTGCTTCACCGCCTGTGAAGCAACTCCCCTGAAGGTGGGGAACCAGGGACTCAAACCGGAGTCCTTATGCTTTGCGCCACCTTCACTTAACTTGCTGTGCTACTGCCAGACTCTCAAACCTACTCACTTTTAAGAGCAAAATGCTTTATATAATCAAGGCAGTCAATGACAACACAGAAAGCTTATTTCAGCTTTTAAGAAAACTATTGCTACTACTGTCCCACTGTCTGATTCTAGAATCCAGATCAATTATCATTCACTTCCCCCATAGCATCAAAATGTTGGTGTGTATTCTTGGAGAATTATTTAATCTCCAAGACTCTATTCCCATCTTCAGTTTGAGTATGCCACATCAGATTGTGGGATCATTGATCAGCACCAGGTAAAAATGAAATTTGAATATTTCTTGCATACATATATGTATGTGCCCATGTATATTGTTTCAATAATCCAAAAAGCATGATTGATTTTTTGAAATATTTATTCTTATATTATTCATAATTTCAAAATAAAAAATGTACCCTAATCAGGATATATCTTACAGTATATACAAATAAAATTGTCTGACCAAAGGCAGAAGCTATTCATACAGTAGACTTTCAAGTTTTTAAGGTTATAGCCTTTAAAATATTTTGAATCAATGATATAGATTTACCATATTATTTTTTATTCCTACCTATTCTAACATATCATGATTAATTTTGAGTACCTCTAGCATAATCTTAAACTCTAATGTGACAAGTCAGAAAAATGAAGGACTTTTTTTTAACCCAGACTCTCATAATTTAAAATGTAACCTTTTGGTTTACATGATGCCTGCAAGCAGTGACATAGATGTTGACGACATTAATATCACAATTTCTGTCACTAAAATCTATAGCAAATACATTAGCAGCCACAAACGGAGGTAGTTTTTCAAAGAGCTTTCTAATTGCATTGCTGTTGTGAACTTAGTTTTGCAGTGTTAATACATAAGACAGGGAGCTGAGAGAGACGCATGTGTAAACAGGCCAATAGATACTTTAGAATCTACAGTCTTTCATTTCAATGACATAGTGCCATCTCACTATTGATACTGTGGAGTGAAAATAATCAGAGAAAATGGCAATCTATTTGAATCGGAACAATGGACTCATCCATTTAAAATGTAAATTCAGGACCTAAAAGAGTAGAAGGCAAACACTCATAAAAGGAGAATTGAAAGTGCCTGCAATTCTTTGTTTTTTTTCTCTCCCTCTTTCTTTCTTTCTTTCTTTCTTTCTTTCTTTCTTTCTTTCTTTCTTCCTTCCTTCCTTTCCTTCCTTCTTTCTTTCTTCCTTTCTTTCCTTCTTTCTTTCTTTCTTTCTTTCTTTCTTTCTTTCTTTCTTCCTTTTTTTTTTCTTTTTTAATTTATAAAAAGAAAACATTGACAAAAACCATAAGATAAAAGGGATAGAGTTCCAACCACCAGAACTCTGTATCCCATCCCCTCATTTGATAGCTTTCCTATTCTTTATCCCTCTGGGCGAATGGACCTAGGGTCATTATGGGTACACAAGGTGGAAGCTATGGCTTCTGTAATTGCTTCCCTGCCGAACATGGGTGTTGGCAGGGCGATCCATACTCCCAGCCTTCCTATCTCTTTCCCTATTGGGGCAGGGCTCTGGGGAAATGGGGCTCCAGGACACATTGGTGGGGTTGTCTGTCCAGGGAAATCATGGTAGTATCTGGAACCTGGTGACTGAAAAGAGAATTAACATATAAATACAAACAAGTTGTTGACTAATAATGAACCTAAAGGCTGTAATAGTGCAGATGAATAGTTGGGGGGTCACTGTTTTATAGATAACTAGTAGGCCTATACTCCAAAGAGCCTATGACTATACTAGTTTGTGTGTGTGTGTGTGTGTGTGTGTGTGTGTGTGTGTGTGTTTCCTCTGAGCCTGAAATCTGATATGCAGGTGGATCCAAGTTATTGTCTGGGGAGATGATGTCATAGCTGGAAAAGGAACCAGAAAGCTGGATCAGGGAAAAGAGTAGCTCCCAAATATGGGAAAGGGGTATAAATATTGTTGACTATAAACTCCATCGATTTGATGTGATCTGGGCCCATAATTAGCTTAGGAGCCTAGGTGACTTCTGCATCCCTTTAGATCTGAGCTCACATTCTGTGGTCATGAGTATGAACATTCCATGCTGCCCCAATTTCAGTACCCATCTTCCTTGGGTATAGCACAGAGTATGTTGTCCATCCTCCCTTCAGAGGATGGAACATTCTTTACCGTTGTTGATCCAGGTTGAGGGCAAGGTCCCATGGGGGCCTACAAAGGGGTTGTTTTCTATCAGGCCCCCTTTGTGAAACATCTCTATTCCCCACTTACTACTTTTCAAAATAGGGCAAACAGCTAAAAATGACTTTCCTTGCTTCGTTACTTAGAAGCCCATATCCTTAGAAATGGAAAGAATTTCTCCAACCTTTATAGTCTTCTTTTTTATTCTATGAGAAAACTGGTAGGAGTGATAAGCACAGTGTGGCCCTCTTTCACAGGCATGAGTTGATTGGTGGCTCCAGACTCTTAGCTCAGGGACCTGACTCATTTCATGCCTCTCTCAGAGAGGTACCATGAAGAGGAGCATGTTCTAAAAGCCAATGTTCCTCATACACTTTGAGAAAAACATAAAGACAGTGTTCATTGAAAGGCACTGCTTAGTTATTACACAAGTGATAGAAGGATAACGACATTATATCTAAGGCAGAAAGATAAGCACTGGGCAATGATCATAAATGCAATATTCTTCCAAGAGAATTCTAAGAATGAAAAAGGACAGAAACATCTTTATTTGTTAGTGTAACCCTACAGTTAAAAGAAGGAATGCTCCAAACAAAACAAGTTATTGGCAATAAAATGGGGGGGTTCCCCATCAATTTTAACATCAAGTGTTTTACCGGGAAGCCACAACTGCCAGTGTCAAGAGGACAAAAGGATTCATAAAAGGGTTGTTGTTCAAAATTTTCTGTTTCAATGAGTCTCTTTATTTCCCTTTCATATTCTATTCTTTGTAATTGCCTAAACAGCAAAACATAATCACATCTGTGAATATTTGACTTTGTGATTAACTGTATTTATGTGAAAACTAACAGTGGAAGTATGTCATATAACGTACAAGAAATCATTCATGGTTCCTACAGTTACTTAAATAACGCTGATTGTAAGTATCCACATATTATGATTTGCCCTTAGGTAGTAACTGAAAAGTTAAGAAGAAATGACATGAATAATTGGACACTTTGTATTAAAGATTTAAAACTTAACAGAACAGTCTGAACTTTGTTTTTGCTAATAATGTTTAACATATTTGAAACCAATAATCTAGTTTTCTAAAAGCCATATTTTACTTATCTCATGTTTATATTGAAACAAAGGTGAAGACATGCCAGTTTGAAGAGCAGGTTCATTTTAATTCTTATTTAAGGTACATGATACAGTAGTCATAAAAATAAGAAATCACTAAAAATGATGTGGCTTAGTAGCAGTAAGAAAAGAGTTTGTTAGTGTTTTATGTTTCATGAATAAAAATTAAGATAAATTAAAATATCTTACTCTACTACACTTTTGTGTTTATCTTCAATTTATTTGTGTTCATTACCAATTCACCTCAGGTTATTTTTTATTAATTTTTTATATTTATTTATTTACCCATTTATTGCCCTAATTTTTTTAGTGTTGTTGTGGTTATTATTGTTGTTGTTATTGATGTCGTCTTTGTTAGATAAGAAAGAGAGAAATAGAGAGGGTAGGGCAAGACAGAAAGAGGGAGAGAAAGACACTTGCAGACCTACTTTACCACCTGTGAAGTGACTCCCCTGCAGGTGGGGAGCTGGAGGCTTGAACTGGGATCCTTATGCTGATCCTTGTGCTTTGTACCACGTGTGCTTAACCTGCTGTGCTACCGCCTGACTCCCCTCAGGTTGGTTTTATAATACCATTTATATGGGGGAAAAAAACCCACCAGACTGTGAGAGACAAAGCATAACAGGAATCTGTCAGACACTTTGGTCCAAAGTTAAGGGCATGCATTTATATCACTGCCTGCATGCGTTTATATAACTGCCTGATGCTCATCAAATTGCTTCATTGCTTCATTGAATTATGCCCTGATTTAGTTTTATATGGAGAGGAGAGTGGAAAATGCCTATCTCTATTGCTTATTTCAATGAGGATTAAAGGACACGGTGCTGGCATCTGACATTGGCCATCAGCTCATGATTATATCAACCCCCCCTTTTTTGAAATAGGAAGATCTAAGCATCAAAAGAAAAACTGCATCAGCAAAGTTCACACTGTAGAGTTTTCACCCCACCTGGGGTAATTAGTCTGATTTACTTTAAGTGTGTCTTTATGCCAAACTTTATACTTTGTTGATAAAGGTAGATGGAGGGTCTTTTAATATTAAAAATTGATTTGGGGGCTTCCAGAGAGACATGACTATGGAGTAGCAGCAGCTGTGTTTTGCTCTCCCCAGTTAACTAGGAAAAACAATGAAAATCACCTGAAAACTCAACAAAATACAACCAGGATTTCTTCAAAAACTATCCAAGGTGAGTAGACATGGTTCATGGACAGAAAGGGGGTGAAGAAGCGACTCCTAGGACTAAAAGGACAGCTGTACTCAGGAATGGCTGGTGCCAGACTGAGAGTTTCACCACTTCCATGTCTGAGTTAAAGAAAGGACACTTTAAAATATAGAAAGAAAAAAAGAAAACCACTTAAGCCACAGGTGAAGTACAGACATATGTGGCTTGTAAACAGAAAGGGGGGAGGGTTTGAGATTACAAGGACTAAAACTGGTACACAGAGACAGCAGGCAACAAATTAGATTGGCAACCAAGATACACCTTTTCCACATCTGAGTTTTAACAACAAAAAGAATGTTAAAAAGAAAACTAATCACCGAAAATCACACCAATTTACAGCTGTGACTTTTTGAGTCTCTATTGCTTTTGCCCCACAGAAGCTGGACTAGCAGCAGGGATGTCCTATATTGACATCAAGGTACCAGAACTAGCCTGGTGATTCAAGATAAAATCTCTCTCCCACCAAGATATATAAACAAGAAAACTGAACACCTTAGCCACAGTGCCTCCTGCTAGAACAACAATGAAATCCACACTAAAGGAAGAAATGGAGAAATACACAGCAATGAAAGAAACCCCAGATGACCAGACAGTAACAGATCAAGAAAAAAGTATGGAGATAGAGTTCAGAAAACTCATTATAAAATCATCTCAAGAAACTAAATTTAAAATTCAAGAACTCAGTGATCATTTTACCAAAGTATTACAAAATACAGGAGAAAAAAAAAAAACTCCAGACACAACCGCATGACCTAACGGACACTATGAATACAGTTCAGATTGAGGTAAAAGGCCTTGGAAGTAGATTTAACCAGGTGGAGGAGAGAATATCAACACTAGAAGACACAACCACCATACTCTGTGAATTTAAAACTCTTGGAGAGGAAAGGTTTAGGAGAAATAAAGTACTTCTCAACAAAATAGAAGACTCCAATAGAAAGATGAACATCAGAATTGTTAGAATCCCTGAGAAGAGACCTTTTCTTTCATAGTATTCTCTAATTCCATTCCAGGTATTCCACTCCTCAATAAAGTCCCCAAACTTAGATATAGTCCAGGTCCCCTGAGATAGAGCATATGTTCACAAGTGCCCATAAGCTAGGGGAAAATATATACCTGAAAGCTGAAGTACACAAAAGCCTGCAGGGAATACCTCCCAACACTTCATCTGCACTATTCCAATCTTTAGGTCCATGGTCGTTCAACAGTTTGTTTGGCTTTGTATGTTAACTCTCTTTTCAGCCACCAGGTTCTGGATGCCAGCACGATGCCCACCAGACTTTCCTGGACAGATGACCCCACCGATATGTCCTGGAGCTCTGCTTCTCCAGAGCCCCACCCTACTAGAGAAAGAGAGAGGCAGACTGGGAGTATGGATCGACCAGTCAACGCCCATGTTCAGCAGGTGGGATGCATTGGATCGACCTTCTCGTGGTGCATCCCGTGAGTACCCATTCATTGGGGAAACTGACGATCCTTCCTAGCCGACTGAATCCACATGGATCCCAGTCACTTTCATAGCCAGCAACAAGCAGCTCCTGACAGCTTTCAACCTGACCTGTTGACTGGCCACGGAAGAAGGGCAAACGCTAGAAGAAGAAGAAGAAGAAGAAGAAGAAGAAGAAGAAGAAGAAGAAGAAGAAGAAGAAGAAGAAGAAGAAGAAGAAGAAGAAGAAGAAGAAGGAGAAGAAGAAGAAGAAGAAGGAGAAGAAGAAGAAGGAGAAGAAGAATAAGAATAAGAAGAAGAAGAAGAAGAAGAAGAAGAAGAAGAAGAAGAAGAAGAAGAAGAAGAAGAAGAAGAAGGAGAAGAAGGAGAAGAAGAAGAAGAAGAAGAAGAAGAAGAAGAAGAAGAAGAAGAAGAAGAAGAAGAAGAAGAAGAAGAAGAAGAAGGAGAAGAAGGAGAAGAAGGAGAAGAAGAAGAGGGGAAGCAATTACAGCAGCCAGACCTTCCACCCTCTGCAACCCACAAGGACCCTGGGTCCATACTCCCAGAGGGATAGAGAATGGGAAAGCTATCAGGGGAGGGAATGGCATATGGAGATCGGGTGGTGGGAATTGTGTGGAACTGTACCCCTCTTATCCTATGGTTTTGTTAATGTCTCCTTTCTTAAATAAAAAAAAGTAGAAAAATTATTCAAGAAAGTTTTATCAGAGTATTTCCATACCTGAGCAACATTCAAAATATAGAAATCCAAGAATGTGAATGCACACCTAAATCCAAAATGATACACACCAGGACATATCATTGTAAACTATCCAAAACCAGGGACAAGGAAAAAATATTGCAGGCTTCAAGGGAAAGAAAGAAGGTCACATACAAAGGTCGAACCATCAGGCTTTTATCAGATTTCTCATTACAAACCTTAGAGGCAAGGAGGGAGTGGAATGGCATATTAAAAGATAAGAATTGCCAGCCATGAATTCTCTATCCTACTAAATTATCCTTTAAATATGATAAAGAAATAAATATATTTTTAAACATTCAGAAACTGAAAGAATTTGCCATCGTCTACCCTCCCTGGCAAGAATTACTGAATGGAGTCCAACATAAAAAGAAGTGACAAAGGAATCCCAGCATTTAATGTTATTGTCCACATTAGAATAGAACCAGGAAAACAGCCACAGGGAAAAATCAGACACATGAAAAGGGAGAGAAAAATAGAGAAACACAGTTCAATGTTGGTGAACCAAGGCCAACTTAAAAGCAGACTCTTGTAGATGCATCTACAAAGAAGCAAAAATATCCCAATAAAAAAAAAGTGCCCCTAATGACTAAGCAGACAGTTTTCTAAAGAAAAGGTAGACAAGGCCCACAGACACATGAAGAAATGCTCCGCATCACTTATCACTAGAAAAATGCATATTAAAACTACACTGAAATACCATCTCACACCTGAGAGAATAGCTTACATCAGTAAAGCACGGAGGGACAGGTGTTGGAGAGGTTGTGGAGAAAAGAAACTCTGCTTCACTGCTGGTGGTAATACAAGCTGGTACAACACCTTTGGAAGACTGTATGGAGATTCCTTAAACAAATAAAAATGGAATTACCTTATGCCACAGCAATACCATACTTAAACATTTACTGAATGGACACTTAAGCATTTATTTGAAGGGACATATGCACTCCTAAATTCACAGCTACACTATTCACAATAGCAAAACAGTGGAAGCAGCCTAGATGCTCATCATCAGGTGACAGGCTAAAGAAGTTATGAGATATATATTCCATGGAATACTACTCTGCAATCAAAAAGATGATATTGTGTCCTTCGGGACAAAACGGATGGAATTGGAGGTGGTTCTGCTTAGTGAAATAAGTAAAGAGAAGAAAGGCAACAGATAGATGGTTTCACTCATATGTGAAATCTAGAGATCCAGTTTACATGAATATACACAAACCATAAAAAAATTCAAACAGAAAAGATGCAAGCAAACTGTTTGTAAGACTTATAAGAACTAGGGTTGTTGTTATGGGAAGGTAGGAAGGTTGAGGACACAGAACTTTGGTGGTGGGTGTGATATGGAACTATACATTGTAACCTTACAATCTTGAAATGGACTATTAATAACAAGTAAAAATTTAAAGAATTACTTTGATCCCTACTCTTGATAACTATATAAAAGGAAAAGCAGTGAGGTCCTATAGCAAAGCACTTAAAACTTTGTGTATTTCAACTATTGTTTCACGTATCTCACTGTCTTCTTCTTCTTCTAGCGTTTGCCCTTCTTCCGTAGCCAGTTAATGGCTTTGAAAGTGACTGGGATCCATGTGGGTTCAGTCGGCTAGGAAGGATCGTCAGTTTCCCCAATGAATGGGTACTCATGGGATGCACCACGGGAAGGTCAATCCAATGCATCCCTATCTCACTGTGAATCTGGGCTAAGCTCAGAAGTTTCACCACCTTAAAGTATTAACAGTGAGAACATTATTGCCACCACAGGAAAGAAAATAAGAAGTTGTAGATAAGGCACAATAACAAAGCAAGTATTTCATTATAAGCACATTTTGGGTAGAGTAGGAAGATACTATACCTATAAGCTATGAGAATTCCAGGCAACCACTGACTGACCAGTAGCATTCTGTTGATGGCAACACTCACAACTCTAATTCTTTCCTGACATTTCCATTCGTCTTCTAGTTCCTAGTTTACATCTTCAGGAAAGGAGGGAGGTCTAATTTCTATCTGACACCTTCAGGAGAAACAGGAGTAGGAGTATACTCATATAATTCTTGCTCAGAGCTTTACAAATTTCCCCCATAAACCTCCCATCTCTTCCTTGTAGCACACATAAGGTTCAAGGAAGCACCTAATTTATTCACATTAAGGTAAATGACTGGTTATCTGCTTTTAATATTCTGTGGAACTTCTGTTTGAATTTCTAATAAATCTCAAATGGATTCCATCCCAAACAATAAGAACGTAATGTTCTCATGTAGCATTGTCACTTTGACAAATTGGAAGCACGACAGTCCAGTCAAGTTAACCTTGCTCACAACTCTGATAGCTATGGCCCTCCTAACTGGGAAATCCCCTTCTACGTTTGCTTCCACAGGAAGATTGGTCTCTATAAAAATTCTGGGACTTATAGAATTTTATTTCTTCTGGAACCTGGTGGCTGAAAAGAGAGTTACCATATAAAGTCAAACAAATTTGACTAACCATGAACCTAAAGGCTGGAATAGTGCAGATGAAGAGTTAGGGGGATCTCCGTTTTATAGATACCTAGTAGGCCTATTTTAGTTATATTCCAAAGATCCATAACTATAATAGTTTTTTTCCCTGAGCCTGAAATATGATATTCAGGTAGATCCAAGTTATTGTCTGAGGAGATGATGTCATGGTTGGAAAAAGGACCAGAAAGCTGGATCAAAGAAGAGAGCAGCTCCCTAATATGGGAAAAGTATATAAATATTGTTGACTATAAACCCATCAAATTGATGTGATCTGGGGCCCATATTCAGCTTAGGAGCCTATGTAACCTCTGCATCCCTGTAGATCTGAGCTCACATTCTGTAGTCATGAACAGGAATGTTCCAATCTGCCCCAATATCAGGAACCATCTTCCTCGGGTGGAGCATAGAGTATGTTGTCCAGCCTCCCTTTGGAAGATGGAACATTCTCTACCATTGTTGATCCAAATTGAGGGCAAGGTCCTATGGGGGCCCACAAAGGGGTCTTTTTGTTGTTCCTGGTAGAGATGACCGGTAACAATAGAGAGAGGGATTTATTTGAGGTCTAGGTCCATCATGTCTGTTTGGGAAGCTCAGGACTCCCTAAATAGGGCCCCAGCTGCTAGAGTGGCCTGATAGTAACTAAAGAGTCATAGTTAAAGTATGCCAGTCTCTTGCCCTTATTCAACTTTTGCAGTGCTTGCTTTGATAAGGTTAGCTTTGGAGTGAGTGAAGGAAGGGTAATAGGAAGTAGGTGAGGAGGGTATCTAAGTCTAAATAGACACTATTTCATTATGAACTTTATACTGACTCACTGAAGACTATTGTGTACTTTTGCTTTCAGGTATATATTTTGGCTTAATTTATGGATCATGTGAACATGTGCTCTATCTCACAGGACCTGGTCTATATCTAGGTTTCAGGACGTTTTTAGGAAGTGAACCACCTGGAGTGGAATTAGAGAATCCTATGAAAGGAAATGTCTCACCCAAGTAATGAGGCTGAAGGGTTGACATTCCAGGCCTGACATCTCTGGACACAGTCTGAAGTGAAGCATAGAAGGTGGTACTCATTGTGTTGATTAGGTTGGGACTGGCAGATGCAATATCATTTGGTATCAACTGAGAGAAGCATGCAGCAAAGTGAGCCCCACCCTAGAGGTTCCAGGACTGGGGGAAATATAGGCTATATAGAGGATGCTAGCATGATGCCAACCAAACTTCCCTGGATAGACAACCCCACCAATGTGTCCTAGAGCTCCGGTTCCCCAGAACCCCACCCCACAAGGGAAAGAGAAAGGCAGGCTGGGAGTATGGATTGACCTGTCAATGCCATGTTTATTGGGGAAGCAATACAGAAGCCAGACCTTCCACCTTCTGTACCCCATAATGACCCTGGGTCCTTACTCCCTCAGAGATATAGAATAGGAAAGCTATCAATGGAAGGGATGCGATATGGAGTTCTGGTGGTGGGAATTGTGTGGAGTTGTACCCTTCTTATCCTATGGTTTTGTTAGTTTCCTTTTTATAAATAAAAAATAAAATATAAAAAATTATATCTATAAGCTCATTTAAAGATAATATTCCTAGTAAGAAAGAAAACCATCTTCCTGTATTCATTTTCTGTTGATTGTTCCTTAAGAATTCATCATTTGCACCCCATAATGACCCTGGGTCCATACTCCCAGAGGGATAAAGAATAGGAAAGCTATCAGGGGAAGGGATGGGATACGGAGTTCTGGTGGTGGGAATTATGTGGAGTTGTACCCCTATTATCCTATAGTTTTTGTCAATGTTTTATTTTTATAAATAAAGATTTAAAAACATAGAAATAAATTGATAAATCCACCAATATTAGGTAAAAAAAAGAAAGGAAGAAAAAAAGGAAGAAAAGAAAAAGAATTCAATTCTCTATTCTGTGTTCTCTCAAACTTCCAAAGAATCTGATGAGTCACCCTCTACCCTACCCTCCCTTACTAATGGCACATTCCTTGCTGTGGGACTCCCCCACATCAGATCTGACTCACTTCATAGTCATTAATTTATTGTGCCACCGGTATATTTCTGAACAATTTAATAAGTGCAGTTGAGTTAATTACAAACCCAACAGTTATTTCATACTATTGTATTCTTTGGAATGCTTTCTATTAAGGGTAGTGGTGATTACTCTTTTGTTCTGAGATAGTCAATCTAAGGGATCAAAAGAAGAAAAATTATTTCAAAACCTCTTTTTCTCTTCAAATTACTATAATGATCATTGGTTGAGAGTCAGTCACAAAGACTGTTTAAGGAGAACATATTTTTAAGAGGATATTCACCCGACCCAAAAATGGGCAGAGGATATGAACAAAACATTCACTACAGAGGAGATCCAAAAGGCCAATAAACATATGAAAAACTGCTCTAGGTCACTGATTATCAGAGTAATGCAAATTTAGACAACACTAAGATACCACCTCACTCCTGTAAGAATGGCATACATCAAAAAGGACAGCAGCAACAAATGCTGGAGAAGATGTGGGGACAGAGGAACCCTTTTACATTGCTGGTGGGAATGTAAATTGGTAAAGCCTCTGTGGAGAGCAGTCTGGAAAACTCTCACAAGGCTAGACATGGACCTTCCATATGATCCAGTAATTCCTCTCCTGGGATTATACCCCAAGGACTCCATAACACCCAACCAAAAAGAGGTGTGTACTCCTATGTTCATAGCAGCAAAATTCATAATAGCTAAAACCTGGAAGCAACCCAGGTGCCCAACAACAGATGAGTGGCTGAGAAAGCTGTGGTATATATACACAATGGAATACTATGCAGCTATCAAGAACAATGAACCCACCTTCTCTGACCCATCTTGGACAGAGATAGAAGGAATTATGTTAAGTGAGCTAAGTCAGAAAGATAAAGATGAGTATGGGATGATTCCACTCATCAGATCAGTCAACAGAAGTTGACTAAGATGATCTGAAAGGGAAACTAAAAGCAGGACCTGTACAAATTGTAAGTAGGGCACCAAAGTAAAAACCCTGTGGTGAGGGGTAGACATGCAGCTTCCTGGGCCAGTGGGGGGTGGGAGTGGGTCGGAGGGATGGGACAGAGTCTTTTGGTGGTGGTAATGGTGTTTATGTACACTCCTAGCAAAATGTAGTCATATAAATCACTAGTTAATTAATACAAGAGGGGGAAAATTAATTGTATGTCTCGAAGTTTTTCAAAACACAAACTGAATCTTTTTAATATATAGGCTGTGTATTTGATATGCGGACTCTCTCAAAAGCCTAGACCAAGTAGATCAGAAGCATCCAATAGCACAGCTATATACAAGATACTGGATACTGTACAGCAAACCATATCAAAAGGACTTTTCAAAGTTAACCCAATTAACAAATAATGTGATGATAACATTAACTATCGATTGTCGTTTTGAACCCTAAGACAGCAGGAACCTCACATCTCCACTATAGAGCCCCTACTTCCCCCAGTCCTGGAACCCTTGGATAGGGCCCACTTTCCCATATGCCTCTCCCAATCCATACCAAATAATATTGCATCCGCCGATCACAACCTAACCAACGCAATGATTGCCACCTCAACATGCTTCACCTCAGACTGTGTCCAGAGACTTCACGTGTGGAATGACAACCCTTCAGCTTCATTACTCGGATGAGACCTTTCCTTTCATAGTATTCTCTAATTCCATCCCAGGTGGTTCGCTTTCTAACAAAGTCCCAAAACCTAGATATACACCAGTTTCTGTGAGAGAGAGCTTATGTGCACACGTATCCATAAACTACTGCAAAATATATACCTGAAAGCAGAAGTACACTAGAGTTTGCAGTGAGTACCTCCCTAACACTTCCTCTCCACTATTCCAAGCTTTGGGTCCATGATTGCTCAACAATTTGTTTGGCTTCGTATGTTAACTCTCTTTTCAATCACCAGGTTCCAGATGCCACCAGGATGCTGGCCAGGCTTCCCTGGATTGAAGACCCCACCAATGTGTCCTGGAGCTCAGCTTCCCCAGAGACACACCCTACTAGGGAAAGAGAGAGGAAGACTGGGAGTCTGGACCGACCAGTCAATGTCCATGTTCAGTGGGGAAGCAATTACAGAAGCCAGACCTTCTACCTTCTGCAACCCTCAATGACCCTGGGTGCATGCTCCCAGAGGGATAGAGAATGGGAAAGCTATCAGGGGAGGGGGTTATCAGGATATGGAGATTGGGTGGTGGGAATTGTGTGGAGTTGTACTCCTCCTACCCTATGGTTTTGTTAATTGATCCTTTCTTAAATAAAAAAAAATTTTTTTTTAAAGAGGATTTTCATATGATAAAACTATACTGACAATTCCCCTAATTGCTTTGGGGAAGAAGGTCTTTGTCAAATGACATGCCTTGTTAATCAGAAAGGAAAGACCAGATCACTATACATGTCCATTTGTTTTAATAGAACTGCTTTTGCCTCAGTCAGTTTAAAAGTTTCATTTTCGATGGGAGTCAAGTGGTAGCACAGCGGGTTAGCACAAGTGGTACAAAGGGCAAAGACCTGCTTAAGGATCCCAGTTAGAGCCCCTAGTTAAAGTCCACCTGAAGAGGAGTCGCTTCACAAGAGGTGGAGCATGTCTGCAAGGGTCTATCTTTCTCTCCCCTTCTCTGTCTTCCCCTCCTCTCTCCATTTATCTCTGTTATATCCAACAATAATGACATCAATAACAATAATAACTACAACAGTAAAAAAAAAAAAAGAAAGAAACAGGGGCAACAAAAGGGAATAAATAAATATTTTTTTAAAATTCTTTAAAAGAAAAGTTACATTATCTTGTAGAGACTATCTATATAGCTATATAGTAATGCTAATACTGTAGATTAAGATGCTGATCCATGAATATTTTTGAGATTTAATATTAATAAGCAGTAATATTTTTTAGGTTATAGCATTTTTACCTCTCTAAATTTTCCACTTTCTAGGTTACAGTTATAGGTAATATTACTTCTGTTCTCAGCATAGAATTAGATATGTCTTTGCCTCTATATTTTCTCATGCTGCGTTCAGATAGTTCAATTCACTAGGATCAGTTCTACCAAAAGGCCTCTAAAAATTGCCTTATCATTCTAATGGGAAGTTATATTACTCCATAGGTGGTCAATGACTAGAGGGATAGCCCACTGGTATAGTGCACACCTTGCCATACATTCAGCCCAGGTCTGAGTTTTAGTAGATAATTATGACATTGCAGGATGGGGGGTGGAGGGAGCTCAGTGCTATGGTGTCTTTCCCTCTCCCTTTCTGTCTCTATCAGAATGAAAAAGCAACTCCAGAATACTGAAATAACACAGATACACATCCAGCTCTGCCAAAAAAAAGAAGGAAGAAAGAAGAAGGAGAAGGAGGAGGAGGAGAAGCAGAAAGAGAAGGAGAAAAAGAAGAAAGGAAGGAGGAAAGAAAGAAAGAAAGAAAGAAAGAAAGAAAGAAAGAAAGAAAGAAAGAGAGAAGAAAAATATATCTGAGGAAAAGGGAGGCGAAGGGAAAGAATGAAGAGGCAGAAAAGGAGTGGGAGGAGGAAGATGACAAGAGAATGGAAGAAGGAAGAGGAAGTGAAAGGGAGGAGGAAGAAGAAAAGGAAGAGGAGGTGGTCAATGAAATGCAGTGCTAAAAATGTTACTGTAGCAAGTCAAGACCAAAGAAGAATTATGTTTCATAGAGAAATGTTGTCCCCCAGGCAATTATGCATATGTATTTGCTTAAATAATTAATCAGATTGCTCACATTTTGGAGAACTGCTTAGGATGCATGATTCTGAGCCTCCTTGAGAAAGCTCTATACTTTTAGTAAGTCAAAAGCATTTTGATTAGTTAATTTTAGGTAAGGATGCTGAATTTACCAGGTTTATTAGTAAACCGATTTGTTAATAGAAGAGATGCCCATAGTGGTCAATCCACATTGAATTGGTCTAGTTTAAAATGAAATTGTCAGCATTTACCACTTAGTCACAAATTCAGGCCTAAGATAAGAGACAGGTGGAGCTGGCTAGAAGATAGGTCCCCCAGCAGGGCACTTCATTTGTCAGGCCAGGGTACTAGGAAAAGCTTTAGTGCAATAGTGCCCCCCCCTTACATATGGAAAGAAAGTTATTCCTGGAGTGGTGAAATTGAGTATGTGTGAGGACCCATTGAAGCAAAAATCGAAAGACAAAAGATACTTTTTTTTTTTCTCCAGTGTTATCGCTAGGACTCTGTACCTGCACTACGAATACACTGCTCTTGGAGGCAATTTTTTCCCATTTTTGCTGCCTGTGTTGTTGTTGCTGTTATTACTATTAGACAGGACAGAGAGAAATTGAGAGAGGAGGGGGAGACAGAAAGGGGGAGAGAAAGACATCTAAAGACCTACTTCACCGCTTGAGAAGTGACCCCCCTGCAGGTGGGGAATTGGGGGTTCGAACTGGGATCCTCACTCTGATTCTTGTGCTTCGCACAAATACGCTTAACCCACTGTGCTACCACCCAGCCTTGATACCTCATTCTTAATTGCAGTAATAGTTATTTTCCTTGTACACCCCATAAAAGCAGATACAACGTGATTTGTTTATACACCTGTGCTCAGCCCCTATACAATATCTGAAATTTAATCAGAATTACGGAAATAATTATGAAGTGAGATAATTAATAAGTTAATAGTTAGATAATAAGATACCATGAAATTAACTAAGGAAGGAAACTTTATATTGGTATTAATTACAAGGAATACAAAAACTGAAACATTAAACCTCTGTGCATCAAAAATCATTTCCAAGTACCCTAGCGAATGCCAGAAGCATTGTGGCAGATTATTCAGTCATAATACTAAAGTTCTCTGTATTATCTAATCTACCTTGGATATAGCCTATGATCACGTGGCATTAAGGGGCTATTACTAACCTAAAGGACACATATATATGAGGTGTTAGAGAGAAGGTATGTAAACTCCACACAAAGAACAGTGCTGCGAACCCACCCAGAAATGTCGGATTGATTCTCATATTTCAAGTTCACCATCTGGCTAATATTCTTAATGCAAGCAAGTACAAGTTCTACTAGATTCCACCTAGGTTTAGAATATCATTTATCATTGTCTATAAGCACTATTAAGCATCTATTATAAGCACTATTATAAGCATCCTTAGTTTACCAGCAACTGAATTCACATCCCACTTTTACATATGCTATGTATGAACTTTGCTCCATTTCCGGAACTTACTTCAAGGCTTACTTATGGTAGGTCCAGTTTTTCACTGCTGAAACATTTCATAAAATACCCTAGTTTAAACAGAGAATCAGAAATTTTCTTAAATAACATTCTCCTCTCTCCACAAAGTTTCCACTAAATTTAAAAGAATATAATTTGCAATAAAAATTCAGATTGCATTAGAAATTTTTTTGATATATATAATAATTTGATTGCAATGAGAAGGGGCAGTAAAAAGAGAGAGACACCTCCAGCACCTCTTCACTGCTTATGAAGCTTCCCCCTGCAGGTAGGGCAGGGACTTGAACCTGGATCTTTTTGCATGATAATGTGTGCACTCAACCAGGTGTGACACTGCCCAAACCATGTTAGATATTATTGAAAAAGAAACCAGTTAGAAAAATGCAGTAATGACAGGAGCAATAAACAAAATGAATGTAGACTAGAAATAAACCAGAGATAAAAGATTTGAAACACAGTTGTGATTTGACAAGTTGATGATAAAGTAAGCAATTAAAGATGTTAAGGATTTTAAGAAGCAAAGGATGATTCTTTCATTTCAGGCTTGGTGAATGAAGACCACTTGACAGAGAAGTAGCTTCAGAAAGAGAGTAGCTTTGAATGAAAGATGTCTTCTATTTGAAACATCCTAATTTTAATGAACCTATACTGCATTCAGGATGAGAAAACTAGATAGTAGTTGAGAGCAACTTGATTAAAATATTGTAGCTAATCTGGTCACAATAGACTATTTAGAATCAGTAACAGCAATAGGCAAAAAGTGATGATTGGAATAATAAGAAATGATGAGATTAATTCCTGCCGCTGCTCACTTGCTGTTACCTTAGTGTTTACTGAAGGTTCTCAAAGTAAACAAATTAGGACAATGGCTTATTAGCATCAATAATAGAGGATAAGCCATGCTATTAAAAAGCCACTATTATGTTCAAAATCTCTGTATAATCTAAGTCCTGTATTACGTAAGCCAAAATAGCAGTGCTAATAATGTAGGAAGGTAAATTTAGCAGAATTAAGTTACTAATGACTCAAACCAGCACATTTCTCCTTTGGGTACCGCAGGTACCTTGGTATATGTAAGCAACACTATTCTCATACCAGGGGCCTTTAGGAACTCTGTACACATCCATCTGGCACTTGGGTAGCAACGTTATGGATCACTGAGACAGGCTGGCTGGAGAAGTAGATCACTTTTGTCAAGGAAGAAAATGTAAAGAGCCAAAGGATCATAACTCTTATCCTCTACACTAAAAATGGCATTGTTGATGATTTAAGAACTTTGGATGGCGCAATTCAGTCGGGATAATTATAATGAATATCCTACTGTGGAATATTATTCCACATGTCCGTAAATTTCCTGTCACTATTCCTATTTCAACTCGTCTTACACATCCAAAGCCTACTGTCCATAAAATGGAAGATATGCCATCAAATAGTTATATATAAAAAAGATATTTTATGTGAAACCACTTCATAAAGTGCTAAAGCACAAAATATAAGTAGTTATTTTAGCCTATCACAGAGCTGGGCTAGGACTCCAAGCTGTTAGAAATAGCACAGTGAATTTTCAAATACACTGAAAACAATAGCATTGAATTATGATCATTGCTCTTGAGTTATTGGACCAAATTTGGCTTCAAATAGGAATAGTAATAAAACTGAATTTCACTTAAACACTTTTTTCTACATATTGTCAACCCCTTTCAAATATAATCTGTGGCCCTGAAGCACACATTTTTCAATCAATACCCTCTCTTATATGAACACTTTACTAGTGCATTCTAATTGTGCTGTTAGCCATTAAGTCTTTGAGTTTCTGAGCTACCTGAAGCATAGCTTCTGGATACAAAATAATGTCTGCTAATATATATCATACTAGTGGTCCAAATTTGAGGAAGGATTAAGAATATATACTTTAATTTTCATTCAATTTGGTCTAATTCAATTTTTGTTTTATGGAGTTTTATCAATATCTTTAAATATTTGTCTTTGCAAGGAAGATAATTCAAGGAAATAGTACAAAGTGGTTGAACATAGAAGTTGTTTCTTTTTGTGTGCATTAAAGTTGTTTTAATGTAGTACAATGGCATTAGAGAGTAGTACTTACACTGTTACTTGTAATAGGACTTCCTTAGACTAACCATTTTACCTTTCCTTTATTTTTACTTTTATTTATTTTTGTTGTTGTCATTTTAAAAAGCAAATGATTTTCTCAAATCCTTGTCTTGTACATAAAACTAGGAGGGTAGCATCTGCAACTTGGTGGCTGAAGAAGCATTACAATATAAAGCAAAACAAATTATTTAATAATCAGGAACCTAAAGGCAAGAATATAGCAGATGAGATTTGGGGTCTCCATTTTGAAAAAGGCTAATACGTCTACTTTAGATATATTTCAAGGAGCCCATGACTTTACTAATTTTGGCCTGAGCCCAGCAGCAAACATGCAGGTGGGCTAAAGGTATTATCTGAGGAGATGGTGAAAGAAGGATAAAGAATAGGAAAACTTCCAGTGGAGGGGATAGCATACGGAATTCTGGTGGTGGGAATTGTGTGGAATTGTACCCCTCTTGTCCTATGGTCTTCTCAATCATTATTAAATCAATAATAATAATAATAATAATAATAAAGAATGAGTAAGTGGGGAAAAAAAGAAAACTAGGAGGATAACGGTTTCGCTAAAATTAAGTCTTCTGGTTAAATACATGCCCACATCTATGTGGCACTTATACTGTGACCTTGCAGATGTTTTTGCCTGTGCTTCATACTCTCCCAGTTTATCACTGTACTCTACTTATATACAAATACTTATAATTCAAGAAGATGTATGTTGCCCTATAATTAATAATTGCCCCAACCAATTAAATTAAAATGTCAGCAAACACTTTGTAAACCACTCATTCACAAATTTCCACCAAGTGGTGATGAAATATGCATCTTGGGGATAGAGAGGTAGGAGAAGGTGCATACTTTGTCCTGTGTATAGCCCAGGTTCAAGCCGGACACCATATCATAACGTAATAACATTAAAGAAAGTTCTGGTCCTATGGTATTCTTTCTCTCTATATATCTCTATATGAATTTTAAAAATGGAGAGGGATCTCAGAAGAAGTCAGTATTATCCGCATCTCAATTTATGACTTCAATCCCCAGGACTAAGATAATGAATTTGTGTTCACCCAATCTGTGAGAATTTGCTCTGTTAGCCCCTGCCTTGCCCCTACCCCCCCAAAGATAGTGCAAGGTGAGACTGAGGATAAGAGGCTACAGGATTTTCATGAAGTCTATATACCCAGAGTGATCTACATATCCTGCAAGCTATGATCATTAGATAGTTATAAGTAAGAAACTAGTAATAATCTAATGATAAATTAATGATAAGTTTTATTTTTATGAAAGCACTATATAAAGTTGCTATTCTTTCACAAAATGAGCATTTATTTTTATAAAACTATTCATTTTATAAAATTATTTTATCAGATTATCACTTTGACATGACAGAAAACATGGGAGCCCAGCAATGAAAAGACTAACAGTTCTGTCTAGTGTCACAGAGAGTAGCATAGAGGCAGGAGTGTTGGATAGGAAGAGGAGACCTAATTGAGAGATATTTCAGATGCACAATCTGTAGATTCAGAGTTGATATCACTATTTAACATGAGATAGTGAGATCTGCTGCAATGTTGAATGAATAAGTGAATAAATTAATGATGAGTGAATAAATGAATGAAAATACAAATTCAGTACCTTCATCAAATCATATATATCTGAGAATAAATCACATTACTCCAAACATGATAATAATATTCATCTGACTACTGCTCATAAATTTGAATTTTGCACTGATCAGTATGCAGACAATTGAATATTAACTCAAAATACACAGGTATAGTATCTATCCATTCTTGTGTGATTTATGCACCTGTTTTCCTATAACATTGTTGATTGATTCCTGTAGTTCAGTTTGCCAGCCCAGTTTGTAAGCTAAGAATAATTTAATAGTTGGGGGGGGGGTGGAAGAAGTCCATAATGTCATCATGCGCCCTTTTGAGGGCTTTGCACTTCTCCAGTATCTTGACTTAGCAACGGGTGAGGACTACCCCACTCTCCAAAGGGGGGCTGGGTCAGCCAATTGGGCCACTTGAAGAAGATTTTTTCTGAAATGAGTGCAGCCTATAATTTTCCCAGCTGTGACCAGGGACTATGAGCTCAGTCTGACAGGGATTTGAGTTTATATCAGGTCCTGTGCTAAATGTGAATGAATGTTAGCCTCAGGTCAGGTAAATGTGATAAACAGTTAACTGTATTTATATATTTTCTTCAATTTTGGCAGCTATTCTCTGCCCTAAACTGGATTTCTAGTTATAATCTGAACTATTATTTATTTATTTATTTTTATATAAAGGAAGCATTGACAAAGCCATAGGATAAGAGGGGTACAACTCTACCCAATTCCCACCACCAGAACTCCGTATCCCATCCTCTCCCCTGATAGCTTTCCTATTCTGAACTCTTACCCCATCTTCCCAGACCATTTTTAGTTCACCTCCATGTTGATTATCAAGCTCAAGCAATGACTGCTAAAGACACAGGACCCTAGGAACATATCTAAAATAGAGTTCCTAGCTTCTTTCTACCTTAAGGTCCCTATGTTCATCTGCTCTATTCTTAATTTTTGGTTCCTATTTATTAAACATTTTGACCTGATTTATATCTTACTGCCTTTCAGCCACCAAGTTCCAGATGCTACTATGATTCCATCCTGACTGACCTGGGCAGATGACCTCACCAATGTGTCCTGTAACCTCACCTCCCCAGATCCCTACCTCACTGCCAATAGATAAAGATAAGCTAAGGGTATGGATTGACCTTACCAATATCTATGTCCAATGGAGAAGCAATTATAGTAGCCAGAACTCCCATCTTCTGCATCTCAAAAAGAACTTTGTCCCATACTCCCAGAGAGGTAAAAGATAAGAGAAGAAAACCAAAGGGCTTTGAGTCCCAATTCCACCAGAATTTGAAGCGTTTGTCATCAAGAATCCTGTTTTTGTGCCATCATGGAAAGGGAAGCAAATCTGGAAAACACCAAAGAAAGCCAAGCACTTGTACCCCTTACTAGAGAGAAAGGGAAAAGGAAAGACATTAGGAAGTAGTAAAGGTATAGATGTGACTTAGAAGGGAAATGAAAGCAGAAACATAAAATAAAGCCAAATAAATAGATATAAAGATATAGATATTGTTAGTTATAGATATAAAGACAACCCATATCTATGACCATGGAAGAGCTACAGCAGTTGCAATGAATGAGATGGGGGACACATAACTCTAGTAGAACTTCATTATGAAGTTCTATGCCTGTTGTCTTATAATTTTGTAAATCACTATTGAATCATGAAAGAAAAAGAAAGAGAGAGAGAGAGAAGGAAGGAAGGAAGGAAAATGAAACATAAAAAAAGAAAAAAGGAAGAAGAAAAATATTTCTTGATACATGCAAATTCTATGACTTTTCATTTTAATCACACTCATTTCCATTTCAATTGTCAAAGCTGTATCTGTGCTACAAGGACATAAATGAATAGACATGAGAAAGACCATATGGTCAGCAAAGCCAGAAATATTTACTATGTGGCATGGACCTTTACAGAAGAAAGTTTTCCAACCCTGGCTTAGAACTAGAAAAGATCAAAGACCTTGGTTTATATTGCTTTTTTGTTTTTGTTTTTTTGTTGTTTTCTTTTTGTGAACACGTAATGCCCTGTGTCCTATAATGATAAAGAGATGAGTATGCCACAAGTGGGACCCATGCATGGCTCACATAAACAATTGTAGAGTTAATATTTTACAGTGTGTGTTCTGTGGCAATTAAGTTCCCAGGAATGATCAAGGTTGTCACAAGAAAAGAGGACTTTGGTGGACAAATAATACTTTTCAGAGACGTAGAATGATGCTTCAAGCCTTTAGTAAGCTAATGTAAATTTTAAATCTATGAATATTTCTCCACCATAGTCTACCCTGACATTTTTTCCCCTACTCTTTCCTTCTCTCTAATAGAGGTGCCAAATAGAACTATTATGTCTAGAAATAAAATTGGAGAGAATACTGTCTCGGTTGTATGAAGATGGTGATGATGAATAGCATTCATTAAGTGCTCACTGAATTATTTGAAAATTCAACCACAAAATGCATGACACTCTCTTGAGGATCTGTAATCTCAAAAGTTGTACTCTGATGTTAACAGTATCATATATGACTTGACGACCTGCAAGAATCCAAATCTTGGCAAAGAAACCCACCTTTTGAAAGCAATGCAAACCCACAGGCATGAGAGCTGTCCCCTTAAAGCCAACTGCAAGGGTTTAATTCAGCAGAAAGCCAAGGTAGCTAGGCTATCAGCCACCACAGACTTCACTCCCAGCCTCCAATCAGCAGGAGCACTTGGATAAACAAACAGCCTGCAAGGGATAATCACTGCTTGGAAGTCAAGTTATGCAAAATGTGTTCCCTTTATGGGGTACCAGGAGTCCCTGAATTGGCTTTCAGTACAATCAGTCATTGAAGCTGATGGAATTATTTCACTGATTTCTAATTTGCAATTGCTCCTAAAATGTGGACTTCTTTTCTTGGTTTTGTATCATGTGGAAAAGTGCTGACAAATTAGAGGAAAGGATAATAAGATGTATTGCCAAATACCGGGAGAAAAGCAGGCAGTTCTTCTTAGTCAGCTTATCTGAAAGGGAAACTAAAAGCAGGACCTGATCAAATTGTAAGTAGGGCACCAAAGTAAAAACCCAGTGGTGAGGGGTAGACATGCAGCTTCCTGGGCCAGTGGGGGGTGGGAGTGGGCTGGAGGGATGGGTCACAGTCCTTTGGTGGTGGGAATGGTGTTTATGTACACTCCTAGCAAAATGTAGTCATATAAATCACTAGTTAATTAATATGAGAGGGGGAAAATCAATTGTATGTCTCGAAGTTTTTCAAAACACAAACTGAATCTTTTTAATATATAGGCTGTGTATTTGATATGCGGACTCTCTCAAAAGCCTAGACCAAGTAGATCAGAAGCATCCAATAGCACAGCTATATACAAGATACTGGATACTGTACAGCAAACCATATCAAAAGGACTTTTCAAAGTTAACCCAATTAACAAATAATGTGATGATAACATTAACTATCGATTGTCGTTTTGAACCCTAAGACAGCAGGAACCTCACATCTCCACTATAGAGCCCCTACTTCCCCCAGTCCTGGAACCCTTGGATAGGGCCCACTTTCCCATATGCCTCTCCCAATCCATACCAAATAATATTGCATCCGCCGATCACAACCTAACCAACGCAATGATTGCCACCTCAACATGCTTCACCTCAGACTGTGTCCAGAGACTTCACGTGTGGAATGACAACCCTTCAGCTTCATTACTCGGATGAGACCTTTCCTTTCATAGTATTCTCTAATTCCATCCCAGGTGGTTCGCTTTCTAACAAAGTCCCAAAACCTAGATATACACCAGTTTCTGTGAGAGAGAGCTTATGTGCACACGTATCCATAAACTACTGCAAAATATATACCTGAAAGCAGAAGTACACTAGAGTTTGCAGTGAGTACCTCCCTAACACTTCCTCTCCACTATTCCAAGCTTGGGATCCATGATTGCTCAACAAATTGTTTGGCTTCATATATTAACTCTCTTTTCAATCACCAGGTTCCAGATGCCATCAGGATGCTGGCCAGGCTTCCCTGGATTGAAGACCCCACCAATGTGTCCTGGAGCTCAGCTTCCCCAGAGACATACCTTACTAGGGAAAGAGAGAGGCAGACTGGGAGTATGGACCCACCAGTCAACGCCCATGTTCAGCGGGGAAGCAATTACAGAAGCCAGACCTTCTACCTTCTGCAACCCTCAATGACCCTGGGTGCATGCTCCCAGAGGGATAGAGAATGGGAAAGCTATCATGGGAGGGGGTGGGTTATGGGGATTGGGTGGTGGGAATTGTGTGGAGTTGTACCCCTCCTACCTTATGTTTTCATTAATCCTTTCTTAAATAAAAAATTAAAAAAAAAAAAAAAGCAGGCAGTTTAGGCACAAGCTCACTGGTCATTGTTTTTCCATCATTTTGGCCCACATTCTACCCATGGTTTTAGTTCACATTCCCAGACAAAGTATCACATCCCTGGAAGGCACTGTCCTCAGTCTTGGTATGACTTATGCATTCAATCACATACAAACACAGTTTCCCCTGTGTGTGTCTGGCAGGTTTGGAAAGTCATAGAGGGTCTGGGGTACCAGACAGGAGGTTGAAACTGACACCATTGAGGTGACACAGAGAAAAAGGTAATGGCAATAAATACATGGTTGGTACAAATAGTACACAACCTTTAAAATACATATTCATGTATGTGTGACTTTTGAAAATACCTGTCATGCAGGGACTATGAAATAGTTCAGTTGTAAAGTACACACTTTATCACAGGTGAGGACCTGTGTTTGAAACCCTAGGGGCCACATAAAAGCACCCACCACACAAGGGGGACATTGTGGAGTTCTGCAAAAAGATAGCAGCAACAAATGCTGGAGAGGTTGTGGGGACAAAGGAACCCTCTGCACTGCAGGAGGAATGTATACTGGTCCAACCCCTGTGGAGGGCAGTCTGGAGAACTCTCAGAAGGCTAGAAATGGACCTACCCTATGATCCTGCAATTCCTCTCCTGGGGATATACTCTAAGGAACCCAACATACCCATTCAAAAAGATTTGTGTGTACCTATGTTCATAGCAGTACAATTTGTAATAGCGAAAACCTGGAAGCAAGCCAGGTGTCAAACAACAGATGAGTGGCTGAGCAAGTTGTGGTATATACACAATGGAATACTACTCAGGCATTAAAAAATGGTGATTTCACTGTTTTCAGTCCATCTTGGATGGAGCTTGAAGAAGTTATGTTAAGTGAAATAAGTCAGAAACAGAAGGATGAATATGGGATGATCTCACTCACAGGCATATTGAAAAATAAGATAAGAAAACACTAAGCAGAACTTGGAATTGGAATGGAATTGGTGTCAATACCAAAGTAAAAGACTGGGCGGGGGCGGGGGGTGGGGTTCGGGTCGTGGAAAAGGATGGAAGAGGACTTAGTGGGGGTTGTATGGTTATGTGGAAAACTGAGAAATGTTATGCATGTACAAACTATTGTATTTACTGTCGACTATAAAACATTAATTTCCCCAATAAAGAAATAAAAAAGAAAGAAAATAAAGAAGAAAATACAAAAGAAGAAGAGGAGGGAGCAGAAGAAGAAGGAGGAGGAGAAGGAAGAAGAAGAAGAAGGAGAAGGAGAAAGAGGAGAAGGAAGAAGGAAGGAGAAGGAGAAGGAGAAGGAGAAGGAGAAGGAGAAGGAGAAGGAGAAGGAGAAGGAGAAGAAAGAGAAAGCTCCAGCAGCTGTCCATAGGCAGGGCTCTTGATCTCAGGGACTGCGCATGTTCTGCCTGGTGGGGGTAGGGGGAATTGAAGTGAGAAATGAAGGATGGTAGCACCAAGCTATAGAGACTGTCTGTCAGCAAGTAATCCAGAGGAATATCCAGAAGTCCTCTCAGCATGTGCCAGGAATTCTGAGACTCCCTAGATAAACTGCGGGTGACATCTGGCCCATGGGCCATGTGTAGGTGCACAGAATCATTTGGTCTGGACCTGCAAAGGCAACCACAGGCAAGACAGGAAATTCAGTAAATCTAGGACCTTCGATCATACCAAAAAACAAAACAAAACAGAAGTGAGAGGGAGAGTAATAGCTCATTCATTAGGGCACATAGCTTCCCAAGCACATGATCTAAGTATAAGCCTTGGAACCACATGGGAGTGAAAGAACCTGAAGAAAGTGCTGGTACTGTGGCAGCTCGTCCTTTCTTCCTATCTCTATCTATTTCCCTCACTATGAAATAATGAGAACGAGGGGCTGGGCAGTGGTGCACTGAGGAGAGAGAGCATGTTATAATGTGCAAGGACTCAAATTCAAGCCACTGGTCCCCACCTACTGGGGACAGGAGAGGGGTGTATTTCATAAGCAGTGAAACAGTGCTGCAGGTAGTCCTTTCTCCCACCTCTATCTTCCTCTTTCCTCCCAATTTCTCTCTGTCTCTAGCCAAAATCATTAAAATATTTAAAATCAAAATAATAAGTATGAAAAAATCCATCCATGGAAAAGTGGAATCACACATGCTCAAGGTTTCATGATGCCTTAAAAGACCTGCATTAGGTAAATGAATGAAATCATGGTTTCATGATACATTTGCTAGATTATAGAGCTCTAAGACTATAAAGTTGTTTTAATTTGTGGAATTAAACCCTTTCCATTTGTACAATGGACTCACCATGTTCTGATAATGTTGATGAAGTGAATATGTATGTCCGCATGATAGATTCTAGCAAAGAGACACTTTGACAGTATTGTGACACACTGATATTCAACTTATATGGCTAAGTGAGCTTTTAGTATTTTTGTTGACTTTTTCTAACTTTTGAAAACCCCATTTATTTTTTCAATTTGTATTTAAAGTCCTTCTTTACCTGTTTTTTTTTTCTTTTTTTTCTTTAGTGTTTGCTTTACCTTTCAAAACATGAAATGAATAGGGAAAAAGGGCTTTGGATTCAATGAGGAAAATTAAACTTTTTGCAAAAGCTTTAAAAGCTTTGCTTATTCAAACAAAACCAGTTCTGAGAGCCCCCCCCCCCCATCCCAAAGGGAGATAGGTGCTGATCTAATCTTGTTTGCCCTTCTATTCAGTGTTCTTCCTACCCACCTCCCTCAGGGCTTCCAACAAATTACTACAGCACAAAGAAGTGCTGGATGGTCATGCTTACTTGGTGTTTCTGGTCTAATGGAAGAGCAATATTGAAATAACAGAAAAATACCTTCTCTTCATTTTTATTTTGATAGCTTAACATTTTGAGGAAGTTTTTTCTTCCTCTTCTAAAGAGTACCACATAGAAAGAGCAAATAGAATGTCAGTGGAGCTAGGAGATGGTGCACTTGGTAGATTGCACAGTTTACAATGCACAAGGACCAAGGCTACAGTGCACAAGGACAAAGGCTCAAGCCCCAGACCCCGACATGCAGGGGGAAAACTTAGTGAGTGGTGAAACAGTGCTGCAGGTGTCTCTTTCTCTCTTTTTCTATCTCCTTATTCCCTATCAATTTATTTTTCTCTATGCAGTAAATAAAATGTTAAAAAAACAAAAGCTAATATTTAAAAACTACATATCATAATGTTTTTCGATGACAAAAAAATTCCCATTATTTATGGTAGTAGTGATTCCCATTCCTGTAGCTATGGAGCAAAGAGGAATTGGAGTAAAATAATTTCCTCCTTCACTCTCCTCAAAAATAAAATGACATGTATACTAATATGATTTTTTCTTCATATAAGGACTCAGGTTTAGGGCTGTCATGTAAGTAAAAAATTCATGGGATTATATATATATATCTAAGAGCATGTGTGTCTTCTAGCTTAGTCAAAGAGAAGGGGAAATTTTAGAATTCCTTTTCTATTTTTCTCCTTTGTTCATTATGTAGCCCTCCTATGTCAACTTCTTGAAACACTGGATTTATCTGACACCTTTCCTGCATTGTTACTGCCCCGTGGGTCAAGAAGATAAATCTTTGACATTTGAGGTTCTTCTCCTACTGCCTTGGCTTCCTTCTCTGGTATCTTCTACCAGCGTCCCTTGCACACACTACACACTCACAGACTCTATACTGAGAGCCCTTTGATTGTTGTCTAGTGGCCCTTTATCAAAGTCCTTAGTGCAACCCATTTTACTAGTCCCTGTGTGGAATATACCCATTCCACCTTTCTGAATGTCTTTTTTTTTTAACTTTTTTTCCCCTTTGTTGCCCTTGTTTTCATTGTTGTTGTAGTTATTGTTATTATTGATGTCATTGTTGTTGGATAGGACAGAGAAACTGAGAGAGGAGGGAAAAACAGAGGGGGGAGAGAAAGATAGACACCTGCAGACCTGCTTCATTGCAGGTGGTATAAGCGACCCCCCCCCCCGCAGGAGGGGAGCCAGCCGGGGTCTCGAACCAGCATCATCTGGTCCTTGTGCTTCGCGCCATGTGCACTTAACCCGCTGCGCTACTGCCTGAACCCTCTCTCTCTCCCTATCTCCCCTTTCCCTCTCAATTTCTTTCTATCTCTGTCCAATAATGAATAAATAAAATATTTTTAAAAATAAACGTATTTTAAAAAAATCAAATGATGCAAAGCCTCTCAAACACATTTTATGTCAGTTAGCACTCTGACCTCCAAAGTTAGAAAGGCAGTACAAAAAATAGAGCTATAGATCAGTACATCTAATGAAAAAGACTCAACATTCACTTGATTAAAAAAATAATTTACAACATAAACATATCCGTATAAGATAAATCTGTGGCTAACATCATACTCAATAGTGAAACACTAACTTTTTGCATTAAAATAGGGAGGAAGACAATGATGTCCACTATCACTGCTTCTGTTTAACCAAGTAATGGAATTCATAGCCAGAATAAGATGTGAAAGAAATACAAAGTGGAAGAGAAGAAAGTAAGCTGTCATTATTTCCAACAACATGAAAATAGACACAGAAAACCCAAAAAGAGGGATTGGGGAGATAGCAGAATGGTTTTGCAAAAGACTTTTCATGCCTGAGGGTCTGAGACCCCAGGTTCCATCCCCAGTGCCACCAGAAGCTAGAGCTGATCAGGGCTCTGGTCTCTCTCTCTCTTCCTCTCCCTCTACATCCCTCTCTCTCTCTCTTTTAAATTAACAAATATCTTTATTTTAAAAAAATGAAAATTAAACCCAAAGACCTTACCAAAAAAAGAAACCCTTTCTGAATGTCTTCATCACCATTTGTCATCTCCCAATGAATATTCATTTTTCTCATCCCTAATCATGTCTTTTCTGTTCACCTTGATCAGAATCAAATTTATTCTGTTGGTGGTATTCAGATCAATTTATTTTGAACCATACATATGATATTATTCATACTGCCTTGTCTAGTAACTTGCTGAATCTCCTTTCCTAGACTTTAATCATCTGAACGTAAAGAACTTCAAGAGTAAGGATAGCAAAAAAAAAAAAAAAATCAGTGTGTTGTACTGAAAATTTCATTTCTATTTCATGATATATATCCATGTTCTTGGCATGGTATCAACCACTGTCATGTGAGAATTAGTGAATTGCAACAGCAAGGGAGACGTGAAAGTAAATGGAACACAAGTTTGTAAAATTTTCACCCAGAAGGCTGAATCAATGCCTACATCTATTCACAACTTTTGGGCAAAACAATCTGTCAAGATCAACAATAAGTTCATGAAGAGTAGTGACATTGCAGTGTAGCCTTATCCCGCACAGAAGAAACCTAAAAAAAAAAAAAAAATGCTAGTGCCTCTCACAGCCACTTTAGGGTCTATAGGTACTACCAGAATGACAGTCTTCACCAGTTGCAGTGTTTCAAACTCACCGAGATTATTTCTCTACTTCAGCTGGTATGTAAAAATAGCAATCAGGAGGCAAATCTTTCTCTGCCTAGACCTAACTTTCTCCTAATCATAACTTTTCATACAGAACGACTAGATGATTATGGCAGCAAAGCTCTTGTTGCCTATAACTGTTCCACATACAACCAACATCACTCTGGGTTATGCTGGTGTCTCCTCTAACAACATAACTCAAGTCTCAGCAGCATGCAAAGTAAGCAGCTATTGATGGGGTACACATATGCAGGTTGTTGGAGTCCAGCTGATGCAGGGTGGACCTCAGCTGCTTTAGACCTCTGCCTCCAGTTATGTCCAACTCATTCCATGTGCCTCGTGGCCTCTTGGAAGAGCTACTCAGAGCTTATTCTTCCCCTGATGGAAGGCAAGAGTACAAAAGGGGGAGTCCAATGTGGCAGGCATCATTTATGCCTCCGCTTGAATCACAACTGCACTAAAGATACAATTGAGCAAAATCAAATACACAGCCAAGTACCAAATCATGGTGGAAAAGAGCACCACACCCTCCTTGGTACAGCACAAGTCACTGGCCAATTAGGGAGACACAGATGTCTTCCCAAAAGAAGGAAGATAAGAAGAAAGAGAACACTTGTGAGCTAGTAGCCTCCCCACAGGTATAAAATTAGAAGTAAAACATTAATTTGATGGTAACTTCTCTATTGCTTAGATAACATTTCCTGCAGGACTTCCCCAAGTCTAAGGATGAGTGTGGTTTCACAAGAGCCTTGCTCACACTATGAACTTGAATTTATGGAACTACATCTGTGAGGCCTAATCGACTGCTTTCACCTCACTGCAAATGGTACAAGAAGTGTTGGCCCACTCAAGGCCAAAATGTTTCTCCCCAGACAATAAACCGGATCTACCTGCATATCACATTTCAGGCTCAGAAAAAAAAAAGAAAAGAAAAAACTAGTATAGCCATGAGCTCTTTGGAATATAACTAAAATAGGACTAATATCTACAAAATGGAGGACCACCCCAACTCTTCATCTGAACTATTCCAGCTTTTACGTTCATGGTTAGTCAACAATTTGTTTGGCTCTATATGTTAACTCTTTTTTCAGCCACCAGGTTCCAGATGCTAACATGATGCCAACCAGACTTCCCTGGGCAGACGACCCCACCAATATGTCCTGGAGCCCCGCTTCCCCAGAACCCCACCCCACTAGAGAAAGAGAGAGACAGGCTGGGAATATGGATCAACTTGTCAACGCCCATGTTCAGCAGGGTCCATACTCCCAGAGGGATAAAGAATAGGAAAGCTATCAGGGGAAGGGAGAGGATACGGAGTTCTGTTGGTGGGAATTGTGTAGAGTTGTACCCCTCTTATCCTATGGTTTTTGTCAGTGTTTCCTTTCTATAAATAAAAATTTTTAAAAAAATGTTTCTCGGGCCAGTTAGAAGTTGGGAAGCTATCCAGTGCTCTAAGCCCAAAATTATCTGAAGCATATGATAATGGTAGCAAACTATATGTTCTAACCAGACTTGTAATGGTGGGCATGTGGCAGGAATCCAAACAGAGGACTCCCCTTGCTTCATCACAGATCAGGAACTGGGTCTCATATCTGCTTGTTTGGGAAGCACTGATTTTTCAGAATGTGGTAACACTTCTGTTTCTTTTTCTTTTTAATGTAAAAAAAAGTTTATTTGACAGAATAGAAAGAAATTGAGAAATTGAGAGGGAAAGGGGATGGAAAGGGGGGGGAAAATAGAGAAACACATGCAGCCCTAATTCACCACTTGTAAAGTTTTCATCCTGGAGGTGAGGACTGAGGGCTTGAACCCAAGTCCTTATGCAGGGTAATAAATGCACTTAATCAGGTGTGCCACTGCACAGCCCAGCCCCTGGTAAAACTTCTGTATATAAGAGCTGTTTGCAGAATATTAAATCTATGATATCTCAAAAATGAGTGATTATATATACAGATATCTGCATACGTAGAAAAAAAAAAGAAGGGAATTATAGGGGGCAAGGTGAGAAGAAAGAGTGCTGAAATAAGGGGTATTAGTGAGAACCAGACTTGGAAAAAGAAGGTGGTATAAATTTCATAAAATAATATTTGGACATCTTGTAAGGAAAAAAATCATTTCAAGGATATGTGGACATGGAACTTGAGGGAGAACCACATTGACCCATGGAGAAGGTGGGCAAAGGCAGTTTCTAACTTCGATCCAGCTATGCTGGTCACAGCCGACTTGGAAGGTCTGGGAAGCAGGTCAGAACAGGAGTCACACTGGAACATTCCATCAAGTTGACTGTAGTGCTGAGCTCTGTAATTTACTGTTGGGGGCATAATTTATATCCCCCAAATTGTGGACTCTGTGGCATGGAAAATTCTCACTTTCAAGTCTAAACAAACGGCTGCAAATATTCAGGTATGCATCCTGAGAAAGAATGATGCGAAGCAAGAAAGTAGGAAGGCTGGCCATCCATCCTGGGAGAATAATCCTTTCTCCCTTTCCTCTTCAAAGCAGAAGTAAATTGTCCCTGCTACTCCCTGACAGTCCCCTCTTTGCATCCAACAACAAAACCACACAGGGAAGTCTTTGTGATGATGGAAAGTTCTATTGGCACTGCCAATGAAGTAGCCACATGCCGCAGGTGTGGTAAGCATTTAATATGTGCTTCTAGTAGTCTAATAGAAAGAAAGAAAGAAAGAAAGAAAGAAAGAAAGAAAGAAAGAAAGAAAGAAAGAAAAAGGCATTTTCTGCTTTTCTTTCATATTAGTTAATTTTAATGTGAATATATGCATCCAGCGGCTGCTAGAATGTTTAAGTGTGGCTCTGGAATAAACTCTGAGATTCTGCAATCAGGTAAGTTCTCTGGAATAAACTCTGAGATTCTGCAATCAGGTAAGTGCTCAACAGCAGCTCAGAAGGGCCCTATTCTGCAAAGTCACTCTCACTGCCAATAATGGAATGCCACGGAGAGAATGGTGGTATCTGTGCAGCTCTAAGAGTTGTCAAAAGGAAAGAAATTCCGCTTCTGGGCAGACATCTGACTGTGCAGCCGTTTCAGAGAGACAATTTAGTTCAGAATGAAGTGCCACCCTGACTCTACCTGGCAGGTGCCTTCTGTGCTGGTGTTTCTGTCTGTAGACCTTGAGGAGGCAGACAGGGTTTCAGCTGATTAAGTCCTCTGGGCCCCATTACTTAATTATACCGCACATCCAGGGATGGGCACATGGGTCTTTTATAGTAAATGATATGACGGTCTTAAAAACTCATTAATATGTCATTAACCAAGCAGACATTTACTAATTAAACAATTAGCCCCTCTGTTCTTTGCCTTTGTTCCTCCTAGATGCTTGGTTACTCAGATCCCCAATTTAGCAGAAGGTCCTCCTTCTTTTCCAAGAGAAGATCACTCATAAAGCAAATTCTGAGGCTAAATGATTTCACCAGACCTTTTTTTTTTCCTCTATAATTTGGCTGCAAAGTCAGAACTGATTTCCCTCCTATATATGATTGTAGATGTTCACCTAGCTTAAATAAATCAACCTAGTCTATCAATCAATTTTAGATGAATGTGAAAGAGCATCCACTGTAATGGGTTCAAACACTGATGTGACAAAGTTACCTCTCAGAAGAATAAGGGGGGGGGGGGGCAACAGGAGAGTCTGGCGGTAGCGCAGCGGGTTAAATGCACATGGCACAAACTGCAAGGACCGGCAGAAGGATCCTGGTTTGAGCCCCGGCTCTCCACTTGAAGAGGCGTCACTTCACAGGTGGTGAAGCAGATCTGCAGGTGTCCATCTTTCTCTCCCCCCTCTGTCTTCCCCTCTTCTCTCCATTTCTCTCTGTCCTACCCAACAACGACGACATCAACAATAACTACAGCAATGGCAACAAAAGGGAATAAATAAATATTTTTTTAAAGTATGAATAAAAGCAACAGAATTAATGATGAGAAATTTCTTATGATAGAAAGTCAGTACCAAAGAAATATACCATGTTCTTAACTTGGTCTCTCAAAGTGTTCTTAACTTCTATTATGCTCTCTGCTAATTTTAGCTCCATAATATTTGTTGGTTTGGAACTATGCTAAACTGTAGTTCATCGGTGATCATCTAGATACAGCAATGCGCTGAAAAAAAATAGTAAACTTAAAATAGTTTTACTGAGTAGTGATATATATTGTTTTCAGCTACAATATAACCATCCTTTGTTGAGCTACACAACAGCTTTAGTGACTTTTATAAATAACCTGCTGACTAAACTTTACTAAAGGGTTAAAAACTGGATCATAATTGTATGGTCTCGGAGACTACAGAACTCTACAGTGGGAATGGTGAAGTTCAATGAGAAAGTCTTTCTAATTTTTGTTTCTTTTTTTTTATAGTTGATTTCTGCTTTCCAAGTGGTAATGAAGCTGAGTAAGAATTCACATAATACCTTTTTCTGTAATCACAGCAGAATGTTATAGAGAAGAATTTTAACAGGTCTAGTCTTATGGGGAAACCAATGAAATTCATGGGTTTGGATACATATTGGATGTTCTTTTTTAAAATTTTTTATTTATAAAATGGAAATACCGATAAGACTACATTTCCACACAATGCCCACCCCCAGAGCTCTGTATCCAATCCCCTCCCTTGATAGCTTCCCTATTCTTCATCCCTCTTGGAATATGGACCCAGGATCATTGTGGGGTACAGAAGATGAAAGGTCTGGCTTCTGTAATTGCTTCCCCACTGAACATGGGTGTTGACAGGTACCAGCCTATCTCTCTTTTTCCCTAGTGAGGCAGGGATATGGGGAGGCTAGACCTCTAGCAGATCCCTCTCGCCACTGTCATTGGTCATCTCCATTAAGAACAACATAATGAACCTCTTTGTGGGCCCCTATAAGACCTTGCCCTCAATGTGAATCAACAATGGTAGGGAATGTTCCCTTCTCCAAAGGGAGGCCGGACAACATATTCTACCTACTAACTGAGGAAGATGGGTCCTGAAATTAGTGTAGTCGGGAATTTTCCTAGCCATGACCACAGAATGTGAGCTCAGACCTACAGGGATGCAGAGGTCACATAGGCTCCTGTGCTGAATATGGGCCTCAGATCAAACCAATGGGGTTACAGTTAACAATATCTATATGTTTCCCCATATTTGGGAGCTACTCTCTTCCCTGATCCAGCTTTCTAGTCCTTTTTACAACTAGCACCTTTTTACAAATAGCACCATCTCCCCAGACAACAACCTGGGTCCACCTGCATATTAGCTGTCAGGTGCAGGCAAAAACTAGTAAAGTCATAGGGTATTCTTTAGAACTGCATCTGAGCACCAGAATAATAGAATACACCCATTTCATGGAGACAGTAGTTTAATTCTCTAACTCTGTCTCATATGAGAGGCAAGCTTACTGTAAATTGATGGATTGTGAACTTTAAGAGTACACATAGTGTGTGTGTGTGTGTGTGTGTGTGTGTCTGTCTGTCTGTCTGTCTGTCTTTCTCAGCATATTGCTCAGTGCCGCCTTCTGATGATGCCTAGGATTGGACCCACAAGTCACTGTGTAAACCACTATAATGTCTCCCCACCTCAGGCATAGGCTCTTACAGTTACTAGAGGTGAGTGCTAGGTTTCAAACACGATGTATTCTTTATAAATATGTTTTGATCTATTGTCAAAAGCAATCTCAAAAGACAGAGACATGAATCTCCAAGGTTCCAGTTACTCCAGTTGGATTTTTCCCCCAACCTAAATAAATAGTAAGTTTCATATTAATTTATATGTCTAATCTTAAATACTTTAAAATTTCAACTCCAAAATTATGTATGTTTCTGAATGGATCAAATCTGAAATTATTCTTCTTCTAACCAGCAGATTCACTTCAGAAATCAACAAATAAATCTCCCTTAGTGTAATCTATTATAACATGCAATCTGATGTAACACAGTTGTGGGATATTAATGGAATACATAAATGCTTGAGAGTTATTCTACAAACAGAAAAAAGTATCAAATTTTGTGTACAAAAGAGGAAGAGAAAACTTTGGTTCTACACAGAAAATGCTGAACTGAAGGATAAGTGTGTTATATTTTTGTCACTAAAGGGACATATATTTATAACCAACCTATGCTTATCTGCACTATGAAGGCAGGATGAAGAGTGGATCTTTAATAGTCAGTGCATGAATCAAGGAAGTATTTTAGAAATGGGCGATAATACCAAGCCCTATTTCAGACTTTTTGAATCAGTAACTGCATTTAACAAAATTCCCAGGAGTCTTGTATCCACATTAAAATTGGAGAACTTCAAGCATTGAAATGGTTATTTTTAAAACTCCTTCTCACTCTAAAATTTGAGCACTAAATTGGATAGAAGGATACATAAAAATTAACTGCATTTTTAAACAAAATCTGTAAAAGTAAGCCTTTGCTCACTTTACTCCCATCACTATGCTGCCATTTCCAGCCACTTCAAACTCCCCTTTCATTCTGTCTTCAAGCCCAATCACATTTGCCTACCGCCCATATTGTTTGATTCATCTAGCATCTTAGATGATAGTGGATTTTTTTTCTATAGGCACTGTTCTTTTATTGTTGCAGTTCAAAGACTAGAAATAAATTCAATGGAAATCATAAACTATCTTTAATTGGCAGTGACAGGAAGTAAAAATCACACAGATTACAGTTAAGTTCATAGATACCTCCTCAATATCTCTTCCCTCCCCTTCACTTTAGAAAGAGATTACAAAAAAAAAAATTCACATTAAACCAAAGTAGGGTGTGATGTAGCTCAGGTGGATAGAACAAAGCCTTGCATGCATGAGGCCTTGGACTTGATCCCCAAAACCACATATGAGTGACTTATGCTTTGGTTTCTCAGTCTTTCTCAACACTTTTTTTCATAATAAACTAAAATAAATAACTTGGGAAAGTTATCAACTAAGCTTTGTTGAAATTTATAGTTATCCTGACAGTGACAAGACAATTTTAATACAAACTTATCTCCACCAGATCACTAGTGTAGATGTGAGTATAAGCACTCTGTTAGTCATATGGACTATAAATTTATAAAGGAAATAGAAGCCTACCAAAGATTATCTTCCTTGTTCGTGCAACTGGCAGGTACTTACCCGCATAGGTAGTGATTCTTGCATTACATGCAAATAGGCTTAGAGATAATTTAGAACTCTAATCAGTTTATACTTTGAAAAACTTTGATCCCTAAGAAGGAAAATGGATATCATCAATAAACTTGGTCCTGACTTGCATTAGTCATGGATTCAGAGAATCATGATCAGATTCCAGCAAATACCTGTAAAACAAGGGAAAGTCATCCAACATTTCAACACTGGAAAACACTTGTGTGAGAAAGTTTTCATAAAGTGAAGATCAATCCCCCCTCTACTGACTGAAGACAAAATTAATTACTAGAGTTGGCAGAAGATAAATGGATCTAATGTACAGAATTGTATAATTATAGCAGCTGCAGAGCTGGACCAGCTCCTAGCTTTGAACCTCAACCCAGTTTGACATTCTCCCCACATTCAGATCTGCCACCAGCAAGCATGTTGAAAGTCCCCTGGTTTTGCCTCCATAATTACATGTTGCTTGCTCTGTTGCCTACATGAAACCTTATCATCCTCTGGTTTGCAAAAGGTATATTGTATCATCTTTTGAAGTGTTGAAATCTCCAGAGAGAAAAATTTATTAGGGGAAAGTTACTGTTATGGCAACAAAATTAATTCTGCCACAACATGTCCAATTAACCACCCTCTCTTCCAAACTGGGGTCAGAGCCAAGTTAGAAATGGACAAATGCTCACTATCAATTTCTTGAGTGTTGCTTTATCTTTGAATAAACACAAAATAAATGTCACAATTGATCTCAACAGTCTAGTGTTTACTCTAGCACAGCAGTAGCCAGAAAGCAAGAGGTTAAAAATAGCAGAAATACTTCAAGGCAGCTTTTCCCTCCCCCTTTCCAAATAGCAAAGCAGCTTGTCAGTTAGGCTCTCTGGAGATTTTGGCTCTTCCTTTGAAGCCAAGAGGAAAGTTTTTAATCTCATCTTTAGTTTTAATCCTTTAAAATGTGTAAGTGATTTAGAAATGTAAAAGTTAAATTTGGCAGAGGACCCTTTTGGTGGAAGTAAAGCGATTTCTTTCAACTCCAAAGTAATAAAAGCATCCAAAGCTGCCCACCTATATCATCAAGAGAATTGGGCTACATTCTGCTCTTTACCAAATTTGAGAAGTTCCCCATATCAAAAGTGTTTGTAAGAGTGAAACACAAGGCATAAATAAAGCAAGTGAAAAAGGTCACTATCAAAAAAATATCCTCAAGCTTGGATATCTAAATATAAATTGACTGGTTTTACTTGAGCAGAAGAAAATTGTCTACCATGTTTAAGGAATGTCTCTCTGATTTAAAGGCAATTTCACTTATTTAGAGTCAAATATTTATAGTTATTATTTTGTGGTCCCAGATGTGTACTCATATAATTCCCATATGGATTAAATCAATTTAAAAAAGGGAGAATTGTGTGGAGTTGTACCCCTCGTACCCTATGGTTTTGTTAATTAATCCTTTCTTAAATAAAAAAGAAAATAAATAAATAAATAAAAGAAAAGGGAGATTTTGATCAGCAGGTCTTCAGGTGTCTGTCTCTCCCCCTCTCTGTCTTCCCCTCTTCATTTCTCTCTGTCCTATCTAACAATGATGACATCAATAACAACAACCTAAGGGAATTTAAGGGAAAATAAATATAAAATTTAAAAAACCTGTATACTTAGCAGTGTAAGAGGACCATTACTGTATTAGTTCTCATGTTCTGAATCAGAATATTGAATAATGGCACAGTGGGAATGGTGTACCTCTGTACTATGATACATGGCCATTGAACTGGAAGACACTAGAGTCTGAAACCCACAGGGAAGCCAATCTTCACACATGTCAAATGGTGAAAGGGGCTGTCAAGACAACCTCTTCTGAGTTGTTGAGCAGAACTCATGCAAGTGGCCTTTCCATTGGTTTATTAGGCTTCCTCCTAAAATGGGCAAATAAAAGGCATACCATTGAAGCTGCCAGGTTCTTAAGACATGGGCCAACTTTACTTCTTTAAATGGCCTTTGTTTCTATTACTGCAAATCTGAACTCAAGATGAAATATGCCATACTTTTCAACTAGGGTTAAGTCAAGAATATGTGGACCATGTTCATTCCCTCATTAAAGACATCTCTGTGAGGTTTACTTCAGATTTCTGCCCACTCCAATTAATTTTGTCTAATTTCTACAATATTACTGATTGGTCATGACTATGACTATCTATGAAATTATAGCACTCAACTCCTGAGATAACCTACCGTTCCACCCCCTTATTATCCACCCAATTCACACCTTGACACCGAATCCTCAAATCCTTGCCCTAATCTAGCAGAAACCTAACAGTAATCACAGAAGTGGATGAGAAAAAGCAGGACAGTGGCTTAACGGAAACAGAAATCATGGCAGGGTGGGTACCAGGGACTGGATAGAAGAATTTTTTTTTACAGTCATTGAGATACAGCACAAATAAATCATTTCAAAGACTTCTGGAAAGGAACCAACAAAAATTTAGATCCTTTCAGTGTTGATTTATTATAAGCTTGAGTGATAACAAAATATTCTCTCTAACTTTCACATAGTAAAAGAAATGATAATATATAAATAGAAACTATAGGTATAAAAATTTAATTTTGTTGTTTGTTTTTACAGAACTGGTACACACACATACACACACACACACACACACACACACACACACACACAATTTAATTGTTCCAGGATCACTGATTTTTCATACAGTTATAGAGAAAGAAAAAAGTAAGACCATAGCACCATAGCTTCCTCTACACACAACCCTACGTACTGTGCCATCGCCATTTAATGCAAGGACTTGAACCTGGGCAGTATGCATGACACCAGTAGAGACCACCCTACATGATGGGGTGTCTTTCTGGTCACCCAGATATTAAGATATTATTTTCTGGTGAATCTTTTTTCACAAAACCCAAACATAAAATGACAAATGTTTTAATTATAATTATAAGTATAATTATAGTGCATTTGGTAGTACTTAATATAGCTATTATGTATATGTATTAATGAAACTGCATGAATTTTCTTAGATGAAAATATATTACATTTGCTTACTATACTGCCAATCAAGAGCAAAAATAATACAGCATTTTGAAAACATGTAAAAAACTTTACCTGTGATATTTTACTGTTTCATTATTTCTTTGTTTTATTTGGAGATGTTTATTCTTCTCACTGCACAATATCAAGAACATACTTGATAACCTTCTACTAATAGGAAATAAAAAAATTTAAAAATATATATATACTAGACTTGCAATACTAAGGTGAAGGGTTAGACACTCCTAACTCCTCTGGCTTCCAAAATGATGCATTTTGTTTGTTTCTTTCTTTCTTTCTTTCTTTTTGTCTGTGTGTTCCTTCTTAAAACATAGTTGGCAAGCAGCTCTTAAGCTCTGCTATTTTTTTTTTTTTGGAAAATAAAATGCAAAAAAAGAAGCAAGAGATAAGAATTTTGGAATGACCTTTTTCTTGTTGTTCTTTCATGCAAGATACTTGTGACATTGGATTTATTGCCTCAGCAAAGCAATTCCTGCAAAAGAGAATTGGTAAGAGATTCACCAATTTTCACCTAATTCAATTTATCAGTGTCAGGCATCCTATTCTTACAAGGCCAGTTTATGCTGATTAAAGGGTGACATTTGGGTAGGCAACTAGATTTTTTTTCAGAGATTCAACTTTTTCTGTCTTTCTCCTATAAAGTCCTCAGATGTTGCTTCTATCCTCCTGTTTGTGGCAGGTAGTTACCAAAAGGATCAATATCTCTAAGTATTACATTCCTGCTGTTGTGGATTTTTGCATGTCAGTTTATAGAGAAAGCCAATGCTTTTCAAACTTGGATCATAAGTATGATAAGGCACATGTCTTACCTGGTAAGCTCCCTTCCACCCAAAAGAAAACCTATAAATTCTTGTAATCCAATGTTACCTCAATCAAAAATAAATAAGATTTTACAAATAAGGTAAAAGTGATATTAGATTAGGACTTCTGGGCAGCATGGCCATGGAATAGCACCTACCAGATCAAACTCTTCCCCAGGACAACAAAAATCTACAACTATAGGATTTAACAAAATTCACCAATTTTGCCTCAGATGGGTGCTTGAACACATGGTTGGGGAGAGGAGAATAGGACTGAAACTTAACACAAAGAATTTGGAGTCCAGAAGAGCATAGTACCATTATCCCTCTGTGTGCAGCAGCAGTCAAAGGACCACACAGTGCTGCCAGTGAGAGAAGGGAACTTATGGCCTTTTAACTCATGACCTTAAAGGCATTCACCTACTGAGTTACAAACAAGGACACACCAAAAATCAGGGACATTTATGACCAAAAAAAGCCCAGTCTGTCTCCAAAACATGAGATGATTTATGACAGCTGCCAAAAGCTAAATAGTAAAGTCAGGTCTGCTTCTATGAGCACAGCTGCAACCCAGCAATAGACCACTGAGTCTTGGTCTCAGATTGAAATCACACAGAAAAACCTTATATGTGCACAACATGAAGCACAAAACAGATCAAGGAAACAAAAAACCTAATCCAGACCCACCCCTCATCCATGCAACATATAAGCAAAGCAAAGCTCCAAGACCACAACAGTAACATCACCTGCTGGCCAGCAATAACTATGACAATAAATGAGTAAACAAAAATACTAAAGAAACAAACTACCAAATATGTCAAATCAGACAGAAATTAAACAGAAGGATTCCAAGACAATACACACATAGAGGGACTATCAGAAAATGACTACAGAAAGCTCATTATGAGAATTCTATAAGAATTAAGCATAGTATGGAAAAGCATATTCAAGAATTGAACAAATATTTCACTAAGGAACTAAGAAACACAAAAGAAGAGCTTTGAACAAAGTTCTCTAATAAACAAAAAACATGAAAGAAGAACTTCAGAATTCTCTAAGAAATTAGACATATGAAAGAAGGAGAGTTCACCAAGCAATTAGGCAGCATGAAAAATTACAAACAGAATTGTAGGATGTGAAAGACATTTTGAACGCAATTCAAGCACCAGTAAAAAGCTGAAGAAGTAAAGTCACTCATGAAAAAGAAATAATATTTAGTCTAGAAGATACAATTAGCCCATTATTTTAAGTTAAAGATGAGGGAGAGGAAAGGTTTAGAAAGAATGAAGATACTTCCTGTGAAATTGAAGACTTCATCAAAAGGTTGATGTTAAGAGTGATAGGAATTCCTGAAGAAGAGGTCAGGCTAAAAGGAACAGAGACCATATTCACGGAAATTTTATCTGAGAATTTTCCTCATGTAGACAGTTATCACATATTCTTTTCCAGAGGCAGAGCATACACCCTTGTACATGAATGCAAAATAGTTAACACCAAGTCACATCATTGTAAAACTATCAAACCAAAATGACAATGAAAATATTTCATAGGCTTCTAGAAAAAGGATATGTTATATACAAAGGTAGAGTTATCAGACTTAACTTAATAAACCTTAGAGGCAATGAGAGAGTGGAATGACATATTCAAATTAATAAAAGATGAATTTCAGCCATGGATCTTGTATCCTGAAAAATTATCTGAGGGAAAAATAAAAGTCATCTCAAATATCCAAAATTTAAAAGCATTTTCCATCATTAACCCCACCTTACATGAATTACTAAAAGGAGTCCCACAAGAAAAGAGGAAGCAAGGGAAGACACATTCTAAGTAAGGTGAACAGAAGTAAACTAGAACTAACACAATAAAAAAATGAAAAAACATTAAAAGGGATGGAATTAATAGACAAAGGTCTATTATATGTTAATTAATCAAAACCAACTTAAAAAGGACTTTTTAGATACATTATGTTGGTTATTATACTTACAGTAACCACAATACAAAGTAAGGAACATACATTTATAGAAAGTTCCAGAGAAATCAGTGAGGAACTCATCACAGAAACCCATCCACACAAAATGACATATACAAACAATGGGAAAAGAATCAACAATTCAAAAAAAATAATAATGAATGTAAACCATATATATCAATAGTACCTTAAAGGAAGCTGGGCAGCACAGTGGATTAACATGGAGACTAAACAACATGCTAAATACATGGGTCGTTGAAAGATAAAAATAAACAATAAAAATAAGTAAAAAAGAAAAGAAAGAAAAAGAAGAAATTAAGAATTACCTCAAGATCAATGAAAATGAAGAAACCAACTATCAGATTCTATAGATTGCAGCAAAAGCAGTCCTGAGAGGGAATTTCATAGCAATAAAGGCCCACATTAATAAATAATTGAAATCACTAGTGAACCATCTAATAACCCAACAGAACCAACTAGAAATGAAGCAACAAAGATATCCGTCAGCAGGAGACAGTAAATAGTTAAAATCAGAGCAGATATCAGTGAAGTAGAAAACAAAGAGACTGGGCAGAGGGTAGATAACATAATGGTTATGCAAATAGTCTCTCATGCCTGAGGTTCCAAAGTCCCAGGTTCAATTCCCTGTACCACCATAAGCCAGAGCTGAATAGTGCTCTAGTAAAAAAAAAAAAAGAAAGAAAGAAAGAAAAGAAAAAGAGAAATAAAAGAAAACAAAGAGACTATTAAAAATATTGATGAAACCAAAATCTGTTTCATTGAATGGATAAATAAAATAGATAAATAATCTCTACTCACTAGAAGAAAAAGGGAGAAAGGTACTGTAAAAATCACTCAGAAATGATAGAGGAGATATTACAACAGATAAGGAAAACATACAAAGGATCATGCAAGACTGTTATGGACATCTATATGGAAATAAATTTGACAATTTAGAAGAAATGGCACAATCTTAGAGACATACCAACTGCCAACCTTGACACAAGAGGAAGTAGATAAATTTAACAGGCCAATCACTAGTAAAGAAATTGAAACAGTAATTAAAACTTCCCCAAGAACAAAAGCCCCAAGTTCACATGGCTACACTAATGAATTTTATACAACATTGAAAGAAGATCTAACATCCATCCTCCTCAAACTCTTCCAGAAAATAGAGAAAGAGGGAACATTCCCAAATACATTCTATGATGCTAACATGACCCTGATCTCTAAAGCAGGAAAGGACTCCACCAAAAAGAAAACTACAGTCCTATATCCCTGATGAACATTGATGCAAAGATCCTCAACAAAATCTTAGCTAATAAAGTCCAACAATACATTAAGAGAATAATCCATGAAGACAAAGTGGGATTCATCCCTGGGAAACAGATGATTCAACACTCAAAAGTCAATCAATGTAATCCATTATAATCAACAAAAAGAAAGATAACAATGATGTGATTAATTGATGCATAAAAAGCATTTCACAAATGACAACCCTTCAATTGTACCCCTCCTACCCTATGGTTTTGTTAATTAATACTATCTTAAATAAATAAATAATAAAAAAAGCATTCCACAAGGTCCAACATCCATTTATGATTAAAAGCCCTCAAGAAATTGGGAGTGGAAGAAAAATTCTTCAACATAATAAAGACTATATCTGACAACCCCATGGCTAACATCATATTCTAACATGAAATCATTCCTCCTAAAATCAGGAACTAGGCAAGGATGTCAACTCTCACCACTGCTAGTCAGCATAGTCTTAGCAATCCTTCCCACTGCAATCAGACAAGAAAGAAATTTTAAAAGAATCCTTATTGGAAAGAGTGAAGTTAAATTATCATTATTTGCAGATGATATGTTGAGATATCTAGGGGATCCCAGAAACTCTGCCCAAAAACAACATCAATGAATTCAGTAAAGTAGCAGCTTTAGATATCACCCACAAATCAGTGCATTTCTCTACATGACAGATGCTCAGAGGAAAGAGAACTGAAGGAAACAATCCCAATTTATAATCAAACCCATAAAGATAAAATACCTAGGATTAAATCTAACAAAGTGGTCAAAGGATCTGTGCAAAAAAAAAAAAAAAAAAAAAAAAAAAGCACATAAGACACTGTTGAAAGAGAGGATGACACAAAGAAGTGGAAGAACATTCCATATTCATCGATTGAAAGAAAAAATATTGTAAAAACGGCAATTCTGCCAAATTCAATCTATAGATACAATGTAATCCCTATTATAATCCCTATGGCATATTTTAATGAAATTGAACAACTTATCCAAATATTTGTGTGGAACTATTAAATATCACAAATAACAAAAGCACTCCTGAGGAAAATGAAGAACAGTGGAGGCATCATAATGCCCAACTTCAGGCCTTTTGGGTCAATCCCAAACCATCTTATTATCTGTAGCCCTAGTTAGGGAATCCTTGAATTCCTACACAGATATAATGAACCTAGACTTTTAATAAATACCTCTCTCTACCATCACTGGTCACTTCCTTAAGGAACATCATCATAAGTCACTCCAGGAATTTATCCTCCTTATAAGTAGCAATGGTAGGAACTACCCCATTTTCCAAAGGGAAGTTTGGTCCTACTGCCCTGCTACTTGAGAAACACTGATCCTGAAATGAGTGCAGCCGAGAATGTTCCTAGCTGCAATCATGAACTGCGAGCTCAGACCAATAGGGACTCAGAGGTTACACAGGCTCCTGTGCTAAATATGAATATTTATGGGACCTCAGTCAAATCTATAAAGTTAATTTTATTTATAGAATTTCTTCAAGTCTCTTCCCTAATCCATCTTTGTAGCCCTATTCTCAATTTTGAAACCATCTTCCCAGGCAATACCTTTGTCCTCTTTCATCTTAGCTATCAAACTCAAGCAAAAAACTACAAAAATCATGGACTGCTAGGAACATACCTAAAATAGACTTCCTAGCTTCTTTTTACCCTAAGACCCTTATTCTCATATGCTCCATTCCTATGTTTTAGTTCCTATTCATTGATATATTTTTTTTTTTGCTTTATATCTGATACCAAGTTGCAAATGCTGTCATGATTCTATCCTAACCTCTGGGCATAAGATAACCCCTCCAGAGGCCTACCCCACTAGGGCACATAGAAACAGACTGGGTGTATGGATTGATCTGCAACTGCATGTCCAGTGGAAAAGTAATTACAGAAGCCAGACCTTCCACCTTCTGCACCCCATAAAGAATTTTGGTGCATAATCTCTAAGGGGAAGAATGGATAGAGAAAGATGACCAAAGGGTTCTGAACTCCAATTTCATCAGGACTCAGAGACAGAAGAGGGAAAAAAGAAGAAAATTCAGAAGTAGTAGTAGGTGTAGGTGTGACTTAGAAAAGAAGACCAAACCATAAGGGAAAAAACCAGAAATATATATATAATAGTCAACCCATATCTGTAACCTTGGGAAAACTACTAATGCTTCCAATGGAGAAAATGAAGATACAGAACTCTGGTGGTGCAAACAGTGCAGAATTATACCCATGTTATCTTATAATTTTGAAAATCCATATTAAATACTAGTAAAAAAATTTTTAAAGAAATATTACATTAAAACATGTAAGAAAGTACCCATCACACTACTTATGGGATAATAGCTTCTCAATAAAGTCAGTTTCTGATACTACTATGACAGCATATGTGAGCTCTGCTAGGATAAAGGTAGCTGCTACATACAGTAAAGAAAACATGACTCCCATTTACTTGGGTTCCAGACCATAAAAAAGTGTAAACTTTATGAGAACTTACCACATGAAGCTAGGGACAAGAAAGGAAAACTTGATGTTAAAATGAATGTCACAGAGTTTAGATAAACACAGAGTTATTCTAGAAGCAGGCAGAACACTTACAGTTGACCTCTAGAAAATATTATAAAACAAATAGAAATCTGGGAGGAGCAAAATTTGATAGTCATTGTGGAGATAGGAAGAAACCAAGTTAGGAAGGAGCTGCACCTTCTTGCTTGAACTCTGCAAAGTCAAAAACAAGGGGCAGGAAAGGTGATCCAGCAAAGGTGCCACATACATAAATCAAACTTTAAAACAGAGATGGTGAAAGATGGATGCAGAGGTTAAGATCCTTTATTTAGGCTTGTAAGACAAAAGCCAGCTAAAACCAAATAAAAAAGTGAAGGTAGAAGAGGAAACTCAAAACTTTCCCCAAAAGTCCAAGGGGCACTTAAGACAAGGACTGACCACTGGAATATGAAATACTTAAAGCCTGATGAAGAACAGCTGTGAGCTTCATACTAACATGACTCTAAATAAAACCTAAGACACATATGGGAAGTGGTCATCACAGAAAACAGATCTCAAACTAAGTGCCCGTCATGAAGAAACAGAGGATAGGGAGAAACTCAAAGTGATCTCTTTACTAAGCTTTGTGGTGGCTTGTCAGAAAGGAAAAGGTAGATTTTTACAAGTCTATTTGGGACGAGATGTCAGGTGAAAGGAATAAGTGATTAGACTGGGTAAACAAAAGAACATGCAAGAAGTAGCCAGTGGCAGTATAGCTGGAAGCCATGTCTGCAGTCAATTCTACATCTTCACAGAAGAAACAGAACTTAAATTGGAAGATATCCCGGAAGGATTTTCCCCCCAAATATAAACAAAAGCATGGATAAAGTAATTTCATGAATTATTGTGTTGGTTTTTGGTTATTTGCTCATAATTTTTATTGATGTAGCACTGGTTTATAAAATTACAGGTTTTAGGTATGTAAAGCTATAATTTGACATCTGTATATACTTCATCATGAAGAGTATAAAAAATTAGATTCCCAACCATTCTCATACAATTGATTCCTATAAACATTTTACCTACCCTCAGCGCTTTGCCCTCTGGTAACCATCAGTCTGTTCTTTATATCTATGAATTTGGTTTTGTTTTGTTTTACTTGCTCATTTACTTCTTCTCTTTTCTTTCACATTAGTAAAGTCATGAGGTAGTTGTCTTTCTTCAATTAGCTTATTTTTATTTTGTTAAGAATAAACTCATCAAAACTCATAGCAAATGATAGTATTTCTTTTTTTATAACCAAGTAGTATTTCATCGTATGCCCATCATATTTTATTTATCCATTTATCAATCATTAGACAGAACATTTACATTTCTCACTTACTATTAATTAAAAACTGCAATGAACAGGGAGTTCATTTTATTATTTTTTTATTAATAAAAAAAACTGCAATAATCTTTCCGAATCAGTGATGTTTTGTTATGTTGGAAAATGATATTGAAAGCTTGTTAAAACTCAACAGACTTTAGGAATCAAGTTCAGTGGTTAGAACAACTAAAGCTAAGGAACTGTGTTCTGTGTTCCTCAAGTGGTAATATCCAAGGAGTGAAAATATGAATGAAGCTGGAATGTTATGTGAGTTAGGAAGGTGAGTGAAACTGAGAAGCAGTGACTGAGGTAAAGAGGGATGGTGGCAGGAAAACAGCTGTAATCTCCAGGTACACCACATAGGGAGATTTCAGAAATGAAAAAGTGTAAGTACTTACACTTATCATGTGTAAGTCTTTTTATTTATTTATTTATTTATTTATTTTCCCTTTTGTCACCCTTGTTTAACATTGTTGTGGTTATTGATGTCGTTGTTGTTGGATAGGACAGAGAGAAATGAAGAGAGGAGGGGAAGACAGAGAGGGGGAGAGAAAGATAGACACCTGCAGACCACCTTCACCACCTGTGAAGCGACTCCCCTGCAGGTGGGGAGCCGGGGGCTCGAACCAGGATCCTTAAGCCGATCCTTGTGCTTCGCGCCACGTGCACTTAACCCACTGTGCTACCGCCTGACTCCCATGTGTAATTCTTGAGCATGGTGTCTGGGCAGTGAAGGCAGAATGTTGGTAATGGGAGGTTCCCGGAAGATGGTGGACTGAGAAGCTGCTAGTGGCTGAGCTCTGACCACATCTCCTAGAAACGGTAGGATTTTCTGCCTTTAGTAGGCCAGCCAATAAGGGGTCCTAGCGGTGACACCAAGGAGGTGACTATAACTTAATTTGGGTTAAGAATTAGAGTAGGAAAAAAGGGGAAAAAATTTTTTTTCTTCCTTTTAATTTCTAAGCATACCTCCTTTTCTGCCCCCCCCATAACCAGTCCCTGGGGACCAGCTCCTAGCAGGGGATCCTGCTAGGAGCTCCTTTTCTTTACCAAATTCCTGTCCCACCAGGGAGTATCATTAATTCTAAGTCTATACCCTTCTGAAACCTCTGGCCTTTTTTCTTTCTAAGTAGCCAACCCCCCCCCACCTCACCCCACATAGCTAATTAAATAATTAAAAATAAATACATAAAAAACCCTTTCCTTTCACTGCCATTTTATGACTGTTCTTTTTCTTATCTTTTTCTTTTTTATCTCTCTCTCTTTATTTATTTTTTTTCTTTTTCTCATTCTTGTCATCCTTTCTTCCTTAATCCTACAGATTCCAAAGTCACAGCCCCCAGCCCCCACAACACCAAACAGTGTGCTTTTTTTAATTCACTGATACACATTTGGGAATTTCCTTTCACTGTTCTTTAATTACAGCTCTTTTTCTTATCTTTTACCTTTTCTCTCTCTTGCCTCTTTTTTTTTTTTATCTTGTCATACACTTCTTCCTTCTTCTTTGCCTGTCTGAATTTTTGAATTATTTTGGGGAAGAAATCTGACTCAGAGTGGACTCTCGATGTGTGTATCTCTGCTCTAGTTCCCTTTCCCCTCTTGTTACCCTAGAATATACAGTGGATAGTAGATTTGCATAACTGTCTATTCTTGCTATCCTTTCTTTCTTTTCTCTTTCTTTTTCACTGGGATTTGATTACTATTTATTCACGGACTGGAGACATTGTTTGGCTAACTGGTAACGATTAAATTGCTTCAATACTTGCTTCAGTTGCTGCTGTAATTCCTGAGGTTGGTGAGTGCAATTGTCATAAAGGTATTTAGTACAGTGTTACTTGTACTCAAGACACAACAACTGAGGAACAACAGAGCATAAAAAAAAGAAACACATAAATCAAAAAAATGGGTAGATCAAAAACAAATAAAACTGCTACTCCAATGAATGAAGACAAGAGCCCACAAGAAACTACAAATCAGCCAGAAGTAACCATAGATAAGAAAAGTATGCAAGCAATAATAAACTTATTAATCACAGAAATGAAAACAACATTGGAGGAAAGGAATGGCAGTATTAGGGAAACAACAGTTGAGACCCCAAAGGAAAATACTGAGTATCTTGAGGCAATTAGAGAACTGAAAGCTGAAATAGCTGTAATGAAGAAAGAAGCTGAGGCAAGGGAAAGCAGACTAACAGAAGCAGAAAACAGAATTAGTCAGACAGAGGATGAGTTAGAGAAAATGAAGAAAGAGGTGAAAGAGCTTAAAAAGAGATTGAGAGACACTGAAATCAACAACAGAGACATATGGGATGATCTCAAAAGAAGTAACATTCATATAATTGGCCTGCCAGAGGAAGCAAGAGAGGAAGGGGAAGCAAACATTCTAGAGGAAATAATACAAGAAAACTTCCCAGACCTGAATAACAGAAAGGACATCAAGATTCAAGAGGCCCAGAGAGTACCAAACAGAATCAACCCAGACCTGAAGACACCAAGACACATCATAGTCACAATGAGAAGAAGTAAGGATAAAGAAAGGATCCTAAAGGCTGCAAGAGAGAAACAAAAAGTCACATACAAGGGAAAACCCATAAGATTATCTGCAGACTTCTCCGCTCAAACTCTAAAAGCCAGAAGGGAATGGCAAGATATCTATCAAGCCCTGAATGAAAAAGGGTTTCAACCAAGGATAATATATCCTGCTAGACTTTCATTCAAACTAGATGGAGGGATCAAAACCTTCTTAGACAAACAACAGTTAAAGGAGGCAACCATCACCAAGCCGGCCCTGAAAGAGGTTCTAAAAGACCTCTTATAAACAAGAACATCACTATAATACTTGCAATATATCAGAGCAAACAAAATTTTTTTTTGAACAATGGCACTATAATACATTAAATCCGTAATATCAATAAACGTCAATGGCTTAAACTCACCCATCAAAAGGCACAGGGTGGGGGGATGGATCAGAAAACATAACCCAACCATATGCTGCTTGCAAGAATCCCATCTGTCACAACAAGATAAACACAGACTTAAAGTGAAAGGATGGAAAACTATCATACAGGCTAACGGTCCACAAAAAAGGGCAGGAACAGCCATTCTCATCTCAGCCACGTAGATTTTAAATTAAATAAAGTAATAAAAGAATGTTGGTAATGCCAGAACTATAACTTCCTAAAACTTCCTTGATGACCTGGACAGTGTCACCAATAAAGATGAGAATGAAGAAAAAGATCAAGTATCAAATAACTTAATAGTGACTCATGAGACTTGATTTCTAAACTGTGCAGAGTATGACTTTCATCTAGGTCACATCCTAGCTATTTGTCTCTGGATAGGTCATTCAAGCTCAGTGAGCTTCAATACCTTCCACTCTGGCGAGTAAACAATGGCAGCTATCACTTAAAGTGTTATTTATTTTTTTAAACAAAGTGGAATTTTTAAAAATTATCTTTATTTACTTATTGTATAGAGACGACAAGAAAGTGAGGAGTGGGGAGAGAGAGAGAGAGATGCCTGCAAACTTAATTTACCACTCACAAAGGTTTCCCCCTTCAGGTGGGGACCTGAGGCTCGAACCCAGTCTTGGCATATTATAACATGTGCACACAACCAGGTGTGCCACCACCTGGCCTCACTTAATGTGTTGTGATAGGTAAATACGTAAGGCCATGGAAGAATCCACTGATGTATCAGCACAGCTGAGCAGATTTTAAGAGAACACAAATCTAGTTTGGGGAAGCTTCCAAGGTTTCAGTGATGCTTTTAAGTCAGTAATAAAACAAGGGACTCTGAAAGAAAAGAAATGGGGTAAATTCTGGAAATATCTCTTGAAAAGTTGGGTAATGGTAAAGGGAATGGCAAGTGTCCAAGACATGAGGTCAAAGAAACAAAATGAAGAAAGAGGATCAAGATAAACAGAATTTCTTCAGTATCAATCAGACACTCCTTAAATCCCAATCCAAAAATATATAGTTAAAAAAAGGAAGAGAAGAAGACAAGTGAAGAAAAGCATAGAGGTGAGTATAAGGATTTTAGCCATTTGGTATGTTATATCTAAGTGAAGGACTTTGGGGTAGGGGGACGTATTCAGATCCTGAACATGATGGTGGAGGAGGACGTGTGTGTGTGGGGGTATTGTGTGAATAGAAGTGTCTACCTCTTCTCACAATGACTACATATTAAATAATTCTACTTAAAAAAAATCTGCTCCTCCAAAACCCAGAATTTAAGATTCTTTATGGACAATCATGAGGGGCAAAGGGATAGCTCAATGATTGAACACCAGATTTACATGCCTGAGGCCAAAGATTCAATCTCCATCACCACCATATGCCAGTTTTTTTCTCTCTTTACTAAATAAGTCCTTTTATAAATGTGGGGGGGGGTCAGGTAAGACATCATTACATTAGTACTGTTTCAATAAGTTCACACAGAAGTTGGTACTTGGAGGTAGCAAAATAGTATGGAGACTGGGGCCAGGTGGTGGCGCACCTGGTTGAGTGCACGTATTACAATGAGCAAGGACGCAGGTTTGAGCCCCTGATCCCCACCTGCAGGGGGAAAACTTTACGAGTGGTGAAGCAGGGCTGCAGGTGTCTATCTCTCTCTCTCCCTATCACCCCCCTCCCTCTTGATTTCTGGCTGTCTCTATCCAATAAATAAAGATAATAATAAATAAATAAATAAAATACTATGGAGAACACTGTGTATGTTTTTAAACATTCTGCAAAAATTCAAATATGTTTAGAACATCATGGATTAACACTAATGTAATATTTGATCTGACCTGCTAGTGGTATACATCATGCTTTTCACTCAAAAAACACTACTCATTGAATTATTTTAGGTAGTAGTATTCTGTTAACACACAGAGGAGGCTGTGAATCTTCCTACGGAATTTCTATCAATATAAAGAACTCCTCCTGATCATCCTCAACACTGACACTTAACAATGCCAACTACAAATTTGCCTGTTTCTGTTTTAATCAAGAGATCTTTCACTACTATTTCTTTTTTGCTCCACTTTTCAATTTTACTAGACTAGAGCACTTTCGTTTTTCCAGTTGTTCACTGCCATCCAAAAACAAGAGCTGTGTAGTATGTTATGCTGCATCACCATGGTGCTGGTGAGATTATGGGGGGAGGGGACCCACCTTTAGGCCATATCATTTGCATATGAGGCCTTACTACCATTTCAATATATGAACATCACAGTCTTTTAACACAAAGCCAGCTATTAAAACATTGCCATAAGCAAAATATTGAGGCTTAAACTGACTTTGCACAAGATGGAACAGAATGAAAGTGCAGTCACAAAAACAAGATGGTACTAATCTTTCCTGTGATCCTTTGTATTTGGATTTCTTCATATTCTCCTGTATACAATTAATAAAACTCAACTTCAGGTTTATGGAAAATGGGGCATAAACTGAACAGGTTTTTTTTTTTCCCTAAATGAGTTACATGGAAGAAAGAGCAGCAACTAAGATTTTTGTGATTAATTTGATAGACTTCCAGTAGGAAGTATTTAGTTTATCTGCACATAGAAAATGAATATTAAAATATTCATACCCCAAGGCTACTAGCAAAAGTAGATAACAGCTGTTGGTCTAAAAATGTGGTTTCATTATGCAGAGATTGTAGTATGCTTATAATTATGAATTAAAGCTATAACATTAAAAAAAAATCTGAGTAGCTTGTCTAACCCCAACATTTGAAATCAGGTTTTTTTGTTAAGACATAAAGAAACATTCACATCATTTTCATCACTAAGCTTTCAAGTAGTATCAACAACAGCAGACTTGTTTTGGCTCACCTCAAAGAGAAATATGCAATAGATAGTTCACTTGAATTTCTTAATGACATTTACCCTTGATCTGATTCGAATGTCGTGTACTGTCTATATTCCAAATTAACAAAGCCCTACTTTATTAATTATTCTCATTCTGAAAGCATAGCCAGTACAAGCAAAGGAGATTAAAAAAACTATTTAGGTTAGTAACACAGATCACAAGTTTTCTTTTTGTATAAATGTTATACTTTCTTGACTATGATGCCACTATAAAAAAGAAAAAATATTCATGTAATTACAATACCAGATGAACAAAATGAAGTACTGTACATAAAATTTTTTCCTTATTTCAAAATCACTGAAATTAGAAATGTATTTTAATTGCATTCTAATGAGGGTAATATAATCTTTTTTTCCATTGCTCAATTAATAATCACAGAGAACTGTGACTTTAATTTGAAGCAATGTATTTTAAGAAATATAGCCTTCTCGAGCATGTAACACAAAAGCAAATTAACAGAGTGAAGCACAAAATATATTACTTCTCTTCCCCCTCCCCTGCCTCCCCTCCATTAAGAGCATTTAAAATGGTTAGATTTTTACTGAGGGAAAAAAGATAAAATGTAATTGAATGATACCGACATTATAAATGTTTGTATGCCAAGGTAACATATTTCATTAAGAATCATAAAGCATTTAAAAATATTTTCTGAGATTAAGTGTTATTATACTTTTTTAAAGATGAAGAAAATGAGACACTGAAATTCTACATTGGAACCACAATTAATGGCATATAAGTATTAAAGGGAAAATGATGAGGAATTCTCTTTTCCTCATTTGTTGCAGGAGAAACTTTCAGGTAAATTACATGTATTTTGGTACCAGGAACCATATACCCATGTTTCTATTTCTTGAAATACTAATACTCTTCCTCTTTAATGCTGAGATATATGAAGAAAATAAAGGAGTGGCCCTCCAGGCTCACCTCCTAAGCCAAATGAAGATCAGAAAAAAAAGCAGAAGATGCCCAGAAATTTACTTTTCTCCAGCATACACTTGAAGGGTAGAGTTACATACATGCAAATGGAAAAGAGACAAAAAATACCATTCCCTGAGTAATTTCTTCCAGTCAGCAACATTATTTTAAGGCAATGTTAATAAAGCTGCACTGGAATAGAGGCTGAAATTATAAGTTTATCTTTTTTATACTTTATATTTGACACCTGAAATAAGCTCATGACAGGGACACCTCTATTCCTGGAGGGGAGCCCTGGACTCTGTTAGACACAAAAGACAAACCCACAATAGGTGACATCAACCACTCCCTTTTAAGCAATTTGAACTCATTCAATAATTCAGTGTAGTCAAGCAGGTCTGTGAAGCTTTCCCTGAATACATGACAAGCATGAAACAAGTTGACCTTAAATATTGAACGTAGCACCTGTTACCTTATGATCAACAAACACATCAGCAGACTGAAAAGATTTATGATAATGAGCCTTTCCTGTTTTTCTTAGTAGAAATCAGAAACAAGAAACTGGAAACATATCAATTTTTTTTTAATCACCACCAGTATTATCACTGGGACTCACTGCCTAGGAATCCACTGCTCCATGAAGCCACTTTCCCACCCCCACCCCCGCCCCGTTCTTTCTACTTGATAGAACAGAGAGAAATTGAGAAGGAAAGGAATAGGATGGATAGAGATACCTGCAGCCCTGCTTCACTGCTCCTATAGCTTCCCTGCCTACAGGTGTGCAATGGGAACTTTATTCTGAGTTCTGTAGCACCAACTTAAGATCTATATCTATGTCCACTTTAAAATAGAAACTATAACAGAAAAAAATAAAATGGAAGTTTTTCTAGTTATAAAACCTTTTTAATTGAATCATATGTCACAGAGAAATATACAAGAAGCAAATATCCCTTTCCCAAAAAGTAAAGTAAATAAATGTAATAGTAACTTATCTATAGAAGAGAAAACACTAAGCAGAACCTGGACTGGAGTTGGTGTATTTCCCCAAAGGAAAAGAGTGGGTGGCGGGGAGAGTACAGGTCCAAAAAGGATGACAGAGGATCTAGTGGAGGTTATATTCTTATGTGGACAACTGAGAAATGTTATGCATGTGCAAACTATTGTATTTACTGTTGACTGTAAAACATTAATCTCCCAATAAAGGAAAGAAAAAGTGGGTGGGGAGAATACAGGTCCATGAAGGATGATAAATGACATAGTGGGGGTTGTATTGTTAAATGGGAAACTGGGGAATGTTATGCATGTACAAACTGTTGTATTTACTGTTGAATATAAACCATTAATTCCCCAATAAAGAAATTAAAAAAAAAGAAAAAGCAACTGATCTAAGTATATGTTAATAATATCTTTAATTTAGATAATCCCATCTATGTTGCATTCGAAATTCATATTAAAAAGCAATATAAATATTTTTTAAATTCTTGGTCATATGGTTATTATAAAGGTGCTGAGAACATTAGAGAAATATAAATGATTTTATGTGATTTTTAGTGGAAGATAGAAATAAAAGGAGCTTGAGACACAATAACAGCAATAAATTCTTGGAGTGCCTATTGTTGCCAAACATATTTGAAAATGCCATACAACAAATAATCTACATTAAAAGAAAAAAAGCCTGAGACAAGTAAGCATCATCCTCTTCATCTGATGAAGAAGTTAAGCCTGAAGTCTAAGAACCCAAGGTAGAATCACCTGAATTCAATAGTAGACCATTTCTGAACTCCAGGAAAAATCAAAAGGAAAGAGAAGAAATATCATGGATACCAACTGCTTCCACCATTAGAAAGAGTCTGTCTGACAGATTCTGGTCTCTGTGTGCGCTCAGAATTTCATGCTTTATAACTTTGAACACCTCTCGGTGAGCACAGTGCTCAGCCTACAGACATCCTGCTCTTTTAATTGAGCCCCGTTGGGGGAAAGTATCATTTAAATATAACAATATATTCAGAACCCTAAAATAATTTGATCTGTAATAAATTCTTAAGCAAAGGAGGAAGGCCAGCTTGGGGACCCTGGGAGAGGAAGACTGCCAGGAACTGAGAGTCAGATCCACAAGGAAGTTGTCATGCTCCTTCCCTGGAGATTGGTAAAAATAGACCAGGCAGCCCTCTGCACAGTGCATATTCCCGTTATTCCTTGTTATCAGAGAACTGCACTACAGGTTTCCCTCAGCTTGATTAAATGAAAGTGGGAGGAAGGGCAGGGACAGCCCCCCCCCAAGTGTGAGAAAAATCCAGTTTAAGAAATGTCATGGCCAGTGGAACTACGTCTGTTTATGAAAATATTGGATCCTCAGATATTTACACCTAATTTATGTACTATGTGATTCATAAAGAATTTAAGACTTAATGGAATTTAGAGTCTAATTCCTCTTGTTCCTGTTTTACACTTTAATGTATATTATTATTTTGTTCACTGCCTGTTGTGCTGTTTTTAGAATATATGTACTTACCAGGCAAATTGAAAAGTTTGGGGATATTTTGTTCTTAATTCACCTCTACATAGATCTCTGACTATGTATCTCTATGTGGTGACTACGTACATGATTTAGTAATGGCTTTTATGGAAAATTTATACTTTAGTATAGATAGTACTTAATTAATAAGCTATAAAATATCTCAAGAACAAATTCTACCCAACCTCCTTCTTTAAATCATAATCAGAACATGATGAATAAAATCTTTCTCTCTCTTTTTTTTTAATTTATAAAAGGAAACACTGACAAAGACATAGGGTAATGGGGGAACAACCCCATACAATTCCCACCATCAGAAATCTGTATCCCATCCCCTTCCCTGATAGCTTTCCTATTCTTTCAACTACTGTGAGTATGGATCCAAGGTCATTGTGGGATGCAGAAGGTGGAAGGTCGGGCTTCTGTAATTGCTTCCCCACTGAACATGGGCATTGGCAGGTTGATCCATACTCCCAGCTTGTCTCTCTCTTTCCCTTGTGAGGTGGGGTTCTGGGGAAGTCTATTTGGCATCATGGTAGCATCTGGAACCTGATGGCTGAAAAGGAGTTAACATATAAAGCCAAACAAGTTGTTGAGGTATCATGAACCTAAAGGCTGGAATAGTGCAGATGAAGAGTTAGGGGGGGTCTCCTTTTTGTAGATAGCTAGTAGGAATATTTTAGTTATATCCCAAAGGGCCCATGACTAGATAGAGTGGCAAAGAGAAAACAGTGAGAGAGACCACGGGACAGAAATTTCCTTCTATGCAGTGGGAGTCAAGTTCAAATGTGGGCACACACATGGCAAAGCAGTGCACAATCCAAGCGAGCTATTTCATCAGCCGTGAATAAAAAAATTTTAGACACATACTATGCAGAAGAAGAAAAAGAAGATGGAAAAACTAAATAAAAGGAGAAAGGAAAGGAGAAGGGAGAGAAGGAGGAAAAGAAGAGAGCAGCCTACTAGCTATTTCTAAGACGGGAGATCCCAACTCTTCATCTGCACTATTCCAGCCTTTAGGCTCATGATTAGTCCACAATTTGTTTGGCTTTATATGTTCACTCTTCTTTCAGCCACCAGGTTCCAGATGCTACCTTGATGCCAGCTGGACTTCCCTGGGCAGATGACCTCACCAATGTGTCCTGGAGCCCCGCTGCCCCAGAACCCCATACCACTAGAGAAAGAGAGAGACAAGCTGGGAGTATAGGTCAACCTGCCAGTGCCTACGTTCAGCAGGGAAGCAATTACAGAAGCCAGACCTTCCACTTTCTGTACCCCATAATGACCCTGGGTCCATATTCCCAGAGGGTTAAAGAATAGGAAAGCAGGTAGACGGGTGCTGCGTAAGGATCCCTGTTCGAGCCCCTGGCTCCCCACCTGCAGGAGAGTCGTTTTACAGGCAGTGAGACAGATCTGCAAGTGTCTCTCTTTCTCTTCCCCTCTCTGGCTTCCCCTCCCCTCTCCATTTCTCTCTGTTCTATCCAACAATGATGACATCAATAACAATAACAACTACAACAATAAAAAAACAAGGGCAACAAAAGGGAATACATATATAAATATTTTTTTAAAAGAATAGGAAAGCTATCATGGGAGGGGATAGGAAATGGAGTACTGGTGGTGGGAGTTGTGTGGAATTGTAGCCCTCTTATCCTCTGGTCTTGTCAGTGTTTCCATTTTATAAATAAAAATTATAAAAGAAGAGAGCAATACTTCTTCTAACTCTAGTTTGTATCCCCATACCTACATAGAGCACCTCAGAAGACATCAACTTTGTCAAAAAGCTCTTTCCTTGACATCCTCTTGTCGGCATACTCTTATGAGCAGGAAGCCAGTTGGAGGAGTGATATGTCTATTCAGAGTCTTCACTCACCTTTTGGATTGCAGATATCCGTGGTATCTTAAAGATCCTGCTGTGTCTTCAGATCTCAAATTCTAGACCAGTGACCTTTCTTCATGCATGATGAAAATACCATTAACAGACAAACCTAGGTCTAAGAGGAGTCAGAAGTTTGGTAAGACCTGGGAGATTAGTAGAGTTTAAAATACAGGTTGGGGGAGTCCAGCAGTAGCTCAGCAGGTTAAGTGCACATGGCACAAAGTGCAAGGGCAGTTCAAGCCCCCAGCTCCCCACCTGCAGGGGAGTCACTTCACAGGCGATGAAGCAGGTCTGCAGGTGTCTCTCTTTCTCTCTCCCTCCCATCTTCCTCTCCTCTCTCCATTTCTTTCTGTTCTATCCAATAACAATGACATCAATAATAACTACAATAATAAAACAATAAGGGCAACAAAAGGGAATGAATAAATAAATAAATATATTTAAAAAAATAAAATACAGGTTGGCATCACCCCCACAAGAGTCCATGTAGCATTAAAGCAAAGGTCATCTGAAAGTTCTATAATCCAAATTCAAGTTTGACCTGCCAGGTTATCATGATATATTTGTCAAGGAGAAGGGTAGAGCATATTTAATTGAGAGTTTGAATAGATGATTTAGGATTTTTAAATGTTTATACTTAGTGTATTGAGATGTTTAGGGCTAATTATTAATTATATATAGCTATAAATAGTAGGATACTCTTCTGCCATTAAAAAAATATAAGACCATGCTTTTTGGTAACAAAACAGGTAGAACTCAGGATGCTTTTGGGGTGTTGGTAAGATACTTTACCCAGCTTTCTGGTCTTTTTACCAGCCATGACATCATCTCTGGACAGAAACATCCCTGGACAGACAATAACTTGGATCCACCTGCATATCAGATTTCAGGCTCAGGGAAGAAAATAATATAGTTACTGGCCCTTTGGAATATAACTAAAATAGGTCTACTAGCCATCTACAAAACGGAGATCCCCCAACTCTTCATCTGCACTATTCCAGCCTCTAGGTTCATGACTAGTCAATAACTTGTTTGGCTTTATATGTTAACTCTCTTTTCAGCCACCAGGTTCCAGATGCTACCATGAGCCAAACAGACTTCCCTGGACAGACAACCCCACCAATGTGTCCTGGAGCCCTGCTTCCCCAGAACCGCACCCCACTAGGGAAAGAGAGAGACAGGCTGCGAGTATGGATCAACCTCCCAATGCCCATGTTCAGTGGGGAAGCAATTACAGAAGCCAGACCTTCCACCCTTCCACCTTCTGCATCCCACAACAACCTTGGGTTCATACTCCCAGAGGGATAAAAAATAGAAAACCTATCAGGGGAGGGGATGGGCTACAGAGTTCTGATGGTGGGAATTGTGTGGAGTTGTACTCCTCTTATCCTATGGTTTTTGTCAGTTTCCTTTTTATAAATAAAAAAATAAAAAAGAGAGGGGGGAAAAGAAGACAATATGCAGGTAAGAATCTACTTTAGTGTTTTAATAATTATCTGATCACTTCAAGTTTTGCTGGTGAGCTTTTCCTACTGTAATTACAAGAAACATGGAATATTACAATAAATTAAATATCCTCAATCTCAAAAAAAAAAAAAAAAGATACTTAACACAGAAGAGTGGCTGCTATTCAGCCACACAGGGGGGAAGCTTTAGTGTCATGGTGTCTTGTCTTATCTTCTCTCCTCTGTCTCTCTACCTGAAAAAGTTAATCCAGAGTGGCGACACCCTTGTAAATGCAAAATAAAAGACAATTATGCTTAGTGAATTAAATAAGGAACTGAAAGGCAATCACTGGACGGTTTCACTCATGTGTAGGATATAAACAACCAAAAGTAAAGCAAACAGGCTGGCCCAAACTAACTCCCAGGTGTCACAGAAACCACAGTGACTAGTAAAGGTGGAGGGGAAGATAAATAGGAAGAGTAGCTACAAGGGTATTCTCTATAATGGGAGAAGGCCATAAATTTGGTGGGTAGTGCAGTGAATCTTTTCTATATATGCACATATGCACTAAGATTCTAGAATATTGTAAACAAATAATGAATTAATTTAAAAAGTGAAAAAATAAACATACTTAACTGTATATCAGCTTTCATTCTTGGTGTCTTGAAGATATTAGAATTCAAATTGAGTTATGGATCAATAAAATAAGTTGCATCTTTCAAATAATAGATTTCAGATGATTACCAGAATACCTAATCTCCGTCACCTTAATTCAGTGCATTTTAAGATTTTCAAATAGCATTAATTTTTATTACCTGGATTATATCAGCTTCATTTTCTTACTACAAATATATTATTATTTATTATTCTATTTGTGCAAATGAGTAACTAACTAAGTTTACTTTAATGAAAACTCTGTGGATGCAGGCTAAATTGGGCACAAAGTTTCTCCACTGAGAAGCCGAGAACAGGAAAGATAACTCCACAGAGAGTGATGACAGATTTTCATCATTGTCTAACCAGTTGTATTGGGAAATGAAAACTAGACAATCTGTGCAACTTTAAATTGGCCTTCATAATTTTTCATTTGGTCTGTAACAGAAATCTAATTTTGTGAATGTTATTTTCAGAAATGCATCTTCAAGGTTCTATATAAAATATGACTGGATTTTCGAGAGCTTTTCTAGGATATAATAGCCAAGAGCTAATCTATCCAATTCTGATCCTCATGAGCTAATATTAATACAATTTCTGACAAATGTTTTTTTTAATATCATTGTGAAGGTTGATATTGGCTTAAATATATAGCTTCAATGCAACTTAATCTTTTAGCCATTATGCTATTGAAAACAATGGAAAAGATGAGTTGCTTCCTTATGTTGAGTCTTTCTTTTTGATGAACTCTGGAAAGAACAAACATATGTCCAATTTCTTATTGATTATGACTTCTACTTGTCATGGATAACAATTATATAAAATGGGTGAAGTTCATCCCTTTTAGTTTGAGTCATTGAAAAATCAATTAGTCTTTGTTTTGTGAAACGATTATGTCTACAAACTATTGGATTGTTCTTTCTTGCAAGATTGTTTGATTATGTTTTCTACAAAAGAGTGTTGGGAATTTAATTACCTCCAAAAAATTACTAAGTCTTCGGAAGTATTTTACAAAATGTCATTCTTTACTTAATAAAGGGCCAGCCCAATATTTCATGAGTTTCCATTCATCTGACAGAGCGGTGGTGTTTGTAATTGTGTATATAAAGTCATCAGTCTTCTAGAACCATCTTTAGCTGAGCAAGCCCCAAAGCATGGTCCATTCTGCTCAGATCTGATCAGCATCTTTATAGCTTATCAGCCTTGGGGTTCAATTTTGTTTTGGATGCTTTTATAAATGAACACAATCACTGGCGAATCTGTTCTTCCAGATTGCAAAGAGAAAAATCGAGAGAGGAACTTCAGTAGATTATCGTGTCATTGTGAATAAAGTACAAGCACAAATGCACCTAAAGTATTCTCAGAGATGATTTTGTTGGGTGTACATTTTCAGTTTTATTTCAGTAAAATTAGATGATTGCCTTAGTTATTATTGTTTTTGAAATTATGCTATAACCCAAGGCTGGTGGTATGATCAATGTGTTCTCTCACAAAATCAATTTGTTCCAAAGTACTGTTTTTTAAAGAAAAAAAGATAAAAGAGAGGAAAGTGAAGTAGCAATAAATATAAAGGAAGGAAGGCAGGGTGAGGGGGAAAAAAGAAAAGTAAGTGTAGGAATTATTTAAGGACACTTTCTTCTCAACAGCTATGTGATCAATTTGATTTTTTAGTGACAAGAATCAAAAATATAGTTGTTCTCAAGACCCAAAACAAATGCAGAAAACTCACAAGTATCAGGAGAATACTTCAATGGCTTTTGCATTTAAATTTTTTTTATTCAGAAAAGTGTTCAGAATGATATTCACCTCAGTTGGGGACTTACTCACTTTTGGGCCTGAAAAATAGGTCACTTGGATTATACACTGTTTTGCCATTTGTGCAAACCAGGCTTGAGCCCAGTCCCTGCAGTACCAAAGAAAGCTACACTATTGTGGTATCTCCCCTCCCCACCTAACCTCCCACCCTCTTTATATAAAAAATAAAATAAAATAAAGAAAACTCAATAGAATAACAAATACAATCTTCAGAGAGGTATTTCTAATACATGTTTTTTAATTTTTTATTATCTTTATTTATTGAACAGAGACAGCCAGAAATTGAGAGGAATGGGGAATGCAAAACTGCTTTACCACTTGCGAAGTTTTCCGCCCTGCAGGTGGGGACCAGGGGCTTGAACCCTGACCCTTGCTTATTGTAGCATGTGCACTCAAGCAGGTATGCCACCACCCAGCTCCTCTAATATATCTATGAAAGCATTTTCCATATACATTATAAATCAAATAAAGTACATGATTTCATATTTTAATAGAATAAATAAAATTTCCAGAGGTCTTGATATCAAATAAGCTAGAGTATATATTTTAACTTGTTAGGTGTTAGAAACACTGTGATAATGTCAAGGAGTCTCAATACCCGATGAAAGGTAATTTTTATGCTAGAAGTTGAAGGAGCTAGTGCAATGCTAAAATGTAAATTTATGTAAAAGATGCAGGTGTCTATGGTTCCCTCCTTCTAGACACAATAAACTGTTACCTAGAAATGGTTGTCTGCACTGCAGGACCAAACACTGATACCAATAATTCTCTGACAGGCAACTGTAGTTTCTATCTACAAATTCTCTGTGAGCTGCATATTATATGGCATCTTAAAACTCTTCAGAACCATAACAGACTGAATGCCTTGTTCTTTCCAAATGCAGATGGATTAGGTGCTATTTTCCTCACTTAGTGTTACTAACTTACCTTTCTCCACAAGCTGTGATACTGAGTGATGATGCCCAAGGATTTATTCAGTAATACTGTAGCAATTATACACCTACGATGTTGCACTTCTCTATATTGTAAATCTTCCTGTGTTTCAAGAGACAGAAGGGTTTCTAATATATGTAGTATGCATATAAAAATGAGTCAGCTATGGTAAATATTTTGACTGTTGAGCTTACGTATTATCTTCAGAGTAAGAACTATCATAGTACCCGACACCATTGTTCTCAGAGTACCTTTACTTGACTTGTCAGATTGAAGTATTCTAAAATTGAGCAAATTCAATGAATGAGTTAATTCACATGCTCTAATGTGTAATAAAATATGTATTTTCACATTTTAATTACCTACTTATCTTCCCATAATTTTAATAAGCAAATTCACTTTGTCATCAAGATTAATCAATCTGCTTTCATTGCAAGAAAAATGTAACACTATTAACCCCAATAAAATCATGACTATGAAACTTCTGAGTCTTAGATACCAAATATATAATCATTCATAATGTGGTAGAGCCTGCCATATCAGTAGATACAGTAGAAAATTTTTAAATAAATCATATGTTAGGGGGAATGTTGTTAATGTTTCGGAGGCTCCAGCAGGCCGGGCTAGTGCCGCGGCGGTAGAGAGACTCGGGGATACACAGCTGGGCTGAGAAGCTGTAGTTTAATCTTTATTCACGAACGGGCAAATCACCACACCATGTGCTTCCCCATGTTTTTCCTTCTACCCCTGCTGCTGGGACTCTGGACATCCTTAGCATAGGGGACAGGGAGAAAGAGGGGTGCGAAACTAGCAAGGGCCAAACCATTTCTCTCAGAGGTAGGGGGAAGGGGGCCAAACCAACACTAAGAATACCAACATATTCCCCCTTTTCTTTTTAACTAAATGACCACAGTATCAGGGATGTGGGGTGAACAGAAACCTATATCGTACAGGCATTTTCAAAAAAGAAACTGGCACAAACATGGAGAAACATGTAAGCAAGTAACAAGAACCAGTGTGCTGCCAAGGGAAAGCCTGAGGGGGCCATTTTTTGCCTCTGTGGGCAAAACTTTATCAGCTTAAAAAAAAACATTTCCTGCCTCTGGGGGGCGTACTTGCCTCAACAGGCATTTTCTAGCATGGGGGGAGGGTGAGGCCTAGAGTCCCAAGGCATGGCTGCAGTCAGTGTTTGAGAAACCCAGCAGCCTAAGGGAAGCTGATAGTTTTGTGCAAAGTGTCTGAGGTGTACCAGTGAGTCTGATAGAAGTCCAAAGCAGATGTCCACCGAAGAATTGCCAGGGGGTGAATTGTTGTACGCTTGTCTCGATGGGGAATGTCAGCCATCAGAATTCTGCTTTTCTGTAGAGAACTTGACAGCTGCAATTTACTTACTATGAAACAAACTTGTAGCAGGTTAGAAGTTTATCACAATTGATAACTCTATTACAATTAGAAGTCTTTTTTAGAATGATTTTAAGGTTGTTTAAAGTTTAAACAATAGAATGTGAAAAGGTAGACATAAGAATCAAGGAAAGAAAACCTCAGGCATGAGAATCATTAGCACAGCCATTGTGTAATCTGCCATTTCTAATAGAGAAGGCAATCGAGAGTTTTACATATCAACAAGTCTATTTAACCTTTTGTTACACCCATTCAAGATGGAGACACACCCTAGGTGTGCGCAGGTTTTGTTTAGACCAACTTGGTTAAAATATATTGATTTTTAACTATTTTTTTACCTCAGACTTTAAATGTAAGTTAATTTTATCTTTATGAGAATTACGTTGAAAACCTTTTTCATTTAACTTTGTCTGGTAAGAATTTAGCCTTAAAGTTACATTTTTAACCTTAAAGTTACTGTTTACCAAACTTTAAACACACACATAAACATGGTCTTTAATACACAAGGAGAGAAACTTTTGTTGCGAAAACATGTCATTTTTAAACATGAATTTAGATTTTTACTGTCTTAGTTGTTGTTGGGGGTCACCATCTGGAGGTGGCTTCTCGCACACTCCACTTCTAGGAATTGCAGGTTGCGATCTCTGCACGAATCTCTGCGTACTCCAGCTTGTCTGCCTTCAGACCGGAGCTGAGGATCTCGGCCAGGGGGCCCAGTTTCGGCAGGGAGCCCGCGGTCTCCGGGTGGTGCGGGATCTGTCCAGACTTCATAGCACGCGGGTGGGCGGGCCAGCCATGCAGAAGGCGTGGGCCGAGGTGCCACGGGGTTGTGGCCAGGATAGGCCGCCACGGCCCTGCCCCATGGACCTGCCATGTCTGCTGCCCTGCTCCCAGTGGCCGAGCAGCGTGGAGGGAGCCCACGCCCAATGCCCGGCACCACGCGGTGGAAAGCCAGCTCATGCGGGCTGGCGTTGGGCTCCTGCGGGCTGGCATTGGGCAGAAACCACAGAGTGGTCCAGAGATAAATGTTCCAGAAACAGCGAAACAGTCTCGTGAAGAAAAGGCAGAGGCCTTTGGAGATCTCTTCACAAGCAGAAGAGAAGGCCATAGAACATAGGTAGCCAAATTGTCTTCACTTATCTGAGAGATGCACAGGTCAGGTCCACGTTGGGCGCCATTTGTTGTTAAGTTCAGGGGCGCCAGCTGGCCGGGCTAGCGTCGCGGCTGTAGAGAGACTCGGGGATACACAGCTGGGCTGAGAAGCTGCAGTTTAATCTTTATTCACGAGTGGGCAAATCACCACACCATGTGCTTCCTCCATCATTCTCCCTCTCCTCTGCTGCTAGGACTCTGGGCGTCCTAGCATACGGGGCAGGGAGAAAAAGGGGCGCAAAACTAGCAAGGGCCAAACCATTTCTCTGAGGTAGGGGGAAGGGGGCCAAACCAACATGAAGAATACCAACAGGGGCAGAAGACAGCACACATTTAGCCATGTGTAAGATCTAAGTTTAAGCCCCCTCCCAGCCGCTACATAGAAGCACCTTACATGAGCAAGTTGCATGAGCTGGAGAGCAGTAATACTGTCTCTCCTCTGTTTGCCTCTCTCTTTCTCTCTGTGTGTGTGTGTGTCTCTCAGGCCCTATTTGGTAAAAAGAGAGACACTGGTGGAGTATTTCAACTGTGAAGGCCTAGTAACAAAAATAATAATTCGGGAGTTACACCAAGCACAAGGACCAGCATAAGGATCCCGGTTCAAGCTCCTGGCTCCCCAACTGAAGGAGAGTCGCTTCATAAGCAGTGAAGCAGGTCTGCAGGTGTCTTTCTCTCTCCCTCTCTGTCTTCTCCTCCTCTCTCCATTTCTCTCTGTCCTATCCAACAATGATGACATCAACAACAACACAATAATAACTACAACAATAAAATAACAAGGGCAACAAAAGGGAATAAATAATAATAATAATTCATTTTTCCCTGCACAGCCTCAAACCATCCAAATCTGGAAAAGTATTTTTGCGCCATGTGCACTTAACCTGCTGCACTACCACCTGGCCCCTGAGAGTAATTTTAATATCATAATTTTCCAGGGGTCAGGTGGTGGCACACCCAGTGAAGCATACATATTACCAAGTACAAGGACCTGGGTTTGAGCCCCCATTCCCTTCTTGCAAAGGGGACACTTCAAGAGTGGTGAAGCAGATCTGCAAGTATCTGTATTTTCGCCCTCTTTATATCTTCTTCTCCTCTCTCAATTTTACTCTGTCTTATCTAATAAAAATTAGAAAGGAAAAAAGGGGAAAAATGTCCACCAAGAGTGGTAGATTTGTAGTGTTTACACTGAGCCCCCAGTGATAACCCTGGAAGCAGTAAATAAATAAATAAATTCTAGTCACTTATATAAATCCCCAAGATACTGTAGATAAATATTTAAAAATGGAGAGTCAAAGAATCTAGGAGCTCAAAGGAATCAGTTTTATCCCTAAGAATTTTTGGGGCCAGGTGATAGCACACCTGGTTGAGTGCACATGTTACAGTGCACAAGGACCCAGGTTCTGGCCCCCAGTCCCCACATGCAGGGGGGAATGCTTTGCAAGTGGTGAAGCAGTGTTGCAGGTGTCTCTCTGTCTCTCCCTCTCTGTCACCGCCTTCCCTCTAGATTTATGGCTGTCTCTATCCAGTAAGTAAAATAAAGATAACAAACAAATTAAAAAAAAAAAAAAGAATTTTCTAGCTGTTATCAGGAAGACTGATATAATCAGGAAGATTTCAGGAAGACTGATACACTAAGTCTGAAATTTGTAAAAGTGATCAGGATAAGCATACATGTCTTTGGGTGTATGATAATGTGTACCAATGCATGTCAGTATGTGATTAAGAACATGAGTATGTAGTATGTGTGTTTGTGGTATGTTTATGTGTGTCATTATATAAGAGTTAACAGCTAAATGTATAGTGTGTATATATAGATATGAGTGAGTATGAGTATTGATAGACAGATGATAGACAAATGATAGATGTTAGAAAGATAGATAGGTAGATGATAGATGATAGACACAGATGATAGATATGTGCTTGAGTATGAATGTGCTCATGGGTTGTGTGAGTGAGTGTGTTTTATGGTGTGTAAGAGCATTTGTGTTTGCAAGTATGTGAGTGTGTATATGTTAGTGTGAGAGTGTTTTCACGTACATACGTGAGGGTGTACTTGTGAGTGTGTTAAGATGGAAGGTACGCCCAATTGCTCTACTAAAGTAAGTAAAATGCAGCTTCAAAGAAGCACTGAAAGGTATTGGCAGACAGCCAAAGATACTTAACAGCTAGCAGGGCGAGTGCAGTCTTGCTGCCTTGTTCTTAATGGTGGTTAAGAAGCAATGCTCTCTTTGCACACTGAGAGATGCCACCACACTGCATTTCAGTCCAGACATGGCACACCAGGCTGCCTGTCCTGACCAAGGCTCAAGAAACAGCTTCAGTTGAGGCCTTCCTTTTCCATCCGGCATGGTCACACTATTCACGTAGGAAGAAGTCTGCAAGGCATAAGACATTTCCCCCCTCCATTAATAGTCAGAAAAAAAAAAAAAATATATATATATATATATATATTGAAACTATTCCTGGTACTGGGTTTTTTGGGTTGGGAAATGTTTTCAGAAGGCTGAGAAGACTCTACATGCCTGGAAAGCAGCATGTAGAGTCTATTAGAAAGTGAAAAGAAGGGAGTCGGGTGGTGGCACAGCGGGTTAAGCCCAGGTGGCCCAAAGCATAAGGATCCCGGTTCAAGCCCCCAGCTCCCCACCTGCAGGGGAGTCACTTCACAGGTGGTGAAGAAGGTCTACAGGTGTCTTTCTTTTCCCCTCTCTCTCTTCCCCTCCTCTCTTCATATCTCTCTGTCCTATCCAACAATAACGACATCAATAACCAACAATGTTAAACAAGGGCAATACAAGGGAAAATAAATTAATTAATTAATTTTAAAAAAGAAAGTGAAAAGAAGACAGGTCTCGAAGACTGGGAAGATCTTGGAGAGAGGAAGGTCGAAGCAAAAGAGGCTCAATGCCACTGGGAGAAGCTAGTTACCATGAAGTAATTCACAACAGGGGACCAGTTGGTGGCACACCTAACTGAGCATATATGTTACAATGTGCAAGGACCAGGGTTCAAGCCCTCATATGTGGGGGAAGTTTTGCAAGCAGTGAAGCAATGTTGCAGGTCTCTGTCTATCTTCCCTTTCCTCTCGATTCTGACTATCTCTATGCAATAAATAAATATAATTAAAACATAATAAATGATTCACTCAATATTTTTGAAAAGTAGTTCAAAATATATCAGTCAGATAAATAAAATTAAATCTCAAAACACCCAAATGTGCTTCTACATTTCAAATTGGTCAGGATGTGATCCCTTCTCCTCTTGAACTGCAGTCCTAAAGAGAAGAAGCTGAATGAAAGTTCCTTTCTAAAAAAAAAAAAAAAATTACAGAAATGAGAGTCAGGCGGTAGCACAGCAGGTTAAGCACACATGATGCAAAGGGCAAGGACCAGCATAAGGATCCCTGTTCGAGTCCCCGGCTCCCCACCTGCAGGGGAGTCACTTCACTGCAGGTCTGCAGGTGTCTTTCTCTCCCTCTCTCTGTCTTCCCCTCCTCTCTCCATTTCACTCTATCCTATCCAACAACAATGACATCAATAATAACTACAACAATAAAACAAGGACAACAAAAGAGAATAAATAATAAATATAAATATTTTTAAAAAATGAGAGTTCCTGCGACATCTGGGAATGTCAACCTTCAATAGAAACACTCACAGTGAGGACAGTTTACTTCACAATATGAAAATCAGGGACCACTTAAAAACAGTGTGCTAGAGGGGCTGGGTGGTATTGCACCTGGTTGAGTACACATGTTTCAATGCACAAGTACCCAGGTTCAAGCCCACTGGTCCCCACCTGCAGAGGGAAAGTTTTTGTGAGTGGTGAGACAATACTGCAGGTGTCTCTCTTTCTCTCTCTGTCTCTCTCTCCCTCTTTATCTCCCCTTACCTTCTCTATTTCTGGCTCCCTATCCAATAAATAAAGATATTTAGAAAAACAAAGACACAAGCAAAAACAAACAACAAAACAGTGCACTACAGTCCTCAATCAAACCAGTTCACCTCCAGAACACCTGATAGTTGGTCTGGTATTCCCAGAACTTACATAAATTGTAAGATTTTAGAGCTGGAGGCAGCCCTATAGAATATCTATATTTCAATTTCCAGATGAGGAAACTAGGTCCAAAGAGATCAGGTGACTTGATCTGACATAACAGCTACTAGTAAAAAATAGAGTAGGAATTGGACTAGTTTTTCTTTATAGAACATGAGTACTAGAAAATCAAGTAAAATACATTTCCTTATAGAGGTAACTCAATATTCTATTTTCCAAATATGATAGAAATATATAATGCTCCAAATAACTGAAATTCAGTGTTATATATTGTATATTCACTTGGTATATTTATGAATTTATACATAGTTTCTAACAGTAAGCTGTTACTTTTACTGCCACTCACAAAATAAGCAGAAAAATATTTTAAAGGCAAGGCTTTTCATTGCAATATATATTTTAAGATATCAAATAGCTTTGTCCCCAGACCTATGGACATCTAATCTTTGATAAGGGGGCCCAAAGGATTAAATGAAGAAGGAGGCTCTCTTCAATAAATGGTGCTGGGAAAACTGGGTTGTAACATGCAGAAGAATGAAATTGAACCACTTTATATCACTAGAAACAAAAATCAACTCCAAGTGGATCAAAGACCTGGATGTCAGACCAGAAACAATCAAATACTTAGAGGAAAACACTGGTAAAACACTTTCCCACCTACACCTTAAGGACATCTTTGATGAATCAAACCCAATTGCAAGGAAGACTAAAGCAGAAACAAACCAATGGGACTACATAAATTGAAAAGCTTCTGCACATCCAAAGAAACGATTAAGCAAACAAAGAGACCCCTCACAGAATGGGAGAAGATCTTCACATGCCAGACATCAGACAAGAAGCTAATCACCAAAATATATAAAGAGCTCAGCAAACTTAGCACCAAAAAAGAAAATGACCCCATCCAAAAATGGGCAGAGGATATGAACAAAACATTCACTACAGAGAAGATCCAAAAGGCCAACAAACATATGAAAAACTGCTCTAGGTCACTGATTGTCAAAGAAATGCAAATTAAGATAACACTAAGATACTACCTCACTCCTGTAAGAATGGCATACATCAAAAAGGAGAGCAGTAACAAAGGCTGGAGAGGCTGTGGGGACAGAGGAACCCTTTTACATTGCTGGTGAGAATGTAAATTGGTACAGCCTCAGTGGAGAGCAGTATGGAAAACTCGCACAAGGCTAAACATGGACCTTCCATATGATCCAGTAATTCCTCTCCTGGGGTTATACCCCAAGGACTCCATAACACCCAAACAAAAAGAGGTGTGTACTCCTATGTTCATAGCAGCACAATTCATAATAGCTAAAACCTGGAAGCAACCCAGGTGCCCAGCAACAGATGAGTGGCTGAGAAAGCTGTGGTATATATACACAATGGAATACTATGCAGCTATCAAGAACAATGAACCCACCTTCTCTGACCCATCTTGGACAAAGCTAGAAGGAATTATGTTAAGTGAGCTAAGTCAGAAAGATAAAAATGAGTATGGGATGATCCCACTCATCAACAGAAGTTGAGTAAGAAGATTTGAAAAGGAAACTAAAAGCAGGACCTGACTAAATTACAGCAGGAACCTCACATCCTTACTATAGAACCTCTACTTCCCCCAGTCCTGGAACCTTTGGATAGGGCCCACTTTCCCGTATGCCTCTCCCAATCCATATCAAATAATATTGCATCTGCCAATCGCAACCTAATCAACACAACAATTGCCACCTCAACATGCTTCAACTCAGACTGTGTCCAGAGACTTCACATGTGGAATGACAACCCTTCAGCTTCATTACTCGGGTGAGACCTTTCCTTTCATAGTATTCTCTAATTCCATCTCAGGTGCTTCACTTTCTAACAAAGTCCCATAACCTAGATATACACCAGTTTCTGTGAGAGAGAGCATATGTTCACACGTATCCGTAAACTACTGAAAAATATATACCTGAAAGCAGAAGTACACTAGAGTTTGCAGTGAGTACCCCCCTAACACTTCCTCTCCACTATTCCAAGCTTTGGGTCCATGATTACTCAACAATTTGTTTGGCTTCGTATGTTAACTCTCTTTTCAGTCACCACGTATCAGATGCCATCAGGATGCCGGCCAGGATTCCCTGGACTGAAGACCCCACCAATATGTCCTGGAGCTCTGCTTCCCCAGAGACCCACCCTACTAGGGAAAGAGAGGCAGACTGGGAGTATGGACCGACCAGTCAACACCCATGTTCAGCGGGGAAGCAATTACAGAAGCCAGACCTTCCACCTTCTGCAACCCACAATGACCCTGAGTCCATGCTCCCAAAAGGATAGAGAATGGGAAAGCTATCAGGGGAGGGGGTGGGATATGGAGATTGGGTGGTGGGAATTGTGTGGAGTTGTACCCCTCCTACCCTATGGAGTTGTTAATTTATCCTTTCTTAAATTAAAAAAAAATTTTAAAAAATAAATAGCTTTGTGTCTGCTTTAAAGTTATGTTTTAACACTATAATAATGCATATAATTCCCATTCTTCAGCTTCAAATATGAAAAACACACAAATATGTGTGTTCTGTAAAGAATAATAATCATGAGATTGTTATGAAAGAGACATTATTACCTCTTGATTAGCTTAATTTATACAGTGATATGAAAATTAATAACTGTGAGACAACTAAAAAGCACTTTTATAAGATAACTTTAGAAAGCGAAAAGGCTTGCCGATGTACCCACAGGGTCCAGGAGTACTTCATGGAAGATGAAAGCAAGAATGCTGGATTAGGAGAATTGCTGGACATAGAAAATGCTCTCACGATACAGAATTAAACACACTGGCAAAGGCATCCCATTCTACTAGGATGGCTCAGGTGCCTGTCAAAAGTGATTCCCTAAATTAAATAGAAAACTCAAAGATGGCGGACTGAGAAGCTGCTAGTGGCTGAGCTCTGACCACATCTCCTGGAAACAGTAGGATTTTCTGCCTTTAGTAGGCCAGCCAATAAGGGGTCCTAGCGGTGACACCAAGGAGGTGACTATAACTTAATTTGGGTTAAGAATTAGAGTAGGAAAAAAGGGGAAAAAAATTTTTTTTCCTCCTTTTAATTTCTAAGCATACCTCCTTCCCCACCCCCACCCCATAACTAGTCCCTGGGGACCAGCTCCTAGCAGGATCCCCTGCTAGGAGCTCCTTTTCTTTATCAAATTCCTGTCCCACCAAGGAGTATCATTAATTCTAAGTCTATACCCTTCTGAAACCTCTGGCCTTTTTTCTTTCTAAGTAGCCAACCCCCCCACCTCACCCCGCATAGCTAATTAAATAATTAAAAATAAATACATTTAAAAAACCCTTTTCTTTCACTACGCTTTTATGACTGTTCTTTTTCTTATCTTTTTCTTTTTTCTCTCTCTCTCTTTCTTTTTTTTTCTTTTTCTCATTCTTGTCATCCTTTCTTCCTTAATCCTACAGATTCCAAAGTCACAGCCCCCAGCCCCCACAACACCAAACAGTGTGCTTTTTTTAATTCACTGATACACATTTGGGAATTTCCTTTCACTGCTCTTTAATTACAGCTCTTTTTCTTATCTTTTCCCTTTTCTCTCTCTTGCCTCTTTTTTTTTTTTATCTTGTCATACACTTCTTCCTTCTTCTTTGCCTTTCTGAATTTTTGAATTATTTTGGGGAAGAAATCTGACTCAGAGTGGACTCTCTATGTGTGTATCTCTGCTCTGGTTCCGTTTCCCCTCTTGTTACCCCTAGAATATACAGTGGATATTAGATTTGCATAACTGTCTATTCTTGCTATCCTTTCTTTCTTTTCTCTTTCTTCACTGGGATTTGGTTACTATTTTTTCATGGACTGGAGAAATTGTTTGGCTAACTGGTAACGATTAAACTGCTTCAATACTTGCTTCAGTTGCTGCTGTAATTCCTGAGGTTGGTGAGTGCAATTGTCATAAAGGTATTTAGTACAGTGTTACTTGTACTCAAGACACAACAACTGAGGAACAACAGAGCATAAAAAAAAGAAACACATAAATCAAAAAAATGGGTAGATCAAAAACAAATAAAACTGCTACCCCAATGAATGAAGACAAGAGCCCAGAAGAAACTACAAATCAGCCAGAAGTAACCATAGATAAGAAAAGTATGCAAGCAATAATAAACTTATTAATCACAGAAATGAAAACAACATTGGAGGAAAGGAATGGTAGTATTAGGGAAACAACAGTTGAGACCCCCAAGGAAAATACTGAGTATCTTGAGGCAATTAGAGAACTGAAAGCTGAAATAGCTGTAATGAAGAAAGAAGCTGAGGCAAGGGAAAGCAGACTAACAGAAGCAGAAAACAGAATTAGTCAGACAGAGGATGAGTTAGAGAAAATGAAGAAAGAGGTAAAAGAGCTTAAAAAGAGATTGAGAGACACTGAAATCAACAACAGAGACATATGGGATGATCTCAAAAGAAGTAACATTCATATAAGATAACTTTAATATAAAAATTATATCAATTTATGGTGTCTGAGACATTTTCAGTTTCACAGCAACTGAAATTCCAAGTATTTAATGATTTTTTTTTTGTTTCTTGGTGGTATATTTTGGTCTTCTTTTTTAATCAACAGAAACATAAAAATGGTAAATTAAGGGGAAAATTTTTTTTCATATCATTCACAAACACACAGAGAAGGTACGTTTTGTTTGTAACTACCCTCCTCTGTTAACATCACCCAGATTTTTGCCTCAATTCATGCCATTGTGCCCCCACTCTCAGTCTTCCATTTATCAAACTCTATGATGGAATCATCTTGAGGTCTGAAAAACTGCCACCATTTTTTTTTGTCCACAATAACTGATGATATAGGATAGTAGAAAGCCATTCCAGTAAAAGTGAACTCTAGAATTTTCCTGGAGTCATCTTGACAGAGGTTTCTTTTGACTACTAGAAATCTCTGGCTTAGAAGACATGGATTTAGAGTATCCAGATTGCCAATTTATATGGTGATTCTAACGAGGAAAAATATGGACCATGCAGGAAATTAAAAGAAAAATGGAATCCACTGTGCCTGAGCAGAGGACACCTGTGACATTTAGTACCCCCTTCCCACATCAGCATAGTTGTTCTTTCTTTACAACTAAAGTATTTATTTCTCAAAGACACGAAGTAGGAAAGGCTTACACTAGAAAGTGGCAGTAATCTTGGGCATTGTCCCTTGTGTTAACTTTACCATTAAAAGAGGAACTGCAAATATAAAACGTTTAAGAAGTTGAAGCTTAAAATTCTAACTCTGAATGTCTTCTTGATCTAAATCCTGCCTTCCCTCCTAGCTTTCAGAGGGTCCACCTACTTCTGGGGTACTCTTACTCTTGAGAAACCGAGAGACGCCTTAAAAATAGACAAATAACAAAAATCAAACACTAGTGTTGATTTTTTCATTTTCCCACTTGAAGCTTAACACAAACAGAAACCTGAGAGTATAATGTCTTAAGTTGACAACAAAAGTTGGAAAGACCTAACTGTTTAAATACAATTTAGGAGGATTCTGAGCACCATTAGAGTGCTGATATCAGGAAACATGAGCATTTGGGCAATACCATTTTAGGGCTTCTTTCATAAAATTATGTTTGTAGAAAGGTGAGAAGCCATGTCTGTATATGTTTCTGATCTTAACAAGTTGATCTATACTAATGTTTTCATATAACTGATGATTTAAAATATATATCAGCTATTTTGATTGTAGTAAATCATGGTGTTAAGTTTCATTCATGTCTTATCAAATGCTAGAAGAATGGGAAAAAATTGGTGTTCAGAATCATCTTTGTCCTGAATCCTCTATTCTCATCACCACCACAGAAGTATCTTATTAGTCACTGTTCTCAGATCTCACATCATAATGTGATTTCATAATATTATATATAGAATGTTGATAGGTAAATTGCTATAGTAGATAATAAGTAGATATAATGGAATAGATATGACTCAAATATTTAAAAATTTTGAAGTTTTCTTAAAGCATATGTTTGATATTGTAATGTAAATGCTATAAGAAACTGTAAAATACAAAAGTGATCTTTAAAATAGAAATTCTCATAATCACTTAAAAGACTTTATGCAATTATTGTTCATGAGAAATGTTACTTTTTATTGCTTCAATGTAACAGTATCCAATACTTTCTAGTTTAGAAATTATTTCACTTAATTCCAATGGTTCAGGGTGCTGTGGTGTCTCTCCTCTTTGCCTCTCTCTTTCTCTGAAATTTAAAAAGAAAGAAAGAAAAAAGTCTATTGGAGCAGTGGAATTTCAAACATACAAATTCTGGCAGGCAAAGAAAAGAAATAGATTGATCCAAAAAGAATTTCAGCACTTTTTCTCTGACAAAGAAAAGATATAACATCAGAACAAGTTGAGGATGATGAGATCTGATCAGAGAGAGATTTCTGTGCCTCACCATGAAGGGATGAGCTGAATAAGCCTCATACCTAAAGATAGGATAGACTCTAGACAAAGAGCCCAAGACTCAGTGAAGTATGGTACGCAGGGAAAGCCTGGCCTCAGCAATTAACTCCCTGGATTAATGAACAAGGGTCAGTTCTGCTCAATGTCAGGAAACAATCTAAGGTCTTAATCAGCCACAACTCCAAGGGAACTGTGGGGTGATTTTGGGGGGTGGGGTGGGAAACTCCAACTTAACTGTGATTAAGACTGCTGCCCTATTGAAACTGATCTTCAAAATGGAATTTTAAGTATTCATTTTCAAGCTAAAAAAAATAAAATTACATACCTCACTTCTGAGCTATTGATTGCCTTTCAGATATGATGGCCGTAGATCTCTAACAGATCCCTCTCTCCACTATCAATGGTCATCTCCATCAGAAACAACATCATAAACCCTCTTGTGGGCCTCTACAGGACCTCACCCTCATTGTACAACAACAGTGGTAGAAACTGCCCCACTCGCCAAAGGGAGGCTGGGGGAACATACTCTGTCATTTGAGGAAGACCGATCCTAAATGTTCCTAGCTATGACCATGAGATGTGAGCTCAGACCAACAGGGATGCAGAGGTTACATAGGCTCCTGTGCTAAACATGAATAGATATGGGCCGTAGGTCTGATGGGTGGGATTTACAGTTGGCAGTATTTATATATTGTTCACATATTTGGAAGCTACTCTCTGCCCTGATCCAGCATTCTAGTCCTATTCCCACTCTGACCCCATCTCCCCACCTGCATGTTAGCTGTTGGGCTAGGGCAAAAATTAGTAAAGTCATGGGCCCATCAGAATATACTTAAAATGCAATGCTTGGCTTCTTCCGACGCGAAGACCCCAAATCTCATCTGCTATATTCTTACCATTAGGTTCCTGATTATTAAACAATTTGTTCTGCTTTAAATCTTAATGTTTTTCAGCCACCAAGTTCCAAACACTACCATGACGTCAACCTGAATTCCTGGACAGAGGACCTCACCAATGTGTCCTGGAAACCCACCACCCCAGAGCCCTGACCCACTAGAGAAAGATAGAAACAGGTTAGGGGTATGGATCAACTTGTCAATGCCCATATCCAGTGGGAAAGCAGTTATAGAAGCTAGACTTTTCACCTTCTGCACACCATAAAGATCTTTGGTCCTAGACAGATAGGAATAGGCAGGGTGGGGGATATGGAACTGGTAGTGGGAATTGTATCCTTCTTTTTAAAAATTTTTATTTATAAAAAGGAAACACAAAAAACATAGGATAGGAGGGGTACAACTCCACATAGTTTCTACTCCATATCCCATCCCATCCCCTGATAGCTTTCTTACACTTTATCTCTCTGGGAGTATGGACCCAGGGTCATTATGGGGTGCAGAAGGTGGAAGGTCTGGCTTCTGTAACTGCTTCCCCACTGAACATGGGTGATGGCAGGTTGATCCATACTCCCAACCTGTCCCTCTCTTTCCCTAGTGGGGCAGGGCTCTGGGGAAGTGGAACTCCAGGACATACTGGTGGGGTCCTCTGCTCAAGAAGGTCCAGTTAGCATCATGGTAGCATCTGGAACCTGGTGGCTGAAAAGAGAGTTAACATACAAAGCCAACAAACAAGTTGTTGGCTAATCATGAACCTAAAGGCTGGAATAGCTCAGATAAGGAGTTGGGGGTCTCCGTTTTGTAGATAGTCAGTAGGCCTATTTTAGTTATATTCCAAAGGGCCCATGACTATACTAGTTTACTGTTGTTGTTTCCTCCCGAGCCTGACCTCTGATATGCAGGTGGGTCCAATTTATTGTCTGGGGGACAATGTCATGACTGGAAAAAAGGAGGAATTGTACCCTTCTTATCCCACAATCTTGTTGAATCACTAATAAAATAAAATTTTTAAAAAAAGAAATCACTGCTTACTTAGGAAGTCTAAGAGATGTGACTTAATAAAATGTTTACCAAAAAAAAAAAATCCTAAGGAAACATTAAAAAAACACTGTAGTGTCTAAATCCTTCTGCCATTTTAACTCTTGTAGGTAAGAGTAACTTTCTTATGCATTCATAAACAAGTCCTCATCAAGTAAATTTTGCATATAAAAAAACAAAACATCTAAGCACTTAGAAATAAGACAGCTCCTACACTCAAGAATCTGTAATCTAATTGGACACAAGGAGACAAAACCATTAGTGTAATCTAATGGCATGTAACAACAAATAAGTTACAGAAATTATAAAATTTTTGTGAGTTTAGACAGTTGAGGACTCAGTGTGTTGCAATTATCATGGAAAGCTTCATATAGAAATATTGGGGGGGCAGAAAAATAGCTCACTTGGATAGTGCACTGCTTTGCCGTGTATGTAACTCAGCTTTGAGATTGACTCCGAACACATTGAAGGAAGCTTCAGTGAACTGCCCTCTCCCTCTCCCTCTCCCACCCCCACTCAACTTCTCTGCATCTTTATGTCTCTATCTGAAAAAGTCGACATGGAGCATCCCCAGAAATGACCACAAAAAATATTAAAAAGAATGAAAGTAAGAAGAAGGAGAAAAAAATACAGTTTTAGAGTAAGTGAAGGTGCACTGGTGGTCATGGAATCATGGCTAAACTTTAAATGACAGAATAGGATAGGACAAGATCAAGCAGAAGAAGTTATGATAAGGTAGAACTGTATAGTGAAAAGAATTATTGGATCAATATCACTGAGGGGACTTCTGGCAATATCATAATTAAAATATTTTTCTTTACATTGGAAAATTAATTTCCTTAAGAAATCGTTTTTTAAAATGTATTTATTAAGAGAAAAAGAAAAACAGAGATACACAATTTTACTCTGGCACATGAGATGCTGGGGGTTGAACTCAAGGGACCTCATACTGATGGTCCAACACTTTACTTGCAAGGTCATTCTTTAGAAATTTCTGATCAGTTGAACTAAACAACCTCTTGAATCACTTTTTAATAATTAACTCATAATATGACATATGTGTAAATATAGATATAGCTTGGGGGGCAGGCGGTGGCGCAGCCCATTAAGTGCACATTGTATGGAATGAAAAGACCTGTGTAAGGATTAGCGTTCAAGCAATCACTCTTCACCTATGAGGAGGGGAGGGGGATCACTTTACAAGCAGAGAAGGAGATAAAATACAGTTCTACAGTAAGTGAAGGTGCATTGGTGGTCATGAAATCATGGACAAACTTTAAATGGCAGAATAGGATAGGACAGGACAGATTTGCATGTGACTATCTTTCTCTCCCTCTCTATCTCCCTCTTCCTTCTCAATTTCTCTCTGTCCTATCAAATAAAATCGAAAAAACTGCCTCCAGGAGCAGTGGGTTCATAGCGCTGGCACTGGGCCCCAGCGATAACCCTGAAGGAAAAAAAAAATACATCTTTGCATCCTTCAATATAACCTCATTCTTACCCATTGTTACTTAGTAATTCTTATAAGGTCAAAATCACACACACACACACACACACACACACGGACAGGGAGTGTGTGTGTGTGTGTGTGTATTTGACTTTATTAGAATTACTGAATAATACCCTGCACCCTACACACAATCATAATGGAGACACCTTAAACCCACCTCAGAAACTTTAATGTATCAGTTACTCTTACCCTGTTCCAAAGCACACAAAACATACCTACTCAGAGAGGAGTTAGAATAGGAAGGAATGGGAGTCAGGCTGTAGCGCAAGGTTAAGCATAGGTGGTGCAAAGTGCAAGGACCAGTGTAAGGATCCCAGTCCAAGCCCCCAGATCCCCACCTGCAGGGGAGTCGCTTCACAAGTGGTGAAGCAGGTCTGCAGGTGTGTCTATCTTTCTCTTCACCTCCTCTCTCCATTTCTCTCTGTCCTATTCAACAACAGTGACATCAATGATGGCTACAACAATAAAACAACAAGGGCAACAAAAGGGAATAAATAAATAATAAAAAAATATTTTTAAAAAAGAACAGGAAAGAATGAAGATAATGCTATTCTTATAAACACTTTGCCTCACTGTAAATTCTGTGTCCCATGGAAAGTCTGCTGATAGGGTCTACCCTGTTCTCAAGTGCTTTAGTAATTGAACACTTCTCAGCAAGAAAGAATGACTGAATCTGGAGCAGAAAGGAAGAACTGGAGGTATTCCAGAATGTTCTCACTGTTGGTTAAACTGGTCCAACTGGTAGACATATGTTTGCATCTTTAGCTGGAGGAGGTTACATAAAATCTCAGAGAAGGAGGGAAAATACACTTTTAAACAAATAGTTTTGTGTCTTGCCATCAATTTTTTTTAAACACTAAGGAGCCAACTGGCAAAGGGAACCCTGGTGGTTACTCAGAATGCCCACAGGCAGGCCCTGCATGAAACAGGAAAATCTTGAAAACAATATGAAGATATTTTTATAAAAATAAGTCAAATCCAACAATAAATTTCCCCAAATTTCTACTATGAATGGGACCAACATAACAAAAATCATTAGTTTTCAGAAGCAGATATTGATGCCCAGTGAGTGAATTCCTTTTTTATTTGTTTCCTGACATTTGACATTACACCAAATTGAATATATATACATATACATATGTATATATATATATATTCATGGACTCATCTATATACATATATATATATATATATTCATGGACTCATTTCATGACCTCTAGGTGGGTATATCACCAATTATTTTAATAGACACTTTGCAGATAATCAACAGAACTCAACACAAAGTTAGTGAAATTTTTGTGGCCCTCACCTCCCCATACTTTTTCTCCTAAGAAAACTGTATGGGTTTTAAACAGTCACATAAACCTCAATTCCTTAAACAACCATGGTAAAATTCTTAAATCAGAGGTCAGGTGATGGTGCACCTGGCTGAATACACGTTACAATGTGTGATCACCCAGATTCAGGCCCTTAGTCTCCCACCTGCAGCGGGGAGAATATTTCATGAGTGGTGAGGCAGTGCTGCAGGTGTCTCTCTGTCTCTTCCTCTCTATTTCCCCCCTCGATTTCCCTTTGTCTCAATCCAATAAATAATTAATAAATAAAATTTTAAAATTATTTATTTCTGATAAGTACTCTTATCAGTGACATTCCTTCTAGACTCTTTACCATTTTATAGACATAATCAATTATTTCTGTCAAGCAAAATACACTGCCAACCTTCCAGAATCCCTAGTATAATTTTAACTACCAGCTTGGGGTTTTATTCAGTATGAGCACAAAAGTGATTATATTCTAATTGCCTGTGATTGTTACTACACTGAGATTTATTTTTGTTGGTTATTTCAAGAGACCATTAAAATGAGTTTAGTGACTTCATTCTGGTTTTCCTGATTGATTCTATTATTAGGACTGGAGAAGCCTGGAGCCTTTTGGCCTTGCTGAACATCTTGAACAATTTTTTAAACAGTTTGGTTTGGCAAAACCTATTTTGCCGAGAACATTACCCCTTAATTTTTAAAAAACCATGTGCATTTTAAGGAAAATGTAACCCATATGTTTTTAATTCTTCTGTACTAAACACATCAAAATGTTGTGTAAGAACTGCTTGATTTCCAAGAAGACTTCTGAGCCTTCCTTATAAGACCTTTCAAATTATTTTCTTTTAAAACAGGAAGTTACTTTTGCCAAGAATAAAGCTATTTAGACACCAACAATTTCAAGAAACTCATGAACTAACTGGACGTATTTTATGTTATTCTTGGATCTATGTACTGAACTAAAAAGGTAGCCAAAATACAAAAAAAAAGCTAGGATAGGGAGAACCAAATCAAATCAAATAAAGAAACATTTTTTTTAGATAAGTGCACATTGTCTGAATCTTTTTACATTGACTAATGGGTTGTGAATTTACTATCAACTAGAACATCTGAAGAAAACAAATTTTAGTTCTAGAGAAGATATTCTAGATTCTTACTTGAATATCTATTTTCAACATGGTTCACATTTTTAATAGAGCATGTGAAATTTCTAATTTTTATTAACATTTTGATATTTCTATATATAATCCTACTGATATCAATATAAAGAGTATTAATAAATCAAAATGTGGCCTGGGTGGTGACACACCTAGACTGTTTGCAGAAAATACCAAGAAGATACCACCTTACACTGTTACCATGTGTAAGGACCCAGGTCCAAGCCCTGCCCCCACTCCCTACCTGCAGTGGTAAAGCTTCATGAGCAGTGAAGCAGTACTAAAGGTTTCTCTTGGGGGGGTAGGCATTTTTAAATTTTATTTTATTAATAATTTAATATTGATTTACAAAATTGTAAAATAATAGCGGTATAATTCCATACAGCTCCCACCACCAAAGTTCTGTGTCGCATCCCTGAATGTCTCTCACTCTCTCTCCCTTCCAAGCTCACTTTCTCTCTGTCTAGTCAAATAAATAGAAAAGAAGAGAAAAACTAGCCACCAGAAACATAAATAATATAAAATAAAATAAAAACTGTGTGTGTGTGTGTGTGTGTGTGTGTGTGTGTGTGTGTGATTCTAGATCTGCTTATGGATTTATGAACATTCAGTTATCTTTGCTACCTCCATAATCTTTCAATATTATTAGAAGCATTGGACCCCTATTTCTCAAACTGGCATAATTCATTAATGACTCTTCCTAGTCTAGATTCAAAGGGCTGATTGTCAAGCACACATCTGTCACTTTGAGAGACAGGACAGTTCCTGCATCTATGAGTCCTACGAAGAAAACAAGCAAACTTCCTGGACTCTTGTTAGCTGGGTTTATTGTATAGTATGCTTTTTATGTTTTCTCTTTTTTACTCTCAAATATCATATCATGAGAAAAAGGGAAAACCGTCCCTGACGTCCATCAATAAGGAAGCAAGCTTTCACTTTCTCCAAGGATGATGTCCCTCAAGTTCTCACTTCCAGATGCTTTTAGAGGCAAACAACAACTAACATGGCATATGGCTTAGGCTCTGTATATTCTCCTTCATCAGACCAAATACAATCTAGAGACCTATGCCATACCATGCACTCATAATAAAGTTATTTTTTAAAAAAGTAATATTTTCAGGTGTCTTTTCTTTTTTTTTGTTTTTTTGTTTTTTGCTTTTGTTTTTTTATAAAAAGGAAACATTGACAAAACCATAGGATAAGAGAGATACAACTCCACACAATCCCCACCACCAGATCTCTGTATCCCATCCTCTCCACTGATAGCTTTCCTATTTTTTATCCCTCTGGGAGTATGGACCCAAGGTCACTGTGGGATGCAGAAGGTGGAAAGTCTAGCTTCTATAATTGCTTCCCCGTTGAACATGGGCATTGACAGGTCAATCCATACTACCAGCCTGCCTCTCACTTTCCCGAGTAGACACACTGGTGGAGTTGTCTGTCCAGAGAAGTCTGGTTGGTATCATGCTAGCATCTATAACCTGGTGGGTGAAAAGAGAGTTAACATACAAAGCCAAACAAATTGTTGAATAATCATGGACCTAAAGGCTGGAATAGTGCAGATGAATATTTGGGGGTCCTCCATTTTGTAGATAGCTAGTAGGCATATTTTATTTATATTCCAAAGGGCCTGTGGCTTATAATAGTTTTGTTTTTTGGTTTTTTTTCTTTCCCTGAGCCTGAAATCTGATATGCAGGTGGATCCAAGTTATTGTCTGGGGAGATGATGTCATGGCTGGAAAAGGGACAAAAAGCTGGATCAGAGAAGAGAGTAGCTCCCTAATACGGGAAAGGTGTATAAATATTGTTGACTGTAAACCCCATCAATTTGATTTGGTCTGGAGTCCATTTCAGCTTAGGATTCTATGTGACCTCTGCATCCCTGTAGATCTGAGCTCACATTCTGTGGTCCTGAGTAGGAACATTTCAAGCTGCCCCAATATCAGGACCCATCTTCCTCAGGTGTAGCATAGAGGATGTTGTCCAGCCTCCCTTCGGAGATGAGTAATGATCTGGTAAAATGGTGGTGGTGGTGGTGGTGGTAGTGGTAGTAGTAGTAGTAGTAATATTTTAAATCAATAAATATTCAAACAGCTATGCTGACATCTGGTTCAAATTTTTATTGACAAGGAAGAAAAGTAAAGACTAGACACTCTCTGTACTTGAAATTAAAAAAGCAGAATGGGGGCCAGGCAGTAGCGTAGTGGGCTAAGCGCACATGGTGTGAAGGGCAAGGACTGGTGCAAAGAATCCAGTTCAAGCCCCAGGTCCTTACCTGGAAGGGCGTCACTTCGTAAGTGGTGAAGCAGGACTGCAGATGTCTGTTTTTTTCTCCCCCTCCTCTCTCGATTTTGCTCCATCCTATCCAACAACAATGACAGCAATAACAATAATAATGATATAATATATGTCACATATATCTCAGAAAGAAGGATGCAGATTGAGCATACCTAAATACCAATTTGAGCCAGAGCTGAGAAGTGCTCTGGCAAAACAATGAACAAGGGAGTAATGGCATAATATATAATTTGTGTACAAAATAAGTGACATTTAAATATCACATATTTGTATCGCTTTGTCTATAAAAGAGTTTTAACTTACCTCTTTTTTAATATATTCAATCTTCATCCTTCTTACTGAGATATATGTGACAGATATTAGAATATTTGGTGGTTGGATATGGAGTTCTGGGGGCGGGAATTGTGTGGAAATGTACCCCTTTTATCCTATAGTCTTGTCTTTCCATTTTATAAATAAAAATTAAAAAAAATAGTAAGGAACAGATCCAGTCATAATTTTTATTAAACCAATTTAAAGCATATTTTTAGATGTAGAAAGAAAGAGAGAGAGGAGTGAGAGAGTGAGAGAGAGATGGATACCATAGCACTGAAAATCCCTTCAATACAGAGGGGTCGGTTCAAACCTATGCCACTCACAGCAAAGCAACACACTATCTAAGTGAGCTATTTCTCCAACCCAACTCAAAATCCTCTAAATGCACATCATCAATAACTGTATATTTAAATCCTAAGCAAAATAATAATAATAGATAAAATATTTCCTATGTGAATCATATATTGATCACACCAACTGAAAAAAAAATCCTGTTTTTGTAAGTATGATCAAACGGGAAAATTTAAGTGAAATCTTCCTTTATAAGGAACTTCAAATGTATACAGGCTGAACTAATATTTGCAATGTGACAAAAAAAAAAGGAGGCCTTGGAAATGTCCTTCTATCTGCAGTGTTTGGTTGGGGCACTGGGTGTAGAGGACAGAGAAATTACCAGAATGAAGCAACTGAGTGTAAATAGATTTCTTTTACTATAGTTCTTCTTCACACATACTGGGCTTGATACAAAAGAAGGGAAGAGGAGTATAAGGAGTGAAAGAGGTTAGGAATGAAACAACAAGATTAAAGGAAAGAAAAAAAATCCAAATAACTTGAATTTTTAAAAATATATATTTTTGGGAGTCAGGCGGTGGTGCAGTGGGTTAAGCGCACGTGGCGCAAAGCGCAGGGACCGGCGTAAGGATCCCGGTTTGAGCCCCCGTTTCCCCACCTGCAGGGGAGTCGCTTCACGGGCGGTGAAGCAGGTCTGCAGGTGTCTATCTTTTTCTCCCCTCTCTCTCTGTCTTCCCCTCCTCTCTCCATTTCTCTCTGTCCTATCCAACAACAAAGCAACGTCAACAATGGCAATAATAACCGCAACTAGGCTGCAACAACTAGAGCAACAAAAAGGGAAAAATGGCCTCCAGGAGCGGTGGATTCATGGTGCAGGCACCGAGCCCAGCAATAACCCTGGAGGAAGAAATAAATAAATAAATATATATATTTACTGTTATCACTAATCTAAACAACTTGCACTACATGCAGAAAATGTTGCTTATAGAATGGAAAGTAAAATGAAAAACTATGAGAGAATTCTAATTGCCTAAATTCTACTTCTCTGTGTTGCAAATCTAGGTTTGACTGGTTTCTTTTAAAATCTACTTTCACTATCTGAAAATTCTGCACTGGAGGAATTAAAAATGAATATATTTGGGAAAATGATGAAGTAGAAAAACCCAAGTAATATATATAAATAGAGATTACATCAATTCAATTTTCAAGTATAACATTTTAAAAACTTAGAAATATTTACCTATGGACTATGAAATGGATGATTTTATTTTTCAATTATCCACAGTAGCTTTGAGGAGCAAAAACATAACTGAATCTAAAAATCTGTCTGTCACTGAGGACATATTCAAAATGCACTTAGCAAACTGCAACTCTGATCACTCTTCTCTTCCTGTATTTAAACCATGCTGAACCAAGGCCATGTTACCAGCCCCCTCCCCTGCTCAAGTCAGCTGAGTCTGTGATAGTGATGATAACACAGAGCAAAGAGCATTCTTCTCATGGATTATGAGTAAACAACAGAAATCGTGAAGAAGAACACTGTTTGCCCATGTGAGGTGGATGAGTTTTTCCAGAAGAGCAAGATTCGGAGCCCTCAGGGAGGTAATTTATTAAATGGAGCCAGAGAAGAGTGTTCATTTCAATAGTCTAAATACAGCAAAATCACCATCATAAGATAATTACTTTAGACACTAGGATTTCTGTATCAGGACTATGGAAACTTTGTAAATGCATTCTTTCTTCTCAAGCCTGGGCAGCAACAAGACAGACCTATTAGAGCATGGTGCAGTACAATTCCAGAAGTCAGGAACTCATTGTGTTACCTAAACTCAGTTTATTCATATGTAAATATGGATGTCAAACTAGATCATCTCTAAAATCCATTTCAACTCTAACATAACATTACTGATTTCTGTTGTTCTCTATATGGTAACCTGTGTCCTCTAACTCATACAGAAAACATTCTTTTAGTCATGCTTCTTCTCCACTTACCCGAATATATACATAATTACTTTGGAGTAAAACAAGATTGCTATGCACCAGTCTCTTTCAAAACATATGGAGAAACTAAGACAATGAGAAAGTTGTTTTGGGAGTGTAACAAATTACTTAATGGATAATTTCCATACTTAGATAATGTGCAGTTTGTCATCTCAGAGCTCACCTCATCATCTCTCTCATTTTCCATCCCAAAGTAAAAGATTACTTGCTAATTTTGTAAAGCAAGTGTTAAATCTCCTCTTAGATATGAGGAGTGTGTGTGTGTGTGTGTGTGTGTGTGTGTGTGTGTGTGTGTGTGTAGAACTGCAAAGAAAAATTTCATGATTTTATTTTTAAAAGTTTCTATGGCTGGCCTCATCTTGGATGGAATTTAAAGGAATCATGTTAAGTGAGATAAATCAGAAGAAGAAGAAGAATGAATACCAGACAATTCACTTATAGGTGGAACTTAAGAAACAGGAGAAAAATGCAAAGCACAGGCTAACATTTGATCTAAATATGATCTGCTATAGCAAGGCTAAGCTTAAGTGGGTGGGAGTTGGGGGGTGGCAAGGAGGGGCTTAATGAACATTGTGATCCTAGTGCAGGAGGGTAGAGGGAGAACTAAGTAAATGGTAGGAGTGGTGTATAGACATCTATCACAGAAGAATGAGAAATTGTGCTTATGTGACAACTGTCTCATAAATCATTTCCCTAATAAAAATAAATGAGTAAGCTTCTGAATACACTTTGAGAACTAGATTGGATCAAACATTAAGTATTTTGAAAAGAAATAAATGAGAAAAATCCTAGGTCCAAATTTAAAGTCACATTTACACTGGATCAAACTAAAGGTAACACATTTTAAGTTATTGCTGGGATACTGGAGAAGTTTGCCATAAACAAGAAAACACACAAACTCACAGGTCATCATATTTGCATCCCTGATATATTTCAGGGTTCATTCTTCTTAGCATTTCCTAAACATTATATTTCTAAATAAAAGTGATCTGTGTATTCCTGGGCCACGTAGGCTTGAGACAAATCAATTCATCAATCTCATTTGTGTTTACTGAAAATTATCAGCAAGACAAGGTAATCCACATGTTCCACTCTCAAAGAAAGTACACAAGCCCCCAAAGCAGATCATTGTCTCTGCTTCACTTCTCAGTTTACCATTACCATACACACAGCATGAGACAAACAAACAAAAACCATACATAAGAGGGCAACATTTTGCTATTTCTTTAAGGTAGAGTAAAAACTGAACACTATAAAAACTGTAGCACACTTTTTTCTTTTTGTCAACTTATTTTTCACCAGTGACTCAATATTGACTTATAAGATTATATGATATTATAAGATAAATGGGGTAAAGCTCCATACTACTCCCACCACCAAATTTCTGTGTCCCCTACCCCTATAACAAAGATAACCACTATAGTTCTTTCAAGGTGTTATGTGCTCCTTTCCTTTCTTTTCCCAGTCACTACTTTTCCATTGCCTCCCTGTTTGTAAGTGGGTCTTATTTTAAGTGTGCTTCTTTTTCAGGAAGGTTGATAGCTTCCAAGCTTATCTCCAGTTAAAAGTTAATTTGTCTCATGGTTAATTGGCTTTCTTTTGCTTACCAAAATGTTTTGAAAAGTTCGTCTGTCAGTCTGGAAGCCTGTCTAACAGGCTATGACTATATCAGTACAAAGTAATTAATTTGAAGGGTCATTAAAAGTTGGAGTCAATGTCTAAGATGCTCAGGAGGTAGACAGTGAGGGTAAGGAATAAAGACTAACCATGCTCCTAATTAAAGTTTTCAAAACTCAAGCCCTTCATTATAGGCTAATCAAACATATGTCTTGGCTCAAAAAAAAGTACTATCTCCATTAAAGCCATGAGCATGTATTATGGGCTCTCGCTCTGGGTCCCTCACCTCCCTGGCCACTGGCGGCGAAGGTCAGAGTGGCCCCCTGGGAGTCCTGGGGTGGCTCCGTGTGTCGAGGGGTGACGTGCATGGAGAGACAAGCAGTCAGTTCCGGGAGAGCTTCAGAGGGTCATCTCGTTTATTGATGGAATAAAGGCAAGCAGATATACCCATAGTTCAGGGAAAAAGTTGAGATAATCATTAACCCAAACACAATGAAGCACAAGGCATAGTCACATTTTGACCTACAAACTATTTGATCACAAGTGGAAAGTTACCATACAAGGCTTGATCATGAGCTTCACAATGTGTATTTCTCTGGGATAAATTACAGGCACTTAAGGGCAGAGGGGAAGGGAGCAGTTGAGTAACAGGACATTTGTAGCAGTTTTCAAGTTTGGTCATACATAATGTACAGTAATTCACGCCCTTTGTTTTACAGGGGGAGGAGGGGCATGTGCAGAAAGGTAGCTCCCGTCTGGGGTTCCATCCATTATACTTCAGGAGGTTAGGGGGGACCTACAATTATCTTGACCCAGAGGGGGAGAGCTTGGAGTCTACCCACTCAGACTCTCATGGGAACAATGACCTGGACTTCCCGGACAGTGGGCCCACTTCCCAACATTGTATGAAGGCAATACCACTGGCAGTGTCAAAATCCCCTGACACTGGGATTTTGGTAAGAAGGTTCTTCTGCTGACCTCAACATGCACAAATTTTACTCTTATAATTTGGGAAGGTGAAAAATCCAGTAGGGTCACAACAGATCACCCCCAAGAAGAATGTGTACAGTATCAGCCACACTTTGATACGGGTCAAATGTTTTCATGGAATAGCCTAAAATCTCTTGTCATACTGGTGACTCTCCTCCCAAAGATTAGTTCAATTATCCCATTTCTTGAGTTCACTTGTTCTTAAGGTCAAAGTACTTAGGAATTATGTGTCATTAACTCAGATTCATATTCATTCATAACATGGCACTGTACAGTTACTTCAGAAGTTAATGCTTTCCTTTCTAAAAATAGTCTTTGCAGAGTATAAGCATTCCTGTTACTAGATCATCTTTCTTCAGTTTCCAAGTGGAGATGGTCATAAATGAAACATGACTAATCCTCAACAATTCACTGAGCTGGAGTTTATATTTATAGCCACAATGCATACACATGCATAACAAATGTCATATCTGCATTTGTTATAAGTACATAATTAAAACATTTTGCAAGGATGATGAAAATTGTTCTCCATAAATAGCCTATGTATCTAAGAAAGGATAATGAAGACAGTTAAGAATAAAGGACTGAAACTTGTCCCAAAATGTATAACTATTCAAATAAAATTTATGAATACTAACAAATAAATACAACACGCCAAGTTCATAGAGACAAATTAATTATATCTTTGGAAGCAGCAAGAACTATCTGTGCGATTCACTATTTTTGCTCATATCTATATTCATTTGTATTGATAGTCATAGTTTTCCATGTTGTAATATTGTCCAAAGTTGTCAGTTCTTTAAAATTATAGAGACTTACAGAGCAATACCAGAGAAAAATCCACATCCACCAGTTGTTCCCACAACTGGAGTTGGAAGATTTATTCATCTTTTTAGCTTAGAAGTCTATGTGCCCTATAGTTCCATGACACTCCCTTCACAACTCAAAAAATAGCTCACATTGTTTTATTTATTTCACATTTTCCACAGGCACATGCCATGAACATTTTTAGTTCTCAAGAAATACGATAAATTAGAAAGAAAGAGACACTTGCTATATAAACTGTGAAAGTTTTTCAATTCAGGAGGCTATAAATGCAGTTTCTCAGAGAGCTTGGCTTTTATTACCATATTCTTGAAAACATAAAGCCCAAGAGAAAGAGCTTGTGCTCTCTGAGTCTTGACTTTGGTGGACACTTTGAGAGCAGATGCTTCTTTATTGGACTGTTTTTTCTTCTAACATAAAATACATGGACTCCAGAGTATCCAGGTGTGTTTATGTGATTTTTTTTTTGTTTGTAGATATTTAGGAAGGTGTTAAAATAGGTATTAACACTTTTCTTTTCAGTATGAAAATATCCTTTTTTCTTGAATATAATTTTTTTTCTGAAATGTCTTTTTCTTCCTAGAATAAAAAGGCATTTTTCTAGAGTTTAAATGATTTCAATATTTCAGAAAAAATCCTGAATTTTCAAAATTATCATGTCATTTAAAGCTAAAATACAGGAGTTGGGAGGTAGTGCAATGGGTTAAGCACAGGTGGTGCCAAGGGCAAGGACCAGTTAAGGATCCTGGTTCGAGCCCCCAGCTCCCCACCTGTAGGGGAGTCGCTTCACAAGCGGTGAAGCAGGTCTGCAGGTGTCTATCTTTCTCTCTCCTTCTCTGTCTTCCTCCTCTCTCCATTTCTCTCTGTCCTATCCAACAACAGTGACAGCAATAACAACAACAATAATAACTACAACAATAAAAGCAACCAGGGCAACAAAAGGGAATAGATAAATATTTTTTAAAAAATCTTAAAAAATAAAAATAAATAAAGCTAAAATGCACAAAGGAAAGAGAAACTATGACAGTAATTCACAAACAATGTAAAACAGGACTTCCCCTCACCCATGAAGTTCATGAGCCAACTATGATCAGACGTTATAAGAATCTTTCCTGGTACTAGATACATTCCTGGAAAAGAATATTTATCTTTTTTTTTCAAAATAAATTTCCCACAAAGTTAGTGCTGCATCTTCTCCATAATCTGTTCATAACCTACCATAATCTGCCCCTGAGCCAATGTTGACTCACCACATCACCTGCTATGAGATACCTTATGCTATAGCATACCAAATGACTACTGGGTTCAAAATGTGGAGCAGCAAGAGGCAGACAATATTTCTCTGAAAGTGCAAATCAAAAAGGGTTTTTTTTTCATAATAACCTAGAACATGAAAATGTTCTATACATGTTCCCTTCATCACATTTTTTAAAAAATGGAAGTTATATTGAATAAAATACCACCAAAAAATTGTTTCATTCGAGTCACTTTAACCTACCGTTTCATGATCCCATAACATTCTTTTGTCTGTGAGAATTTCTCTGCCTGTGCAAATATCAAAACATCATCAATTCAAGTGCAAGTAGATAAGGCCCATTTCTGTGTTAACCTCACCACCATGTCACTCCCCTTCCTCCTTTCCACTTCCCACAGTTCACTGCAGTCCCAAACTACCTCACACTCATCACTAGTAGAACAAATCTACTCCCACATTCACTCTATAAAGCCTGTCATTCATTCATACAGCTCTACACCATACATAGGTAACTTTGGAAGCTAAATCAAAGGCAGTAACAGACAAGATACTCCACTATCATGCGCTGAGTAATTAAAAAAAAAATGTATGTGTGTGTGTGTAGAGAGAATAAAATCATATGATTTTACTCTTTAAAAAGTTGAGGTGTCTTATCTCAACTTTTTTTTTTTTAGAAAAAAACTTTTTTTTTAGAAAAAAAGTTAATGGAATAATTAAGGACCTTAAAAATACATCTATGGATGACGAAGTTCAGACTGAATCAAGCCTTCAACACAAGTTTGATGAACTTAAAGCAAATGTTAATTAGTCAAGGAACAAAGAACTAGTGATGAGAAGAGAAAGAAGTCAAATTTAAGAAGTATATCTAAGAAAGAATGTAGGTGCAGCTACTCACATATTGATTGGCTACAAAGAGATGAAAGGCTAATGTAAAGGAGATTATATTGACAAAGCAATAATGATTTAAGACTTAAATGGCTTTGGCTAAGTATTAAAACAACTCTTACACCACCAAACCCATACAGGATCCCCAACTCTAACCACAAACAACATTGCAAAAGATAAAGGATAGGGGGCCAGGTGGTAGCATAACAGGTAAGTGTACATGGTGTGAAGTGCAAGGGATTCCAGTTTGAATCCTCAGCTCCTGACCTGCAGGGGGGTCACTTCACAGGAGGTGGAGCAGGTTTTCAGGTGTCTCTCACTCTCTGTCTTCCCTTCCTCTCTATTTCTCTCTGTCCTAGCCAACAACAACAGCAATAACAACAACAATAATAACAATAATGACAACAAAAAATGGAGAAAAGGGCCCCCAGGAGCGAAAACCTTGGGGAAAAAAAAAATATATATATATATATATATATATATATATATATATATATATATATGATAGGCAAGAACTTTCCAGATGGAAGAACCAGAGAGACAGAGATTCATATCAAAAATGTTCCTCCCCCAAGAACAAAATCAAGTTCAGATCAAGAGGCTTGGGAGACAGTATAATGGTTCTGCAAAAGACTTTCTTGCCTAAGGCTCCAAAGGTCCAGATTCAGACTCCTGCATTACCAGAAGCCAGCACTGAGCAATGCTCTGGTAAAATAAATTAATTAATTAAATGAAAAGTTATAATCAAGAGCTTCCTTTTCTGCCAGGACTAAATCAATGCTGTCTATCTACTGAAAGCTTCCACCATGACCATGGATCACTGACTGCTGCCTATCTTTACAACAAATTTCTGTTTTTCTCCATACATGTATTTACTATTATTACTTGTCCCTGTTCTATTATTCATGTTTTCTAGATTGGAGAAAACAGAAATTCCCAATGAATTCAGCCATGGGTCCAATGATTGTCAATGTTTACACATTAAAAACTAGCAGGGAATAGTTTATAAATATATGAATATGCGTCTCTGTGTATGAAGGACTACTTTAAAATATATTTTACATGTAGTTTCTTTTCCAACAGATACTCAATAATTTTACTTTTAATAGTCTTTTATAATGCTGTGTAGTGTCATAAATTCCTTAATCGTTAATATCTACAATATTTTCATATTGTTCTTGGTGTAAGGCTTTAGTATCAAAATCTTCATTAAACTATTTTATGTTACCTTGTTGTCTCTGCCCAAAGACTTCATGCTCTTGGCATCTCAGAACTAGCTTTATTCTCAGGCCCCACAATATAGTATAAAAAATAAAAGAATCATAGTTTTTTTTTAATATACTTTTTATACTTTTCACCCCCTCAGCAGCAGACCGAGACAAAGATAGTTTATTTGAAAGGTCAAACTAGAAAACAATGGAAGAGAATCAGAAGGGAGGAGCTGGGTTGTGGTGCATCCAGATAAATGCATGTGCACTCCACATGTGCAATGTTATAATGTGTAAGGAGCAGGGTTCAAACCTTCCAGCCCTCACTTTCAGCGGGAAGCTTCATGAGCATTGAAGCAGTACTGTGAATGTCTCTGTTTCCCGTGCTCTCTATCTCCCCTTCCTCTCTTGATTTCTCTCATCTGAATCCAATAAATAAAATGTTTAAATAAATAAATGCCAAAAAATTAAAAAGAGAATTGGAAGGAGGAACATCCTTAAGACTGTTTTATCTAACAAGTTCCCACTCAGTGACCATGATATAGAGTCCTATGTAATTATAGAGATTTCACAGTTCTTTTTTGGATCTACCACAGACTGCTCATGGATGAAGGGTCTATGACCGAGGCACACTAGGGAATACTACTCCCCAGCTTTATCAGGCTAAGCCATGCCCAGGTAGAGCAGGCATCATTGTCCAGAGAAACTTTTAAGCAAGACAGAGTCTTGTAGTTACAGATCACATGAGATCATATGAACTAATGTGATAAGGGAGGTGATGGTAACCTTATCTATCCTTTGTTAAAGGTTTCTTTGTTATGAGTTGTTTTTAAAGCTACTGAGTCTATCTAGATACAAAGCATAACTGCAGCTTATGTTTATGTAGTAAATACAGCCCTCCATCTGCACCCTGGAAGGATGGCTGTGAGTCCATCTGGACACAAGGTGAGTTTGTATTTCCTGATCACCCAGAGCAGAGTTCACAGAAGACACTTCCAGATACTTTGCACTTAGTTTCTTATGTTTGTTTCTCCCTTAAAATTTTTCATAGTAGATAGAGAAAATTATAATCATAGAGCAGAATGACAAGGATATCTTTGATTGTAAATTATCTGTTTTTGATCCAACGAATTTAGTATGTTTTCAGCCATCCCTAATAACTGCGGTAGATGCCTTCCACCAACTTCACCAGATAAATCCCACATTTTCTTTTTCTTTTTAATTTTCCTTTCTCTTCTTTTTCTTTCCTATGTTTTGCTTTATTTGATTTTCTTTTTGGACTTCAGAAGTTAAAAAAATAAATAAATCTGTTCCCTCCTGACTTCTAGCTGCTGGTTGAGACAAACCGTTTGAGCGATCTAACAAAAAACTAATGGAAAGGGAGAATGGGAGTAAGTGTTTGTAATTCCCTAGCTCTCTCAGGAGTCCCTTTGAGCAGATGCTCCTTGATAAAAGTTCTTTTCTCTTTATAAGGTGGCCCCTTCACCAGCCTCACCTTTCAGATACTTTAACCTTAGGGTCCAGGGTAGAAACAAGGCACTATCAACAGTTATGGTTCCCCTGTGGTCCGGGATGTGGTGCAGTGGATAAAGCATCGGACTCCCACGCATGAAGTCCTGAGTTCAATCTCCGGCAGCACATGTACCAGAGTGATGTCTGGTTTTCTCTCTCTCCTCCTGTCTTTCTCATTAATAAATGAATAAAATCTTTAAAAAAAATAGTTATAGTTCCCCAAGCCCAAATTATGTCTTTGTAAACAATCCTGTAATTAAATACTCAGTGAATAATTCTGCTGGAACAAGTCTTCAATTTCCTGTAAGGACACTGAATGATACATAATTCTGGCGTATACTCTCTGGTTTCCTTTTTCTATCAATAAAACCTCACATTGTTTGTGTAGAGCTCTTCCTGAACTTCTGCGGTTTCCACTATACTCGCCTTGCCAAAAGGTGAGAAAGAGGCTGAGAGATTTAAATTCCACTGTCATTTCAACATTATTTTGCAGAATCTCTTTCCCTCAAACGGTCTTACTTTTATGCCTAAGAAAGCAATCAGAAATCTAAGCTTTAAGTCTATTTTTTTTCAATTCTCACCCCCCCTTTTTTTTGAATATCACCCATTCCTTAGAACTTTGGAAACATTTTCTAAAGCGAGTCTTGGCATTCTTCTTCTTCACATTACCTCCCTCAACTCTTTATCAAGTTCCATTTATTTTTCTTTAACATGTTGGAATAGAGATCTGCATCAAAGTAATGTTTATTGAGAATTGACCAGTAACAACAAATAATTAATCTTGGTAGTATATGAGGACCATCTTATACCTAGTGTATTAGCTAAGCAATTTATTTTGTCAAGGTAAGGTAAAAAGTGAACAGATTACTTACTTATTTGAAGCCAGGGAAAACTTGTTTAATCTCACACCTAGGTGTTAAACGACATCACCTAGGGAAAATTATGAAAGGATCTCAAATACATACATTAACATTTCAAAAAAGGAGACAAACTAGTAAATTACAGATTATCATCTGTGGATAATGTTCAAAAGTCCTATTTAACAGACCTATATTTAAAATTATTATAAATGAAAGTAATTTTGCCATTACAAGTAATTTATGTTTTATGTAAATTCACTTACCAAATCATCTTATAGAATCCCAGTCCAGGATTATTAGAGACAGACAGACATTTTCTCACTTGAAAATTACTGTTTTATTTTTTCCTTCTGGGCATTGCTGCTTTATGCTTGAATCCTAGTATTTATATCATGTCTTATAATTTAAAATCTTTTTCATATATAAGGATAATTCTCATATATTTAACAGTGCCTTGAGAATGTGATGACAATAATAATCACCCCCCTATAGAGTGATGTAGCAGGGCATATACACCACAGGCCTATACTGTGATAAACTTTGAAATCCTAAACTTTATTCAAAGGTTAGTGGTTCCCTTAACCGTATATCTTCACAATATCTCTGTGAAATGAGTTTTTGTAGCTACATGTTTAAATTAGAAAATTAAACCACAGAGAAATTAATGAGTGAGGAATTAGACAAGAGAATTCAGTGTGAGACACAGATTTGGGCACCATGTCCAATATTTTCTCCTCTGCCGATGACAAGTGGGTTATCACCTATATTTGATTACATAGTAGTTTATGAACTTGATATAGTGATGAAGTTAGTTCAATGAGAGTCCCTAAATATCCACTGCAATAGTTTTTTAAGCAAATTAGGGGCAAAAAAATCCATCTGACCATCAAACTATAGCACCATTTTGTTTTTACTTTCAATGGAATTTCTGTTCTATAAAATTCATTCCCTAAACACATTTCTTCTTTATTCCTTCTTTATTGGGGTTAGATGAAATTGGAAGGAAATATCTATTGCTAATACATAGATGAGCCACACTATCTTTTAAATTAATTAATTATTGGATAGAGACAGAGAGAAATTGAGATGGGAGAAGGAGGTAAGGAGGGAGACAGAGTGATACCTCCTGTTCTATTTAATCACTTCTGAAGCTATCCCCCTGCAGGTGGGGACCAGAGTATTGAACCTGGGCCCTTGTTCATTGTAATGTGAGCAATTAGCCAAGTGAGCCACTGCCTGGTCCCAAGGAGCCCCATTATCTAAACACCCATGTTTCTCTGTCTCACATCATTCATGCTCAACCACCCATGTGGCTATCCAAGTCTTAGTGTGTGGAAGAATATGATGACTATAATGTGCCCTGATTCTAATCTATTCAGTCTCATTGCAGGTGAATTACCTTAAATTAACCACTTATATTCTTTGAGCAAATGTTTCCTACATCCGTACTATGAGGCTATTAGAAGTATCTAAAATGGGACTTCTGGAGGTGGGGCTAATGAGCAGCAGCAGCTGTGTTTCTCTCCTCTCCTCTTCCAGGCCAAGTAGGAATACCAAAGGAGACCACCTGGGACCGCAACAAGACAGGACTAGAACGACTTCAGGAACCGACCAAATCACTGGTGAGTGCAAACACATGTGGCTCGTGGACAGAGGGGAGCCCAGGGAAAGATTAAGTGGCTGGTAACAGTCTGGCAGTTTACCAGTTGAGACACCACCTCCAGTTTTTTTCACCAACAAGGGGACGGCTGAAGTGAGGAGAGGACTCCCCTAAGACTCACCAAATACAACTGTGAGTCTCCAGTGTCACTGCCCTCAGAATCAGGAGCAGCAGCAGGGAGGCACTGTGCTGACACCAGTGTACAGAGAACTAACCAGGAAACTCAGGAGAAGTTCTACAGCTCGGTGGCTTAGCAATGGAGCTATAAGAGTCTCTTTGCATAACCTCTGGATGATTACCTCTGCCCCACCTCCTTTATCTCTTGGTCAGGAGTCAGTGATTAAGCTAAGAAGTCTACTTATAGTTTAAAAGCCCTCAGGCTCCCATAGCCTACATGGAAGAAAAAGAAAAGAGAAGCTTTTAAGCCACTGAGCTCCAACTCAGGGATTAAAATACTATTGAAACAACTTTCAATTTTCACAACTGTGAAATCTTTAATTCCCTTATACCGACACAAGTCAAACCAGGCAAGAGTGATCAGTAATTTGAAAAGTGTTGAGAGAGGGACCTCATAACATACTATATAAAATGGTTAAACCAACAAGAAGAAATATTGGAGAAATGAACCAGAACAAGAGTCCAGCTAAAAGCCCCCATAAAGGTTGAAGCACAAAATAATGAGGTGAATATCCAAACACTAGTTAAGGAAATAATCACAAGAGTGAGTAAAGAGTTTAAAAGAATTGTCGTCAGAAATACAGAAATGAAAAATGAGACTCTGGAAGAAAACACTAATTATCTCAAGGTTATTAGAAAGTTGAAAGATGAAATAGCTGAGATAAGAACACAACTAGCTGAAAAAGCTAAAACAATATCAGAACAGGGTAACAAAATAGATGAACTTCACAAAACAGTAGAGGGGAGAGAAAATAGAATAAATGAAGACAGAATTAGCAAGATCGAGAAAAATTAGAGACAACTAAAAAAGAAATAAGAGATCTCAAAAAAGTGATTAAGAGATTCTGAAAACAACCACAGAGACCTATGGAATGACTTAAAAAGAAATAATATACACATTATTGGCTTACCAGAGGAAGAAAGAGAGAGAGGGGAAGAAAACATTCTTAAAGCCATAATAGCTGAAAACTTCTCTAGTCTAGACAACATCAAAGACATAAAGGTTTAAGAAGCCCAGAGGGTCCTAAACAGAATTAACCCAGACTTAAAGACAGCAATACACATCTATTCAAGTCCACATGGGCTCATTCTCAAGGATAGACCATATGTTAGGCCACAAAGACAGCATCAGCAAATTCAAGAGCATTGAAATCATCCCAAGCATCTTCTCAAACCACATTGGAATTAAACTAACACTTCACAATCAACAAAAGATTAGTAATATCCCAAAATACAGCTCAACAGGACACTACTGAACAATACTGGGTCAAAGAGGAAATAAAGGAAGAAATCAAAATGTTTTGAGAGTTCAATGAAAATGAAGACACAAGCTATCAAAATATATGGGGCACAGCTAAAGCAGTACTGAGAGGGAAGTTCATACCACATATTAGGAAACAAGAAAAAAATGGACCTACTCTATGATCCTACAATTGCTCTCCTGGGGATATATCCTAAGAAACCCCACACATCCATCCAAAAAGATCTGTGTACACATGTGTTCTTGGCAGCACGATTTGTGATAGCCAAAACCTGGAAGCAACCCAGGGGTCCAACAACAGATGAATGGCTGAGCAAGTTGTGGTATATATTCACAATGGAATACTACTCGGCTATTAAAAATGGTGACTTCACCATTTTCAGCCGATCTTGGACGGACCTTGAAAAATTCATGTTAAGTGAAATAAGTCAGAAACAGAAGGATGAATATGGGATGATATCACTCTAGGCTGCTGCATGGGAGAGGGATCAGGAACTCATGCCGCACTAACTTTGCAGGAGATACACTCTGGAACTCTCGGAGCCAGAAAGCAATTTCCAAGTGTCTTTAATCAGAAGAGCAGCTGTTTTTATACTCTCCAAGTAGGGTGGAAACAGGATGTGACAAAGAGAGGGTGGAGCGAAAAGTGACTGGTGGAAGATCAGGGTGTGACAAGGAGAGGGGGCGGAGCAGGTGAGATTTTTACCACTAAACCACTAATGCCCTGGAGGGAGTGTGGTGCTTTATGTAAATGTAAAAGTGATTTATGTAAATAGACCGCTTTGAATGGAATCAAACCAATCCCTATATAGGCATACCAGTGCTTGGTTAAGCAGAAGCCAGGGGGAGCTGGCATACTACCCAACATCTCCCCCTTTCTTTTTAACTATATGCCATAGTATCAGGAATGCAGGACACTTTGTGAGGCAGGGAGACTGATAAGAGGCACACCTTTTGGGGTTCTACTGTCCCTCCTTGCTCAACCTCTCCATAGAGAGAGAGACTAACAGGATTGACACACCCCTCAGGCTCAAGCCATTCCAAGCTCAACCATATCCTCACAATTCCCCAACATCTCCCTCTTACTTAATGGCCATATATAACTGGGTCAATGTCTGTAAAAAGCTTCATCTCTGGCAGGGGAATAGCAGTATAGGGGTGAACAGAAACCTGTTGGGAAGAAAGCAGAATGATAGCATGTAAGTGTCTTCAAAAAGGACTAGCACAAGACAGGGAGGGATAAGTAAGAGTAGCAAGGGACAGAGTGAGACTTATGGGTGGAGGAGTGGGAGCCTGATAAACCGAGGGGCTAGAGGGGTGATCTGGCATTGCAAAATCCTGAGTCAGCTGGTGGAAAGTTCTATGAACTGCTACAGTCATTCTTCAAGAAGTCCAGCAGTATAAAGGGAGTGTCCAGCAAGTTCTATAGAAGCATCAAACCAATGTCAACGGCCAGGAAATAAATGCCACACGTCTATCTTGATGGAGGACAGCCACTGGAACTTTTCTTTTCTGTAGAGAGTGACCTGGAACCACCAAAACATGATGGGTGAAACAGAAGCAGGTAGAGCAGACACCTATGGGTGAGAGAAAGGCAGTAGGAAAGTCTTGTCCTTTGGAGTCTGTGAATCAGGTTCTCCAGATCATGTCAGGTCACATCATGGGTTTTGGGGGATGGCTGTAATTGTGGGTGATGCCAGAGGTCAGGGGTCCAAGATGGATTTCTGGGGATTCTATATGAGCAGATGCTTCTTTATTCAAAGGCTTGTCATAGCTGTAGTCAATTACTTATGAAAAAACTTTGTAACAAATTAGAAGTTTACTACAATTGATAACTCAATGATTATAATTGGTTTAGGTATCTTTATAATTTCATGTAAAGGTCATCTTATGTGACCTCATGTAGCAGTCTCTATATAGCAAAATTTTCATACCAAATTTAAGTTACATATATTGAGTCTTAACTATTTTTACATTGGGTTTTTAAGCAAACTCAGGTTACTAGAGAGTTTAACACATTTTAGTGACAATTTTTTTTTGTACATTTACAATGTCAGATTGATGCCAAATTTGTTGTGGATTAATTTCCACAAGATAGCTTATAGGACATTTTGGGGGGCCCTCCAAAAATGTCCTGTATAGAGTATTTGTATTTTAACTTTAGGAGATGATGAATTGTCACATTGAATATTTAGAGTTTTACCTTAAACACTCAGTTACTTTAATGAATTGATTTTACCTACCTCTCCTGGTAAGAATGTAGCTTCAAAGTTACACTTTAACCATTAAGTTAATGCTTATCAAACTTGAAACACGCATATTAAACATATAGTTTATAACACATAGGAGGAGAAAAACTTGTAACTAAGACATATCATTTCAAATGTGAATTTAGATCTACTGTCATAGTTGAACCATCTTTACTCACACAGTTTAAGACTAAACATTTCATATTTATATCAAGACTTAAAAAAGAAATCAAAAAGAGGAATAAACAATTTTTGGACTGTTTCTGGACGTCTCCAGAAACCATGGCTGCATCCAGCCGTTTTATATAAAGTCAGTTAAATTTCAGAGTACTCTGAGCACAATGGGTCGTACAAAAATTTTGGTCACTCCACTCACTCAATTTTTTTTTAACTGACTCACTCACTCACAAAACACAACTGGCCAGTCATAGCATAAGACATTCAGGGGGGAGGAGGAAGAGCTCTGTGAATCAGATTTTTTTTTATTCTGCCATGCTGTATTATGGGTCTTGGGGTGCATCCTGCAGCCAGACCTCTTGCAGCCAGTCTTCTTGCAGTGTTTCTTGTTCTTCAGGGATATCAGTGCCATCATATGGGTATTGCCGGACATGGTGGGCAGGAACCCAAACAGGCTTGGAGTAATTTTGTGGAAAAATGCATGCGAAACCCCTCCCCATAGTCAACAGGGGGTCAGGTCCTTTCCAGATTTTATCAAGTGGGTCTTTCCATTTGACTTTAATAGCTGGGAGGGTGGGTGGTGTTTGCCAATGAAGAATAATAGGAGGTTGGTCTGAGTTTTTGTAAATATTAAAGAGATTTAATGTAGTTAAGGCTTTTGCTAGCTGGATATTGGGGGGGTACATTTCCCCTTTTTCTTTATTTAATTGAGCCTTAAGAGTTTGATGGGCCCTCTCAACAATGCCTTGTCCCTGTGGATTATACGGAATGCCTGTAGTATGAGTAATGTTCCAGAGGGAACAAAAATCTTTAAATTGTTTGCTGTTAAAAGCAGTTACATTATCCGTTTTAAGTTGAAGAGGTAAGCCCATTACAACAAAACAGGAGAGCATATGGCTTATAAGCTTTTTTGAGTTTTCTCCAGTCTGAGCTGTAGCCCACATAAACTTAGAGAAGGTATCAATTGAGACGAACACATATTTTTGTTTGCCAAAGTTGGGTATGTGGGTAACACCAATTTGCCAAAGAGCGTTGGCTTTTAAACTTTGAGGATTAACCCCCAGAGTTTGAATAGCAGGTGTTTTGATTAGACCTGCACAGGAAGAACATGTAGCAAGTATATGTTTTAACTGTGGCAGAAGAATATCAGGAAATCGAGCTCGAAGACCTTTAAGATTAACATGGGTTAGGGAATGAAAGTTAGCAGGATTAGAGACAGAGGCTAGGAGAATTCCTGTGGAGGCAAGGTGGTCGGCTGCAGCATTCCCTTCGGACAGGGGAACCAGGAAGAGGGCTGTGGGAACGTAGGTGCTGAACATACAGTGGATGAGTTCGAGAACAGAGCATAGAGACAATTTGAATTAAAAGAGGAGAAATTGGGTTTTCATCAATTCTCACATAAGATCGATCAAGCCATGGAAGTAAGTTAACAGTATACACACTGTCAGAAAAAAGGTTGAAGGATTCTGGTACAGCTTTTAATGCAAGGAAAACAGCATAAAGTTCTTTGTACTGAGGGGAATTATCAGGAAGTTCAGTAAAGAGAGGTTTGGGGTATTGCTGGTCTGGATAATATATAAGGGCAGCAGCTCCCTTTTTTCCACCATCAGTGAACACTTTAGGAGCAGAGGGGATGGGATCTCGAGAGAAATGTTTAGCTACTAGTAGAGGGAACAGAGGTAAAGAAGCTATCAAATTATTAAAGGGAAAATGATTATCTAATTGTCCTGGAAAACCCATTAAACTATGGCAAAACGAGAATGGTGGCATATGAGCCATTCTGTATCTGTGAGAGAAAAGGGAAGAATGATTGAATGTGGTTCCCTTCCTAAGACCTGAACCGATCTGTTTCTTCCTTGGTGAACCATAAATGCTAAGGCATCAATCTCGATAAGGAGTCTTGGAGCTTCACCTACTGGCGTATGAAGCCATTCGAGAACACTATGTTTCTGTCACAATGCCCCCACTACCGTGGGGGTGGAGTTAAAGATTAGAAGATTTACTGGAGAGACGGGGGAGAACCGAACGAGGTGCATGTCCTGGAGAGCCTGGTTAACTTTTTCCAGTGCCAAGGAGGCTTTGGGGGTTAACATATGCTTTGAGGAGGGCTGTTTGTTTCCTTTTAACAGATCGAACAGTGGTTGCAGGCAGCTGGTAGGCAGATAAAGATACTGCCTAAGCCAATTCAAATTTCTAAGAAAACTTTGCAAAGAAGCAAAAGTGAGATTAGAAGGAAAAGTAACACAAAGTTTTAAAGGACGAATCTGCATTAGGGAAATCTCTGAGCCTAAGGAAGATATTGGAGGAATTAGCTTTATCTTCTCAGGAGCTACAGTAAGTCCACTTCTCTTTAAGGCAGGGATTAGAAAATCACGTAGGGCAGAGAGATCTGTATCTAATTCTCCCCATATTAACACGTCATACATATAATGAAAAACCTTAAGGCCCTTATGAATATATGGGGAAAGGGCAAATTTAACAGCCTCTTGACAAATAGTAGGACTATTAGCCATGCCCTGGAGCAGTACCACCCATTCAAATCTATCGGCAGGGCTGGCATTATTAATAGAAGGAATAGAGAAAGCAAAACGTTTACAATCTTGTGGGTGTAAAGGAATAGAGAAAAAGCAATCCTGTATATCAATAGCTATGATTGGAATTCCTGTGGGAATTACGGAAGCAAGAGGCAAACCCCTTTGAGGGGAGCCCCAAACCTGCATGGTTTTATTAACTGCACGAAGATCTTGGAGGAGGCGCCATTTCCCTGAGCGCTTTTTAATCACAAAGACTGGAGTATTCCATGGGCTCCGAGAATGACGAATGTGTCCCAAAGATAACTGCTCTTGGACGAGTTCTTTTAAAATTTCTAGCTTCTCCCTAGACAAAGGCCACTGTTCCACCCAGACAGGCTCATTAGAAAGCCAATTTAAGCGGGGAGTTCTGTTATGAACAGTGGCAGTTAGTATTGGGGGTGCTGGTTGGGTCTAGCAGTCTCACAGGAGTGAGTGTGGTGTCCTGCAGAGGTGTCTGAGGATATCACTACATCTAAAGATTCCAGCAAGTCTCTTCCCAATAAATTGGTGCTTATATCAGCTATTAAAGGTTGAAAGCGTCCAGTAGTTCCTTCTGGATCTTCCCACACAAGGGAATCTCATGTGAGGAATGCCTGAGTCAATCCTCCAACACCATGTAAGCGTGGTCCTGGGAGGAGTTCCCAACTCTGGGGAACCTCTGCTTGTCTTAAGATTGTCTTATCTGCTCCTGTGTCAATCAAACACTTAAAAGGAATATTACCAATCTTCACTGTCATAGTTGGGTGACCCCTTTCTAAAACAGGGGTAGTCCATACAATCTCAGGCTCCGAATTCGAGCTGTTCTCCTGCTCCAGCAGTTTATTTCTATGCTGGAAGTTCCCACATACCGCGGATTCCTCCTTCTGCTCACCCTCTGTTATTGTTACTTGGCATGGTGGGTGTAGCGATGGGTTGGGTCCCAAGCTGGGCTTCTGTTTGTGGAAGAAGGGCACAGCACCAAGCGGGTGACCTGCTTCCTTCCCTCATGGGGGCAGGGCTAAGGGAAGCCCCACACCTAGTTTAAATCCTGTTTACACTTGGCAGAGGTGTGCCGTTCCTATGGAACCTTGACCAACAATCTCTCCTCTAGTGAAATCTTTTCTAGCATCTGGGACAAGGCATTCATGGTCTCTGGTTCCCTGTCTGGAGGCGGGGTTGCCCTGACTGGAGGTGGGGTTGCCCTGACTGGAGGCGGGGTCGCGGTCTATTTTCTGGACATTGGTTACGCCAATGCCCTTGGCGACCACACTGAAAGCAAGCCCCTTTTTGCTTATGTAAGGTAGCTGCATAGGCCTGTAACATAGGTCCTTGAAAAGAGCTTGATCTGAGATCCTGTGTAGCTATAATCCAAGTATCTGGGTGTTCGTTTTTAAGAGTGATGCAGGCCTGTCAAAAATGCGGAAGCATTCCATCCCAGACTATGGATCGCAGGAGGAGAAAACGAGCGTCAGGATTATAAATCTTCCTTTCCAAACTCGACTGGACCCTGGCAATGAATTTAGTGAGGGATTCATCAGGTTCTTGTTGAAGGGAGAGAATGGGGGCTGAGGCCACTCCCATGGGTGGTGTTAATCGCTCCCATGCTTTTAATGCACACAGGCATACCTGATCAAAATACCCAGGTGGAAACTTGGCTTCCGCCTATTGAATCCCTGTTTCTAATTGGCCTGTTCCAAATAATGCATCAAAATTCCCCTCTGGCTGATTTTGAATATTTTTCCGCGATTGCTGTAAACATTCGTCGCGAAAAAATGCCTCCTATTGCAGGAAGAGGGGGCCTGGGAGCGTAGTGCGAGTTACAACCCTCCAATCTTGGGGGGTATTAAGGTTCTGAAGCAGGCCTTGTAAAATGGACCTGGTCCATGGGGCATGAATACCGTCATCCTTGATAGCCTGGCATAGTTCCTTCAGATCTGTGGCGGAATACGGATACCAGGCCTGAGGTTTTTGTCTATTGGGGGCGACATTGACCAGAAATGTGTGGACTTGCTCTGATAAGTGTGTAGCAGTAGGAGGAGTCACTGAAGTGGAAGCTTCTGGACAAGCGGCCAAAGAAGTGGTTTTGGAGGCTACAGGAGAATTCGAACATGTGTCTGTCAAAAGAGGGGTGGGTGAAGAAGCAGCCGTGGAGGCAGCAGGAGGTTCTGGACACGTGTCTACCAAAATGGGGGTGGCCGAATGCCCCGGCCAGTGGGGCAGTGAACAGGGGCTAGGAACCTTGGGACCTGGAATGACAGGGACAAGAGACACGAAAGAATGACAGCAAGACAGGATTCTGATCAAGCTGCAAAATTTTATTGTGTTCACAGGCATTATAAGGCTTTGGGGAAGGGGGGAGTGCTGGGGGAGGAGGAGGAGCAATCATCAAAGTGGAATGATCCTTGCAACATACAATGGCCGAAACCATGTTTGTTTCCACAACTATGTGTTGTGTCACTTGATTTCTGATAAATGGTCTACCTGAGGGGAAATGGTCTGCCCGTGGGGGAAATGAAAACTTGTCTCGAGGGCTTCCATTGTTTCAAAACTTATCAAGCAGAGAAATGGCTCCTGGCAGCCGAAGAATTGGCTGTGGAGTCCAAAGGAGAATTCGGACACGTGTCTGCCAAAATAGGGGCCTCAGGGCAAGATGCCAAAATAGGGGCCTCAGGGCAAGATGCAGAGGAATTAGGGTGGGTCAGGATCATGACAGGCCTTTGCTTCTTCTTGTTTTTAAGGTGCTGGTTAAGTTCTATGATCACTTCCTTTATCTCTTGGACCTCAGCCTCTAGGTCCTTAAGCCTTTTGAGAGGTTGCCCTATATATCCCTTAAAAGCTGCTATGATGATCAACAGGATATAAGGTGCAGCCCCGAGAAAAATGTCCCAGATATATAAAAATTGTATAATGGATAAAGAATGCAGAATTTGGAAAAGATTTTCCATGGTGGAGAGATCTCAGGAAAACAATAAGAAAGAAAAAAAATCACAGTGCCTTAACACAATATTGCAGATACCCAAAAGGTGTGTACTTATCTAGGATGTCTTCTTGTAAATCTTCTGCTTACGTGTCCCTGTTCTGGGCACCAAATGCCGGGATAGCCTGAGGGTACTTCTTCCCGAGCTAGTGCTCTCTGAGTTGGAGAGAACTCAATTGGAGCCGATCTAGGCTGCTGCGTGGGAGAGGGATCAGGAACTCGTGCTGCACTAACTTTGCAGGAGATACACTCTGGAACTCTCAGAGCCGGAAAGCAATTTCCAAGTGTCTTTAATCAGAAGAGCAGCTGTTTTTATACTCTCCAAGTAGCGTGGAAACAGGATGTGACATAGAGAGGGTGGAGCGAAAAGTGACTGGTGGAAGATCAGGGTGTGACAAGGAGAGGGGGCGGAGCAGGTGAGAATTTTACTACTAAACCACTAATGCCCTGGAGGGAGTGTGGTGCTTTATGTAAATGTAAAAGTGATTTATGTAAATAGACTGCTTTGAATGGGATCAAACCAATCCCTATATAGGCATACCAGTGCTTGGTTAAGCAGAAGCCAGGGGGAGCTGGCATACTACCCAACAAGGCAGAAGTTGAAAAACAAGATCAGAAGAGAAAACACAAGTAGAACCTGAACTGGAATTGGCATATTGCACCAAAGTAAAAGACTCTGGGGTAGGAGGGTAGAGAATACAAGTCCAAGAAGGATGACAGAGGACCTAGTGTGAGTTGTATTGTTATATGGAAAACTGAGGAATGTTATGCATGTACAAACTATTGTATTTACTGTTGAATGTAAATGATTAATTCCCCAATAAAGAAATAAAAAGAAGTATCTAAAATGATAATATTGCTTGAGAAAATGTTTCAGAAATTATTTCAAGCATATTTAGGTTGTTCTTATTAGAGCCAGCAAAGATACCTCCATCATACAGTATTAAAAAAAAATCAGTGAGATTCTGACTCCATGAAATCACTCACTACATATATCACTATTATGTACTAGGAGGTGCTTCTTTATTACACTATGCTGACCATACACAGACAACTATTCCAATAAACTTTTTCTAAGAGTTAGTGACCTGATTCTACATGGTAAGTTATTAGATAACTTAATAGATAAGTTATTTAACACAGTGACCTTGAGAGATGTAGTTTTTTTATCTATTAAAATTGCCTAGTATACTTACTGTCTGGCCTTAAATTGCCAGTTACTATAAATAGCACCAACCTAACAAACAAAGAAGTAACCTTCAGGAGGCTGGGACAACATATGCTGCCAACTCTGGGAAGACTGGTCTTGAAATGAGTGCAGCCCAAAATGTTCCCAGCTGTGACCATGGACTGCAAGCTCAAACTGACAGGGACTCAGAGGTTACACAGGCTCCTGTGATAAATATGAATAGATTTGGGCCCTAGGTCAAATTAATGGGGATTACAGTTAATGTTATTTATACACTTTCCTCTCTTGAAATATACCTAAAATGGACTTCCTAGATTTTTCCCACACCAAGACCCTTAGTTCTATCTGCCTTATTCTTATTTTTAGGTACCTGATTCTTAATTATTTTTTTCTGCTTTGTATCTTATCACTTCTCAGCCACCAAGTTGCAGATGCTACCATGAAGCCATGCTGACTTCCCTTGTCAAATGATCTTACCAATGTGTCCTGGACTCTCACCTCCCCAAAGCCTTACCCCACTAGGGAAAACAGAGATAGGCTGAGGATATGGATCTACCTGCCAATATCCATGTTCAGTGAAGAAGCAATTACAGAAGCCAGAATTTCCACCTTCGGCACCCCATAAAAATTATTGGTCCATACCAGAAGAATAAAGAATAGGGAACTTCTAATTAAGGGAATGGGATATGGAACTCTGGTGGTGTGAATTGTGTGAAATTGTAAACTTCTTATCCTATAGTCTTGTTGATCATTAGTAAATCACTAAAACAAGATTAAAAAGAAATGCCATTGTGGTAGTGGAGACTTATAACAATAATCATTTGTAATAGATACATGTGCACAATTACTATATTATGCAACTTAAACTTTAAAAATGTTAATTTTATTATTATTTGGAGAATTAAAAATATTACTAGTATGTCAATAAAACTAAAAAATTGCTTTTAAAAAGCAACCTTAAGGACCAAGAAGATAGAATAATGGTTATGAAAAAGACTTTCAGACCTGAGTTCCCAAGTTCAACCTAGTATCATCATAAGCCAGAGATGAATAGTGCCCTGGTTAAAAATAAAAAGTCTCCAGTACCTACTACTAAAAAAATAAGGTCAAGTACTACAGTGTATATTTTTAAAACAGTGTTGTAAATTGGTAGGCTTTTAAGATTTTTTTAAATGTAGTAGATTTTATCTACACAATGTCTTACATTCCCTCAGTTGAGTGGACAACATTATAAGTTCTAATATTACAACATTAGAACTTTCAAAATAGATTTATTAAATGAGCCCAGTGGGAAATGAATCATTTGAGTACACAATGTATAAAGTCAATCTCTCTTCATGGTCAAATGATGGAAATTTCAGACTCTATTACTGGCAACTGAGGTCTTATCACATTGCAATATTCTCCTTCCTATCATGTCTTTCCTACCATTGTGGTGCTTCTTGGGAGAGTAAAGAGGAGGATTGTTTGAACAATATGATATCTTGGTATATAGATATTAGAACTTCTGCTTTAAAGACATTTACACACCCCAAATAGAATTAATTTATTTCTCTGTTTTTCTCATAGGGCATCACACCATTTGATTACCCATCTGAGGATAAACTTTGTACTTAAATGATTTGGGTCAGAGGATACAGGCTCTAGTTCTTGGAAAAGTTCCAATTTGACAGTGAAAACCTCATCTATATAAGAAATGAAGAATATCTGCTCTTGGGCTTATTGCGAAGATTAAAGGAAACAATGACTATAGAAATAGAATATTTTGGGGGGTCAGGTAGCACAGCGGGTTAAGCACACATGGTGCGAAGCGCAAGAACTGGCTCAAGGATCCTGGTTCAAGCACCCAGCTCCCCACCTGCAGGGGAGTTGCTTCACAAGCAGTGAAGCAGGTCTGCAGGTGTCTATCTTTCTCTCCCCCTCTCTGTCTTCCCCTCCTCTTTCCATTTCTCTCTGTCCTATTCAACAACAACAATAATAACTACAATAAAACAAGAGCAAAAGAAGGGAATAAATAAATATTAAAAAAAGGAATAGAATATTTTCTGGTGATGATAATCTCTCAATATGTTATACCAATTTTTATCATCATTGTTTCATTTCTCTCTTGTCTTCATATCCTCCTTCACTTATTGAAAGGAATCAATGCCTGTGATCCCAGTAAAGAGAGAAAAGATATCATTGAGTGAAATAAAAACAGGACATTGTTTTTATTATAGACATTTTGTAAAGTTTTATGTATCTTCTTCAATTCTGTTGTTAGCCTACAAGTGTGCAGTTTTTTGTGCTTTGTTTTGTTTTTTACTGCTTTGTGGAAAGTTCTCCCTTACTTAAAAGACTTAACAGGTATCCTTTAATGTAGTCATAGAGGACTTAGATTTTGATCCAGTCATTAATACCTCTTTAATTCCATAAACACCTACGAGGGTTGGGTATTATAAATTAGGAAGGAATGAGTATGAATTTTGTCCATTTTTACATGTTTCCTTTCCTGAGATTATATTTTAAATGCAAAGAATCAGCCCCTCTAAAATGTTATAGTGAAAAGGTTCCAAAGATTAAAGCAGTCCAGAATCACCTTGTGGGTAACTAGCCCAGTAAGTTAATTACAGGATTCTTTGTTGCTCTCTTTTATTGTGAGTAAGAATTCTTGATGCAATATTTTTGGTTAATTGAAGATTTTCTTTAAAACTATGCAAGACAGCCACCAAATAGTGCATTTATGTATGTAATAGAAATGGTTGTAATATATCATTAAGGCACTCCAGGGCATGTTTTATTGGTTCATTAATACAGTACATGCCTTAGGTGGATTCAACCTCTCGGGGCCTATATTAATGGACCAATAAAATGTACCCGGGAGTGCCTTAATACTTCCCTAATATGGCTAAGTTTAAATTAATTTTTTCAGGCTTATCTTTTTAAAAATCATTTTCTCTACTTGGGAAGATATATTCCTTTACAGAGGAAAAAGTTCATGATGACAGTATAAGAAAAAGCAGAATAATAAAAATATTTTGGTTTCATCAATTTTCTAAATGCTTCATTTTCTCCTGTTGGGATGGTCTACTTTCCACATTCTACTTTTAGCTGTCTTCCAACACTTTCCATGGAAATCAATAATTTTGTGACCAGGTGAGCACTCAAACAAGGCCATTTACTTTGGAAAGTATAAATGCATGGGCAAACGTTATGTCTGCTGAAAAGCCCTATAACCATTCAATATTCTGCCGAAAGAAACAAATACTCACCTTGTTTCAATAACCTTCGTTAATCTACCTCTTCTTACCTGTATAGTCTAGGAATCATGCTCCCCCCACAAAATGAAACATTCCTCTAAGCCATTGGCATCTACGTGTCTCAGACTTTTAGTCACCCTGGAATTTAACTTTGGATTGTTATGAGATATTCCTGATGACAGAAATTTAGGTAAAAAATACAAGAGTGTTTATAGTTTCTACAAACAGAATTAAAACCTTAGCCTTACCATCTGCTTGCTCAGTGACTTGGGTCTGAAAGCTTATTCCTCCTAGCAGCAAACAGAAAACTATGTTCACCTCACAGAAATGACATGAGTAGTAGAAGAGACAGTTAATTCAAAGTACTTGATACAAAGCCAGGCACACAGGAACTAAGGTGCAAAAAGAAGTGATAGGGTTTATTATCACCTTCTGAAATGTTAAGATGTTAAGGAAGAGATGAAGATACATGCACCAGTTGCATATTATAGACTTTCTCAGGAAACTCTGGAAAATTGTTAATTGTGAATTCAGAGTATAAAATGAAAAAACCTTCCTTTTATTATTTTTTTATTGCCACTGGGGTGTAAGCCATGTCCAGGATGCCAAAGATGCAGTCTAGTCTGAGACTTTATTTAGCTTTACTTTAATTTTTCTAATATGTGTTATACTCTAGAAGTATTCTTCACAATTATAATAAATGTACTAAATATGACCTATTGTTGGAAACAACTCTTGACTCTGTGTAACTAGAGGGTAGAAAGTGGTCTCTTTCTAAAGAGAGTTATTTTATTTAATGATTTCTTTTTTATTTTATTTTATCTATTGGATAGAGACAGAAATGGAGAGGGAAAGGGGAGATAAAGAAAGAGAAAAAGAGAAAGAGAGAGTTACCTTTAGCACAATGCTTTACCATTTATGAAGCTTTCCCTTGTAGGAGGAGACAGTGGTCTTGAACCCAGGTCCTTGTGCATTATAGCATGTGTGCTCAACTGTGGGTGTCAGTACCCAGGTGCTAGAGGATTATTTACTAATGGAACAACCAGATAGATGAAAAAATATATATAACAAAACAAATTGGGTTGTAAATTCCACTTGAGCTTTAAATCAAACTTAAACAAGAAAAAAAGTTGTGTGAATAAGATCTTCACCTCCTCTTGGATGGAGCTTGAAGGAATTATGTTAAGTGAGATAAGTCAGAAAGAGAAGGATGAATATGGGATGATCTCACTCATAAACAAAAATTAAAAAAAAAAAAAAAAGAACAGAAGGGAAATCACAAACCAGAACTTGAACTGGAGTTGGTGTATTACACCAAAGTAAAAGACTCTGGGATGGAGTGGGGGAGGGTTTAGGTTCTGGAACATGATGGTAGAGGAGGACATAGTGGGGATTGAACTTTTATGTGGAAAACTGAGAAAATGTTACATATATACAAACTAATATATATATATATATATATAATTTCTTTATTGGGGGATTAATGGTTTACAGTCAACAATAAAACACAGTAGTTTGTACATGTGTAGCATTTCTCAGTTGTAAATTTGAACATTTGAAATAAGGTTTTGTGAATAAGATTAAATTCAGCTTCTTCACCTCATCTTGAATAGAGGTTGAAGGGATCATGTTTAGTGATATAAGTGAGAAAGAGAAGGATGAATACAAGATAATCTCACTCACAGACAGTAGTTGAAAAATAAGAACAGGAGGGAAATCACAAAGCAGAATTTGGGTTGTCAGTTCCACTTGAGCTTTAATTCAAATTTAAACATATTTTTAAAAAGGTTCTGTGAATAAGATTAAACAGAGAGATAGTTGGAGATAGCTTATCTGGTAAAATGCACATTTTGCCATGCAAGAGAGCATGGATTCAAGCCCTTGGCCACCATATGGGAGTACCATGTGAAAGGAAAGAGTCATAAGCAGTGTGATATCACTATGGTATCTCTCCACTGTGTCTCTCTTTACCTCTTTATCACTCAAACTCTAGAAAAAAACAACAACAGCAAGGGGGTAAAACAGAAGCAGTGAAATGAGGCAGAAGCAAAATCCTTTTGGGGGAAAAAAGAACATTCTACTGTTGCACTATCATTTTTTTTTTTAAATGATCAGAAAAATAATTAATTAGGGGCTGGGTTGTGTCACATCCAGTTGAGCATACCTGTCACCATGTGCAAGGACCCGAGTTCAAGCTTCCAGTCCCCGCTTTCAGGGGAAAGCTTCATGAGTGGTAGAGTAGGGCTGCAGGTGTTTGTCTCTTTCCCTTTCTGTCACTCACTCCTCTCTTGATTTCTGTCTGACTCTATCCAAAATAAATAAAGTATGTTTTAAGAAGGTACTAATTACATGATAAGGTCCATACAAGCCTGAGTGCTTAATGTAAAGGAGGTAAATATTGAAACTGTGCATCTTGAATTCAGTAGGAAGAGGTAAATGCACTCCACACCACACCTAGAAACAAGTTAAGGAAAGGTCTCCAGCAACAATAATATTCTTGATAAACAATGTTCAGGTAAGAGGGCACATGGAGAGCCTCAGTAAGAGATGGAATTGGACAAAATACCCATCTTTCAGATGACAGGAAAATCATACAGGGATTTCAAAGAGGAAAATGTCCTGGAAAGCAGTATTTTAGATATGGTCATTGTTTAAAATCACAGTGGAATAGTGTTACAGGTGGGCACCAAAGTAAAAACCCTCTGGTGAGGGGTAGACATGCAGCTTCCTGGTACAGTGGGGGGTGGGAGTGGGTGGGAGGGATGGGTCACAGACTTTTGGTGGTGGGAATGGTGTTTAGGTACACTCCTAGTAAAATGTAGTCTTATAAATCACTAGTTAATTAATACGAGAGGGGGAAAATTAATTGTATGTCTCAAAGTTTTTCAAAACACAAACTGAATCTTTTTAATATATAGGCTGTGTAATTGATATGCAGACTCTCACAAAAGCCTAGACCAAGTAGATCAGAGGCAACCAATAGCACAGCTATATACAAGATACTGGGTACTGTACAGCAAACCATAACAAAAGGACTTTTCAAAGTTAACCCAATTACCAAATAATGTGATGATAACATTAACTATTGATTGTCTTTTGGAACCCTAAGACAGCAGGAACCTCACATCTTCACTATAGAGCCTCTACTTTCCCCAGTCCTGGAACCATTGGATGGGGCCCACTTTCCCGTATGCCTCTCCCAATCCATATCAAATAATATTGCATCCACCAATCACAACCTAACCAACACAATGATTGCCACCTCAACATGCTTCACTTCAGACTGTGTCCAGAGACTTCACGTGTGGAATGACAACCTTCAGCTTCATTACTCGGATGAGACCTTTCCTTTCATAGTATACTCTAATTCCATCTCAGGTGGTTCACTTTCTAACAAAGTCCCAAAACCTAGATATACACCAGTTTCTGTGAGAGAGAGCATATGCTCACACATATCCGTAAACCACTGCAAAATATATACCTGAAAGCAGAAGTACACTAGAGTTTTCAGTGAGTACCCCCCTAATACTTCCTCTCCACTATTCCAAGCTTTGGGTCCATGATTGCTCAACAATTTGTTTGGCTTCGTATGTTAACTCTCTTTTCAGTCACCAGGTTCCAGATGTCATCAGGATGCCGGCCAGGCTTCCCTAGACTGAAGACCCCACCAATGTGTCCTGGAGCTCAGCTTCCCCAGAGACCCACCCTACTAAGGAAAGAGAGAAGCAGACTGGGAGTATGGACCGACCAGTCAACACCCATGTGCACGGGGAAGCAATTACAGAAGCCAGACCTTCTACCTTCTGCAACCCACAATGACCCTGGGTCCATGCTCCCAGAGGGACAGAGAATGGGAAAGCTATCAGGGGAGGGGGTGGGATATAGAGATTGGGTGGTGGGAATTGTGTGGAATTGTACCCCTCCTACCCTATGGTTTTGTTAATTAATCCTTTGTTAAATAAAAAAGAAAAAAAAAGAACAGGAAATCTATCAGGGAAGGAGTTGTACTGCTTTTAGCCTATTGTTTCTGTCAACGTTTCCTTTTTATAAATAAAAATTATATATTTATTTTTTAAAAAACTTACTTCAACAAAAGTGGGCCAGTTGAACATATCAATTTTATGTGTAAATAAAGGCACATTTTGTGACAGTTGTGTCACAGCACAAAGAATGGCAAAATTCTGAAAGCTTCATTGAAATGTCAGGTCACCTTATACTGCATGCCTCTCTTTCATTGGCCAAAGGGATTCCTTTATTTCGAACCATCCTCTCTTTTCCACTTACATGGATAATACTAACTTTACAGGACTCATTTCTCCAGGAAACTTTTCTTAACTATTCAAACACAGAGTGAGCAACCCTTCCTTGAACTCAAGGCTTTGCTGAGTTAGTCACTTAGTTTACTGCTTAATAACTACTGTCACCAACACATGGGTTGTGGGTGTTTAAGAGAAAAAGACAATTGTAGGAAATAAATCTACTCACACTTTACAAAATGACCATATCTGATCTGGTTTTACTAAAGAGAGAAATTCTAAACACAATAGGGAAAATGGATACAATTTTATAATAGTGTTGCCTACCCACTCTACATTTTGAAATACTTTATCCCTACTTACTCATTCAAGTACACAATGAATGCATTAGTTCTCAAGTTGTACTTCATTACAATATAACCACTGATTTTAGGAAACATGGTGACTTTTGTTAAAGTTTCTTTAACCAAATTTTCCAAAAGAAAACAACCACAACGGACTAAAAATTTAAATAACCATTTGATCAGCCTAAGAAAATATGCACTGTGTGCGGGCTGGGGAGATAGCATAATGGTTATGCAAAAAGCCTTTCATGCCTGAGGTCCAGGTTCAATCCCCACCATGGCCATAAGACAGAACTGAGAAAGCTCTGGGAAAGGAAAGTAAAGAAAGAGAGAGAAATGGAGAAAGAAAGAAAGAAAGAAAGAAAGAAAGAAAGAAAGAAAGAAAGAAAGAAGAAAGAAAGAAAGAGAAAGAAAGAAAGAAAGAAAGAAAGAGAAAAAGAAAGAAAGAGGAGAGGGGGAGGAAGGAAAGAAAGAAGGAAGAAAGGGAAAAGAGAGAGAGAGAGAGAGAGAGAGAGAGAGAGAGAGAGAAGAAGGAAGGTAGTACAAGATGCACTGTATGTATTAAAATCTGCCCAAAATGAGGATGTCACCATGTGGTGAGACAGAACAAGTGGGTAAGGGCAGTCAGCCCATCTGAGGTTATTCAGAGTAAGAAAACTCAGAATGTTAAGAGCAGCCAAAACCCATTAAGGAAAGCAATGAGTAAAGACTAGAGAGAATAAAATTTGGTTATAGAAGCCAAAGAGCCATAGGCAGATCAAAGCGGGAGTATATTGCCAAGAGTCAGAGCTGGAATTAGTGAGAAGCCCTATGATAACATATCAGTCCTAGTGCTGAATATTTGAGGCAATTGCTTTAAAGCAGCCATGAAACATCTGAGGTTGAATTTAATCATTATCAGTTAAAGCTATTTTTCTAATTTATCTGGACACGCCTTGTCTGTCTTTGCATCTATTTCCATTATCCTTTTATATTAGATATAGCTTCAAAAATGATTGTTAATCAATTGTTCACCCCACATTCAAGTGTTTGAATTTGAGTTTCATTTTATATTTTAGTGTGTGAGTTAAAACTTTCTCACTATCTATTTTACAATTGTAAAAATGTTTATACTTATGATAGATGAAGCTAACAACATAATATAGCAAACACTGCACAAAGATAACAGAAAGGAGCATATCCCTTTTTCACTAAAGTAACCAAATAAGAAAACAAGACTTTTATAGATATTTCAGTCATGTAGCTCAAAATTATCAAGTAGGAAACTTAATAAGATTCCAGTTTTGCAAACAAATGTACAAGACTATGTCCAAGAATCTGGAATTTCACCCCAATCATCTTTATATGTTAGCTTAACAAATATATTATCACAGATAGTCTTTCACACTATCACTGGAAAACATTGTTCCAACATTTATGGTAGAAAACTTGGAAACACAATACAAATTATAAAAAGCCTCACCTTCACTGGAAGTAAAAGGAAAAGTGTTGGGTGGGGTAGGTTATGAAAAGATAGATGAATACCAAATGATTTCACATGTAGGTGGAACTTGGAAGACAGAGCTAGAAAGGAAGAATGAAAGAATGAAGAAAGGGTAAAACATGGAGTGGGGTTGGTTTACTGCACTGAAACAAGGGACTCTGGGGATGGAAAGGAATAGGGTGTCAGAAGGTAGAGGGGTTTGGGGTCCTTGATGAGAAGTTGGACAAAAGAGTATATAGCAGACACCTGTTATGCAGAACTGGAAAATCATACACAAGTATAAACAAATGTGCTATAATTCATTAACCTCCCATATTTAAAATTAAAATAAAAAACTTGAAAATGTGTTGACTCTTACAAAGCAACCCTGCTTTATATATAATGTGAAAACTTTTCCTAAAATAATAGTCATGGCAACAGTTTGTTGTAAAACAGATAAAGAAATCATATAATTCAACAATGAAAACAATAAAAAAATAGGTAATGGATCTGAATAGATAGTTCTCTAGAAAAGACATACAGACATATGAAGTAATGTCTCACTTCACTTATCATTAGAGAAATGCAAATTAAAACCACACTGAGATACAACCTCACACCTGTGGAAATGGCCTACATGAACAAAAGAGGGAATAACAAGTATTGGCAGGGATGTGGGGAATAGGAAATTCTGATACACTGTTGGTGAGAATTCAAATTTATGCAGCCCTTATGAAAAATAGTCTAATGAACCCTTAAAGAAGTGAAAATAGAGATAACTTATAATCCAACAATACCACTCTGAGGCATACATCCTAAGTAAATGAAAACACTAATTGTATAGGTCATATGTACTCCTATTTTCATAAGTGCATTATTCACAAAATTCTAGGAGTAACTGGAAGCAACCTAAATAAATATGGATAAAAAAAATATGGGGGTGGGGGCAGAGTCAAGATGGCGACTTGCAAGCAGCAGCTGGCATAAGCTTCAACAAACAATAGCTGTGACCTGGGAATCTATGGATAGGAATGACAGAACAGAAAAATAAAAAACACATCAATAAAAATAAAATAGTTAAAGCAAGTGCAAATAAAACTACTACCAAAATGAATCAAGACAGAAGCCCAGAAGAAATTCCAAATCAGTCAGACCCCTGCAAGCGTCAACCCGGCTTTGACCTAGCATGTTATGATTGGGCCCTCCTCAATCGCTATCGAACAGGCCATGGCCGGTGCGCTGCTATGTTCCATCGCTGGGGAGCCAGAGATGACCCAAACTGCCCCTGTGGCTCCAGACAGACTATGACCCACATAGTCAATGACTGCCACCTCTCCAGACTCAAAGGAGGTCTCGAAACTTTACATCAGGCTCAACCTGACGCAGTTGACTGGCTACGGAAGAAGGGCAAACGCTAGAAGAAGAAGAAGTCAAAAGTAACCATAGATAAGAAAAGTATGCAAGCAAAAATAAACCTAATAATCACAGGAATGAAGACAACTATGGAGGAGAGGGCTATCAGAATTATGGAAACAACAGATGAGACCCTCAAGGAAAATACTGGATACCTTGAGGTAATTAGAGAACTGAAAGCAGAAATAGCTGAACTAAAAGGTCAATTAGCAGAACAAGCTAATATTATAACTGAACTGAATAAAGAAGCTGAGGGAAGGGAACGCAGGTTAACAGAAGCAGTAAACAGAATTAGCAAGAGGATGAGCTAGAGAAAACTAAGAAAGAGGTAAAAGATCTCAAAAAAGAAATTGAGAGACACTGAAAACAACAACAAAGACATATGGGATGATCTCAAAAGAAGTAGCATTCATATTATTGGGCTTCCAGAGGAAGAAAAAGAGGAAGGAGAAGTAAACATTCTAGAGGAAATTACAGAAGAAAACATCCCATACCTAAACAACAGAAAGGACATTAAGATTCAAGAAGCTCAGAGAGTCCCAAACAGACCTGTAGACACCAAGACACATCATAGTTAAAATGAAAAGAAGTAAGGATAAAGAAAGGATCCTAAAGGCTGCAAGAGAAAAAACAAAAAGTCACATACAGGGGAAAACCCATAAGACAATCAGTAGACTTCTGCACTCAAACTCTAAAAGCCAGAAGAGAATGCCAAAATATCTATTGAGCCATGAATGTAAAAGGGTTTCAACCAAGGATACTATATCCTGGTAGACTTTCATTCAAACTAGATGGAGGGATCAAAACCTTCTAAGACATACAACAGTTATAGAAGTCAACCATCACCAAGACTGCCCTGAAAGAAGTACTAAAAGGCCTCTTATAAATAAGAACATCACTATAATACTTGCCATATATCAGAGCAAATGAAGAATTGTTGAATAATGGCACTACAATACATTCAATCCCAATATCAATAAATATCAAAGAATTAAATTCACCCATTAAAAGCAAAGAGTGGGAGGATGGATCAGAAGACATAACCCAACCATATGCTACTTTCAAGAATCCCATCTGACCCAACAAGACAAACACAGGCTTAAAGTGAAGGGATGGAAAACTATTCTACAGGCTAATGGACCGCAAAAAGAAAAAAAAAAAAAAAAAGCATGAACAGCCATTCTCATCTCTGACACAATAGACTTTAAAGTAAATAAAGTAATAAAAGACAGGCAAGGCTACTACATAATTATTATAGGATCAATCAACCAAGAAGATTTAACAATTATTAACATCTATGCACCCAATGAGGGACCATCTAAATACATCAAACACCTATAGAAAGAACTACAAAAACACATCAATAGTAATACAATAATAGTGGGAGATTTTAACACTCCACTATCACACTTAGACAGATTAATGAAGCAGAGAATCAACAAAGAAACAAGAGAATTAAATGAAGAAATGGACAGACTAGACCTCCTAGACATTTTCAGAGTTCTTCACCCCCCACCCCCACAACAGGAATACACATTCTTTTCAAATACACACAGCACATACTGAAGGACAGACCACATGTTAGACCACAAAGACAGTATCAGAAAATTAAAGAGGACTAAAATCATCCCAAATATCTTCTCAGACCACAGTGAAAAATCTAACATTTACAAACAAACAGAAAATTACTAAATGTCACAGAATTTGGAAACTCAACAACATGGTGCTTAAGAACCGCTGGGTCAGAGAGACACTCAAGAAACAAATTCAAATATTCCTGGGAACAAATGAAAATGAAGACACAAGCTATCAAAATATTTGGGACACAGCTAAAGCAGTATTGAGAGGGAAATTCATAGCCATTCAATCGCACATCAGATTACAAGAAAAAGCTCAAATAAATGACCTTACAGCACACCTTAAGAAATTAAAGGAGGAGGAACAAAGGAACCCTAAAGCAACCAGAAGGACAGAAATCAATAAAATTAGATCAGAAATATACAACATCGAAAATAAGAGAACCATACAAAAGATCAATGAAGCCAAATGTTGGTTCTTTGAAAAATTAAACAAGATTGACAAACCCCTAGCCAGACTCACTAAAAAAAAAAAAAAAAGGAGATGACCCAAATAAATAGAATTTCAAACAATAGAGGAGACATTATAACTGACACCACAGAAATCCAGATAATCATGCGAGACTTCTACGAAGAACTATACATGACCAAGCTAGAGAATCTGGAAGAAATGGAAGAATTCCAGGAAACATATGCCCTTCCAAAACTGAATGAAGAAGAACTACAAAACCTAAATGCATAAGTCACAGACAAAGAAATCAAAACAGTTATCAAGAATCTTCCCAACAAAAAAAGTCCTGGACCATATGGCTAAACAAACAAATTCTACAAAACTTTCAGGAAATAGTTAATACCTATACCTCTAAAACTCTTCCACAAGATTGAATAAACAGGAATATTCCCTTCCACCTTCTATGAAGCCAACATCACCCTGATATCAAAATCAGATAGGGACACAGCAAAAAAGGAAAACTACAGAAAAATATCTCTGATGAACATAGATGCCAAAATATTAAACAAGATCCTGGCCAACCGGATACAGCAGTATATCAAAAAGATTGTTGACCAAATGGGATTTATCCCAGGAATGCAAGGCTTATTCAACTTATGTAAGTCAATCAATGTCATTCACCACATCAATAAAAGCAAAACTAAACATCACATGATTATCTCAATAGATGAAGAGAAAGCCTTTGACAAAATCCAACAACGATTCATACACAAAACACTACAAAAAATGGGAATAGATGGGAAATTCTGCCAAGATAGTGGAGACCATGTATAGCAAACCTACAGCCAACATCATACTCAATGGACAGAAACTGAAAGCATTACTCCTCAGATCGGGAATAGACAGAGCTGCCATTTATCACCATTACTCTTCAACATAGTATTGGAAGTTCTTGCCATAGCAATCAAGCAAGAGAAATAAATCAAAGGAATACAGATTGGAAGGGAAGAAGTCAAGCTCTCATTACTTGCAGATGATATAATAATATACATAGGAAAACCTAAAGAATCCAGCAGAAAACTACTAGAAGTTCTTAGGCAATATAGCAAGGTGTCAGGCTACAAAATAAATGTACAAAAATCAGTGGCATTTCTTTATGCAAACACTAAATCTGAAGAAGAAGATATACAGAAATCACTGCTATTCATTGTTGCAGCAAAATCAATAAAATACCTAGGAATAAAGCTGACCAAAGAAGTGAAAGACTTGTATACTGAAAACGATGAGTCACTATTCAAGGAAATATAAAATGACACCAAGAAATGGAAAGACATTGCCTGCTCATGGATTGGAAGAATATCATCAAAATGAATATTCTCCCCAGGGCCATATACAAATTTAAAATGATACACATCAAAGTGCCATCAAGCTTCTTTAAGAGAATAGAACAAAAACTATAATCATTTATCTGGAACGAGAAAACACCTAGAATTGCCAAAACAATATTGAGGAGAAGAAACAGAAATGGAGGCATCACACTCCCAGATCTCAAACTATATTATAAGGCCATCATCATCAAAACACCCTGGTACTGGAACAAAAATAGGCACACAGACCAGTGGAACAGATTTGAAAGCCCAGAACTAAACTCCAACACCTATGATAAGGGAGCCCTAAGTATTAAACGGAGGAAGGAGTCTCCAATAAATGGTGCTGGAAAAACTGGATCAAAACATGCAGAAGAATGAAACTGAACCACCTTATCTCACCAGAAACAAAAATCAACTCCAAATGGATCAAGGACAATGATGTTAGACCAGAAACTATCAAATACTTAGAGGAAAACATTGGTGGAACACTTTCCCACCTAAACCTCAAGGACATCTTTAAGGAAACAAACCCAATCGCAAGGAAGACTAAAGCAGAAACAAATCAATGGGACTACATCAAATTGACAAGCTTCTGTACAGCCAAAGAAACTATCTAACAAACAAAGAGACCCCTCACAGAATGGGAGAAGATCTTCACATGCCATACATCAGACAAGAGACTAGTAACCAAAATACAAAGAGGTCAGCAAACTTAGCACCAAAAAAGCAAATGACCCCATCCAAAAATGGGCAGAGGATATGAACAGAACATTCATCATAGAAAAGATCCAAAAGGCTAACAAACACACAAAAAATTGCTCCAGTTAGCTGATTGTTAGAGAAACGCAAATAAGGACAATATTGAGATACCACCTCACCCCTATGGGAATGGCAAACATCAAAAATCATAGCAGCAACAAATGTTGGAGAGGCTGTGGGGACAGAGGAACCCTTCTGCACTGCTGGTGGGAATGTAAAGTGGTCCAGCCTCTGTGAAGAGCAGTCTGGAGAACTCTCACAAGGCTAGACATGGACCTACCATAGGACCCAGTAATCCCTCTCCTAGGGATATACCCCAAAGACTCCATAATACCCAACCAAAAAGAAATGTGTACACCTATGTTCATAGCAGCACAATTCATAATAGCTAAAACCTGGAAGCAATCCAGGTGCCCAACAACAGATGAGTGGCTGAGAAAGCTGTGGTATATATGCGCAACGGAATACTACGCAGCTATTAGACAATGAATCCACCTTCTCTGACCCATCTTGGATGGAGCTAGAAGGAATTATGTTAACTGAGCTATGTCAGAAAGATAAAGACGACTATGGGATGATCACACTCATCAACAGAAGTTGAGAAAGAAGAACAGAAAGGGAAACTCAAAGCAGGATTTGATTAAATCTGAAGTAGGGCAGCAAAGTAAAAACCCTGGGGTGAGGGTGAGGGTGGACATTTGTCTTCTTGGGGCAGCGGGGTGGGGTGGGGGTGGGGTGGGATGGGACATAGTCTTTTGGTGGTGGGAATGGTGTTTATGTACATTCCTGTTAATTTGTAGTCATATAAATCACTAACTAATATGAGAGGGGGAAAAATTGATTGTATGTCTCAAGCTTTTTAAAGCACAGAGTCTTTTTAATGCATAGGCTGAGTCTTTGATATGTTGACTCTCAAACGCCTAGAATAGGGAGAACAGAAGCAACCGGTGACACAGCTATATACAAATAATGTCGAAGGACATAAATTATGGTGATGCTAGGTATTATACAGCAAATCCTAAAAAAGGGATTTTTCAAAGTTAACCCAATTACCAAATAATGTGATTATAACAATAACTATCTGTTGTCTTCTCAAACCCTAAGACAGCAAGAACCTCACATTTCCACTATAAAGCCTATATTTCCCCCAGTCCTAGAACCTTAGGATGTGGCACACATACCTGCATACTTCTCTCAATTCATACCAAATAAGATTGCATCTGCTGATCCCAACCTAATCAACTCAACGAGTAACCACCTTAGCATCGCTGGGGAGCCAGAGACGACCCAAACTGCTCCTGCGGCTCCAGACAGACTATGACCCACATAGTCAACGACTGCCACCTCTCCAGATTCAAAGGAGGTCTTGAAATTTTACATCAGGCTCAACCTGACGCTGTTGACTGGCTACAGAAGAAGGGCAAACGCTAGAAGAAGAAGCATGCTTCAATTCAGACTGTGTCCAGAGACTACAGGTATGGAATGACAACCCTTCAGCTTCATTACTTGGTTGAGACCTTTCCTTTAATAGTATTCTCTAATTGCATTACAGGAGGCTCACTTCCTAACTAAGTCATAAAACCTAGTTATAGACCAGGTCCCATGAGATAGAGCATATGTTCACAGATATCCATAAACTGGGGCAAAATATATACCTGAAAGCAAAAGTACACAAGAGTCTGTAGTGAGTCAGTTTTAAGTTCCTAATGAAATAGTATCTAATTAGACTTAGATACAATTCTCACCTATTTCCTATTATAGTTCTCTCACTCACTCCAAAGCTAACCTTAGCAAAGCAAGGACTGCAAATGCTGAATAAGGGCAAGAGACTGTCATACTTTAATGATGACTCTTTAGTCACTATCAGGCCACCCCATCCGCTGGGGCCCTATTTGGGGAGTCCTGAGATATTGAAACAGACATGATGGGCCTAGACCTCAAATAAATCCCTCTCTCCATTGTTACAGGTCATCTCTATCAGGAAAAAAAAAAAACCTTTGTGGCCCCCCCTAGGACCTTACCCTCAACTTGGGTCAACAACAGTAGAGAATGTTCCATCCTCTGCAGGGAGGATGGATAACATACTCTATGCTACACCTGAGGAAGATGGGTCAATATTGGGGCAGCTTGGAATGTTCCTACTCATGACCACAGAATGTGAGCTCAGATCTAGAGGGCTGCAGAGGTCACATAGGCTCCTAAGCTGACATGGGCCCCAGACCAAATCAAATTGATGGGGTTTATAGCCAGCAATATTTATACCCCTTCCCCATATTAGGGAGCTACTTACTCTCTTCCCTGATCCAGCTTTCTCTCCCTTTTCCAGTCATGACATCACCTCCCCAGACAATAACATCGATCCACCTGCATATCAGATTTTAGGCTCAGAGAAAAAAAAAAGAAAAAAAAAACCTAGTATAGCTACAGGCCCTTCAAAGCGTGACTAAAACATGCCTACTAGCTATCTACAAAATGGAGGACCCCCCCCCAACACTTCATCTGCAGGATTCCAGCCTTTAGGTCCATGATTGTTCAACAATTTGTTTGGCTTTGTATGTTAACACTCTTTTCAGCCACCAGGTTCCAGATGCTAGCATGATGCCAACCACTTCCCTGGACAGACGACCCCACGAATGTGTCCCCAGAGCCCTACCCTAATAGGGAAAGAGAGAGGCAAGCTGTGAGTATGGGTCAACCATGAAAGTCCATGTTCAGCAGGAAAGCAATTACAGAAGCCAGACCTTCCACCTTCTTCATCCCACAATGACCTTGTGTCCATACTTCCAGAGGAATAACGAATAGCAAAGCTATCAGGGGGAAAGGATGGGATACGGAGATCTGCTGGTGAGCATTGTGTGTAGTTGTACCCCTCTTATGCTATGGTTTTGTTAGTGTCTCCTTTTATAAATAAATAAAAAAAATTAAAAGAAACATATATACCATCAGAAAGTCTCTGCAGATGGCAAAAGGAATTTTGCCTTAAGTTAGGAAGCTACTTCTAAGATAATAAGTACTAAAATAGGAATTTTGTGGGTCAGATGAAAAAAAAAAAAGATAGTTCTCACATTGAAGAATGGTTCGATGGTATGTGTGAATTGATAGCATCTTTCCTTGCTCCTTTCTTTCAGGCTTGACCTATGTTACAAAGAATTTAGTTTCCACAGTTCAGCCAATCTGAAAATGAATTGGCAGTCTTTTACCTGATGCACAGTCTTACTCCATGATTCTTTTTCGATGAGAACAGATCCTAATGTTTGTACTTGTTTTAATTTAGCTTTTTAAAAGTTGCTTCTCTGTTTTTAAGCACATAAAATGTATTTCAACACTTGACAACACAAGAAGTATAATCAAGGCTACAAAATGTTCCAGTTAAGTTTTGCTTTTGAAGTGATAAACCAACCATTGCTACACGAGGCTGACTGCATGGTAGCTTAATGGTATGTTATAAAACCCCCTTTCAACATTAAACAGGAAAGTAAACCTGCCAAATTTACTTGAAAATACGAAATTAATTTCCTGCCACAGTCTCATTGCCAAAATAATTTCATCCAATGTTGAAGGTTTGTACATTTGAATCTCTTCCTAAGAACTGGAAGTTAAATGTTATTTTCCTAATTAAGCCTCCAGTTATTGCTACATGAGAGAGAAATATATATATAGCATTTTCTTCTCATGTGATTTGAATTGCTCAATATGCATGCAAGTTTCTTGATAATATTTTAAGTTCATTATTATTAACCTGGCAGAAAACACAGTTTCATAATCAAGCACAATTTTTAAAAAATGAAATTTAACTAAATTACCATAAGTGCCTTGCCTTGCCTTTCTTTTAATCTATCCAAATTCACTGTTTCTGGTAGAACCAGTTGAGTTCACATTAGATTTATCTTCCTCTATAAATGCACAATTCATTAAACAGACTAGTCTATTTAAACTAAAGCAATTTTATCACAGTCAGTTCAATTATTTAACACTGCTTTTTTAACTCACTACTTAAAGCTTTCTTTTGACAAGTATTCCTTTAAATAAATGAGTTGTAATTTAAAGAATAAAAGAAGATCAAGTCCCTTTACAATATATGCAATTAACCTATAGGGAGATGTTTCGTGATACAAAACTAAATTTTATTTGCAAATTAAACTTAAACTCAACTAACAGAGCTACAAGAGATATCTTTCAGCAGAAACAAGTATAAAGGATATTTCTATGTTCAACTTCCTTTATTTTTTTTATATTGCTTATACTTTTCATTAAAGGAAGTAACATTTTGGTCAAGGTGCATTGTTAAAGAATCTGAGTTATCACCTGAATAATTTATTACAAAGATAATACAATAAATTGAGATGTATCAAATTGATTTTCTCATCAAACTGTGATAATTTGTTTTAAAGGTTTGATAAAGTAGTTATAAATAGTGAGAAGAAACATTTAATAATTACCTCAGCAAGTTTTGACAACAGGAATTTAAACCAGAAATGGTGAGATTTTTCCAGAATTATTCCCACAAGATTTTTTGTTTACAATTCTTATGAGATTTAAAATTCACATAAGATACAATATCTCACTGCAAATTAAATTAGTTGTGCAAAAGTATTCCATAGTTAAGTCAACAGTAACTTAGGTGTGTTCGGGTGTGGTATATTCATCACACAGTGTTTTTATAAGGTTAATGTCTTTAATCTTTCATGTAGGTTATCCTCTCATGATTTTTAGTCAGCTATCCTGTAGTGAAGCTACTAAATGGAAATTCTCGAAACATATCATTATTACATAAATATTCATGTAAACTAAAATTTAGCATTAAATAACTTTTTTTTTGGTATAATCATTCACTTCTTTTTGATAAGCATCCTATTAGATCAAATGTGTACTTTGGACACTGACTAGTGAATTGAGGGAAAAAATGGAAAATTTATTTATCTTTGATAGAGACAGAGAGAATTTGAGAGAGATGGAGGAAAGAGAGACAAGAAAGAGAGACAGGTAAGATTCCCATAGCACTGCTTTACTACTTATGAAGCTTTGTTCCTGCAGGTGGGAGCAGGGCTTGAACACAGGTCCATGTGCATTGTAATATGCAGACTCTACTGGGTGCTCCACTGCCCAATCCAAACAAAAACAGTTTTAATCAGAAGCAATTATTTACTTGTTTAGCATGATAAGTTATATTAGAATCATCTGTTATAGATTCCATGCTGATATAATAAGCAAATTCACCTATTTTCATGAAAAAAAAAGTGCTAAATTTCATGGCACTTTGTACCTTCCATATCCAAAAAGGGAAATACATAATTTTCAACAAGGATTAAACTGTTTTCATAGGATATAAAGTGTCAAACTTAACCAATCATGGGTCATAAAACCTATGAGGGAAATTGAATATTATTCTAAATGCCTCCTTTGGATGTCAGTTTAAATGGATTAATAACTTAATTTAGCAGTACAAGGGCAAGCCAAACTTTACCTGGAGGGAAATGAAAGAAAAATCTAGACAAATAATTTAAAATATATACAAGTTACAGTATGTCTGCTTACTCGAGATCTCTTCTACCCTGCCTATCTCTTCTACCCTGCCTAACCCTAACCCTAACCCTAACCCTAACCCTAACCCTAACCCTAACCCCAGTAGATATGCTTAAGATTCAGTTCTATCTAAGCCATAAACATGTGCTTTCACCCTACATACATAAACAGTCACAAATGGTGACCATATCTGAAGACAGCCAAGGACGTGGTAGAATCTTTATAGTAAAAGTTTGTGCCGGTAGATAGAGGTGGAGGTCTCAGCAGTCATGAAATGTACTCTTACAAAACACGTTGAAGTTCCAGATAAACTTGTATAGCATTAGTTTTACTTCCTTTGAAGTCCACTGGAAGTTTTTAGAAATTGCATTGAATCTCTATATTGCTTTGGATGTGGTGGCCACTTTTTATTTAATGTGATTTAACTGTCTTATAAGATTTCAGGAGGTAAAGTTCCACACTATAGCCATCAAGGTGATCATTTTAATGTTATTTTTTCCTGTCCAGAAGTATGGAATATGTATTCATTTCCTTATATCTCATTTCCCTTCTTAAGGACTCATGTTTTCAATCTAAAAATTCTTTGTCTTTACTTCTAGATACACAATTAGGTTTGATGCTATTGAAAAATGAATTCCTTTCTTGATTTCTTCCTCTTCTAGTTTACTACTTTAACAGAGGAATGGGGAAAAGAAAGAAAAAAGAAAAGAAAAAATATGTATGTTAATCTTGCTGTCTTACTAAATTGCCTAATAATTTCCTACTGGATTCTTTTCATTCACCCCCCTTTTATTAAGCTGTAGAAATTGCTATAGAACTTACAAAATTATGTGAGTGGTAGCAATTATAGTGGATATCTTTATCTTGTTTTGATCTAAGAGGGAAACACCCCACTCTTATGAAAATGCTATACAGCAAAAAGTATAGAAATAAGTGCTGGCAAGAATATGGTACAAAGGGAATTCCTTTACAAAGTTGGTGGGAATGTAAATTGGTCTAATCCTACTGGAAAACATTCTGGAGAGTCCTCAAAATATTAAAATGAACCTTCCACATGATCCAGAAGTTCTCCTAGGCATCTATACAAAGATCATAAAAACATCCAAAGAGATCTACACATGCTTCTGTTCATGACAGTACTGCTTGTAACTATCAAGATTTAGAAATTCTTCTACTACCCAGGAACAAAAGAATGATTAAGAAAATTGTGACATATTTGTAATGGAATATTATTCAGCTTTAAGAAATAATGAAATATTTTCATTTGCTATAACATGAATGGAACTGAATGGAAATGGAGAGAATCCTGATGTATAAAATAAACGAGAATGAGGGAGTCGGGCTGTAGCGCAGGGGGTTAAGTGCAGGTGGCGCAAAGCACAAGGACCGGCATAAGGATCCCGGTTCGAACCCCGGCTCCCCACCTGCAGGGGAGTCGCTTCACAGGCGGTGAAGCAGGTCTGAAGGTGTCTATCTTTCTCTCCTCCTCTCTCCATTTCTCTCTGTCCTATCCAACAACGACAATAACAATAATAACTACAACAATAAAAAAAAGGGCAACAAAAGAGAATAAATAAATAAAATAAAAAATAAATAAATAAATGAGAATGAGAAAGATAAATACCCAATAATTACAATCACAAGTGGAACTTACAAAACAAAGTAGAGGGGGGTAGATAGCATAATGATTATGCAAACAGACTGTCATGCCTGAGGCTCCAAAGTTACAGGTTCAATGCCCTGCACCACCATAAGCCAGAGCTGATCAGTGCTCTGGTAAGAAAAAAAAGAAAAAAAAAGTAAGGAATACTACAAGGCTAATTGGTTTATTTTATTTTTTATTGGAGGATTAATGTTTTATACTCGACAGCAAATACAACAGCTTGTACATGCACATACAAGGCTAATCTTCATGGACTGTGGTATATCACAATGATTTGGTGGCTCAGAAGGGGATAGTGGAAAATTGGGAGACAGGTAATTGGGGATTCAGTACTCTATGGTAGAGGAGAATGACAATTTAGTGGAGAGAGTTGTGTTGACACCTATCTTGAGGAGATGTGGAACTGTACCTTTGTGACAACAATATCCTCTAAATCAAGATTTCTCCAGTAAAGTAATTTTTTAAAAAAAAATCACTCTGATATCATAAAACATAAAGAGATAACTCTTTGAGTAGTCTCCAAATTCCATTTCTATGCCATCATTTCATACTATAAACTGATTTCCTTTTAATTTTCTTCAGTAATATGCATCTCATCTACGGGATTTGGAACTGGTATAACTAGTTCTTCGTGGATTATAATGTCTGTGGTCAACCAGTTGTGTCACTGCCCAGCACAGAAAACAACTTTTAAAAGACTTTTTTCATTTGTTTGTTTGTTAGTTTTTTGTCACCAGGATTATCATTAGGGATAGATGACTGAATGATGAATCAATCCACCACTCCTGGTACCTATTTTTTCTTTCTTTTTTTCCCCTTTATTTGATAATACAGAGAGAAATTAAGTGGGAGGAAGAGATAGAGAAGGAGAGAGACAGAAAGACAGCTGCAGTATTTGGTTCATGGCTTGTGAGGAGCTGGGTCTGAAGTGTAGGTCCTTGCACATGGTAATGTGTATGCTTAAACAGGTTCACCACTACCTGCCCCTTAAAGGGCTTTTTGAACATATTTGATATTTAAAATATTGCTGGAATGAACATTTTAATTAAAAATCTAGTGATATACATATATAGCAATTTAAAATTTTTAAATATGAATTTCAATAGTATATTTTATTAATCATTGTAGAATAATAGTTTGAACTATCTTCAAATGCCTGCAAGTTATCTATTAATAATATAGGGCACATGTTTTATAGCAAAAGTACTTTGAATAATTAATGGTTCTTAAGTCAAAATAACCTCAGACTCATGTAAATGTAAATTATAACTTAGGGATACAGAATTTCTAAGTGCATGTTAGGGCTTTGCTCTTTGGTCAACTCTTTGGTTTGAAAGTTAAAGGAAGACTCAGAGGCCAGGGCTCTGAGAAGAAAGAACCAGCATAAATAATATGGTACTCAAGAAAACATCTTATTTAGATTAAAAGTAGCTCTACCATTTGATACAAATGAGGGTGATTTCCCCTTTTCCAAAGATCACTATCTTTTACTGCCCCACTCTCCAAAGGGAGGCTGGGTCAACATACTCTGCTACTAGAGGAAGACTGGACCAGAAATGAATGAGGCTTAGAACGTTCCTAGCTGTGACCATGGAATGTGAGCTCAGACCAACAGGGATGCAGAGCATACACAGGCTCCTGTGCTAAATATGAATAGGCATGGGTCAGATCGATGAGGTTTATAGTTAATGGTATTTATATGCTTTTCCCATATTTGGTAACTACTCTCTTCCCTGATCTAACTTTCTAGTCCTATTCCCAACTCTGACACCATTTTCCAAGAAAACATTTTCAGCCCATCTGAATGTTAGCTGTTGGGCTCAGGCAAGAATTAGTAAAGTCATGGGCCCCTTGGAATATATATAAAATAGACATCTTAGCTACTTTCAACATAAAGACTCCAAATCTCATCTGCTATAGTCTTATATTTAGGTTTCTGATTACTAAACAATTTATTCTGCTTTATATCGTAATGTCTTTCAGCCACCAAGTTGCAGATGCTACCAGGATGCCAACCTGAACCTGACTTCCCTGGGCAGATGACCTCACCAATGTGTCCCCAGAGCCATACCCCACTAGAGAAAGATAGAAATAGGTTGGGATTATGGATAAACTCCCATGTCCAGAGGAGAAACAATTACAGAAGCCAGACCTTCCACCTTATACATCCCATAAAGATCTTCTGCCCATACTCCCAGAGGGATAAAGAATAAGAAAAATAAGGAACCTTCCAATGGAGGGTATGGGATAAAGAAATCTGGGAATTGTATGGAATTGTACCCCTGTTATCCCACAATCTTGTCAATCATTATCAAATCACTAATAAAATTTTTTAAAGGATCAATATATTTTTATCCATTTATTCAATGATGATAAAGTCACTGCAGCAGGCACTAGAATCAAATGAGGAGAAAGACACAGTGACTATAATTTCTTCTTTTTAACTTTATTAAGGGTTAAATATTGATTTACAAAATTATGAGATAACAGGGGCATAATTCCGCAACATTCCTATCACCAGAGTTCTGTTTCCCCATTACCTCCACTGGAAACTCTGATAGTTCTCCCAAAGTCACAGATAGGGGTTGACTATTATATATAAATATTTATCCCCTTTTTCCTATGGTCCTGCCTTGTCTTCCTAAGTTACACCTATACCTATTACTGGGGAAGCAAATTCTATCAAGGGAAACAAACAGTAAGCAATCACAGAAATGATAAGCCCACTAGAATTATGAGAGTCATGCCAGGCAGGGAAAAACAGGGGCGAGGAGCAGAAAAGTTAGTAAGGTCAAACCTAGTATAGAATCATGGGAAGATGGGAGCCAGGCAGTGGTGCAGTGGGTTAAGCGCACATGGTGCAAAGTGCAAGGACCGGAGTAAGGATCCCGTTTCAAGCCCCCAGTTCCCCACCTGCAGGGGGGTTACTTCACAGGTGGTGAAGCAAGTCTACAGGTGTCTATCTTTCTTTCCCCCTCTCTGTCTTCCCCTCCTCTCTCTATTTCTCTCTGTCCTATAAAAAAAAGAATCATGGGAAGGTGTCTTTATGGAGGTTACATTTTGTAAAAATCTAGAGTGTTTTGGGAATTCACTAGAAGTCTGTGGTGAGCAGGATTTCTGGGCTTGCATAGGAAACTGGGGAGAAAAGAGATAGCAAATTATGTTCCAAAATGGATGGTAGGACAGAGGCCTGATGATGAAGAAATTGTTTACAAGAGCAGATTAAAAGAGCACAGCCACGAAAACAAATTACAGCTAGGCAATAGATCAGTGAAATGGATCTGAAGTTAAACTGATACAATTGAGGTTGAAAGGTTACAGCCGTGAGGATCATGGTGAAGAGAGTACAGCTCTTCAGAAAATAAGTATTTTTGTATGAACTTTCCATGTTCTGAACTCTGTCTGGCCAGTCTTTGAGTTGTGGTGTTTGTAACCTGAATATATCTCTTCTCTAGTCTCATCTTAACATTAATTTCTCTTCTCTCTTTCTCCCTGCCCCGTAAGTAAATAAATGACATCCTTGTGTTCATGACTCCTGCCTCAAGCAACCCAGGTGCCCAACAACAGATGAGTGGCTGAGAAAGCTGTGGTATATATACACAATGGAATACTATGCAGCTATCAAGAACAATGAACCCACCTTCTCTGACCCATCTTGGACAGAGCTAGAAGGAATTATGTTAAGTGAGAGTCAGAAAGATAAAGATGAGTATGGGATGATCCCATTCATCAACAGAAGTTGACTAAGAAGAGCTGAAAGGGAAACTAAAAGCAGGACCTGACCAAATTGTAAGTAGGGCACAAAAGTAAAAGCCCTGTGGTGAGGGGTAGATAGATATACAGCTTCCTGGGACAGTGGGGGCTGGGAGTGGGTGGGAGGGATGGGACACAGTCTTTTGGTGGTGGGAATGGTGTTTATGTACACTCCTAGTAAAATGTAGTCATATAAATCACTAGTTAATTAATACAAGAGGGGGAAAATTAATTGTATGTCTCAAAGTTTTTCAAAACACAAACTGAATGTTTTTAATATGTAGGCTGTGTAATTGATACGCAGACTCTCTCAAAAGCCTAGACCAAGTAGATCAGAAGCAACCAATAGCACAGCTATTTACAAGATACTGGGTACTGTACAGCAAACCATAACAAAAGGACTTTTCAAAGTTAACCCAATTACCAAATAATGTGATGATAACATTAACTATTGATTGTCTTTTGGAACCCTAAGACAGCAGGAACCTCACATCTTCACTATAGAGCCTCTACTTTCCTCAGTCCTGGAACCCTTGGATAGGGCCCACTTTTCCGTATGCCTCTCCTAATCCATATCAAATAATATTGCATCCGCCGATCACAACCTAACCAACACAATGATTGCCACCTCAATATGCTTCACTTCAGACTGTGTCCAGAGACTTCACGTGTGGAATGACAACCCTTCAGCTTCATTACTCGGGTGAGACCTTTCCTTTCATAGTATACTCTAATTCCATCTCAGGTGGTTCACTTTCTAACAAAGTCCCAAAACCTAGATATACACCAGTTTCTGTGAGAGAGAGCATATGTTCACATGTATCCATAAACTACTGCAAAATATATACCTGAAAGCAGAAGTACACTAGAGTTTGCAGTGAGTACCCCCCTAACACTTCCTCTCCACTATTCCAAGCTTTGGGTCCATAATTGCTCAACAATTTGTTTGGCTTCGTATGTTAACTCTCTTTTCAGTCACCAGGTTCCAGATGTCATCAGGGTGCCGGCCAGGCTTCCCTGGACTGAAGACCCCACCAATGTGTCCTGGAGCTCAGCTTCCCCAGAGACCCACCCTAGTAGGGAAAGAGAGAGGTAGACTGGGAGTATGGACCAACCAGTCAATGCCCATGTTCAGCAGGGAAGCAATTACAGAAGCCAGACCTTCTATCTTCTGCAACCCACAATGACCCTGGGTCCATGCTCCCAGAGGGATAGAGAATGGGAAAGCTATCAGGGGAGGGGGTGGGATATGGTGGTGGGAATTATGTGGACTTGTACCCCTCCTACCCTATGATTTTGTTAATTAATCCTTTCTTAAATAAAAAAGAAAAAAAAAAGGTAGCTGACATAGCCAAAGTAACACATTACTTCTAGCTCCATCCCTGTAAGTTTACTTCAAGGTAAAATTCATGGTGCTTCACTTTTCTATGAATTTTCAACTCATCTCTATCTTCAGCCCTTACATACTGAAAACAGAAGCACTGACTTCACTCTGTTTCTAAACTCTAGGATTGATACTTCAGAACAATTAAGCAATAAATCATGTCTATTTCAAAATTCTTTATGGAATCATCCTCAAAATCCTGGGTTAGGTGGTGGTGCATTTGGCTGAGTGCTCATGTTACAATGTGCAAGGACCCAGTTTTAGTCCTGGTTCCCACCTGCAGCAGGGAAGCTTTGCGAGTGGTGAAGCAGAGGTGCAGGTGTCTCTATATTTCTCCCTCTCTATCAATTTCTGGCTGTTTCTATCCAATAAATAAATAAATAAATATCCAGGGTATTGTGATGATTAAGGGGACAAGGAAAGCTATCTTGTGAAAAAAATCATACTCCCTTCCAAAGTACCAAGTGCATTTTTCTCTCATAAAATGAGTTGTACATATGACTCACAAGTAGCATATGAGGTTTAGATAAAAATTTATAGTTTCCAATAAAAAATTTGTGTAAATACATCCCAGTTGTTAATCTAGAATATCACTACTGATTCTATTAAAAATTATTAGAAAAGTGCTTGTATATTTAGCTCTGCTAGGAGGCATGGCCATGCAGTAACAGGGATCCAAAAGAATTCCTCCCCCAAGCAACAAATATCTATAATGATAAACTTAATCAAAGCCAGCAACTACAACTGAGACATCCGCAGCCATAAGTGAGTGCTCGTACACAGTGGCTGGGGCAAGAAGAGGCACAGGTTTATGGGCAAACACAGAAATTTTCTACGCAGGGCATCACAGCAGGGCACCATTTTACTTCTACTGACAGAGAGGAAACAGTTTGCTACATTGTAATCCTTGACTCTGGGGTTATAGCCTTCTGAATTTCAGACAAGGACATGCCAAAAAAAAAAAAAAAAAAAAAGCAGAAGATGGCGGCTTGGAGACAACACCTGGTGTGAGCTCCAAAAGGAAGCAGTTTTCAACCTGGGATTCTCAGGAGAGGTCACCAGGTTCCAGATGCTACCATTATGCCAACCAGACTTCCCTGGGCACACAACCCCACCAATGTGTCCTTGAGCCCCACTTCCACAGAACTCTGCTCCACTAGGGAAAGAGGGGGATAGGCTGGGAGTATAGATCGACTTGCCAATGACTATGTTCAGTGAGGAAGCAATTACAGAAGCCAGACCTTTCACCTTCTACACCCAATAATGACCCTTGGTCCATAATCCCAGAGGGTTAAAGAACAGGAAAGCTATCAGGGGAGGGGATGGGATACAGAGTTCTGGTGCTGGGAATTGTGTGGAGTTATACCCCTCTTATCCTATTGTTTTGGTCAGTGTTTCCTTTTTATAAATAAAAATTTTTAAAAAGCAGGGAACATCCACCACCATTAGAAATCCAATCTATTGTACAAATTTAAATCCTGCTTATATAAACATAGCTAAAGGCCAGCAGCAACCCCCTGAGTGAGGTGTGATTACAGATAAAAATCATAAAGTAACTATATACACACAACACAAAAACACAGAAGACTAAAAAAAATAAATAAATAGCCCTCAATCCCTGCCCCCACCCCCAAAACTGCTCAATTATATAAACAAAGAGAAGGCTAGAGATCACAATAGCACTATCTGCTGGCTAACAATAGCCAGCTCAATAAATGCATAAGCAAAGAAATAGGAACAAACAACCAATGATGTCAACTCAGACAGATAGAAATGAAATAGAGGAACTCCCAAGAAATTAAAGATATAGAGATACTATCAGAGACAAACTATAGAAAGTTCATTATAAGAACTCTCCAAGAATATTAGCAGAATTAAAAGAGCATTTCACTTTGGAATTAAGACACACAAAAGACAGACTCAGAACAGAATTTGCTAAGAAATTACAAAGCTTGAAATAAGAACTCACTAAGAATTCACTAAGCAGTTAAGAAGCATGAAATATAAACTTCAAATAGAACTGTAGGGAATGAAAGACACTATGAGTGAAGTTCAAGCTCAGGTAGAAGGCTTAGGAAGTAGACTCACAAATGCAAAAGAAATAATTTCCAGTCTAGAAGATACACTTAGTCCATTTTTTCAATTCAAAGATGAGGGAGAGGAAAGTTTTAGAAAGAATGAAGTGACTCTCTGTGAAATTACAGACTTCATCAAAGGTTGAATGTAAGAGTGATAGGAATATCTGAGGATGAAGATGGGGTCAAAAGTCCAAAGATAATTATCAGAGAAATTTTAGCTGGGAATTTCCCTCCCCTAGTTGATCTTCAGAACATACTTATTCAAGAAACAGACCAATCACCCATGTTTGTAAATTCAAAACAACCAACTCTAAGTCACATTACTCTAAAACTGTCAAAACTCAATGACAAGGAAAACTTTTGCAGGCTGCTATGGAAAGGAAAGAAGTTACATACAAAAGTAGAGCTAGCAGGCTTTAGTCATATTTCTCTTCACAAACCATAGAGGCAAGAAGAGAGTGGAATGACATGTTCAAAATACTAAAGGAGAAGGGATTCCAGCCATGAATTTCATATCCTGCAAAATTATCCTTTAAATATGAGGGACAAATAAAGGTTTTCCCAAATACTCAAAAACTAAAAGAATTTTCCACAATCAAACCCACCTTAAAAGAAATACATAACAAGTTATACAAGAAAGGGGGAAGCAAAGGAATACACATTCTAAGCAAGGTGAATAGCAGTAGACTAGAAACAAGAACACAATAAAACTAGGAAAAAACAACAAGCAAATTTGGGAGGGAATTAAAGGACAAAGAAGCTCTATCAAAGTTTGTTAATCAAGATCAGCTTTAAAAAGACTTTTCTAGGTACACAATGCTTGTGATTATATTCCTGGTATATAAAACAAAACAGAAAACAGAGATTTATGGAAAGCACAAGAAAAATCAGCAAAGAATTCAGCACAGAAACTCAACATACACACACACAGAGACAGAGATAGAAAAAAATGGGCAAAGAATCAACAATTTAAAATGAACTCAAAAAAATCATAATGGACATAAGTAAACCACAAATGTCAATAACTACCCTAAATGTGAATGGCCTAAATTCACCTGTCAAAAGATTTGGGGTAGCTAAATGGATACTATCCATTAAAGAACAGGAACCATCCATTATATGTCTCAGGAAACACAGATCAAAAGAAAAGACAAACAGAAATTGAATATGAGGCTGAAGCAAGATGTTCCAAGATAATAGTTCACAAAAAAAGGCAAGTACAGCTATTCTGTTCTATGATAAGATAGACTTTCAGGTAAAAAAAGTAAACAGAGACAGAGAAGTACATTACATAATGGTTAAAGGATTAATGCAACAAAAAGATATATCCATCATAAATATATGTGCCCCAAACTCAGGAGCACCCAAATATAAGAAAAAAAAATACTTACTGAACTTAAGGAAGATACTGACAGCAACACAATAATAGTAGATTTTAACACACCACTCACACCAAGAGACAGAAAATCTGGACAAAAGAAAATAAATAGTAAATAGTGATTGTAAATGAAACCATAGATGAAATGGACCTAGTAGATATATACAGAACTTTTTATCCCAAAAGTAATGAATACACATTCTTCTCAAGTACACATGGAACATTTACAAGGATTGATAATATGCTGGGCCACAGTCTAAACAAATTTGTTTACAAATTTTGTTTACACAGTCTAAATAAATGTGTAAACATTAAAATTATAAAATGCATCCTTTCAGACCAAGAAGGCATGAAACTAGAAGTCAACCAAAAAAAGAAAAGAAATTTCCTCAAAGCCTGGATACTAAACAATATGCTTCTGAACAATACATGGGTCATTTGAGAGATCAAAACAAAAATTAGAAATTACCTCAATACCAATGTAAATGAAGAAACAAGCTACCAGACCCTTTGGGATGCAGCAAAAACAGTCTTGAGGGGGAAGTGCATAGCAATACAGCCCATATTAATAAACAGAAGAAATCACTAGTAAACCATCTAACAACCCTCATGATCCAACTAGAAATGGAGCAACAAAAAGACTCAACAGGCATCAGCAGACAGGAAATAGTTAAAATCAGAGAAGAAATTAATAAAATAGAAAACAAAAAGATAATTAGGAAGATTAATGAAACCAAGAGTTGGTTCTTTGAAAAGATAAATAAAATAGATAAATCACTAGCTACACTCACTATGAGAAAAAGAATGCTATGATAAAAATGCTCAGAAATGAAAAAGGAGATATTACAACAGATGAAGTAGAGATTCATAGGGTTATGCAAGAATATTATGGATTATCAGTATGGAACTAAAATTTTCAACTTAGAAGAAATGGAAACATTCTTAGAGTCATATCAACTTCCAACCTTGACAGAAGAGGAAGTAGATAAACTTAAGAAGCCAATCACTAGTAAAGAAATTGAAATAGTAATTAAAAGTCTACTCAAGATCAAAAGTCTGGGTCCAGGTAGCTATACTAATAAATTTTACAAAACATTCAAAGAAGATCTAATGACCGTCCTTAAACTCTTTCAGAAAATAAAAGAGGGAACATTCCCAAACACATTCTATGAGGCTAACATCACCCTGATCCCTAAAGTAGGAAAGGACTCCACCTAAAAAGGAAACTATAGACCTATATTCCTGATGAACATTGATGCAAAAATACTCAACAAAATCTTGGCTAATAGAGTCCAAGAGAATAATCCACCAGTCTAAGAGAATAATCCACCAAGACCAAGTGGATTTCATCCTTGGGAAATAGAGATAGTTCAACATGTATAAGTCAATCAATGTAATCCATTATGTCAACAACAACAAAAAAAAGATTTTTAAAAATCACATGATTTAATCAATCAATGGCATAAAAAGGATTCAAGAAGATCCAGCATCCATTTATAATAAAGATCCTCAAGAAACGGGATGAAAAGAAAATTCCTTAACATAATAAAGGTTATATATGATAAACCCATGGCTAATATCATAGTCAATGGAGAAAAATTTGAAATCTTTCCCCCTAAAATCAGGACCAAGACAAGGATGCCCATGCTCATCACTTTTATTCAACATAGTCTTAGAACTCCTTGCTATCATAATCAAGCAAGAAAGAGATATCAAAAGAATCCAAAGCAGAAATGATAAAATTAACTATCATTATTTGAAGATGATATGTTGATATACTTAGGGAACTCCAGGAATTATATTTAGCTCTTGGAGAATTCACAGTTAAATATTCATTCCAATAATAGGCAATTTATCCTGAATCAAAGTCTATCAATTGATAGAAGCTTCCAGTTTTCTGAGATGTCTTGAAAATTCCATCAAGATAACTGGATGAAGTTAGAACATATATTCAATGGAATCCTGCTCTGCAATTTAAAATGATAATATTGTTGGGTGAGGGATGTTTTCAGGTCCTGGTGCATAATAGTGGTGGAGTAACTAGGCTAGGGATGAGAGTGTTTTGCAGAAAACTGAGAAATTTTACACATGTATCAACAACTGTATTTACTGTAAACCATTAATTCCCCCAATATGAATATTTAAAAATAATAATATTGTGTTCTTCAGGACCTGATTATGCTTAGTGAAGTAATTTACTTACTTAACTGAGGTGAAATATAACTACAGGATAGTTTTACTTACATGTGGAATATAGGGAGCTAAAACACATAAATTCGCAAAAATTAAAAAAGTGAGTAAACTGTCCCTAAGAGTTTGTGAAAACTATGATAGTTATGGTCTTTGGAGTAGGGGGTTGTCACAGAACTTTGGTAGTAGGAGTTGTGTAGACTAAAACCCCTAATCTCATAAACCATTAATAAATCATTAATAAAATGAAAAATAGTCTGTCAAAAACCAAGTATCATTATTTTTATGTCAGTTTCAGAGTAATACTTTACATCATAGTTGCACTCAAGATGCTTCATTCATTGATTAGTGGGTTAAACAGGAGTGAATTCTAAGCAGGTGCTGGATAGAAGTACAAGTGTAATTAAATTAGCTTTTGGAAAAAATATCTCATAATACTACTTTGAAATTATGAAAAATATCGAACTAATTTTATTATATTGTTTTCACTTGAGAGTATTGAAGGAGTAAAAAGACTGGAAAAATGGGTGTTGGCTGTGTGACCCCCAAGGCAGTATTTCTATTGTCCAGGAATATGGAGCTTCTTTTAAGGAAATGATTACACAAAGAGCTTGTTTAAATTTTACACATAACTGACAAGATGCAACTATAGGCAGTTTTAAGCAATTCTTCTTCTAAAAAATGTACTTGTTACTTAAAAGCCAAACATGTTTTCAGGGAAAAAAAAAAAAAAAAGATTTGCAAGTGTTAGGTTACCATACTCATGGGGTTTAGCACACAATTTAAGTAAATCTTGTAGTTCTGCTATGTAGCAGTTTTCATGAGGGTCATGAATAATAATAGGAAACACCTAATAAGATTCTGGGGACATCTTCTGATGCAGTATAGTTGTTGGCACATGAGTACAATTTCTTATCTTCCCCAAAAAGAAATGAACCAGTCTTCAGTTGAGGGTGTAGGAGTAACTGCAATCCCCTACTAGAACCTCCAAACACACTCTCAAAGTCCATTTCTTTCAACTTGGTGTTTTGGGAGCATAAGTAACAAGGAAGGACTATTAACAGAGAAGAGAAAAAGGAAATTCAGTGACTTCCTCAAGATCCCAGTTCTCCCTCCTGCTGGTCAAATCTCAATAACTTCACTAACTATTCCCCTGTACAGGACCAGGCACAGGACCCCAAATAGGAATTAAAAATTATATCATACTAAGGTATGTTGTTTTAAGAAAGCTTAAAACACTGGTAGATACTATCAATATAACCTTTAATACGTGGGTTCTGGGAGCAGGCAGGTTCCTCACACAGTGAAGTACACATGTTACTATACATTTACTCCAGTTTGAGCCTGGACCATGGGAGTGTCTGCAGTGTTTCTCCTCTCTCCTTCATATATTTTCCCCTACTCTATTTCTGTCTCTGCCTTTCGATCTAAAGGAAAGGAAAAATATGTCCACCAGAAGAAGTGGAATCCTTCAGGTAATGAGTTCCAGCAATATCTCTGGTGGTGAAAAATGAGAGGTGTGTGTGTGTGGGGGGGGTTGCTTGAAAACAATATATTTTTCTAATTCATTGAAATGTCAAATTTTTGCAAATTTCAAAGAAAATTTTACTTAAAAAAAAAAGAATAAAATGGGGAAAGGAAAGATGTTTGGGCATATAAAATCTCCTAGAAAGGTTCAGCTAAATAATCTATCACTGGGTTCAGCTTCCCTGAGCTGGACAAATGTTGACAATCCTTTTGCTACTTCAACATTAAAGTCTGGGTAGATAGCATAATGGTTATGCAAACTGACTTTCATGCCTGAGGCCCCAAAGCCCCAGGTTCAGTCTCCTGCACCACCATAAGCCAGAGCTGAGCAGTGCTTACCTAGAAGGAACAGTCAAAGTCAACAGTGATAGGAAAAGGTCACTTCTCTCTGTTTTTATTGTTTGTTTTGCTGGGTTAGTGGTTTCAATATAATTATTGACAGTTACATCTATAGTATGTTATTTGTATTCATAAAGTGCTATAGCATTCTTTTTCTACAAGATTTATGTAATTATCAAACTATGCAAAGCTTGAGAAATTTGCATAAAGGACTTAAGATTCTTTGATCTATTTTAATTGATAGCAAAAAATTCAGTAGTTGTCATATCAAATTAAAGTAATCTATGGACATAATCTATAGACATAATCTATGGACATAATCTATGGACATAATCTATAGACATAATCTATAGACATAATCTATAGACATAAAATTTAAAAGAATGCAATGTATATTCCTTGTATTTTATTTACAATGAGAGCATGCCAGCTTCCTAAAAATTTTATAAATATAACTGCATCTACATAAACAGTGAAATGAAAATTTAAGTACAATCATTGCACTTGTCTCTCTATTGCAAACAGGGTTATTGCTGAGGTATGGGGCTGACATGATGAATCCACCATTCTCAGAGACTATTTTTTCCTTATTTGCTTGCTTGATTGATACAGAGACAAGGAAAAACTGAAAGAAAGAGGAATTAGAGAGAAGGAAGGGCCAGGCGTTGCTGCACTTGGTTGAGCACATGTTACAATGCTCAAGGACCTAGGTTTAAGCCACTGAGTCTCCTATGTGGAGGGATAGTTTTGCAATAGTGAAACAGTACTACAGCTGTTTCTTTTCCTCTCTACCTCTTTCTTCCCCTTACTCTCCATGTATTCCTGTCTCTAGTCAACAAATACATAAAATACATTTAAAAGAAATTTTAAAAGAGAGAAGAAAAGAGAGCGACACATGCAGCACTGCATTATCACTTGTGAAGCTTCCCTCCTCCCCAGAGGTTGGGAGCTTTAATCTGGGGTCCTTGCACACAGTAATATGTAAACTCTAAACTTTAATGAGTGCACCACTAACTGACACCACGTTCTTTTTCCTTCTCTCCAATGTAACTATCAAGGTGTAGAATTATTGGGTAATTGGAAAATATATATTTAAGTTTCTATGAAATTGGTAGTATTCCAAAGTAGTTATTCCATGTTACTACCACCAGCAATATATATATATATATATATATATATATATATATATATATATATGAGAGTTACATTGCGTTGTCACCCACATTAGCATCTATAACAGACAGTTGGTTTTTGCTTTAGCTTTTCTAGCATATATTAATATATTGTGTCATTTTCACGTAGTATTTCTTTTAGAGAAAACAGGGCTGAGTTATCATTTCATGGACTTATTTTCCATATACATCTCATTGGTAGCAGACTGTCCATTCAGATTTCAAGCCAATTTATTTATTTATTTATTTTGATAGAATAGAAAGAAATGGAGAGAAGAAGGGTAGATAGAGAGGGAGAGAAATACACCTACAGACCTGCTTCACTGCTTATGAAGCGACCCCCCACCCCTGCAGGTGGGGAGCTGGGGGCTGGAACCCTCAAGCTAAATTTTATTAGATTCCTTATTTTCTCAATATTGAGTTGGAAAGTATTCTTTATATACTCTAGACAAGTGTTCTTTCAGTAATATTTGGTATATTTCCCTCCTTTTATGATTTGGGTTTTCTATTCTCTGCTCAGGAAATATTTTCTAACTCCAGGTCATAAAGATTTCACTCATGATTTCCAGTGTAATGTCTTGTGCATCTTTACAATTCTGAATTTTATATTAGATCTACTTCTATTTCCATTTCAAATTCTCTGTTATTACAGTATGAAGAAACCTTCAATAGGTTGAAGGTTTCTTTTTCCTTTTGTTGGCTTATTCATTTTTTCTCATAAGTATGTTCAATTTTTCCAGTTCCATATTTTAAAATTAATATCCTATACCATGAAATTACCTAATCAAAAATCAACTGACTATATATGAATCCATTTCCTTTCATTCAATTCTATTACTTTATGTTCTTATCCTCATGCCATAACATATCGTTTTGATTGCTAGATTATAAAAGATTATAATTTTACAGAGTCTTAAATCAGATAAAGAGTACTCCAACACTGTTCCCTTTGAAAAAATATTTTGACTTATTGCGTAGCTTTTGCACTTATAAAAAGATAGAGAGTACAATAAATCTGCCAACTTTTATGTTATTGCATGGTTTTATATCTAAAGTGATCTAAACAGTTTAATCCTGTCTGTGTAATTAATTGTTTCTGAGACTTACTTCAAGATTTTTTTATCTCTGGTTAAACACAACTCATTATTATTTAATTAGTGATGCATTTGTGCCATATTTAAGGTTTCTAAAATGTCTTGGGCTTGTAGTTTGACAAATTTCATTCATTTTGGAAAATGCTTATCCATTACATTGTATTTTCAAGCCCTTTATCAATATTTATCTTCCATGCTTTTCTTCTTAGATCAATTAGAGATATACTTGACCATCTAATGTGATCACATACTTTATGAATTCTCTGATATTTTTTCTTTTTATGTGCCAGTTTATATCAGTTTTAAGGAACAATATTTTTCTGGTATTCTCCTTATATCTATCTTTATTGGTAATGATGTAAATGTGCTCACTTGTATCTAGGCATAAATATAGAATTTCTTTACTATGTTATTTTACCTTCTGACTCTTTACTAAAACTTTCTATCTCTATACATGCTGTCAAACTCTACATTAATCATTTAATAAGACAGCCATGGCTATTTAAAAATTCAATGCCTTAATTATGTCTCAGTCAGTTTCTGATGATTGTTTTGTCTGTTAACAAATGATTATTATTCTTTGTTTTCTGTATATCTTATAGTGTGTGGAGCATTTTGTGGTAATTATCATATTACTTTTTCCTAGTATCATAAGTGTTAGCTCCTATCAGGATTTGATTCAGGCTACTCAAGAGTTGAGAGGTATTTAGGTTTTGCTATTGCTATGGTTAACTTTCTTTTTTTTTAATTTAGATAATTTTTATTTATAAAATTAAACAAGACTATAGGATAAGAGGGGTACATTTCCACACAATTCCTACCACACAGTTGCTTCTGTTCTCCCTGGTCTAAGTTTTTAGGAGATTTAATATTTCAAAGAACAAGTTATTATTAGAAATGTATTAACAATTTGACCCCATTGTTAAAATCCAATTTGATTATAATTTTGAAGTTTTAAATGCTTATATTAAAGTAACATATACTCAGAACTATGGTCTACACATGAAAAAGTTTGAGCCATTCAATCCATTTCTCCCTTCTCATATTAATTAAATAGATATTTATGAGACTATAAGTTAATAGGAGTGTATATTAACACCATTCCCACTATCAAAGGTCTGTGTCCTTCCCTCCACTCCCCATCCCACTCTTCTCCCACCCCAGTGAAGCTGAACATCTAGCCTCACCCTCCACCCAGAGATTTTTACTTTGGTGCCCTGCTCCAAACTCAGTCAGATCCCGCTTTGAGTTTTCTTTTCTGTTCTTCTTTCTTTCTTTCTTTTTTATTTATTTAAGAAAGGATAAATTAACAAAACCATAGGGTAGGAGGGGTACAACTCCACATAATTCCCACCACCCAATCTCCATATCCCATCCCCTCCCCCGATAGCTTTCCCATTCTCTATCCCTCTGGGAGCATGGACCCAGGGTCATTGTGGGTTGTAGAAGGTCTGGCTTCTGTAATTGCTTCCCCGCTGAACATGGGCATTGACTGGTAGGTCCATACTCCCAGTCTGCCTCTCTCTTTCCCTAGTAGGGTGGGTCTCTGGGGAAGCGGAGCTCAAGGACACATTGGTGGGATCTTCAGTCTAGGGAAGCCTGGCCAGAATCCTGATGACATCTGGAACCTGGTGGTTCACTTTCTAACAAAGTCCCAAAACCTAGATATACACCAGTTTCTGTGAGAGAGAGCATACGTTCACATGTATCCATAAACTACTGCAAAATATATACCTGTTCTTCTTTCTTAACGTCTGTTTATGAGTGGGATCATCCAAGAACTGTCTTTGTCTTTCTGACTTATCTCACTTAACATAAGTCCTTCTAGCTCCACTCAAGATGGGTCAGAGAAGGTGAGTTCATTGTTATTCGTAGCTGTGTAGTATTCCATTGTGTAAATATACCACAGCTTTCTCAGCCATTCATCTGTTTTAGGGTACCTGGTTTGCTCCATGTCACAGAAATGAAAATAAAGACAACATTGTGATACCTGAGAAGGTCCTCACCCATGTGAGAATGGCATACATCAAAAATGACAGCAGCAACAAATGCTGGAGAGGTTGTAGGGACAAAGGAACCCTCCTACACTGCTGGTGGGAATGTAAATTAGACCAAACTCTGTGGAGAGTTGTTGGAAGAACCCTCACAAGACTCAAAATAGACCTCCCATATGACCCAGTAATTTCCCTGCTAGGGATATATCCTAAGGACTGATAACACCCAATCAAAAAGATATTGTATATCTATGTTCATAGCATTACAAATTTGTAATTGCTAAAGTCACCTCTCTTTCTCCAGATGATTCAATTATTCTAGATAATTGTTGTCATGTGCTTAGGATAGTATATAGGTCATACAAAAATTTCCAAGTAGCAGCTGAGTTTCTCTCCTCTCCTCTCCCCGGTCAACTAGTAATATCAAAGGACTAGAACTACTTTGGGAACCCACCAAATCACCGTTGAGTGCAAACACATGTGGTTCATGGACAGATAGGAGCCTAAAGTGAGATTCCTGGGGTTAAAGCCCACATATACTCCTGAGTGGCTTGTAACAGTCCAGCAGTTTGCCAGTTGAGGTGCCACTTTCAGTCTGTTTTACCAACAAAAAGACTGCTGAAGGGAGCAGAGGTCTCCCCTAAGGCTCACCAAATGCAACTGTGAGTCTCCATTGCAACTGCCCCTCAGAGGCTGGAGCAGCAGCTGGGAAGCCACATGCTGACATGGGGGGGGAAGAGAACTGGCAGGAAAACTCAGGAGATCTACAGCACAGTTGACTAGAGGTGGAGCCGGATAGTGGGAGCCTGTCCACATTGTTCTCCTAATGAATTGGGAGACACAGTAAATAATTGCTGCAGAACCCACAGAGTATGAATGGGATTTGTTTGGAAACTAACAAGGCCAAGTAGTACTGGCTGCTAGCAGAGGAGCTGAATTGAGCCCAGGGATTTAGATCCTTGGGGCAAGAGAATCTCTTTGCATAACCACTGTGATATCTCTCCCCTACCCTGATATATCTCTTGATCAGGAGTGAGTGATTAAGCTAAAAAGTCTACTTATAGATAAAAAGCCCCCAGGCTCCCATAGCCTATATGGAAGAAAAAGAACAAAAGAGGCTTTAACAGCCACTGTGTTTCAACTCAGGGATTGAGATAACATTGAAACAACTGTTAATTTCCACATCTACAAACTCTTTAAATACCTTATTTAGACATAAGTCAACCCAGGCAAGAGTAATCAGTAGACTGAAAAAGTACTGAGAGAGGTACCTCATAATACACAATGGTTAAAAAATACAATGGTTAAACCAAGAAGAAAAACATTGGAGAAATGAACCAGGATGAAATCCTAGATAAAAGCCCCCCAAAGGTAGAAGCACAGAAGAATGAGGTCAACATCCAAACGCTAACTGAGGAATTAGTCACAGGAATGAGGAAATAGTTTGCAAGTAAAGTTATCAAAAATGGGGAAACAACAAATGAGACTCTGAAAGAAAACACTATCTGAAGTTATCAGAGAGCTGAAAGCTGAATTAGCTGAGCTAAGAGCACAAGTAGCTGAACAAGCTAATACAGTATCAGAACAGGATAACAAAATAGATGAGCTATAGAAAACAATAGAGGAGAGAATAGAATAAATGAGACAGAAAACAGAATTAGCAGAATTAATGATGAATTAGAGAAAAATAAGAAAGAAGTAATAGGTCTCATGGGTCCTGATATTAGTGCAGCCTGGAATGTTCCTAGCCATGACCATAGAATGTGAGCTCATACCTACAGAGATGCAGAGGTTCCATAGGCTCCTGTGGGGAATGTGGGCCTCAGATCAAACCTGTGGGGTTTATAGTTAATAATATCTATATACTTTCCCCATAGCTACTCTCATAGCTGATTAAGCTTTCTTGTCATTTTTCCAACTATGACACCATCTCCCCAGACAATAACCTGGGTCCACCAGCATATTAGATGTCAGGCTCAGGCAAAAACTAGTAAAGTCATAGGCCCTCTGGAATATACCTAAAACAGACACAATATTTTTTTCCAGAACGGAGAACCCAATCTTCAACCGCAATATTCTTGCTTTTAGGTTCATGATTAGGCAACAATTTGTTCTGCACTATGTCTTAACTGTCTTTCAGCCACCAGGTTCCAGATGATACCATGATGCCAACCTGACCTCCTTGGGCAGAGGACTCCACCATGTATCTTGGAGCCCCAACTCCCCAGATTCCTGCCACACTAGGGAAAGAGAGAGGCAGGCTGGGAGTATGGATTGATCTGCCATGCCCATGTTCAGCAGAGAAGCAATTTCAGAAGCCAGACCTCCCACCTTCTGCATCCCCACAATTATTTTGGATCCATATTCCCATAGGGATAAAGAATAGGGAGGCTATCAAGGGAGGGGATTGGATATGGAGCTCTGGGGGTGGACACTGTGTGGAAATGTACCCTTCTTATCCTATAGTCTTGCCAATATTTCCATTTTATAAATAAAAATAAATAAATAAAATAAATAAGAGGTCTCAAAAAGAGATACTAAAAACAACAACAGAGACATGTGGGGTGACTTTGAAAGAAATGATATACACATGATTGGCTTACCAGAGGAAGAAAGAGAGGTAGGGGAAAAAAGTATTCTTCAGGACATAATATCTGAGAACTTCTCTAGTCTAAACAACATAAGAGACATAAAGGTTCAAGAAACCCAGAGGGCCCCAAACAGAATTAACCCAGGCCTAAAGACACCAAGATACATCATATTTAGAATGGAAAGGAATAAGGATTTAAAAAAATCCTGAAGGCTGCAAGAGAAAAACAAAAGAGTCATCTACAGAGGAAAACCCACAACATTATCAGCAGACTTCCACACAAACACTACAGACCAGAAGAGAATGGCAAGATATTTATTGAGTGCTCAATGAGAAAGGCTTTCAACCAAGACTACTGTATCCTGCTAGAACAAATTTGGAAAACTTGGAATGGAGATGATATATTGCATTAAAGTAAAAGACTTTGTGTTAGGCCAGGGTGAGGGTTCAGGTCCTGGAAAATTATGGCAGAGGACCTAGTGGGTGTTGTATGTTATGTGGAAAACCTGGAAATAAATTTTTCCCATTTTCAGAAATAGCAGAGTCCAGCAAAACAGCTCACCTGAATATGAGCCTGCTTTTACATGTACACAACCCAGATTTAAGCCTTGCCTCAAAGCTGCACTTTAAGAAGCCTCAACACTGTGGTCTCTCTCTCTCTCTCTGTGTGTGTGTGTGTGTGTGTGTGTGTGTGTGTGTGTGTGTGTGTGTGTGTGTGTGTCTGTTTCTCTCAATCGGAAAAAGTCAGTCCAAGGCAGTGAAATACCTTGCTATATACAAATAGAAGGAGGTGGATGAGGAGTAAAAGGTAGACAAAAAGGAGAGGGAGGAGGAAGAAGTATGGGAAGATATCTACAATTACACCAGTATGAAAATAAAGAGTAAGATCAAAGAAAGGGTCAGGCAGTGGTGCACCAGGTTAAGCACACATGGTAAGAAGTGCAAGGACCTGCAATGATCCTGGTTAGAGCCCTGGGCTCCCCACCTGCATGGGGGTTGCTTTGCAAGCAGTGAAGCAGGTCTCCAGGTGTCTGTCTTTCTCTCCTCCTCTCTGTCTTCCTCTCCTCTTCCAATTTCTCTCTGTCCTATCCAACAACACTAACAGCAACAACATCAATGGAAAAAAGATGGCCACCAGTAGCATTGGATTGGTAGTGCAGGTACCAAGCCCTAGCAATAACCCTGGAAGCAAAAAAAAAAAGAGTAAGTTCCAAAAAGACTTTTCTAGTTGCTACTCACCCATGCATGGAGTGGTTTTTTTCCTTCTACTTTTCAGCCAGCTCAGTTATATGTATAATTTTTTTAACACTTCTACATTTAGATACCGTCACAGAATAGTCTACAGCCTTAGGAAGTTCTGTAGATAATTTCTTTTACCTTTTTCTTATAGTTAGCATAGGAACAATACTTTAAGTTTTAAACATTTACTTATAGCTATTCTTCCTTGTATAGATTGTAATATAACCCTCATTTCTGTTACATTTACTTTTTTCATTTACTTTTTTCAGTCAAACTGCTTGAATTCAGTGAACTCAACTTCATATGTTTTGGGGTTCTTATGTTAGATTTATAACTTCTGCTTCAAAGCATATTTTAATATTATATCTCAAAATGCTTAGGAAACATTTTAATTTGAGGAATTTGCCACACTACCTCCTTTGTGGTTGATTTGGTCAGTAGCTAAAATTATCAATTGGATTTTGTTTACTTAAGTTTGTACAAATGTGATTTCCTCTTCTCTTAGTCATGCATGGGGTTATTAACTCAAGAGTGCCCTCTTTTGTCAGCTTAATAACATACAGTAATTTAAAAAGTAATGATTGGGACTGGTGAAGGTATTCCTTTTTTCTTTTTCACTTTCTTTAAAGTAGAATCCTGAATTCCTCCCTCTTTGTTTCCTTCTTTGTCTTCATTGTCACATCTATAAATGCTAAAATATTTCTTTATATATCTTATTTCTTCCAAAGTTATGTCCCCTCAAATATAATTTTAGACACTATTCAGTTCCAACATTCTTCCCTATAGAGAGCACAGTAAACATCTCAGTTCTGCTATAACTATTTTGGCTCTTCTTAAACTTTTTTTTTAATCATAGGAGTTATTTACTTTTTTTTTTAAATCTAATTATCCCTATCCACCTACTCCTTTTTAATGGATTCACTTAACCCTTCTTTCCCTCCATGCCCATACACAGGATCAGGCAGGAGAGACAGTCCATACTTTGGTATATTTTTCTAATTAAAAATAAACTGAAAAGATTTCCAAAGGCATGGGCGTGAAGTTGCATCAGCCACTTAACAGCTCTCTGAGACAACTAAAAATAAAAAAAAAAAAATTAGTCTCATTAAACTGCAGGTGAAATTTCTGAGAAACTACCTACCCAGAGGTGGGTGCATGTGCATAAGGTCAGAAGTCAGAAAAGGGAAGTCAAGCCCCAGTATGAAAGAAAGCATGCTTGTAAGCCACTGGTGCCATCTTGGCAGCTATACAATGGAGCAGAGCATTGAGGTCCAGCTAAGAATCTCTGGGCTCTTAATTCCTGACTTCAGGGAAATCAGGTGCCAGAATGCTCCAAAAGACTCAGTGTGGCAGAGCATTAACTCATCTGAGAGCTGACAGTGAAGTCATGCAGTTTGTCTTTCCCTACGGGAGTCATGTGAAATTGTGCCTGCGCAGTAGTGTGAAAGTGAGCCATGCTCCTTCAAGTATATACAGGGAAAAAAGAAAACATTTTCCACACAGCTTGTCTATAGAAGTTTAAGCTCTGGCCCCATACCTCTCAGTTATCAATACAGTTAAATTACCTCACTAGTAACACCTCCTCTATCCCTCCCCCACAATATACAAACAGAAAGGAATTACAAGACTGTAGCCACAGCTCCATCTGCTGGCTCAGCAAAAACAGTCACACCAAAAGGCAAACTAATAAAATATTACCAAGGCTGTCTCCAGACTTGTTATTTTTTTTTTTAGAAAAAAAAAAATCTTGGAAAATATAGAGAGGTAGAGGACTACAAAACTAGTGTGCAAAAATCAGAGGCATTTCTATAGGCAGGTAATAAATTAGGAAAGGAAGAAATCAATCCCATTTACAACAGCATCAAAAAGGACTGCAGAGATAGGAAAAATTTAATAAAGGATTTTCAAAGGACTTAAACATTGAAAACTATAAATCACTACAAAAGGAAATAAAGGAAATAGAAAGTTATCCCACGCTCATAGTCTGGAAGAATCAATATCATTAAATGACTATCTCACTAAACATACATATTTCATAAAATTACATCAAAATCCCTAAGAACAGAAAAATACTACAGAAGTTTACCTGAAAGCACAGAAGACCAAGGACACTGAAAATTGTGAGGCAGGCGTAGGGGGAGCAAGAATGGTGGCCTCACATTCTCTGTCTCACAACTGTATTATAGAGCTAAAGTAGTCAAAACTACGTGGTATTAGAACAAAAATAGATACTTCAGATCAATTGAATATATCTGAGAAGCCATAAAAAGGCACTGAGACTCAGCAACAGCTGATCTACAACAATGGTGTTTAAATTATTAAATGGTGAAAGAACAGCAACTTTAATAAAAGGTGTTAGGAGAACTGGGTAGTCACATACAGAAAACTGAAACAGGACTATCACACTTCACTGTGCATGAAGTAAACTCAAAATGGATAAAATACTTCATGGTAGACCAAAAACCATAAAATACATAGAAGAAAACATCAGCAGAACACTACACGATATCAGTTTTGGAAATGTCTTTGGAGTTTCAAACCCAACAGCAAAGGAAACAAAGCAAACATACAAAAAAAGAAAGAAAGAAAGAAAGAAAGAAAGAAAGAAAGAAAGAAAGAAAGAAAGAAAGAAGGAAAAGATTAACTACTAGGACAAGCATCTACACAGCAAAAAAGAACCATCACCAAAACTGGAGTACTTACCAAAGAAAGAATTTAAACAATTCATTGTGTAGTTCATTCAAGGATCTCAACTTATGATAAACATATTCAGGACTTGAGAGGTTTTCTCAGTAGGACAATAAAAATAAAAAAAAATAAAAAAAAAACAGAAGAAAAATTCCAAACAGAATTACAGGGTGTGAAAGACACTGAATGCATATCAAACTCAAATGACAAGTTTAGGAAGTAGAGACAAGGAGACAGAAGACAGTATATCAGGACTAGAGAATATAGTGAATACCCTTTGTGGATTCAAAGATGATGGAGAAGAAAAATTTTGAAACAATAAAGAAACTCTCTGGGAAATAGAAGACTCCATTAAAAGGGCAAATCTGAGAATTATAGGAGGGTCTGAGGAAGTGAAGGGAAAAAATATCAAAAAATCCTAACAGAAAAATTTCCACACCTGGCTAATGTCTGGAATGTGTACATTCAGGAAATTTACTCTGAAAGAACATAAAAACACTATTTCAAAGGGACATGTGCACCCAATGTTCATAAATGTTTTATTCGTAATTGTTAAGAAGTGGAAGCAGCCAAAACATCTATCAACAGATGACTGGAGGGGGGCCAGGCAGTGGCACACCTGATTCATGCATGTATTACCATGCATGAGGATTCCTGGTCACTACCTTCAGAGGGAAAGTTTCACACATGGGAAAGTTGTACTGCGGGTACAACTCTGTCTCTTTCTTCTCCATCGTGTTTCCCCCTCAGTTTCTCTGAAGCATATCTATCGAGATAAAGCTTAAAATGTTTTTGTAAAAAACAAACAAACAGATGACTAGATAAAGAAGTTATAGGACATATATTCAGAGAAATACAATTCTTCAATTTACAATTTACTGAGGTATGGCTATGGAATAGGAGCCACTTCAGATCACTCTCAAGTTAAACTCGAAAAAGCAATAAAAAAATCACCCAAAAACTCAACAAAATGCAACTAAGATTCCTTCAGAAACCCACTAAACCACAGGTGTGCAGACACATGTGGCTAATCAGCAGAAAGGGAAGGAAGAGATACTCAGAACTCAAGATGCAGTATTTGGTGATGGATGGCTCCAAACTGGGAGTGAAGCCAAAGACCAAGGACAGCATTATGGTTTCTCATCAGAGCTCATCTCTCAGAGATCACTGGCTATCAATCCAAAGTTTGGCAGAGTCTAAATATAGCTACTGTACAATAGGGCAAGAATTTGGGGGCTAGCACCAATCTGCCACTTGCCTATCCTGTAACCAAAACATTTCCCTTTCTCTTCTCTTATCTCTTTTATTGCTCTTATCTTCTCTTTCTTATCTTATCTCTGTTTTTGCTCTTATCTAGTTATAATTTAAGATTGACTCAGGCTTCTAGGGCCAACCAGAAAAATAAACCCCAAAGGGACCGCAAAGTAATTACCAACTACTGTGCTTCACCACAGAGATTTGAGTTAAAGCAACAATATAACTGTTAAAATTTACAATTATGACCTCCTAGTAACTCACTTAGCCACAAGTGGGTCCAGGTAGCATGATCAATGGCTTGAAAAGGTCCTCAAAGACTTAAGAAGTCATGCTCAGCTTAAAAGGATGCCATCTTGCTGTCCCAGCAGTCATTTCTCGCTTCTCATCTTCCAAAGGCAGTGGTGTCACCATTAAAATAGCAGCTCCATCCTCTCCTGAGATGCACCAAAGGTGACTGGCTTCAGGAATCCAGGAACTAACAAACCATAAGCCACCTCACACCATACCCTAACAGCAAATTCCAGGATACAAAAGACACAAACTAGAATGGCAAACCAAAAAGAAACAGAAATGAACCAGGACATAAGCCAAGACAAAAATTCTAACAAACCAGAAGCAAATAAGAATGAGGAAAATATTCAAACACTGATTTAAAATGATAATCACAGGAATGAGGAAAGCTTTTGATGGTAATATTATCAGAAATGGGGAAACAACAAATGGGATTCTGAAATAAAACCGTTCTTCAGTTTTAAAAGATGATATTATGTCCTTCAAGACAAAATGGATGTAAGTGGAAGTGAGTATGCCCAAGTACCACAAGGGAACATCAGGGGTACCAGGCAAAGCTCCACAGATGGTAGAGCAGTATTGTGGTGTCTATCCCCCTCTTTTTCCCTGAGTCTCCCCCTCTCTGTCTAAAGTGGGGAAAAAATGAGAAGATATGGCTCAGAAGTTATAGAATAGCACAAATCCTCCATGCCAAAAAATATATATAATGAAAAACTAGGATTTCTAAAACATGGGAAAAACAATGAGACTGCACAAATGAGCAAAAATATGAAATGAAGATCAAAATTATCATTAGCAGAAATAGATATAAAAATACAGGAGGAAGAGCTGCCAACATAAGATTTATACCTAGATAATCATCATACAAACGCAGAATGCAAATTCACTTTAAGATAGACTCAGAGTTTTCTAATAATAGATTGATGAAACATTTTCAAAGGATGTAATTCAGTAAGAAGAAAGAAAAGCAAGTGTTGAAGAAAAACAAAATTTGAGATTGAGATATTTAGCTTAGACTATTATTATTATTATTATTTGCCGGTCCCTGTTTCAGGCACCAGATGCCGGGCTAGCTTCGTGGGCATGAGAGAGACGACCAGGGAATCATGGCTGAGTGGATGCAGTTCAATCTTTATTGATGAGTGGGGATGCAGTTCAACAATCTAATCTCTATTCATTAGAAAATACTGTCCTTTATATATCCTGAGGCGGAAGTGTCAAGAAAAGGAAGTATGTAGGATAAGGGGTGGGGAGAAGGAAAAAGTGCTGGAACCAGTGGGGATTAAACCAATGAAAACAATGATTATGTAAATAGACCACAGCATTAAGCAAGACAAGCGAACCTAACGTGATGATCAATAAGCAGAATTTAGAAGCATACCAACAATTATTATTATATTATTTTGCCAGGACACTGATCAGCCCTGGTTTATGGTGGTGCGGGGGATTGGCCCTGGGACTTTGGAGGCTCAGGCACAAGAGCTTTTGCCTCACCATTACAGCATAAACTTTAAGATATATTTAAAGAGCAGTCTGAGAAAGTGTTGCTTATACATTATTTCATCTTCTTGAAACAAAGATTAATAGGCCACAAAATAAATTATCTAAAAGAAACTAGAAATAATGCAGTCATAAGTTCTTTGGCAATTCATCTAAAATTTCTGAGTCTAAATTTCTTCACATAAAAAAAAAAAATGAAGCCATGCATTTATCTTCCGATGCTTTCTGATGGCAAAATGTGATATCACAGTACAATACTCAACATATAAATTGTTCTATTACCTAAAAGTAATAGAACAGCCACACTCTACACATCAAAGTAAGGTGCTGTGATCAATAATTCATGGAAGTAACAGCTGGAGGTACCATGCTTTATGTTCTCTCTCTTCCTCCCTCTCCCTCTTTTTCTCTCTCCTGTTTCCTCTTCTCTTCAAAGTAAATAAATAAACAAACAAACAAACTTGGATGAGGAAGGAGGCTCAGTGGAATTCTGTATGCATGGAGTCTTGGGTTCAGTCCCTGGATTAAATTTAAAAAATTATAATTTAGAAAAGTGGAATTCAAAGTATGGCATCAATTAAAAACAAAAAATCATTTTGAAGGCAGAGAGATAACTCAGTAGGTAGAGCACATGCCTTACAATGCACTTGGCCCAGCTGCAAGTTCCAGTCAAGAGGTCAGAGAGAGATATTATGGCTCCAGAGGAAGTTACTGTGGTGTAATGTCCTTATACTGGTAGACTTGTGTTGCGTGAAGAAGAACTAGAAGTCATTTTTATAATAGAAAATACAATGGCACACTTTCATACCAATTCCTAAGTGTGAATAATTTGTTACAAGGAAGGAAAGTGAAAGAATAATAAACTCCATTGAATTGATGTGATCTAGGGCCCATATTCAGCTTAGGAGCCTATATAGCCTCTGCATCCCTGTAGATCTGAGCTCACATTCTGTGGTCATGAGTAGGAACATTCCAAGCTGCCCCAATTTCAGGACCCAAAAGAGAGAGACAGGCTGGGAGTATGGATCAAGCTGCCAACACCCATGTTCAGCAGAGAAGCAATTACAGAAACCAGACCTTCCACCTTCTGCACCCCATAATGACCCTGGGCCCATACTCCCAGAGGGATAAAGAATAGGGAAGCTATCAGGGGAGGGAATGGGATATGGAGTTCTGGTGGTGGGAATTGTGTGGAGCTATACCCCTCTTATCCTATGATTTTTGTCAGTGTTTCCTTTTTATAAATAAGAATTTTAAAATAATAACAGTATAATTATGGTGTGTTTTGTATATTTACTTAACACCTATAAAACATTTTATTTGAAATTTCTGTCAGCTTTACAGAAGAAACCTTCTTATAATGCCTTTGTTTACACTACGAGCACAGTCTACTTAGACATAAAAAAAGACTCCAAATTAAGTAAATTTTCCAAAATCTTACATTGTATATATTTGCTTAGTACTATTAGCTTCTGTAACAAATGCTATTATTTCAGAACCAACCACTGTTTTGTCAGAGAGCTATCCTCCACAAAAATCACTCAAGTTTCTTCTCTTGTGGCCCTGCGCCCATCTAACACTATAGAATTTAGTGAGGTGAGGAAATAGGGTAGGGTGCTCTTATTTCTTGCATGCCTTCATAAGTAGCATCTATCAATTCTCACACCCCATAGCCTTTAGATCACAGTTATATGTAAGAAGTAGGGTGACCTAGATTGTGCTTCTCAGGATCCATGACTGGTTTCCCATCCGTAACTCAGTGGAATGGAAGGTTTTTGTTTTTTTTTTACCTCCAAGATTCTGTTTCTTTTTGGTTTGCCATTCTAGTTTGTGTCTTTTGAAATTTGTATCCTGGATGTTGCTGTTAGGGTATCGTGTGAGGTGGCTTCTGGTTTATTAGTTCCTGAAGCCAGTCACCTTTGGTGCATCTCAGGAGAGGCAGTATGAGCCAATTGTGTGATTATATATATATATATGTATATATATATACATATACATATATATTATATACACATAAGATATATACATAATACTACATCTTGCTTATACAAGAGTTAAAGCAAAGATAGCCTTCTGGTTTAGCTTGGAAATTTTTCTATAATGAATCTTTTTTCCCTTATATCCTTAACAATCTAGACCAGGCAATAAGTTAAAAACTTTCACATGGGGGTGGGGGATGCTAAGAATAGCAATACTATCAAAAACTAAATGGACTCCAAATCAATGAGTGCTTAACAGTTAAACTTCATAATAACAAAGTTTTTTTTTAAGCCATTCAATTTAGACATTCATCAGAATGAAAGAGAAGTTTCCATTAGCTTTTTATGGACTGTAACTAGATCTGCTTTCTTTAACATTCTGAGGCCTGCCTATGTCTGGTAATGCTTGTCATTACTCTGAGCATCTGAGCAGCTATAGAGTTCTGAGGACTCACTGTGTCTGTCTTTTGCTTATCACCCTAAAGAGGTTAATCTCTAAACAATAGTCTCAGGTACTGTTAACCTTAGGTCTGAACTTCTTAGCCCATCAAAAAAAAAAAAAAGAGCAGCATTCAGAAATGGCAGAGAAAATACCTAATGTTTATAAAATAAAACAGAATTGGTTTCCTAATCTAATAATCCCTCATCATAAAAAAAAAATCACTCACTACAAAAGGAAAGATCCACAGTAGAATATTATTTTTACCTGTCCATTTTCACTTATTCCCACAGGAACTATCCACTGGTAACTATAAAAAGCATCTCAGTTAAGGGCAACCAAAGAAACCCTTTATATAAGATATTTTTTCTTCTCTTTCAACTTTCTACCCAGAACTTGACTACAGTTAAGTTTCAAATTCTATACTAGCAGTAATTTACCTTTTAACATCACCTGTTTCAAGGAGATAAATTTGGCCTTTTCAAGTTAGTTTGATATTTGCTCAATTAATTATTACACTGAAAATCAATTCAATAGGAATGCAATTTCCACCACAAAAATACATTAAAGCAGATATCTTACTGAATTTAAGACTCTTGTGAAACAATTTTTTATGGACATTGCCTAAAACAAAAGCATTTTATACTACCAAGGATCATTTTCTGGGAAAAATAATAAAAACTTTGAATAAATAGTAAATAGCACATGTCTAGAAAATAAACAGTAAATAGCACTCCAACATGTCTAGAAAATAAGGGAGAAAAAAGGCGACACTTCATGTCAAGGATAATTATCTACCAAAACCTAAAAAGTCCTAATTCTTACCCTAAAGTAGCTTATATTCCAAATTATGATTTTTCTAAAATGTATTTCAGATACAAACTACAAAGCAGCATAAAAACATAGTGTCAGATCACTGATTCTGCACTGCTTTCTATTTATTTTACTACTATTGAATTACAATAACCAAGATTTATGATTTTTTTTCTTTCAGATTTCTATAAGACCATTTTGCTATAGAACTAGAATGCCAAAGTACACACTAGCTTACTGAAGCAGTAGTTTACTAAACTCCAGCAGAAACCACTGTTCTAACTTTACTTTTATTTATTTATTTTTTGGACTCAGTTAAAGTATTCCTAAAATGGTCATACATTGACTTTAAGAAGATGCGATAGTACTACTAAATTTTATTGAAATTTCTCAAGTCCTGATTTGTGTACAGGCCTGTGCTGAGTTCCCACGAAGGAGTAAAAACGTTCAAAATACTGTCTGTGCAAATGCAAAATTTATGAATTCACACATCTCTGGTTGATTTATGTGAAATAATAATGCACTATTTAATGCTTAAACATGGCTAGGAGCAATGCTCGGCTATCAAGATGTACAATGGAATAATAGATTTATAAGACGGATAACCTTCTTGCCTAGAGAAGCTTGTTTAAAGGTGTTGTACAGATATATTAAACTATATGTAATTTTATACTAACTTAATGCTGTAGGCCGACACTGCAAGCAATAAAAGATTACAACTGTGGCATTTGCAATAATAAAATGATCTGGCTATTCAACATAAGGTATCTGAGGACTAAGAAAAGACAAGGAACTTATTTAAAACTTTTTACCCTTTTGTTCACTGCTCTTTCTTTACAAAAACACTTTTTTCCCCCTTTAATGTGGTCATCATCACTGCATGGTCCAGAAGTTCTCTCATCAGGTAAGTATAAGAATGATTTCAATGAGGACAATAATTAGAGGCTTCCATAAGGCCTCCAGGCACACTGAATTATCACCTGATTTGCTAGGAATACCACCAAAAACTTTCTAGAATAAGAGAGAAGAGAAAATTATAATTGGCAGCTCTGGAAGTCTCTTCTCTTGTTATTACACTTACATAAATGTTTCATTTTTAATCAGGGACAGTAATATTTCTGTTGGATTTTTTGTTTTTTTATCATTACTAGGTAAACAATGAGATGAATTAGTGTAACTTTTATACCCACGTAAGTTAAAAAGATGACTAAAAAAAAAAAAAACCTTAGAACTTTTAAAATTATTACTTTTGTGAGATAATGCTTTAAATTTCACAGTGATTTTATTTGGGAGCCAACTCCTCACACATAAAAGGCTGGATTAATGATGAAATATCTCTCTAAAATAGAGATGTAATCATGTTAATAAGCACATTTAGGAGATGTCTATTTGGATTTAAAAAGCAACTAAATTTAACACATGTGTTTCATTTATCTATCCACAGTTAAATAGCAATGCAATAAAGTGATTTTAATCACCAGTTAGTTGTCTTTAAAGAAAAGGACTTTGCTTCAATTAACAAAATATTTTACTTAGTCTCCTTTATAAACAAAAGTTTGGCATATCAAAACACTATGTGATTTAGTTTACATTGATACAAACCAAAATAGCTAGTGACAGGATAGAAGGCCACTTATAGGGACATAAAGTTAGTCCTAAATTTTCAAACTGTATTACAAAAAGGTCCAGTTGAAATCAAATTAAACTTTGAAAACATCTCCAAAACAAACATACAAAAAAAAACTTGTTTTTTCCTTTTAATTCCTAGAATTCAAATAATATGGCTATGGCCTCAATGCCTATTGAAGACAAAGCTTTAAAAAAAGTATATTGATATCAGTCTACTGACTGTGGGGTCTTTCAGAAAATAACCATCAAAATAATACATTCAGCTCTCTCTGTGTGTGTGCAGTCTCTAAAGTGAAAAGTTTCAACAGCCACTATTAGTGGCATTTCAGCAACTTTTATTCCCTGTTTACACATGCAGTGGAAACACATATAATTAAGAAATATCTCTACTGAAATATCATCTTCTGTGGGGCACTAACTGTTGAATGATTTTCAGCATTTTCAGCCTTGCCCTCAGGAGATGTATGCTATCTAAACAGTCAGAAATCTAGTTAACTAGTTGAAACTTGTCAAAATATGTGGTCAAACTGAGTTTTGAAAAGATAGCTTGAGTCCATTGTAGGTAAGCTTCCTGCTACATCTGCCTTGTTTCCTGAAGTGTGATCAACTGGAACCATGACATATAACCGTAGGTCCCTTTATAAAAATAACATGGAAGAAAAAGGAGCTATTCAACCTTGATTGCTAAAGGGATACAAGTGTGTTCTTACCCATAAAAGCATGAAAATACACAGAAATGGCATGATTAGAATTAGAAAATATACTGAAATTTGCTGAAAGCTATTGTGTATTTGAATGTTTTTTTTTCCTATTGAAAGGGCATCAGAATAAATAGTGCAGCCTCTCTTCTTAACTCCCACTTACATGATATTCTATCTTCTACACTGCTTTTTTTTTTTGCCATAGTACATCTATTGCCTCATTATTTATTCATTTGTACATCTGTTTATCACCTGACTCACTCAACTTACACATTAAGCTCTCTAAGCACAGGATCTAATTTGCTCGTTGCTATGCCTTACAAAAAGTCACCTGCTTCCTATCAGCACCTGAAGCATATTAGTTACCACTTATAATTACTACATATTCGCTAAACAAGTGAGAGGTCTCCTTCATTATCTCTGAATTTAAGAAATTTCTTAATTGAAGAAATTACTGAATTTTGCTGAGTTTTAGGATTGCCCTAATTTCTAGAATGAAGGAACAGGATTCTGGCATTTGTCAGATCTTTAAAATTAAGGAACCAACATTCAACTAAAATGATTTCCTTTGACAAGATATAAAACCCTTCCTAAATTGTGATGTGTTTCCAGGAATTCTATACACAAGTATCAGCTATCTTGTATTACTGTTGTGGGTACTTTCCAGATAAGAGTGGCCACTTATTTGCTATTTTTCCATTTTTAAGCATTCAAAATTGTAATTTCTGACTTAAACTTTAAAAAATGCTGGCAGTTGTTTTACCAGTTATCACTGTATTGCTTTTCATGTCTAACTGCATCATTGCCCTGCCTTCATTGCCCTGCCTGGTGACTGGGAAACTAAACCCTCTAAATACCTGTCTGTTGGCATAATGCCCACTAAAGATAGCAGAAAGTAACAGACACCTGTGGAGGAAAGAAAGGTCTCGTTCTGCACAGTGGGACCTTCCTTTTCCTTCCTGTAGTGCCAGCCAGTAAGGAGAACAACAGTAATCCTCCTGGAGAAGATTCTTTAAAAGTTCCCAGGAGTTCCAGGAAGAGTATCCCTGAGACTGTAGAACTCCAGGGGGCAGTTTCCTAGAGCACTCCTTAAGCCCCAGTTGATTTCCCACTCTGTTTCACTGCCCCTCCATATGAGAGTTCTCACTTGCCTAGTTGGCAGTACTTGAATGAGCATCTACAGACCTAAAGGAGGCCCCTCCAAATGCATTTCCTCCCTGTAGGCTGCCTTCCTCAGAGTCTGCAATGGCTCTACCTGCTTTTTCTGTATTTTCTTTCTTTCTTTATACTTTTTATTTATAAAAAGGAAACATTGACAAAACCATAGGATAAGAGGGATACAACTCCACACAATTCCCAATATCAGAACTCCATATCCTATCCCCTCCCCTGATAGCTTTCCTATTCTTTAACCCTCTGGGAGTATGGACCCAGGGTCATTATGGGGTACAGAAGGTGGAAGGTCAGGCTTCTGTAATTGTCTCCCCACTGAACATGGGCATTGACAGGTCTATCCATACTCCCAGCCTGTCTCTCTCTTTCCCTAGTGGGGTAAGGCTCTGGGGAAGTGGGGCTCCAGTACACATTGGTGGGGTTGTTTGTCCAGGGAAGTCAGATTGGCATCCTGCTAGCATCTGAAACCTGGTGGCTGAAAAGAGAGTTAGCATATAAAGCCAAACAAATTGTTGACTAATCATGAACCTAAAGGCTGGAATAGTGCAGATGAAGATTTGGTGGGGGTCACTGTTTTGTAGATAGTTAGTAGGCACATTTTAGTTATATTCCAAAGGTCCCATGACTATACTCGTTTGTTTTGTTTGTTTGTTTGTTTTTTCCCTGAGCCTGACATCTGATATGCAGGTGAATCCAAGTTATTGTCTAGGGAGATGATGTCATGGCTGGGAAAAGGACCAGAAAGATGGATCAGGGAAGAGAGTAGCTCTCAAATATGAGAAAGGGGTATAAATATTGTTGACTGTAAACCCCACTGATTTGATCTGATCTGGGGCCCATATTCAGCTTAGGAGCCTATGTGACCTCTGCATCCCTATAGCCCAGATGAGCTCACATTCTGTGGTCATGAATAGGAAAGTTCTAAGATGCTCCGATTTCAGGACCCATATTCCTCCAATGTAGTGTAGAGTATGTTGTCCATCTTCCCTTCAGAGGATGGAACATTCTCTACCGTTGTTGATCCAAGTTGAGGACAAGGTCCAATGGGTGCCCACAAAGGGTTCTATTGTGTTGTTCCTGATAGAGATGACTGGTAATATTGGGGAGAGAGATTTATTCGAGGTCTAGGTCCATCATGTCTGTTTGGGAATCTCAGGACTCCTCAACTAGGGCCCCAGCTAATGGAGTGGCCTAATAGTGACTAAAGAGTTATCGTTAAAGTATGCCAGTCTCTTGCCCTTATTCAGCTTTTGCAGTCCTTGCTTTGATAAGGTTAGCTTTGGAGGGAGTAAAGGAAGTTAAATAGGAAGTAGGTAAGAAGGGTATCTAAGTCTGTGAGTCAGTATAAAGTTCATAATGAAACAGTGTCTGCCTTTTCTGTATTTCATTGAATTTTCTTTGACTCTTAGCTATTAGGCAATAATTCTTTATAATAAATAAAACTCACCTGTTTGAGTTACTTTATGTGTTTTATATTCCTGGTTGATATTTATTAATACAATAATATTTTTAAAAAATATTTACCTAGTAAAAATTAAACAATACACATTATTTTCTCAAATTATGTAGAAGTATAAGTACACATACATGCACATACACACAAACACACCCATTGCATTTGCAGTATTTTAAGAAGCAAAATCTCAGGATTATAAGTACTTCCTTACTTTCTAGCTTTATACATAAGAAGCTGTTTTTATTTTTTTTATTTTAGAAAGCATAGATTTATTTCCTGTGATTAAATGAGAGACTGGATTTAATAAATGTACAAGGCTATAGAGTCTGGTTTACTTTATAAGAGAGGCTAGAAATTGGTTCATAAAATGCTGTCATGTAGATTATTACACACTCTTTACACATGGCTGCATACATGTAGAAACCATCATACACATGCAATGATAGTAATTTGTGTAGAATTAGACATGGGTGCTTTTCAGTTATAATGTGATATTTCACAGACCACATGAATCTTATGAATAGTCAGTGGTTTAATGAAAAACATTCGATAAATCTTTACAGGACATGTTTCTTTCCTCCTTTTAAAAGAATACTTTAAATTGTTCCATATACATATCCTAGAAAATCCCCTCCTTTAATGTTCAAAAGCTGAATAAGATCCTCAAGACTTATCAACATTGTTCTTTCCTTTAGCTGAAAGAAATGATGTCATCTGACAAAAATATACACCCTGGATTATATTCTTCAGATATCAAACTCAACTGACTTGTACTCTTTTTGATAAAAATTAAAATTAAAATTAGAAACAGGGACCTGACTTTCAAAATAAGCAGCAACTTTAGAGGGAATAACATTTTTCCAAACTTTAGATGATGTCATTCCTTTACTGTTACTTATTAAATATTGTGGGTGTACTATTACTCTCACTCTGGTGGAAGAAATTAGGGCCATGATGACCTGAGAGGTAGCACAGTGGGCAGAGAGTTGAACTTAGAAACATAGGTCTTGAGTTCAATCCCAGATATTGCATATGTCAAGAGTATTTGCTATGGTTCTCATCCTCCTTTTCTCTCTCTAACTCTGTTAAAAAATAAATAAATCTTTTAAAAATAAATAGAGGGAGAAAATAGGACCTTAATAAGATATATTTCTGTATTTATGTCTAGGCACATTGAAAAAAAATGAGTTGGAGCAAGGAGGTGGCACACCTGGCTGAGTGCACTACATGTATTTGAGCAACACAATAGCAGGATCTAGGGCCATTGATGCATGGAGCCACTATGCAGCCTCAGAGCTAAGAAATTAACTTATTCAAACCAATAACAGACACATGTAGCCAATCCTCCTCCTCATCAATGCAGAAAATTTTAGGCTGGTGAACATGTAATAGCTCTTCTGAGACATGATAAAAAAATTCTCTCACCAATAAGCAGGTCCAGTAAAAATCCCCATGTGTCTCTCTTGCTCAACCTTTACTTCATAGGCCAGCAGCCCTGGTACCAACTAGAATCTCAGTAGAAACCCGAAGCTTCATCTCTCCTTCTGAAACATGAATCTACATGTTGACTGGATCCCTAAGTGATGATTGTGCACCTTTAATTTTGGGAAGTGCCATATAAAGACAACTGAGACTTCTGCCACATCTGCCCAAAGCTAGTGAAACTGAGATTTGTGGTGAGGCAGATTCTAGTACAGAATCTTTCTAGTGAGAAGAGGCTGGACTCCAGCAAGATGACCAAATTCTGTCTCAGGTGCCAGAGTCACTTGTAGATAGTTTTCAAGTGAAAGTCTATATATTTTTAATTTAATAAGTATCAAAATGCAACCACAAAGATGCTACCTGGGGACATCAGTCCCTCAGGACAGTAGTAAATTCTTGTCTATACTATGTAGTGTTGGCTGTCTATAATAAAAAGTGGTGCTAGTTTGATCATGAGCTTCTCATTAAGAAATGTTTCTATACAGAGAGCAACCAGGTGAGGATACTTAGAGAAATGTTGCTATGCTATCTTGGCTTCTAACCTCAGGAATAATTCTCAGATTCATACTAACATTTGGTGCATCCATAAATCCCTTCTCCCTGGGAAAGTGAGATACCTTGCTTAAAAATAAACAAGGGGACACACACACATACCAAAAAGATTATCAAAGCAAGGACTTCTAGGACATACAGTTTTTCTCTTTTTTAGTTTTCTCCTGGCTGATTTCTTTCAAAACTTCATATTTATGACAAATGTATGCAAGTGTCCTGTTGGATGGTTCACTGAGGTGGAGTAATAGGTAGTGGTCCCTAACAAAAGACTAATTAGAAAAGATTTATACAAATACAGCTATATGTAAATAGCATAAAAGGACATAAATTATGGTGAGGTCTTGTATGATACAGAAAATCCTAAAAATGGGAATTTCAAAGTTAACCCAATTTCTAAATAATTTGGTTATAACAATAATTATCTATTGTCTTTTTAAACCCTAAGAGAACAGGAACCTTTTCCACACTCTATATAACATACATTTCTCCCAGTCCTGGAACCTTTGTGGTGGGGCCCGCTCCTGCATGCTTCTCTCAATTCATATCAACTGATACTGCATCAGTTGATCTCAACCTAATCAATGAAACCAGTACCACCTTGACATGTTTCATTTCAGACTGTCCAAAGGCATAAGGCATAGAATGTCAACCTTCCAGCTTCATTACATTACCAGCAAGTTCCTGATAGTACCATGATGCCACCCTGACTTCCCTGGGCAGGACCTCATCAATGTGTACTGGATTATGGATCCTCTAAAGGGAGCATGGACAACATACTCTACGCTACACCTAAGGAAGATGGGTCCTAAAATTGGGACAGCTTGGAATGTTCCTATTCATGACACAGAATGTGAGCTCAGATCTACAGGTGGGCAGAGGTCACATAGGCAACTAAGGTAAATATGGGCCCCTGATAGATCAAATCAATGGGATTTAAAGTCAACAATATTTATATACCTTTTTAATATTTGGTAGCTACTCTCTTCACTGATCCAGCTTTCTGGTCCTGTTCCCAGCCATGAAATCACCTCCCCAGACAATAATTTGGATTCAGCCTGTCTCTTTCCCTAGTGGGGATCCACCTGCATATAAGATGTCAAGCTCAGGGGAAAAAAATAGTATAGTCATGGCCCTTGGTAATATAACCAAAATAGGCCTGCTAGCTATCAACAAAATGGAGACCTCCTCCCCAACTTTTCATCTGCACTATTCCAGCCTTTAGGCTCATGATTAGTCAACAACTTGTTTGGTTTTATATGTTAACTCTCTTTTCAGCCACCAGGTCTCAGATGCTATCATGATTCCAACCTCACTTCTTTGGATGAACAACTTCACCAATATGTCCTGGAACCCCAATTCCCCAGATCCTCGCCCTAATAGAAAAAGAGAGAGACAGGCTGGGAGTATGGATCGACTGGTCAATGCCCATGTTCAGCGGGGAAGCAATTACAGAATCCAGACCTTCTACCTTCTGTATCCCATAATGACCCTGGGCCCATAATCCCAGAGGCTTAAAGAATAGGAAAGCTATCAGGGGAGGAGATGGGATACAGAGTTTTGGTGGTGGGAATTGTGTGGAGTTGTACCCCTCTTATCCTATGGTTTTGTCAATGTTTCCCTTTTATAAATAAAAAATAAAATAAAATAAGGAAGAAAGAAATGCAGAAAAAGAAGGTAGAGCCTTTGCAGACTCTGAGAGAGGGACAGGAAGAAAGCATTCTTCAGGACATATTATCTGATAAGTTCTCTAGCCTAGACAGCATAAAAGACATAAAGGTTCAAGAAGCCCAGAGGGTCCCAAACAGAATTAACCCAGACTTAAATACACCAAGACACATTATATTTAGAATGGAAAGGAATAAGGATAAAGAAAGGAACCTGAAGACTACAAAAGAAAAACAAAGAGTAACCTACAGAGGAAAATCCATAAGATTAGCAGCAGACAGGAGTAGGGTGGTTGAACAGCAAGTTAAGCGCATGTGGCACAAAGTGCAAGGACCTGCATAAGGATCCCAGTTCGAGCCCCTGGCTCCTCACCTGTGGGGGAATCGCTTCACATGTGGTGAAGCAGGTCTTCAGGTGTCCATCTTTATCTCCCCCTCTCTGTCTTCCCCTCCTCTCTCCATTTCTCTCTACCCTATCCAAGAACAGCGACATCAATAACCACAACGATGTTAAACAACAAGAGCAACAAAAGGGAAAATAAATAAATAAATATTTTTTAAAAATCTTTACAAAAAAAAAAAGATTAGCAGCAGACTTCTCCACAGAAACACTACAGGCCAGAAGAGAATGGCAAGATATCTATCAAGTGCTTGATGAGAAAGGCTTTCAACTAAGACTACTGTATCCTGCTAGACTGTCATTCAGACTAGATGAAGGCATAAAAACCTGCTCAGACAAGCAGAAGTTGAAAGAATCAACTATCACCAAGCCTGCCCTGAATGAAGTTCTGAAAGGTCTGAAACAGTCAGACTACCATAAGTAGGCCACAGATCAGAACACTCTAAAAATCAACAAGAATGGCATTAAAATATCTTCAATCTTTGATATCAATAAATGTCAATAGCCTGAATTCACCTATTAAAAGGCACAGAGTAGGAAGATGGATCGGAAAACACAACCCAACAATATGCTGTCTATAGGAAACCCACCTAACTCAACAAAACAAACACAGACTCAAAGTGAAAGGGTGGAAAACTATTATACAAGCCATTGGCCCACAAAAAAAAAGTCAGCAACAGATATTCTCATATCTAACACGATAGATTTTAAAATAAATAAAATTTAAAAAGATAGGGATGGACATTACATAATGCTCAGTGGATCAGTCAACCAAGAGGACTTAACAATAATTAACTATGCACCCAATTAGAAGTCATATAAATACATCAACCACCTTCTGAAAAAGCTACAGCAATATATTAACAGCAACACTCATAGTAGGAGACTTCAACACCCCATTCTCTCAACTTGATAGATCATCCAGGCAGAAAATCAATAAAGACATGAGGGAGTTAAATGAGGAGATAGATAACTAGAACTATTGGACATTTCCAGAATCATTCACCCCAATAAACTGTAATACACATTCTACTCAGTCTACATGAGTCATTCTCAAGGATAGGCCATATGTTAGGCCACAAAGACAGTATCAGCAAATTCAAGAGCATTGAAACCATCTCAAGAATCTTCTCAGACCACAGTGTAATTAAACGAACACTTAACAATCAACAAAAGGTTAGTAATAGTCCCAAAATGTGGAAACTCAACAGTACACTACTTAACATCTACTGGGTCAAAGAGGAAGTAAAGGAAAAAATCAAAATGTTTTGAGAGTTCAATGAAAAATGAACACAAGCTATCAAAATATTTGGGACATGGTTAAGGCATAACTGAGAGGGATGTTCATAGCCATACAAGCACACATTAGGAAACAAATAAAATCACAAATAAACAGCCTGATTGTACACCTTAAAGACCTAGAAGAAGAAGAACAAAGGAATCTTAAAACAACCAGAAGGACAGAAATCATTAGAGGTAGGGCATAAATAAATAAAACTGAAAATTAAGAAAACCATACAAAAGATCAACGAAAGTAAATGTTGGTTCTTTGAAACAGTGGAGTGAACAAAATTGACAAACCTCTAGCCAGACTCACAAAATAAAAAAAATGAGAAGGCCCAAATAAATCAGATCATAATGAAAGAGGAGATATCACAACAGGCACCATAGAAATTCAATGTACCATATAAGGCTTCTATGAACAACTCTGTGCTACCAAGCTAGAGAACCTGGAAGAAATGGACGATTTCCTAGATACCTATGAACTTCCAAAATTAAATATAAAGAGGAACTAGATAATAGGAACAGGCCCATCACAGCCAACAAAATTGAAACAGTTTTCAAAAACCTTCCCAATAATAAAGGTCCTGGACCATATGGTTTTACAAATGAATTCTACAAAACCTTCAAGGAAGAACTAATACCTCTACTTTTAAAAGTCTTCCAGAAGATTGAAGACACTGCAATACTCCCTTCCAGCTTCTATGAAGCCAACATCACTTTGATACCAAAAGCAGACAGGGACACAACCAAAAAAGATAACTACAGACCAATATCTGATGAACATAGATGCTAAATATTGAACAAAATTTTAGCCAACCAGATACAGTAGTAGATTAAAAAGAGTGTTCATCATGACCAATTTGGGTTTATTCCAGGAATTCAGGTTGGTTTAAATATACGTAAATCAATCAATGTGATCCACCACATCAATAAAAGCAAGACCAAAAATCACATGGTAATATCAATAGATGCAGAGAAAGCCGTTGACAAAATCCAACATCCCTTTATGATCAAAACAATACAAAAAATGGGAATAGATGGAAAGTTCCTGAAGATAGTGGAGTCTATACATAGCAAGCTTACAGCCAACATCATACTCAATGGTGAAAAACTGAAAATGTTTCCCCTTAGTTCAGGTACTAGACAGGGCTGCCCACTATCACCATTAATATTCAACATAGTGTTGGAAGTTCTTGCCATAGCAGTCAGGCAGGAGCAAGGAATTAAAGGCATACATATTGGAAGAGAAGAAGTCAAACTCTCCCTATTTGCAGATGACATGATAGTATACATAGAAAAACCTAAGGAATACAGCAAGAAACTTTTGGAAATCATCAGGCAATATAGTAAGTTGTCAGGCTACAAAATTAACATTCAAAAGTCAGTGGCATTCCTCTATGCAAACACTAAGTTAGAAGATGAAATCCAGAAATCGATTTCTTTTACTATAGCAAAAAACAATAAAATATCTAGGAATAAACCTAACCAAAGAAGTGAAAGAGTTGTATACTGAAAATTATGAGTCACTACTCAAGGAAATTGAAAAAGACACAAGGAAATGGAAAGATATTCAGTGTTCAAGGGTTGGTAGAATTAACATCATAAAAATGAATATACTGTTCAGAACCATACACAACTTTAATGCTATCCCCATCAAGATGCCAACCTCATTTTTTAGGAAAATAGAACAAATGCTACAAGTTGATCTGGAACCAGAAAAGATCTAGAATTGCCAAAACAATCTTGAGAACAGAACTGGAGTCATCAAACTCCCAGATCTCAAACTGAATCAAAACTTCTTGGTACTAGAATATGAACAGACTCACTAACCAGTGGAATAAAATTGAGAGCCCAGAAATAATCCCCCACACCTATGTCAATCTACTCTTTGAAAAAGGTGCTCAGACTATCAAATAGGGAAAGATGAGTCTCTTCAACAAATGGTGTTGGAAAAAATGGGTTGAAATATGCAGAAAAATGAAACTGAATCACTATATTTCACCAAATACAAAAGTAAAGTCCAAGTGGATCAAGGACTTGATGTTAGACCAGAAACTATCAGATACTTAGAGGAAAAATATTGGCAGAACAAATTTCTGCATAAATTTTAAAGACATCTTCAATGCAACAAATCCAATTACAAAGAAGACTAAGGCAAACATAAACCTATGGGACTACATCAAATTAAAAAGCTTCTGCAAAGCAAAAGAAACCACTACCCAAACCAAGAGACCCCTCACAGAATGGGATAAGATCTTTACCTGTCATACATCAGACAAGAGGCTAATAACCAAAATATTATACAGTTTGCCAAACTCAATAAAAAGAAAACAAATGACCCCATCCAAAAATGGGGAGAGGAGATGGACAAAATATTCACCACAGAAGAGATCCTAAAGGCCAAGAAACACATGAAGAAATGCTCCAAGTCTTTGATTGTCAGAGAAACATAACTAAAGACAACAATGAGATACCACTTCACTCCTGTGAGGCTGTCATACATCAAAAACTGTAGCAGCAACAAATTCTTGAGATGTTGTGCAGACAATGGAACCCTCCTGCACTGCTAGTGGAAATGTAAATTGGTCCAACCCCTGTTGGACCCCAGGAGCAGTCTGGAATACTCTGAGAAGGCTAAAAATGGACCTACCCTATAATCCTGCAATTCCTCTCCTGGGGATATATCCTTAGGAACCCAACACACCCATCCAAAAATATCTGTGTATACTTATGTTCTTAGCAGCACATTTGTAATATCCAAAACCTGGAAGCAACCCTGGTGTCAAACAACAGATGAGTGGCTGAGCAAGTTGTGGTCTATATACACAATGGAATACTACTCAGCTATTAAAAATGGTGACTTCGGTTCCCAGAAGATGGCAGACTGAGAAGCTGCTAGTGGCTGGAGCTCTGACCACATCTCCTGGAAACGGTAGGATTTTCTGCCTTTAGTAGGCCAGTCAATAAGGGGTCCTAGTGGTGACACCAAGGAGTTGTCTATAACTTAATTTGGGTTAAGAATTAGAGTAGGAAAAAAGGGGAAAATTTTTTTTTTCCTTTTAATTTTTAAGCATACCTGTTCCCCCCCCCCCCATAACCAGTCCCTGGGGACCAGCTCCTAGCAGGCTCTCCTGCTAGGAGCTTCTTTCTTTACCAAATTCATGTCCCACAAGGGAGTATCATTCATTCTAAGTCTAACCTTCTGAAACCTCTGGCCTTTTTTCTTTCTAAGTAGTCAAACTCCCCCACCACACCCCACATAGCTAATTAAATAATTTAAAATAAATACATTAAAAAAAAACCTTTCCTTTTACTGCTCTTTTATGACTGTTCTTTTTATCTTTTTCTTTTCTCTCTCTCTCTTTCTTTTTTTTTTCTTTTTCTCATTCTTGTCATCCTTTCTTCCTTAATTCTACAGCTTCCAAAGCCACAGCCCCCATCCCCCACACCACCAAACAGTGTGCTTTTTTGAATTCACAGATACACATTTGGGAATTATTTGGGGGAAGAATTCTGACTCAGTGTGGACTCTCACTGCGAGTGCCTCTGCTCAACTTCCCTTCCTCCTTTAGCCACCCCTAGAATATACAGTTGATAGTAGATTTGCATGACTGTCTAATTCAGCTATCCTTGTCTAGCCTGAGGTTTTTGTTTTTTTTCTCATTCTTAACAATCAGCTGCCTCTGATCACAAGGTTTGAGGTAATCTGGGACAGAGTTTTTATTTTTTTTTTACCCTGCTCTATTTTACTATTAATATTATATAAAGGCATATATCTTCCCCCCTTTAGGTTGTTCAGAATTAACTCTTAGCATACATTTCAGTGCTAGGGTAGTGGGCATCGCATCTATTGTGGGAGGAACTTGTCTCCTTAATCCTACCCCCTCTACCCTCCCTCCTCATCCTAGGTAATCAAAAAAATTAAATTAAATTAAATTAAATTAAAATTAAAGTAATAAAAAAAACCTTTCCTTTCACTGCTCTTTAATTACAACTCTTTTTCTTATCTTTTCCCTTTTCTCTCTCTTGTCTCTTCTTTATTTTATTTTTTTTCTTGTCATACACTTCTTCCTTCCGTATTCTTTGCCTTTCTGAATTTTTGAATTATTTTGGGGAAGAAATCTGACTCAGAGTGGACTCTCTATGTGTGTATCTCTGCTCTAGTTCCCTTTCCCCTCTTGTTACCCCTAGAATATACAGTGGATAGGAGATTTGCATAAATGTCTATTATTGCTATCCCTTCTTTCTTTTCTCTTTCTTCTTCACTGGGATTTGGTTACTATTTTTTCATGGACTGGAGAAATTGGTTGGCTAACTGGTAGTGATTAAACTGCTTCAATACTTGCTTCAGTTGCTACTGTAATTCCTGAGGTTGGTGAGTGCAATTGTCATAAAGGTATTTAGTACAGTGTTGCTTGTACTCAAGACACAACAACTGAGGAACAACAGAGCATATATAAAAAAAACATAAATCAAAAACAGTTGAGACCCCCAAGGAAAATACTGATTATCTTGAGACAATTAGATAACTGAAAGCTGAAATAGCTGTAATGAAGAAAAAAGGTGAGGCAAGGGAAAGCAGACTAATAGGAGCAGAAAACAGAATTAGTCAGACAGAGGATGAGTTAGAGAAAACTAAGAAAGAGGTGAAAGAGTTTAAAAAGAGATTGAGAAACACTGAAAACAACAACAGAGACATATGGGATGATCACAAAATAAGTAACATTTGCATAATTGGCCTGCCGGAGGAAGAAAGAGAGGAAGGGGAAGCAAACATTCTACAGGAAATAATAGAAGAAAACTTCCCAGAACTGAATAACAGAAAGTACATCAAGATTCAAGAGGCCCAGAGACTACCAAACAGAATCAACCCAGACCTGAAGACACCAAGACACATCATAGTCATAATGAGAAGAAGTAAGGATAAAGAAAGGATCCCAAAGGCTGTAAGAGAGAAACAAAAGGTCACATACAAGGGAAAACCCATAAGATTATCTACAGACTTCTCCACTCAAACTCTAAAAGCCAAAGGGAATGGTAAGATATCTATCGAGCCCTGAATGAAAAAGGGTTTCAACCAAGAATAATATATCCTGCTAGACTTTCATTCAAACTAGATGGAGGGATCAAAACCTCCAAGCCGGCCCTGAAAGGGGTTCCAAAAAAAACCTCTTATAAACAAGAACATCACTATAATACTTGCAATATATCAGAGCAAACAAAAATTTTTTTTGAACAATGGCACTACAATACATTAAATCCATAATATCAATAAACGTCAATGGCTTAAACTCACCCATCAAAAGACACAGGGTGGGGGATGGATCAGAAAACATAACCCAACCATATGCTGCTTGCAAGAATCCCATCTGTCACAACAAGATAAACACAGACTTAAAGTGAAAGGATGGAAAACTATCATACAGGATAACGGACAACAAAAAAGGGCAGGAACAGCCATTCTCATCTCAGACACGATAGATTTTAAATTTAAAAAAGTAATAAAAGATAGGCAAGGACATTACATAATGACTAGAGGATCAATCAGCCAAGAAGACGTAACAATTATTAACATATTTGCACCCAATGAGGGACCATCTAAATACATTAAGCACCTACTGAAAGAATTTCAAAAATACATCAATAGTAATACAATAATAGTGGGAGACTTCGATACCCCACTCTCACACTTAGACAGATCAACAAAGCAGAGAACCAACAAAGATACAAGAGAATTGAATGAAGAGATTGATAGACTAGACCTCTTGGACATTTTCAGAGTCCTTCACCCCAAAAAACTGGAATAGACCTTCTTTTAAAATCCACATAACACATACTCAAGGAAAGAACACATGTTAGGCCACAAAGACAGCATCAATAATTTCAAGAGCATTAAAATCATCCCAAGTATCTTCTCAGACCACAGTGGAGAAAAAATAACATTTAACAACAAACAGAAAATTATTAACAGAATTTGGAAACTAAACAACATACTCCTTAAGAACCACTGGGTCAGAGACTCACTCAAGCAGGAAATTCAAATGTTCCTGGAAACAAATGAAAATGAAGATAAAACCTATCAAAATATTTGGGACACAGCTAAAGCAGTACTGAGAGGGAAACTTATAGCCATACAATCACATATTAAACACCAAGAAGAAGCTCAAATGAACGACCTTACTGCACAACTTAAGGACTTAGAGGAAGAGGAACAAAGGAACCCTAAAGCAACCAGAAGGACAGAAATCACTAAAGTTAGAGAAGAAATAAACAACATCAAAAATAAAAGAACCACACAAAAGATCAATGAAACCAAATGTTGGTTCTTTGAAAGATTAAGCAAAATTGACAAACCCCTAGCCAGACTCACCAAACAAAAAAGAGAGAAGACTCAAATTAATAGAATTGTAAACGATGCAGGAGATATCACAACTGACACCACAGAAATCCAGAGAATCCTGCGAAACTTCTATAAAGAACTATACGCCACCAAGCTAGAGAATCTGGAAGAAATGGAACAATTCCTGGAAGCATATGCCCTTCCAAAACTAAACCAAGAAGAACTATAAAATCTAAATGCACCAATCACATACAAAGAAATTGAAACCGTTATTAAGAAATTCCCCAACAACAAAAATCCTGGACCAGATGGCTTCACAAATGAATTCTACAAAACTTTCAGGAAACAGTTAGTACCCATACTTCTTAAGCTTTTCCATAAGATTGAAGAAACAGGAATACTCCCTTCTACCTTCTATGAAGCCAACATCACCCTGATACCAAAAGCTGATAGGGACAGAACAAAAAAGGAAAACTACAGACCAATATCGCTGATGAACATAGATGCCAAAATATTAAACAAGATCTTGGCCAACCGGATACAGCAACATATCAAAAAGATTGTTCATCATGACCAAGTGGGATTCATCCCAGGAATGCCAGGCTGGTTCAACATCCGTAAGTCAATCAATGTCATTCACCACATCAATAAAAGCAAAGCCAAAAACTACATGATTATCTCAATAGATGTAGAGAAAGCCTTTGACAAAATCCAACATCCATTCATGCTCAAAACTCTACAAAAAATGGGAATAGATAGTAAATTCCTCAAGATAGTGGAGTCTATATATATCAAAACTACATCCAACATCATACTCAATGGACAGAAGCTGAAAGCATTCCCCCTCAGATCGGGGACTAGACAGGGTTGTCCACTGTCGCCATTACTCTTCAACATAGTATTGGAAGTTCTTGCCATAGCAATCAGGCAAGAGAAAGAAATCAAAGGAATACAGATTGGAAGGGAAGAAGTCAAGCTCTCACTATTTGCAGATGATATGATAGTATACATAGAAAAACCTAAAGAATCCAGCAGAAAATTACTGGAAGTTATTAGGCAATATAGCAAGGTATCAGGCTACAAAATCAATGTACAAAAATCAGTGGCATTTCTTTATGCAAACACTAAGTCTGAAGAAGAAGAAATCCAGAAATCACTCCCATTTACTGTTTCAGCAAAATCAATCAAATACCTAGGAGTAAAGTTGACGAAAGAAGTGAAAGACTTGTATGCTGAAAACTATGAGTCGCTACTCAAGGAAATAGAAACTGATACCAAGAAATGGAAAGATATCCCATGCTCATGGATTGGAGGAATAAATATCATCAAAATGAATATTCTCCCCAGAGCCATATACAAATTTAATGCAATACCCATCAAAGTTCCACCAAGCTTCTTTAAGAGAATAGAACAAACACTACAATCATTTATCTGGAACCTGAAAACACCTAGAATTGCCAAAACCATCTTGAGGAAAAGAAACAAAAATGGAGGCATCACACTCCCAGACCTTAAATTAAATTATAAAGCCATTATCATCAAAACAGCATGGTACTGGAACAAAAATAGGCACACAGACCAGTGGAACAGAATTGAAAGCCCAGAAATAAATCCCCACACCTATGGACATCTAATCTTTGACAAGGGGGCCCAAAGGATTAAATGGAAAAAGGAGGCTCTCTTCAATAAACGGTGCTGGGAAAACTGGGTTGTAACATGCAAAAGAATGAAACTGAACCACTTTATCTCACCAGAAACAAAAATAAACTCCAAATGGATCAAAGACCTGGATGTCAGACCAGAAACAATCAAATACCTAGAGGAAAATATTGGTAAAACACTTTCCCACCTACACCTCAAGGACATCTTTGATGAATCAAACCCAATTGCAAGGAAGACTAAAGCAGAAGCAAACCAATGGGACTACATCAAATTGAAAAGCTTCTGCACATCCAAAGAAACTGTCACACAAACAAAGAGACCCCTCACAGAATGGGAGAAGATCTTCACATGCCATACATCAGACAAGAAGCTAATCACCAAAATACATAAAGAGCTCAGCAAACTTAGCACCAAAAAAGCAAATGACCCCATCCAAAAATGGACAGAGGATATGAACAAAACATTCACCTCAGAGGAGATCCAAAAGGCTAACAAACATATGAAAAACTGCCTTAGGTCACTGATTGTCAGAGAAATGCAAATTAAGACAACACTAAGATACCACCTCACTCCTGTAAGAATGGCATACATCAAAAAGGACAGCAGCAACAAATGCTGGAGAGGTTGTGGGGACAGAGGTACCCTTTTACATTGCTGGTGGGAATGTAAATTGGTCCAGCCTCTGTGGAGAGCAGTCTGGAAAACTCTCAGAAGGCTAGATATGGACCTTCCATACGATCCAGTAACTCCTCTCCTGGGGTTATACCCCAAGGACTCCATAACACCCAACCAAAAAGAGGTGTGTACTCCTATATTCAAAGCAGCACAATTCATAATAGCTAAAACCTGGAAGCAACCCAGGTGCCCAACAACAGATGAGTGGCTGAGAAAACTGTGGTATATATACATAATGGAATACTATGCAGCTATCAAGAACAATGAACCCACCTTCTCTGACCCATCTTGGACAGAGCTAGAAGGAATTATGTTAAGTGAGCTAAGTCAGAAAGATAAAGATGAGTATGGGATGATCCCACTCATCAACAGAAGTTGACTAAGAAGAGCTGAAAGGGAAACTATAAGCAGGACCTGATCAAATTGTAAGTATGGCACCAAAGTAAAAGCCCTCTGGTGAGGGGTAGACATGCAGCTTCCTGGGACAGTGGGGGGTGGGAGTGGGTGGGAGGGATGGGACACAGTCTTTTGGTGGTGGGAATGGTGTTTATGTACACTCCTAGTAAAATGTAGTCATATAAATCACTAGTTAATTAATACAAGGGGGAAAATTAATTGTATGTCTCAAAGTTTTTCAAAACACAAACTGAATCTTTTTAATATATAGGCTGTGTAATTGATATGCAGACTCTCTCAAAAGCCTAGACCAAGTAGATCAGAAGCAACCAATAGCACAGCTATATACAAGATACTGGGTACTGTACAGCAAACCCTAACAAAAGGACTTTTCAAAGTTAACCCAATTACCAAATAATGTGATGATAACATTAACTATCGATTGTCTTTTTGAACCCTAAGACAGCAGGAACCTCACATCTCCACTATAGAGCCCCTACTTCCCCCAGTCCTGGAACCATTGGATAGGGCCCACTTTTCCGTATGCCTCTCCCAATCCATATCAAATAATATTGCATCCGCCGATCACAACCTAACCAACGCAACGATTGCCACCTCAACATGCTTCACCTCAGACTGTGTCCAGAGACTTCACGTGTGGAATGACAACCCTTCAGCTTCATTACTTGGGTGAGACCTTTCCTTTCATAGTATACTCTAATTCCATCTCAGGTGGTTCACTTTCTAACAAAGTCCCAAATCCTAGATATACACCAGTTTCTGTGAGAGAGAGCATATGTTCACACGTATCCGTAAACTACTGCAAAATATATACCTGAAAGCAGAAGTACACCAGAGTTTGCAGTGAGTACCCCCCTAACACTTCCTCTCCACTATTCCAAGCTTTGGGTCCATGATTGCTCAACAATTTGTTTGGCTTCGTATGTTAACTCTCTTTTCAGTCACCAGGTTCCAGATGCCATCAGGATGCTGGCCAGGCTTCCCTGGATTGAAGACCCCACCAATGTGTCCTGGAGCTCAGCTTCCCCAGAGACCCACCCTAGTAGGGTAAGAGAGAGGCAGACTGGGAGTATGGACCGACCAGTCAACGCCCCTGTTCAGCGGAGAAGCAATTACAGAAGCCAGACCTTCTACCTTCTGCAACCCACAATGACCCTGGGTCCATGCTCCCAGAGGGATAGAGAATGGGAAAGCTATCTGGGGAGGGGGTGGGATATGGAGATTGGGTGGTGGGAATTGTGTGGAGTTGTACCCCTCCTACCCTATGGTTTTGTTAATTAATCCTTTCTTTAAAATAATAATGGTGACTTCACTGTTTTTAGCCTATCTTGGATGGAACTTGAAGAAATCTTGTTAAGTGAAATAAGTCAGAAACAGAAGGATGAATATGGAGTGATATCACTCTCAGGCAGAAGTTGAAAAACAAGATCAGAAAAGCAAACACAAGTAGAACCTGAACTGGAGTTGGTGTATTGCACCAAAGTGAAAGACTCTGGGTTGGGTTGGGGAGAGAGTATAGGTCCAAAAAGGATGACAGAGGAACTAGTAGGGGTTGTATTGTTATTTGGAAACTGAGAAATTTTGTGTATAAACTATTGTATTTACTGTTGAATGTAAAACATTAATCCCCCAATAAAGAATTTTTTAAAATAAAAATAAATAAATAAATAAATATTAAAAATGAAAAGAAAGCAAACATGAAAAGCAAATGAGAAACAATCCTGACAACAAATTGATGGCTACCAGAGAGGAAGGAAGTTGGTTGGATAAACAGGGAAGTTGGTTGAATAAACAAATTGGTGGCTCCCAGAGAGGAAGGAAGTTGGTTGGATAAACAGGGGCAATATAATGGTGATAAGTATAAACTAGATATTGGTAGTGACATGGTATAGTACTTGCATTTCTAGAGATGTAGAGCAATGTTGGAGGATGGGCCCACTGACCCGGAAAGTCCAGGCCATTGTTTCCATGAGGTCTGAGCAGCTTGACCCCCAGCTCTCCCTCCAGGTCGAGACAAGGGCAGGTCTCTCCAACCTCATGAACTAATGATGGATGGCTTCTCCAGAATGGGGGCTAACTTCCTTCACATACCTCACCTCTCCCCTTAAAACAAAGGCCATGAATTACCATACACTGTGTTTGGCCAAACTTGAAAAACCACTGCAAATTCCTATTACTCACCCCTACCTCCTCCCCTCACTCTGAGGTGCCTGTAATTTACCCCCAGGGAAATATTCATTGGGAAGCTTGTGATCAAACCTTTTTTGGTAACCTTCTACTTGTGATCAAATAGTTTACAGGTCAAAATGTGACCATGCATTGTGTTGCTTTGTGTTTGAGTTAATAATTACCTCAACATTCTCCCTGGGTGATAGGTATATGTACTTGCTTTCTCTTTCAGTAAACTAGTTGCCCCACTGAGGCTCTCCCAGAGCTGACTGCTTGTCTCTCTGAGCACTTTGCTCTTGGCACACGGAGCTACCCCAGGACTCCCAGGTGGTCGCTCTGACCTCCGTTGCCCAATGGCCGGGGAGGTGGAGGGGAGTACCCAGACTGACAACCCACAGCAGTATTCCTAATAGTTGCATTGCAAATCAATCATCCTTCAATTTAAAAAAAATTAAGTAATTATAAGACATGATTTTTCTGTTTCACACAATCATAGGAACATATAGGTAAAGTATCAACTTTCAAATGAAGAAATATTTGTTTTGTCACTTGTGTTTCACAGTATTGGATTCAACTGATACAGAATCAAGTTTCTTAGTCCTCGCTTACAAAGTTTTTCCACACTGTGGCTGATGTGTTCAGAAAGAAGACAATCAAGAGTGTATTGAGACTTAAACAAATTAGAAAAATATGCTTACTTTCTTACAGCTAGTCATAGGTAGAAGTTAGAGTAGTCTGTGTTCATACATCAAGATTCCTTACTTCTAATCACGTTAAGTGAGATGAGTCAGAAAGAGAAATATGAATATGGGTGATCTACTCACTCATAGACAGAAGTTGAAAAACACTACCATGACACCAACATGCCTTCCCTGGGCAGATGACATCACCAATGTGTCCTGGAACCCCACCTCCTGGACCCCTAACCCACTAGGGAAAGGTAGGAGACTGGGGTTATGGATCAACCTGTCAATGCCCATGTCCAGCAGAGAAGCAATTACAGAAGCCAGATGCCCAACCTCATGTGCCCCATAGATTTTTGGTCCATACTCCCAGAGGGTATGAAATAAGTCAGAAGCAGAAGGACGAATATAAGATGATCTCATTCACACAGGCAGAAGTTGATAGTCAAGATTAGAAGAGAAAACACTAAGCAGAACCTGGACTCGAGTTGGTGTATTACATGAAACTATAAGACTCAGGGGTGGGTGGGGCAGGGGGGAGAGCACAGGTTCTGGAAAAGGATGACAGAAAACCTATTTGGGGTGTGTGGGGTGGGGAAGTACAGGTCCTGGAAAAGGATGACAGACAACCTAGTGGGGGCTGCACTGTTACGTAGAAAACTGAGAAATGTTATGCATTACAAGCTCTTTATTGTCGACTATAGAACATTAATCCCCCAATAAAGGGAAAAAAAAAAGAATTGGGAAGCTTCCAGTGGAGGGGATGGGATATGGCACTCTGGTAATGGGGGTTGTGTGAATTGTGCCACTCTTATCCCACAGTCTTGTCTAGCAGTATTAAATTACTACTAATAAAAAAGAAGCTGAAAAGTAAGAAAACATAAAGCAGAACTTGGACTGGGTTTGGTGTATTGCACCAAAGTAAAGGACTCTGGAGTGGGGAGGAGGCTTCTGGTCATGATGGCAAGGGAGGACCTAGAGGGGGTTGAATTGTTGTGTGGAAACTGAGAAATGTTACACATGTATGAACTACTGTATTTTAATGTTGACTGTAAACCATCCCAGATAAAGAAAAAAACATTAAAAAAGATTCCTTCTGATAATTCATTATACAATTCTGAACCTGAAAAACATTCTACATTTTATTTTAATTTTTTTAGAATGAAGGTTCAAAGTTGGCATAATGTTCTAGAGTGTTTAACTGTAATTTTAAAACATAGGATCACTCTTTAAGTGTTACTTAATTGATATCTTACCTTCTATAATTGTTAATAAATAATAATTATCATCTAAAGCATAATAATATTTAAATGGGCACTAATAACTTTAATAAACTAAAAAGACATAGCTCCCAAATAGCTAAGCATGTTTCCATATACCTTCATCTTTGTACTGACAATTTGGGGGATTATTGCTAGTCTATCTTATGTCTTTACTGTTTCAAGCAGTTATGATTAATGACACAAAATTCAAGTGAGAAAGATCAAGGTTGTAATTCAAGATTTCCGAAACATATTTGGTAGTGTAACATCTATTTGTTTCTCTTATTAATTTGTAGCTTTATTTAATATATACTTATATATAATGAGATATGAATATTTAAAGAAAACAATTTTGATAACTTTTGGTACTTGTATACAGTCAGAATGCTGTCACAATAGTAAGACCTTTGAATAAAGTCACCGCGACCAAAGGTTTCTTTGTGCCTTTTTTTTCTTTTTCTTTTAATTTTTTTATCTTTATTTTTGGACAAAGACAACCAGAAATTGAGAGTAAGGAGTTGATAGGAAGGGAAAGAGACAGAGAGAAACACCTGCAACCCTGCTTCACCACTCGCAAAGGTTTCCCCCTCGAGGTGGGGACCGGGGGCTTGAACCTGGGTCCTTGAGCACTGTAACATGTACACGCAACCAGGTGTGCTCTTTTTTTAATGTATTAAGTTTTATTAATATACTTGCCCCTTTGCCATTTTTTAATATTTATTTATTTTTTGTTGCCCTTGTTTTTATTGTTGTTGTACTTATTATTGTTGTTGGATAGGACAGAGAGAAATGGAGAGAGAAGGGGAAGACAGAGAAGGGGAGAGAAAGATAGACACCTGCAGACCTGCTTCACAGCCTGTGAAGCGACTCCCCTGCAGGTGGGAGGCCGGGGGCTGGAACCAGGATCCTTATGCCAGTCCTTGCACTTCGAGCCACATGCCCTCAACCTGCTGTGCTACTGCCCAACTCCCCAGGTGCACTTTCTTTTCCCCATGGTTATCGCTAGGGCTCAGTGCCAGCACTATGAATCCACTGCTCCTGTGGCCATTTATTTTAAGGGATGAAATAGAGAGACAGACAGAAGAACCTGTAGACCTGCTTTACTGATTGTGAAGCGACCCCCTGCATGTGGGGAGCTGGGCCTCGAACTGGGATCCTTGAGCAGGTCCTTATGCATCCTATGTACTATGTGCACTTAATCTGGTACGCTACCACTGAGCCCCCGTACCTCTTTTTTAATCCCTTATATTTTCCCTCACTCACTTATCAATATCTGAAGGTAAGCACTGATATAAGGTTTTTGCTACTATAGGTTGAAATGTCTATATTATACAAAAAAAGAATCATGCAGCATGTCCTGTTATCTGTAAGTGTGCATCCTTTCACTACCTTAGCATATTGATTTGGATGTTCATCCATAACTCAATAGTTATTCTTTATTTATCTGATTGTTATTCCATTGTAAGAATCTACCAAAACTATCCATAAACCTAGTGCAGATATTTAGGTTGTTTCTGCTTTTTAGCTGTTACAGATAAATTGCTAAAACTATACAAGTAAAAGTCTGTACGTAAATAAACAATGCTTGATGGAATGTCTTGAACTTATGGAAAGTGAGTGGTTAAATATTTATAAAACTTAAAAAATGCTTTTCCATTTAAACCTCAAGACAGTGTATCACCTTGAAGATTCTTTACACGTTCACAAAGCAAAAGTCAATCATTTTGGTTGTAGCCATTCCAGTAGATTATAGCGCTTTTTCACTGAAGCTCTAATCCCTAGCACTGCAAAAACGGTATCATCTGTTTTCCATCTACACCATGCCTCGGCCTTGCGTGAGCTTAATGTGCAGCTTGGCGATACGAGAATCCAGCATGAAGCCCAGCCAGTCTATCTTGGCATTACTCTCGATCGCACTCTGTCATTTCACAAACATTTCATAAAAACTGCAGCAAAGGTGGGCACGAGGAATAACATCATTGCAAGACTGGCCAGCTCCTCATGGGGCGCGAGCGCTTCCACACTACGATCATCATCTCTGGCATTATGCTATTCCACTGCAGAATACTGTGCCCCAGGATGGTTCCGTAGCCCCCATGTCCACTTGGTCGATTCCAAATTATATTCCTCCATGAGGATCATTTCTGGAACCATCTGTTCCACCCTGGTTCCATGGCTGCCAGTTCTTAGCAACATCGCCCCGCCAGATATTTGTCGGGATGCGGCATCATCTAAGTTCATTTCCCACGTCTACGCTCGACTGGACCTGCCAATATACGCGGATATCTTCTCCCACCCTGTTCAACGCTTGATGTCTCGTCACCCAATCTGGTCCCCAACACCTACACTGAACTTCTCTGTTCCAGTCTCTTGGAAACAGAGTTGGCAGTCAGCTGAGGTAAAGAACAAACACCTCATCACAGACCCCTGCAAGCGTCAACCCAGCTTTGACCTAGCACGTTATGATTGGGCCCTCCTCAATCGCTATCGAACAGGCCATGGCCGGGTGCGCCGCTATGTTCCATCGCTGGGGAGCCAGAAACGACCTGAACTGCCCCTGCAGCTACAGACAGACTATGACCCACATAGTCAACGACTGCCACCTCTCCAGATTCAAAGGAGGTCTCGAAACTTTACATCAGGCTCAACCTGACGCTGTTGACTGGCTACGGAAGAAGGGCAAACGCTAGAAAAATTGAAACTCTAATTTACATTTCCCTACTGACCAATGATGTTGATTATTATTCATGCTCCTATTTGCTATCCAAATATCCTTTTGATGAACAATCCAGTCAAGTATTTTCCCTATTTCATTTGGACTATCTGTCTTAGTGTTATATTTTAGTTTCTTCCCTATTCTATTGAACAGATATAAATTCTTTATAAACTATGTAAACTGCAAATACATTTTCCATTCCATAATTTGCTTTTGTATCTCTTCATAGTCTCTTTCAAATAAATGTGTTTTTTTAATATTTATAAAAGTCAACCTATCTTCCTTTATTTTATTATGCAGTTGATACTGTATCTAAGAAAGCATTGCCTAGCTTGGAACATTCCTACTCATAACCATAGAATGTGAGCTCAGATCTACAGGGATGCAGAAGTGACATAGTCTCCTAAACTGAATATGGGCCCCAGGTCAGATCAAATTAATGGGGTTTACAGTTAACAATATTTATACCCCTTTTCCATATTTGGGAGGTACTCTCTTCCCTGATCCAGCTTTCTGGTCCTTTTTCCAGCCATGACATCATCTCCCCAGACAATAACTTGGATCCACCTGCATATCAGATTTCAGGCTCAGGGGGAAAAAAACTAGTATAGTCTTGGGCTTTTTTTTTTTTTTTTTTTTTCTCTTGAATATAACTAAAATAGGCATACTAACTATCTACAAAACGGAGATGCCCACCCCCCAACTCTTAATATGAACTATTCCAGCCTTTAGCTTCATGATTAGTCAGGCAGGCTGGGAGTATGGATCGACCAGTCAAAGCCTATGTTCAGTGGAGAAGCAATTACAGAAGCCAGACCTTCCATCTTCTGCATCCCACAATGACCTTGGGTCCATACTCCCAGAGGGATAAAGAATAGGAAAGCTATCAGGGGAGGGGATGGGATACTGAGATCTGGTGGTGGGAATTGTGTGGAGTTGTACCCCTCATCCTATGGTTTTGTTAATGTCTCCTTTTTTAAATAAATTTAAAAAAATTTAAAAAGAAAAAGAAAGACAGAAAGAAAGAAAAGAAAGATAGAAGGAAAGAAAGAAAGAAAAAGAAAGAGAAAGACAGATAGAAAAAGACCTCAGAACTGAAGCTTCTTTCAGTATTATGAGGCCAGGCTTGACCCTGGGTCATGTACATAATAAAGCATGTGATCTTGTTGCACAAGTTTCATTTCATTACATGTAAGTATATGATTGCTCCAAGTTATTTGTAGAAACTGCTATTATTCTTTTTTTTTTATTTCTTTTTTTTTTTATTTAAGAAAGGATTAATTAACAAAACCATAGGGTAGGAGGGGTACAACTATTATTCTTTTTTAACTGAATTTTCTTTGTTAAGATTCATTTGACTATATATGTTTGAACTTATTTCTGTCTTTTTTATTCTGTTCACTAGATCTATCTATTTCTATATTTTCATGTCAATGTCATATTTAACTTAAGTATATAAAATTTTTATTGAACATTCAATGACTTTTTTCTATCTTTTCATCATTATTGTTGCCTATTCTAGACCATTTTTTGTTTCTACATACATTGAAAAATCAGTTTGCTTATCTATATCAAAAGGTTTTCTGGATTCAATTGATTCTATAGGCAAGTTTAATGAGAGTAGCATCTTAATAATATTGAATTTTCCATAACAAAAATAACATTTAAATTCTTGGGAGAAATATATAGTGGTGAGAAGAAAGGAAGCGTACAAGGTTGAGATGAATATGTTAAGGGGGTCAATTTGATAATGAGTGGAACTAGAATTATTGTGGTGCATGAGGTGTGGTATATGCACACATCAACATGTGAAGCTATACACCTGACATAGCATTGGTAAACCAATAGTGAATCAATGAAAATTTTATTTAAAAAAATAAATATAGTTTTCTACAACTATAGCAAACTATGGATTAAAATGATTGCTCACCTGGATAGTGTACCTAGTTTGCCAGGTGCATGTCCCCAACCATATTGGAGGAAGCTTCAATGCTATGGTGGCTTTCCCTCTCTTTCCTCTGACTCTCTCTTTGTTTTTGTCTCAATTCCTGTCTCTGTCTCTCTCTAACCTGAAAAGTTGACCCAAAGTGGTAAAGTTTTAGTAACAACAAAAAGATACAGATCTATAGACATATTATGGCTTTTACTTTTCTCAAATCACTTAGGCTTACTAAAACTATTACAATAATATTTAATAGCTTTTAGTACATTTTTTTAAATATTCATTTATAAAAAGGAAACCTTGACAAAAACCATAGGATAAGAGGGGTACAACTCCACACAGTTCCCACCATCAGAACTCCATATCCCATCCCCTCCCCTGATAGCTTTCCTATTCTTTATCCCTCTGGGAGTATGGACCCAGGGCCATTATGGGGTACAGAACATGGAATGTCTAGCTTCTGTAACTGCTTCCCCATTGAACATGGGTGCTGACAGGTCGATACATCCTCCCAGCCTGTCTCTCTCTTTCCCTAGTGGAGCAAGGTTCTGGGGAAGTGGGGCTCCAGGACACATTGGTTGAGTCGTCTGCCCAGGGAAGTCTAGTTGGCATCATATTAGCATCTGTAACCTGGTGGCTGAAAAAAAGTTAACATATATAGCCAAACAAATTAAATAAAATATTTTTAAAATGTCTTTAATGGGAGATTAATGGTTTACAATCAACAAACAGTAAAATACGATAGTTTGTACATGCATAACATTTCCACATAATAATACAACCCCCACTTCATCCTCCTCTGCCATCATGCTTCAGGACCTGAACCCTTACCCCTCCTCAGTCTTTTACTTTGGTGCAATACACCGGCTCCAGTCCAAGTTCTGCTGAGAGTTTTCCCTTCTGGTCTTTTTTTTTCAACTTCAGCCTACGAGTAAGATCAACTTCTGCCTATGAGTGGCATCATCCCATATTCATCCTTTTGTTTCTGACTTATCTCACTTAACATGATATCTTCGAGCTCCATCCAAAATGTGATAAAGAAGGTGAATTCACCATGAACTTGAGACTTTGGAGCTTCAGGAATAAGAGTCTCTTTGCATAACCATTATGCCATCTACCCCTGTTCACATTTCTCAGTTTTCCACATAACAATTCAATGCCCCTCTAGGTTCTCCTCTGCCATCATGTCCCAGGACCTGAACAACCCCCTCTTCCCCAGAGTCCTTTACCTTACAATACACCAGACCCAGCCCACATTCTGCTTTGTGTTTATTGTTCTTTTTTTTTTCTTTTTTTGTAATTGTATTTTTTCATTGAAGATGCCTTTAAAATTTATATGGAAAAGAGTTCTGCCAATATTTCCCTCTAAGTATTTGATAGTTTCTGATCTAATATTCAAGGGGTGTTGAAATCCCCTACTATTACTGTGTTGCTGTTAAAATATTGCTGTAGCCTTTTCAGTAGATATTTGATATATTTAGATGGCCTTTCACTTGCAACCTTGACAGAAGAAAAAGTAAATTAAATTAACAGGCCCGTCACTAGTGGAGAAATTGAAACAGTAATCAAAAGCCTCCCCAAGAACAAAAGGCCAGGTCCAGATGATTACACTAATGAATTATATAAAACATTCAGATGATTACACTAATAAATTATATAAAACATTCAAAGAACTAGCACCCATTCTTCTCAAGCTCTTCTAGAAAATAGAAGAGGGGACACTCCCAAACACATGTTATGAGGCTAATATCACTCTGATCCCGAAAGCAGAAAAGGACTCCACCAAAATAAATAAATAACTATAGACATATAACCCTAATGAACATTGATGCAGAGATCCTCAACAAAGTCCTGGCTAAATGAATCCAACAACATATTAAGAGACTAATCCAGCAAAACCAGGTGGGGTCCATCCCTGGGAAACAGATGGTTAAACATCTGCAAGTCAATCAATGTAAATCTACCATATCAATAAAAAGAAAGATAAAGATCACATAATTTTGTCAATTGATGCAGAAAAAGTGTTTGATAAGGTTCAATGCCCATTTATGATAAAGATCCTCAAGAAATTGGAAGTAGAAGGAAAATTCATCAATATAATAAAAGCTATAGCTAACAAACCTATTTCTAACATCATACTCAATAGGGAAAACTTAAAAGCTTTCCACCTAAAATCAAGAGCTAGGCAAAGATGTCCACTCTCACCACTTCTCTTCACAATCCTAGAAGTCCTCATCATCACGATCAGGCAAGAAAGAGATATCAAATGAATGTAAATTGGAAAGGGTGAAGTTAAATTATCCTTATATGCAGATAATAAGCTATTATATCTAGAAGACCCCAAAAACTCTTCAAAAAACTACTGGCAATCATCAATAAATTAAGTAAAGTAACAGGTTATAAAGTCAGTACTCACAAATCTATTGCATATCTTTTAAAAATATTTTCTTTACTTATTATTGGATAGAGACAGAGAAACTGAGAGGGGAGGGGAGATAAGGAGAAAAAAAGACAGAGAGACATCTGAAGCCCTACTTCACCACTTGTGAAGCTTCTCCCCTGCAGGTGGAGACCAGGGACTTGAACCCAGATCCTTGAAAACTATGTGTGTGCTTAACAGATGTGTCACCATCTGGCCTCTGTGGCATTTCTTTATACAAAAGATGAACCAAAGGAAAGGGAACTCAATGAATCACATTTGAATCCAGATAGAAAGATTGAATCCAAAAAGATAAAACACCTAGGAATAGATCTAATATAGAAGGTGAAGGACCTTATATTATCATTATTATTATTATTATATTCCCACACATGTATAGGCTATATATATTAAAGGGGTCAAACTGCCCAATGGGGAAGAGAAAGAAAGTCTCTTTAACAAATGGTGTTTGGTGAATTCAACAACCACTTGTAGTAAAATGAAAGTAGACTATCACCTAATACCATGCACCAAAATTAAATCAAAGTGGATCAAGTATCTGAATATTAGACCTGAAGTTATAAAATACATAGAAGAATACATCAATCAGGACCTTAACATTAACGATGTATTTGGAGACACCACTTCTGAAGAAGAGATACACATGGCCCACAGACATGCAGAATTGCCCCAATTCACTCATCATGAGAGAAATGCAAATTAAAACTACATTAAGATTCTACCTCACACCTGTGAGAATGGACTCCATCAATAAAACAAGAGAAGCTAAGTGTTGGAAAGGATGTGAAGAGAGGAACTCTACTACACTGCTGGTGGGAGTGCAAATTGATGCAGCCATTATGGAGAACAGATGGAGGCTCCTTAAACAAATCCAAATTCCTATAATCCAGCAATGCCACTACTAGGCATATACTCAAAAGATATAACACTGATTCTAACGGATATATGCACTCCCCTAACCCTGTTCATAGTGGCTTTATTCACAATAGCAAAAACTTGGAAACAACAAAAGTGCCCTTAGACAGACAACTGGACAAAAAAAGTTATGGGAAAGGGCCAGGTAGCAGCACACCTGGTTTAACATGCATGTTACAATGCACAAGGAAGGACCCAGCTTCGAGTCCCCATTTCCCACCTACAAGGGGAAAGCTTTGAAAGTGGTGATACAGTGCTACAGGTGTCTCTGTCTCTCTTCTTTCCTGTCTCCCCTTCCCTCCCAATTTATGGTTATCTCTATCCAATAAATAAAATAATTTTAAAAAGAGAAAAAATTAAGTTATGGGATATATATTCCATGAAGTTTTACTCAGCAATAAAAAAGGAGGGAGATCAGGCTGTAGCCCATCGGGTTAAGTGCACATGGCACAAAACTCGAGGACCAGAGTAAGGATCTTGATTGGAGCCCCTGACTTCCCATCTGCAGGGGGGTCGCTACACAAGCAGAGAAGCAGGTCTGCAGGTGTCTATCTTTCTCTCCCCCTCTCTGTCTTCCCCTCCTCTCTCCATTTCTCTCTGTCCTAGCCAACAACAATGATAACAATGACAATAATAATAATAACCACAACAGTGATAAAAACAAGGGCAACAAAAAAGGAAAATAAATAAATAAAATATTTTTAAAAAGAAGAAGATTGTGTCCTTTGGGGTAATTGGATGGAATTGGAGGAGATTATGCTTAGTGAAGCAAGTATTAAGGTAAAGGGCAACTACAGAATGGTTTCACTAATATACAAAATATAAAGAATTGAATATACAAATGTGGAAAAAAATATCAACCTATATCTAAGACTGTGAGAGAAATATAGTGGTTATTTATGGGGATGGGGACACATACCTATGGTGATGGGAGTGGTGAGAAAAGAAAAGATTATACTGTAAATCATTACTCAATAAATCTAAATTTAAAACAGGAATGGATTATTTTTTACTTAGGGAGAAAGAAGAAACAGCTGTGCTACTGGCAGCTAACAGATGATACAAAACCTTAAAAGTATTTTGGAAGTCTCCTTATGAGAAACATCACATCAAGATATCAATAGCAAAGAATACTATTTATAAGGACTGGAATACCTTTGTGTCTTAGTAAATAACAGAGAGCTTGAATCTCTGCCTTCGAGCATGATAACACGTGTTCTTCCACAGCAGCCAGCTCTTTGGTGTCATTGATCTTTTGGGTCCTTTTTTTGTTTTCATGTTGAAGCAGAATAAAACAGTAAAAAAAAAAGTAGTGGGAAAAGTTTTTATAATAAAAAAATATCAGTTTCATGTAGAGAAAACAATATCAAACCAACAACAACAAAAAGAACTACAGATTACAAATAGAAAAATGATTGTTAGTGTGTGCATGTTTCCAGAGAACAACATGGAGATAAAGTGTAGTGTTGTAGATGTTTATTTAGAAGTATCTTGAGACTTAATATCTATAAAAAGGGGACAAGAAATCAGGATAAGGTAGGAGAAATAGGGGTTTATTTAACAGAGGTCTGAGAATTAACAACTTGGGAGTGGAGGTAGAGGGAGAGTTTGGACTCTAGAACAAGAATAGTCATTTAGATTGTCTCAAGTTGAGTCAAGATACTGTTATACCTACACATCTACCATTCATTACATGAGAGCTATTCTAGAAATGGTTGTGATCTCCCAGCCAGACAAATTGTGCAGCTAAAGCAACCCCAGAGCTGAGGGATATCCACAGATGGCAAGCCTGCAGCAATGATTATGAGGAGTTAGGCTCTGGGACCAAGACACACGTTAACTCAAGTAATTTCCACAACTATCATATGAGGGTGAGTTGTTACAGATGAGGAAACAGACACAGTTGGGTTAAACACACAGTCTAGTTTGAAAGCCAGACAACAGAGGCCAGATTCATGCTTTTAAATGTCTTCTACAAGTTTAAAATAATTCAATCTAGTATATTCAGGGATAGCTAAATGTAGTAATGAAGCAAGATTATGAAATATGGATTCTGGCAATAACATCTAACCCCTCCTAGCAAGACATGTACTGTTACACTTTGCAGATGGCATCTTTCACATACAATGAGATCACTAACCAAATGCATGACTAGGGGCACAGTGTTTCAGTAGGAACTTATCCTACTATTCCTCCTTTTTCTCCTACAGGTAAAAAGAGGGAGAGGGATTTTCCAAGCTTTCTAGTGATTTGGCACTCCAACTGCATCACCTAGCATGAGTTGTCTTCCTTGTCCTTGGAAAATTCTCCAGGACACAGGAAATCCATCCTAATGCTATGTTGGGGGGGGCGGGGAGCGAAGGGGAGTCCTAATAGTTTACAATGGTTCTAATTTTTGAGTTATCCCTTATGTAGACTTCTCAATAGAAAATGTAGAAAAGCCTTTACACCCCCCCCCCATATCCCTCAATAGGAAGAGGGAAAATCTGTACAATCACCCATAAACAGCCATAGTGCTGGTCACCAGGAATCTGGAAAATACCATCTTCAGACACTATTCAATAAAGCTGCAAGGACAATGTGGTAGATACAGCTGCATATATCCAGGAATAGCTACTTCTGTGCTGTTTTTTTAAAACAAGAATAACCACATTTTCCCAGGTTAAACACCAAAATTTCTCCATTGTCAGTAATGATAATCATCCTGTTCATGCTTCTGAATTTCACACTGAGGGATGTGGAAGCATCACCTTGTCTCCAAATGATGCCCAATTTTGACAGAATTTGTATTTTGCAGCCTTCGTAAATAGATAAGGGTATCACTCCTCAGTACTGAACCAAGTTGGAAATGTTATGGAACATTTAGACAGGTCCATTGACTGGATCCAAATGGATTTTCATTTCTGGGATTCCTTAGCCAATAAGGACCCCAAGTAGAGTATTTACAGGAATCTTCACAAATGTCAATCTTGAATCAGCCAAGGGGTGCCATTTGGGAGATTTCATCACAGATTTTAGATATAATGAAATCTTACAACATAGTTCATAAAAGTTTATTTCCATCATACTCAAATAAATAAAAGTAGCAAAAACCCATGCCTAAATTTGGCTCTGTACTCCTAGATAAAGCTGAATAGTTACTTCTTGGTAAAAAGTACTCTTTAAATGGTCCGGGAGGTGGCGCAGTGATAAAGCTTTGGATTCGCAAGCATGAGGTCTTGAGTTCAATCCCTGGCAGCACATGTGCCAGAGTGATGTATGGTTCTTTCTCTCTTGTTGGTATGCTTCTAAATTCTGCTTCTAAGACCCCTTCTGTTCCATTGGTTTAATCCCTCCTGCTTGACACTGTATTCTATTTATATAATCACTGTTAACTAAGCACCGCCCTGCCTCCAGGACATTAGTTTAATCCTCACTGTTTTGCACACTTTTTCCTTCTCCCCACCCCCTATCCTATGTACATCCTCTTTGGACCTGACACTTCTGCCTCAGGATATATAAGGACAGGATTGTGATTAGAGATAGCTTAGATTGTGCTGTGTTCCACATGAATAAAGACTGAACTGCATACCACTCAGCCCTGAGTCCCTGGTTGTCTCTCTATCTCCCGCCCCCGAAGCTAGCCTGGCATAATGGCGCCTGAACAGGGACTGGCACTCTCTCCTCCTATCTTTCTCATTAATAAATAACAACGACCCTGGGTCCATGCTCCCAGAGGGACAGAGAATGGGAGAGCTGTCAGGGGAGGGGATGGGATATGGAGATTGGGTGGTGGGAATTGTGTGGAGTTGTACCCCTCTTACCATAGGGTTTTGTTAATTTTTCCTTTCTTAAATAAAAAATAAATTTTAAAAAAATCTTTTTTTTCTTTAAAAAAAAGTACTCTTTGAAATACATGGGAAACTCTGTCACTGCCTGTAGATAGTTCTCCAAAAGCACAGGAGACACTATCTTAAAAATTCCCACAGCACTCCTGACCTATTATTGGTTCAGGTCATGAAAACTAAGTTCGGGATAAGATCCTAATGCAGAAACACCCACTTCTAAGGCCTTGAGATCTTAAGAAGTGACACAAAGACCAATCTTTAATTGGAAACTTCTGTTTATCTTTGGGGAGAGGATGAGGAGTGGATAGAAGGGGAAGGGAGCACGGTCAAATAGGAAGATGGAAAAATGGAAACTTATCATCTATGAGTTTTGAGGTGTGTCATTTAATCCTTCTGTCGCTCCAGAAGTGGAGTATGACATAATCTCCACATTGTATATGAGGGAGCTGAGAGTCAAGGACTTTCCAAATGTCAGTGAGCTCAAAGATTCAAAGACCATCTCAAGTCTGTGAACCCTCCTTACCTGTGTTGCCCTTCCTGTCTGTCTACTTGTTCACTAAGATCAGAAATTTCTTTGCTTCTCATCTTCCACAAGTTTTAGTACATGAGCCCAACAATAATTATCTTCTGGGAGGTCCACCTTGTAAAATTGGTGTTCTAGAGAAGTTAACAGCAAAGGAGTGTCTGAAACAATGGTCCATTGGCATGTTCATGGCTTGGAGTTCCTAATTTTGTGCATTATGAGCATTACTCTCTCTGTCTTCTCTCTCTCTATTTTCTGTCATCTCTCTGTCTTCTCTCTCCCTCTCTCTCTCCTTCCAGGGTTATCACTGGAACCCCACGCCAGCAATACAATTCCACTGCTCTCGGTGGCTCCCCCTTTTTATTTTTATTTGATAGGACAGAGAGAAATTGAGAGGGGAGAGGGAGATAAAGAAAGAAAGAGACAGAGACACCTGCAGATCTGCTTCAGCTCTCCTGAAGCATATCCAGTGCGTGTGGGGAACCAGGGCTAGAACCAGTCCTTATGCAAATCCTTGTGCTCAGTACTACTTGAGCTTAACCCAGGTGTACCTACACCTGGACCCCCTTATTTTCAGTTTCCATGACTCAAAGATTTTTCTGACCTTCCTTCATCATATTTCTTCCTGTCTCAGTCTTGCTGATGGTATATCAATAAATGGTTTTACAAAGAATTTCACTTTCTAGTTGAAGATATGTATCCCTTCTATGAAGTCTGTCTCTACTATCCTCCATTTTGTTTTTTAAACTAGCACTATAACTTCTCAAGCCTGGTATTACTTTTATCAAAAGATAGGATACAATCATTAAACAATGATAGGAAGGAAAGGGAAGAAGGGAGACGAAGAAGGCAAGAAAGTGGAATAGAATGGATGAAAGGGGGGATGGGTGGTGGTGCACCTGGTTGAGCTCACATATTACAATTCACAAGGACCAAGGTTCAAGCCCCCAGTCCCCATCTGCAGGGGGGAAAACTTTTCAAGTGGTGAAACAGCGCTGCAGGTGTGTCTCTGTCTCTCTCCCTCTCTATCACCCCCTTCCCTCTCAATATCTGTCTGTCTCTATCCAATAAATAAATATTTTAAAAAACTTTTTTAAAAACGAGAAAAGGAACAAAGAAAAGAAGGTGAGAGGGGCTGGGCTGTAGCACAGCGGGTTAAGTGCACATGGTGCAAAGCACAAGGAACAACATTTGGTTTGAGCCCTGGCTCCCCACCTGCATGGAAGTCCCCTCACAGGGGGTGAAGCAGGTCTTCAGGGGTCTATCCTTCGTTCCCCCTCTCTGTCTCCACTCCTCTCTCGATTTCTTTCTGCTCTGTCCAACAACAAAGACAGCAATGACAACAACAACAATAATAACGACAACAATGAGGGCAACAAAATGGGAAAAATGGCCTCCAGGAGCAGTGGATTCATAGTGCAGCTACCAAGCCCTAGCAATATCACTGGAGGCAGGAAAAAAAAGGGGGGTGGAAGGAAAGAAAAGAAAAAGGAAGGGAAGGGGAGGGAGAGAGAGAGGGGGAGGGGGGAGGGGGAGGGAGTGGGAGAGGGAGAGGGAGAGGGAGAGGGAGAGGGAGAGGGAGAGGGAGAGGGAGAGGGAGAGGGAGAGGGAGAGGGAGAGGGAGAGGGAGAGGGAGAGGGAGAGGGAGAGGGAGAGGGAGAGGGAGAGGGAGAGGGAGAGGGAGAGGGAGAGGGAGAGGGAGAGGGAGAGGGAGAGGGAGAGGGAGAGGGAGAGGGAGAGGGAGAGGGAGAGGGAAAGGAAAGGAAAGGAAAGGAAAGGAAAGGAAAGGAAAGGAAAGGAAAGGAAAGGAAAGGAAAGGAAAGGAAAGGAAAGGAAAGGAAAGAGAAAGAAGGTGAGGAAAGAAAGGGAAAGGAAGCCTAAGAGGAAGTTAGCAGTTGAAAGAGAGAAAAGGCAAGTCACATCTCCTGGATATAATTAGATTCTTTCCCACTCTATAAATGTGTTTACTTTTATTAAAGATTCATTTTACTTATTTAGTATGAGATAGTTGCATATGTAGAGGAAGAGAGATTAAATTACCACTTAATATGTGGTACCAGAGGTCAGTCATATCTGGAGTTTCATTCATGCAAGTTCTGAACTCCACCAAAGGAGTCATTTTCCCAGCCACTTGTTTACTCTCACTCATCAAATTTTCAGATGTTAAATTTGAAAACCCTAGCCTTTTTTTTTTTACTATGGTGTATCAATTTTACTAAAATCTTACAACTTAAAGCAGAATAGAGGTCACTGTTTTTACTATAACAACACCGCTGTCTTTCTTTTGTGACTGTATTCTCAGGCACAAACCACCTGAAATCTGTATAAATAAAGTTTGTGATGCAGATGTTTTGCTTAACTGCTTAAGAATTAAAAAATAAATAATAAGGTTGTTTACGAAGTTGTGTTGTTTTATTCAATAATATCAGTTAAATGCCTGATGGTAATCTTAAAACATCTCATGCCTAATCTGCAAGGGTTATCTTTCTGTGGAAATAAAGCTTTTGTCTCTGGAATCCTGAGTGAGCACACAGACACACAGTCAAACTCTCAAGAATTTCTCTTGTCTAACAAGGCAACTATAGAACATCAGCAGGGTTCTCTTTGTTTTCCTAAATTCTAAAGTGCAATAAAAAATAAGAAATACCTTGGCTTTGTCTTTAATGCAAGCAAAGTGTCTTAATGCAATACTTCCAATTTCTCCTTGGATATATTTTAGAATTAGCTTTTACTGTAAATAAAAATACAACAAGAATCATTTTTTATTTTTGCAAGATGCATGACCTTAAAAAGAAAAGTGAAGGGTGATTGCAAAAGGGTGTTGCCTGCTTCATGCTAACTTTATAATTAAGAGAGATGAACCACAAACAGAAGCTTTAGAGTGCACACACACACACCCCTGACATAAACTACTGCATTCCATTGTCATCAAAAATGTAAAGCTTAGCTGGCCTGAGGGTAAGCAGAATGAGCTTCTCACCTACTCATCTAGGTTTCAGTGCCACATCCTGACAGGTGGATAATCTTTAGAACACAAAACAGCTCCACAAGTAAAAACCAGTTCAAAGACTCTCTTTGCAGAAAGTCAGCTCACTATTTTGACACAAGCATTATTTAAGCACTGGATTAGAGTCTAAATTTGTGAAAAATGTTACAGTAAAATGTTTCTGCTCTCCTTTTCTGGAGTTTATTTCTTTGTATACTCTCATGAAATGAATTGCATGTTTAAAAAAATCTTGGTTATGGTTTGTGTGTGAGGGGGGTGTTGTCCTTATTACAATGTTAAGTAGCATTTCAGTACTTTTAAAGGATTAATATACTCCACTCACATAAAAGGAAATGCATGAATATTGCTAGAGTCAAAAGAGTTGTAAGAGATGTAGGTACTGTGCTGAAGTTTGGCTATTTTTAGAAAAAGGTTTAAGTAGCTCAAACCGAAGTCATAGAAACACATTGGAGGCTGTAGGTTTCATGACAATTCTGGCATTGTTTGGCTATTAAAGCAGCAGACCATCTTTCATCATACTGAGTTAACTTTTCAATCAATTTTCTTCTTGCTCAATATAAGTATTTATATTCTCTTTGATATACAGGTAAATGTTATCATTTCAAGCCATTTTATAACTTTCAAAGTATACCTAAAATGCTTACAAAAAACCTAGGCTATTTTTTATTATTCAAGATATTTGATTCACAATATAGATACATGTGATGTGGAACTTTTATAAATACATCAGTCAGCTTCATGCATAATAAAAAGACTTATTAAATATAAGTACTATTTTTTGCTTCTAGGGCATTTTTATTATTTGTTTTGTAGTGGCTGTGCCTCTATTTCCAGTTGTTAATTTATGCATGATTTCCTAGTTGGTAGGGAAGAAAGGAAGCTGGTTTCAAAAGCAAGCATTGTATTTTGGGGAGAGTGAAAATTTGTGGACTGTTACTCGATCCCCCATAAAGATATTTTGAATTAGACAAAAGCAATTTTACATTTAGTAAACTTGAGTTAATTAATATGATTTGACTTTTCTTGATATTAAAAAAAAAACTGCTCATTGCTCTTTTTAATATATAGAAGGAGACAGAGACAGTGGGAAGGAGGAAAGACATCACAGCACTGAAGTTTTCCCCCAGGTCTGTCAGGACCAAGCTAAAACAATTTCACACTAGTTGAGGTAAAAAGTTATTGGGAACGATCTTGGAACATCATTATACAATAAGAACATTTTAAGATTAATTTTTCTAAAGTTCATTTAAACTCCACTGTCCACATAAGTGAGCAAACAACATAAAATGTCATGAAATAATTGCAAACTTGGCACACTGTACAGATCCTAAATTTTCTGACACAGTTCACCAGCATGAAGCATTCAATACCCCAATCCTGAAATTTTTGCAATCACTTTTATCTTATCTAATGCTGGTTACAAGCCTACATTGCTTCATTTTCCTCCTAAAATTGAAAAAAAGAAAAACTTTACAAAGTTGACAACATATTTTATGAACCAAATCATTTGAAAGAAAATTATGTGTAGAAAATTATGCATTGCTGTATAACCAAGCACCCTCAAACTTGTAGGCTTAAGGCAAAAATAAGCATTTATCATGCTCACAAGTCATCACTTTAGCTAAACTTCAAAGACAACATATGTGCTGCATACAGTGAGAGCTGGGGGTGAGTAACAGTGCATTGTATAACAGAGTGCACTGGAGCTGAGAAGTGTTCCCACCCTGACTCACTCACATGCTGGTAAATTGGTGTTGGCTGACAACTAATCCAGTCATGGCCTTAATTCTTTTTCACATATATCCTTCCAAAGGAATGCTTGGGCTTCCAGGCAGCATGGCAGCTAGAGACCCTGTGTAGGTAGTCCAAGAGACAGGGAGTGCAAGCTCTCATTTTCTTAAAGTTTTTGTCAGAGAACAAATCTCTACACTTCCTCTGGGTGCTAGACAGTTTCTAGAGTGAAATAACCACTTCTTGACATGAGAAATCTCAAAGAATTTCTGGCCACTTTTAATGCTTTACAAATCGCTTATTAAAATGTGGATTTTAAGTTAATGATATTACCAACCTCCCTTTGGTATGTTTTTCTTTTAGGCTCTTTACTAAATTGTTCCTCATTTAATCTTTGGGAGATTAAATGAGAGTAAACAAGCCATGAAAAAAAAAAAGTATACTAAAGAATAATAAAGACAGTGAAGGGCAGCAAAAGAAACCACTACCCAAACCAAGAGACCCCTCACAGAATGGGAGAAGATCTTTACATGTCATACATCAGACAAGAGTTTAATAACCAACACATATAAAGAGCTTGCCAAACTCAAAAACAAGACAACAAATAACCCCATCCAAAAATGGGGGGAGGACTTGGACAGAATATTCACCACAGAAGAGATCCGAAAGGCTGAGAAACACATGAAAAAATGCTCCAAGTCTCTGATTGTCAGAGAAATACAAATAAAGACAACAATGAGATACCACTTCACTCCTGTGAGAATGTCATACATCAGAAAAGATAACAGCAGCAAATGCTGGAGAGGGTGTGAGGTCAAAGGAACCCTCCTACACTGCTGGTGGGAATGTCAATTGGTCCAACCTCTGTGAAGAACAGTCTGGAGAACTCTCAGAAGGCTAGAATTGGACCTACCCTATGATCCTGCAATTCCTCTCCTGAGGATATATCCTAAGGAACCCAGCATATCCATCCAAAAAGATCTGTGTACACATATGTTCTTGGCAGCACAATTTGTAATAGCCAAAACCAGGAAGCAACCTAGGTGTCCAACACCAGATGAGTGGCTGAGCAAGTTGTGGTATATATACACAATAGAATACTACTCAGCTGTAAAAAATGGTGACTTCACTGTTTTCAGCCGATCTTGGATGGACCTTGAAAATTTCATGTTAAGTGAAATAAGTCAGAAACAGAAGGATGAATATGGGATGATCTCACTCTCAGGCAGAAGTTGAAAAACAAGATCGAAAAGAAAAAAAAAAAAAAACACACAAGTAGAATAATTGGCGTATCGTACCAAAGTAAAAGACTCTGGGGTGGGTGGGTGGGGAGAATACAGGTCTAAGAAGGATGACAGAGGGCCTAGTGGGGGTTGTATTTTTATATGGGAAACTGGGGAATGTTATACATGTACAAACTATTGTATTTACTATTGAATGTAAAACATTAATTCCCCAATAAGAAATTAAAAAAAAAAAAAGACAGTGAAAGGGGCTAAGTGGTGATACACCTAGCAGAGTGCATATGTTACCATACTCAGGGACCTGAGTTCTAGTCCTAGATCCCCACCAGCTGGGAGGAAGCTTCACAAGTGATGAAGTACTGATGCAGGTGTCTCTCCTCTCACCTTCTCTATCCCTGTCCTCTCGGTTGCTCTCTGTCTCTATCCAATAAGTTTAAAAAATACAGTGAAGAAACTATATGCTAGTATCAATATATTAAAAGTAGTGAGCAGCAAATTCAACAGGGTAAACCTACTTGAGTAGGTTAGTATAGCTGATTTCAGTGCATCATGAGGCAAACAAGTCAAATGCTTAGTTTTCTGTTGCCATAGAAATGTGTGAATACATAAACTCAGCTAGCATCAGCTCAAAGTGAAAAACATGTGTACAGTCATGAGCAAATAAATACCTAAATTGCTATATTTTCAATATAGATGATTAATTTGTGTTTTTACTGAATTACCTAGATTTGCTTACCTAAACAGTGACTATTTTGTTGCATTTTTCCTTAATCCTCTGTTTCATATGATCTTTGAACAAGTCCAAGGAAACATTTCAGATAAATTTCAAGTGTTGCCAAATATATAACATAAAAGAAGAGACGACTGGTAAAGGAGAGTGTCTTATAGGGTGATTCCTGCATAATTCACAAGATACAAAAAGTTGTATTGAGAGAAGCAACATTTCAGATACCACTGAAAAGAAATAAAAATTATATATTAAGATGAACCATATTTGAACTGTCTCATGGACTCCGTGAGAATTATAGTAGTAGTTGGGGGCTAAGGGCACAGGATTTTGGTAGTGGAGGATGTGACAACTTACACATCTTATGCTGGGGTGAAATTATAGCCCTGAAATCTTATACTTTTGCAAAATAATCTTAAATAGCTAATGAAAAAATTGAGGAAAATATATTATCACCCTACTTCGCATTTACCTGTGTAGTTAAGAAGTAATATTTTACGTCAAAACAGTTTAATTATCAGCAACACGAAGTGGCTTTTCCCACTGTTTAGTTACTGAGTTTCAGATCCACTGATGAGACTTTGACTTAAAGTAGAACTTGACCAGTTTTACAAATATTTAGTGATTTCACAGACACAAAGGTTAAATACACACAAGGAATAACTGAACAAAAATACAGTACCCCGTGGCAGTATCTGTGGTGTTACAAACTGACATTTAAGAGATGTGCATTATTATTACTACTGCTTTGATAGATGATAGTTAACTGGAAGTAAAAAAGTTTGTTAGAGTAACTGCATAAGTGCCTCAGATACAGTCAGCTGCTTCCCTCTTCTGGCCAAAGGTGGAGAGAAGTGTGATTTTCACTATAAAATTTTAACAAGGTCGGCTTCAGAACCAGTATCAAAATTGGATCTTAAATAGTAAAATTAACTGTGCTACTTGTCAGCAAGATAAAATTACAGTACATTTCTGAACTCATAGGCTAGAATTGTTTGTAATTAATTGTTAAAGTCTACTGAGCTTTTACTTTTAAGAATTTCTGTGACATATATATGATTCAAATGTGTTTGCCAAACAGCGTTCATTTCTCTGAGGTCACTGGGGGGGGTTAATATATTTTGACTGTCACCTAAAACTATTCATAGATATGGAATGAGCTTTGGTAGTTCGTACAAGGAAGTATGAGAAATTACAAAGGTAAACTCCAGAGATTTCTACTACAGGTTCTAGAATAAAATACAGTTTCCCTTCATGATCTTGCTAAGTCTCTCAAGTATTGTGAATAACAGTTATAGCATTAAAACATCAGATTTATAATCTGAAACTTATTTTCCTAATTGGGATAATTAAAATCTACTTCTAGATATTCCTAATATAAAAAAATTACATTACAGAAAATTTCTAAACAAAGTTAACACTTACAAAAGGATTACCAAACATATTCTTCACTTAATTTATATCATTATAAATCTACACTCACAACAGTCATCTTACAAATAAATATCACTCCACATTTTATGTAAAGGAAAAAAGCTTAGGATAATAATTCATTTGATATTAAGACTTCTGGACCCAGACTATGAAATGTTGATGAAAAAAATACTGATGAGCTTCTAAAAGGAACTGAACATTCTGGAGAATATTTGAATACCAACAACTGAAATCCAACTTCCCCTGACTCATATTTAAGGTTTTTTTTTAACTAAAATTAAATTTAAAAGCACTCATGCAAACAAAGGAATAATGATGATCAACACTATGTCTCACTGTACATACACACATAACAGGAAATTGCATGGGCTCCAGCATAGTTCAGGGCATCCACTGAAAGGGGAGTCACAGTGTGGTCTGGCTTCAGTCAGAAACCCCTCTGAGGACAGTCACTTAATGATAAAATATGCCACAGATATGTTTTTTTTTATTTTACTATAATACTTTTATGATGAATATATGCACAGGTGTCCTGTTAAATAGACAAGAACTTCTCAGATGACCTACCCATTGGGAACTATGAATGAAGCTGACTGGGGCGAGAGATCAGGTCCTCAGACTTCTCAGATGGGAAATATAGATTGTTATCAGTACAGGCTTGTTGTCACAGGGGTACGTGTTCTACATCTCCCCATTATCGGTGCTGGGTAGTTAAAATTGTAAATCAATAGTAAATCAGTAAATTTTCTTTGAAGAGAGATAGAGAGAGAAAACTCTCTATTGTCTAAATTGAACCCTTTGAGGGAATCAGAATACAGAAAAGAACACGCAGAAATCCTGGTTTAAATGTCTAGTCATGTGCAGGCATTTTGTTGTAAAAAGCAATAAAAACACTAGGTACAAATATGCATCAATGACTGGGCTTCTTCATCAACCCTTAATAACCCTTTTGAAAAAAAAATTGTCATATCTGAAGCTTTACAACTCTGGCCAGCTGTTTCAGAGAGAAAGAGACATAAAGAGACAGAGACAGAGATAGAGGGAAAGCAATAAAGACACCATAGCTCCAAAGCATCCTCCAGTGAGAAGGGAGCCCTGCTGGAACCTGGGTCAAGAGCATGACAAAGCAGGTGACATCCTGGGTGAGCTATCTTGTCAGCACCCTAATGAGCTTTTAAAATGAGTGCTTCTTCTTCTTTTAGCGTTTGCCCTTCTTCCGTAGCCAGTCAACAGCATCAGGTTGAGCCTGGTGTAAAGTTTCGAGACCTCCTTTGAATCTGGAGAGGTGGCAGTCGTTGACTATGTGGGTCATAGTCTGTCTGTAGCCGCAGGGGCAGTTCGGGTCGTCTCTGGCTCCCCAGCGATGGAACATAGCGGCTGCGCACCGGCCATGGCCTGTTCGATAGCGACTGAGGAGGGCCCAATCATAACGTGCTAGGTCAAAGCCAGGTTGACGCTTGCAAAGGGTCTGTGATGAGGTGTTTGTTCTTTACCTCAGCTGACTGCCAACTCTGTTTCCAAGAGTCTGGAACAGAGAAGTTCATTGTAGGCATAGGGGACCAGATTGGGTGACGAGACGTCAAGCATTGGACAGGGTGGGCGAAGATATCCGTGTATATTGGCAGGTCCAGTCGACCGACCGTAGACGTGGGAAATGAACTTAGATGATGCCGCATCCCGACGAATATCTGGCGGGGTGATGTTGCTAAGAACTGGCAGCCAGGGGACCGGGGTGGAACGGATGGTTCCAGAAATGATCCTCATGGAGGAATATAATTTGGAATCGACCAAGTGGACATGGGGGCTACGGAACCATCCTGGGGCACAGTATTCTGCAGTGGAATAGCATAATGCCAGAGATGATGATCGTAGTATGGAAGCGCTCGCGCCCCATGAGGAGCTGGCCAGTCTTGCAATGATGTTATTCCTCGCGCCCACCTTTGCTGCAGTTTTTATGAGATGTTCGTGAAATGACAGAGTGCGATCAAGAGTAACGCCAAGATAGACTGGCTGGGCTTCATGCCGGATTCTCGTATCGCCAAGCTGCACATTAAGCTCACGCGAGGCCGAGGCATGGTGTAGATGGAAAACAGATGATACCGTTTTTGCAGTGCTAGGGATTAGTCGCCATTTTTTACAGTAATCAGATATCAGAGACATGTCTTTCGTGAGTGTTTCCTCGAGGATGTCGAACTTGGATGCCTGAGTTGCACAGCAGATGTCATCAGCGTAGATGAACTTCCTTGAAGAAGTTTCTGGGAGGTCATTGATGTAAATATTAAATAGCGTAGGAGCCAGAACAGAGCCCTGGGGGAGGCCACTTGAGATAAGTCTCCATCTGCTAGACTTGTCACCCAGATGCAGCCGGAATCTTCTGTTTTGGAGAAGAAACGAAATAGTGTTGGCCACCCATGGAGGCAGGCATCCTGAGATCTTGACTAGGAGACCACAGTGCCAGACCATGTCATAGGCTGCTGTGAGATCAACAAAGACAGCACCTGTCTTTAAATTCTTCTGGAATCCATTTTCAATGTAAGAGGGCCAGGGCTTGTTCACAGGTAGATCTTCCTGGGCGGAAACCAGCTTGGGCGGGTGATAGGAATTTCTCTGTAAGAGGAGAAATACGTGACAGAAGCAGCCTCTCAAGGAGTTTGTAACACACGAAGAGGAGAGAAATTGGTCTATAGCTGGTGGCCAGTGTTGGGTCTTTCTTTGGTTTCAAAACTGCTATTATCTTCACACGACGCCAAATTTTGGGCATAGATTCAGATTCCAAGATGTGGGACAGGAATGAAGTGAGCCACTTCTTTGCCGCGGGGCCCAAGTTAAGAATGAGTTCTGGGGTGATGTTATCATAGCCAGCAGCTGTTCCCGGTTTAACCCTCTTCAAAGCGTCTTCCAGTTCAGACAGTGTAAAGGGAGAGAGTTTTGGAGATGGACAAGATAACCGGAAGTGGGATGACCACTCATGGGAAATTTCTCTTTTCCAGACTGGGTCGATCTTAGCACGTACAACTTGAGTTAGGTGACTGGCCACTAAGTTTGGAGATACAGGAGGGTGGGAGACGGGAGGGGGTTGGCTACTGGCACCCAGACTATGAAGAAGCTTCCAGGCCTTCCTACTTGAGTGGGTGAAGTTCAGACTTTCCGTGAGTTGTTGCCAGCGGGCTTGGTGTGCTGCATCCAGGGAGGCAATGAGATGGTCAGCCACATCTGGGTCGCCCAACTCATCATACTGCTTTAGTAGTTGCTCACATTCAGCATCAAGACAAGGCATATAGTTAGCATGTCTCCCACAAGGAATGGCTTGGGAAGCTGCTTTGAAGATGGCTTGGCGGAAGCGCCTGTAGGAATCTTCAGAGGGGATAGAGTTAATTGGAATTGCAGGAATAGATTTGTTGGTAAGATCACTGAACAGACGCCAGTTTGCTTTCCGGAAGTTCCATCTTAGTTTCTCCGAGCACAGAATCAGTGGGAGCTGGAGACCAATGTGGATGATAGCTGGGCGGTGATGACTGTGCGGGAAGATCTTGAGAACTTGTCTCATAGCGGGAAAGGCTTGGCCTTTGATTGTGCTAATCCAGCACAGGTCGGGTGACGAGTCTTTATTCCATCTAGCACTGTGAAAAGAGCCTGGCTGTTTGGGATCGTATAATAGGGAGAGGTCATTCGCTGAAGCCCAGACGGCTAAGATAGAGCCGTCAGCACGAGTGGAGGAATATCCCCAGTCTTGGTGATGACTATTAAAGTCTCCAACGTAAACGGCTGGGTGATTCGGGCTAGGCAGGACCTCATTATCCCATGAGGCACTGGGAGGCTTATATACGTTGACGAGCTGAATAGTTCCAATAGTAATGGAGTCGTAGAAGGTTGAAGAGGCCGTATGGTAAATGTCTGCAAGACACGATTTGGCGTAGATGGCTCGGCCGTGTTTAGGATGGAGATTATAGCATATTAAATCGAATCCACTGATGGTGAATCGAGCAGCTTCATCTACTGCTATATGTGTTTCTTGTAGGCAGATAACATCTGCCTGATGCTGTATCGCCAATTGACCAATAAAAATGCGTTTGGCAAAGGACAGCCCCTCAACATTAAGTTGGAGGACTCAAAGAGCAGGACCAACAGCTTGAAAGCTGTCAGGAGCTGCTTGTTGCTGGCTTTGAAAGTGACTGAGATCCATGTGGATTCAGTCGGCTAGGAAGGATCGTCAGTTTCCCCAATGAATGGGTACTCACGGGATGCACCACGGGAAGGTCAATCCAATGCATCCAATGAGTGCTAATGTCCCTCAACAATATGTGCACTAGGGGGTAGATAGCATAATGGTTATGCAAAGAGACTCTCATGCCTGAGGCTCTGAAGTCCCATGTTCAATACCCCACACCACCATAAGCCAGAGATTAGTAGTGCTCTGGTAAAAAACAAACAAACAAAAAAACCCAATATGTACACTATGTGTATGGGGGTTGGGGTGGTTGTCTTCTGGAAGCAGGACACTGCTTCGTGTGTGGTAATGTCCCACACAGTCCAGGATTTTAGCTCCCTGCCACTCTACCACTATAACTAATATCAGAAGCAACTGCCCTCACTGCGTGTGGAGAAGGCCAAGAAGGAAATAATACCCACTACATCTACAAACACAAAGAGCAACGTGCTGATTTCAAGTCTACTTCGTCCCTCCACAACCAGTGAGATACATTTTTTAACTCAATTTCAAATGCAATATCATCATATGACAGTTTTGTTGCAAGTGAATTCAGTTATGTTATAGATTTTTTTATTCACATTAAGTATTTAAAACATTTAAATTTTACTTTTAAAGTGAGAAATCAGGTTGAAATTTTATGTTTTCTTTCTGGCTTGAACACCATTCTGAAGCTCCATTCATTTCCCTTAGTGACTATATACTTCTTCAATGAATATGTACTTCCATTATAAAGCAGATTATTTTCCGTATTTAAATTTCTCTTTAGACAAATATTTTGTTTTTAAATGTCTGCTATTTCTGTGCTATTGCACTATTTAAATTATTACAATGGAGATTATAAAATGTAGCTCATTGGGAGAGCACATACTTCATATATTGATATCCAGGATCAGTTCAACACACAATTATTAGAACCCTGAAAAGTTTAAGTTCTACTAAACCAAGGACTTACCTTTTTATCAGTCACAATTATCATTGCTACACCTGCGTATTTGTTCTTTCTATAGATGCAAGAATAACATTCTCTTAATTTGAAAAGAAAATTTCATTAAATTTTATTAATGTATAAGTTATTTGTAAGTTAGTTTGGATAAAGTATAATCTTTACAATGCTAGGTCTGCCCAATGAGTACAGAAGAGTTGTTATAGCTCTTTTCCTACGTTCATGAAATAGAAAAAGCTTTCTGTACAAAATTTACATGCATTTGTTGCTTAATAGCTAGGTCATATTTGATATTGAATCAAAATTTTTTTATTTTTAAAGAATTTCTTCTTTTTATCTTTACTTATTTATTTGATAGAAATCGAGAAGGTAGGGGGAGACAGAGAAGGCGAGAGACAGAGAGAGTCACTTGCAGCACTGCTCTACCACTCGTGAAGCTTTCCCCCCGCAGGGGGGGACTGGGGGCTTGAACCTGGGTTCTGGAGCATTATAACATGTGCTCAACCAGGTGCACCACCACTCAGTCCCAAATTTTTATTTTTCCATGTGTTCAAGCTAATAATTTCTAATTAATTCTTATATATGTCTGCATTGTTAATCAATATACTATATTAGATTTAATAGAGTATGGACATTTTAGGTAGCTATGTAAATCACTGGTAAGTAACAATTTGGTCTCCTTCCTTTTGATAAGATTACTCCTTGTTTTTTAAGATTAAAGAACATCTCTGACTGTTCCTGACCTTAATAAAAATGTAATTAACTGTAAGAAATGTTGCTGATTTGGAACATTGCTTTAAAAAATATATTTATTTATTTTAATGAAAAAGAGATACAGAGAGAGAGAGACAAAAGCATTGATCAGCTCTGGCTAATGTTGGCACTGGAAATTGAGCCAGAGACCCTTAGGCATGAAAATCTTTTTTGCATAACCACTATGTGATTTACACAGCCCAGGACAGTCTCCATCATAATACAAAAAAATCTAGACAAGTCACTGGGAATTTTTGTAAATAGATGGTTTTTAATATTTTGCCATGTGGTAGGATAAATTCTATAGACATATTTTCAGTTACAGCTGCATTCTAGGAATAAACTCGGTCACAACGTGGCATTGTTGATTTGAGTGCAAAAAAAAGTGTATTTATCTACACTTAGTTTAGCTGTTATGTCTATGTATAAATAATTTTTTCTGTTTTTTTCTTTGAGATTTGTCAGGGAGCAAAATTTGACCATTTCATAACATAAATAAAAATATTTTCTATCTTTTTATGACTGCCAGAGTATTTTTAAGACTACTAGAAGTGGAGGCTGGGTGGTGACATACCCAGTTAAGTGCACATAGTATTAAAACTAACAGAACTAATGTGATGCTAAAGAATTTATTTTTAATTGCTTAAGCAACTACGATTCCCTGGACATCCCGACCCTATCCTTACTGTCAAAAGTCACTTTGTTAAGATAACACAAGGCACTCTTCCACTCTCATTTCTTAGTAAATTCCAGAGGCTATAGGAGCACAATGCCAAAAATAGGGACAAATGCCAAGTATGTATCTCTATTTTAATTTATTTTTATTTATTTATTTATTTTTCCTCCAGGGTTATTGCTGGGGCTCAGTGGCTGCATTATGAAACCACTGCTCCTGGAGGCTATTTTTCCCATTTTGTTGCCTTTGTTGTTCTGTTTATTGTTGTTGTTATTGTTGTCATAGGTGTTGTTGTTGTTGGATAGGACAGAGAGAAATCGAGAGAGGAGGGGAAGACAGAGAGGGGGAGAGAAAGACACCTGCAGACCTGCTTCACCACTTGTGAAGCGACCCTCCTGCAGGTGGGGAGCCAGGGGATTGAACCAGGATCTTTACGCTGGTCCTTTCGCTTTGTGCCACGTGTGCTCAACCCGCTGTGCAACCGCCCAGCTCCCCTTTTATTATTATTATTTTTTGTATGTATCTCTTATTAGAGAACAGAATATCACACCTTGTTATCTCTCCTTTACTAATATTTTCTTTAAGTATATCTGCATAGTCAGTTAAAACTGCGTCCTATCTCCTTTGCAATTTGTATTATCCTTACAAACCTATTTCTAGTCATGAAAAGTCAGTGGGGATAGTTCTCTTCTCAAATGGAAAGGTTCAACGTCACAAACATAAAGCCTTTAACTCTCTCCCTTCTTCCTGCCTGTAATGCAGACACAACGCATGGAGGTATAACACCAATCTTGTGACCATGAGGATGATAACCACAAGAGAAGAATAGAGGTGGTATTGCTAGCTGCCCTGCCAGCTTATTAACTACAGTTCTTGCTACAGAAGGGGGAAAATATTGTTATGTCTTTATTTTTTAATTTGATTTATTATTGGATAGAGACAGAAATTGAAAGGGGAAAAGGCGATAGAGAGGGAGAGAGACATAGAGACAATGCAGTCCTGCTTCACCACTCGTGAAGCTTTCCCTCTGTAGGTGGGGACCAGGGGCTTGAACCTAGGTCCTTGCATACTGTAGTGAGAGCGCTTAATCAGGTGCGCCACCACCTGGCGCCCTATTCTTATGTCTTTAGGTTGTTCAAGTAGATATAATTATTAGACTCAAACACAGTTCTAAGTGATGCACTATCTGTAGCTGAGAAGGGATTTGCACTGAATGTTTACTATCTGCCGCATATTACTGTAAGCCTTTTACATGTTTACCACACAAAATCTTCCTGCTGCCCTATAAAATAGGTGTCCCTATTGTCCTAAGTTTATAAAAGAAGGAACAGATAATATTTGTCAATAAAAATTTAAACACAGAAAATGTGACTTCAAACCCCCCAATTCTTAACAATGCAATGCAGTAAAACTTTACTTAACATTGAAGATAAAGCACTGAGGAGATAGTTCGGCCTGTCCAAAGTTGCATAGATGAAGGTTCAGAGGCCATTGGTTCATCCGCTGACCTCCCTTTATGCCAGAGCAGAGTGGTGCTCTGGTCTGGGTATGTCTCAACATATCTATCTATCTATCTATCTATCTATCTATCTATATCCCTGTCTCTATCACTTTCTCCCTCTCTCATGCATATGCCTCTCAAAATTAATAAATAAATAAATAGGACTTTACAAAAGAAAGTATTATGAAGCCATGTCTTCAAATAACATTGCTTTATTGAATACTGACTTAACAAATTTTCCCTCATTATAAAGAAACATTCTTATTTTCAACACAAAATTAAACTATAAAATACAAGTATTTCCATCTTGCTAACGAGACATTAAGTAATTTCTCTAGTATTTAAATTAGCCACAGATCTTAGGCCACAAATTAAGTCTAATTAAAAAAAAAAAATCCCACTGGACTTTCTCAATTTTAGACTCTTTCCAAAATTTATTTAGAATCCCAACAATATAACACATAATGTAACTGAACTTGTTTAGGGTGTTACTAAAATACCCTTTTATCTTAAAAGAAAGTCATCCAGAAATGATGAAGCCCAGGAGATGAGGAGTGATAGAAAGATATATTTATGTGGAGAGAAAGAAAGAGAGCAAGAGAGTGGGAGAGAGAGAAAGCTCAGCTCTCTAGTGCCTATAATACAAAAAAAAAAAAAAAAAAATCCCAGGATTTAAAAATTAATCCCAGGATTTAAAAATTATTAACAAACAAATTAACTAAAATTCATATTTCCGGTAACTACAACTTAGTGCACCACTCTGCCTCATGCACAGTGAAAAAATAGTGCCTAGGTGATCAATCTTTCTTTCAAGGGCAGCTGCGCTCTTAAAATATGCGCTCTGCTACTAATAATTTCTCAAATCACAACAAACTGTCAAATTCTGAGCAGGAGCCTAGGGAGACAGTATAATGCAAAAAGAATTTCATGACCAAGACTCTGAGATCCCAGGTTCAATGCTTAGCACTACTATAAATTACCATAAATCAAAGTTGAGCAGTGCCCTGGTCTTTCTGTATCTTTCCCTCTGTATCTCTCTTTCATTAAAATAAAATAAACTGTAGGTAGGTTGGGAAGGCAGAATCAGAATAAAGTACAATTATAAGTAAAAAGTAAGAAACTGCAAGTGACATATATATAATAAATTTAAACCAACATTTGTTTAAACTACATTCTCTGAATATATAGCAAAAATCTAAAGAACACACTAATAGCCCTAGATACAGTGGAATACAACAAATGCAATATTCCTACTGAAAATTATCTGATTATCAATATATGAAATCACAGGTTGAACAGCAATATGTAAGGAAGCTAACTTCATAGAACCTGAGAAAAACTGTAAAGCAAGTATCTTTTTTAAAAGAAATGATGACTATATGTATAAATATAAAAATAAAAGTACTTGAACCACAATAAAAGTACCAGGAATTATGGAAAGGAATAAGCAAATTGGGAAATGAATTAAAAAGAATTTCTATTAATCAAAACCATATATTAAAAAAAACATATTTACTAAAAAAAAAATCATACTAAAATAAAAACTCAATTTCTAAGTTACCAAACAGGTTAGAAACAGCTGAAATTGAAGGGCATAATAATAGACCTTCTATTTTAAACAAGACAGAGTCTTTTGTTTTCCTTTCCTTTGACTCCTTGTTTGTGTACAGAAATGCCACAGATTTATGTGTATTGCCTTGATACTCTACTGAATTTACTGATTACTTCCATTAGTTTTTTTGGTGGATTTTTTGGGGTTCTCTAGGTATAGTAACGTCATCGGCAAAGAGAGACAATTTGATTTCTTCTTTTCTAATCTGTACACCTTTGATATCTCTTTCTTGTCTGATTTCAATGGCAAGGACCTTAAAACTATGTTGAATAACAGTGGAAATAGTTGACATTCTTATCTGGTTCCCAATTTTAGGGGGAAAGCTTTCAGTTTTTCCTCATTGAAAATTATCTTAGCTGTGGGTTTATCATAAATGGTCTTTATGTTGAAGAATGGTCCTTTTACTCCCAGATGCTAGATAGCCTGTATCATAAATGAGTGTTGGATTTTATGGAATGTCTTTTGAGCATTAATTGATATGATCATGTGACTTGTATCTTTCTTTTTGTTGATACGATGAATTACATTGATTGATTTGCAAATGTTGAACCATCCCTGTTTCCCAGGGATGAATCCCATTTGGTCTTAGTGAATTATTCTCTTGATACATTGTTGGGTTCGATTTGTCTAAACCTTGTTCAGAATCTTTGCATTTATGCTGTCAATCTCTATCAGGGATCTAGATCTATAGTTTTCTTTTCTGGTAGAGTTCCTCTCTGCTTTGGGGATCAAAGTGATGTTTGTCTCACAGAAATTGTTTGGTGGTGTTTGCCCTTCTACAATTTTCTGGAATAGCTTGAGAAAATAGGTGTTAGTTCTTCTTTGTGGAGGATAGGTGTTAGTTCTTCTTTGAAAGTCTTAGAGTTCGTTAGTAAAACCATCTGGGCCTAATCTTTTATTCTTGGGTAGATTTTGTTATTAGTGATTCAATACTGATTGACAAGATTGAAGAATATGAGAGTACAATTGCATATAATTCCCACCACCAGAGTTCCATACCCCAACTCCTCCACAGGAAGGCTCCCTATTCTTTATCCCTCCCAGAGTATGGACCAAAGATCTACAGGGATGCAAAGGCCACATAGGCTCCTAAACTGAATATTGGCCCCAGATCACATCAAATTGATGGGGTCTACAGTCAGCAAAATTTATACACCTTTCCCATATTTGGGAGGTACTCTCTTCCCTGATCCAACTTTCTGGTCATTTTTCCAGCCACGACATCATCTCTCCAGACAATAACTTGGATCCACCTGCATATCAAATGCCAGGCTCAGAAGAAAAAAAAAAAACACTAGTGTAGTTATGGGCTCTTTGGAATATAACTAAAATAGACCTACTAGCTATCTACAAAATGGAAACCCCCAAATCTTTATCTTCATTATTGCATCCTTTAGGTTCATGATTAGTCAATAATTTGTTTGGCTATATATGTTAACTCTTTTTTCACCCACCAGGTTCCAGATGCTACCATGATGCCAACCGGACTTCTCTAGGCAGATTACCCTACGAATGTGTCCTGGAGCCATTTCCCCAGAGCCCTACCCCACCAAGGTAAGAGAGATACAGGCTGGGAGTATGGATCAATCTGCCAACGCCCATGTTCAGTGAGGAAGCAATTACAGAAGCCAGACCTTCCACCTTCTGCACCTCATAATGATCCTGGGTCCATACTCCCAGAGGGATAAAGAAAAGAAAGCTGTCAGGGGAGAGGACTGGATATGGAATTCTGGTGATAGGAATTGTGTGGAGTTGTCCCCCTCTTATTCTATATTTTTGTCAGTGTTTCCTTTTTATAAATAAAAAAAATTTAAATGAATAAGTAATAAGAAAAAAATAGAAAAATTTATAGGCTGTGGGTGGACACCCACTTCTACATTCCATCATCCCTAGTGGTGGGCTCTGGTGGTAGCCAACCTGCTCTCACCTTTATTTTCAGCGCCTTGGTGGACTTTATTTCTCTTTTTATATATAAAAATTTTTATATTTATTTATTTTCCCTTTTGTTGCCCTTGTTTTTTATTGTTGTTGTAGTTCTTATTGTTGTTGTTATTGATGTCGTTGTTGTTAGATAAGACAGAGAAATGGAGAGAGGAGGGGAAGGCAGAGAGGGGGAGAGAAAGATAGATACCATAGATACCTGCAGACCTGCTTCACCACCTGTGAAGTGACACCCCTGCAGGTGGAATGGAGTTTATTACTAACCAATTAGCTTGTGTTGAGCCCAGTTTGAAACTGATAAAAGCTGGGTACTGCAGTAAAAACGTGTGCAGGTCTGGTACAAATCAGCCTGTAACCTGTTTTGTAAAATAAAGGTAACTCCCTCCCTCCGTGTGTCCTCAGGCCTCATTCTTTGGTTACTTTTGAGCAATATTTCAGAATTTCTTTTATTACACAAGAGCAGGAGAGCAAGTACTGCAGGTGTCTCGGTCCCTCTCCCTCTCTATCTGGCCCTTATCTCCTCTCAATTTCTCTCTATAATATCAAATTAAGATATAAAAAAAGAAAAATAGCCAGTGGGAGTGGTGGATACATAATATAGGCACCAAGCCTTGAGATAACCCTGGTGTAAAAGGAGAGAGAGAAGGAGGAGAAGGATGATGACAGGGAGCAGGAGGAGAAAGAGGAGAAGGAGAAGGGAAAAAATAAATAGATTGTGAGCAGAAATAAGGGACAAAAATAAATATAAGACATATTCCATTATAAACCTAATATTAAATACCAATTTGGGCTATGTGGTTATTTTCAAAATTTCAAAGTTAGAACATTTTATATTGATAGATATTTTTCATACATTAGGAGTATTGATCTATTTAAAATTGAATTCTGTGAAAATTAGTTTCTTTAATTTGCATGCATATAAAGAAGTAGGAAAGTGGTGTAGCACACTGGGTTAAGTGCACATAGTGAGATGCACAAAGATCCTGGTTCCAGGCCCCGCCTCCCCACTTACGGGGGGGGGGGGGGGGGGAGGTCTCTTCACAAGAGATAAAGCAAGTCTGCAAGTGTCTATCTTTTGCTCCTCCTCTCTGTCTTCCCCTCCTCTCTGGATTTCTCTCTGTCCTATTCAACAACAGTAGCAAAAACAGCAATGGAAAAAAGATAGACCCCAGAGGCAGAGGATTCGTAGGGTTGGCATCAAGCCATAGCAATAACCCTAGTGATGATGAGGAAGGAAAAGGAGAAAGGGAAGGAAAAAGAGGAGGAGAAGGAGGGGAGTGGTGGGGGGGAAAGGGAGGAAAAGAAGACAAAGAAAGAAGAAGAAGGAGAAGAAAGGGAAGGGGAAGGAGAAGGAAGCATGACCTCCAAAGAAAAAAGAAATATAATCAATAAAACAAGACACAGGCATGACACAGTCAATAAAAAGCATAAAATGAGTTCAAGACAGCTATTATATATGTGGTCTATATGCAGCATGAAAATAAAACTAAGTGTATCAATGACCTCTGGAATAATATCTGGCAGTACATATGTGAAAATGAGATAAGGCTGAGGAGGTAGCACAACGGCTATGCAAAACAACTCTCATGTCTGAATCGCAGACTCCCTGGTTCAATCCACAACACCACTATAAACCAGAGATCACCAGTACTCTGGCAAAAACTAAGCAAATAAACAAACAAAAAACCCAACTACGAAGCTGTTTCCATTTTTAGAGAAATAATGAATAAAATTTCCCAAATATAGTTAAAACTTAAAAGCCAACATATCTAAGAAATCCAATGATTTCCAAGACATTCAATGAATTCTAAGAAGATATTTCAAAAATCTTTTGTTGAGACAGATTGTAAGAAAATTTCTGAAAACTAGTGATAAAGACAGAATCTTGAAATTTAGAATTAAAGTAAAGAAGTGTTAGTTACAAAGGGTAAAAGAAGTAGAATTCTCATTAGAAATTAAGAAATTCAGATGGCAATGGAGAGACATCTTTAAATTATTAAGAATTCTGCATGCATCAATAATAATTTCCAAAAATAAAATGAAATAAATATTTTTTTCAGATCAACAGCAGCTGACTGAAATTATCATCAGCAGTACTACACTACAAACAATATTAGAGGAATTTCTTCAGGCAAAAATAAAATAAAACCATATGGAAAACAAAGAAATGAATAATAGTAGAAATGATAAATATATGGCAATTTTTTATAATAGGCATTTTCTAATTTTTAATCTCAAAATATAATTTATGGATTAAAGTAAGAACAGAAAAAAGAACTGATGTGTATAACTTGTAGAAATAATATGAATAACACATGACAAAAAGTCAGAGGGCATAAATGGAAGCACAGTATTTTAAGATTCTTAGAATATATGTAAATTAGAGTGTGGTGGGATAAGTTTAAGATGTGTAGTGTATATATAAATTCAAGAGCAATCACAATATGTACATTAAATAAGTAAAGCAATAAGTCAATTTTAGTGAGAAATAGAACTATTAAAAATCTACCATTTAACTGAGAGATGTTATGCATGTACAAACTATTGTATTTATTGTTGAATGTAAAACATGAATCCCCCAATTAAAAAAAGATAATAAAAAATTAAAATAAAAAAGAGAAGATAAGAAATCTACTATTTAAAAAGAAGAAACTAAGAAAGTAAAGGAATAAAAACTATATCATACAGAAAACAAACAAGCTTTGTGTGATAGCAGTATCGTAGCCAATGAGGTTTACATAAAGTATGATTATCACCCATTTAAAACTTAGAAAGCAAACAGAAAGAAGGTATATTTAAATTTAACAGATGTAAATAAAGTCAGTGATCACAATAAATATAAATCGTCAAACTAATCCAAATAAAATGTACACATCCAATTGTGAAGAAGACTAAAACAAAACTAAACCTATGCCGTGCTAGCATGGGGGTGCCTTTTCCTGGGTGTGTGCTCTCTGGGTTGGAGAGAACTCAACCAGAGCCAGCCTGGGCTGCTACTCAGCAATGTGAGGGAGATGACTCAGGAACCAACCATGTGGTGGCAGTGAGGCAATACAATCTCTTTATTGACCAGAGAGCCACGGCTTTTAAAAGACAGACCCAGAAGTGTCAAGTTGGAAATGGAAATGACTAGGAAAGGGGAGGAGAAAGGCAAAATGGGGCTGGAAAGGTAGGAACTTCCTTAGCAACTGTTACAAGGGTTTTAACTGGTAGGATTAATACTAATACTAATTAATTAATCCTAATCCTAATACTAATACTACCAGTTAAATAATATAATACTAATACTACCAGTTAAATACTACCAGTTAATACTACCCTGGAGGCAGGGAGCGTCTTGAGGGTAGAAAGAAGATAGATCAAAGGAATGGAATGGGTGGGGATCTTTCAGGCAAAAAAATGATTATATAAGCGATAGTATCAGGAATGCAGGGTGCTTTGTGAGCCCTGCTGAGCTCAACCACATCCTCACAATATCCTGACAAACCAACATCAAATTAAAAAGCTTCTGCACAGCAAAAGAAACCACTAGCCAAAAAAAGAGAATTCCTATAGAGTGGGAGAAGATCTTTACATGCCATACATTAGCCAAGAGGCTAATAACCAAAATATATAAAGAGCTCACCAAACTCAACAACAAGAAAACAAATGACTCCATTCAAAAGTGGGGAGGGGATATGAACAGAATACTCACCATAGAAGAGATCCAAAAGACCAAAAAAACATGAAAAATGCTCCAAGTCATTGATTGCCAGAGAAATGCAAATTAAGACAACAATGAGATACCACTTCACTCTTGTGAGAATGTCATACATCAGAAAAGGTAGAAGCAACAAGTGCTGGAGAGGTTGTGGGGACAAAGGAACACTCCTACACTACTGGTGGAAATGTAAATTGGTCCAGCCCCTGTGGGGAACAGTCTGGAGAACTCTCAGAAGGCTAGAAACAGACCTACCCTATGACCCTGCAATTCCTCTCCTAGAGATATATCCTAAGGAACCCAACATACCCATCCAAAAAGATCTGCATATACCCATGTTCATAGCAGCACAATTTGTAATAGCCAAAACCTGGAAGCAACCCAGGTGTCCAACAGATGAGGCTAAGCACGTTGTTGTAGTATATATACACAATGAAATACTACTCAGCTATTAAAAATGGTGATTTCACCTTTTTCAGATGATCTTGGATGGAGCTTGAAGGAATCATGTTAATTGAAATAAGTCAGAAACACAAGGATGAAGATGACCTCACTCACAGGCAGAAGTTGAAAAACGAGATCAAAAGGGAAAACACTAAGCAGAACTTTGACTGGAGCTGGTGTATTGCATCAAAGTAAGAGACTCTCCTAAAATAGACCTACTAGTTTTTTCCAAAATGGAGACTTTAAATCTCATCTGTTATAGTCTTACCTTTAGATTCCTGATTATTAAATGATTTGTTCTGCCTTATATTGAATGCTTTTTTAGCCACCAAGTTGCAGATACTACCATGATTTCAACCTAACTTCACTAGATGGATGACGTCACTGATGTGCCCTGGAACCCAACCTCTTCAGACTCTTCCTCCACTTATGAAAAATAGATACATGGTGGGGGTATGGATTGATCTGCCAAAACCTATGTCCAGCAGAGAAGCAATTACAGAAGCCAGACCTTCCACCTTCTGTACCCCATAATGATACTGGGTCTATGCTCTCAGAAGGACAAAGAATTGGAAAACTTCCAAGGGATACAGAACTCTGGTGGTGGGAATTCTGTGAAATTGTACCCCTCTTATCCTACGGTCTTATTAAGCATTATTAAATCAATTTTTTTTAAAAAGGGAGTCTCTTGGATGGTGGTGGGGGGTTAGGATTCAGGTCCTGGAACATGATGGCAGAGGAGGACATAGTGGGTTTTGTATTGTTATATGGAAAACTGTAAAATGTTATGCATTACAAACCATTGTATTTACTATTAACTATAAAACATCCATCCCCAATAAAGCAATTAAAATATATAAATATAAGATAAACTAACAAAAAGTTGTTGGTCATCATTTCTCCTTTGGCTAATTCTGCTTCTCTTTCTATCCGTGTCATCACACCAGGTTCCCCTGCATAGCTTAATGTTGTGGTATATTAACATCATTATTGTTTTGTCTGAGACCCGCCCTGCCTGCAGGGTATTGGTTTAATCCCCACTGGTTTACAATCTTTTTTCACTTCACCCCCTCTCCTAGTCACTTCCATTTTTTCCACCCTGCCACTTCCTTCCTGGAAAGTATAAATACAGATTCTTTTCTTATCAATAAACATTGGATTGTGTTCCCGCTCAGCCATAAGTTCCTAGTCGTCTCCCACCCGCAAAGCTAGCCCGGCAAAAAGTATAGAAGAAAATATTTTGTGTACTTAACTGAAGCAAAGCTGTCTTAAAATGAAAGACAGAAAGTGTAAATCATAAAAAGTGGGTGCATTATATTTAAAAATGAAAAGGCATTGTAGGAGAAAGTATTTACAAATCACAAATAACAGGTAACTGGTATCCAGAATTAAAAATATATATATATATAATAGAACAAAATGAACTCCAAAGTTTTAAATATAAACAAAAAATTTAACACATATTTATGTATGTATGTAAACCAAAACTGATCAGTCTCATTAATAATCAGAAAAATTAAAATTAACTATAATAAAATATTGTTTTATATATGGAATCATCCCAGGCTTTTCCCTGTACATCTCTTCTTTCCCTGTAATAAACCATACTGTGAATATAACAGCATTTAGTAAATCCTAGCAATAATCAATGTTTTATTAAAAATTAACATTTAAGTCCAGACAACCATGCTGGTAAAATGTAAGAGATAAAAAAAAAAAAAACTTTCAGATGCTGCTGGAAGGCATATAAATTGGCATATCCACTTTGGAAAACAGTTTGACACTGTGTGGTAAGTGTAAGCATGTACTTGTGCTGTGAGTCAGCAATTCCAACAGTAAGTATGTATCTGATAGATACACTTGCACAAGAATACCACTATGGATTAAATAGAGGAGGGTGGAGCCAAGATGGTGACTTTGGAGCAGCAGTTGCCATAGGCTACAAGAGGCAGCAGCTTGCAACCCTGGATCCGCTGGATAGGGTAGGATACTGGCCTGTCTGTCAGAGGGTAAACACGTACTGGTCAGAGTGACACCAAAATACAGTGCCATAACTCTCCCTTGGGCTGACAAATGGAGGTCAAGGGGAAAAAGGAAAACACTTTAATTATTTCTGAGCTCACCACCCCCACCAAAGTACCAGTCCCCAGGGGCAGCATAGCCACTCCTATCAGGCTCCCTGCAGAGCTGTTTTCTTTACCAAGATTCCTGGCTCACTAAGGGTGTCATTCCAAGCCCCTTCCTTTAATTATTCTCTCTCTTTTTTTTTTTAAGTGGCTGGAGCTCTTTTTGAGTGACAAAATACTTGACCAATCAGAGCCTCATCCATGCTTGGGAAAGAATACCTGGAGGTGTTTGTTTGTTTGTTTGTTTGTTCTTTGATACTTCTTACAATTGGCTGTCTTTGCTCAGGCTACATGCAGCCCATCAAGTGGTCCAAGCAGCAGATTGACTGTTAGGGGTTTTCTACTCTACTCTATTTTATTTTATTACAACTATTATTACTATTATTACTACTATTCTTAAATACACATGTATTATCTATTATTACTACTATTACTACTACTATTATTAAATACACGTGTCACTTTTCCATCCAGCTTCTTCAGGTTGACCAAAATTAACCTTTGTTATTTTTTTGCATTGCAAGGTGACTGGATGCCCTATCAATTATGAGAGGAACTTGTCTCTACCTCTTCTCTCCACTCTCCTTTTGCCCTCCTTCTAGCTAACTTAAAAAAAAAACTCTTTCCTTTCACTGCACTTCCTTTTTTTATTCTCTCTTCATTTCTTTCTTTTTTTATTCTTTTCTTCCTTCCTCCTTTTTTTATGAATTTACTGATACTCACTTGTGAATTATTGAGGGGAAGAAATCTGACTTGGAGTGGAATCTATGTGTGTATGTCTTCTCTACTTCCCATTCCCCCTTTATATCCCTAGAATTTATAGTGGACAGTAGATTTGCTTAACTGTCTATTCTTGCTTTCCCTTTTTTCTGTATCTTTCCTTTTATTTTGTTTGGTTGCTATTTTTTCTTAGACTGGAGGTCTTGTTTGGCTAAATGGTATTGGTTGAACTGGATCAATCCTTGCCTCAGTTACTATTATTGTAATTTCTGAGGTTGGTGACTGCACTTGTCATAAAGGTCTTTAGTATAGCATGGCTTATGCTCAAAACACAACAACTGGAGAATGACAGAATAGAAAAATAAAAACTACATCAATTAAAAAAATGGTTAAATCAAGAACAAATAAATCTGCTACCACAATGAATCAAGACAGAAGCCCAGAAGAAACTCTAAATCAGTCAAGAAGTAACCATAGATAAGAAAAGTATGCAAGCAGTAGTAAACCTAATAATCACATAAATGACGACAACTATGTTGGAAAGGGCTAGAAGAATTAGGGAAACAACAGAGGAGAACCTCAAGGAAAATACAAATTACATCGAGGTAATCAGAGAAATGAAAGCTGAAATAGCTGAGCTAAAAGGCCAATTAGCAGAATAAGCTAATACTATAACTGAACTGAAGAAAGAAGCTGAGGAAAGGGAAAGCAGATTAACAGAAGCATAAAACAGAATTATCCACACAGAGGATGAGCTAGAGAAAACTAAGAAAGAGGTAAAAGAGCTCAAAAAAACATTAAGAGACACAGAAAACAACAACAGAGACATATGGGATAATCTCAAAAGAAATAGCATTCGTATAATTGGCCTACCAGAAGAAGAAAGAGAGGAAGGGAAAGTAAATATTCTAGAGGAAATAATGGAAGAAAACTTCCCATACCTAAACAACAGAAAGGACATTTAAGATTCAAGAGGCCCAGAGAATCCCAAACAAAATCAACCCAGAACTGAAGACACCAAAACACATCATAGTTACAATGAAAAGAAGCAAGGATAAAGAAAAGGTCCTGAAGGCTGCAAGAGAAAAACAAAATGTCACATACAGGGGCAAACCCATAAAATTATCAGCAGACTTCTGCACTCAAACTTTAAAAGCCAGAAGAGTATGGCAAGATATCTATCGAGTCCTGAATGAAAAAGGATTTCAACCAAGGATAATATATCTTGTTAGACTTTCATCAAACTAGATGGAGGGATCAAAACCTTCTCAGATAGACAACAGGTAAAGGAGGCAACCATCATCAAGCCTGCACTGAAAGAGGTACTAAAAGACCTCTTATAAACAAGAACATCACTATAATACTTACCATATATCAGAGCAAATGAAGAATTGTTGAATAATGGCACTACAATACATTCATTCTATAATATCAATAAATGTCAATGCATTAAATTCACTCATTAAAAGGCACAAAGTGGGAAGATGGATAAGAAAACACAACACAGAGCTCCAGTGGCATAATTGGTTAGTGCGCAGTACTTATACAGAAAACACAACACAACCATATGCTGCTTGCAAAAATCCCACGTACCCCAATGAGACAAACACAGACTTAAAGTGAAAGGGTGTAAAACTATCATGCAAGCTAATGGGCCACATAAAGACTTAGAGGAAGAAGAAGAAAGGGACCCTAAAGCAACCAGAAGGACAGAAATCAATAAAATTGGAGCAGAAATAAACAACATCGAAAATAAGAGAACCATACAAAAGATCAATGAAGCCAAATGTTGGTTCTTAGAAAATTAAACAAGATTGACAAACCCCTAGCCAAACTCACTAAAAAAAAGGGGAGGGGAGAAGACTCAAATAAATGAAATAGAATTGTAAACAATAGAGGAGATATCACAACTGACACCACAAAAATCCAGAAAATCATGCAAAACTTCTATGAGAACTACACGCCACCAAGCTAGAGAATCTGGAAGAAATGGAAGACTTCCTAGAAACATATGCCCTTCCAAAACTAAACCAATAAGAACTACAAAACCTAAATGCACCAATCACAGACAAAGAAATTGACACATTATTAAGAATATCCCCAACAATGAAAGTGCTGGACCAGATGGCTTCATAAATGAATCATACAAAACCTTCAGGAAACAGATAACACCTATATTTCTAAAGCTCTTCCACAAGATCAAAGAAATGGTAACATCCCCTTCCAGCTTCTATGAAGCCAATATCACCCTGATACCAAAAGCAGATAGGGACACAACAAAAAAGGAAAACTACAGACCAATAACTCTGATGAACATACATGCAAAAAATTAAACAAGATCCTGGCCAACTAGATACAGCAGTAGATCAAAAAGATTGTTCATCACGAGCAAGTGGGATTTATCCCAAGAATGTAAGGCTGGTTCAACATACATAAGTAAATCAATGTCACTCACCATATCAATAAAAGCAAAACCAAACACCAATGATTATCTCAACAGATGCAGAGAAAGCCTTTGACAAAATCCTACACCCATTCATGCTCAAAACACTACAAAAAAATGAGAATAGATGAGAGATTCCTCAAGATAGTGAAGTCTATATATAGCAAACCTACAGCCAATATCATACTCAATGGACAGAAGCTGAAAGCACGCCCCCTCAGATTGGGGACTAAACAGGGCTGTCCCCAATCTGAGGGGACACCATTACTCTTTAACATAGTATTGGAAGTTCTTGCCATAGTAATCAAGCAAGAGAAATAAATCAAAGGAATACAGATTGGAAGGGTAGAAGTCAAGTTCTCACTATTTGCAGATGATATAATAGTATACATAGGAAAACCTAAAAAATCCAGCAAAAAACTACTGGGAGTTATTAGGCAATATAGCAAGGTGTCACGCTACAAAATCAATGTACAAAAATCAGTGGCATTCTTTATGCAAACACTAAATCTGAAGAAGAAGACATCCAGAAATCACTCTCATTTAATGCTGCAGCAAAATCAGTAAAATACCTAGTAATAAACCTGACGAAAGAAGTAAAAGACTTGTATACTGAAAACTATGAGTCACTATTCAAGGAAATAGAAACTGATACCAAGAAATGGAAAGACATTGCCTGCTCATGGATTGGAAGAATTAATATCATCAAAATGAATATTCTTCCCAGAGCCATATACGTATTTAACAAAATACCCATCAATGTTTCACAAAGCTTCTTAAAGAGAATAGAACATGAATTGCAATCATTTATCTGGAACCAGAAAACACCTAGAATTGCCAAAACAATCTTGAGGAAAAGAAACAGAAATGGAGGCATCACACTCCCAGATCTCAAACTCTATTAAAAGGCCATCATCATCAAAACAGCCTGGTACTGGAACAGAAATAGGCACATAGACCAGTGGAAGAGAAGTGAAAGCCCAGAACTAAACTCCAACACCTATGGACATCTAATCTTTGATAAAGGGGTCAAAAGTATTAAATGGAGGAAGAAGGCTCTCTTTAATAAATGGTGCTGGGAAAACTGGGTCAAAACATGCAGAAGAATGAAACTGAACCACCTTATCTCACCAGAAACAAAAATCAACTCCAAATGGATCAAGGACATGGATGTTAGACCAGAAACTATCAAATACTTAGAGGAAAACATTGGTAAAACACTTTCCCACCTAAACCTCAAGGATATCTTTGATGAAACAAACCCAATTGCAAGGAAGACTAAAGCAGAAACAAATCAATGGGGCTACATCAAATTGAAAAGCTTCTGCACATCCAAAGAAACTATCACACCAACAAGGAGATCCCTCACAGAATGGGAGAAGATCTTCACATGCCATACATCAGACAAGAGACTAATCACCAAAATATACAAAGAGCTCGGCAAAGTTAGCACCAAAAAATCATATGACCCCATCCAAAAATGGGCAGAGGATATGAACAGAACTTTCACTGCAGAAGAGATCCAAAGGCCTAACAAACATGAAAAATTGCTCCAGGTTGCTGATTGTCAGAGAAATGCAAATAAAGACAACATTGAGATAACACCTCACCCCTGTGGGAATGGCATACATCAAAAAGCACAGCAGCAACAAATGCTGGAGAGGCTGTGGGAACAGAGGGACCCTTCTGCACTGCTGGTGGGAATGTAAAGTGGTCCAGCCTCTGTGGAGAGCAGTCCGGAGAACTCTCACAAGGCTAGATAAGGACCTTCTATATAACTCAGTAATTCCTCTCTTTGGGATATAACCCAAGGACTCCATAACACCCAACCAAAAATATATTTGTACACTTATGTTCATAGCAGCACAATTCGTAATAGATAAAACCTGGAAGCAACCCAGGTGCCCAAAAACAGATGAGTGGCTGAGAAAGCTGTGGTGTATATATATGCAATGGAATACTACACAGCTATTAAGAACAATGAACCCCCTTCTCTGACCTATCTTGAAGGGAGCTAGAAGGAATTATGTTAACTGAGCTAAGTCAGAACGACAAAGATGTGTATGGGATGATCCCACTCATCAACAGAAGTTGAGAAAGAAGATCTGAAAGGGAAACTAAAAGCAGGATTTGACTAAATCTAGAGTAGGGTACAAAATTAAAAACCCTGGGGTGACCATGAGGGTGGATATTCAGCTTCCTGGGGCAGTGGACATTGGGGGTTAGGGGAGTGGGTAGGTGGGATGGGACACAGTCTTTTGGTGGTGGGAATGGTGTTTATGTACACTCCTGTTAATTTTTAGTCATATAAATCACTAATTAATATGAGAGGGTAAAAATTTATTGTATGTCTCAAACTTTTTAAAGCACAGACTGAGTCTTTTTAATACATAGGCTGACTCTCTCAAATGCCTAGAGCAGGGAGAATAGAAGCAACCAGTGGCACAGCTATATACAAATAATGTCAAAGGACATAAATTATGGTGATATTGGGTATTATACAGCAAATCCTAACAAAGGGATTTTCTCAAAGTTAACCCAATTACCAAATAATGTGATTATAACAATAACTATATATTCTCTTTTTGAACCCTAAGATAGCGGGAACCTCACATTTCCACTATAGACCCTATATTTCCCCCAGTTCTGGAACCTTAGGGTCAAGCGCACTTTCCTGCATGCCTCTCTCAATTCATACCAAATAATATTGCCTCTGCCAATCCCAACCTAATCAATGCAAAGAGTACCACCTCAGCATGCTTCACTTCAGACTGTGTCCAGAGACTTTAGGTATGGAATGACAACCCTTCAGCTTCATTACTCTGGTGAGACCTTTCCTTTCATAGGATTCTCTAATTCCAATCCAGGCGGTTCACTTCCTAACTAAGTCACAAAGTCTAGATATAGACCAGGTCCCGTGAGATAGAGCATATATTCACATGTATCCATAAATAAGGGCAAAATATATACCTGAAAGCAAAAGTACACAATAGTCTGCAGTGAGTCAGTATAAAGTTCATAATGAAATAGTATCTAATTAGACTTAGATACCCTTGTCATCTACTTCCTATTACAGTCTCTCATTCACTCCAAAGCTAACCTTAGCAAAGCAAGGACTGCAAAAGCTGAATAAGGGCAAGAGACTGACATACTTTAATGATGACTCTTTAGTCACTATTAGGCCACCCCATCAGCTGGGGCCCTATTCAGGGAGTCCTGAGATTCCCAAACAGATATGAAGGGCCTATACCTCAAATAAATCCCTCTCTCCATTGTTACAGGTCATCTCTATCAGGAACAACAAAAAAGATCCCTTTGTGGGGCCCCCATAGGACTTTGCCCTCAACTTGGGTCAACAATGGTAGAGAATGTTCCATCCTCTGCAGGGAGGATGGATAACATACTCTATGCTACACCTGAGAAAAATGGGTCGATATTGGGGCAGCTTGGAATGTTTCTACTCATGACCACAGAATGTGAGCTCAGATCTACAAGGATACAGAGGTCACACAGGCTCCTCTAAGTTGAATATGGGCCCCAGACCAAATCAAATGATTTGGGGTTTACAGTCAGCAATATTTATACCCCTTCCCCATATTAGGGAGCTACTCTCTTCCCTGATCCAGCTTTCTGTCCCTTTTCCAGCCATGACATCATCTCCTCAGACAATAACTTCAGTCCACCTGCATATCAAATTTCAGGCTCAGAGAGAAAAAAAAAATCTAGTATAGCTACAGGCCCTTTGAAATATAACTAAAATATGCCTACTAGCTATCTACAAAATGTAGGACCCCTCCCCCAACACTTCATCTGCACTATTCCAGCCTTTATGTTCATGATTGTTCAACAATTTGTTTGGCTTTGTATGTTAACTCCCTTTTCAGCCACCAGGTTCCAGATGCTAGCATGATGCCGACCAGACTTCCCTGGACAGATGACCCCACCAATGTCTCCTGGAGCTCTATTTCCCCCGAGCCCCACCCTACTAGGGAAAGAGAGAGGCAGACTGGGAGTATGGATCGATTTAGTCAACACCCATGTTCAGCGGGGAAGCAAATACAGAAGCCAGACCTTCCACCTTCTGCATCCCACAATGACCTTGGGTCCATACTCCCAGAGGGATAAAGAATAGAAAAGCTATCAGGATATGGGATGGGATATGGAGATCTGGTGGTGGGAATTGTGTGGAGTTGTACCCCTATTATCCTATGGGTTTTTTTTTAATGTTTCCTTTTTTAAATAAAAAAAAATTAAAGAATACCAGTGTATGTGCAAACAGTTGGTCATAGAATCATTATTCATAATTGATAAGCCTGAAATGGATATAATATTAAATGACAAAATGGAAAAATAATTTTCATATTCATTCAGTGGAATATTACACAGCAGTGAAAATAAACATCTATTTGTACAAACCTACATACAAAGTAAATATTAGATAAATGTATATAATTCATCACATAAATGTAAATGTTAAAAAAATAACAGATGATAAGAAAACTATAAGGAAAACTGAAACACAAAATCTAATACTGTTACAACTGTGAAGAACAAACAGAGAATAAAATCAAGGAAAATCTTTGCAAGAAGAAAATTGAGACCATATTTTATTTCTTGGTCTGTGTTCATAATGGATACTTTACTATTCTTCTTTACATTAAATGTAAATTCTATGTATTATTTTATGTGTATATAAATTTTACAACAAATACTAAATAATTAAACAAGAAGATATGTTTTGAAACTAAAAATGAAAAGGCTCACCCAAGCAAACATAATATTCTTTTATAAAATCATGGCAATTAAGAGGGTCAGAGTAGGACGCCAATGGGTTGTATGACTGGCAGAGTTCACATGTTACAGTGTTCAAGGATCTGGGCTCAAGCCCCAGTTCCAACCTGCAAGGGGGAAGCTTCACAACTGATCAAGTGTTCTCCTTCTCTCCCTCCTTTCCTCACAATTTATAACCATCACTACCCAATATATAAATTAAATTAAATTATTTTTAAAATAAAAATTACAAAAGAGGTTCAGAGAAAGCAGAGGGCTACCTGCCAGATAGGGTGTGTGTGCTACAGGTCCACCACTAGCTGGGGAGGTACAGTGGTAGAGAGAGATGCTCCAATGCCTCTCCTCTCTATCTATACAAACAAAAGTGACCCAGAGCAGTGAAACTATGCATGTGCAAGCCTCCCAAGTCAGGGGGAAGAAACTGACAGAATAGAATAGGAATAGAAAAATACCCTTAAAACATTACAATACAGATTACCTAGGAACAAAACAAAGTTATGAAAGCAATCATGTATGTGTGAGAATATTGTGTATGGTAAGAAAACTTTTCAGGTTTGGGGCGGGGGAAGTATTCCCCATTCTGAGTTGCAACAATAAGCAGAAGAATGTCCCACCCTGTAGATTCAGCGGTGATTAGTGCTCTAAAGCTGGAGGTAGGGGTTGCATACTCTTCCTTTGTCCCTAACCTCTCTTCAGCTCACCACACACCAGTGAAATGAGGCAACAGCTTCAGTTGGTTATGATCACCCAACATGCTGGCTAAGATCACCCAAAACAGCTCCTTTCAAGCTATTCTTTTGTAAGAAGTCTCAGTTAATAACTAATTTTCAGAATTATTTAACTCCAAGTTTCTGAATTTATGGACTTAATGTAGTGGAAGAATTTAGAAAGTTGCTACTTCTCTGTTTCAGTCAACAGATTTAAACTTCAAATAGCTCAAGAGGTATAGTTACACTAATTGAGTTTTATATATTCAGCAGCTAACACAGAACCTACCATGAATCCGATGCTTGGTAAGTATATGCTGTGTTATTTTGACTTGAATTATGAAGAAAAAAATCAAAACAATAAAAATTTTTAAAAAGAAGGGTAAGTCAAACTGCCATAAAAGGGAAGGATTTGACAGGAGTACTGGAAAATGCTCAGCAGTACTTGTATGGAGAAAAACAATGTTTTAAAGGCCAAATTTAATGGATTCCCAAGGTTGCACTACTGAGAAATTACACTACGGTGAAATAGGTGTTAGAATCAGTCAATCCAAAATGTAAAATACCATGGAAGAGAAGGTAATAAAATACAGTATACTTTAAGTGAATGGTCCAATTAGCCAAACACCAGGGAGAACTTAAATCAAAATGTAATTTTATGAATAGAACAAGGAGCAACTATTCATTCTAGAAAGTAAAAAGAACCAGAGAGGGAGCTCTACTGCAATTAAGTGGTAATAACCTATTTCATAACAAACCTATTCACCAATGAAATAGTTTAAGCATTCTACTTCATTGTAGAATCTTCATTGTGAGATTTTTCAAACACACATATATACACATATACAGTCATAATTAAGATAATTTTGATTAGCAGAAATCAAATCTGATGAAAAATTATAATTATGTATCATCAAAGAAAATATCTGTGCCAAACTAGTGTTAGAATAAAATTCAGAGCTGCTTCCTTTAAAAGACTGTCTGGAGAGTCCTTAAACAAATAAAAATGGAAGTACCTTAGGATCCAGAATACCACTTTTAGGCATTCATCCAAAGGACATTCAAACACTAATTTGAAGGGACATGTACACCCCTATGTTCATAACTGCATTATTCACAATAGCCAGAGTGAAAGCAGCCTAAATGCCCATCAACATATGATTGGCTAAAGAAGTTATGGCCTATATATTCCTTGAAATGCTAATCTGCAATAAAAAAAAAATGATATTACGTCCTTTGGGACAAAATGGATGGGGCTGGAGGTGATTATGCTTAGCAAAATAAGTAAAGAATGAAAGCCAGCTACCAGATGGTTTCACACATATGTGAAAGCTAGCAAACGGATATACCTGAACTTGAAGGAAAGGAAGGAAGGAAGGAAGGAAGGAAGGAAGGAAGGAAGGAAGGAAGGAAGGAAGGAAGGAAAAGGAAAGGAAAAAAAAGAAACAGAAGCAATCCAAATGGTTCTAAGACTTGGCTGTTATCTTTAGAAAATGGGAGAGTGAGGATATTGAATTTTGGTGGTGGATATGGTGTGAAACTATACACTATAACCTTACAATCATGTAACATACTATTAATAACAAAAAATTAAAAGATAGTCAGGGATGTCTAACTATAATATGCTGTAATAATAGATTTGAGGTTTCATCAAAATAAAATAGATACAGAAGAAACATGACTTAATTTGTATAATTACTACTATACATACTGAAGAAAATACAGTTTATTTTGAAATATATATATCAAAGTCTCCAGGTGAAAATAAAATGTGTTATCATTTTTCATTTTAAATGTGATGTAATATCCGGATAGCACACATGAAAATTATAGCAAAATTTTCAAAATACTTTGTCTTCTTCTTTTAGAAATATATAACCACAAGGTTTAAATGTCAAGGAAGTTAAGATGACATACTTTTTTTTTTATCCTCCAAGAAGGTATGTTTTCAATTTCATAATAAGGAAGAGAATCTAAAAGGCTCTGTCCTTTTCACTTCTTCATTATCATTCCAGAAATGATCTACTATATATCCCTACCAGATCATCCAAGCTATTATATTTCACCACCTGGTTAACCGTATCAGTACAGCACTAGAAAGAAAACCTTACACATTAGAATTTCATCCACTCTACAGAGTTGTCCTAATCATAAAGAATTGCTCAAAACAGAGATAAATTATTATGGAGAACACAAATGGGCTACATTCACTGTTCAGGACTGACTTCAACTAGAAGAGCACCTATAATAATCCCTAAGGTATAATGTTGCTATTGGTGCTTCCTACACAGAGTAGACAATGCTACCTACTCAAGTTCTGTTTGTAGAACACAGTATAAGCACATTTAAAATACATCCAGATAAAAAGACATTTAATTTTATTTTTAGCTTTGGAAAATACTATGCTTGAGCCACAGGATATCTTCCATGTAACATGTTTCAATTGCTTCTCCAATGTTTCTGGGTCAAATCAAATCTGATGCAAAAATTATCAACTTAGAACTATATCCTCCTGAAGTAGCAATAAAAACTCACCAGAAGTTGTAGAACTGGATTTAGATTTAGGATATTACCAAACACTATGGAAACCACAGTCCAAGGGAATACACAGTTTCAGTCTGGAGGACTTACAAATAGTCCTAGTAAAATTCACTAGGATCAGATGGAAGATAGCACCCAACATCTTATATCTTTCTCATCTCTGCTTGTATAAAATGCAGCAAGAATCTGACGCAAGGAAATTAATCATGATTTAAAATATTCTGGGGATAATGCATTAAGAAGATAAGGGGACACATGGCATAATAAACACTCATGTTACTAACTTTGAAGAATCTGATTATGGTGGCCATGGTTGTGAATTTTCTAAGTTCAAAACCTCCCTTCTCATTTCTCTCTTCACAATGAGAAATTAAGTTTGGTGTTTTACTCAAGAGCATTCCACGTCACTCCTACCAGTCTTTTCTTTCATTCTGATAGAATGCCAAGAACTTCCAAAATGCATTACCATGCAAATGTCTTGGGTGACTTTACTACACATTTATATCGCAAGGTAATCAATAAATTATTATTTCAATATTTATTGGAATCTCAGAATAAGAAAGAAGATAGATTACACAAATTCATCTTCTGTGATTAATGGATGTTCCAGCAGAAAGCGCACACTGATGGAGTAGGTCAGTATGCAGACTATATTACTGAATATTTCAACCCTGGCTGTAAATATAGTATCTGTTTCTCTTAGGGACTGTCACACTGAGTGCAGTATAAAAGGCAATAAATTTCAACAGATTAATTAACTCTTTGGTTACTGGGGCTGTGTGTCACCTACTCTGGCACCTAATAAAAATTCCTTTAATGCCAAGACATAAAGAAGGGCCTCTTTGGAAATGAGTTATTAACAGCATTTCGTGAATAGATGGAGAAATTGTAGCCGAGCCATTTAAGTGTCATAAAGAGCAGCAAAGGCGGCTGGAGGCCTCAGAGGGATGCCAGGCAATACCATAACAATCAAATCTGAGATGGAAGAGGGATTGAGCTGTCCACTCAGAATTTTTATATTGTCAAAGAGCAGCGAGGAAATAATGTGATCAAGAAGTGAATTAACCTTGTGTGTGAAAGAAAGGGGATGATCTGATGGGAAAGGCAGTAAAGTAAAAATCACTCCATAATGCCTGCATTGCAGGCAAGCCATGAGGGGCCCCTAATGTCTGCAGGCTGTCAGAGCAGGGATCCAGACTGCTAAGTCCTATAAACCTATTACCTGCATTAGCCTGTAATTGGAATACATTTATTCATGCTTTTTAGTTCTTCAGGGTCCACGTGTTGTATGCCCATAGAGCATTAATTCCTATAAATGTTCTATCTTTGCAGACTCCTGCAGACATCTAAGCTGTCTTGAGTTGAAATTAACATTCACTGGAGGAGGACAAATGGGCTGTGTGTGTGCTTCAAGTATGTATCCGTCTGTGGAGAAAAAGAAACTTTCATACACTGTTTGTAGGAATGTAAACTGGTGTAATTTTACAGAAAACACTATGGGTAGTCCTTAGAAGACAAAAAAAAAAAAAAAAAAAAGAAGAAGAAGATGAAAAGAAAATGCCTTATTATATTGCATTACCACTCCTATGCATTTGTTCAAAAGATATAAAAACACTAATTTGAAAAAGATGTGTGTACCTCAGTGTCCACCACAAATCATTAAAAATAGCCAAAAAGTGGAGTCAATCTAAATGCCCATCAACAGGCAACTGATAAAGAAACTCTGGGATATATATAGTCAATGGAATGTTATTCTGCCATTTAAAATGATGACATTGAACATTTAGGGACAAAATGAATAGAAATGAAATAAGTCAGGAAATAAAAGATAATAAGAGGTGCTTTCATTCATATGTGGAATACAAAGATGTAAACAACGAAGTTACAAGAAAATAAACTGGGAATGGTAGCAGTTAATGGAAGGAGAGAATAGAGAAGAAAAATAGAAGGACTTTTGGTGGCAAGGCACTGGAACTCTGGTGGGAAGGGCAATGAATATTAAATACATACAGAAGTATAGAAGTGTAGCCTCAAAATTGTATAGTATTATAAACCAAATTCAAATCATTTTTAAAAGAAAAAAGTTGCATGTCTATCTTCAGTCTCTTAGCTATGTTATATAATTCTGCATTTTGACTACCCCCCCATATTCTTTGGATGTTTTTTGATGAATATTCAATTGCCATCTTTTTATCTTTCAAGGAAACAGTTCCAACATGCAAAAAATAAGCATCAAATTTTAAAAGATGCATTTTTTACTAATGTCCAACTATTTTTCAAACTGTACATTGCACTTCCTCACTTGAGGTTTCATCTAAATATGTGATCGTAATAAAGATCTACACATAATAAACCAACTAGCATCTAGTACTAATAATAAATGTAATCAGTAATTTCTCTCTGAAAACAGAGCCCATGTCCTAAGTTACTTAACAAAAAACCAAACTAAGCAAATGCTAGTGAGGTGTCTCATCCCTAAGGCAAGTACATACACCAGGTTGTACTCTACACACTCCACAAAAACTAAGGTTACCTTGATGGCAACCCTATGACGTGTTTTTTTTTTTTTTTTCCTCCAGGGTTAGCATTGCTGGATCTCAGTGCCTGCAATACAAATCCACTGCTCCTGGAGCCCATTTTTTCCCATTTTGTTGCCCTTGTAGTTACCCTTATTGTTATCATTGCTGTTGTTGTCGGATAGGACAGAGACAAATTGAGAGAGGAGGGGAAAACAGAGAAGAGGAGAAATAGACAGACACCTGCAGACCTGTTTCACCGCCTGTGAAGCGACCCCCCTGCAGGTGAGGAGCCGGGGGCTTCAACCTGGATCCTTATGCCAGTTCTTGCACTTCGCGCCATGTGTGCTTAACCCGCTGCGCTACTGCCCGACTCCCTGACGTGGTATTTTTTTTTTTATTACTAACTCTACTTTATACATTAGAGAACTAAGTGGAGCACAGAGAGGTTAAGTTAATTTCTCAAAGCTAATCAGTAGATCTGAAATGCCAACAATCTGTCACTAGAAGTTCGGATTCTTTTTTTTTTTTTTTAATTGGTTTACAAGAAGTTTGGATTCTTACCCTCTGTGTCACATTACCCTCTATGTCACATTACATATCTATCCAGCCCAAAAGAAAAATTAAAGGGTCAATATACATACGGCTTAAATTTCCCTAAATACTGAGTATCCTATTTCCATTGTAATAATTCTAGAATTCCTAATGAATTTGCAGCAATGTATGCTCATGTGCATTTGTGCACACACATGAGAGAACTGTTGTGGGGGGCTCTGCATCTCTAGCTGTCCCCTTGTCCTGCATGAAAATTCTATTTCTTATGTGTTTTTATAATCTTCATTTATTTATTACTGGATAGAGACAAACTGAGAGTGACCTGTGGCAGTTGACACAGTGGGCACGTGTGCTTAGTCCCTCCAACTTCATCAGACTCCGCCAGTTTCACCAGTGCTGCAGTCTGTGGCTCTGGAAGTGGGAAGACGAACAGGAATTGGCATTAGAGGAACCCCTCAGTCACTTGTTTGGCTGTTGCCTTACTGTCATTTATTCACGTTAGTCATTTATTAATTTTGCTCAACTCCAGTGGTGTAGGGGGTTGAACTTGGGACCTCAAAATATTCACTTTAATATTTCTGAGAGATGAGCAGCTTGCACTGGGTCCCACAATCAGGAAGTAGCTGGCCAGAATTTGAATTCAGGTCTGTCTGTCTAACTCTGAGGTAGTAGGCCAGTGCAGGGCTTATGGGTATCTAGTCCTGAGGAAAAAGCTGGGAAGATGGGGAGACATGGGTAGGAAGGAGGAGAAGGGGCTTCAGAAAGTTCCGTGAGGCATAGCACACAAAGTTGAAGTGACACAGTCTCATGTGAGTTCCATCAAAGGCCTGTAGGACTTCCTCTTCTGACCAGAGTCTGGCTGGGAAAAAGAGACAGAGAGACACCTTCAGCCCTGCCTCACCACTTGTGAAGCTTTCCTCCTGCAAGTGGGGACCAAGGGTTTGAGCCTTGCTCACTGTAATGTGTGTGCTTAACCAAGTATACCACCACCTGTCCCCCCCAATTTTATTTTTCATTTTACTATAATTATTATTCTTAGTAATGAGAGAGTGAGAACAGAGATTAAGAGACCAGAACACTGCTCAGCTCCGATTTATGGTGAAGCTGGGATTAAACCTACAGCCTTGGAGCCTCAGGCAGGACAGACTTTTGCATAACCATTATGTTACCTTCCCAACCTCAAAATTTTATTTTTCTACCTAAGAAACTTATGATCATATACAAATGTGTCTGGCACTTCTATCGTTAGACTCCATTTCTTGCTCCTACGTTCCTTCTATTTGTTCCTGTCCTTTCATGCCAAAAACACCTACTGATTCATGTTCCATGCTTTTTTTAGCCTCTTATAAATCTATCTGCTTTACACACTCCACAAAATTGCTGCATTAAATCCAAATGCCACTTTTGTGTCTTCATTTTATTTCACCTTTAAGTAAGACACACTTAGCCTCCTAGAAAAAAAACGATACCTTTGTGGCTCCTAGAACAGCACTCCACTTTCTACACACACACACACACACACACACACACACACACACACACACACACACACACTTACTTACTGGATCCGCCCAACTTACTGAAACGGGAGGTTCTTCCAAGATTTTCTCCAGGCCTCTTCTATTATCCCCCACTCTCTCCCTGAGGGCTATCTAATATATGTATTCAAAGCCCACCTTTGTGCTGATTATGCTTACAATTTCCTATCAGGACCTTATGCTTGAAAGTCTAGTGCCTTAGCCACTCACTGCACCACCTCCTGGACCACCCTTTATATATTCTTTAAATGAAGTCTATTCTTTTGTAGTCAGACAATATGACTGACAAATCAGTTCGCTATCAGTTACCTACATAAGGAATTATCCCACAATGGGGCTGGGTGGTGGTGCACTGGGTTAAATGCACATAATACAAAGTGCAAAGACTCAATGCAAGGATCTGAGTTCGAGAAGCTGGTTCCTCACCTGCAGGGGGTGGATTCACAATCGGTGGAGCAGGTTTGCAGATGTTTATCTTTCTATCTCCCTATCTTCCCCTCCTCTCTTAGTTTCTCTCTGTCCTATCCAAAAAGTCAGAAAGGGAGGAAAAATGAAGGGAAAAAATGGCCATAGAAGCAGTGAATTCATAGTGCAGGTACTGAGCCCCAGTGATAATCCTGGAGGTAAATAAAATAAAATATAATAAAATATCCCACAACTTAGTGGATCAAAACAAGACTATAAATAGTTAACTCATTATTCCTGTGGGTCAGAGATTCCCAAGTGGATTGGTTGCTGTTCCTGGGTTGTAGTCTCCCATGAGACTACAGAGGTAATGTTTACTACATTGGGTCTACAGACAGTTGAAGGAAAATACCACTAGGAATGATGGATCTACTACCAGAGCACAAGGGGCATTCTGACCACAATCACTTGTTTCTTGCTTTTTTAAAAAAAAAATTATAAAATGGAAATATTGACAAGACTATAGGATAGGAAGTGTAAAATCCTACACAATCTCCATCTCCAGAACTCTATCCAATCCCTTCCCTTGATAGCTTTTAACAGTGCTGTTCCTTTCCACCCAGAGACTTCCAAAGGTATGCTGAATGACCTCAGAGCATGACACCCATGTTCTCTCAGAACCATCTGTTGTTTTCGCCGGCTGGCTTCACGGGCAGGTAACAGGGACTCATGGTTGAGCTGTACGCAGTATCTCTTTATTCATGCAGGAAGCAGCACAATCTAAGCTGAGCTAAGCTAAACTAAAACTAAAACGAACAATGTTGTCTTATATATACTTCCCAAGTAGGGTGTGAACAGGATGTGACATAGAGAGGGTGGAGAGAAAAGTGACTGGTGACAATCAGGGTGTGACAAGGAGAGGGGGCAGAGCAGGTAAGAATTCTACCACTGAACCACCAATGCCCTGGAGGGAGGGTGGTGCTTGTTAACAGCGGTTATGTAAATAGAATGAAGTGGTTATGTAAATAGAATAGTGTTAAGCAGGGGGGATTAAACTAATGAAACAGAAGGGGTTTTTAGAAGCATACCAACGACCATCCATCCAAGAGGGAGTGAAAAAGTGGAAGTGACATTTAATAACCAAGCCCCAAAAGTCACAGGCATCACAGTTGGTCACAGCTTTCCTTCTGGAAAGGTAACTCTGTGGAGACAGTAAATGATCAGCAGTTGACAGGTATTTGTAGGAGACAGACAGATGAGGATAAATATGGTCACACAGAATACTTAAACAGTGATATTATTTCATATATACTACTATGATGGTGAAGATGTGACAAGTCATTACACATTTATCCAAACCCACAGAATGTATAACACCAAGAGTGAAACCTAATGCAAACTGGATTTGACTTACTACATCAACAATGGCTCACCAATTGTAAATAAATATACATCTTGTATTAGAAAATGTTAGTAATGAGGAAACTGTGTGGGTGGGGTATATGAAAACTGTGAAAATGCATTTATTATTTCATTATATTGATATTTATTTATTATATTATTCTAAGTATATATTATTTATTTAGTGTAGATTGTATAAAACACGTATTAGGGTATTTAAAGATAGAGGGGGGAAGAGAGGACAATAATAAGGTGTAAGTTCATTCCAAATCTGAAGGACTGCATAACTTCAGGAAAGGAGTACTACAGGGAAGGACCCAGTGTAATCTAATGAAACAATATGAGTGATGAGTCAGGAAAAACACTTTTAACAGTGTATATTAGTAATGAACATTAGAAATATTCTTATGGGTCTGGTTTAAAGTTTAGCATAATGGTTATGCTAAACTTTCATGTCTGAGCTACCAATGTTCCCAGGCTGAATTCCTCAACACCACCATAGAACTGAGCATTGTTCTGATAAAACAAACAAATGAGAAGAGGAAGAAGAGAAGACTTCTGTTTTGGTCTATTGATGGTACACACCCAGTTGAACTCACACATTATGCTCAAGGACCCAGGTTCATGACTCTGTCCCCCCTTCATGTCTAGTGAAGTAGGGCTGCAGGACTTTCTCTCTCTCTCCTCTCTCTCTCCTCTCTTCTCTCTCTCTCTCCTCTCCTCTCTCTCTCCTCTCTCCTCTCTCTCTCCTCTTTCTCCTCTCTCTCTCCTCTCCCTCCTCTCTCCTCTCTCTCTCCTCTCACTCTCCTCTCTCTCTCCTCTCTCTCTCTCCTTCTTCCCTTCTATCTCCTTTCCCTCTCAGTTTCTCTTTATGCTATCATATTAAAATAAATATTCTTATAGGAAAGTAAACAAGTTATATGACTGAATTAATGATTTATTGCTGCATTTGATAAATACTTACTTCAGCAAAGCACTATAGTAGGATGAAGAGTTCTAGATATATCAGACAATAGTCCTGCTCCAAAGGAGTTGCTGGAAACTGAGAATTACATGACTCCACAGAGTAAAAAATCATGTCAAGAAACAATTCAACCTGGAAAAGTCTTTCTTGTTCTCCTACTCATGATATATACTCTGAAAGTAACGTGTACAGCCAAGTGCTCTTAATGAGTTATGTCCACACAGTGTGCTTCATTAAGCACAGAAACAGAGCTGTTTGGGTTTGAAACAATTCTTACATTTCTATCTTTATTTTAACACAAAAGAAAATCTCTCTTATTTCTACTATTAGAATCAGAATGTAAGAGACGTATAGCCATCTGCCCCTACCTACAAGTGGGAGCTGCTGGGGGGGGGCACTGATGAACTCCTGAGAATGTTCCCTCTATAGGAAACTGCATAAGCCAGTAGGGCAGTTTTTAGCCAGCAAGCAAGTCCAAGATTTGGCAAGGCCTCTCTAGACGTATTACTCTATGAAACACATCAGGGTTGAGAGCCCTAGGGCATATATACCTCATGTGAACAGGACAGGGGTCCCTCCTACAGAAATACTGCATAAATGGACAGACGAGTCTCTCTTATTTACTTCCTGGGAGAGCCATGTGACTGTGCATACTTCAAAGGTGTCCAGTTAGGAGAAAAAGCACTGATTCATTGTATAGCCATTGGAGCTCTAATGCCTGCCTTCCAGAGTCAAATAAGACTAATTCCTTGTTACATAATAGGAATTTAATTATTTAAGGATAATGATTGCATACTCACTTACTTCAAAAATTCTTCATTATCATATCATTTCCATGTCCTTGAATAGTATAGTCACTCTTCTGCATGAAAATCTTTTGTTTGGGGGGCCAGGTAGTTAGCTCAACCTGCAAGAGCACAGGATTTGCATATGTGAGATCTCATATGCCCCAGGCTCAATCCCAAGTACCACAAGCTGAGCAAGTACTCCTCTCTCTCTCCTTCTCTCTCTCTCTCTCTCTCTCTCCCCCTGTAAAAATAAAAGCAAATAAATCATTTTTTAAATGTTGGGAGGCAGGTGGGTGTGCGCCTGATAGAGTGCATACTTTATTATGCTGCAAGGCCCAGACTACTACATAGAATTACCACAGCACGGAGAGAAACTTCATGGAAAATAGGGCAGAACTGTGGTATCTCTCCCTGTTCCCACCTGTACACCATCTCTCTCTCTCTCTCTCTGTCTGTCTGTCTCTCTCTCTCTCTCTCATGAAAGAACAATAAGCAGAAACTAATGTCTAAGAGTGGTGGTATTGTGTGAAGCCCTGCAACCTCATTAACAAAAAGCTCAGGGCTTGCAAAAAAGCTAATTTGGACAGTGCTCTACTTTGCCAAGGGCACAGCCCAGGTTCAATCCTGGCTACTACCACATTGGACATTGATTCAGTGATAGGGTTTCATTTCCTCTCTCTCTATCACTATCTGAAAGAAGTCAGCCTGGAGCAGTGAAGCCCCCCAAATAAAACTTAAGCATTTGAGGTTTGGGTTTTTTTTTTTTTTTTGCAACAACCAAAATATTTGAGGGTTCATATGAAAATGTCAACACCTGAAAAAAGGTAGGAAAAATCTGAACATGGGAAGTAGGGATGAACACTGTGAGATAGTAGAACACATTGTTAAATGCTAATGATTAGAATAATATGACAGTGGGCACAGAGAAGTAAATGCAGATCAAAAATATGACATGATTTAGTGTTCAGGAAGACTGCATTTCCAGAAATGTAGAAAGGGGTTGAGCATGGCGTAGGGCAGTGGCTTTGCATTCAGTTAAGCCCACCACCATGTGCGAGGATGTGGGTTCGAGCCCGCACTCTCCACCTGTAGGGAGGAAGCTTCATGAGTGGTTAAGCAGGTTTATCTTCTATATCCCCTTCCCTCTCAATTTCTCTCTGTCCTGTCAAATAAAAGCAGAAAGGAAAAAATGGCTGCCAGTAGTCACAAATTTGTAGTGCTGGCACCAAGCCCCAACAATAACCCTGGTGGCAAATATATACATATATATATATGTATATATATATATATGTGTGTGTATATATATACATATATATATACATTTTTTTAAAAGAAAGGTTGAGTGCTGGTGCACCCATTTGGTACACCAAATTAAAACATTATACCCACAAATACTGGTTCTTTATTTATCTCCCCCACAGTCTACCTGAATGGAACCCCTGGTCATAAGAAACATGCCACAATTAAGCACATGATAACTGAGTAGACTAAAAATATAATATAAACATACATGAATTAGGAATGGAAGAATTATGGCTCTGAAGAAAATATAAAAATAAATGAATAAAACCAAAATGAAGTTTCATGTTTTAAATAGCCTGAACCTCTTTTTTTTTTTTTTTTTTTGCTATATCTAGTCTTTTTAAACCTAAAAAATATTAAACAAAAGAAGTCTGAAGCAAAAAATTAGGTCTTATATTATCAATTAACATTTTGAAAGGTAAAGTAGATGTCTATGTGGATAAACAGTTCTTTCTTTTTTTAAGTAGGACAAATAGAGAATGATCTCACTTATAGGAAGGACTTAGTAACAGGGACAGGGAGGAAGAACATAAAGTGAAATGCAGACTGGGCATGGTTTATTGCATGAAAACAAAGAACTCCTGGGGAGGAGGGTGAGGGAAGGGCTGAAAGTAATCTTAGAGTCCTGGTGCATAACAATGTAAAGGGACCTAGATGGTTGTGGGTGAGAGTGTTCTGCAGGGAAATTTCACAGAGAGATGGGAAATGTACCTATGTCAACGACTGCACTACAAACCATTCACCACCCCAGTAGAAATGAAAAATAAATAAAGAAAAGAAAAAATACTTTCTTTTTTATTTTCAATATCACTTTATTGAGAAAATGTTGGTTTTCCGAATTGTTGTCACAAGGCTACACAGTTCCACACTTCTGTGAGAAAGATGTCGGTACACCTTGCACTATCATCCAGACCATCCTCATCCTCTACCAGAGAGCACTGTATTCCCAGCAACTCCTTGATTCCCCCCTTTCCCCTTCTGAGTCTTCAGATCTGCTTCACAGACCACAGTCCATTGAGGTTAAGCCCTTAATTATCCTTTGCTTTGTTTCCTTGTTCTTATCTGTGAGTGAGATTATTCAGCATTTACCCTTCTCCTTTTGGCTTATTACACTCAAAGTTATTCTCTCTAGCTACATCCATGTTAACACAAAGGGAAGATGTCGTCATTTCTTACAGCTAAGTAGTGTTCCATTGTGCATATATACCACAATTTCCTTAGCCATTCATATACATAAACTTCTTATGCACTTAATATTGCTGGAGATAATGCTGATACTGGTAATATTCATTATACTAGGAGAAGGAAACTAAGTGAATAAGAACAGATGTATTGGTCAAGTGTCTACTACATTCACTTTTGAAACTTTAACTACATAGATATATTTCATAATAATAAATGATATCAAAACTTTAGGGAGACATGTAAGATACACAAATACTTAAATAAAGAATTCTCTACATGGCCAAATGAAACATGTATGCAGTATCTTCTGATGAGCAGTTTGAAGCACAGTCTGTTAATTAAACACAAAAAGAAATGAAATAACTGTAGATATGAGATAATGCCCAAATGGAGGATTCTCTTCCAAATTCAGATACAGACGTTGATCTCTGTGCATATATGAGGATATAGAGGAGCAAAAGGTCTTCCCACTCAGCCTGAAGATCACATTTCTGAGTTAAATGTCATTCCCTATAAGTTATCATGCCTTTAGATGTTTCAATCATCCAAAATTATAATGTACATCTAAGTCTTGATTGTAGGTTTCCAAAAAAAAAAAAGGTTTTGTAAGTATGGCATCACTGTCTACATAAACCTGGTCCATTTTTAGTGTTTAATGATGTAGTGAAATTATTAATCAGAAATATATTTTAAGGCATTGCAAAATAAACTTCAGGTTATACCTCTTGTTCTATGAACAGTCATCATTTTTTTTCCTTCCTGTGTAAGCAGAAACCTCTGGTGTTATATCTGATAAAAAGTAAAAAAACTCAAGTACACCAGATGCCAATTCCCATTAGGCAGTGAAAAGCGAAGTTTGGTGATATGGTAGAGAACTCCAATTCTTTGAGATAACTGAAAGAATTCCATTGACTTTAAAGAAGCTGATGACACTATAATGTCACAGAGTTAATAGCAATTTTCATGGGCCATAACCAATGGATATTGTTGTCTGGATGCTTTAATAAGAAGATGCAACTTTTGCAGAATTCTTGGCATCCTCAAAGCACTTATCCAAGAACAAACTTAAAGACTATTTGAGCACCATCTGTTAAACTAGCACGTGATATCTTTTCCCAGAGCCAAGTATTTTTCATGGAGTTTACCATCTATAAACATGCCCCTGGAGTAAAGATTTGGGGTGGAGTAACGATTTTGGGTAGCACTTCAACTTCATGGGTGTGAACTGTGTTTACCCTCAATGGCTTGGCATATTATACAGCCTCCTGAGTGCGGAATTTCTATTATCTGCTAAATCTGAAAAATATTTTGGTTTTGTTCCATTATTTTTGAACAAACATAAATTTGAGGGAAAGGAGTTATGAAAAGCACTATTTTCTGTGTCATGGCATGCGAAAATGGAATAAATCAAGTGCTACAATTTTTCATCAAGCTCTGTTGGTTCCCACAATCTTTCCCCGGGGTGAATTCAATAGCCTGTTGTTACAAGTTCACTTAAGTAATATTTCTCTTGCCATATTATCTCTGTGCAGATAATTCTAAAGATGTAAGTGAATGAAAGGCAGCCATTCTATATATATATATATATATATATATATATATATATATATATATATATATATATATAACTGATAAGACCCAAATCACATTGAAATAATCACATGTAGGTGGAGGTGACAGCATGATGATTATGCAAAAAGACTTTTGTGCCTGAGACTCTTAAGTTCCAGGTTCAATCCCATGCACCAACCACCATAAACCAGAGTTTAGCAGATTATAGGCATGTAGCTAGTTAAGTATGTAGAACAAAATAAAATATAATACTATTTTGATTAAGTTAAACTAAAAGCAACTCTAAATAATGATTATATATTATAATATAGTTACAAGAAAGTTGACTCTAAAAACTAGAGGGAGAGAGGAGAGTTAATAAAAAGGGCTAACAAGTAAAGAATTTCAGCTCCTTGCTTAAAATTCAGCATTCATGTTAGCAATTTATGGACTAGATTACACCTTTTGAATGAACAATAACCCAGTAACAACTTCAGTAAATTTTTATGATTTGGAGCAATCGTATTGACAATCATAGGTATAGTAGATAACTCAAAGAAGAAATAATTCATGGTAAAGTTAGCAAAGCAACAAAGTTCTTAAAAGAAAAGAGGAAATCTCATCTTTAACATTAAATCCAAAGAACAGAGAATAACCAACAGTAAGGCCTATCCTTGCATTTTACTTGTATTCTGTATAATAATAAGAGCATATCTTAGGCAAGTACATCTATGTAAATGTATCATGATACTTTTAATACAATTTAAATGCTCAGAATTCTCGGTCATTAGTAACACGTGTTTCCTATTAAAAAAAAAAGTAAGCTATGAGAATAGGATCATAGACCTTTGGTGGCGGGAATAAATAAAAAGAAAAAAATTTTAAAGTAACCTAGTACTTTCCTAGGTTATTGGCTTATCAGCACTGTTTTGGTTTTTCTAATTTTATTTATTTACCCTTTTGTTGCCCTTGTTGTCTTTTTATTGATGCTGTAGTTGTTGTTGTTCTTGATGTCGTCGTTGGATAGGACAGAGAGACATGGAGAGAGGAGGGGAAGACAGAGAGGGGGAGAGAAAGACACCTGCAGACCTGCTTCACCGCCTGTACAGCGACTCCCCTGCAGGTGGGGAGCCCGGGGCTCGAACTGGGATCCTTGCTTGCGCTTTACGCCACCTGCGCTTAACCGGCTGCGCTACCGCCCGACTCCCATCAGCAGTTTTTTAATTTGTTTGTTTATTTTACTGCTTTTAAGGTCATTCATTTTGATATTTCAGTTTAAGGGTTTTAGTTTATAAACTGAAAAAATTATTTTCTTTTTTTTTTTAAATATTTATTTTATTTATTCCCTTTTGTTGCCCTTGTTGTTTTATTGTTGTAGTTATTATTGTTGTTGTTGTTGGATAGGACAGAGAGAAATGGAGAGAGGAGGGGAAGACAGAGAGGAGGAGAGAAAGATAGACACCTGCAGACCTGCTTCACTGCCTGTGAAGCGACTACCCTGCAGGTGGGGAGCCGGGGTTCAACCGGGATCCTTATGCTGGTCCTTGTGTTTTGCGCCACCTGCGCTTAACCTGCTGTGCTACAGCCCGACTCCCAAAAATTATTTTCTTAAACCTTACATACATCATAAAAGATTAAATAGTCACATCATACACTTCTCCTAACTTTACGTAATTGTATATAGTCAACCATAGAAACATTTTCTCTAGAGTACATAGAAAGCAAAATTAGGCAAAGAGCTATTGTCATGTTCTGAATTGGTACAATACTATTTAGAAACAGAAATGGAGTTGGAGGTATATATATATTTATAGCATTCCTAGGATTTTTTGAAAAATGAACATATAATTTAGTTTGCAAATAATTCCTATGTCAATTATACATATATATTATTTTATATAGCACATTGCTTAGCGCATCTCTATAGTATACTATTTATTTCCTGGCAGAGATTCAGAATGCATTTTACTTGTCAAAATGGTAATTTTACCTCCTTCCTAACATAAAATACAACAAATTATCTTCTGTTGTAATTATAATTAAAATGTATTGTTTCCACAAAATCTTATCAAAAATGTTTCACCTTATTTATTATATAGTAAATTGTCTAAAACAACAAAAATACATTTACAGTAAATAGAAAGCTTTGATATTAACTATAAAGCTTTATTCAATAATTGAACCAAGATTGTTACTTCTACAAATCATTTGTGTGAATACATTATTCATGGAGAGTTTTTTTCTATACTTCCCTCCTAAAATGAAGTAATAAAGTGATTTCTTGGTTACCAAGCTTTGACACATAACAAATATTAATTTCCAAAATACAAAATGGCTGTCAAATCCCTGGTACCATATTGTTTTCTAATACTAGCATGGGCAGCAGAGAAGTGTTTCAGTGTGTTGACTAGGCTTGAGATTTAAAATCCTTCCTAAGTCTAAGGACCACTTATACTGAGCTCATTTGATGATACAAAATATTCACCTGTAAACAGGAATTTAAATTCAACTTTGTTTCAAGCAATGTACTTCCAGGGCCAGTAGGGCATACCTGGTTAAGTGCACTTATTATAGCGCTCTAAGATCTGGATTCAAACCTCAGGTCCTCACATGCCGGGCTAGCTTCGCTGGAGAGATAGACGAGGAGAGAGAGACGAAGCAACTCGTGGCAGCGGAGTAATACAATTCTTTATTGATGCAGACGCACAAGAGTCGGGTGTGAGCACAGTGGGCTTAGGCCATGTGGAGCTAGCAAAATGGCTGCTTCCCGCTATGCATGCCAGCCCTTCTCCAGGTCTTCTCCAGGGTGGGACATGAAAGAGAAAGAGGCAGAACCAGGTCACAGCAGCGGGCTTTCTAGGGTTAAAATGGAAGTGGCATTGAAAGGTGACTGGGTGTCCTATCATTGTGAGAGGAACTTGTTTATCTCTCCCATCTCCCTCCAATCTCCTATTTCTCTCCTCCTGGCTAATTAAAAAAAAAAAAAAAAACTCTTTCCTTTCAATGCTCTTTTTATTTTTTTTTCTCCTTCTTTTGCTCTCTGAATTCACAGATACTCATTTGTGAATTATTTTGGGGAAGAAATCTGACTAGGAGTGGACTCTGTGTGTGTGTGTGTCTTTTCTACTTCCGTTTCTCCTCTTGCTATCCCTAGAATTTATTGTGGACAGTATATTTACATAATTTTCTATTCTTGCTTTCCTTTTTTGCCTTTCTTTTTCTTTTTCTTTTGGTTTTCATTGCTATTTTTTCTTGGACTGGAGGTGTTGTCTGGCTAACTGGTATTGGCTGAACTGCATCAATCCTTGCTTCAATTGCTATTGTTGTAATTTCTGAGGTTGGTAACTGCACTTGTCATAAAGGTCTTTAGTATAGTGTGGCTTGAACTCAAAACACAACAACTGAAGAACGATAGAACAGAAAAATAAAAACTATGTGAGTTTTTAAAAAATGGTTAAATCAAGAGCAAATAAAACTGCTACCACAATGAATCAGCACAGGAGCCCAAAAGAAACTCCAAATCAGTCAGAAGTAACCACAGAAAAGAAAAGTATGCAAGCAATAATAAACCAAATAATCACAGAAATAAAGACAACTATGAAGGAAAGTGCAATCAGAATTAGGGAAACAGATGAGATCCTCAAGGAAAATACTGGCTACCTTGAGGTAATCAGAGAAATGAAAGCTGAGCTAAAAGGCTAATTATCAGAGCAATCTAATACTATAACTGAGTTGAAGAAAGAAGCTGAGGGAAGAGAAAGCAGATTAACAGATGCAGAAAACAGAATTAGCCAGACAGAGGATGAGCTAGAGAAAACTAAGAAAGAGGTAAAAGAGCTCAAAAAGAGATTGAGAGACACTGAAAACAACAACAGAGACACATGGGATGATTTCAAAAGAAGTAGCATTTGTATACTTGGCTACCAGAGGAAGAGAGGAAGGGGAAATAAACATTCTAGAAGAAATAATAGAAGAAAACTTCCCATACCTAAACAACAGAGAGGACATTAAGATTCAAAAGGCCCAGAGAGTCCCAAACAGAATCAACCCAGAGCTGAAGACACCAAAATATATCATTGTTACAATGAAAAGAAGCAAGGATAAAGAAAGGATCCTACAGGCTGCAAGAGAAAAACAAAAAATCACATACAGGGGAAAACCCATAAGACTATCAGCAGACTTCTGCACTCAGACTCTAAAAGCCAGAAGAGAATGCCAAGATATCTATCGAGCCATGAATGAAAAAGGGTTTCAACCAATGATAATATATCCTGGTAGACTTTCATTCAAACTAGATGGAGGGATCAAAACCTTCTCAGGTAGACAACAGTTAAAGAAGGCAACCATCACAAAGCCTGCCCTGAAGGAGGTTCTAAAAGACCTCTTATAAACAAGAACATGACCATAATACTTGCCATATATCAGAGCAAATAAAAAATTGTTCAATAATGGCACAATACATTAAATCCATAATATCAATAAATGTCGATGGCTTAAACTCACACATTAAAAGCACAGAGTGGAAGGATGGATAAGAAAACTCAAGCCAACTGTATGCTGCTTGCAAGAATCCCATCTGACCCAACAAGACAAACACAGACTTAAAGTGAAAGGATGGAAAACTATCATACAAGCTAATGTGCCACAAAAAAGGGCAGGAACCGCCATTCTCATCTCTGACACCATAGACTTTAAATTAAATAAAGTAATAAGAGATAGGCAAGGCCATTACATAATGATTACAGGATCAATCAATCAAGAATAATTTAACAATTATTAACATCTATGCACCTAATGAGGGACCATCTAAATACATCAAACACCTACTGAAAGAACTACAAAAATACATCAATAGTAATACAATAATAGTGGGAGACTTCAACACCCCACTTTCACACTTAGATGAATGAAGCAGAGAGTCAACAAAGAAACAAGAGAATTAAATGAAGAGATGGACAGACTAGACCCCCTGGACATTTTCAGAGTTCTTCACCCAAAAAAACTGGAATATACATTCCAGTTTAAAATTCTTTAAAATCCACATTCCAATTCTTTAAAATCCACACAGCACATCCTCAAGGACAGACCACATGTTAGGCCACAGAGATAGTATCAAAAAATTCAAGAGAATAGAAATCATCCCACATATCTTCTTAGACCACAGTGAAGTAAAGCTAACATTCTACAACAAACAGAAAATTACTAAAAGTCAAAAATTTGGAAACTAAACAACATGCTGCTCAAGAACCGCTGGGTCACAGAGGCACTCAAGCATGAAATTCAAATGTTCATGGAAACAAATGCAAACGGAGACACAACTTATTAAAATATTAGGGACACAGCTAAAGCAGTACTGAGAGGAAAAGTCATAGTCATATAATCACTCAATAGAGAACAAGAAAAAGCTCAAATAAACTACCTTACTGCATGCCTCTATTCCCCCCCAGTCCTGGAAACTCTAGAGTGGGGCTCACTTTCCTGCATGCTTCTCTCAATTCATACCAAATAATATTGCATCTGCTAATCCCAACCTAATCAATGCAATGAGTACCACCTCAGCATACTTCACTTCAGACTGTGTCCAGAGACATCAGGCATGGAATCTCAACCTTCATCCTCATTACTTGGGTGAGATCTTTCCTTCCATAGGATTCCTAATTCCATTCCAGGTGGTTCACTTCCTAACAAAGTCCCAAAACCTAAATATAAACCAGGTTCTATGAGATAGAACATAAATTCACATGTCTCCATAAAGTAGGGCAAAATATATACCTGAAAGCAAAAGTATACAATAGTCTGTAGTGAGTCAGTATCAAGTTCATAATGAAATAGTGTCTGCTTAGACTTAGATACCCTCCTCACCTACTTCCTATTGTAGTTCTCTCACTCCCTCTAAAGCTAACCTTAGCAAAGCAAGGACTGCAAAAGATGAATAAGGACAAGAGACTGGCATACTTTAATGATGACTCTTTAGTCACTATCAGGCACCTCTCAGCTGAGGCCCTACTCGGGAAGTCCTGAGATTCCCAAGCAGACATGATGGGCCTAGACCTCGAATAAATCCCACTCACCATTGTTACTGGTCATCTCTATCAGGAACAACACAATAGACCCCTTTGTGGGCCCCCATAGGACCTTACCCTCAACTTAGATCAACAATGGTAGAGAATATTCCATCCTCCAAAGGGAGGCTGGACAACATACTCTATGCTATACCTGAGGAAGATGGGTCCTGATATTGGGGCAGCTTGGAACATTCCTACTCATTACCACAGAATGTGAGCTCAGATCCACAGGGATACAGAGGTCACATAGGCTCCTAAGCTGAATATGGGACCCAGACCAAATCAAATGGATGGGGTTTACAGTCAGGAATATTTATACCCCTTTCCCATACATGGGAGCTACTTTCTTCCCTGATACAGCTTCCTGGTCCTTTTTCCAGCCATGACATCATCTCCCCAGACAATAACTTGGATCCACCTGCATATCAAGATATCAGGCTCAGGGAAAAAAAAAAAACTAGTATAGCCACAGGCCCTTTGGAATATAACTAAAATATGCCTACTAGCTATCTACAAAATGAAGACACCCACCCCAATTCTTCATCTGCACTGTTCCAGCCTTTAGGTTCATGATTAATCAACAATTTGTTTGGCTTTATATGTTAACTCTCTTTTCAGCCACCAGGTTCCAGATGCTAGCATGATGCTGACCAGACTTCCCTGGACAGACAACCCCACCAATGTGTCCTGGAGCTCCGATTCCCCAGAACCCTGCCCCACTAGGGAAAGAGAGAGTCAGGCTGTGAGTATAGATTGACCTCTCAATGCCCATGTTCAGCAGGGAAGCAATTACAGAAGCCACACCTTCCACCTTCTGCATTCCATAATGACCTTTGGTCCATACTCCCAGAGGGTTAAAGAATATGAAAGATAGCAAGGTAGTGGATGGGATACATAGTTCTTGTGGTGAGAACTGTGTGGAGTTTTACCCCTCTTATCCTGTGGTTTTGTGTTTCCTTTTATAAATAAAATAAAATAAAGTATGAAAAAAGATAAACAATAAAGAAAGGAAGAAAGAAAGAAGGAAAGAGAGACCACAGTACCAAAGCTTCCTCCAGTGTGGTGGGAGCCAGACTGGAACCTATCCAGTGAGCTTTCCAAATGAGCTATTTTGCTGGCCTGTGAACACTTGCATGAAAACCCACAATCTCTTTGTGTTTAGTGTCTTAGCTCCTGCAGGCACTGAGTCTATGGCTTCCTGCTCCAGAGATCCCCTTAGTGCACCAATGTTCTGAACATCTGAGGTCATGGACTCACAATCCTTCAGACTTCTTGGCCTGAGGAAAGGGAGCCAATTTCCCAGAGTAACAACAACAAGTATCTAATTTAACTTTTCTTGGTCACTGAACCTTTTATTCTCTCTATTCTGTGTCCAGCATGCTCCTCTACACCAACTACTGAGCTAAAGCCACAATAGGTGATGCTACATTCACTGGAGTCATTTTATGTCCTCCAATTTGAAAATTTTCTGCATCCATCTAGGTGTGTTCCTCATTCAGTTCCAATTTGTATTCCTAGAGTTTCCATAATTGTCTTTTGTTCTCCAGGGCCAATCAACATAATTGTCAACAACACGCAGGATTTGGTGGCATCCAGGCTTCCCACATAACTCAGTGGGAACAATAGACAGGGAGGATATCTTAGCCCTAGAGAAAGGCAGTATTAGCACTATGATCATTCCACAATTAAGCCAAGTGTTTCTGTTCTGCTTTTCCAGTGGGGTGCAGTTGACTTCCTAACCAAATGACAAGGATGAGACACTGTTATATCTGGGTCAGTATAAAGCCACACCTGGCCACAAAAGTAGCTGTTAGTGGTATCCCCCCTAGGTCAAGTTTGCATACTCTACTTTCACATACCATGACTTTCCTAGGTCTTTCAAGTGACAAAAATGTAAAATGAACAGGATAGGATGATGGAGATAATCATCTCTCCCTTTCTAAGTCCTTGAGGATAGTGTCATCTCTACCATTCTTCCTAAGGCATTAAACCTCCAATTCACCATCCTGAACCAGAGACAACTGGTTTCAAGAGTTCCCATTGGTCATTTCAGCTACCATACTGAGGGCTTTCCTATTGGTTAGCATGTCAGGCCAACTACTTCTAGGTATCCCTAGCCACTGGACACACTATGACATACAGTTTGTCCAGATACTGTTTATCACCTGACCTCCCTTCTGGCTTAGTGTTTATGCCAATGTTGTCCTTGTGTTAATTGCCCCTGAAACTCTGTGATTCACTTTCCACAATACGATCATCACGGGGTAGATGGCTTTAAGGTCTTCAGGAATCTGTTAGGGCATCTTTCTTGTAAAAAAATAATAATAAATAAATAAATAAACTCAGATTGCACCATTCTCTAATGAATCTGAATCCTCCTCAACTGTTTGGTCTGGATGTAAAGTGACTCTTTTCAAGGTAGCAAATGTCAACCTTTCACTTATGAGTTCTCTTGTGTGCTTGGTTTAAGGGTTATTGGAGGCAAATGATAGGCTTAGAATACACATCTAGCTCACCATAGTAATATTTGATTATCATCCTGCGAGTCAGGATACTTGGCTGCCATACTGGCTTTGCTGATTGTTTGAGTACTATCTCCTCTTTACTCCTAGGAAAGAGAGGATTTGTTGTTGGTAGAGAGGGAAGTTGAAGTTGGTAGAGAGGGAACTGGGCAGGTGAACTTTTATAAGTTAGCACCCAGCAGTTTTTTTGATAGTTATGTTTATAGAGAGGGCACGTGGATACCCACTATTGATCTATTTGTTGCCATGTCTGATATCTCCAGTTATTTTAGTTAACTCTGCTTAGTTTACAACCCCACCCTCAAAATCTTCCCACTACCCCATTCTAAACTGTCCCCATTTGAATAATACTCAGAATTTTGGTTCTGCTTTCTCAGAAAGCTTTCATTCTAACTGTATTCTTCTATTATCTTAACATTTAATCTTAATAATCAAGTACTGATCGAGTGCAGAATATGTAGTAGTACTTTGTTCTAGATTATACCAATGTGAATAAATAGTCCATGCTCTCACAAAACTGCTAGAAGCTAACTTATGTAAGTTCACCTGCCCAGCTTTATAATTTCCCTCTCTACCAACAGCAAATCCTCTCTTTCCTAGGAGCAAAGAGGGGATAGTGCTCAAACAACCAGCAAAGCCAGGATGGCAGCCAAGTATCTTAACTTGCAGGGTGATAATCAAATAGGACGAAAAACAGAAGTAAGGCATCTGTGGGAAGAGAGCTAACTAAGCTGCTAAGAAGTGGAACAGGTGAGGACAGTGTGTGTGTCTGGGTTAATTCTCCAGGTAGAAACTGGGGAAAGAACTGTCTGATCACATTACACCTGAGCAGTGGCCTGGAAGAAGTAAGGCAACTTGTTCATCTGGAGGGAACAGTGAGATCAGCTTGCTGATACTGAGTATGCAGGGGAGGATTGACAGAGCAGCTGAGCGTGGGGTCCACCTACACCAAGTTTTCTCAGAAGGCATGCTAAGGGGTTTGAGCCAAATAGTCACCCTTTAAATGGTCCGAAGCAGAAAACTGTCAGAAATCTGGAAGAAACATCCCAGCCTTCTGGCACCAGTGGGTGGCATCCATGACACCTGTTGTAATGAGTTGCTTTCAACGAGTATTTGCCTGCTTATGTATCCATAACCCCTGGGGAGTAGAGAATTCAGACTTGCAGTTTATGAATTCTGTGTACATAGAACCTAAGCATCTATAACTGCTGCTGAAACATCTTAACAAAAGTACAAAATTATCCAAGTAACAGAGCAGCACTGCTCTTGTTATTTACTATTTCAAAGTAGACTAGGGTGCAGAAGAATGCTGGGTGCAGGGGTATCAGGTGCACAGAGGCTGGGTAACCTAATACAGGAGAGTCTGCTGAATACCAGGGTTGCGGGGGTACCAAGGTGCTGATGGTGTGGGGGTAACGCCGGCACCCAGCCGTGGGCAAAGCAGTCTCCAGCCTAAAGGTGCCCACCGCGTGTGCCCTAGCCCCGGCAGCCCCATTGGCACCGCGCTCACCCCACGCGGGGGAAGAGCGCTCCAGCGGGCGCAGCCACGCCCACACCGCGCCACTGCGCACGCGCACACGCAAAGGCGGAAGTGCACTGCGCGGATACGCGAGTGACCGGCGGGGAGCCGACGGTCGTGGCGAACTGTGCGGGGCCGGAGGTGAGGGCGGGCGGGATCGGGCTCCCTTCCGGGGCCACGCGGGCGCCAGTGGCCGTGTGGGCCCGGGCTCTCCTTCTGGAGAGCTGACACCGCCTGTTTTCTTCTCTGAACACTGGGTGGGGAGGAGGGCGGCTTTCTTGTGAGGAGCTGGGCTCTGCGTTTAAGAGGGTGGAGGAATTGGCCCCGCCGGTCCGCATTTACGTCTGTCTGTCTGTTGTCTGTATGCCTTGGGGCACCGAATTCTCACACCCGGGTAGGTGGGGGCGTGGGAGCAGGCCTGCAGCGGAGGCCACCCAGGCCACCCTATTTCCGGGCCGCGCACGGTTCCGGGAGGGACTGTAAGGTCCCTGAAGTCCAAATCCCTCCTGAAACACCGGCCCTGCGCCTGTGCGGTTCCGGATCCGAGCCCTCACTCCCCACCTTTCGGACTCAGCCAGGAGGTGGGAGGGACGGACAGCTGGTGCCTGACCTGCCTTTACCTGAGGAGTCAAGGGGCCTGATGCCCAGGGTTTTATTAGTTTGATAAACGGATCCGTAAGTTAATTGCGATAGTTTGGGGTCTCAGGAGAAAAAGCCTGCAGCAGCCCTTAACAGTAATTTAGACAGCTAGTATTTGTCCTTGATTTATTTTTTGATTGAAAATATTTTACTTTATTATTGGGTAGAGACAGAAATTGAGAGGGAGAGACACATGCAGCACTGTTTCGTTGCTCCGGAAGCCCCCTCCTCCCCCAGCAGGTGGAGACTTGAACCCTGAGCTTGTGCACTGTAATGTGTGTACTCTACCAGGTGCTTCACCGTCCAACCCCTGTGCTTAGATTCAATATCAATCTTAGTTTTGACTTTCTCTGGAAAAAGAATATCGGAAAAATAAAGATTTCTTTAACTTTGTGACATAATGTAGGGATACACAAGCTAGTATTATCGTGTAAGTAAGGAAAAGTTGAAACAGGCAGCTCTAAACCTGGGCGAGAAAAATAGCTGATAGGTGATAGGGTTTGTTTTTCTTTAGCTTGTGACTACACACATACACACACACACACACACACACGAAGAATATCTAGACTTCAGATAATCTAGATATAACAGCAAGATTCTTTTGTCGACACTGAACATAATAAAATATGGGACTATTTATGTAGGTTGCTCACACAGTAATGATTTTTTTCTTTTTAAATCTTTCATGGGAGAATGTTTGCTAAGAACTTTACAGAGTTTGACTGCAGTGGGTTATGTTAAGTCAATCTTGTCACCATTTACATATAGATTTCAGTATGTGCTAGTTAGTTGCTTGTAACAAAAATGGAGTACGGCTGTAGACATCACCTTTTTGTCCCAGAGGTTACTGAGAAATTGTAAAGCAGAATGTCTTGTCACTTAATTTGAAAACTGATTTTAACCTTTGGTTTTTCTGCCTATACGACAAAGACATGAATCTAGCTGCTTAGAATGTTGGTCAGTGCTATCATTGAATGTCTGAAATGGAAAGTGTTTTTGAACAGAGTTCTACTGGATAGCAGACCTCTCTGTATCTTCTCTGCCCATCACTGTCTAACTCATTAAACTGTATTCTCAATGCAGGGCTGTCAAGGACAGACTTTCTTGTGCCGGTGCCTCAAGGAAACAAAGGAAATAAATTTATTTCTGACTTTATTTTACATGTTTTGCCAGACATCTCAGTAGAGATAGCAATATTTGGACACAGTTATCCAAAAAAAAGTGACAGTGATGGAAAGGTTTAGCTGGGCTGGTAGAAGTGCCAGCAGTTACAAAGTGTTGAAAAGGGGCATAATAAATCTTGATTAAATGATGTTTGCTAAAGTGTAATAGAGTCCTTCCTTTAATAGCTTACACTGTGTTATGACGAATATTCTTTGAAAGTAACGTTCAAAAAAGCCTGAATAATTGCAGATCAGTATTTGTTCTAAGAGGTGCAAAGGAGGAATCCCAAAAAGGAAAAAGTTATAAAAAGAGTAGACTAGTCATCTAGGCAAGAGAAAAGGGCTGCTTGCTGGCAGGGAGGGAAACAGAGTTAGTTTGTTTTTGCTTATAAATTCAATAGGATTAACAGTGAGATACAGAATGTGAGATAATGAAGAGACTTCAGGGTAACTTCCAGACTTTTCACTTGGTATCACTAGTGAGCCTAGGTATATAGGAAGAACAGGTTAGTCAACACCCATGTTCAGCGGGGAAGCAATTACAGAAGCCAGACCTTCCACCTTCTGCATCCCACAATGACCTTGGGCCCATACTCCCAGAAGGATAAAGAATAGGAAAGCTATCAGGGGAGGGGATGGGACACAGAGATCTGGTGGTGGGAATTGTGTGGAGTTGTACCCCCTCTTATCCTATGGCTTTGTCAATGTTTCCTTTTTATAAAATAAAAAAGAAGTGGGGTGGGGGATGAGCATCGGCTTCCACATCAGCCATCCCGAATATCCAGTGTGCTTCTCTGTTGCATGCCTTTCCATCTTCCTGATGAAATTCTAAAATATTGGGAGGGGGAGACTCTTACTAGGAATACTTAGACTTAGGGGAGAAGAAAAAAAATCGCCATTAACAATAGAATAAAAATCACTAAAGTCTATAAATACAGAAAAGTCACAGGGTGTATACTCAGTAGTACTACTCAGCAGTTAACTGTATAATGTGTCTTGGATGTATAAATGGATGGGATTGGAAGCGATTCTGATTGGTGAAGTAAGGAAGGAAATGAAGAACAACTCATTCCACTCATAAGTAGAATGGAGAAATTAAAGCCCATTGAAACACATGAACTTCATCATTGTAACTGAAACTTTGTACCTGTTGAAGCACAGCTCTTCAGACTTCCCTGAAACCAAGAGATACAACTGTAAAGCATACTGTCCTTTCTGTAGTCTCTAATAAATCTTGGCTTTTAAGTAACTTAACACTTATTTGTATCTTAAAACATCATTCGTGACTATATTTTATAATCGTCTTTGTATTTGAAGGAGTATCACTTGTCCGTTAAGATTTTTTCCCTGTAATTAAAGATTGACTTACATGCAGATCTTATAGTTGAACCTTATATTCTTACTATATATAAGGATATATAGAGACATATTTACTTCTCTAATGAATTCAGGACTAAATTACATTTAATTTGTAGCTGTGGAAATAAGAACAGTGTTTAACTTTGCGAGATATTGGTGTTTGAAGCATAGAGACAGGTTTTGGTTGATTAGAACACTGAGTCAGGAAATTAATATATTTATATCCAGAGAATGAAACTTAAACTGTGCCCTTGTTTGTTTGTTTGTTTGTTTTTGATACTACATGCTGATGCACATAAAATTCACCATCTGCAGACTGGTTCTACATTATTTTTTTAGTATATTGAGAGATTCAGAATGGTAGAGAGCTCCACAGGGCTGTGGGGCTTCTTGTGTTGGAGCTCCATGACTGTATTGTATTATTTTTAAAATGTGATTTGCTATATTATTTCAAACCTAGTACTGTAATCTAGATGGTATGCCTGAATTGTTTATTTCCTTCTCTAGGATTTGGCTTACCAACCATAAGACTGAAGAAAGGACTGAAAACCAACAAAGATAACTTTGGAAGCACTGAATGTGGCAAAATAAGAGAGATGGATCTCAAGTTCAACAACTCCAGGAAATACATTTCTATTACTGTCCCATCCAAAACACAAGCAATGTCACCACACATAAAGTCAATAGATGACATTATAGTACTTGGGATTAATCTCAGCAGATTTAACAAACTTACTCAGTTTTTCATATGTGTTGCTGGAGTTTTTGTATTTTACCTAATTTATGGCTACATACAGGTAAAGAAAAGTTTTCTTATTTATGATCTACTTTAAAATACTTGAGGTCAACATGAGCACTAATAGTTTGGTCCAAGATGTGTTCGCCATATAAGATGCCAGTTTATTTATAAATATGAGTTTTTCTAGTATGGAAACATAAGGGCTTCCTTGAAGTATTTATTAAAGCCAGCTAGATACTTCGTCTGGGAGGGTCTCTGTTTTACAACAGCACTGAGGGGCAATTTGGTGCTGTGTTATCTCGCCATTTGTTTCTGTCTCTCTGGATTTGAAAATGTCAGCCTGGAGGGGTGAGGTACTGGCAACAACAGGAAGAAAAAAAGTAAATTTACTGAAAACAAGGTTCATTTTAGGGTTAAATGTGACAAGTGCAGAAAAAGTGAACAGAGATACTCTTTTTTGTTTGTTTGTTTATTTTTAAAGTTTTTTTTTCCTTTATTCCCTTTTGTTGCCCTTGTTGTTTTATTGTTGTAGTTATTATTGTTGTTATTGATGTCATCATTGTTGGCTAGGACAAAGAGAAGTGGAAAGGGGGGAAGACAGAGGGGGAGAGAAAGACACCTGCAGACCTACTTCACCGCCTGTGAAGCGACTCCCCTGCAGGTGGGGAGCCAAGGGGCTCGAACTGTGATCCTTATGCCTGTCCTTGAGCTTTAGCACCACCTGTGCTTAACCGCTGTGCTACCGCCCGATTCCCCCTTTTAAGATACTCTTAAAAATTAAAATTAGGTGGTCCAGTGGCAGTGCACCTGGTTGAGCACACAAGTTACAATGTGCAAGGACCCAGGTTGGAGATCCCCAGTCCCCACCTGCAGTGGGCAAGCTTTGCCAAGTGGTGAAGCAGTGCTGCAGGTTTCTCTGTCTCTCCCCCTTTCTATCTTCCCCTTCCCTCTCCATTTCTGGCTATTTTTATTCTAATAGATAAAAATAATAATAAAAAAGTTAAAATTATGAACATAAAATTTAAAGTTATTTTAACAAAGTTATGATGATTTCAGCCACTACTAGGTTTTCGAAGCATAGATTTAAAATTTGGAAATGAACCCTTCATTGTGATTGAATGCTAACAAAAGCCATATTCTGATTCACTCTGATTCTTAACTCAATGATCAGGATATTTTGCATTTTCCTCCCAGGGTACTACATCAACTTGTAATACTGAAATGATTCTTTTTCTTTAAAGTATGTGTTATATGCTCATACTTTTAGTTTCTTCTAAAACTAGCTTCGCCAAACCTTTTTTTTCTTTGACTTTTGCCTATGCAAAACATTTATAACATTGCCACAGTTTTTCATATTCGAATTGCATTCTGGAATAATTGTGTGCATTTGACCAGTAGCAAATTTCAAAAGACAAAGGCAGAGACAGGATGGATATTATAAAAAATAATAAAGTACATATAAAGTTTAATTTACTCAGTTAAACCACATAATCTGTTGTACAAGATTGTCAAAATTAGTCCAGAGAAACATCTCACAGCATAAGACTTGCATGTCTGTAGCCCTGGAGTACCAAAGTTCAATCCCCACAATCATAACTGAGTTTTGTTCTGTGGCCTTTATCGTAAAACTAAATAAATCTTCAGGGCCAGGCAGTGGCACACCTGGTTAAGCACACACATTACAGTGCACAAGGTCCCAGGTTCAAGCCCCTGGTCCCCGTCTATAGGGGGAAAGCTTCACAAGTGGTGAAGCAGGGATGCAAGTGTCTATCTTCCTCTCTCTCTATCTCCCCCACTCCTCTCAATTTCTCTCTATCTCTATCCAATAATAAATAAAAATTAAAAAATTAATCTTCTAAAATGTTTAAAGATTTCTGAAATACAATATTAATTATCTCTCTGAACTATTACTATAAAAATACAGGTCTGGCTTTTTACTTATAATGAAATACACTTCTTATGTAAGTGGTACATAAGTGTAAGTGCTATCTATATAAGTGGTACATATAAGTACATAAGTGGTACATATAAGTACATAAGTGGTTTAATCAAACACCTTTCTTTCATTTGGGTCAGTTCTTTTCATTCAGTTCTTTTCCAAAGGAAAAGTTATCTCTCCTAGTTATCTTTCCTAGTTACCTCTTTTTTGTTTTTCTGTTAATTTTTTTTCTGTCTGGACATCTAGTGTCATTTCTGTGGAAAGGTCACTTAATTTCATCACTGAGAAGTCTCCTAGTTTTAATGTTTTGTTATTGTTCGTTGTTGGAGATGAGTCTTGATTTCTTAAAACATTGTGCTTATAAGATTTTATTGTGAGGTACTTGTTCTGCCCCTTGAACTTAACATTATTTATGTATCTTTTGACAGGAATTAATATTTTCATTGGAGGGTTTTAAGCCCTATGGTTGGTACCTTACTTTAGTGCAGTTTGCATTTTATTCCATATTTGGCCTAATAGAACTTCAGTTTATTCAGGACAAAAGAAGAAGGTAGGTGGTATGATCTTGTTTTTTTAATAGTTCAGCTAGTAGTATTGGGTTGTCAGAAAAGTCATGACAGTTTTTGCTTAGCAAAACAGAAAAATGCATCATGGCTTTACTGACAACCCAATAGTTGTTAAACTTTTTTGTTTCATCTTAGAGGCATCTGAAGTACTGATAGATTATACATGAATTGTACATTCCCCATTAATAAACAATATCGAATACCCAGTAACTATTATCAATATAATCATCTTATTAAAATATTAAATATAATATTTTCATTGTACACTGAATAAAATGGTCTCATCAAGTATAATGTTTATCAATTTTTTTAAATGTAGTTTAGGTTTATCTTAATTGTAAGATGTATCTTCTGATAAAAAGAGAAAGTATTCACATGTACATAAATGTGTCTTTATAAAATTATTGAAGTAGATGTAATACTATAAGATTTTATTGGTCTTATCATCACAGTAGTGAAAAAAAAGCCAATATCTGTTTATACCTCTTTTATTATATATATAGAGTATTGTCTCATCTTGGAGAATATATCTCACTTAATATATTTATAATATGGGAGTCGGGCGTTATCACAGCCGGTTAGGCGCACGTGTCGCAAAGCTCAAGGACCAGCATAAGGATCCCGGTTTGAGCCCCCGGCTCCCCACCTGCAGGGTAGTCGCTTCAGAGGCGGTGAAGAAGGTTTGCAGGTGTCTATCTATCTCCCCCCCATGTCTTCTCTTCCTCTCTTCATTTATCTCTGTCCTATCCAACAACGACATCAATAATAACTACAACAATGAAACAAGGGCAACAAAAAGGAATATATACTTAAATATATATATATTTTTAATACGTCTATAATGACCAGTAGCTGAGACTACATTTTTAGACATTAGAGAAATTTCAGAGCATTCTTTCCCATCAAAATCAAAAGACTAAAGAGCTTGGAAATACTTTGAAATATTTTTGTGGCATGTGGAACAAAATACCATAAAAACCAAGTTTTTTGTAACAGGAAGTGATTAGAAATTTGAAACTAACATTCTCTTTTTTTTTAAACATGCATGTATATCTAATAGAAAATTAATGAAGCTGACAGATCTAGATTATGTAGGGTTCTGTAAATAGATTTTATGAGACAGGAGAGTCTTGGCAGCCATCATTTCTTAGATACTTCTCATTTATAACACAAGACTTTTCCCTTTGGCTAACTTGATAGTGCTAAAAATCAGTATGAAACAAAATGGAATAAGTACATCAATGTACTGAACAGATTAAGCATATATTCATATTTATTTGCTTATTTTTAAAAAAATGTCTAGCAAAACAAAGTTTTTTAATTTCCAGTACATATAGTCACCTTAATTTTTTTTTTCAGGAATGATTTTTCTATAGGAAAGTATGTATGACTCCTCCCTGACATCCTACCTAGGTATAATCATGACTCAAATGAAAGAATTTGACAAAGTCTATTTACGCATCGATATGTTGTTCTCCACTTCTTTTTTAAAAATATTTATTTATTTCCTTTTTGTTGCCCTTGTTGTTTTTATTGTTGTAGTTATTATTGTTGTTGATCTCGTCGTTGTTGGATAGGATAGAGAGAAATGGAGAGAGGAGGAGAAGACAGAGAGGGGCAGAGAAAGACACCTGCAGACCTGCTTCACTGCTTGTGAAGCAACTCCCCTGCAGGTGGGGAGCCAGGGGCTCGAACTGGGATCCTTATGCCAGTCCTTGCGCTTTGCGCCATGTGTGCTTAACCCGCTGTGCTACTGCTCGACTCCCTGTTCTCCACCGCTTTACAGAACTTTATTTTTGTTAAGAGATTGAAAGTCATTACTAGTGTCCTAATAGAATCCAGTGTACTTTCTTTTCCCACACTGCCAGGTTTCATTCAAACCTTTGGGAACTACCTTTCTGTCATATCAGACCCTAATCTGTGAATATTTCATGTATATTTTGGTGCAATTTAAGTGTAATAAGATACTATAATACCACCATTCTGTCTTCATTGATATCAATGTTTAATCCTTTAATGTAAATAAAAAGTTTTTTCACAGTTACTTTTTTCTTTTAATACTTTTGATGTAAGGCAACTAAAATTTTGCATGATTTACATCTGTAGATTGCAGTTTCTTCAGGGGGTCTGATTTACCTCTCAACCTCTCTGTAATAGCAATAAATTCCTTGAATGATGCTAGTAAAAATGTTTGAGTGAAATGTCCTTTTTATTTTCATACTCTGATGCTCAGCAAGGCCTAGCCATAGGTGATAAAACAGAAAGTAATTAAATGTGTTTATCAAGACTAAACCTGCTGATTCATTGCCTACAATAAACTACTAGGCCTTGATTGCTTATAAAGTAAAAAAATCTAATGCTGTATTTCTTAAATAAAAAATGATATGAAGATGATGCATCTTCCAACTGTTACATTTTAACTGTTGTATTGAGCTGAGGAGTTGACTCAAGGCATATTTATTTTAGCCTTTAAACCAAGTGTCAGTAACACACATAAAAATAAAATCATTTGTATATGACTTAAACATTTTTTATTCCCATATTTATATGAATATCCATGTACTTGAAAGAATAGGATTTGGAGTAAAAAAACAAGGGCTTGAACCTTATATTAACTCTGTCAAAATTCCAGGGAATTGACTTAAAGTGATTCTCAGTTTTAATTTGAGGATCAAGCATGGTTATTATACAGTGAAGCGCATTATAAACTTTAATACTCTTAAGTATACAGCTTGTTACTTTTCATCAAAGATTATTTTGAAACTTTACTGTTTTAAGAGATGTTGACAAAAAAATTTAAAAGTAAACAGTATTAAGTAAAACAATGAATGAAAATTCTAGCAGCAAGAAGGTGAAATCTTATTCTCCGTACCTTTGAGGAAACAGGCCCGAGGTGAGCTGGTGTTCTCATGGAATCACTCAGCTTTTGATTTCAGATGGAACCTTTTAAATTTAGATCCAATTTTTCAGACAGTTTTCTCTCCCCTGAAGTGATACTACTTTCTAGTTAGCCCTTGTGGGTTTTCTGGCTTGAATATTTTCTTTCTAGCTGCGATTTGAAATTATCTGTGAGGAAATCTTGACTGCTGTGACTCATATCAACCCATCCCCTTCTATGACGAATCCCCTTGGGGGTACGACCTGTGGACAGCATAAAAGTCAGCTTCTGTACATTGATGGAGTAGCATGTACCTACAGGCATACCTGTTCTCATTGAATTTTAAAAGTTGACTGCTGTACTAGTAATTAAGAAGGCATGTCTCGAAGTTGAAAAGTAAATAGTAATGATGACACATTTTAATTTTTTTTAAGTAAGTTATTTTATCTTCTATCTAGCCATATAAAAAACATAGAGAAAATTTGTTGTCTTGAGTACACATGTACACAAATTCCCAAATGTGAACTAGATCTAACTATGTAGTATAATCTAATTTTGCCAATAATACTTCATGTGTTGATCATACTTATGTGCAAGATTACCATCTTACATTTTTAACTTCTCAAAGGTACACCAACTCACAATACTGAAAAATTCAAAATTCTGAAGGTGCCAAACTGAAAATCTCTGCAAAATCCAGATAGGCCCCAAAGATGACTCTGACTTCTCATCTCAAAGCTATTCATTATAACACTAGAAAACAGTTAAAAGTGAATCAAAATATTGTAGTAAAAAATTATGTCATGAGTGTTAAACCATCTTGTACTTTTACCAGAGAAATTCTGCTCTGGTTCTTCTAACAGAAGAGGTGTATATTATTTTTCCTAATGCTAGATGAACAATTTAGAAATTAAAAATTCATTAAGGTACCTTTTACTATTTTAAAAGTCAATATATTTTTTAATGTTTATTTATTCCCTTTTGCTGCCCTTGTTTTATTGTTCTAATTGATATCATTGTTGCTGGATAGGACAGAGAGAAATAGAGAGAGAAGGGGAAGATAGACACCTGCAGACCTGCTTCACTGCCTGTGAAGCGACTCTCCTGCAGGTGAGGAGCTGGGGGCTCGAACCGGGATCCTTATGCTAGTCCTTGCGCTTTGTGCCAATGTGCACTTAACCCGAAAAGTCAATATTTTTAATAAACTTTTTTTTTCTAAACTAGTCATTCTATGTTGCCAGAACTACTATTAAAAAAAACCTTTACTACGTATTCTTTAGTAAGAATCTTACAATCATATTCAACTTTTTCACATGTTTGGGAGTCAGTTACAACTAAGGGTAAATTCTTATTTTTACCAGCTTTGTTTTATATAATTAAACATAGTTATAACTTTGAGAATAGTGATATATATACATATATATATATATATATCAGTATTTCTAGGCTATTAGGTTAGAAAATTAAGTCTAGACATTTACACTTGTAGACACATTATCTTAAAAGAATCGGGTCCCAAATGAAGATTTTAAAAATTGTCTTTTACAGAATACCAGGAAAAACCTACATGATAATAGCTTTTCTAACTGTGGGTACTATGGGGTTATCAAACACTTCCTTGGGCTACCTGAATTACCCTACCCAAGTCATCTTCAAGTGCTGCAAATTGATTCCTGTTATGCTAGGAGGAGTTTTTATTCAAGGTACAGTAATAATATATTTTCATATTGCTTGAAATTAATAAGCTGTGTCACCACATCTAGCATTAGGAAAATAATTAACCTTAAAAGTATTTTAATGAATATTCTGAATATTATAGAAATTCTGAGTGTTATGGATATGAAAATAAGGTGCTGTGAAATCATTTTTATACCTAAGTGTCTGAAATCAGCAACTTAAAGCTCATATCTTATTTATTTATTTTTTTATCTGTACTCTACTCTGCTTGCAGAAAAGCTGAATTCATATGTTAAGAACCTAGCTCAGGGTCTGGGAAGACAGGACAGTGCTTATGCAAAAGACTTTGATGCCTGAGGCTCCAGGGTCCCAGATTCCGTCTCCAGCACCACCATAAGCCAGAGCTGAGCAATGCTCTGTTATTTCTCTCTGGATCTTTCTACATATCTCTTCTCAAAATAAAAATAAAGTAAAAAAGACAAAAAATAAATAGCTTAACAATACCCAGAAAGTTCTACTCTGCTTGCATTATATAAATGAATAAGTTATAGCTCCACTTGAGCAGAACGATTTAAAAAATAAATAAATGAAATAAAATTCTGCTGGCTTCTTGATTTACCAGAGCCCCTACAAAGCTATGTGGGACTAGGAGTGAATGGGGAAACAGTGACTACTCAGTAGCCAGGCAAGTTTGTGGTGTTCCTGCAGCTGTTATGAGGAAAGCTTATCTTTTTATCAAAAGTTTCTATATTACTGAGCTTCCTAAGCAACCTAGATCGTTTTAAAATTAGATACTCCTCCTCCCCCCCCCCCAAAAAAAAACTTTTAAAAGAACTGTCAAACTTTATATGTCAGTGATTTCACATCTAATTTCAGGATAATTGTCCACACGGTAAAAAGCATTGAAAATCAGCAGGTCTCCACCTGCAGAGGGACGCTTCATGAGTGGTGGAGCAGGTCTGCAGGTATCTCTTTCTCTCTCCCTATCTCCCCTCCTCTCTCAATTTATCTCTGTCCTATCTAATAAAATGGAATAAATGGGGAAAAAAAAAGTCAACAGAACATCAGTAATATTCCTTTATAGTTCTTACAGGGGCCAGGTGGTGGCGCACCTGGTTGAGCGCACATGTTATAGTTCTTACAAATAATGACAGTAGTTTCATTAGTTAAATGTGTTCAGTGGGTAAAGTAAATAATCCACACCAACCTAGGAGTATGTTATTTACAAACTTAAACAGTAGTATAGCTAGTATAGCCTGAGTTATTCCTCATGTCACTTTCTAAACATATAAACTACAAAAAAATTAGGACCTTCTATTACACAGAAGAAGCATTAATTCTAGCAAACCTATTAAATGGTCAGATTCCCTCAGTGACATAACATAAAGCAGGATCTCATGTTACCTGTAAGGACACATTGGTGTTCATGGATAATTTTCACAATTCCTATGACTGTCTTATGTCTTGATATAAGTGTTACTCAAGTTTTTGATACTGGATATAAAAAGACATCCCTGGAGATCTAAAACTGTGAAGTAACTGTTTACAAATGAAGCTGACTTATTTTATTTTACACAGGAAAACGCTACAATATTGCAGATGTGTCTGCTGCAATGTGCATGAGCCTTGGCCTTATATGGTTCACCCTGGCTGACAGCAGCATTGCACCAAATTTCAACCTGACAGGTAAAGAATCTGTATCCCTACTTTTTATAGGTTTTGTTTTATTTATTTATTTATTTATTTATTTATTTATTTACTGGCTTAGAATGAGAACTTTTTGATAGGATTTTAGTTGACCATTTATAATGTCCATGATTCTCCTCTCTAACAAAGCTTTTGGACTGTTCATACAAAATGTAACTTAAAAATTTTATAATTCTGGAATTGGAACATTTGTTTTTAGTACTTTCATTTTTTAAGAATAAATTGCCTAGTCTAAATCCCCACTTACCAAGAACATAACAGATTAATTTCCTATAGATTGAAATGAACATTATGAGTTGTAAAAGAATCATCATAGTAATTATTTTTGCTTCCATTTTTTTGAAATCTATGCATTTACTTTTCACTGTTTTAACTAACAAGTTTATTCTGGACTTTAATCACACTATCAAATACAAATACAGTTATAATCTAGATTTTCTACCATAAGCATCTTTCCTAGAGTATGTCAGGCAAAAATCTTTTAAGTCAGTTTTATATATTTTTTTCACAAGCTGAATAGATAAGAATAGAAAATATGTTGGAGCAATTGCTTATTACATATATAGTACTGTGACTCTTAAACTACTGAAAGAGTTTTACTCCTCCAGTGTCCTAACACTGTTAATCTCCTAGCATGATGCATGTGAGCAAGTGAAGAGTACAAAAGTGTAAGAGAAAATTGAGTATTGCATAAAGAAGAAAATCATTTACATCAAGTTCACTATTAGAATAAAATATTCTCTTAGTAGTTGTTAGCTGACCTTCCTTACTAACCTTGTTAACCAGCTCATGGATTTACATGTAGACACTTTAGTCTCTCAGAGTAACCCTAAATCAACCATAAGGTTCTGCTCTGCTCTCCCAGTTTTTATCTTAGAAGTGCAAATGATCATTATTTTAATGAGTTTTACTCTGTGAATGCCTTCAATTGCAGATGTTTCTGATATGGCTTAGATTTTTCAAGAGTGCTTGGTTTTCATGTCAGTAACTTTAAAAGAAAAAATCATATTTGAAAACTGAGGGAATTGACACTTATAATTATGAAAAAGCTATTATAGAGACACAGAACTTGCAATCAGAGACATGATTGCAAATTCTGTTAAGTCTCTTAAAAATCTGTTCTTGGTAAATTGTCAGGCCTTCCTCCTCCTGCCCTGTAGACTAGGTTCTAGTACTAGCTAGCTTACTGCACACAAAAGGTCAGGGATGGAATGAGATGATGGCATAGTGACTTTGAAAGCACATGAATCTCATTGAGAGGGTGGGATGATGAAGGTATAGTAATGCTAGAAGAGCTGACCCTGCAGTGGTTTTGTACATCTCACTGTCAACCTAAGTGCTAGCCCATTCTGAGTTTCATGAATTTAGCTAGCAGAGTGGTGCACCAAAAGCATGCTGGGCCCATCTGTTTGTATCATCATCATCATCATCATCAACAACAACAACTACTACTGCCACCACTACTTCTATTATTATTTTGACCAGAGTACTGCTCAGTTCTGCTCTGACCAGTGGTGGTTCTGGGGATCAAACCTGGGACATCTCACCTGAAGGTCCTGTGCACATTGCTGCACTGTCTTTCCAGGCTGTTGTCATTTTTTTGAGAGTTAGAACCTAACTACACAGAAGAATTGATGAGCACTTAGCCCAATCAACTATCTGTGAGTTCCTTATCTAAAGCATAACTCCCTTCAGAATTATTTCAGATAGACACAAATAAAACATTAAGAGTATAAAGTGAGTATACCAGAATTTGCTTTTTCAAATCAGTCACAGTCTTTGAACTACTCCTCTTGAATACAGTTCAGATATTTTCATGTTGCTGCCATTGTTCAGTACAGTTTCGGGGTGACTTTTAATAGTCTTTCTAGAGCAAAGACATTCTTTGTAGGGTTGTCAGTAATAGTGTGTCTTTTTCTTTCTAGGACAGATTTTATATTTGAAACAAGTAAAAGCATTCAGAATGAAGTTTGGTGAATAAAAATGTGTGGTTTAGGTAATAACTACTAAAGTTAGATAATAAAAACTCAAATGAAGAATATGAAAACTTGACATTTGTAAACTGACTCAAAGTGCATTCAAACGTACAACTATTTATCAACTCTTGTGGCTGCATAGACATTAGAAAGCAAGATTTGCTTCGTTCCCATCAGACTCATGCATGTCGCAAAGACTGCTCATTCTGTAAAGCACTAATTAGAAACAGTGTTCTTGATACTGGTAGTCAATAGTCTAACACTCTAGTAGACATGCACATTTATATGAGTGTGTGGAGTTCCAGATTTGTCTGTGCCAGTTACGCAGTGGCTAAAATATTACTTAAACTGGAGAAGTGAGTATGAAGATAGAACTGAGTTTTTTTGTTGTTTTTTTGTTTTGTTTTTGTTTTTGCTTCCAGGGTTATTGCAGGGGTTCAGTGCCTACACCACGAATCCACTGCTCCTGGCGACCATTTTTTCCATTGTTGTTGCTATTGTTGGGTAGGAAAGAGAGAAATTGAGAGGGGAGTGAAAAGTAGACACCTACAGTCCTACTTCACTGATTGCAAAGTGACCCCCCCCTCACACAGGTGCAAAGCAGGGGGCTAGAACCAGGATCCTTGCACTGACCCTTGAATTTCACACTATGAGCATTAAACCTGGTATGTTACCGCCCAGCCTCCAATTGAACTGTTTTTGAAAACTAAGTTAATTGAAGCAATTTGACAAGTAGCTCCCTAGTGAGTTAGTGAGTGAAACAACTGAAAATATTAGTGGGTCTTGTAGTCTTGTATAAATATAAAAGGATTCTGCACCCCAGTAGATTCTGAAGTTCTTAAGCATTTGGTGTCTCTCTTAACAAAAGCACTTGGTAATTATATGGAATAAGTGTGGGGAATATGACTTATATAAAAGAAAAGGTAGATAATTTCTTAGGAATCCTACTCAAAGATAGGATATTAGCAACTGCATGCATTTGTATGTAGTGTAAATTAAACATTTTAATAATATATGTATTTTAATGATACTCTTCTCAATCTGACTTTTTTTTTCAGTTAGCTAGCTGATTAGCCACCAATCCCAGTAAACCATCTAAGAAATCCTTTTTGTTTAGTACAGAATTCTTTTCAAACAGGATTTTTTTTTTAAGCATAGCTATTCGACATATTAATGAAACACAATAGTGGTGACAGCATCAACCAACCTTTTTTCTTTTAGTTACATGTGTTTTGCTTTTTTTTTTTTAATACCATTACTTTATACCTGTTAGAACTAGCTATGGATAAAAATATTTAAATGTTCTGAACAAATAAGACTTAAGATCTTATTTTGATTTTTAGCCCAGTTAAATCTGATCAGCCTTATTATCTCGCATATGTTTAAATAAGGGGGTTATTTTTTTCTTACTCCTTCCTGAAGGTGTGATCCTTATTTCCCTGGCACTCTGTGCAGATGCTGTCATTGGAAATGTTCAAGAAAAAGCTATGAAACTGCATAGTGCTTCTAATTCAGAAATGGTAAATATTAATTCTTCAGAGCTTTATCTTCACTTCAGACTCGAAATTATAATTACAGACTTATATTAATGAAAAACTTATGGTATTGAAGATCGTGTTGTATTTTTAAACTAGTTTTTTTCACCATTATTTTCATAAAACTAGTGCAGTCATTTAAGACAGTAAAATGGTAAAAATAGCACTCAGATACTACTCATTTAATTGTAACATTTGATAAATTTGCTCTCATTCATTTACAGAGGTTTTTTTCCTTTTTTTTTTTTACATTTTAAAAAATCTTCTGGGGACTGGGCAGTGGCACACCTCGTAGAATACAAATGTTATAATGTGCAAGGGCCTCAGTTCAAGTCCCTAGTCCCTACCTGCAAAGGGGAAAGTTTCAGAAGTGGTGAAACAATGCTACAAGTCTCTCTCCACCACCACTTATCCTTCTTTCTTTTAATTGCCACCAGGGTTATCCCTGGGACTCAGTGCTGGCACTATCCCAGAGACCAACTTTTCTTCTTTTTTGCCCCTTTCTATTTTATTTGATAAAACAGAGAGAAGTTGAAAGAGGAGGGCAAGATAGAGAGGGAAAGAGAAAGACAGACACCTCCACACCTGCTTTATCGTCCCTTCAGGAGGCAAGTAGGGGACTCAAGCTAAGGTTCTTGAGCATGGTAATGTGTGAGCTTGACTGAGTGAACCACTACCTGGCCCCCTCTTTCTCCCTCTTTACCTCTCCCATTTCTCTATTAATTTCTCTCTGTCTCTATCTAAAATTAAATATATAATAATAATAATTATCATTATCAGAGCACTGCACAGCTCTGCTTTATGCTGGTGCCAGGGATTGAGCCTGGGGCCATTGAGCTTCAGGCATGGAAGTCTTTGCATAACCATTATGCTATGTCCCTCACCCAAAATATATGTATATATTTTTTAATTGTCTGTTACTTCATGTTTTTCCTCTTCTTGTTGGATTTTCTACTTGAAAGTTTGCAGTTGTTTATCCCCCAGATAAACAATAAATCCCATTAGTGTTGTGATTGGTATGGCGTTGGTGTATAAATTAAAAAAAAAATCATGTATACATTTTTTCAATCCAGGGTATAACTTTTCCTGTATAAAAGTGTTTTTTATGTCCCTTAGATCTGAAAATTTTCCTCATAGAATTCCAGCTTATTTCTTAGTGGAAAGTATTGTTAGAGGTATCTTTTGTTCTTTATACAGATAATGTCTTTCTTCCAGTATATCTTCTGATTTGATTGCATGTGTACATAGGAAGATTGTGTGTGTGTGTGTGTGTGTGTGTGTGTGTGTGTGTGTGTGTGTGTGTGTGTGTGTATTAACTTGATAGCAAATCACAGTCTAGATAGATGGAGCACCCTATAGTCAATATGTGCAGGACTAGTCCTTCCTATTACTCCTAACAGTCAGGACATCTGTAAATAGTCATTAGGAATATGGCAACTTGAATGTGCATCAGGAGTTTCCCTGGTCCTTATCACCACTCTCCCCAGTTAAGATCATTATCAGTATAGGTGGTCAAAAAATTAATAGTAGTTAAAACCTAGGCTCTGGACTGAAGTCACCACATCCTAGTTCAATCTTACTTAAGAAAAATGACTTACTGTCCCGAAGTCTTAGTTTTCACATTTGCAGACTGGAGAATGATGATTGCCTAGCTCTTAAATTGGCTATGAGAAAAAAATGGAATAATCTATATAATTTATTATTAGCACAGTAACATTTAGAGGATATTTAAGTTTGATGCTGATGCTCATTATGCTTATGAAGAGTAAAATAAACTAGGATAGGAAGACTGGAAGTTGGGAAATTATGCAACAGTATATCTCATACTATATAATATTTATATCTCATACTATATATTTAAGGTTTTCATGGTTACTGAGTGACTCTAAAGTTTTTCACTTTGTTTATGTTTTATAAACCCAAACATAAAAATTTGGTATGAATTTAGTAACTAGACTGGGCAAAAAAAAAAAAAGAGCCTAAGTAACTATATATGAAAGAATCAATGCTGTTGTATTTTATATTAAAATGAGGTAGAGAATTACAAGCATTACTAGCCATTACTTATGGAAAGCTAGACCATGCTAAGACAATGTTTCTAGATGTTTTGTTCCACAGATTTAAGTGAATAAATTAATTGAATCATATGTTAAAAGACCATTTTTCATCTTTAGCTTGATAACACTTTTTTCACTTTATTTTTTATCTACCCTAGGTTTTATATTCGTATTCAATTGGCTTTGTGTATATTTTATTGGGGTTGACATGCACTAGTGGATTAGGCCCTGCAGTAACATTTTGTTCAAAGGTAAACACTAATCACATTATTTAAGTAAACATCTTTTATGGCTCTGTATTCTTCTTATTAAAAAAATCCTATTTTCTTGTAATTTGATAACTCCTCTGATATAATGTGTGTGTCAGAAGTTATTTCAGAAATGAAATGATTTCTACTTAAATTTATTTTGTCTTTTCTATATACCCTGTAAGTTTAATTTTTAAGCTATTCATAATGTAGAAGTTGGGATTTTTAATTTCATCATTATTTTTTCCATTAAATCAGAACTAAATAAGAGTCTTTGCTTGACTGCGTTGTTGAATGGGTTATTACTGCTCAAGAAGTTGATTAAAATCTGTAATTTTATTTCATTGGTAACACCCCAGGGTTTGTTTAGCATTTTTCTAACAGGTATTTTTTAAATGTTGCAGAATCCCATTCGAACCTACGGCTATGCTTTCCTTTTTTCCCTCACTGGGTATTTTGGCATCTCCTTTGTTCTGGCTTTGATTAAAATTTTTGGAGCACTTCTTGCTGTAACAGGTAAGAGAATATATTTGCTTAGACCATGGTTGGAGAACATCCAGACCACAGGCCATACAGCCTTCAAAACTTGGTCTGCCCCTTCCAAGGGAGCCGCCACAGATGGACTTGGAATTCAATGAATCTAGGAGCATTTTTCATAAAAACATTAAGTGATAATATTTATTCATTTGCTTGTTTGTTTACTTATTGCCACCAGAGTTACCACTAGGGCTTGCTTCTAGCACAGTGTATCTACCACTCCCAGTGGCCAATTCTTTTTTCTTTTTGACAGATATAGAGAGAATTGAAAGGAGAGGAGATAGGGAGAGAGAAAGAGAGAGGCCTGCGGGCTGGGAAAGTAGTAAATAAACTCTGCATGCCTGAGGCCCCAAGGTCCCAGATTCAGTCCCTCATACCACCATAAGCCAGTGCTGAGCAGGGTCAGGGTTATGGTAAAAGAGAGAGGCAGAGACAGAGAGACACCTGCAACAGTGCTTACTGCTTTTGAAGCTTCCCCCGTGCACATGGGGAGTGGTGGCTTGAGCCCATGTCTTTACACATGGTAACATGCGCTATATGGAATACACCTCCACCCAGCCCGCAAAGTGCTGATTTTTTGTTATTACTAGTGTGTTATAAAAGTACAAGATTACAATGTATAGTTCCACACCACACCCACCACCAGAGTTCTGTATACCTACCCTCCCACTGCCCAATTATAACCACCATAGTTCTCACAAGTCTTAGAAACAGTTTCCTTGCTTCTGTTTTTTTTCTCTCTTTCTTTTCTTTCTTTTTTTTTCCCCAAGCTTAGGTATATCTAATCTCTGAGTAAAACCATCTGGTAGTTATCCTTTATTTTATTTTGCTAAGCATAATTACCTCCAGCTCCATCCATTTTATCCCAAAGAACACAATATCATCTTTTTTATTACAGAGTAGTATTCTGTGGACTATATATCCATATATCCCATAACTTCTCTAGCCAGTCATCTGTTGATGGGCTTTTAGGTTGCTTTCACTCTTTGGCTGGTATGCATAATGCAGCTATGAACATAGGGATGCCTGTGTCTCCTCGAATTATTGTTTGGATAAATGCCTAAGAGTGGTATTGCTAGGTTATAAGGCAATTCCAGTTTTATTTGTATAAGAACTCTCCATACAGTCTTCCAAAGGGGCTGCACCAGTTTACATTCCCACCAGCAATGTAGCAGAGTTCCTCTTTCTCCACAACCTCTCTAACACCTGTCACTTTCTGGTTTGTTGATGGTATCTCGGCCAAATGCTAATTTTTAAATTGATAATTTTGTATGGCCTGTGAATGATGTTACAAATATCCAAATTGCCCTTGGCAGAGTTTTCCCACTCCTGGATTAGACTATGAAGTAAAAATTTAAACCTTCACTTAAGTTTTTTTCCAGAAGTAGGGACAGCATATAATCTTCACTTAAAAGACATGCTGGGGGGTCAGGCGGTAGCACAGCGGGTTAAGCACACATGGCATGAAGCGCAAGAACCAGCGTAAGGATCCCGGTTTGAGCCCCCGGCTCTCCACCTGCAGGGGAGTCACTTCACAGGCGGTGAAGCAGGTCTGCAGGTGTCTATCTTTCTCTCCCCCTCTGTCTCCCCTCCTCTATTTCTCTCTGTCCTAGCCAACAACAAAAGGAAAAACAAAACAAAAATAAAAATAAAAAATAAGCCTCCAGGAGCAGTGGATTCGTGGTGCAGGCACCGAGCCCCAGCAATAACCCTGGAGGCCAAAAAAAAAAAAAAAGACATACTGTATTTCCTTATTTCCTTTATCTCTTAGCCTACAATATTTCTTTTAAAAGCTGGTGAAAGTAATGATTGATCTTATTAATTTACTTAAAATTTTGATTTTTAAATAAGATGTTTACATTAATATAAGTAGTGGCTTGAATGCATTAAAAGAACTTGTTCTTACCACGTATGTTGGGATGAATACTTTCAGAGAACACTATTGCCTTAAATTGGCTTTTTTTCTTTTTTTCTTTTTTTTTTTTTCTTCCAGGGATATTGCTGGGGCTGAGTGCCTGCACCATGAATCCACTATTCCTGGAGGCCATTCCCCCCCCTTTTTTTATTGCCCTTGTTGTAGCCTTGTTGTGGTTATGATTGTTATTGTTGTCATTCGTTGTTGGATAGGGCAGAGAGAAATGGAGAGAGGAAGGGAATACAGAGGGGAAGAGAAAGACAGACACCTGCAGACCTGCTTTACTGCCTATGAAGTGACTCCCCTGTAGGTGGGGAGCCGGGCGCTTGAACCAGGATCCTTATGCTGGTCCTTGTGCTTTGTGCCACATGTGCTTAACCCGCTACGCTACTTTCTGACCCCCTTAAATTGGCTTTTATTTATGACTGAAGTTCCCATGTTGCTGAACTGGAAATCTAACGAGTATATTTCAAAAAAATCTATAGACCAGGGCTGGGGAACATAAAACTTCAGGCCATATATGGGCCCACAAATTCATTTGGTCTGGCTTTGCTTTTTTATAGTATCAGTAAGTGCTAGTTTTTAAACTGATAATTTTGTATGACTGCAGATGTTATAAATACCCAAATGGATGTTGGCAGAAAAGAGATTCCCGGGCCTACCTAGACCTCCCATTTGCTTGTCTTCAAGGATGTCAGCCGCACTAGGTTCTGGCTCACTGATAATTATGATGGATTTGGTCTATACTGGGGTTTGTTTGGCATGTTTGAGGAGTGGGGTTGTATTTATCCATCTTTGGAGGAAAGAGGGAACCAGTGACTCTTTCCTTTCCATGCGAAGCTGCTCTTGAACCCCCCCATATGGAGAGAACCCTGGAGGTCAGAAGTGGAGGCAGTGTAACATATAGTAAGAATGCTGGTTTGAGAACCTCTGCCGGCTCTGTCCTATGGACTGTGATCTAGAGAGTTCATTTCTCCATTCCCCTATTTAATTTCTTCTTACGAGAAGTGACTGGATTGGATTTAATCACTCCATCAGATACCTATAGGTTTTGTATTCGTAATAGTCACATACACTCATCATTTTCCTGATGTTCATTTTTATGGTTTTAGGGAATTTCTTATTTTAATACATAGAATGGATCAGTGAATCAATGAATGAATCAGTGAATGAATACCCCTGCTTATAAAAGTTTATTTGCCTCCTAATTTTATTCGCTCATACGTGATTCTCCTTTGTAAATCTTTCATCCTTGATGATAAATAGAGGGAAATCAATTATAGATCAGACCAAGTCTATAGCTTTTCAAGGACTCTCATGTTTATCAAGGATTGACTCAGGGAAATAGCTCTTTGGGTGGAGAGCAGGGCTTGCATAGCTGAGATCCTAAATTCAATCCCAGGCAAGCAACATGCCAGAATCATATTCTGGTTCTCTCCAGTCTCCTCCTTTTTCTTCTCCTCCCTACCCCCCCAATCCTCCTTCTCTTCCTCTTTTGTTTTTCCTCTCTCCCTCCTCCTCCCCTCTTTCTCATTAAATAGACAACCCTTAAAAAATTGTTTGAAAGAAAGATTGCAACTTATGCAGGGGTTCAATTTTTCCTGCCAGATAATAACTTCAGTAAGGGCTGGCTATAAATTGGTTTCTATTGATTGAGCCCTGTAGTTGTATGAAGATGCAGCCTTTATCTTAAAGAAGCCTGCAGGTTTATTTCTCACATAAAGAAATTACAGAGGGTGTCTGTAATGGTTGACAGCAAGCATGTACATGACTATTACTGTGCACCAGATGCCATCCTAAATATTTTAGATATAGTGTTCATTTTAATCTCTCAATAATCCCATGTTATAGTCACTATTAGTGTCGTTTACACATGAGTAAACTGAGGCACAAACTGGGTAAGTTACCGTTCCCAGTAGTCAATGAGCTAGTAAGGCAATCAGGATTCCACTCAAGGCAGTCTGACTCTGGGCCTGTGCTCCTAGTCCCTGTGCTGTACGCCTCCTCTCTGGCTGATGGTTTCACGTTCCTCAGGAGTTTCCTGCTCTGGCCTTTCCACCCTTATTCCAGGTATTGAAACAGAAAAGAGAAAGACATGCTTTTCTCTTTATGGTAACTTCTTGCAGACAATACTTCTCAAGTTTCATCAGCCAAAACCTGGTAAAGTGACCATGCCTAACTGTAGGAGAACTTGGAAACTATCCCCAGCAAAAAAAAAAAAAAGATTTCCTTTTACTTAAGTAGAAGAAAAAAATAGACTTGGGTAATCCAGCCATAATGTGATTGATTCCAGAAGAGTTTCTTAAATATTAAATGTCTGGAACTATAGAGCATGTGTATAGAAGAATAAGTAAAGCATTGGATGCATTGGATCGACCTTCCCGTGGGGCATCCCGTGAGTACCCATTCATTGGGGAAACTAACGATCCTTCCTAGCCAACTGAATCCACATGGATCCCAGTCACTTTCAAAGCCAGCAACAAGCAGCTCCTGACAGCTTTCAAGCTGTTGGTCCTGCTCTTCGAGTCCTCCAACTTAATGTTGAGGGGCTGTCCTTCGCCAAACACGTTATCTTCGTCCACCCTGTTCAACGCTTGACGTCTCGTCATCCAATCTGTCTCCTACGCCTACACTGAACTTCTCTGTTCCAGACTCTTGGAAACAGAGTTGGCAGTCAGCTGAGGTAAAGAACAAACACCTCATCGCAGACCCCTGCAAGCGTCAACCCGGCTTTGACCTAGCACGTTATGATTGGGCCCTCCTCAATCGCTATGGAACAGGCCATGGCCGGTGCGCCGCTATGTTCCATTGCTGGGGAGCCGGAGACGACCCGAACTGCCCCTGCGGCTACAGACAGACTATGACCCATATAGTCAACGACTGCCACCTCTCCAGATTCAAAGGAGGTCTCGAAACTTTACATCAGGCTCAACCTGACGCTGTTGACTGGCTACGGAAGAAGGGCAAACGCTAGAAGAAGAAGTAAAGCAAGAAACTATTAACTATACAGTGTACTGGGAAGATAAAAGTGGACTGTGCAAATGATGGAAGGTACTAATAGAGACACATTTCTACTTTTCCTGGTAGGACCAGGAAGAGGGTTTCAGACTTAAAAAAACTTCACATATAGGCAAGTAAAATACATGCTTGTTAGCAGAATTGTAAAGACTACTGAGTTGTCATCAGAGATTGTCACTGATATTAGTGACAATATTTATTATGTCCTTCAGATGACTGCTTTAGAGGACTAGGTTTCCAAAGCTAAAGGGATATGCCTGTCAAACTCAGTAATCAGTCTTAGTGATTACATACACGTTGCCATAATGCTATGGTGCCATCAACTACGTACAGTAGTGATCCTTTACGTCTTAACTGTCTAAGATAATATCGGCCCCCATTAAACTGTGCACTCCATGCTAAAGTGATAGGCTTGTTTATTTTCTGCTTTACGTTAAGCTCCTTGCATTTATAGATGGGGGATATTTGTTGTATCAATGATTTAAAAAATATATCAAGGTAGTAAGTATAATCTAAACTAAACCAATCTTTCTCTCCCTACAGTGACAACAGGAAGGAAAGCAATGACCATTGTCCTTTCATTTATAGTCTTTTCAAAACCATTCACATTTCAGTAAGTATCCTTTAATTCAGGTTTCTCACTATAGCTTCTATTTTCACATCCTTATATAACAGTACTTTGAACTTTCTTACTTTTTTTTTTTTGCAGTATTATTTCAGTATTATAAAGTAATGGTTTTTCCCTTTCTGTAAGAATGAAAAATGAGTGTGGAGAGATAATCCACCAGATAGAGTATGTCCCTTACCATACACAAGACACAAGTTCAGGCCCTGGCACTACATAATGTTGGAGGAAGCTCTGGCACTAGCCCCTCTACACTTCTCCCCTCTGCAGTTGTCCTCCATTCTATCTGAATGGAAAAGAAAGCCTGAGAGTGCTGGAGCAGCACATGTGCGAGCCCCCACTAGCGCAAGCAAGAGAGAGGGAGGGTAGGAAGGGTCACTTCACTGTGAATCCTAACTTGTCAATGCCTTCTCCTCCAGAAATGTATAGAATTAACTTGAAGAAACCATCTTGTACACTTCGGTTGCCTAACCATTGCCAATATAACCCTGATTCCTGTTTAAAATAATGTGAGTGATATGTTGAGATAAAATGCAAACATGTCTGGCTCTCCTTGCAAAAGATTTGACATAGAGAAGTATTCTATAAGCTGTCCCCTAATGACAAAAACTTTAGTTTTCTGTTTGTGAATGCGCTTATTTTTATCTTTACTGTCTAGTACATATTTAAAACCATTAAGTTAATTATTAAGAAGGTTAAAACCTAGAAGTTATTAATGTATAAGCTTAAAGGTAGCCACCAAAAATTCCTATAAAAGTGTCACTCACTTTTTCTATAAATTAGTTCTTTTTGCATGTACAAGGTAAATATCATAGTAATCTATGCCACTTCCCCTACTTTCTTATGCATGTGCCACTTTTTATGTCTTTATCATCTACTCAACTGGGATAACTAATTGTACTGATGAATTGCTTTCCCAGGATAGTTACAGGAAAGTTTATATGCCTCCATTTTTCAATTATACTCTTAAAACATTTAGTTGGCATCGAATTTTGAATATGTTCTATCTTTAAAATGTAAATAAAATATATTTTTAAATGTTTTATTAGTGAATTGGTACTGGTTTATATTCTGTAGAGTTATATGACTTGAGGTGTATAGTTTCACATCACATCAACCACTAAAATTCTGTGCCACTGAATACATTTGACATTAAGTAAAATGTTTCTCTTTATGTATGTACATATATAAACATATTTAAGATTAATCGGAACTAAAAAACAGAGTGTCTTTATTATAACTCTATGCTTGTAGACCTCCAATATTAGTAGCTTTATATTTTTTACAGAATTACTAGCACTTACCCACACTCTGTGGTTACCAATAAATCACCACTTTAATACTGATCTTTCCTTATTCTTTCTCTTAGGTATGTGTGGTCTGGTTTGTTAGTTGTCTTCGGTATATTTCTCAATGTTTACAGCAAAAATATGGATAAAATAAGACTGCCATCATTCTACAACCTGATAAACAAAACAATGGAAGTGAGAAAGTCAAGGACATTGGCACAGAATGTATAAGTACATTTCCATCTGAGTAACAATGAAACTCCTAAGGAGCAGTCATCAACTAACTTTCCAAAAGGACTATTATGAAAACCAAAGGATCTGAAGGTGTGCTGTCCATTTTGGATAAATTGTGTAGGAAATCTTCCTTTTCTTCAAAGAAAAGGTTAAGCTTTTCAATCAAGAGAACCCCATCTGCACACCTAGGAATAATATGTTTAATATGGAGGACTGTGATTTTTAGCTGTTTGCTGAAAATTTTTCTAGAAATGGACCATGTTGCAAGACTAGTTGCATAGCATTATGATATATCAAGGAAATTGATATATACTCCAGCAGACTGTTTTATTTTCATTCCATTTTGTTGATGTTATTTAAATTGATTCTCTGTTATAAGAGTAAAATAATTATTTAAAGTCTAGAGACAATAATTTCATTATAAATAAAATTATTCTGACTTTTTTAAAGGATGCGTTAATAGAATTTTGTTATGAAAAGATTAGAACAAATCTCTACTGCATACACTTTGTTTTTTTTTAATTTTTTTATTTAAGAAAGGATTAATTAACAAAACCATAGGGTAGGAGGGGTACAATTCCACACAATTCCCACCACGCAATCTCCATATCCCACCCCCTCCCCAGATAGCTTTCCCATTCTCTATCCCTCTGGGAGCATGGACTCAGGGTCATTGTGGGTTATAGAAGGTGGAAGGTCTGGCTTCTGTAATTGCTTCCCCGCTGAACATGGGCATTGACTGGTAGGTCCATACTCCCAGTCTGCCTCTCTCTTTCCCTAGTAGGGTGGGTCTCTGGGGAAGCAGAGCTCCAGGACACATTGGTGGGGTCTTCAGTCTAGGGAAGCCTGGCCGGCATCCTGATGACATCTGGAACCTGAAGACTGAAAAGAGAGTTAACATACAAAGCCAAACAAATTGTTGAGCAATCATGGACCCAAAGCTTGGAATAGTGGAGAAGAAATGTTAGGGGGGTACTCACTGCAAACTCTAGTGTACTTCTGCTTTCATGTATATATATATTTTTTCATGTATATATATATATATATATATATATATATATATATATATATATATTTGTATATATATATATTTTCATGTATATATACATATATATATTTTGCAGTAGTTTACAGATACATGTGAACATATGCTCTCTCTCACAGAAACTGGTGTATATCTAGGTTATGGGACTTTGTTAGAAAGTGAACCACCTGAGATGGAATTAGAGTATACTATGAAAGGAAAGGTCTCACCCGAGTAATGAAGCTGAAGGTTGTCATTCCACACGTGAAGTCTCTGGACACAGTCTGAAGTGAAGTGTGTTGAGGTGGCAATCGTTGTGTTGGTTAGGTTGTGATCGGCAGATGCAATATTATTTGATATGGATTGAGAGAGGCATACGGGAAAGTGGCCCCTATCCAAGGGTTCCAGGACTGGGGGAAGTAGAGGCTCTATAGTGGAGATGTGAGGTTCCTGCTGTGTTAGGGTTCAAAAAGACAATCGATAGTTAATGTTATCATCACATCATTTGGTAATTGGGTTAACTTTGAAAAGTCCTTTTGTTAGGGTTTGCTGTACAGTACCCAGTATCTTGTATATAGTTGTGCTATTGGTTGCTTCTGATCTACTTGGTCTAGGCTTTTGAGAGAGTCTGCATATCAATTACACAGCCTATATATTGAAACGATTCAGTTTGTGTTTTGAAAAACTTCGAGACATACAATTAATTTTCCCCCTCTCATATTAATTAACTAGTGATTTATATGACTACATTTTACTAGGAGTGTACATAAAAACCATTCCCACCACCAAAAGATTGTGACCCATCCCTCCGACCCACTCCCACCCCCCACTGGCCCAGGAAGCTGCATGTCTACCCCTCACCACAGGGTTTTTACTTTGGTGCCCTACTTACAATTTGGTCAGTTGCTGCTTTTAGTTTCCCTTTCAGATCTTCTTAGTCAACTTCTGTTGATGAGTGGGATCATCCCATACTCATCTTTATCTTTCTGACTTAGCTCACTTAACATAACTCCTTCTAGCTCTGTCCAAGATGGGTAAGAAAAGGTGGGTTCATTGTTCTTGATAGCTGCATAGTATTCCATTGTGTATATATACCACAGCTTCCTCAGCCACTTATCTGTTGTTGGACACCTGGGTTGCTTCCAGGTTTTAGCTATTATGAATTGTGCTGCTATGAACATAGGAGTACACACCTCTTTTTGGTTGGGTGTTATGGAGACCTTGGGGTATAACCCCAGGAGAGGAATTACTGGATCATATAGAAGGTCCATGTCTAGCCTTGTGAGAGTTTTCCAGACTGCTCTCCACAGAGGCTGGACCAATTTACATTCCCACCAGCAATGCAGAAGGGTTCCTCTGTCCCCACAACCTCTCCAGCATTTGTTGCTGCTGTCCTTTTTGTTGTATGCCATTCTTACAGGAGTGAGGTGGTATCTTAGTGTTGTCTTAATTTGCATTTCTCTGACAATCAGTGACCTAGAGCAGTTTTTCATATGTTTGTTAGCCTTTTGGATCTCCTCTGAGGTGAATGTTTTGTTCATATCCTCTGCCCATTTTTGGATGGGGTCATTTGCTTTTTTGGTGCTAAGTTTGCTGAGCTCTTTATATATTTTAGTGATTAGTTTCTTGTCTGATGTCTGGCATGTGAAGATCGTCTCCCATTCTGTGAGGGGTCTCTTTGTTTGTTTAATAGTTTGTTTGGATGTGCAGAAGCTTTTCAATTTGATGTAGTCCCATTGGTTTGTTTCTGCTTTAGTCTTCCTTGCAATTGGGTTTGATTCATCAGAGATGTCCTTGAGGTGTAGGTGGGAAACTGTTTCACCAATGTTTTCCTCTAAGTATTTGATTGTTTCTGGTCTGACATCTAGGTCTTTGATCCATTTGGAATTGATTTTTGTTTCTGGTGAGATAAAGTGGTTCAGTTTCATTCTTCTGCATGTTACAACCCAGTTTTCCCAGAACCATTTATTGAAGAGAGCCTCCTTTTTCCGTTTAATCCTTTGCGACCTCTTATCAAAGATTTGATGTCCATAGGTGTGGGGATTTATTTCTGGGCTTTCAATTCTGTTCCACTGGTCTGTGTGCCTATTTTTGTTCCAGTACCATGCTGTTTTGATGATGATGGCTTTATAATATAGTTTAAGGTCTGGGAGTGTGATGCCTCCATTTCTGTTTCATTCCTTAAGATGGTTTTGGCAATTCTAGGTGTTTTCAGGTTCCAGATAAATGATTGTAGTGTTTGTTCTATTCTCTTAAAGAAGCTTGGTGAAACTTTGATGGGTATTGCATTAAATTTGTATATGGCTCTGGGGAGAATATTCATTTTGATGATATTTATTCTTCCAATCCATGAGCATGGGATATCTTTCCATTTATTGGTATCAGTTTCTATTTCCTTGAGTAGCGACTCATAGTTTTCAGCATACAAGTCTTTCACTTCTTTCGTCAACTTTACTCCTAGGTATTTGATTGATTTTGCTGAAACAGTAAATGGGAGTGATTTCTGGATGTCTTCTTCTTCAGATTTAGTGTTTGCATAAAGAAATGCCACTGATTTTTGTACATTGATTTTGTAACCTGACGCCTTGCTATATTGCCTAATAACTTCCAGTAGTTTTCTGCTGGATTCTTTAGGTTTTTCTTTTTTTTTTTCTTTTATTATTATTATTATTATTATTATTTTTATTTAAGAAAGGATTAATTAACAAAACCATAGGGTAGGAGGGGTACAACTCCACACAATTCCCACCGCCCAATCTCCGTATCCCACCCCTCCCCCGATAGCTTTCCCATTCTCTATCCCTCTGGGAGCATGGACCCAGGTTCATTGTGGGTTGCAGAAGGTAGAAGGTCTGGCTTCTGTAATTGCTTCCCCGCTGAACATGGGCGTTGACTGGTCGGTCCATACTCCCATTCTGCCTCTCTCTTTCCCTAGTAGGGTGGGTCTCTGGGGAAGCTGAGCTCCAGGACATATTGGTGGGGTCTTCTACTTTGTGGTTTGTGTGTGTCTAACTTTGTGTTAATAAAGCAGTTCTCTTTAGGTTTTTCTATGTATACTATCATATCATCTGCAAATAGTGAGACCTTGACTTCTTCCCTTCCAATCTGTATTCCATTGATTCCTTTCTCTTGCCTGATTGCTATGGCAAGAACTTCCAATACTATGTTGAAGAGTAACGGTGACAGTGGACAGCCCTGTCTAGTCCCCGATCTGAGGGGGAATGCTTTCAGCTTCTGTCCATTGAGTATGATGTTGGCTGTAGGTCTGCTATATATAGACTCCACTATCTTGAGGAATTTACTATCTATTCCCATTTTTTATAGAGTTTTGAGCATGAATAGTTGTTGGATTTTGTCAAACGCTTTCTCTGCATCTATTGAGATAATCATGTGATTTTTGGCTTTGCTTTTATTGATGTGATGAATGACATTGATTGACTTACGGATGTTGAACCAGCCTTGCATTACTTGGATGAATCCCACTTGGTCGTCATGAACAATCTTTTTGATATGTTGCTGTATCCGGTTGGCCAAGATCTTGTTTAATATTTTGGCATCTATGTTCATCAGAGATATTGGTTTCTAGTTTTCCTTTTTTGTTCTGTCCCTATCAGCTTTTGGTATCAGGGTAATGTTGGCTTCATAGAAGGTAGAAGGGAGTATTCCTGTTTCTTCAATCTTATGGAAAAGCTTAAGAAGTATGGGTACTAACTGTTTCCTGAAAGTTTTGTAGAATTCGTTTGTGAAGCCATCTGGTCCAGGACTTTTGTTGTTGGGGAGGTTCTTAATAACTATTACAATTTCTTTGTCTGTGATTGGTGCATTTAGATTTTGTAGTTCTTCTTGGTTCAGTTTTGGAAGGGCATATGCTTCTAGGAATTGTTCCATTTCTTCCAGATTCTCTAGCTTGGTGGCGTATAGTTCTTTATAGAAGTTTCGCAGGATTCTCTGGATTTCTGTGGTGTCAGTTGTGATATCTCCTGCATCGTTTACAATTCTATTAATTTGAGTCTTCTCTCTTTTTTGTTTGGTGAGTCTGGCTAGGGGTTTGTCAATTTTGTTTAATCTTTCAACGAACCAACATTTGGCTTCATTGATCTTTTGTATGGTTCTTTTATTTTCGATGTTGTTTATTTCTGCTCTAACTTTAGTGATTTCTGTCCTTCTGGATGTTTTAGGGTTCCTTTGTTCCTCTTCCTCTAAGTCCTTGAGGTGTGCAGTAAGGTCGTTCATTTGAGCTTCTTCTTGGTGTTTAATATGTGATTGTATGGCTGTAAGTTTCCCTCTCAGTATTGCTTTAGCTGTGTCCCAAAGATTTTGATAGGTTGTGTCTTCATTTTCATTTGTTTCCAGGAACATTTGAATTTCCTGCTTGAGTGAATCTCTGACCCAGTGTTGGAGTATGTTGTTTAGTTTCCAAATTCTGTGACTTTTAATAATTGTCTGTTTGTTGTTAAATGTTAGTTTTACTCCACTGTTGTCTGAGAAGATACTTGGGATGATTCAATGTTCTTGAATTTATTTATGCTGTCTTTGTAGCCTAACGTGGTCTATCCTTGAGTATGTGTTATGTGGATTTGAAAAGAAGGTGTATTCCAGTTTTTTTGGGTGAAGGACTCTGAAAATGTCCAAGAGGTCTAGTCTGTCAATTTCTTCATTCAATTCTCTTGTATCTTTGTTGGTTCTCTGCTTTGTTGATCTGTCTAAGTGTGAGAGTGGGGTATTGAAGTCTCCCACTATTACTGTATTACTACTGATGTGTTTTTGAAATTCTTTCAGTAAGTGCTTGACGTATTTAGATAGTCCCTCATCGGGTGCATAGATGTTAATGATTGTTAAGTCTTCTTGGCTGATTGATCCTCTAATCATTATGTAATGTCCTTGCTTATCTTTTATTACTTTATTTAATTTAGAATCTATCGTGTCTGAGATGAGAATGGCTGTTCTGCCCTTTTTTGTTGTCCGTTAGCCTGTGTGATAGTTTTCCATCCTTTCACTTTAAGTCTGTGTTTATCTTGTTGTGACAGATGGGATTCTTGTAAGCAGCATATGGTTGGATTATGTTTTCTGATCAATCCCCCAACTCTGTGCCTTTTGATGGGTGAGTTTAAGCCATTGACATTTATTGACATTATGGATTTAATGTATTGTAGTGCCATTGTTCAAAAAAAATTTTTTTTTGTTTTCTCTGATATATTGCAAGTATTATAGTGATGTTCTTGTTATCTGAGGGCTTTTAGAACCTCTTTCATGGCCGGTTTGGGGATGGTTGCCTCCTTTATCTTGTTTGTCTAAGAAGGTTTTGATCCCTGCATCTAGTTTGAAGGAAAGTCTAGCAGGATATATTATCCCTGGTTGAAACCCTTTTTCATCCAGGGCTCGATAGGTATCTTGCCATTCTCTTCTGGCTTTTAGAGTTTGAGTGGAGAAGTCTGCAGATAATCTTATGGGTTTTCCCTTGTATGTGACTTTTTGTTTCTCTCTTGCAGCCTTTAGGATCTTTTCTTTATCCTTACTTCTTCTCATTGTGACTATGATGTGTCTTGGTGTCTTCAGGTCTGGGTTCATTCTGTTCGGTACTCTGTGGGCCTCTTGAATCTTGATGTCCTTTCTGTTATTCAGGTCTGGGAAGTTTTCTTCTTTTACTTCCTCTAGAATATTTGCTTCCTCTTCCTCTCTTTCGTCCTCTGGCAGGCCAATTATACGAATGTTACTTCTTTTGAGATCATCCCATATGTCTCTGTTGTTGTTTCAGTGTCTCTCCATCTCTTTTTAAGCTCTTTCACCTCTTTCTTCATTTTCTCTAACTCATCCTCTGTCTGACTAATTCTGTTTTCTGCTTCTGTTGGTCTGCTTTCCCTTGCCTAAGCTTCTTTCTTCATTACAGCTATTTCAGCTTTCAGTTCTCTAATTGCCTCAAGATAATCAGTATTTTCCTTAGGGGTCTCAACTGTTGTTTCCCTAATACTGCCATTCCTTTCCTCCAATGTTGTTTTCATTTCTGTGATTAATAAGTCTATTATTGCTTGCATACTTTTCTTATCTATGGTTACTTCTGGCTAATTTGTAGTTTCTTCTGGGCTCTTGTCTTCATTCATTGGAGTAGCAGTTTTATTTGTTTTTGATCTACCCATTTTTTTTATTTATGTGTTTCTTTTTTATGCTCTATTGTTCCTCAGCTGTTGTGTCTTGAGTACAAGCAACCCTGTATTAAATACCTTTATGACAATTGCACTCACCAACCTCAGGAATTACAGTAGCAACTGAAGCAAGTATTGAAGCAGTTTAATTGTTACCAGTTAGCCAAACAATTTCTCCAGTCAATGAAAAAATAGTAACCAAATCCCAGTGAAGAAGAAAGAGAAAAGAAAGAAGGGATAGCAAGAATAGACAGTTATGCAAATCTACTATCCACTGTATATTCTAGGGGTAACAAGAGGGGAAAGGGAACTAGAGCAAAGATACACACATAGAGAGTCCACTCTGAGTCAGATTTCTTCCCCAAAATAATTCACAAATTCAGAAAGGCAAAGAAGAAGGAAGGAAGAAGTGTATGACAAGATAAAAAAAAAAGAAAAAAGAGACAAGTGAGAGAAAAGGGAAAAGATAAGAAAAAGAGCTCTAATTAAAGAGTAGTGAAAGGAAAGGTTTTTTTTATTACTTTATTTTTAATTTAATTTAATTTTTTTAATTAGCTAGGAGGAGGAGGGAAGGGAGAGTCTGTAGAGGAGGTAGGAATAAGGAGACAATAGATAAGATGCCCAGTACCCTAGCAATGAAAGATACCCTAAGAGATAGTTTCATCACTTCTCACAGCTGAGTAGTACTCCATCGTGTATATATATTATGACTTTCTTAACCACGTATTTTTATTGGGAATCTGGGTTGCTTCTAAGTGTGAACTGTTAAAAGTAATGCTGCTATAAATGTAGGTGTACGTAGATCTTTTTAGAGAAGTGTTTTTGTATTCTTTGAATAAATCCCTAGGAGAGGAATTTCTGGATCATAGGAGGAACCTCTAAGCTATTTTCCACAAGGGTTGAACCAGTTTACATTTCCTTCAACAGAATAGAAGGGTTTCTTTCCCCAATCAGCACTTGTTTCTGTCCTTTCTTTTTTTAAAAATTTATTTCTTTATTGGGGAATTAATGTTTTACATTCAACAGTAAATACAATAGTTTGTACATGCATAACATTCCCCAGTTTCCCATTTAACAATACAACCCCCACTGTGTCATTTATCATCCTTCATGGACCTGTATTCTCCCCACCCACCCACCCCAGAGTCTTTTTCTTTGGTGCGATATGCCAATTCCATTTCAGGTTCTACTTGTGTTTTCGTTTCTGATCTTGTTTTTCAGCTTCTGCCTGAGTCCTTCCTAATAGATGCCATTCTCACAGGTGTGAAGTGTTATCTTTACAGCATTTCTCTGATAGTAACTTCGAAAAGTTATTCATGTCAGTTGGCCATTTGGATATCCTTTTTGGTGAAGATTTTCAATTTATATCCTTCCTATATTTTAGTGGTTTTTTGTTATGTTATGTTTTGTGCTGCTTCTGCTGAACTTTGTGAGTTCTCTTCCCCACCCCACCTTTTTTTTTTTTTAATCTTTATCACTGCTCAGCTCTGGTTTATGATGGTACAGGCTGTTGAACCTGGGACTTCAGCCTTAGGGATGAGAACTATTTACATAACTATTATGCTCTCTCCCCAGCATACTTTATGAATTATTTATATATTTTGGTTATTAGCCCTTATTCTAATGTATATAAAGGTCTTTTCCCATTCAGCAGAGAATCTTTTTGTTTTGGTGATGGTTCCTTTTGCTATACTGAAGTTTTTTAGCTTAATATTTTATTTTTGCATTTACTTTCCTTGCTGTTGGATTTAATTCTCCAAAGACATATTTGAAACAAATATCATGGCGTATTCTGCTAATGTTTTCTTCTCTGTATTTGATAGTTTGTGGCCCGCTGTCCCAAGTCTTTGATCACTTTGGAGTCGACTTGTGCATTGTGAGATGTGTGCTATGAAACTTTCCTCAGTAGCAAAGTCTTTTTTTTCCCGTGTTTTTTTTATTGTTATTATTTATAAAATAAGAAATATCAACAAGACCATAGGATAAGAGGGGTACAAGTCCTGTATCCCATCCCCTCCCTTGAAAGCTTTCCTATTCTTTATTTATTTATTGGGGAATTAATGCTTTACATTCTACAGTAAATACAATAGTTTGTACATTCATAACATTTCCCAGTTTTCCATATAACAATACAACCCCCACTAGGTCCATTGTCATCCTTTTTGGACCTGTATTCTCTCTCCCCTCCCCCCACCTCCCCACCCACCCCAGTCTTTTACTTTGATGCGATACACCAGTTCCAGTTCAGGTTCTACTTGTGTTTTCTCTTCTGATCTTGTTTTTCAACTTTAGTAGCAAAGTCTTAAGACTTTAAATATCAGCATATCTTAAAGTATATGAACAATTTTACCTTATTTCCTTTCATTTACTTTTCCAAACTTTCCACTCTGTGTGACCTGACCCAACTTAATTTCTCTCAGAGTTGCTTTGTTCAACTTGAACAGAAAACTTATCATGTTACTGAGTTAGGGGCATAAGTGAACAGAGTTTCTTAATCATTGCAGATGTATGAAAGATTTAGTATTCATTACTTTCTCCATAAATGTTAGTTTTTTTTTTTAATCTTCACAATAGTAAGATAAACCCATAATTTCCTAACAGTCATGGTCTGTTGTTTTAATTTCATGGCATGTAGTTAGAATATTTTTCATGTTATTTGCTGGTGATATTATGAAGAAAATGTTCACTGAATGATTTACTACTTCCTCTGAATGAACTGTATATTACTAGGGGTTTGGGAAATAGGACCTAACACTTATGGGATTCTTCAGAGACTTTAATCACAAAATATATTTTATTAAATATCTTAATCCTGTGACACCTCCCAAATTTCTTAAACATAATTAGATCATTTTAATCAGTTTAACACAATTGATAAGATTTAAATAAATGACGTAAGTAAAGAACTGCTGGTAATTATTCATGAGAAATAGTGATAGAATTGAGCCCTTGATCATGTTGGATTGGCCTCTCTCTCTCTCTCTCTCTCTCTCTCTTCCCTCTTCATGCCAGTCACAGGAATAAAGAAGCAGATCAATTTAAGTGAGCATTTTCTGTTTCTTTTATGATTCAATAGTAAATGAGTATTTGATAATTTTCTTACATGTTCTGAAAAATGTATTTTAATTGTAATTATGCAGGATGGTTTTGTATATATCCAGAGAGGAACCATCAAGGCAGGGAATCACCTTTTCTCTGGCTTCTAATTACATTATAATTGATGAAATATTGGTCTGCAGTACTCATACTAATCTCAGAACTCAATATTCGGACACTCATAACTAAATCAAGTAAGCTAGTTAAAATGTCTCCTTAAGGTGTTACCCAATAGGATAGGATGGAGTAAAAACTTATAATAATTTAACAGCAGACATATCTGCAACCTATTAAATTATACAAACAATTGTCGTTAAGCAGCTGAAAATTATTGTTGGATTGATGAAGAGCATGAGCCTGTCTGCATGAGCGAGGTGACAAACCAGCGTGACTGATGGACCCATATAAGATATAAAATGCATAGTCTCTTCCAGGTACACTCAGTCAGATGTACCCCCCTGAATTCCCCAGCTCTGTTGTTAGTTCTGAAGATTAATCTTTCTAGATATATCTGACTACCTATCCACTCATCTGTTATCAGTTTTTAATTTTCATAAAAATGAAGCCTGGGTAACTGGTTTTCCTTAATAGTGAGGACTTGCTATTATGTAAAATCTCTGAGAAGGGCTAAAATTTGATTAGCTACCCCTCTCCTACCATAGGACTATTGTAGATGTGTTATTCTCTTATACCTAATTGTTCCTGAGTTGAGTCTTTTTCTTTTTCTTTCCTTTTTTTCACTGTTTCTATCTTTTGACTATGTCTTGCTGCTTCTAGGAGTGCTACTAGTCTAATCTTTCAGCATCTGTTCTACCTCTATTCAATTCAGATTTTTCCCATTTGTTGTGCTTTTTTTAATGTCTAGTTATTACATTTTTTTAAATTGGGATTAATGGTTTACAGTCAACAGTAAGGTACAATAATTGGTACATGTGTAACATTTCCACATAAAACTGTAACCCCCCACTTAAGTCTTCCTCTGTATCATATCCCAGAACCTGAACACCCCCCACCACCTACCCCAGAGTCCCTTGGTGCAATACACTGCAGTTATTACATTTTCATAATATTTCAACTATAACTTTCTTAAAAAGTATTGGCTTTATTTTACATAACCAGTACAGCAGTCCTCAAATTGCATTCATTTCATTCAACCTCATTTTTTAATGATAATGATGAAAAAAAAAGTCTTGAGGTCCGGTGGTGGTGCACCTAGTTGAACGCACATGTTACAGCGCTCAAGGATACAGGTTCAGTTCCCCAGTCTCCACCTGCAGACGGAAAGCTTTGCGAGTGGTAAAGCAGTGCTGCAGATGTCTCTCTTTCTCCCTCTCTACTACCCTCTCATCTCTTGATTTCTGGCTGTCTCTATCTAATAAATAAAGACAATAAAAATACTTTTTTAAAAACCTGGCCAAGTTTGAACCAAATCACAGTACTCAAGTTTCTGCTTCCTTGTACATCATTTCCTTTATAGAGTCTTGATTTCCACTTTATGACATTAAATACTTACTGTGTTTTCCATTTGTCTCATTATTTGTCATGATTATCTTATATTAATGAATTTTCTGTTCCTAGTTTATGTATCTGAGAATGGATGTTTTAGTAAGTGACATTAACTTATAAGGATTATCCTCCTGAGCAAGGTCATTATCAGTTTCTCCCTAGTCTTCTCTGCCCTCTTCACCTCTTTCTCCTATACCAGCTCTTTCTGCACCTGCTTCCTTTGCACCTGCTTCTTAAAACATAAAATTTGGATCATTGTTGATGATATCAATTCACTCACCCTATAAATTCCCCATTTCCGCTATGGTCCAGTGCAACCAGAAACCATTGCCTGTACTTGTTCCTGTGAAACAGGAAAGCTGATGTCATTTATGCTCAAAGACATGGAAACAGACCTTAGAAAGATGAAGGACTTGTCCAGGACTTACCAGAGTGGCAGTGGCTGTGAACTGCTCAGTTTCTTTGGACTCGGGTCCTGTGCCTTTCTGATGACCTACCCTTACTGAACCTACCAGCTGCCACAGCAAGACTATCCTAACACCTGTACTACAGCATCTGGGTCTTCCCAAAAGGCTTAGACCCATTTGCCTTCTCTGTCCCACTTAGATCAAGTAACACTTTACAAGGAGGAGTTCTGGTGAAAAGATCAACTCTGTCCACACAGGTGCTAGGTAGACTAGCCTGCTATTAAGCAATGTGTGTATGGGAGGAAGAGGAAGGAACTATGGTCCCTCGCAGACCAAATTACCTGTGCATCATGAGAAACAAGGTCATGAAACCAAAGGCATTGGTATAGCATTCTTGTGGGAGTGGGGCTCATCCTGAGGAAGCAATGTTTAGGGACAAGTGGAGCTTAAGGGCAGAAGAATTAAAGGTCAAGTTAGCAGATACTGGGCGGGGAGGCAGGGCATCTCAGCTCTCTAGGCAGACTTCACTTGTTAAATACACAGAAGAAACTTCCTCACAAGAGACAGTAAGAATTTGGATTCCAAGTTCAGAAGCAAGAATGGAAATTTAACCCCCAGGGTCTGAACTAAATGCAATCTGACTGCTGAGCTGTCAACACCAAGATTCCTTTGTCCTCCCAGGCCAAAACCCAGGGGGAGTAGACTTAAAGTTGTGTCTGGAGTAAAGAAATTAACAAGAGGATTAAAATCTGACATATACGAAAGAGCCTCAACAGAAGATATATCTCCTGCTTCTATGTCACTCTTCTGTGATAGCTGGAACGTTGTTATCACCATAAGATCTGGGATTCTCTACAACTGGGAATTAGCACTCCTGAATTATCAGTAATGTGATAAGATTTAGAATAAATGACTTCGCTTTACTGCTTTTCATCTACCACATTAGGAAAAGAATGATTAAAAACACCCTCAGTATAGAATTGGGTTTTCTTTCTTACAATAGTTCTGTTAATAACTGTTAGATAGTTTCAAATTATAATATTCAAATTTCCAATTATATGATCCCAATATGTTCCAAGCATAAGACTTAAATAGTATTATAACTTAACTGTTATCTTCCAAATAGACATGAATATTCAAATGAACCTCTACAGTGTCAGAGGTTCCATTATAACTGCATGAACCACACTTTTCATGAAGAGCAGAGCCTCATAAATGGTGCAGCTCTGTATTAAAGTAACAATGGCATAAGTATGAACTACCTAACTTTTCTGAAAGGTTAATAAACATAATAGACCCACATGACCCCCTCACTGAAAAGTATAAATTATTGGCAAGTGTAATGAACAATGGAAAGCAGTAAGATTTTCTCGTGTGTTTGCTTTTTCCTGATGGCATCCATTAACCCAAATGTCACACTGCTTTATCCATTCAGAAAATATACAATTCAGCAACAACTTGCTAGACTCTTATAATATAAAGCAAAATATATAAACATGCCATTGCTTCTTCATTTAGTTATCTCACAGTGAGAATAAAGTTGAATTTGGAGTTATGGTGCAGTCTTTATAATGTGACAGTAATTTCATTTTTTTTTTTAAACTCCAGGGTTATTGCCAGGGATGGGTGCCTGTACCACGAATTCACTGCTCCTGGAGACCATTTTTTCCTTTTTTGTTGCCCTTGTTATTTTTATCATTGTGGTTATTATTGTTGTTGTTGTTGTTATTGTCATTGTATAGAACAGAGAGAAATCGAGAAAGGAGGGGAGACAGAGAGGGGAAGAGAAAGATAGACACCTGCAGACCTGCTTCACCGCCTGTGAAGTGACTCCCCTGTAGGTGAGGAGCCAGGGGCTCAAATTGGGATCCTATGCGGGTCCTTGCACTTAGTGCCACGTGCGCTTAACCCGGTGTGCTACCGCCTAACTCCCATGACAGTAATTTCTATGATGTTAAAATGTACAAGTGTGAAAAAACTGTTCATAAAACTTTTTTCCAAAAGGCAACGTATAAGAAAGTCGAAGAAATTAAGAAGATGAAGTAAACAGTGAAGAATTTAGGCTGGAGGCCAGGTGGTGGTGCACCTGATTAAGCACTCATGTAGAAGAGCACAAGGACCCAGGTTTGAGCCCCTGGTCCACAGCTGTCGAGGGAAAGCTTCACAAGAGGCAAAGCAGGGCTGCAGGTGTCTCTGTATCTCCCCCTCTCTGTCTTCCCCTTCATTTCTGTCTCCCCCTCTCACTATCCAATAATAAATAAAAATACTGAGAAAAAAAAGAATTTAGGCTGTGGAGGCTGGAAATAAGATTAAGAGATATCTCAGAAGTAATTGATGGGGACAAGGGCCTAAGAGAAAGAGTTCTGTTAGGAAAATGGGTAGGATGTAAGTAAATTGTTATATCATGCCAACAAAAGTTCTGAGTTTGAAAACTGCTAGCTAACAAATATGTTAATGCTCTGAGGAGCTGCGTGAAGTGTATATAGGGAACTCTGTGAACCTGATACTCTTCTATAAAGCTGAAATTAATTCAAAATTAAAAGTTCTGAGCCAAGGAGATATCATAACAGTTATACAAAAGACCTTCATTCTGGAGACTCTGCAGTCCCAAGTTCATTTCCTGATACCACTGTATGTCAGAGCTGAGAAGTTCTGTGGTTAATTTTTTTTTTTAAGTAGTAAGGCCTATTTATCAGAAGAACTATATTAAATTTAAAAAAAAAAAAGACTTGAGGAATTAACAGAATAATGTAACCAAGTGACCATAAATTTAGGATAAGCCATGAATGGCATCATTTCCCTAGACAATAACTTGGGTCTACCTGCATATCAGAGGTCAGGCTCAGGAAAAAGCTAGTATAGTCATGGGCCCTTTGGAAGATAACTAAAATAGGCCTACTAGCTATCTTCAAAATAGAGACCCCCAAATCTTCATATGCAATATTCCAGCCTTTAGGTTCATGATTAGTCAACAATTTGTTTGGCTCTATGTGTTAACTCTTTTTTTAGCCACCAAGTTCTAGATGCTAACATGATGCCAACCTGACTTCCCTGGGCAGACAACCCCATCAGCGTGTCCTGGAGCCCCGCTTGCCGAGAGCCATATCCCATTAGGGAAAGAGAGAGGTAGGCTGGGAGTATGGCTTGGCATGCCAATGCCTATGTTCAGTGGGGAAGCAATTACAGAAGCCAGACCTTCCACCTTCTGCACCCCATAATGACCCTGGGCCTATAATCCCAGAGGCTTAAAGAATAGGAAAGCCATCAGGGGAGGAGATGGGATACAGAGTTTTGGTGGTGGGAATTGTGTGGAGTTGTGCCATTCTTATCCTATTATTTTTGTCAGTGTTTCCTTTTTATAATTTTTTTTTTAATTTAGGAAATGGCTTTCAACCTCATATGTGATGAGGGCTATGTAAATTATCACCAGGTGGAAATCTACTACAAATTTAACAGAAAAGCTAAGGTCAAAGGGATTATATGTACTCAGCTGATATAAATGTATACTGATAGTTCTTTACTATTAGTACTACCAAATTTGAATATATACATATCCAGTGACCTAGAAATATCTCTCATGCATAGGCCACACATTTGTTGGTCCAGAAGGTAGTGCAGTTGATAAAGCATTGACCTCTCAAACATGAGGATTAGCATCTGGTTCTTTCTTTCTCTCCTTCTATCTTTCTAATGAATAAATAAATAAACTCTTTTTAAAAAAACTGTAAATTGAAACATACAGGAATACATCTGAATAGTGTCATAAGAGCTATTCAACAAAGCCACACAAAAAATAAAAATATAAGTGACTACCAGGAGAAAGGACTAAAGATCTGTGACATATACAAATAATTAAATAAACATGAAAAACAAGAATAAATTTTACGAATGTAAGACTGCAGGAAAGAATATAGATGCATTGGTGTATTGCTCCAAAGTAAAAGACTCTGGGGGGGGGGGGGGATGGTTCAGATCCTGGAACTTGATGGCAGAGGAGGATTTAGAGGGGTTGAATTTTTATGTGGAAAACTGAGAAATGTTACACATGTACAGACAACTGTATTTTACTGTTGACTGTAAACCATTAATCCCCCAATAAAGATATATATATATATATATGAATATAGATACAATGAATTATACAGTCTCTCAGTATATAACATCTCTGATTCTATTTGTACAAACCCCTCATCCAGAAAGGTAAAGTGAAACTATTGACACAATGCCTAGGGTATGTGTGTTGATGGTGAAATTACCAAGAAAAGCAAAGAGATAATATTTTTTAAAGTTTCAGTTAGGAATAAGGGAAAGAAGAGGGATGGAGAGAAAGGCAGGAGGAGGATTACATGGTGGCCAGCAATGCTGTGTCCCTGTGCTGAAGACACTAGTGAGCTCTGTAAAATCAATTACTGAGTCTGGTGTTTTTATTAAATGCCGTTGTGGTTTTTATTTGTTTGGTTTTGTGTTTGACATGAGTACATCTGAGTAATGTTCTAACAGGGTCAACAGGAAATAGAAATTCTTTAGAAGTTTATTTAGCAGGGGCAGGTGATGGTACACTTGGTTAAGTGTTCATATTACTGTGCACAAGGCCCCTGGTTCAAGCCCCCACTGTCCCCTCCTGCAGGGGGAAGTGTCACAAGAGGTCACTGAGCCCCAGAAATAACCCAGATGGCAAAAAAGAAGGAGGAGGAGGAAGAGAAGGAAGAAGCTCAAAGTTCTCAGAAATGGGGATTCTTAGGCTAATCTTTGCTTATCTCCTTAACTTACATCCCGTTTTCCTCATGTTTCATAAAATATGACATAGAATTTTACCAGTGTCTTCTCTTTACTGTCATAGCTTTAGCTGGACATCCACTGTAAAAGATGTAAAGTATGTAACATACACATACATGCCTACCTCCATATCCACATTTATTTCTCAAGCCTTCCTGCAAAGATATTATGTTGGACTTGTAGGAATATATCCAGTCATTAGTGCACTTCGTCACATGCTGCACTAAGTGTTTCCCATTTGGAACACATCTACAACTTTAGCCTTATCACTCTTCAGTTTGCAATTTAAGTATAAAATCCTGCCAGTGTTTCATCCATTAAAACCATATTGGAAATTAACCACTAATTGCCCCTTCAAATGGCCATTTCTGCTTTTTTCCTTCTTTCTAATTACCACCGTAATGAAGTGGCTACTGTTATGGTGGAAACCGATTTCGAAGGCAGTCATTTCTTATTATGAATCATACTTTTCCCCCTCCCTCTAATGTGGGTAAGCCTTGGTTATATCAAATGCATGTGTAAACTGTCTCTGTGGAGACTAAAATTGTTTTCAAATTGCAAATTGTACATTCAGCTCACAGAGTAGGCATTCAAGCACTTTTGTAAAACAAAGAGCAAATCATTCTATTCTTCCTTCAGGAGCCATTTCTGATCCTTCTGATGTGTTACTGAGATCAACAGCAGGTTTTTAGTGTGTTATAGAATTTATATATATATATACTGTCTAACATATATATAACATATATATACTGTCTAACATATATAATATATATATATATATATATATATACATACTGTCTGATAAGGGCAATTTGTGTCAAAATAGATGTGAAAGGAGGTTTTTAGGAAACTTTTATATATTTTTTAATATTTGTATTTATTATTGTACAGAGACAGAAATTGAGAGAAAAGAGGGAGCTAGAGAGGGAAAGAGAGACACTTGCAGTCCTGTTTTACCACTCATGAAGTTTCACCCCTGCAAATGGGGACCAGGGGTTTGAACCTGGCTCCTAGCACACTGTAATGTGTGCACTTAAGCAGGTACGCCACCGCGTGGCCCAGGAACTTTTATGTAACACTGTAAAACTAGTTGTTAGTTTTTGTTAAATTATTAGTATGACCACATACTTCCATGCTATTACAGAGCAAGTACACTTTTTGTCTCCCACAAATGAGATAGTTGTCCAAAATATCTTGCTTTCACCAGTTAGAAAGGAATTTGCTTTTAATTTTAAACATACACCATGGAAATTTTGGATCCCTCTGTGTCCCCTTTGAAGTTATTTTCCATCAGACAATTACAGTACAGTCAAGTGAGGGTCTAGAGTTCTTGACTGAATTGGAGGTACTGATTGTAAGTGTCATGCACTGGTCATAGTATATATACACAGACTATTAAACCAGAATTGTGATTGATTGAAACAAATAGTAATAAACATGCACTTCTTTCTTTGGTATCACTGCCAGATATAAATGGGAGTGTTAATCCAGAAATGGATTGTTAAAAATGTCTTAAAATATAGCGCTGTGGTCTGCCTTGAATTTGAACGCTCACAAGTGAGTTTTTCTGATAGGAAATACAGAAAACAATGATGCTGACTGTTGCAATCACCTAAACTATGTGTCAGGTTATCTTGCCATCATTCAGAAGCTTATGATCTCTTACCAAGTTGTCCATGTTACTGTCCATGTCAGTTTCTCTTATGGCCATTTTTGACTCTAGTTGGACATCATGTAACCACCTCCCCCTAGGTTTCTCTTCCTACTGCAGTTACAGCTAATCAACAAGGCAGGTTAATGGCAGTAGGAAATGCAACTCGGGGGAGTCTGGCGGTAGCACAGCAGGTTAAATGCAGGTGGTGCTAAATGCAAGGACCAGCATAAGGATCCCAGTTCGAGCCCCCAGCTCTCCACCTGCAGGGGAGTCACTTCACAAGTGGTGAAGCAGGTCTGCAGGTGTCTGTCTTTCTCTCCCCCTCTCTGTCTTCTCGTCCTCTCTCCATTTCTTTCTGTCCTACCCAACAACAATGACAACAACATCAATAATAACTACAACAATAAAACAACAATGGCAAAAAAAGGAAAGAAAGAAAGAAAGAAAGAAAAAAGAAAAAAAAATCCAAAAAAAAAAAAAAGGAAATGCAACTTGGTACTTGAAAACAGACTCTACTATTAGCTAAAATATTTTACAACACATGAACATTTTCTAATTATTCATTTAAAAACAACCTTCATTTTACGGAGATAGTTGCTTTTTGTTGTTGTTGTTGTTTTTGTTTTTTGCTTCCAGTCACTGCAGCTTGGTGCCAGCAGTGCAAATCCACTACTCCTGGAGGTCTTTTTTTTTTTTTTTTTTTCCATTTTAGGGAGAAAAAATTCCATTTTCCATTGGATAGGATAGAGAGGAATTAAGAGAGGAAGGGAGAGATCAAAGGCGAGAAAGAAAGATGACACCTTACAGACTTGCTTCACTGTTCATGAAGTGTCCCCACTGCAGATGAGGACTTGGGGCTCAAACCCAGATCCTAGCACATAGTACCATGTGTGCTTAACTAGGTGCACCACTGCCTGGCCCCCTGAAGATGGTTTTTATTTTAAGAAAATAGAGGGGAAAAAGAATGTGCTTTTGCATTTTCAGTGGAAATCCTGTGAGGAGTCTTAGTAGAACCAGCATAATCCAGGAAAGCCTCAAGAATGAGAAGGCCAGGGGTTGTATTGTTATGTGGAAAACTGAGAAATGTTTTGCATGTACAAACTATTGTATTTACTATTGACTGTAAAACATGGATTCCCCCAATTAAAAAGAAGAAGAAGAAGAAGAAGTCCCAGGGCTGCAGGGAAAGTGAGTGTTGTATGGATGTGATGAAAGAGATAGAGGAGAGATATAAAAGAAGTAAAAGAGACCCTCCCCCCAACTCTTCATCTGCACTACTCCAGCCCTTAGGTTTATGACTAATCAACAACTTGTTTGGCATTGTATGTTAACTCTCTTTTCAGCCACCAGGTTCCAGATGCTAACATGATGCCAACCAGACTTCCCTGGACAGACAACCCCACCAATGTGTCCTAGAGCTCCGCTTCCCCAGAGCCTCGCCCACTAGGGAAAGAGAGAGGCAGGTTGGGGGTTTGGATTGACCTGTCAACGCCCATGTTCATTGGGGAATCAATTACAGAAGCCACACCTTCCACCTTCTGCATCCCACAATGACCCTGGGTCCATACTCCCAGAGGGTTAAAGAATAGGAAAGCTATCAAGGGAGGGGATGGGATATGGAGGTCTGGTGGTAGGAATTGTGTGGAGTTGTACCCTCTTATCCTATGGTTTTGTCAGTGATTCCTTTTTAGAAATAAAAAAAGAAGAAGTAGAGCAATTAGACTGGGTAAAAATTGAGCATGCAGATAGTCAAGATCTGACTCACAGTGGCAGCTAGAACAGGTGGCAATGAGGTGCAGAGCAGGAAGAAGAGCAGGAAGCAAGGCCACTTGGGGCTGAAACTCTTTCATGTGGTTCAGCAGGCAGCACCATTCAATAGGAGAAAATGGATCTGCAGTGACATGTGGACACTTGAGCTCAGGAGACATCACAGACCCCAAGTGGGGGTGGGGGACACCACAAACAAGAAAGCTCATACCTAACAGACCACAGAGGGAGGTGATCGCTCAAAAAGGTGTCTAGAAAGAAGCAGAAGACCAATGTTAGGGAAGCAAGAGAAAAGATTCTGTTCTTCAGTGGAGAATGTTACTCAGTATTTTCCTACCTCATTTCAAGAGTAGTTTGGAAAACCAGACTATTGATTCAGTGGGACAGAGAAATTAAGAAGTGCCCCAGTATGGTTCCGTAGCCCCCATGTCCACTTGGTCGATTCCAAATTATATTCCTCCATGAGGATAATTTCTGGAACCATCGGTTCCACCCCAGTTCCATGGCTGCCAGTTCTTAGCAACATCGCCCCGCCAGATATTCGTCGGGATGTGGCATCATCTAAGTTCATTTCCCACGTCTACGCTCGACCGGACCTGCCAATATACGCGGATATCTTCGCCCACCCTGTCCAACGCTTGATGTCTCGTCACCCAATCTGGTCCCCTACGCCTACACTGAACTTCTCTGTTCCAGACTCTTGGAAACAGAGTTGGCAGTCAGCTGAGGTAAAGAACAAACACCTCATCACAGACCCCTGTAAGCGTTAACCCAGCTTTGACCTAGCACGTTATGATTGGGCCCTCCTCAATTGCCATCGAACAGGCCATGGCTGGTGCGCCGCTATGTTCCATCGCTGGGGAGCCAGAGACGACCCGAACTGCCCCTGCAGCTACAGACAGACTATGACCCACATAGTCAACGACTGCCACCTCTCCAGATTCAAAGGAGGTCTCGAAACTTTACATCAGGCTCAACCTGAGGCTGTTGACTGGCTATGGGAGAAGGGCAAATGCTAGAAGAAGAAGATTAAGAAGTGGGGAGTGGGTGGTGGCACACCTGGTTGAGCGCACATGGTACAATGTGCAAGGACTCAGGTTTGAGCCCTCAGTATCCCCCTGCAAGAAGAAAGCTTTGTGAATGGTGAAGCGGTGTTGTACATATCTCTCTCTCTCTCTCTCTCCCTCTCCCTCTCCCTCTCCCTTTCCCTCTCTCCCTCTCCCTCTCCCTCACTCCCTCTCCCTCTCCCTCTCTCCCTCTCCCTCTCCCTCTCTCCCTCTCCCTCTCCCTCTCCCCTCTCTCTTTCTTCTCAATTTCTTGATGTCTCTAGCCAATAAATAAAGATAAAGCAAAATAAAAAAGAAAAATTAAGAAGAGGAAGAGAGATAAAGAGAGTAACAAAAAGAGATACCCACAGCCCTGCTTCATTGCTCATGCAGTGTCTTCAATATATGTGATGCAGGTAGGAACCAGGAGCTTGACCCTGGGTCTTTGCACATGGTAAAGTTTATACTGTACTGGGTACACCACTGACCATTCCCATCATACATCTTCTAGCTTTAAAAATATTTAAAATGATAATAGAGTTCCAGGCAATACAGCAATTGCAAAATTGTTGTATTCTACTTAATAGTACTATTGTCCAAGAAAAGAAACACAGTAGGTTCCTCTAGGCAAGTTTTTTTAAATTTTTTTTATTATCTTTATTTATTGGATCAAACAGCCAGAAATTGAGAAGGAAGGAGGAGATAGAGAGATACCTACAGCCCTGCTTCACCACTCGCAAAGCCTTCCCCCTGCAGGTGGGGGTCAGGGGCTTGAACCCGGCTCCTTTTGCACTGTAACATGTCACTCAACCAGGTGCACAACCACCCAACCCCTCTAGGCAAGTTTTATCACACCATCAGTGCTTGTATGTCTGTAAGTTCTGATAGGGAAAAGTAGAACAATGCCACAGGCTTTGGGGTCTGAGAACTTGAGTCAAATATGATTCCTGCCACCTGTCACATTCAGTCAAATCATTCAACCTCTTTGAGGTCTAACAGAGCAATGATAAATGCTAGAAATTCAAAGCAATAACACACATGTGACATATAAGACCATATATGCACAGACAAGTCAACTCTTTCTGCCTTCTTTTTTTTTTTTTTGCTGCCTTCTTCCCAATGCTAATATCTCTGAGGGCACTCAGGAGATAATCTCTTGTTATTCTTACTGTCATACTCCTGAGAGGTACTCTGAGTCCCCAAAGCAGAGCTCCCTTCTCTAAAGATTCTGGTGCAGGACAATTGAACTATGCCCATTTCAAGTGGAAAACTAAGTGTGCAATTTAACACCATAATTAGATCTGAAGGTCTTTTATGTATTTATTTATTGGTTTTGTAGTTTTATTTGATGATTAGTACTTAGTTCTCATCCACACTGACAGACTGGATTTTTTTTTAATTTAAGAAAGGATAAATTAACAAAACCATAGGGTAGGAGGGGTACAACTCCACACAATTCCCACCACCCAATCTCCATATCCCACCCCCTCCTCTGATAGCTTTCCCATTCTCTATCCCTCTGGGAGCATGGACCCAGGGTCATTGTGGATGGTCTGGCTTCTGTAATTGCTTCCCCACTGAACATGGGCGTTGACTGGTCAGTCCATACTCCCAGTCTGCCTCTTTCTTTCCCTAGTAGGGTGGGTCTCTGGGGAAGCGGAGCTCCAGGACACATTGGTGGGGTCTTCAGTCCAGGGAAGCCTGGCCGGCATCCTGATGACATCTGGAACCTGGTGGCTGAAAAGAGAGTTAACATACAAAGCCAAACAAATTGTTGAGCAATCATGGACCCAAAGCTTGGAATAGTGGAGAGGAAGTGTTAGGGGGGGTACTCACTACAAACTCTAGTGTACTTCTGCTTTCAGGTATATATTTTGCAGTTATATATTTGTAGTTTATGGATATGTGTGAACATATGCTCTCTCTCACAGAAACTGGTGTATATCTAGGTTTTGGGACTTTGTTAGAAAGTGAACCACCTGAGATGGAATTAGAGTATACTATGAAAGGAAAGGTCTCACCCGAGTAATGAAGCTGAAGGGTTGTCATTCCACACGTGAAGTCTCTGGACACAGTCTGAAGTGAAGCATGTTGAGGTGGCAGTCGTTGCATTGATTGACTGTGGATTTTTTAAAGTGGTGACAGTTACGTAGGTAACCAGTGCATACAGCTTATTTGGTGAACCTTCATCCTCCTTGCGTTTTCTGAACAATCATACCCAGATGCAGTATGGAACATTCCTTATTCCTTTGACGCAAATAGCTTTGTTGAGCCTGATGTCAATGCACACATCTGGAATGCCCATCTCCTTCATGATAAATTCCTGGATCTCTCTGAGTGCCCAAGGAGCATGTTTCCTGAGGTTCACGCCGTAGATGTGCTTTGGATGTCGATAGTGTATTCCTGGGTCACCACCTAGTTGATGGCAGAATGGACAGCCCTTCTCACTGCCATTCTTTGCAGGAGCCATTCTGCCAGGCCCAGACAGGAAAGCCTAAAGGTCTTTTGTTGCTGAGGACTTATTCTGATGCAGTCTTCTATGCCTCGCTAAATCCTAGAGTGCCCCCTTTCAACCAATCCTGGCCCTACACGTCACCCCTGGTTGTCGCCCAATAAAAAGCCCCCTCACCCCTCCCCTCTCTCTCTCTGGGCTCTTGGCTCTCCCTCTCTGAGGTCTCGCTCCCTGCTCTCCCCCCGTGGTCGGCCATTGCTGGCTGGCTCCACGTGGTCTGAACCAAACCTCCCCCCATCCTATAATAAAGATCTGTGTACCCCTTTGCTCTGGACATCCGCTCTCTTCTCCGCAGTGCAGCCCGACACCAGACCACCTCAACAACATCTGGCGCCCATCGTGTCCCGTACCCACACCACGCCCGGCCTGAGGTCTCCGAAACCGCCCAGACACAGGTAAGTGGCATCCGCCCACTTCTGTGGCCCCGCGTTTCCCTCCACCATGGGAAATTTCTCGTTTTATGAGGAGGTGTCCCAGTCATTATCTCTTGACCTGGGACAGATTCCCGCTGTCATAAAAGGTTTAATTTTCGCTACCCCTTGGATTTTTTTAACTGTGGTCTCCACTTTCAAGATATGTAAAACGTGGTATGCCATAAGGATAAGTGACCTTGAGGCTGAGGTACGAGAGTTAAATCACATGTGCTTAAGACTTAGACATCCTAAGCGATCAGCGGCTAAACCCAAGAATTCCGTTCCCACAGACACGCACACGTGTTCGAATGCTCCTCCTCTGACCCCACCCCCTTCCACCGTTCCGGTTTCAGCTCCGCCTGCGTTCCTGAACCCCGCCCCTTCCGTCCCGGTTTCAGCTTCTGTTTCAGCTCCGCCTGAGGCGCCTGCATTCCTGAACCCCGCCCCTTCCGTTCCGGTTTCAGCTCCGCCTGAGGCTTCCTCGTCCCTGACCCCGCCCCCTGCTGATACATCACCATTAAGGGACCTAGTGGCTGAGATACGAGAGCTAAAGGATATTTTTTCAGCATTTAAGGATTTTAAACCATGTGCAGTCCACCCCCGGAGCTCTGTCCCCGTAGATATGCGTTTAGTCTCCCCTGCAGCCACTACAGCAGTTTCTACTGAACTTTCCACTTCTGTAGCTCCCTCTCCCGCGCCACCGGACCAAATCCACACATTCCCGGTAAACTTGGCCCCTTCTAAACAAAACCCTCAGCCGTGGCAGCCATATTCCTCGAAAGACCTTGGAACGCTCAGGCAAGCAGTCAGGGAGGACGGTATGCACTCTCCATGGACCAAGTCCGTTTTGAGAAGCTTTTACCAGCATTTAAATACACCACAAGACTGGAAAGAACTGGATCGTGCTGCACTCCCAGACCCTCTCTATCTTCAGTGGCAGGCATGTTTCCGCGATGAGTGCTCTAGGCAATCGCAGGAAAATAGTAACAAACAGATAGAATGGAATTCTGATGCTTTGTTTGGAGCAGGAGCTTATGAATCTGGAGCTCAGCAGGCAGAAGCCAGGTTTCCAACTGGTTATTTTGAACAGGTACGCATCTGTGCAACACAAGCATGGGAAAGGGTGACCACACCTGATGTAGATCCATCAGCTCCCATTAACTCTTTTCACCAAGGCTCTGATGAGTCATTGGCGAGCTTCATCTCAAGGGTGAAGAGAAGCTTAGAGAGAAAGGTTTATAATCTTGACGTCCGCACACTACTCCTGCGCTCTATTGTCTGGGAAGGCATGACACCACAATTCCGTCAGGTATGCCTTAATCTTAAACACCTACACCCAGATAATTGGATTCTAGCAACACAGGAACTTACATCAGGCAATTATGGGACACCCGCTACGACGCAGGTCTATGCAGTTGCCCCACGTAAGCAAAACGGGGCCTGCTTTCAGTGCGGTCGCCAAGGACATTGGCGTAACCAATGTCCTGATAAGTTGCGACCACGCCTCCAGTCAGGGAAACCACGCCTCCAGCCAGAGCAACCCCACTTTCAGTCAGGGAGCCAGAGACCACGTACTGTTTGTCCAAAATGTCGTAAGGGGTTTCATTGGAAGAGAGATTGTTGGTCCCAATTTCATAAAGATGGTTCGCCCCTGAATAGTACAAATTTGGGGCCTGAGATTTTGTGGACCACTCCTGTTTTAGAACAAGGTCACCCTTCTATGACAGTAAAGATTGGCAATATTCCTTTTAAATTTTTGATTGACACGGGGGCAGCAAAGACGATTTTAAGGCAAGAAGAGGTTCCCCAAGATTGGGAACTCATCCCTGGACCCAGTTTACATGGAATAGGAGGGATGACAAGAGCATTTTGCACACGAGACTCGCTTATGTGGGAAGACCCAGAAGGTTCTACCGGACACTTCCGCTCTTTGGTAGCTAATATTAGCACCAACTTACTGGGCAGGGATCTTCTGGAATGTCTTAATGTTAGGATATCCACAGACGCCTCTGCAGAGCGTAAAACTCATTCCCGCGATACCAGGTCTATTCAGCACCCCCAATACTAAATGCCACTGTTCGTAGCCAAACACCCCGCTTAAGCTGGCTTTCTAATAAGCCTGTCTGGGTGGAACAGTGGCCTTTACCTAGGGATAAGCTAAAAATTTTAAAAGAGCTCGTCCGAGAGCAGTTGTCCTTGGGACACATTCGTCATTCTCGAAGCCCATGGAATACTCCTGTCTTTGTGATTAAAAAGCGCTCGGGAAAATGGCGCCTCCTTCAAGATCTCTGTGCAGTAAATAAAACCATGCAGGTCTGGGGCTCCCCCCAAAGGGGTTTGCCTCTTGCTTCTGCAATTCCCACGGAAATTCCAATCATAGCTATTGATATACAAGATTGTTTTTTCTCTATCCCCTTGCATCCGCGAGATTGTAAACGTTTTGCCTTCTCTGTTCCGTCTATTAATAATGCCAGCCCCGCTGATAGATTTGAATGGGTGGTGCTGCCCCAGGGTATGGCCAATAGTCCTACAATTTGTCAGGAGGCTGTTAAATCTGCCCTTGTCCCATATATTCATAAGGGCCTTAATATTTTTCATTATACAGATGATATTTTAATATGGGGAAAATCAGATACAGATCTCTATGCCTTACGTGATTTTCTCATTCCTGCATTAAAGAAAAGCGGCCTTAATGTAGCCCCTGAGAAGATACAGCTAATCCCTCCAATATCCTTCCTAGGTTCAGAGATTTCTCTAACTCAAATTCGTCCCTTAAAACCTAATGTTACCTTCCCTTCTAACCTTACTCTTGCTTCTTTACAAAGTTTTCTAGGAAATTTAAATTGGCTTAGGCAGTATCTCTATCTGCCCACAAGCTGCCTCCAACCACTGTTTGACCTGTTGAAAGGAAACAAACAGCCCTCTTCAAAACGTAAGTTAACTCCTGAGGCCTCCTTGGCACTGGAAAGGGTTAACCAGGCCCTCCAGGACATGCACCTTGTTCGATTCTCCCCCTCCTCTCCGGTAAACCTTCTAATCTTCAACTCCACCCCCACAGTAGTAGGGGCACTGTGGCAAGACCATGGGGTTCTCGACTGGCTTCACACACCAGTAGGAGGAGCTCCAAGACTCCTCACTGAGATAGATGCGTTAGCATTCATGGTTCGCCAAGGGAGAAATAGGTCTGTGCAGGTCTTAGGGAAAGAACCGGATTTAATCATTCTGCCCTTTTCTCTCACAGATACAGAGTGGCTTATACGCCATCATTCCCGCTTTGCCATAAGCTTCGTGGGGTTTCCAGGACAAATAGATAACCATTTTCCTTCTAATAAATTGATAGCTTCTTTACCTCTTCTGCCTCTACTAGCACCTAAACTTTTCTCTCGGGATCCCATTCCCTCTGCTCCTACAATCTTTACTGATGGCGGAAAAAGGGGAGCTGCTGCCCTTATATATTACCCAGACAAACAATCTCCTAAACCTCTCTTTACTGAGCTTCCTGATAATTCCCCTCAGTACAAAGAACTTTATGCTGTTTTTCTTGCACTAAAAGCTGTACCAGAATCCTTCAACCTTTTTTCTGACAGTGTGTATACTGTTAACTTACTTCCATGGCTTGCTCGTTCGTATGTGAAAATTGATGACAACCCACTTTCCCCTCTCTTGATTCAAATCGCCTCTATGCTCTGTTCTCGAACCCAACCACTGTATATTCAACACCTTCGTTCCCACAGCCCTCTTCCTGGTTCCCTGTCCGAAGGGAATACTGCAGTTGACCGCCTTGCCTCCACAGGAACTTTCCCAGTCTCTGTCTCTGATCCTGCTAATTTTCACTCTCTAACCCATGTTAATCTTAAAGGCCTTCAAGCTCGATTCCCTGATGTTCCTGTACCACAGTTAAAACATATCCTTGCTACATGCTCTTCTTGTGCAAATCTCATAAAGACACCTGCTATCCAGACCCTTGGGGTTAACCCCCGAGGTTTAAAAGCTAATGCTATTTGGCAAATTGATATCACCCACATACCAAACTTTGGCAAACAAAAATATGTGTTTGTCTCAATTGATACCTTTTCTAAATTTATGTGGGCTACAGCTCAGACAGGAGAAAGTGCTAAAAAGCTTGTAAGCCATATGCTCTCTTGTTTTGCCGTTATGGGGGTCCCATTACTTTTGAAAACAGACAATGCACCTATGTTTTCAAGCAAACAATTTAAAGATTTTTGTTCCCTCTGGAATATTACTCATACCACGGGCATTCCCTACAATCCACAGGGACAAGGCATTGTTGAGAGGGCCCATCAAACACTGAAGGCTCAACTAAATAAAGATAAAGTAGGAACATATCCCCCCAATATCCAGCTAGCAAAAGCCTTAACTACGTTAAATCTCTTTAATATTTACAATAACTCAGCCTTACCCCCTATTATTCTTCACTGGCAAACACCATCTACCCTCCCATCTATTAAGGTGAAATGGAGAGACCCACTCGATAAAGTTTGGAAAGGGCCTGACCCATTATTGACCATGGGAAGGGGTTGCGCATGCATTTTCCCTCAAAATTTCTCTAAACCTGTCTGGGTTCCTGCCCGCCATGTCCGACAATACCCGCAGGATAGCGCTGTTATTCCTGAAGAACAAGAAATACTACAAGAGGACCAGATGCAGGATACATCCCAGGACCCGTAATACGACATGGCAGAACCTGCAAAGTCTGGCTCACAGAGACCTCTCTCCTACCCTTTCCCTGTATGTCTTATGTTATAACTGGCCAGTTGTTTTTGTGAGTGAGTGTGTTAAATGACAAAAATTTTTTTTCTTTTTTTTTGCATGACCCATCTGCTTGGAGTACTCTAAAAGGTTATTGGCCTTATATAAAAATGCTGGACACAGCCAAAGTTTCTGGAGACGTCCAGAAACATTGCAAAATTTTTTTTTCTTTCTCCCTCTTTTGAATTTTATATATAGTTTTGGTATATATGTAAGTGTTTAGTCTTAAACTGTGTGACTAATGACAGATTTAAAATTGTTTTTAAATAATGTGTTTTTATAACAAAAGTTCTTTTTCCTCCAGTTTGTTATAACTAAATGTTTATGGGTATGTCTCAAGTTTGGTAACACTAACTTAACAGTCAGAAGTGTAACCCTACAGCTACACTTTTACCAGACAAGGTAAAAATTAATTGTTAAGGTAACTTACTATTTAGGTAAAAGTCTAAATGTTCAACGTGACTATTCATTCCCAAAACTAAACTATATAAATTTTATATACAGGACACCTTTGAAGGGCCCCCAAAGGTGCCCTGTAAACTATCTTGTGGAAATTAATCCACAACAGATCTGGCATCAATCTGGCACTGTAAACGTTAAAATCATTGTCACGAATATGCGTTAACTCTCTAAGCAATTTGAGTCTGTTTAAAATACATATTTTAGCTAAAATTGGTCTCAAGATCCTGCGGTAGAGGCTGCTACAGGAGGTCACATTAGATGACCTTTTAATACATCATAAAGAGATTCTAAACCAATTATAATCATCGAGGTATCAACTATAACAAACCTATAACTTGTTACCAGTTCAAATTAACCACGAGAAGCAGATTGTTTGTGTTTCTTTCACAGGAATCCCGGAAAAACCATCTGAACCCCTGCACACCCTGACGTCACTCACTAGATGGCACGACTACCGTGGCACACCCCCCGAAACCCTAGATGTCACTCAACGTGATCTGAAGAACCTGATAGGCGAATTCCAAGGACAGAACTTTCTTCATGCCTGGTTACCGTTCCTGCTTCTGACCTGCTTGTTACATGTTGGCAGTTCCAGCTAGCTATCTACAAAAGAGCAACATTCCAGCGGCTGACCTCCCTCATGCAGCGTTGCATCCCCTGCCAATTCCTCCCCTAGCCATCTACTTCGGACTGAGACTTGTATCGGACTTTCTGACATACCCTATATACATTTTACACAATTTTGAAGCAGCTTATTTCCCTTCACACTGCTGGGTTTTCATAGACTGATCCTGAGTAATTCATAGACTTTACAGACTGTTGCCTTGAGGACTATACAATGCCAAATAGCCCCTCTGTTTGGTGGGTCATGCCTCCCGCCTCCCCCTCATTATGTACCCTTGCCCTTTTCCCCACCCAAACAGGGAATGTTCCTTTACACACCAATCCTTCCCTTCACACCACACTGACTTTTACTTCTCCCCTTCGTGTCCCTTCCTATTTTGTTATGTCATTTAGGCTTATGCCCAAAATGTTTCTGCCCCATGATAGTCTTTTATAGACTTTGTACATCTTATGCAATTACTAGATAGAAAGATAGAAAAGATGTAGAGATACTGTGAAGAGATGGTTGAGCAGGCTGCGCTTAAACCTATGAGATGAGTCTCTCCAGGTAAGTCTCTCTCTCTAAAGAGGGGTTGAGCACAGGAGGACGTTTAAATCTCACAAGGTTGGCAGCCATTTAAGCCTTCCCTCCTCCACAGAAAGTCCTACATCTTCCCACCTGAGCATGGCATTCCTCTAAAACATTTAAGCATGCTCCATTTTTCTTTACTGTGTTCATTTAGATATAAAGGGATAGGAGGAGATGTTGCTGAGGACTTATTCTGATGCAGTCTCCGCCCCCAGGTTTTTCTATGCCCCGCTAAATCCTAGAGTGCCCCCTTTCAACCAATCCTGGCTCCGCCCCCAGGTTTTTCTATGCCTCACTAAATCCTAGAGTGCCCCCTTTCAACCAATCCTGGCCCTACACGTCACCCCTGGTTGTCGCCCAATAAAAAGCCCCCTCACCCCTCCCCTCTCTCTCTCTGGGCTCTCGGCTCTCCCTCTCTGAGGTCTCGCTCCCTGCTCTCCCCCCCGTGGTCGGCCGTTGCCGGCTGGCTCCACGTGGTCTGAACCAAACCTCCCCCCCATCCTATAATAAAGATCTGTGTACCCCTTTGCTCTGGACGTCCGCTCTCTTCTCCGCAGTGCAGCCCGACACCAGACCACCTCAACAACAGTCTTTTTAATGAGATTGTTCCAAACTTTCTCTTTTGAATTATTATTTTCATCCCACAGTACATCTGATACGTAGTAGAAGCATGAAAACTGTCCATTTCCATCTGTCCAGTCTGTTCAGTCTCATCACAGCTGGGAGGTAGCCTGACCAGCATGTCCCAAGCTGAATGATGGTAGATGTTGAGAGCCCTTGACATGGGCAATTACAGGAGCATATATCCCACTGTCCTCTCAGAGTGGTCTTAGCAAGGAGCACCAACTGCTCACTTATTAGTCTAGTCACTTTGAGGAAGAAGAAAGGATAATTTGGCTTCTAGATACTATGAGATAAAAAACAATAGGCATATACTTTGATGCATAGAAGCAGAATTTTAGCTTTATTTGGGTTATCTTTTTAGACAGGTCAGAAACAGTAAAATTCACACTTTTTTTTTACATATAGTTCTATAAATATTGACCAACACATATAGCAGCATATCTCTCCCACAAGTTCTTCACATCTAATGATATGATTTCTGTTTCCTAAGTTTTGTCTTTTTTTTTTTCATAGTATCATTTAAAATGGAGCTAGACAGTATGGACAGCCTTTTCGAGTTTGCTTCTTTCTCTTAGTCTAAGGCCTCTGAAATGCAGCTTTGCTGCAGAGTGCCAGTGACTATTCCTTGCCATTATTCAGTGGTATTTTACTGTATAAATAGAATATATCTTGCTTATCATTTCACTTGGTTGGAGAACATATCATTTGTTTCCAATTTCAATGATTATAAATGAAGTCACTATAAATATTTTTGTGCAGGTTTTTTATTTAATTTATTTATTATTGTACATATAAAGAGAGAAATTGAGAGGAAAAGAAAGATAGAGAGGGAGAGTGACAGACACCTGCAAGCACAGAGCTCCATAGATGACTCTGGAAGTGGAAAGATAAAAAAAAAAGAAAAAGATTTATTAGGAGAGGGAGGGAGGAAAAGAACGAGGGAGAGAGAACCAAAGCACTAACTCTGGAATAAGATGGTTCTGGGCCTTGAACCTTAGACATAGAATTTGGTGCTCTTAATAGGCTGAGCTATTCCCGCCTCACCCTTAGTCCTTGCTACATGAGTCTTGTCAAATACATATTTTGTTAATATTTTTCCCAGTGCGTAGCATGTCTTTCTTAACAATCTTCAAAAAGTTGACACTTTTAATTTAAATCAAGTCCAATTTATTTGTTTATTTATTTTCTAGATCATGCATTTAATCATTTCCAGTTCTTCTAGCGTTTGCCCTTCTTCCGTAGCCAGTCAACAGCCTCAGGTTGAACCTGATGTAAAGTTTCGAGACCTCCTTTGAATCTGGAGAGGTGGCAGTCGTTGACTACGTGGGTCATAGTCTGTCTGTAGCTGCAGGGGCAGTTCGGGTCGTCTCTGGCTCCCCAGCGATGGAACATAGCAGCGCACCGGCCATGGCCTGTTGGATACCGACTGAGGAGGGCCCAATCATAACGTGCTAGGTCAAAGCCGGGTTGACGCTTGCAGGGGTCTGTGATGAGGTGTTTGTTCTTTACCTCAACTGACTGCCAACTCTGTTTCCAAGAGTCTGGAACAGAGAAGTTCAGTGTAGGCGTAGGGGACCAGATTGGGTGATGAGACATCAAGCGTTGGACAGGGTGGGCGAAGATATCCGCGTATATTGGCAGGTCCGGTCGAGCGTAGATGTGGGAAATGAACTTAGATGATGCCGCATCCCGACGAATATCTGGCGGGGCGATGTTGCTAAGAACTGGCAGCCATGGAACTGGGGTGGAACGAATGGCTCCAGAAATTATCCTCATGGAGGAATATAATTTGGAATCGACCAAGTGGACATGGGGACTACGGAACCATACTGGGGCACAGTATTCTGCAGTGGAATAGCATAATGCCAGAGATGATGATTGTAGTGTGGAAGCGCTCGCGCCCCATGAGGAGCTGGCCAGTCTTGCAATGATGTTATTCCTTGCGCCCACCTTTGCTGCAGTTTTTATGAGATGTTCGTGAAATGACAGAGTGCGATCAAGAGTAACGCCAAGATAGACTGGCTGGGCTTCATGCCGGATTCTCGTATCGCCAAGCTGCACATTAAGCTCACGCGAGGCCGAGGCATGGTGTAGATGGAAAACAGATGATACCGTTTTTTGCAGTGCTAGGGATTAGTCGCCATTTTTTACAGTAATCAGATATCAGAGACATGTCTTTCGTGAGTGTTTCCTCGAGGATGTCGAACTTGGATGCCTGAGTTGCACAGCAGATGTCATCGGCGTAGATGAACTTCTTGAAGAAGTTTCTGGGAGGTCATTGATGTAAATACTAAATAGCGTAGGAGCCAGAACAGTAAACCCTTACCTTATCCAAGATTAGGAAGATTTTTTTTTTTCTAGAAGAGAGGTATGTTTTAGGTGTGATGTCTACTAATTTTATTTCACAGTTGTAATATCATGCTAAGTGAAACTACCCAGGGGAGTTTTGAATCTATCAATAGGGATTAAAATACAAATAAAAAATAAATTACAATATTCAAATTCACTTTAACACATGTCATTTTATATAAGGAAATAAACACATCAAGAATTAGAACAAAACTGTGACTGGCATTTGCTGAGATGATTCATTTTCCACATGTCATTAAAGAATGTTTGCTAAATCTGACTTTGCTCCCATTCACACAATCTGGTTTAATTATTTTGACTGCATTCTATTTTGTACATGACATTCATGTCAAATGAGCCCCACAAAACATTAGTGTCAGAGCAAAAATATGAACTTGTGGGATTGCTTTATCTTCCAGATGGAATCCAAGCTTCTTGTGAAAGACTAAGTCCTCAACTCTACTTTCCAGATTCTATCTTACTTCCTCTCTCCAGTCTCATGGCTTATTGTCCCTGGAGGAAGTGGCCTGGTTGACTCTCTTTTCTCTCTCTCCAGCTTGTCCTTACCATGTCATTCCATCTGCCTGGGATGTTCCTCCTTACTTTCTTTCTCTGTTCATCTCTTCCTATCTTAGGGAGAGAACAAAGAAGGAGGATTGGAGTCTTTGTGCATGTTGGCAGGAAAGGACCCAGATTGGAAATTAAAGTGTTTTGCAGAACCTAACATGGGAAGATAAGAAATTGTGCCTAGGTGTCAGCAACTGTACCATGATTTCACTGTGTGAATTAGAGTTGAGTCTTTGCTTATATTCTTCCCCTTTGCCTAATTTCCTCCTTCTGTTCATCCATCCATATCTCTCTTCTCCCACAGCCCTACTAAGTCACATCCCTTTATGAAGTTTCTCCCTTTTCTATTTCCCCAGACCATGTGGTATGTCTTTATTTTTCTTGTGAAAGTCTGATAGATAGAAGTTGGACTAGAACATTTTCTAGGTTATTATGTTCTTCCTGACTTCTGCACAGCACATGCTGAACACATGAAAAGGTTCCCAAGACTGATTGATCTGGAAAAAGTGGGAATGAAACACTACACAAATAAAAGAGGTCAGCCTTTTCAAAAAATAATGACCTCTACAAAGCTGTGATATCCTCTACAAATAACTTCCTCTGTTTAAGCACCATTATCACTTTTATATGTATGGTTATTTACCAAATAAAATACATCTATCCTGAAGCCAAGAATAACAATAAAATGGGTGACATACTTTGGGAGGGTTTATTAGTCAGAATACTGGCCTATTACATGCCTAAGTCTTTAATATGCATGAAACAATATTCGCTGATGCAACAGATGATTAAAGAAATATATTAAAGCATTCATTCTGAATGAAAACACGGGGACAAGGTGATTCCCGGGGCTCTGCACAACTACAGGGCGGAATAAAAGCTGAAGTAGGTCATTTCTCCCCAGAGAAATTCTTCGGAGATTGCTTTCAATTTGAGGTTTTAAATCTAAGATGTGATAGCATAGGGAGTCGAAAAATAAGGTTTCTGATTTGTTCACATGCAAACCCTGGCTGTTTGGGGTGGTTAATTAAGAATTTGGAGGGGACAAGAAAACCAGTTCTTTTTCTCCTGTGAAGATCACTCTTCCAATGATGCCATCAGAGGTACTGGAAGCCTCGCACTTCTGTTCTGACATTGACTCAGCCTCTAAACCTTTCTCATGCTTGTTTTTTATCTTTCACTTAAGATCAGTAGCATGTTTTTCTTACCCCATGATATTGTGGGAGGACTGGGTGAAATGTCATAGGAGTTCTAACAAACAATAAGGAAATTTCAAAGAAGTGTCGTTCAGATTAGCTTGTTCCCACAGTTCAGGCTGTCTACAAATGGAATTTATGAATACTTACATTAAATCATGAGACCAGCACCAATGCACACATAATGCACACATAATGCACGCTAAGAGCAAACCTGCTCTTCTCTAGAGGCACAAAAATTCTTCTAGAACAGCACATGTGACAAAGAGCTGAAGTGTGCTCTTCTTTCCCTCAATCAAAACATAGATACTCATTGGCTAGTATTGGCTAGTATTCACAGGCCAGTAAGGTGACACCAGGAGTTTTTTCTAGTTTCCAGAATCATAATGCACATTTGAAGACATTAGGTATGTCCATGGGACAAGTTTGTTAACAATCCACCCAATATCATTGTGCAGAGATATGGAGAGGGATTCAAGACACTAAAGGTGAGAAAATTGAACTTGAAGCTATGAAAGACTGTACTAATCGCTAACACTGCCCTGTCTCAGACCACACACAAAGGACTGTAACAACATTTATTTCCTATGATTCAGGAGACTTAAAGCCCATGATCAAAAAGCATGGACAGGACTGGTTCCTTCTGAGGCCTCAATTATACTTTCTCTTCCAAAAATATCCCTTAAAAATTTAACATTGAAGTTCTGAAGAGATAGTTTGCCTGGTAGGGTGCCTGATTTGTAATATGTACAGCCCCGATTTGAAGCATATGGGAGTGCCACAGTCCTGGAGAAAGTGATGTTGTGGTGTTGTGGTGTCTTTACTTCTCTCAGTACCTCTTTTGGTTTCTCTCTTTGTATCTCTCTCTAATTAAAAAAAAAAGAAAAAGAGAAAAAAAAACTAATCCTAACCAACTGAACTGCACATGTGTTAGGCTCCACTATGCAAAAAAAAAAAAAACACCTTTGACACTGAACTAAAAATGAAAATACAAGCAGCAAGAAATTTCCAAGTGAAAAAAAAGTAGAAATGGCTAATAATGCTTAGTTTGACAACACCAACACGTTCTTCAGAAAGTCACTCCTGTATGTTTTCAATACCCAGTCTCCTACAGATAGTATTCTTAGTGCAGCCAACAGAATTAAGTGTCAGTGCTCTCTGGTTGCTGCAAGCAAACCCAAACCCTCACTTCCAAGCAGATACTCTGGAAATAACTGATGTATCAGCAGGTCAGTGAGGCAGACTAAGGAGGGTGGATACTGGTGAAAGCAGTGTTGGGGATATTGAAGATGAAATTTATATAGGTGGGTGAGAAGAGGGAGCAAGGTGGAAAGCGAAGTAATTCCCCATGAAGGTACAAAGTTCTCAACAAGAGTAGTACTACAAAGCCAAGGGTGGAGGAAGGGCTGCTTTGTCCAGACGAGGATGGAGGGGGTGGAGGGAATGACTATACTGAATCTGAGACTGTAGATGACAAGCCTTGTTTTGTGAAGGCAAGGATGAACTACCAACTTCTCATGATGTTAAGAGACCTCAGTTCCAGTGGGTGTAGATAGTGTAATGGTTATACAAAGAGGTTCTCTTGCCTGAGGCTCCAAAGTCCCCACCCCCACCCCCCAGTCACCATCACCATAAAATAGTGTTGCTCAGAGAGAGAAAAAAAAAAAAACATGCCAGGGAAAATGGCTTTGTATGACTTCAAGGTCTATTTTATTTATTTATTTTTATACTTACCATGTGTGAGAACTTAAGTTAGAGCCCCCACTATGGGAGCATGATGGGCATCACCAAGAAGAGCTCCATGGATGGTAAAGCAGAGCTGTGGTGCCTATTCTCCCTCGTTTAGTGTCTTTCTTCCTCCTCCCTCCCCTTCTAAAAAAAAAGAATGGAAAAAAAGGCTGGAATCAGTGAAGTCACACTTGCATGAGATGTAGTTCCATAAGAAAGAGTGGAGAGGAAGAAGAGGAACAGGAGGAACAGGAGGAGGAGAATTTTTGTTGATTATTTTGTTGTTGATTTTTGTTGGTTGTTGATTTTTGTTGTTGATGATTTTTTATTTTTGTTGATTGTTGTTGTTCTTGTTAAACACTCCACTAACATTAGACTCACCAATGTACTGAGAAGTACCATAGAAAAATACTGTTCTAGGGGCCGGGTGGTGGCACACCTGGTTGAGTGCACATGTTACAGTGCACAAGGACCCAGGTTCAAGCCCCAGTCTCCGGGACCTGCAGGGGGAATGCTTTGCAAGTGGTGAAGCAGTGTTGTAGGTGCCTCTCTCTCTCTCTCTCTCTCTCTCTCTCACCCCCTTCCCTCTCGGTTTCTGGATGTCTCTATCCAGTAAATAAGATAAAGATAATAAAAAAAAAATTTTTAATACTGTTCTAAATTAGCTAGTTAAGCAAATGTTTTTTTCTTGATGATTACAGAAGTGTTTTTTATTTCTTTATTGGGGCATAATGGTTGATAGCTGACAGTAAAATACAACACATGTGTAACATTTCCCACTTTCACCCCACATTAGGTTCTCCTCTGCCATCATGTTCCAGGATTTGAACCCTCCCTCCAATCCCAGAGTCATTTACTTTGGTGCAATACCCCAAGCAAATACTTTTGTTCCTTATAGTTTATATATGTAAATCCTTCACTTAATCACTGAGGAGAAAAAAATGCATTCTTTGTAAGATTTCATGAATAAATGAGCCCTAAACTCCTGGGTCTCTTCTCACACTGGTAATGAGGAGTAACTTACATTGTGTTCCTTCCTAGTTGATAATAAATCTTGCACAAAAAGGAGTGAATGCTCATATCAAATCTATGCATGTTGGTGGCATCTAGTGAGATAGCGAGTCAGTTTTCCAACTTTGGAAAGAGGAAAAGAAAACCATAAAACAACATAACAGGAAGCCAAGAGAAACAAGCAAAGAAAGATAACAATTTAGGGGAGAAACCTCAGTCATGGCTAGTGAATTAGGCTGTGAACCTGACAATGGAAGTGGAGGGAGAGAACCTTGAAAACTTGGCTTCTGACTGTATATGGAAGAAACACTGAAATTGGGGATCAATGAAGGTATCACAGTCATATTCCTGGATGGTGCTCCTGAGAAGTGCTCCTCAGAGAAATGGTTCTGGTCACCAGTCAAACCTACTGGGAAGTACTAAGGTTCCAATTTCCACTTGGAGGCAAGACCCACTGGAGAAGACTCAAGTTCTGTAGCATGCAGCCATACAAAATCTCTTTACTTGATTTGTCTTTACACACTTGACAATGGGACTTGCAAAGAAAATGAACATCTGTGAGCATCCCTCTGGAGCCAGATTTTAAGAAGAAGAAAAAAACTAATTATTAAACATTTGCCAATGTTGTAAGCCACAATCACTACAAGTTTAAAAACAATCATAGCGGGCAGGGAGGGACCCCTGCTTACACTGATGTCAGCCAAGTGCTGCCTGCCTTGTAGTGTGTAGTTATGTGGTAAGACTGGTTTACATATGTATTTAAATAATTTAAAAAATGGATACTGACAAAACTATATGGAAAGAAGGTTTCAGAATGTCCATAGATAACTTATATTGGTAACTGCTGCACATTCATTTCTCTTCAGCTGCCACAGCAAATGCCAGGGAACTAAAGAATCTTCGAAATTTTCTGTCTAATGCTTCACGGAGAAATACTGTAATTCAGGACTTTGGGGTAGAATAATTACCACATGCCACATCTTAGGTTTCTAGTCAGGCTGTGGAGGACACATGGTAATATAATAAAGCCAAAGGATTGACATGCCATCATCCATGTCCAGCAAAGAAGCAATTACAGAAACCAGACCTTCCATCTTCTGTACTCCATAAAGAATTTTGGTCCATACTTCCAGAGGGATAAAGAATAGAGAAATTTCATACTTACCTGGCAGGGGAGATACCATGAGCACGAAGGTGGTTTTCCCAGGGCAAGGCTTCTCCATTGCACTCCAGATGTGCTGACCCCCGCCATTTCCCCAAATGTGGGAAACTCAACTGTATAATTTGTGGTAGTCGGGGACTGTGTAAAAAATAATAATAAGAAGAAGAATAGGAGAATTTCCAGTAGAGAGGATGGGACATGGAACTCTTGTGGTGGGATCTGTGTGGAACTATACCCCTGGTATCTTATAATCTTGTTTATCATTATTAAATCACTAAAAAAAAAAATTTTAAAGAATAAAGACAAAGGTTGGAGGAGTGTGACCAGGTTCCAGAACAAAATGACAGCTTTGAGTTCTGAAGACATCATGATGCTTGGGCTCAGAAATAAAAATGCTGGCAGTGGTTCAGGGATAATCTATCGAGAAGGCTTTACACTCATTACTAACCTATAGGTATCAGCGGAAGGAACAGAAACATATATACAACAACTATTAACAGAGCTGAAGCAGAATTTGGACAGCAACACAGTAGTGGGGGCTCTTAACATCCACTCTTACCAGTTGAAAGATCAACCAGACAGAAAATCAGCAAGGAAATAACAACCTTAGGGGCCAGGTGGTGGCACACCTGGTTGAGTGCACACATTACAATGTGCAAGGACCTGGGTTCAAGCCCCCAGTCCCCACTTGCAGGGGGGAAGCTTCACAAGTGATGAAATAGTGTTGCAGTTGTCTCTCTGTCTCTCTCTTAATATCCCCCTCCCCTTTCAATTTCTCTCTCTCTAAAATCAATAAATAAAAATTTTAAAAAGGAAATAACTTTATACAAAGGTGATCTCACTCAGATGTGAGATATAATAGGACAAAGAAAAAGTCAAACAAAAGCATCCCCTAAGATTTTGAGGTAGAACTGAAGTCCCTGAAAGAGGCAGGAGGATGTGAGAGTGGTGGAGGTTCAAAGCATGAGGAAAATGGATGTGGGCATTTTGATGCTAGTCATTTCACACATCATGAAGAGGTATAATGGAGCCAGGCAGTAGCACAGCCAATAAAGTACACACATTACCATGTGTGAGGACCTGGGTTCAAGTTTACCTGCAGGAGATTAAACTTCACAAGCAGTGGAGCAGTGCTGCTCTCCCTCTCTCTCTCTGTCTCTCCACCTCTCTCTTTCTCTCTCTGGCTCTTTTTCTCTCTCATTCTTTCTGTTATCTCTCATTTTTCTCTTTCTTCCTCTTTCTTTCTTTCTTTCTTTCTTTCTTTCTTTCTTTCTTTCTTTCTTTCTTTCTTTTTTGCCTCCAGGGTTATTGCTGGGGCTCAGTGCCTGCACCATGAATCCACTGATCCTGGAGGCCATTTATAAAAAATGTATTTATTTATTTATTTATTTATATTGTTGTTGTTGGATAGGACAGAGAGAAATGGAGAGAGGAGGGGAAGACAGAGGTGGGAGAGAAAGATAGATACCTGCAGACCTGCTTCACCACCTGTTAAGCGACTCCCCTGCAGGTGGGGAGATGGGGGCTCGAACCGGGATCCTTAAGCCTGTCCTTGTGCTTTGTGCTATATGTGCTTAACCCACTGAGCTACTGCCTGACTCCCCATTCTTTGTTTCTATAAAATAAGAAAAAGGTGGATAAAATGAAAATAATGGCTTCCAGGAGTAGTGGATTTCTTATGCAGGCACTGAGCCTGAGTACAACCGCACTGGTGACTGAAAATAAAAGGGGGGTGGTAATAAAACTGTGCATTTTGAACCATCTAAAGGCTTTTAAATAACAATCCTTACTTCTGTGTTTGATTGATTGATTGTAAAAATGCAAGGCCAGCCTCTGCAGAGGAAGCTGTTGAGGACATGATGACAATAGTCCAAGTCATGCCAATGGCTGGGGATTCTGGTTGAGAAGGAAGATATTTAAGGTTGCAAAAAAAAAAAATCAGATGCCTATGATTTCTAATGTGTGAGAAATATTTGAAGGATGAGCAAACCCATCAAATTTGGTGATTAAGTTTTGGAGGTATTATTGTATTTTACTATAAACTGTAAATCATTAATCCCCCAATAAAGAAATTTAAAAAAAAACAGTTTTGGAGATAAGATTCTAACTTTAAAACAACTGAAGCACAAGGAGGCAGTCAATAGACAAGGACTCTTTCAAAAAGTGCACAGATAGGGATGAGAGCTTGAAGGAAACTTCATTCAAAGGGCAAAAAACAACATTCAGTTGTGGGAGGTGCCAGTATTTGTTTGGAGTCTAAAGGCAATTATTTATGGAAATAAATAGATTGAAGAAGCAAATAGTTAAGATAGATGTTGAAATCAAGACTCAAAGATTTAGGAACAAGGTCTACAGAGAGGTTGGTGTTAATTTTGGAAAGCAGTCTCTGTAACAGGAAAGAAAAAATTAAAAAAAAAAGGAGAGGGAAAGGGAGAAGGAGGAAGAAGGAAGGAAATGGAGTAAAGATAAGCAAAATTCAAGATGGAGGGGGCTGGATGTAGGAAGAGACACACAATCTCCAAGAAACGGCAGGCGAGGTGACTTGTGGAGTGGGAGGAGATTAAGTGCACCAGAGGGTTGGAAGTGAATGGAGAGTGGAATTATGTTCCACCTCAGTTATTGATTCCAGGAGGCAAGTCTGGTTCTCCACCAAGTGAGCCACCTACACATATCACTATCTGAGCTATTCCTCCTTGTCCCGGGGGAAGGTGCAGGGACAGGAGGCACAAATGCTTATTTAGCTATTTGCATCAAATCATCAGCATGAAGTTTTGAGGCTGAGTAAACGGTGTGATCAGCTCCTGGCTGGGCTCTAAGCCTCTGTGACAAAAAATGTACAATTTCCATTCTTAGGAAAATCACAATACAGCTAAATGTTGACACCCACATTTGCTGGGGTCTTCAGTGGTTTACCGCGCATTTGAGGGAGAGGGGAAGCTATATTTAGTTGTGAGCTGAGTTTGCTTGGAGTCTAGAAGGGAAATTTTTTTTAAATTTTTTATTTAAGAAAGGATTAATGAACAAAAACATAAGGTAGGAGGGGTACAACTCCACACAATTCCCACCACCCAATCCCCATAACCCACCCCCTCCCATGATAGCTTTCCCATTCTCTAGCCCTCTGGGAGCATGGACCCAGGGTCGTTGAGGGTTGCAGAAGGTAGAAGGTCTGGCTTCTGTAATTGCTTCCCCGCTGAACATGGGCGTTGACTGCTCGGTCCATACTCCCAGTCTGCCTCTCTCTTTCCCTAGTAATGTGTGTCTCTGGGGAAGCTGAGCTCCAGGAGAAGGGAAATTTTTTATGGAAATAAATAGTTTGAAGAAGCAAGTAATTAAGATAGGCATTGAAATCAAGGTAGCTGCTGTCAGCAAAAAAGAGAATGAGGCGGTAGGCTTCATGAATCTCTGGACAACAAAGATGAACAGCAGCACATCATGGCCCATGGACCATTTAGATTTTTTTTCTTTTGTTTTTCTGATGCATGTACATACAATTCACTCCTTCCAGTATAACTTTTTACATTCAGCTAGAGAGACAGAAAGGGAAGTAGAGACACCACCACAACACTGGAAACTCCCTCCTGCCCACCCCTTGCCCACCCTGCCGGGACATTCCCATGTAATACTAGGACTTAAATCTGGGTTGTACACATGGCAAGACAGTTGCTCAACTGGATTAACTACCACTCTGACCCCTGAGCTGTGTGCTTTATACAGCATTTTTATAAGCTGTTAAATAAAGGCAAGTTATATTTATTGATTTGCATAGCAACTCATCACAGCTAGTTTAAATACACTATTTCCATAGACAATCATATCTTTGTGTGGTCAACCCTCTCCACTATAAATTATTTCTCTGTGTGCTTCTTATAGTGAATAGCTCTAAAAGTGAATCATGTATTAAGACTAGCTATAAAGTACCTCAGATTTCAAATTAAATATGTATCCGAACCAGCTCATCAAATATTTAAAATAGATGAAAATATATGCTATTTCTAAAACTGTTTATCAAAAGAGAAGCACAATGTGAAGTTTTAAATATGAATAAAAATTTGGGGGAGTCGGGCAGTAGTGCAGCGGGTTAAGCACACGTGGTGCAAAGAGCAAGGACCAGTGTAAGGATCCCGAATTGAGCCCTGGCTCCCCACCTGCAGGGGAGTCGCTTCCAGGCTGTGAAGCAGATCTGCAGGTGTCTATCTTTCTCTCCTCCTCTCTGTCTTTCCCTCCCCTCTCCATTTCTCTCTGTCCTATCCAACAACGACGATGACATCAATAACAACAACAACAATAAAACAACAAGGGCAACAAAAGGGAAAATAAATATTTTTTTTAAAATTTAGGGATGGAGCACACTTAGACTGTCAGCCTTCAGTGAACAGCGATTTCCACTTAAAGATGCACTCTTTTTTTTCTCAATGAGAAAACAAATATAATATCTGTTTTTTAAAAAAGAAAATTGCTTTATACACACTGAAACTTCAGGAAGAAACCCCTTAGTTTTAGTGCACTCTGTGTAATATAAGAATCTAAACCTCAACATATGAAAGCAATAATCCTTCTGGATCTTCTGAGACCAAAATAAAATATAGATTAAATGATGGGAGGAAGGTGTAAATAGCACAATGGTTGTACAAAGAGACACTCATACCCAAGGCTCCCAAATTCCAGGTTCACTCCCTTGTACCACTAGTAAAAAAAAAAAAAAAAAAGAGAAAAGAAAAGAAAAAGAAAAAAGAAAAGAAAAAAAATGCTGAGGTGATAATAAAACTGCTTTTCATATCTTTAGGGTAAGTCCTTCAGTGGTGCTATTTTCAAAGAGTTTAGAACTGTATTTTCTTTTTTTTCTTAATTTCTTTATTGGGGAATTAACATTTTACATTTGACAGTTAATACAATAGTTTATACATGCATAACATTTCCCAGTTTTTCATATAACAATACAACCCACACTGGGTCCTCTGTCATCCTTTTTGGACCTGTATTCTCCCCCCCCACACACACACACCCCAGAGTCTTTTACTTTGGTGCAATATGCCAATTCCAGTTCAGGTTCTACTTGTGTTTTCTCTTCTAATTTTGTTTTTCAACTTCTGCCTGAGAGTGGGATGATCCCATATTCATCCTTCTGTTTCTGACTTATTTCACTTAACATGAATTTTTCAAGGTCCACCCAAGATCAGCTGAAAATGGTGAAGTCACCATTTTTAACAGCTGAGTAGTATTCCATTGTGTATATATACCACAACTTGCTCAGCCACTCATCTGTTGTTCGACACCTGGGTTGCTTCCAGGTTTTGACTATTACAAATTGTGCTGCTAAGAACTAGAACTGTATTTTCTACAGCGGAAATCTCCATCACATTTATTGTCAGTGTTAAAAATAATAATAGAAGGAGGGAGACAGTAGCATAGTGGGTTAAGCACAAGTGACGCAAAGTGCAAGGACCAACTTAGGGATCCCGGTTCGAGCCCCATGCTCCCCACCTGCAGGGGAGTCGGTTCACAAGCAGTGAAGCAGGCCTGCAGGTGTCTTTCTCTCTGTCTTCCCTTCCTTTCTCCGTATCCCTCTGTCCTATCCAACAATGATGGCATCAATAACAACAACAATAATAACTACAACAACAAAACCAGGGCAATAAAAGGGAATAAATAAATACATAAATATTAAAATAATAATAATAATAATAGTGATGAAGATGGTGATGAGCTGTGGTGATGGTGAGAAGATGGTAATAGAATGATGATGACAGAGATAGTGATGGTGACGATGACAGTGAGGAGATGGAATACCAGGATGGTGATGAAGAAGAGGATGATGATGACTACATCTTCAGAAGTGATGAGTTCTCTATCATTCCTTACTCTGTTCTAAGTTTTTTTTAACATGAAATTCCTTTCTCAAGTTTTGTGTTTTTTGTCATAAAGATCTGTTACCTAGTTTGGTCGGTTGCCTTGTCAATTACACACACTCACCAGCCAGACACACACACACACACACACACACACACACACACACACAGAAACAAATGAGCTCCCCACACTTCATTCATGTCAGAACTCAACAGCGTGAGTAGCACAAATATTCTGCAGTCACTCATGAAAAGAAATTTTTAATAATAAATATCTAACAATTAATGGGCTGGTAGCTGCAATTGTCTTCAGGGCATACTATCTAATTTCCTTGCAATGTTTCATATCCTTACTTTTCACGCTGCAACAGTCTATCATTAAAACCAAATGCAGGTTTCTATCACTTTTATTTATTTTTCAAATCAACTTATAAATCAGTGCCAGGCCTTGTTACAGATGAGTTCCAATAAATTATCAGCTGTGGACAAATTCTGCATGTTAAACAGACCCTCCCCCTTCACCCACCCTGGTCTCTGTCTGTCCCTTTCTCTCTATTGTTTCTGCAGCTCTGAGAGCCCACACTTCCCCTGGCCCTCTAGACTGCATTCCTTGCTAGCTGTGCTTTGAGTACTAGTAACACAGGGCCCTCAGTACTTAATTATGTGATATTTAAATAATGCAAAGAGACATTTATTTTTCAAGAGGAAAAATATCAATAGAGGAGATGGGAATAATTTTATAGTCCTTGGGAAATTTGCCTTTCTGTATTTTGAAAGTGAAAGGAAGGCATTCTTGTTAGGGGATTCTTTATTTTTATTTATTTATTTATTTTGCCCTCCTAGCAACTCAAGACTGGAGACCCAAGGAGTATTTTTCACAGATGTCAGTCTGTTAAGCAGCCCACACACCTTTTCTGAACTACCTTTTCGGTCACCTCTGAGAAGCTCTGTGGCATGCTGTAACAGGCTCCTGTTCATTCTCCCTGCAAGGGTTGGGGAGCACTGTGTTGATACTTCTGTGCCCAATGGCACAAGATTTGCAGAAGGTGCCAGAAATACAAGACACCCTCCTGCCAAATAGGAGAGTGAGTATTCTAAGGAGGCAATGTCTGAGAAGATAAGGGTGACTGACTTGGGCCCCTTCTGTACATTCACACATTTGCAAATATATTTCTGAAAGAGCCCCCACATTGCTGAAACAAAAAGTGCTTTATGACCTTGAAGGGCAGCAAGATCCCTTAAACTTATCTATTTTTAAAGTTGTTCACTTTGTGTATTATAAACACAACAGTGCATTTCATCTGATAATATGTCTGTGCCGTAATTTGGACTGCTGTTAGATTTATAGCAAATAAAGCTCTGTTGAGGTTATCTGGTATAATCCTTTGGAAAAACTGAGAAGACCGTTGCAAGACCGTTTTGTTTTGGGACTGGCTTTTTCCAGCTCTGTTCTGCAGATGTGGCAAGTTAGCTAGTGTGTTTCAGGTCTGGAACTAGTTTTCAGGAAAGATGGTTGGGGCCAGGCCGTGGCGTACGAGGTTAAGTGCACATAATACAAAGCACAAAGCACCAGGATACCAGTTCGAGCCTTCAGCTCCCCACCTGCGGAAGGGGGGGGGGTGTCACTTCACAAGTGGTAAATAGGTCTGCAAGTATCTGTCTTTCTCTCTCCCTTTCTATCTCCTTCCCCCCTCTCAATTTTTCTGTCATACATTTTTAAAAAATAGAAAAAAATGGCCACAGGAGCAGTGGATTCCTAGCACTGAGCCCTAGTGGTAACCCTGCAGGCAAAACAAAGCAAAACAAAAAACTAGATGGTTACCCTGACCACAGAGATTGAGGGAACCTAACTCCCAGTCACAGAGAGAATTAGGAGGCATGTGTTGACCCTGGCCCCAGAGACAGGAGGAAATTCTGTGTTTTTTAAATTTTTTTTTTCCTCCAGGGTTATCGCCATTTTTTCCACTTATTAGATAGGACAGAGAGAAATTGAGAGAGGAGGGAGAGTTAGAGAGAAGGAGAGAAAGATAGATGCCTGCAGACCTGCTTCACAACTCATGAAGCATCCCCCCTGTAAGAAAGGAACTGGGGCTTGAACCTGGGTCCTTTCATGGGTCCTTGCACTCAGTGTGCTATGTACACTTTCCTGGGTGTGCCACAGCCCAGTCCCAGAAATTCTGTGCTATTAAACAATTAGCAGGATCTACAAATAGAACCAGGAGAAATACACTCCCCCCCTTTTTTAAAAAATTTCTACCAGCAACAAAAGTTTGCAGACTTCTTTCTTTGCATGATTCTTAATCAGTACTGAGTAAAGTGCTGAATGACACATCAGTATGGGACACATTTCTTCAGCCCTTGCTTATGCCACATCTTCACAGCTATAAGCAGAAGCCAACATGGTTGCACAGCCATTTGTGAAAGGAGCTGTCAAAGCCAAAGCTAGCGACCTGCCAAGTTGGTCACACCTGGTGTAAGCAGAGCCCAGCAGTGTTTGTCTGGGGTATGCTGCCCTTCAGCATTTCTTTGAAACCTGTGTTCATCCACCTAACAAGACATAAGACTTTTCTCTTGTTTGCCAATTTGATTGTTGAGTGGAAATGCCTTCATCTTTCTTGGAGTTTGCATAACTGTTACTGGGAACTGGACCTGTAAGTGTAGTGTTGTTGCCTAGTGAACTACTCAGGACCAGTCCCCAAAGCTGAGAGGCAGAGATGGAGAACAAGGAGTGCCCAGCATGCTTTCCAGTTATTTGAGTTTAGTGGCCTAAAGAACGTTCTTTGTGGGGAGTCAGGCGATAGCACAGATGGTTAAGCTCAGGTGGCGCAAAGCATAAGGACCTGCACAAGGACAGGCATAAGGATCCCGGTTGGAGCCCCCAGCTCCCCACCTGCAGGGGAGTCGCTTCACAAGCAGTGAAGCAGCTCTGCAGGTGTCTGTCTTTCTCTCCCCCTCTCTGTCTTCCCCTCCTTTCTCCATTTCTCTCTGTCCTATCTAACAACAACTACATCAATAACAATAATAATAACTACAACAATAAAACAACAAAGGCAACAAAAGGGAATAAGTATTTTTTAAAAAGAACATTCTTTGTTCTAAAATGACTCAAACATGCTGTTATAAACTTTGAATTCTATATCTAAAGATCAGACTTGATGATTTCAAAGCTGTCCAAAAGAAAGGCTGGAGGTGACTTGATTTTATTTAGTTTGTAGGTATGATCATCACACACCCTGATCACCATAATCCCACCCACCTCTACCCAAGTGAAAAACCCTCCTGAAAACCAACTACTCTTGAAATTCTCCATTTACTAAAATGCCTGTGTTACAACTAAGCCTAACACTCTTCTCCATGATGCTCCTGCTGACTGCCCAATGTGAAGATGGTCTTTACTTTTATCATTATCTTTGAGTGTCTGCTCTCTGACATATCACTCCTTCTGCCTAATTACTTGCAGAGTATGCCCCTTTTTTAACTTCTGAGATCAGAGGTTGTGCCTTAAAAATCTTTGGTGGAGGAGGACTTAGGTGGGGGTATTAGAGAATTTTGTAGAAAACTGAGAAATTTTGCACATGTACCAACAACAGTATTTACTGTTCACTGTAAACCATTAGTCTCCCAAATTAAAAACTTGTAGCATTTTATGCCTAGTACAGTATATTTTAATTTTTATTAGCGATTTAATAGTTTAATATTTACAAGATTATACGATAGTGGGGTATAGTCCCATACCAGTCCCATCACCAAAGTTCTGTGTGCCCAGATCCCCATTAAGGCTAAGCACCTTCATTCTCCCAGGGTCTTAGAGATAGGTTGATTACTTTTTATTTTTGCAAGTTCATGTATTTCAATTCTCTTTTTATTTATTTTTTTATTGGATAGAGGTAGAGAGAAATTGAGAGGGAAAGAGGAGACAGAGAGGGAGAGAGAGTAAAGAGACACATGTTTTACTGCTTGTGTAGCTTTTCCCTTCTAAGTAGGGACTGGGGGCTTGAACTAGGGTCCTTACAAATGGTAACAAGTGCACTTAACCAGGTGCCCTATTTCAATTGTCTATATTCCACTTATAAGTGAAACCATCCTGTAGTTGTCTTTCATCTCTTTACTTCACTAAGCATAATCACCTCCGTTTCCATTCATTTTTGTCCCAAAGGAAATAGTAGTGTCACATTTAGTTGCTGACAGTACCGATTCCTTATAAATATTTGCATAATGAGGGGCCAGGGAGGTGATTCAGCAGTAAGAGAATATGCTTTCCATGCATGAGGGTTTGGTCCTGGGTATCACATTTAATATACTGAATCTGTAGCCCAGGAGGTGGTGCGGTGGCTAGAGTGCTGGACTTAAAAGCATTTGATCCTGAATTTAGTCCCTGGTATTGCATGTGCCAATGTGATGCTCTATTTCCCTCTTCCTATCTATCTATCTATCTATTTATCTATCTATCTATCTATCTATCTATAATCTATCGATCTATCATATATATATATATATATATATATATTTGTTAAATAAATCTTTTAAAAGACCAAATTGCTAAGTAAAGCCTTTAATGTGTTATCCTGTACCAACTACCAGCTCCCCTCTCTTCTCTTTCATATCCCCCATTTTGCTCTGAACCTCTCAGAGTGCTCACAGTTAGGTGAGCAGAGAAACACTTTTTCAAAATCTCTTCAAATTTAATTGTTAACCAAATCAATATTCTGTATGTATAGGGAAAAAATTGGTGTGTTAAAATATTTTTTTTCTTTTTCCCCCTCCAGAGTTATCACTGGGGCTCGGTGCCGGCACTACGAATCCACTGCTCCTGGAGGCTATTTTTTTCCCCTTTTGTTGCCCTTGTTGTTGTTGTTATTGTTGTTGTTACTGCTGTCATTGTTTTTGGATAGGACAGAGAGAAATCAGGAGAGGAGGGGGAAGAGAGAGAGGAGGAAAGATAGATGCCTATAGACCTGCTTCATTGCTTGTGAAGCGACTCCCCTGCAGGTGGGGATCTGGAGGCTCCAACCAGGAGTCTTACACTGGTCCTTGCGTTTTGTGCCATGTACACTTAGCCCGCTGCTCTGCCACCTGGTCCCCATGTTAAAATATTTTAAAGACTACCATTCTGTCTTACCACTGTTAGGTAGGTGCCCTTATGAGATAAAGGACTTTTCAGTTGAACATAAACTCCATTTAACAGAGTTGTGAAATAGCACTGATGATAGAGTCATCCAGAACCCAGAAACACCAGACTTCTCCCAATCTAATAATCCTGTGATACATTTAAATTAGACCTATCATAATCTGGCATTTATTTATCTTTTGTCAGGTTTTTTTTTCCCCCTGGATGAATCCTGCCTGCATGAATCCACCACTCCAGGTGGGTTCCTTTTTAAAACTATAGAGGATGAAAGACTGTGGAGATGGGGGCAGGCAAAGGAAGGGGAAGAGAGGGACCAGGCTGTGGTGCACCTGGTTGAAAACACACATTACAGTGTGCAAAGACGCAGGTTCAAGTTCCTGGTCCCCACCTGTACAGCGAAGACTACATAAGGTGGGGAGCAGGGCTGTAGGTGTCTCTCCTCTCTTTCTCTATAGATCTCCCTCTCCCCTCTCAATTTCTCTCTCTGTCTTATCCAACAATAAATAAATGAAAATATTTAAAAAAAAAAAAAAAAAAGGAAGAAGAAGGGAGACACCCTGGCTCTGCTTTACAACCTGTGAAGCTTCCTTTTGCATAATGTTTCCACAGGATAGCCTGGGGCCCAAGCCTGACCTTGTTCACAGTAAAGTAAATGTTCTGCTAGGTGAGCTACCTCTGTGCTCCCATAACCTGACATTATTCCAAGTCAGAAATCATACAGACTTGAGAAAATGTATAAAAATGCGTGCAGCAGTGAATGTAGATGCACCAGCATATATTTGTAGATAGCATGAATAAACATATTTGAAGTATAGCTTTAGTATTTATTTATTTTGGGTAGACACACAGAAATTGAAAGGGAAGAAGGAGATAGAGACACAGAGAGAAACACCTCTTTAGCAACATTTCACTGCTTGTAAACCTTTCCCTCTGCAAGTGGGAACCAGAGGCTTGAACCCAGGTCCTTGTGCACTGTAATGTGTGTACTCAACCAGATGTGCCACCACCCAGTCCCTAAAGTAGAGCTTTAAAGATGGGCTACAACTTGTCTACATAACATATTATATATTACTATATATCCAATTAAGGTGGGCAGTGAAAGCAGGTGGACATTGTATAATTAAAATAGTCCTTCAATTTTAGAATCAGCTAGATATCTCAGAGCTGTGCCAGTTTTTCTTACAATAAAATCTTAATTTCAATTTTCTGTCCACAGAGGAGAAAAACAAATAAACAAATATTCATGGATGCCATCACATACCGCAGCAGGAACAGTGAACTTCCCCAGCTATTTCCCCTCCCCCTAAAAAGCAATTTAATGCACCACTGGAGGTTGCCTATTAATTGGATGAGGAAGAAACTGGACTGTGAGAAGGGTTGGCCAGGGAGAATGCAATGTGTGTGAGAGAGAACATGTGTCCGTATGTATATAAGTATGTATGTATACAATACTTCAGCCAAAATGTAAAGAAGCAATACTAGTACCACACTTTCTAATTACAGGGGTATTTCGTAAAACTTTAAATGCTAACCTGGGAGAGGTAAATCATAGCAATTTAATTAATAAAGCTGTTTAGACACTTAAACCCATATGCACACCCCCTGTGGGGCACCACATCAATAGTAGAAGCTTGCAGGCATATTTTAGGAACTTTATGCAATTATTTGCAGATCTTGTAGTCAATAATTATTACAAGCTGCATTAACTCTTCCTTTCCCCAAAGTCACAAGCAGTGAATTGTCATTTGTCAAAGGGTCTCTTCAGATGCTCTTCTAGGGTTCTCAGAAGAATGGGGTTTCTTTCCTTGAATCAGCAGAGCAGGAGGAGTGGAGGGAAGCCCCCTACCCACCACATAGCAAGTGTGCTCAGTGATTCTCCTGGAAGACAGAGAGAGGATCCCCTCCATCCCTTTCCAAGGAGAAAGAGAGAGAAGATAATGAATATCAAGACTGGAAGTTCAGCAATTGGAATTTGTACATTATATATCCTCTTCTTTTTTCACTCATTCTTTGTCCTTTTGAAAAGAGTCTATAGAATTCTTACATATCACTGGATGTATGAAATGATGCAATTACTTTGGGAAGTAGTTGTGTAGTTTCATAAACATGTAATGTGGGCTATCAAGATAGCTCATTTGGGTAGGCTCGGGCTTTGCCAAACAAGCACCCTTCACTGCACTAGGAGATATTAGTGCTGGGATATCTTTTCCTTTCTCCCTCTGTCTTTCTCTTTTTATTTGGAAGAGTCAGACCTGGTGAGGAGTAAAGCCCTCTGAGTATGGCAAAAATAAATAGATAAATGTAAATTTGCTACACAACCAGAAATTTCTCTCTGAGGATTTACTACATTCTACAAGAAAAGGTAAGTTTGTGTGCACCAAAAACATGTAAAAGGAGGCTCATAGTGATACTATTCATCATAGTTGAAAAGTCTATATAACCATCAGTTGATGAGCAAGTAAGCAAACTGTGATCTTTCCACATGATAGAGCCCTGTCATCAGTACAAAAGAGCCACGTACTGATATAAGTTGTAACCTAGTCAGAAATAACTTAGTTGAGGAAGACACAAAGGGCCATATGTTGTATGTTTCCATTTATATGAAAATACGAAGTCACAGACGGGAAGAGATAAGTGGTGCTTATCTCCACAGCTGAGGAAAGAAGTTAGCATGAACTACAAGGGAGCTGCAGGGATCTTACTAGGGTGAAGGAAATGTTCTGAAACTGAATCTGATAATGGTTCCATAACTCAAACTTACTCAAAAATCATGTAATTGTACAGTTAAGATGAGGGGCTCAAAATGTATAGATAATATCATCTAAATGTGTAAGATATCATACAAATAATACATAGCAAGTGCTGGGAAATTGTGCAGATGCAGTTACAACTGCCATGTTGTCCCCTCAGGTTATTGCCAGTTCCCACAAGAGTTAATACGATATTCTCAGAGTGCCTTTCCCAACCAATCCTGTCCTGACTTGTCACTCCTGGTTTTTGCCCTATAATTCCCTCCTGCTTCCGCCTCTCTCTCTCTTGTCCGTTTCTCACCTTGGTGAACGGAAGCAGGGAAGGATGCTGTGAGTATTGGGAGGCGGCCATTTTTGCTAGCTCCACGCGGCCTGAACTGCTGCACTATCACCCAACTCTGAGGTGCCCACACAAATAAAGAATTGTGTTCCCTCTCTGCTCCGGATCTCCTCTTTCTCTCCTCCACATCACAGCCTGGCAAGCAAGTATATCTACATCAATGTAATCTAGTAAAATCTGCATTTTAATCTTATTAATTTTATATAAAAAATAAAATGTGAAGATTATTTAAAATTTAAATAAAACATTTTCAAAATTTTATTAATTTCCCTTATCATTCCTGAAAAGTAGAAATTTGTGTGGAATTACATGAAACAAGTAATGGCCTTTAAAATGTCTTGTCTCTGTGTAATTCTAAGTGTAAGTAAAAGTGGTCTTTTTGTAGCTGTGATTGCTTTGGTGCAATTAGTATGTATTCAGACACCCAGTTACCAAATAGTCATTCTTTTAACTTTTGAGTTCTCACTAGAGATAGTAATAACTGTTGTTATTACTGTCTAATGACAGTAATAGTGATACTACTGTTACTGGATACTGACTGTGTGGTGAATACCATGCAATATGGTATTAGTTTCTCAGTCTGCAAAATCACCCTCACACAACACTTCACTATGTCCATTTACAAAGGAGTCCATGGAGGCAGAGAGACAAGTTCTCTCCCAGAGCTTCAATGAAGATCCAGCCAGAACCTGCTAACAATCAGGTTTGTGTTGCCTCTGCCTGTCCATCACAGAGCCCTCTGTGGAACTGAGCTCTGTCTTCTGGAATCAGAGATTGATCGTGATCATGGGCAACTTTATAGGAGGAAACTGTGAAGAGAACAACCATTACTGCAGGGACAGTATGCAAATATGGTTTAATGGTCAAGGTTGTCAGCCATGAAGAGAAGGGTAGATTAACATGGAAGAAAATGTGGTAACTCTCAACTTTTTCTTCATAAGTCTGTGCTTGGTTTGACCAATAATAATTGGCACATTATATCTTTGTAATTAAAAACATTAAGTGAGGGGGCCAGGTAGTGGTGTACCTGGTTGAGCACACATATTTCAATTGTGAGGACCTGGGTTCAAGCCCCTGGTCACTAGTGGTGAAGCAGGTCTACAGGTGTCACTCTTTCTCTTTTGCCCTCTGTATCCCCTTTCCTCTCAATTTCTCTCTGTCCTATCAAATTGGATAAAGAAACAAACAAACAAAAAACAAATGAGGGCTGGGGAGATAGCATAATCGTTAAGCAAAAGAATTCTATGCCTGAGGCTCTGAGAGAAGTGCTTTGGTAAAAATGAATAAATAAAACATACATACATGAGAAATAGTACCACCCCTAAAAAAAAAAAAAAAGTAAACAGCAACAGAATTATAGATGGTCATCACTTTTTCTGAGTGTATGTTTGTTTGTTTTTTTCCAAATTTGCTCAGCCCACCATATCAGCAGGAAATAGTTGAGTAACCATTCTAATCATGTTATTTTTCATTCTCAGAGGTCAACAAAGCCTAAAAGAAACCAAGGTTTGGATGAAAGAGCTGAAGTTTACTAGCAATGGGAAATCATGTCCATGGAGTGAGTGCTGAGTTCCCCAGTATGTGGCTGCTCTCCAATGAGATGCAGTGCTCTGTAAAGAGCTGTGAGCAGGGACTGGGTAATTTTTCTTTTTAATTTTGATTTTTACTAGCAATTTGATAATAGTTTATGAGATCATAAGATTACAGAGGTATGGTTCCACCACCACAGTTCTATGCTGTCACTACCACTAGGACCCTAACCCCAAGGATAACCACCATAGTTTTCACTAAGTCTTAAGAGATAGTTTGGCTACTTTTTTTTTTTTTTTACAAGTTCATGTGTTTCAAATTTGCTTCTTTCTTTCTTTCTTTCTTTCTTTCTTTCTTTCTTTCTTTCTTTCTTTCTTTCTTTCTTTCTTTCCCAGAGCACTGCTCAGCTATGATTTTGGTGGCACAGGGGACTGAACCTGAGAAACTGGGACTTTGGAGCCTCAGGCATGAGAGATCTTTGTATAGCAATTATGTTATCTACCCCGCCCTTAATTCTTTATGTTACACAGATTAGTTTAACTACCCAGTAATTGTCTTTCAAACAAGTGCAGGTAATTTGTGATCAGATTATATATAAACTATAGCAATAAGAGTCCTTGAACACAAAAAACTGAAGGATAAAACTCTTAGAGTTGGCCTTTTCCCCCTCCTCATTTTTTTTTAATGCATAGCCAAGGGGTAACACAATCATTACACAAAAGAACTTCATACCTGTAAGTTACGGGGTGTTTTTTGTATTTGAGAGAAACTGGGGAGACTGGCAAAGTAACTGTGTAACAGACTTTCATGACTGAGGTCCCAGGCTCAATCCTTCATATTCCAAAAATGAGCAGTTTCCTTGCCTCTCTCTCTCTCCCTCTCCCTTTTGTTCTCTCTCTCTCTCTCTCTTTTTCTCACTCTCTCTCTCAAATCAAATATTGAATTTTTACATGTTTGGAATGGTCCTTTGGACATTCTTGCAAGTCTTTTTTGTAAGTATAAGGAAAATTCCAATTTACAAACGCATTGCAAATTTACATTTGGAAGACACTTTTACTTATTCATTTCTCTTTTCTTTCTCTCTTTCTTTCTCTTTTTCCTTCTTTTCTTATTTCATTTCTTTCTTACCAGAGCACTGTTCAGCTCAGACTTGCATGGTACTAGGAATTGAACCTGAACCTTGGAACCTCAAATAAGACATGAAAGTCATTTTGCATAACCATCTTGCCAAATACATAGCCCACAGTATGCTTTCAATTCAAAATACATTTAGTTATTATTTGACTGGAGCAAATTTTAACCTAAGAACAACATAATACAGTAGTTAGGTTGTTCACTGACACAGAGAAGAAACATTAAACATGAAAATGGAGAGAAGTGCTGTTGCAGTCAATAACTAAAGAAAAACATTTTAAAATCAATGTATATCTTCAAATTTGACTAAAGATTTTCAATTAGAGATGTTAGAATGACCTAGAACTGTTTACTCTATGTTGAAGCATAATCAGAATGTTGGCCCTATTATAACAGCATTCTTACCTTTTTCCTATTTCTTCACCTAAACTGAATCTTGCCCGTCTCCATAACCTCTAGTTCTTCAGCCCTGCTAGAGCCCACATTTACCCGCCCATTGGTCCACTTGTCTATCCATTCATCATCCATTCCTACAACCATCTACTTATCCATCTGTCACTACCTACCCATTCATCTTCCATCCATCTGACCATCATTTCTTCCTCTTATCCAATCATTCATATGTCTTCCCATCTGTCCATCTATCTAGTAATCCTTCCTTCCTTGCTTCCTTCCTTCCTCTTTCCTTCCTTCCTTCCTTGCTTCCTTCATTCCTCTTTCCTTCCTTCCTTCTTTCCTTCCTTTCTTCTTTCCTTCCTTCCTTCCTTCCTTCCTTCCTTCCATTTATCTATTTATGCACTCATCAGTTAGTACTTAACACATATACATATGCCATTCATCTCTCCATCAGCCCATCAGTTCCTAACGTCCCTTGACCCTTGTCAGTATGGGCCACATTATTAACCACTTAGAGCATCTTCACCCCAATATACCTCACCCTCTTATCCTTCAGCTGTGACTTATGCAATAAAGTCACTTAATAAACATTTGTTCATTGACTATCTCACTCCCCACTCCCCACCTTACATGCTGAAGAGAAAAATAATAAAACTGTCTTTTTTTAAAGTGACACCATAGTGCTGAAGCTTCCCTACTGCTGTAGGAGTCTCATGTGTTATACTCAAACCTGGGGTGCATTTAGCATAGCAGGCATTCTCCCAGCTCAGCTATATCACTAACCCCATAAAACTATCTTGATTGAATCCATTTAAATATACAGAAGTTTGATGTCACCTGAATTCCCTCCTAAATCCTCTCATTCAACTCCAGATAATTTATACTGGCTTTCCAGTAGGAACATACCTTTTTTTAATTGGGGGATTAATGGTTTACAGTCTATAGTAAAATACAATAGTTTGTACATGCACAACATTTCCCAGTTTTCCACATAACAGTATAACCCCCATAAGGTCCTCCTCTGCCATCATGTTCCAGGACCTGAACCCTCTCCCTCATCCCAGAGTCTTTTACTTTGGTGCAATCCACCAACTCCTACCCAAGTTCTACTAAGTGTTTTCCCTTCTGATCTTGTTTTTCAACTTCTACCTATAAGTGAAATCACCCCATAGTCATCCTTCTGTTTCTTACTTATCTCACTTGACATGACTCCTTCAAGCTCCATCCAAGATGGGCTGAAAAAGATGAAACCACCATTTTAATAACTGAGTAGTATTCCTTTATGCATATAGACCACAATTTGTCAGCCAGTCATCTGTTGTTGGACACCTGGGTTGCTTCCAGGTTTTGGTTTTTACAAATTGTGCTGCTATAAACATGGGTATACACAAATCTTTTGGGATGGATGTGTTTGGTTCCTTAGAATATATTCCCAGGAGAGGAATAATTGCAGGGTCATGGCCTAGATTCACATCTAGCCTTCTGGGAGTTCTCCAGACTGCTTTCCACAGGGGTTGGACTAATTTGCATTCCCACCAGCAGTGCTGGGGGGTTCCTTTGTCCCCTATAACCTTTCCAGCATTTGTTGCAGCTACTTTTTCTGATGGATGACATTCTCACAGGAGTGAAGTGGTATCTCATTTGTCTTTATTTGCATTTCTCTACAGGCAGAAGTTGAAAAAAAAAGATCAGAAGAAAAAACACAAGTAGAACCTGAACTGGAGTTGGTGTATTGCACCACAATAAAAGACTCTGGCAGAGGGGGTCAGGGGGGAGTACAGGTCCTGGAAAAGGATGACAGAGGACCTAGTAGGGGTTGTATTGTTATGTGGAAAACTGTGAAATGTTATGCATGTATAAACTATTGTACTGTCAACTATAAAACATTAATCCCTCAATAAAGAAATTAAAAAAATAATAATAATTTGCATTTCTCTGACAATCAATGACTTGGAGCATTTTTTGATGTTTGTTGGCCTTTTGGATCTCTTCTATGATGAGTGTTCTGTTCATATCCTCTCCCCATTTTTGGATGGGTTCATTTGTTTTCTTGTTGTTGAGTTAGGTGAGCTCTTTATATATTTTGGTTATTAGCCTCTTGTTTGATGTTTAGCATGTAAAGATCTTCTCCCACTCTGTAAGAGTTTTCTTTGTTTGGGTGGTGGTTTCTTTTGCTGTGCAGAAGCTTTTTAATTTGATGTAGTCCCATTGGTTTATTTTTGTTTTAGTCTTCTTCGTAATTAGATTCATATCATTGAAGATGTCTTTAAAATTTAGACGGAGAAGAGTTCTGCCAATATTTTCTTTCCTCTAAGTATTTGATACTTTCTGGTCTGAAGTCCAAGTCCTTGATTCACTTGGAATTTACTTTGTGTTTCAGTTTCATTCTGCACGTTTCAACCCATTTTTTTCCAACACCATTTGTTGAAGAGACTCCCCTTTCCCCATTTAATAGTCTGGGCACCTTTGTCAAAGATTAGATGTCCATAGGTATGATGGCTTACATCTGGGCTGTTAATTCTATTCCATTGGTTAGTGTATATTTATGGAACATAATATTTTTATACTCAAATCTGTTTGCTTTCTTAAAAATGTCCATTCTTGGACTAAGACAAATTATTAAATAAGGCATATTCTTGGGCCAGGATCAAGGGATCTGTTTGTGAAATACTCACAGAGATTTTCCTGTGCTGCCATGGAATGTAAGGTCAATTCATACTCTATGTTCTGAGTAGTGAAGAGAGCAAGAAAGTAGCAAAGAAAGCAAGAAAGTGCCCCCATGTCAGCCAGATGCCTAAAGGCATCTAGCAGATGTTCTTCCTGACTTCACATCTTCAGTCTACTGAATACTTGCCTTACAGCAGGAATCTTTTTTTTTTAAGTCCCAGGCCAGGTAGTAAAATTTTATGTTTTCTGGACAAAAGTAATGCCCTCAAAATATGAAAACCACTGTTATTTTGCACATCATATGAAAATAATGAGAAGCTTTGGTTAAACAAACTACTGTTTTAGAATCACCGATTATGTAGACTCACTTTGATCTTTCATCACCATTAACACCAGTGATCATCTTTCACTTTTAAGACTTTGCTGGGAATACTGTGAGAACCAGGTTGAGCGTGGTGAGGCTTTTCCCACTGAAAAATGGGGGACTGAGGTCCGTATCTCTCCCAAGCTCAACCTCAGAAAGAGAGAGTCTGACAGGGAGATTCGTTTCCTCAGTTCCCCATTTTTCAATAGGAAAAGTCTCACCACACTCAGCCTGGTTCTCACAATATTCCCAGAAAGACTTAACATTCAAATCATTGGGCATTTTGGCTAGCCCACCTCTGTTCTATTCTTTTTCTGTCCCATACAGCACTTCCTGTATTGTTCACAAATGTATGTTTGTGTGTTGCATATTTGTGTGGTATATGTACACACTTGTGTGATTTTGTGCCTATGAGTAGGTTTGTGCATGTGATTGTCCATGATTACATGTGTGTACATGTCTGTGCATCCTGGACTTCTTTCAGTCAAATTGAAGATAAACATCTTTTTTAACAAAGCCACATGTCATCACTGAATTCTAACAGCACTGACTTCAGTCACTCCTCAGAGAAACTGCTCTCAACAAGCTCTGCCACTTCTGCAAAGCAAGAATAGTCAAGTTTCCTTTGTGCTGTGCACTTCAATTCCAGGGTGCCTAACCCAGGGATCACAGCTCTACCTAATGAAAACCTTGATTGGATAGTTTTAATTGGTGAGACATTCAAGTCTCTGCTGTTTCCATAATGCCCCATGCTGCAAGGGTTCTATTCTGATGAAGTTCAGTTGAATGAACAAAATTTAGCTCCTAGTATAGAAAAACTGACATGAACTGTGCATTGAGATCATTTATCAATTGCTCGATATATTCAAATCCATATTCAAATGCCATCTCTCTACCAACCATTAGCAGGGAGAGCTGTGCGGGGAAAACGCTCTTCTAGCCAGGGACTGAGCCCAGGAAAAGACTCTTGCCTGATTCTGAAACAACTAAGCATTCTAATGAAGTTGACTTGATTTACATTTTAACAATAGCACACAAATGTACTACATGGCACTTTTCCAATAACCTCTTCAACATCATTCATTCTGACACTTCCATTGCTATGAAAAGCAGACCTAAAGCTAGTCGACATTAGGGTACACGGGGGGTGGGAGCTGGACCTCATTTGACTTTCAGATTAGGTAGAGATCAAGCACACTCTCATGTGCTGCCTATGGATGGAATTCCTTAACATGCTTTCTTCCTATTTGTAGAATCTGAGTCCAGAACACATCCTGACCACCTGCCATTCACCTGGGACAGAGGTAATAATTCACACTGGGTCTCTGACCAGCCAGTATGATTGGACAGAACTGAGGGTGTCATCTCCTGCTACCTTGGCAAAATCAGTTTGGGTAGATAGCTATCTTCCTCTAATGAAATTACGTACATATTCTGTTCATATAATAGTCAATTCTGCTACCCCATTAGTGATCCCCATAGCAGTTGAAACATGTCCACAAGAGAATTTTATGAGAAATGGCTAGTTCTGTGATCAAAAAAAAAAAAAAAAAAAAGAGTTCAGTTGATAGTCAGCTGTGGTGAAAAAGAGCCTCCCACTCTCTCTCTAGTCTTAGAGGGAGGGTTGGGCATTACTCATCATGCCTCAAGGATAGAGATGTCTCTAAGGTTTAAAATGTCAGATTTTGACTGGGGGAAATAGCATAGTTATTTTGTATAAAAACATTCATGCTGGTATCACCAAAAGTCTCAGGTTTAAACCCCAGTATCAGCAGAAGCCAGAGTTCAGCAGAAATCTGATAAAAGTATATATACATATATATATATGTGCATATATGTACATATATATATATACACACAAAAATAGCTCAAAATTTGAAAATACATGAACAAAACATCAAAAGTCAAATCCAATGTCCTTAATCTGTGCACCTTTCTCCTCAGAGTCACCATTCTCCACATGGCAACTCAACTGAGTTCAACAGGTAAAGCCAAGAACAAACATGCAGACAGCTGAGTTCTCATCTTGAATTTTCTATGGCCCACTTCTCCTCTTTGTGACTCCATGCAAACAGTTGGCACATTATTCTAGTTATAGTAGGAACCAGAGGAGGCCACCTGATCAGTCCTCCTGCAGTGTACTATTAGTCACATTACCAACTAGTGGTCATCCTGATTCTGTTCTTGTACCTCCAGCAGTGAGGAAGTCATATCAGACATTGTTCCAATTTCTAACAGCAACATCTCTATCCTTCCTCTTCTTATGAGGAAAAGAACTCACCACAATGTAAAAGAGACCTTGTCATATGTTATAATGAAATGAGTACTGGAACCAAGAGCAGGCTAGTTATTATTTGCAATCCTACAAAAGGAACTATTAACTTTAAAAAGTAAAATTGTGTTGCCTATGTATTTCATTTATTCATTCTTCATTTAAGAGAGTGTCTAATGAATACATAGCACACCCCTTGATCTGGGTCTCGTGCAAGGTTGAGCATGGACAGTTGACTCCCTGAAGTCTGTCTGTCAGAGTACATGCGAAATTCCAACGGGCCTATCAATCTCACTGCAACACCTCAACCCCCCCACACACCAGGCTTCACCTTCTTTAAGTTTCTATTTCCCCATTCCAGCATCACTGTCCATACCTTCTCATTGTCTTACTCTCTTTTTCCTTATAAGGAGATATTGGTCTCATTGGTCAGCTTAGCTACTTCCCCTACACAGCTACCCCTTTATAAACCTGTAACTGAAACAATAAAGTGTTCCATCCACTGCCACGGTGCCCTGAAGTGGTCTGTTGTACTGCCCGCTGCCACCTTGCTCTGGAAGATCACTCAGCAAGCTCATCCCTGCCGCTGCTGGGCCGAGATTCCCCACTCTCCATCTGTCTCCAGTGGCCAACGGACTAGATGGTGAAGTGGGAGCCAGATTGGCCCGTTCCCCCGAGGAACCCAACACCTTGACACTAGAGATACAGGTATAAACAAAACAAGCAAAATATCCTGCCTCATGGAAATGGTATTGTTAAAAAAAAAAAAAAAAAAGGAAGGGGCTGGGTGGTGGCGCACCTGGTTGAGTGCACATGCTACACAATGCACAAGGACCTAGGTTTGAGCCCCCACTCCTCACCTGCAGGAAGAAAGTTTTGCAAGTGGTGAGGCAGGACTACAGGGGTCTCTGTCTCTCCTCTATCTCCTCCTTCCCTCACCATTTCTATAATGATAAATATAAAGATAATAAAGTAAATAAAGATAATTAAAAAAATTAAAAAACAAAGGAATATATATTTTTAATATTTATTTATTTTTCCTTTTGTTGCCCTTGTTGTTTTTCATTGTTGTTGTTATTGATGTCGTCAGTGTTAGATAGGATAGACAGAAATGGAGAGAGGAGGGGAAGACAGGGGAAGAGAAAGACTGACACCTGCAGATCTGCTTCACTGCTTGTGACGTGACTCCCCTGCAGGTGGGGAGCCCGGGGCTCTAACCAGGATATGTCGGTCCTTGCGCTTCATGCCACATGCGCTTAACCCGCTGAGCTGCCACACGACTCCCACAAAGGAATATTTGATGTAGTACATAAAGTGACAAAGCTGCACAAACAGAGAATGAGAATAAGAATCAAGAAATGAATATTTAAGCAAATATTTGAAGGAGGGAGCGATAGTTTATCTAGAGTTATGATGAGAAACAAGAAGTGCAACAGTAGTTAGAGGGAAATATGCTTTCTTATCAGATGAGAGAATGTTGTATTCTTGAGCCTTGACATAGTACAGAGGATTACTATAGTTGTAAAAATGATAGAGAGAAGGGAATATTCAATGCGATGGTAGATGCACTGAGACAACTATCAACCTCTGTTAAATCCCACAGGCTAGTTGTTTCACATATATGACTCCGTTTGTTCTATCTGCCATCTTGGAAGGTAGGATGTTATCATACTAGTGGTACAGATGTTGAATTTGAAGTTGGATAAAGTAATTTTCTCAGGAGTTGGTCGGTAGTGCAGCGGGTTAAGCGCAGGTGGCGCAAAATTCAAGGACCAGCATAAGGATCTCGGTTCGAACCCCGGCTCTCCTCCTGCAGGGGAGACCCATCACAGGCCGTGAAGCAAGTCTGCAGGTCTATCTTTCTCTCCCCCTCTCTGTCTTCCCCTCCTCTCTTCATTTCTTTCTGTCCTATCCAACAATAGCAACATCAATAACAACAGCAATAATAGCTACAACAATAAAACGACAAGGGCAACAAAGGGAATAAATAAATAAAATAGGGAATGGGGGGGGTAGCGCAAGGACCAGCATAAGGATCCAGGTTCAAGCCCCAGCTCCCCACCTGCAGAGGAATCCCTTCACAGGCAGTGAAGCAGGTCTGCAGGTGTCTGTCTTTCTCTCCTCCTCTCTGTCTTCCCCCCATCTCCATTTCTCTCTGTCCTATCCTACACGACATCAATAACAACAACAATAATAACTATAACAATGAAACATCAAGGGCAACAAAAGGGAATTAATAAATACAATAAATATTTTAAAAACATAAATAAATAAATTAAATTAAATAAACATTAAAAAATGTTTTTAAAAAAAGTAATTTTCTCAGAGTCACTCAGACAACAGACCACACCATAGAGTCAATGCCATTTCCATCAGACGCTCAGAAAGTTCAAGGTACCTGATACAAAAGAGCATGTTATTCTCTTAGGTTTTATTTTGTTTTGTTTTGTCCCCTCCCCTTGAGTAGCATTAGAATTCCCAGCTTGCTAGGTAAATTTTCTTAAGTGTAGGTAAAAATTTATGACAAGATGAACAGTGTTTATTTATTTAAGATTACAGAACTCACCCCAAATTTTCTTTTTTATATATAAAATTAAATATTCAAAAGGCTGGAGAAATAGTCATCCTTTCAAAGCACCAACCTGCAAGACTGAAGTCCCAGAGCTCACCCCTGTACTACCTGTGAGCACTGCTCTAGTCTTCTCTTCCTCTCTCATTCCTCAAAACTCTGTCATAATAAATAAATCAGCCCTGGGACCAGGTGGTGGTGGATCCAGTTAAGAGCATATAGCACTAAGCATGAGAAACCACACAAAAATCCCAGTTCGAGCCCCAGCTACCCACAAGCTTTACAAGCAGTTCTGCATGTGTCTTTCTCTCTCCCTCTCTATATCCTCCCTCCCCGCTCAATTTCTCTCTGTCCTATTCAATAAAATGGAAAGAAATGGCTTCCAGGAGTAGTGGATTTGTAGTGCCAGCACCAAGTCCCAGTGATTACCCTGGAGGCAATAAATAAATAAACAAGCAAGCCTTTAACAAATAAAATAATTGAATATGTTACTTAATTATGTTCATCTGTATTTGAATCTCTAGTGTGTGCTTTCATACTCAACAACCATGTGACTTACTTTTTAGAGTAAAATTTTTAACATTTTTACAGGAAATGATGATTTATCTGGAATCATCAGGCATCCAGGAATCGTCTTGATTGAATAATATGAATGAAACTTTGTACTATCTGAGGATTACCAATTTTCAAATGATAGAAATTTAAATGCTACCCTTGGCACAAAAACTCACTCTAAGATTGTAATTTACAGCTTATCAATGAAGTATTTCATGGTCTCTTCAGTGCCTCAGGGCTGTGGTTCTGAAAATGAATTGTCATTATGATCCTTTAGAAAATAAGTCTAGCTATATAATCTTCCTAGTTTTCTGAATTCCAGATCAGTAGAATTCTGAGTCAATGTCAGAGAAAAAGTAGACAACAAAGACAAGATGGCAAAGTAGTTCCAGGGTATAGTTTATAGGTGACCACAGGGGCACTCTCAGGACTTAGGAACCCCCAAAGAATAAAGACATGTCCAAATAGCTGTAGTTTCTTCCAGAAGCAATACATCTACCATCAACTCAGTACTGATCATGTTGGGTGTGGGGAGGCTTTGTATCAAGTTGCATGTATCAATCTATTCTGGTCTCTATAGTGAGGAGTCATAAGTTGGGTAACACTGACTTCCCATACTGTTCTCACATGATCGAAGGTGTAAGAGATCTCCCTTTTAATCCCACTCATGAAAGTTCAACCTTCACAACCTAATTACCTCCCAAAGCCCCTACTTCCTGATACCTTCACCATGAGGCCTCCACTTCAACAGAGAAACTTAAGAGCTATGTAAACATTCCATCTATAGCTGCCTATTTTTTGCAGTCCTGTAATATTACAAAAACAATTTCTGTATCATCCAGTACACCATGTGACTTCCATGCCCATGATTAAGCATTTCTTCTTCTTCTTATTATTATTATTACTTAATAATAATCATCAAGACTATAGGATAAGAGGGGTACAATTCCACACAATTACCACCACCAGAGTTCTGTATCCCATCCCCTCTATTGGAAGCTTTCCTGTTCTTTATCCCTCTGGGAATATGAACCCAGGGTCATTAAGGGGTGCAGAAGGTGGAAGGTCTGGCTTCTGTAATTGCTTCTTTGCTGAACATGGGCATTGGCAGGTTGATCCATACTCCCAGCCTGTCTCTTTCTTTCCCTAGTGGGGCAGGGCTCTGGAGAGGTGAAGTTCCAAGATATTGATGAGATCATTTGCCCAGGGAAGTCAGGTTGGCATCATGGTAGCATCTGCAACTTGGTAGCTGAAAAAGCATTAAGATATAAAGGAGAACAAGTTGTTTAATAATCAAGAAACTAAAGGTAAGAATACAGCAGATCAGGTTTAGGGTCTCCATTTTAGAAAAAGTTAGTAGCATTTCTATATCATGTGGTTGACAAGTGCCATCCACTCTAACAGGCCTGCTACATCCACCAATTACCATTCTCTTGAAACTTTTGCTTCCTTGTCTCAGTCAAAGGCAGAAATTTTCAGTAACTGTGAGTCAAATCAATTGTATTGCTTTTGAGTCTTAGAATGTGTGAAGAAAAAAAAAAGATCCTACAATTTCCCTTTATTAAAAAAAGTGTGCAGAGTTATTCATTTCTCTATTACTATGTTATTCATTTCATTACTATGTTATTACTATGTTATTCATTTCTCTATTACTATTCATTTCTCTATTACTATGTTATATACTCTGTTACTATGCTTGATTGCTTTTAGTATTTTTTTTTACCTAACTTTTGTAAATTCACCTTAAAAATTATTTGAAATCTATGCTAAGCTATGTTCAATAAAGTTAATTTTTAATGATGTTCAAGTTTTTCCACCGGTTCCCCAGTCGATGTCAGTTCTCCTCAATGAGGAAGGAAAAATCAATTCAATTATCAGAGCACAGTTAATTGCTTTCAAGATTAGGGTGATTTAAAGAGCAGCAAAGTACTTTATCTGTGCTCAGCAGTTTTGGCTAGAGGTAGTCTCCTAAGTGCAATAGGAGAAGTCCACATTCTGTCAGTTCACGATTACCTTCTCTCAGCTTGTCATTCATAGAGCTAATAGTAGATGTTCTTGTCCCCACGAGCCACAGCACAGCATTATCTGTCTCATTGCTCAAGACTGCTAGCTTTTGACTTGATATCTGTCACTCTAATGATTTGAATACCAAACCAAAATTTCTTCTTGGATATGTATAGAATAGAGAAATTTTGTTTCTTTCTTTTTAATGGATCATGTGGAACCTTCAAGAGAGTTCACATGGAATGGTGACTGTTCTGCCATATAAGTGACCCAGGTTCAAACCCTTAACCCCCAAGACACTGGAGGAATCTGAGATGCTATGGTGTCTCTTCCTTTGCTTCTCCCCTTCTGACTGAAAATGTTGACCAGAGCAGGTGAGGACAGCAACAAAAGACAAAAGACTAATTGACTTAATGGTTAATTTATTTTTACAAGATCAAGAACTAGAGCATTACATCACTGGGGAACCAACCTGAAGTCTTCTATATACAAATCCTGCACTTTACCTGATGAGCCACTTCCCTGACTATGAAGGGAAAAAAATTATAGTAAGGGTCCTCTCTTCAAATGTATGCTTCTTTGCCAGAACTCCCCTAGTGATGCCAACTGAGTATAGTTCAAGTTTTGAACCTGGGATCATCTTGAAAGAACATTCTGAAAGCTAATGACAAAAACACAAATAATTTCAAATCCAGGAGCAAATTGAAGTTTGGCCCAAAGGAAGTCACATCAAGAAAGGGTCCCAAACTTGTCACTCTCCGAAGGGAAGCTGGGTCAATCTATTATGCCACCAGACTGAAATGAGTGCAACCTAGAATGTTCCTAGCTGTTACCATGGACTGTGATCTCAGATTGACAGGGACTCAGAGGCTGCACAGGCTCCTGTGTTAAATATGAATAGATATGGGCCCCAGGTCAGATCAATAAGGTTAACAGTTTATGGTATTTATATATTTTCCTCATATTTGTGAGTTACTCGCTGCCCTGGTTTAGCTTTCTAGCCCTATTCTCAACTCTGATACGATCTTTCCAGACAATATTTTAGTCCACCTGAATGCTAGCTATCAGGCTCAGGCAAAAATTACTAAAGTCATGGGCCCCTGGGAACCTACCTAAAGTAGACTTCCTAGCTTCTTCCTACCGGAAGACCCCTAGTTTTATCTGCTCTATTCCCACATTTTGGTTCCTGTTTATTAAACAATTTTCCCTGCTTTACATTGTATCACCTTTCAGCTACTAAGTCACAGATGCTACCATGACTTTCCTAGGCAGACAACCTCACCAATATGTCCCAGAATCTCATGTCTCCAGAGCCCTACCTCACTAGGGAAATATAGAAACAGACTGGGGGTATGGATTGACCTGCCAATACCAATGTCCAGCAAAGAAGCAATTACAGAAGCCAGAACTTTCACCTTCTGCACCCTTAAAGAATTTTAGTCCATACTCCCAGAGGGATAAAGAATGGGAAATTTTCCAGTGGAGGGGATGGGTGGCGAGAACTCTGGTGGCGAGAACTGTATGGAATTATACCCGTGTTATCTTACAATCTTGTTAATCATTATTAAATCACTAATAAAATTTTTAAATAAGTGGTTGTCAAAACTTGGAGCCACTCTTGGGGGATAGCACTGGCAAAGGCAGCTGATGGAGAGGAGAGAACCCAAATTCCTGCGGAGCCTTTTGATAAAAGACAGAAACCTGAACCCACTGGGGTGTGTGTGGTAGTTCAGAAATATTTGTGGGTCAGAGTGGATGGAAGATGCCAGAGGAGGCTCTGCATTTGTTGGTCATTATCCCAGGTCCCCTGCATTGCTTGATGCTATAGTCTATTTACATAATCATTTTTTTTTCTCTGAGACCTGCCCTGCCTGCAGGGTATTAGTTTAATCCCCACTGATTAGAACCTTCACAACAGCTGCTATGGAAGCTTGCTACCTTTGCGCTCTTTTTTTCTCCACCCCCTCTCCTAGCCATTTCCTTTTTCCACTTGTCACTTCCAGCTAAAGATATATATATATATATATATATATATATATATATATATATATATATATTGTTTTCTCTGATCAATAAAAAAAAAATTGCATTGTGTTCCCACTCAGCCACAAGTTCCTGGTCTCCTCTCTCCCCTGCAATGCAACCTGACAGCACTGAGTGGAGGTGATCCTACAGATAACAGGAGCCCATAGGAAGGTTTATGTGGAGTGTGATATATATCCAGAATAGTGAAAAGAACTCAGTTCCACAAAAAAGAAGGACAAGATATTATCTAGCTATTCAGGAACCATATCTGTATGTGAGAAGAAAAATCCATATTGATTTTTCTCATTCATGGAAAGTATACTTAAGATTAGGGGAAAGGTGTATCATTCTTTCATTTGTAGGTGGAGTGAAACTTAACTTTTTGAATATCCATATTTAGGCCCACTTATTTCTAATTATTATGAAACATGTTAACTGTCAGGTAAATATTAACCATTGCCCACCTCTTTTTTGTCACCAGGGTTATTGCTGGTGACAAAAAAAGTAAATGAACAAAGATTAATATTTATCTGACACCATGTACTCCTTGCCTATATTAAATCATTTAATTTTGGCAAAGCCCCTGTGAGAAGTTACTATTATTTATCTTATATAACATGAAAAACAATATAAAAATAAACATGGTGTCACCCTGAACTTGCTTAGAAACTAAATAGAACTAGGAGTCTATTGAGGGTAAAATGCCAGGAAAAGCAGGTGCTCCTTGTGTTATAATCACACCCAGATGCATCCATGGCCAAATAAAATCTGTGCCTGCAAGCCTAAACCTCCTCAATCTAGTAAATCAGTGCTTGATGGACTTCCCATTAATAAGAGTGTTATTTGCACAAACAGACCTAGCTCCATCCCTTTTTGCATATATATAGACTCTAGGGAAGTTTCTTGAATGTTCCTGAAGCCTCAAGTAAACATTGAGTTGGGACAAGCAAGCTGTAAAAATACAGAGACCTATAACAGAGTAGCTGCAATGCTTGAGCTTTTTAGCATAGTTTCTATAACTTGACCAGACTTCAGGTTCTTGGCCAACAAATGAGAAAGCTGTAACACAGAGAAGTAACTTATCTAAAATTCAGTAGTACCAAGTGACAGAACTAGCATTTTAGTGTATGTGTTTGCCACAAGGGCCCTCTTCCATTCATGATCTCACTCATCCTTGGCCTACTTTTTCATTCACTTTTTTTTTTTTAAAGATCGGAAAGAAGTAGAGGGAGGAAGAAAGGCAGTATTCTCATGTGGTGCTCAACCCAGGGTTACATACATGGCAAAGCATATGCCTTACTGGGTGAGTTACGTTTTGACCCCTAGAGATCTGGGCTTGTAACTTAGTCATTGTTATGTCAACCTCTATCATTTCACTGTGCTATGTAATATAATTTATGAATAATTGCATATATATCTCTGAAGACTTTTACTGTTACCAGAGTTGATGAATCCTTACATTATTTTTATAACCCTAGTAACAGTACACATACAATCTTTGTAAGGAAAAGTACAATATAAAGTCATTGCAAACTAAGACATTAACCGGTGATATTTCTAAGGACATGCTAGGCCACCAAAAACCCACAGTCCTATATGTCTGTAAAATAGATAGCTCATCAGACATTTCTAATATTTCCTCCAGGGCCAAAACCTAACTCACCCAGTATGGCACATGTCTTCCCACAGGCACAGCCTGTGTTCAAACCATAGTAATACATGTGATTGCCTCAGTAATGGGGAAGCTCTGGAGCTGTGATATTTCTCTAGATATGAAATAAAAAGAATGAAAAATCAGTCCAGGTGTGATGAAATTGCACATGTATGAAACCTCAGCACCACAGCAAAACAAACAAACAAAACAAAACAAGAAAAATACCAACAAAGTTTCAGTCCTCTTGTAAAGAACTCAAGGCTATAAACCACACAGCTATTTTCCTAGGAGACAAAACTGGTTTTAGCACTCTAGATGATTTTTCCCCTTCTTTTCTAATGTAGCATTGTTCAATAGTACTTGGTACAAATTGGTTGACCACTAAGAAGCTGGCAGTAGCAAAGTCAGGCCTGCTGTATGGCACAGCCCCAGCAGGCTAGGGCTAACTGCAAAGCAGGAAGTCCTGGACTAAACTGAAGCCACTTCTTACATTTGGTAACTTAAAGACTTAATGGCTATTGAAAATACACAAATATTACCTGAGGACAATGGCAAAGGCAAGTCAGGCTGTGGGGCACTGTGAGGCTGAGGTTGAACATGCTGTAGTCCCCAGTGAAAAAACGGGTGCTTGGAGGTGCAGCCAACCCATCAGTCTCCCCCAACAGGGGTTGAGCAGGGGGGGCCTCGGCCTCCAGGATTTTGTCCCCCCTGTAAGTCTCCCCGCCCCACAAGGGCCCCTGTTGTTGTGGTGGTCCAGTGTCGGGCTGCACCGCAGAGAAGAGAGAGGAAGTCCAGAACAAGTGGGGTACAAAAATCTTTATTATAGGATGGGAGGGTGGCTCAGGCCACGTGGAGTCAGCCGACAATGGCCATCCCCACTACCTGACCATGGGGCGAGAGAAGGGAGAGAGATCTGAGAGAGAGCCCAAGGGGCCGAGAGAGAGAGCCAAGAGCCCAGAGAGAACGAGGGGGGGTGAGGGGGCTTTTATTGGGCGACAACCAGGGGTGACGTGTGGGGCCAGGATTGGTTGAAGGGGACACAGCTAGGATTTCCCTGGGCGTGGTAAAACCTGGGGGCGGAGACTGCATCAGAATAATTCCTCAGGACCCACATTCTCTAACACAATAGTTCACTTCATTGTTCCCAAACCAGTTAGTCTGCGTACTCTACAGTTACTAGAAGCCCTCTCACCACTTCCCTGTCTCCCGTTCCTTTTGATCATATATGGCACAATTACCCTTGCCCACACAAAGACCCTCCCTCCCCTCCCTCACCTCCTCATTCCCAGACTAGGGCTAGGGCTAACTGCAAAGCAGGAAGTCCTGAACTAAACTGAAGCCATTGCTCTTTACATTGATAATGTATTGGCTATAATCTATTGGCTATATTGGATATGCACAAATATACCTGGGGACAATAAAAGGAGATTCCTAGGGAAAGTACATTGTGACAACAATTATGGCAGTGAGTGTGACAAGACTAAATGCCGGGCTAGCAAGGGGGAGCCTCTTCCAGGGCTGGAACTCTCTGGGTTAGAGAGAATGCGATCGGAGCCAGCCTGGGATGCTATTCACTCAGCAAGATGACTCAGGAACCAAACACGTGGCAGGGAGGCAATGCATATCTCTATTGATCAGAGAGCCAAGGCTATAAAAGGGCAGACCTGGAAGTGGCAAGTCGGAAATGAAATGGCTAGGAAAGGGGCTGAGAAAGGCAAAAGGGGCTGGGAAGGTAGGAACTTCCTTAGCAACTGTTGAGAAGGTTTTAACTGGTAGGATTAATAATACCCTGGAGGCAGGGAGGGTCTTGAGGGCAGAAAGAAGATAGATCAAAGGAATGGAATGGGTGGGATCTTTCAGGCAAAACAATGATTATGTAGATAGGCCATAGTATCAGGAATGTAGAGTAGAGCAGGGGGGGGGCTGACTTAATGTTTTAAGGAATTCCAGGCTCCTGGATGCAAAAATATGCAGGGTGCTTTGTGAGGCTCCTCACAATTTCTGGACAACTAAAAATGGCCTAAGAGCTGAAGCTTCTGTACCCACTGGGAGACTTTCTGAAAAGGAGCCATTTTGTCACCATTACAGCTTCTCTATTAGCTGGACTCAGACCAAAAACCAGAACTATGGGTGGCTTGTAGCATGAGTGGCAGACTGTGGTTTCCAACTAAATATATAAAGAGGCTCTGTTGCTTACCCTCACCCACAAACCTCCTGCTTCCACTTACAGGCATTTAGGCATTTGTGATGAGTATTAGGTTGTGTAGGTAAATAGTTAATGTTAGGACATATGGGTAGAAGTAAATAAAAGTCCACTAGCTAAAAGTTAGTGAACTTTCATACATGCAAAGTTTAAGCAAAAGAGAGCCCCCATGGTATGTGCTTACTTTACAGCAGATTTCTTTAGGTGGATCTAGTTAGGCCCATCCAAGAATGGGTTAAGAAGAAAAGCTATTAGATTTAGCTCCAGAGAAAAATATTTATTCACACAGAAGGTCAGAACAGGGAGATGGTCAAAACACAGATGGTCATTTAAAGGGAACTTTCAAGGGAAAATTTAGACTGCTCCTGACCAAAGAAACTTTCAAGGGTAGATTTAGACTACCCTAGACCCAAGAAACTTTCAAGGGGAGATCAGGATGCCCCAGACCTAGGGAACTTTCTAAGGAAAACATAACTATAATAATAATAATAATGTTGTTTAAGGTTATTCCTGATGTTAATGAAAACAATTATACATGATGTCATCTGTATCCTTGATGTTGATGAAAATAATCTTACGTAATGTCAACTATATCCGGGCAAAAAGTGTTTAAATAATAAACCTCTGCAGAGGACAGAGATGCCTCTCTCCTGCACCTGAAACAGCTGATGTGTCTCTTATTTCATTCATCTCGCCAACTACCCCTTTCCTTCTGGGACTCTTAATTACTTTCACCGGGGCCAGCTCCTGGCAAGAAGCCATTATATATAATAATTTAAACAAGTCTTTGGAAATCTGTTTATGGTAAGATAAAGCAAAAGCTATTACCTAAAAAACTATAGATTAAAAATAAAATTTATAGACCTACTAGCTATGTCCAAAAAAGAAACCCCAAATCTTCATCTGCAATATTCCAGCCTTTAGGTTCATGACTGGTCAACAATCTGTTTGACTATCTGTTAACTCTTTTTCAGCCACCAGGTTCCAGGTACTACCATGATGCCAACCTGATTTCCCTGGACAAATGACTCCACCAATGTGTCCTGGAGCTTCACTTCCTCAGACCCCTGCGCCACAAGGAAAAGAGAGAGACAGGCTGGGAGTATGGGCCGACTTGCCAATGCCCATGTTCAGTGGGGAAGCAATTACAGAAACCAGACCTTCCACTTTCTGGGATGGGGTACAGAGCTCTGGTGGTGAGAATTGTACCCCTCTTATCCTATGGTCTTGTCAGTGTTTCCATTTTATAAATAAATTAATTAATTAAATAAATTTATCTTTCCAGATGTTTCTCTTTTGACCACACTTATAGTCTCTGTTAATAAAAAATGAACATATATATTCAGAAAATATAGCTTTCTGTTCATTTAGTTGGTCAAGATGTTAATTAATTAAGGATGTTTGTCTTGTGGAGATATTCCATTCTGATGCCTCTGGGGATAATGGTTAGATAGTAATAAGACACCAAAGTAGAAGATAATCACTATCATAGATTCCTAGCTTCAAATATGGAAATAGAGATCCATGTTCATTCATCTATCATCATCATTTTTTCACTGTAAGATAAGGAACTATTTTCTCAGGCATACTAGGAGGCAGGGTTCAGAAGACAGGAAATGTGATTATGAAATGTCAGTGAATGAAGGCATCACCACTGGTCCACACAATTGTCTGATAAACTATCTAGTAAACTTTAGCTACTCCTTTCACTTCAGAAGGAGTGTATGCCATATACACTTACAATGAAGACCCAGACTAACATAATCAGGAATGTGAAAAATTGAAAGTAAATAAATGTATTGTCAGAGCAATGTGAAACACATTGTATTATCAGCTCTGGATTCTGTTTCTGTCCACTAACACTTGTTACAAAGAAAAGATCATATGTGTAAGCACTCTGTACCTCATTTGGTTGGTTCATTTATAAAATAATTGCATTATTTGTTTTGCTTCCCATCCTCCATTGTAGTGAAGTACAAAAAAAAAAAAAAAAGATGATCATCAAAGCATATGAATAATCACAGTATATAAAACAACAAACATGATTTGGAATTAACACAGCAAAAATATTCCATTATCTATAATAATACAAATTTCCTTGGGCCCCAGAAGGCCCCAAATGTACATTTATATCCAATAATGAACCTTTGAGTCTATGCCACATACCTTGCAGTAATCATCCTAGGATAAAGCAGTTGCAGGATAAAATGGCACCCTAAAGAATTTACTCAATAAATTAAACATAGAACTACTAGAATGACCTAGCATGTCCACTTGAAAGAATCGACAACACGTAGTTAAACAAAAACTCATACAAGAACATTCATCATGCTACTTTTACAATAACCAAAAAGCAGATCAATAAATTAAGGCAACAAGCTACCAGGTGAGTTGTTTTCTGGCCCCTGAACTTTTTAAAGAATTAAACTTACAATTTTGTATTATATGTGTCACGTGACAATATAATAAAATTTTTTGCTATTAAAAATGAAATTGGGTAAGAAAGCTAGCTCACCAGGTAAGGTGAGAGTCTTGTCATGTGTATGGCCCAGACTGGAGTCCAGGCATCAAATCTAAGTGCCACAGCACCAGGGGAAGCTCCCAGTATTGTGGTGTTTTCACCTCACTCTAGCTCTCCTGAATTAAAAAGCCAGTCAAATTGAATATAGTGTTTCTTCTAAACATTGACAAGGGGTAATGCTATCAGCATCATAATGCTGATGCTATAGGAAGAAATTAGGAGACGTATTTTACTTACTTTCTGCTGGTAGTTGCTTCAGTAGATCAGGTAACTGAGGAAAGCCACATAGGGGGGTGTCTGGGACTAAGTAGTAAATATTTAATTAGACAATTTTTACAGTCCCTTCTTTTCAGAAGACACACTATATAAAATTGGCCAAAAGATACACTGGCAGAAAATATATACCAATTAGGGGACAATTATAGTCCCTATGACAACCTTTATTAGAATCATCAAAGAAGTAAATGCAGTAATACTTAAGGCTGACTTGGATCCCACTACAATCCTATGTGTATTTCTCCCTATCTTGAGGCCAGATCCCATAAACCTAATACTGGTTTAGATACAACAAATGGCATTCAATGCTTTAGCAACTGGGAGAAAATCTAAACTCATCAGGTAAAGAAAGGACTACAAAAGCTGGGTAAGGGCAAGAGACTGGTTCACTTAATGTTGGCCTTTTTTTTTATTTTTTTTTTTATCAATACCAGGACACCCCATCATCTGGGACTCTAGTAAGGGAACACTTGGATCCCCACATAGATATGATGGGCCTAGACCTCTAATAGATCCCTCTTTCCACCACCACTGGTCACTTCCATCAGGAACACCATCTCAATTCCTCTTGTAGGCCTCTTCAGGACTTTTCCCTCACTATAAAGCAGCAATGGTAGGGCCTTCCCCACTCTCAGAAGGGAGACTGGTCATCCTACTCTGTCAGTTGTAGAAGACTGGTCCTGATATGAGCGCAGCCTAGAATGCTCCTAGCTGTTACCATGGACCACAAGCTCAGACTGAATTTATATATATAAGCACAATTTATATATATAAATTTATATAAGTAAACAGTGTGTGTGTGTGTGTGTGTGTGTGTGTGTGTGTTTGTCTCCAGACTTATTCCTGGGACTTGGTGCCTGCACTAAGAATCCACTGCTCCTGGAATCCATTTTTTCCCCATTTTTGTTGTCCTTGTTGTTGTTACTGTTGTTCTTGCTTTTGTTGGCTAGGACATAGAGAAATCGAGAGAGGATGGGAAGACAGAAAGGAGGAGAGAAAGACAGACACCTGCAGACCTGCTATGCCACTTGTGGGATGAAATAAAAAACTATAAATATATAAAAATACCACATAAGTAATATTATATTCATGTGTGTAAACACATACACAGACACGCACACACCCTACTAATATTAAGCAAGTACTTAACCAACCAAAGAAATTTGTAGATATGAAAAGGACTAAGCTATCGGGGAGATGGGTTATCAGGTAAAGTATATGTCCTATTTTTCATCCCTGTAACCTATACATCACATTTATGCTACAAATTTTCACTCTTTCTTGTTCTTCCCATAAAATAAGTAAACCTGGGGTTGGTTGGTGGCACACCTGGCAAAGTGAACGTTACCCTGGGGCAAGGAATCAGGTTCAAATACCTTGTCCCCACTTGTAGAGGGAAGGCTTCATTAGGAGTGAAGCTTTGTTACAGGAGTCTCTCCTCCTTTCTGTCTCTTTCATCCTCACTCTCTATTTCTGTCTCTCCACCTCTATCAACAACGTAGCCACTGGGAACAGTAGAATTATGCAGGCACCAGCATTAGCAATAATTCTTGAAACAAAATGAACTTTCTAAAAGTTAAACTAAATAGATACAACTAAAAGAACATAGTTAAAATCTACTTTCTTAATACGGAGACCCTGACCTAAAACAGAGGAACAAAGGAATGACACAGGAAAGTCCACTCAGTACAACACAGAAGAAATAGGACTAAGATACCTCTGCTAATTAGTAAGTTAGCTGTACATTCTATTTTTTAAAGATTTCAATATGTATATCAGCTTAGTGAATTTGGGGTTTTAACATGATGAATTTTTACTCTAACAGAATAATACGCCAGATTTTTTATTTGTTTTATTAGATTATTTTAGATCCTTCATATATTTTATTTTGATCTCGGTTTGTCTAAAGATCATCCTGAAATTTTATCAGTTTCATTCAAAAACAGTCATATTCAATTATGCAGTTTTTCATTCTTATCTGTTGACTGAGCACTGAAAGAGAGAATATCTTCTCAGTACACCAAGATTCACACACCTTCTTGCTATTTCTCTTTTATAAAATGGGAGGAACAAAAAAAAAAAAAAATCCTTTCCCCAATCAGCAGTAATCTCTCCAAAGGTCTTTTAATTTCAAAAGTCATACGTGTTAATTAGCTATTATTAAGTGCCCTCTGTATAAATTAACATGATTGATGAAAAAATTAAGGCTAATGAAAAATGTAGCAAAGCATGTATTTTTAAGTGACTATATTAAAAGATGGTGGTCCCTCTGGACAGAAACTAAGGCCTTCTATTCTGTATCCTGACTTTTTATTATCTCTTGCTATCTTCCTTCCCACTATTTTTTTTTTTTTTTACTTAAGGAAAAAAATGCTGAATCTTTCATTTTAGTCACTTTACAATTTTAGATTTTTAAACTTGAGACACTAAATTGTACACCTTATATAATTTGGTCTCATGAGATTAAAATGTCCTCAATTTTTAGCCCTCTTTAGTGGAAGAGAAATGTGAGGTCTACTTAGGAATGAGGGAGTAGCTCTCCATGGAGTGGCACACAGTGGTGCTATGAACAGCCCTGCAGCTTGTAGAATCCAACCTTCTGGGGATGTGAGCCACCCCCAACCCTTACCCACCCCCACAACTCCTTACCTCACTCTTTGGAGCACTTGGGACACAGTTCAAAATTAACAAAAGTTTTCCACAAAAATTAAAACAGAGCCTACAAACCTATACCTTTGATTGAAAGTTAAATAAGGTAAATTCTGCAGTGAAGTTTTATTGGGTTATTTTATTCACTCAGTTAGAAGGGATTATTACAGTAAAAGCAATCCTGTAACTGAAGACTTGGGGTGTCTGAGGATCATGTTTTAGCCTAATTCAACATGAGTCACAGTGAGAATTATCAAGAACATAGAAAAAAAGACCAGAAGAAAAGAAGGAAGAAAGGAAGCAAGGAAGGAAGGAAGGAAAGGGAGAAAAGAAAAAAAGTCATTCCAAAAATTCAAAGAGAAAAAATTGGTCATATAAACTGTGAATAAAGACTTTTGTAGAAGGCAGAAAATCAATTTTCATTTTCTTCCGCAGATAACTGGAAATGGAGGCATGAAATACACTTGAGGTTATATTTAATCACACTTTTATCAATAGCTAAATTATACCATGGGAAGAGAAAAATCCTAACTTTTGATTTAGTAAAAAAAAAAAAAAAAGAAGAAGAAGAAAAGAAAAGAAACAGAAAAAGTGACATCTTGTACATTTCAAAAGTTATGTATTTTTTGTAAATATATTTCAAATTTTTCTTTTTTCCCTTTCTTTCTATTCTCCTTCCCCTCTTTCTCCTCCTTCTCTTCCTCCTCCTCCTCCTCTTCCTCCTCCTCCTCCTCCTTCTTCTTCTATCAGAAGCTCAATTTAGCTCTGGCTCAGGGTGGTGCTGGGGATTGAACCTGAGAGTTCAGAGCCTCAGGCATGAAATGTATTTGCATAATCATTATGCTAGGTGGAGGAGATAGCATACTGGTTATGCAAAATGACTTTCACACATTATGCTATTTCCCCAGCCCCTTCCCAACCTTTCTTTAAGGCATCAAAACTACTTTCCATTTAAGTCTTCAGATTCCCTTAATGTTTCTAAACATCTAAATTATCTTCAGAATGTCCCAAAGTTCTTCTTCTAGCGTTTGCCCTTCTTCCGTAGCCAGTCAACAGCGTCAGGTTGAGCCTGATGTAAAGTTTCGAGACCTCCTTTGAATCTGGAGAGGTGGCAGTTGTTGACTATGTGGGTCATAGTCTGTCTGTAGCCGCAGGGGCAGTTCGGGTCGTCTCTGGCTCCCCAGCGATGGAACATAGCAACGAACCGGCCATGGCCTGTTCCACAGCGATTGAGGAGGGCCCAATCATAACGTGCTGGGTCAAAGCCGGGTTGACGCTTGCAGGGGTCTGTGATGAGGTGTTTGTTCTTTACCTCAGCTGACTGTCAACTCTGTTTCCAAGAGTCTGGAACAGAGAAGTTCAGTGTAGGTGTAGGGGACCAGATTGGGTGACAAGATGTCAAGCGTTGGACAGGGTGGGCGAAGATATCCGCGTATATTGGCAGGTATATTGGCAGAGCGTAGACGTGGGAAATGAATTTAGATGATGCCGTGTCCCGACGAATATCTGGTGGGGCGATGTTGCTAAGAACTGGCAGCCATGGGACCGGGGTGGAATGGATGATTCCAGAAATTATCCTCATGGAGGAATATAATTTGGAATCGACCAAGTGGACATGGGAGCTACGGAACCATCCTGGGGCACAGTATTCTGCAGTGGAATAGCATAATGCCAGAGATGATGATCGTAGTGTGGAAGCGCTCGCGCCCCATGAGGAGCTGGCCAGTCTTGCAATGATGTTATTCCTTGCGCCCACCTTTGCTGCAGTTTTTATGAGATGTTCGTGAAATGACAGAGTGCGATCGAGAGTAACGCCAAGATAGACTGGCTGGGCTTCATGCCGGATTCTCCTATCGCCAAGCTGCACATTAAGCTCACACGAGGCCGAGGCATGGTGTAGATGGAAAACAGATGATACCGTTTTTGCAGTGCTAGGGATTAGTCGCCATTTTTTACAATAATCAGATATCGGAGACAAGTCTTTCATGAGTGTTTCCTCGAGAATGTCGAACTTGGATGCCTGAGTTGCACAGCAGATGTCATCGGCGTAGATGAACTTCCTTGAAGAAGTTTCTGGGAGGTCATTTATGTAAATATTAAATAGCGTAGGAGCCAGAACAGAGCCCTGGGGGAGACCACTTGAGACAAGTCTCCATCTGCTAGACTTGTCACCCAGATGCACCCGGAATCTTCTGTTTTGGAGAAGAAACGATATAGTGTTGGCCACCCATGGCGGCAGGCATCCTGAGATCTTGACTAGGAGACCACGGTGCCAGACCGTGCTGTGAGATCAACAAAGACAGCACCCGTCTTTAAATTCTTCTGGAATCCATTTTCGATGTAAGTTGAGAGGGCCAGGGCTTGTTCGCAGGTAGATCTTCCTGGGCGGAAACCAGCTTGGGCGGGTGATAGGAATTTCTCTGTAAGATGAGAAATACGTGACAGAAGCAGCCTCTCAAGGAGTTTGTAACACACCGAGAGGAGAGAAATTGGTCTATAGCTGGCGGCCAGTGTTGGGTCTTTCTTTGGTTTCAAAACCGCTATAATCTTCGCACGACGCCAAACTTTGGGCATAGACTCAGATTCCAAGATGTGGGACAGGAATGAAGCGAGCCACTTCTTTGTCGAGGGACCCAGGTTAAGAATGAGTTCTGGGGTGATGTTATCATAGCCAGCAGCTGTTGCCGGTTTAACCCTCTTCAAAACGTCTTCCAGTTCAGACAGTGTAAAGGGAGAGATGCATTATCAGAATGAACGATGGCTACCCATATAAATGGTTTGGCCAGGCATATCCTCATCCTCTGTATAAATCAGTCTTTCTGCCTGCCTCCCATATCATCTCTCTACAGATATTTTAGGAAGATGCACTATCATCTCAATGGTGGATGCCCCTGCTGAACTTTGGGGCAGTCTCAAAATTTGCAGTTCAGGATCTTGTACTTGTATCTTGTACTCTGTGTTTCAAGTCTTTGTGCTTTCTTCAAGTGGATGTTCCTTGCTCAAAGGTGTTCTGATATTTATCACCTCCTTTCTGCATTTCCTATGGAGGTAGCTCAGTTAATTAGCTCACTGCCTTTTCAAAAAGAAAAGGTTCTGCCCCTGGGAATAGCAGTGTGTATATGCATCTTATGAACAAATCACTTGTAGGGACAGAAGGTAGGGAAAAAAGCTATGTAGTGAAAGGCAGATCTGGGTTCAAAATAATGTCCACAATCATTGGCAGGTCTAGTCAGATTTGAAGATACTGTGTCACCAAGGACTGGAAGGAGTTGGTGGTTTGTACTAGTCTTTTCTGTCCAAAACAAGAGAAAAGTGAGTCTCCTCTCCCAGCCCCCAGTTTCCCTCTTTCCCCAACACCCCCCCACCCCTGGAAAAGAGGAAACAATGAAATAGTAAATTAATAAGATGCAAGGAGACAAGTATTGAATAATTAAGTACTTCTCCTGATTTCATGAGATTTATAATGCCTCATGTCAATCTATAATTATGCATTATAGTTCCTTACATAGAAAGTTGTTCCTGAGTCAGGAGATAAAATGATCCTCAAAATATATAGGTAAATAATTGGTCATTTAAAACTATGCATAGAAACTTCCTTAAAGAAGACATAATATCAGTTTTCATTTTCTTCTGCAAATGATTAAAAGAGAAGCATTGCATGTGCTCATGATTTTCCTTAATCACACTTTGATCTAGAATAAATTATACCCTGAGAAGACTCTTCTAAAGTGGTGCAACTTCTTTTGCAGAAATATTTGATGAGGATCATGATTCTATTTTTTAAAAAGCACAGGCTGGCTATATTGCAACTTGGTATTTGATCTGAAAGCTATTCCTTGGTGTTCTGTAGTATTTTCATTAGCAATTTCCCCTAAAGGAAATCATAATTAAGTGATCAATGATGTCACACATTGTCACCATGTAAAAGTGAATGAAAATCTTTGAGGTTGAAAGATACATTTGTGGGGGGCTAGGTGGTGGCACCCCTGCTTGAGCACATGTGCTACAGGGTACAAGGACCTGGGCGCCTTGTCTCCACCTGCAGGGCAGGGGGAAAGCTTTGCGAATGGTAAAGTAGTGCTGTGGGTGTCTCTCTATCTCTCTCCCTCTCTTTCTCCCCCTGCCTCTCAATTTCTGGCTCTCTATCCAGTAAATAAATAAAGATAATTTTAAAAAACAATATATTTGTGGTAAATTTCAGTTTATTACAATTTAAAATGAAGTCTAGAACAAAATATTTTTAAAGTCTTACATCCATTAAATTACCGTGAGGAAAGCACATATCATGGGGATTCCAGCTAAGCAAGGAGAACTGCTCATCTATCAGCTTCATTGGCTGAGAACAGTAACGGAGCTTTCTAGGGAACAATAGACAGCTCCTTGGGTAAGGCACATGTCTTTTCATAATTGCTGCCTTTGTTCAACCTGGAAAACCACATAGGAGGTGTCATGACATTAGGGAGGTTTCCTTACTGCGGCATCACTGTCACTCTGTCTTCTCTCCCCCCACTCCCACCCCCACTGCTGTATGAATGAAAAAGTCAGCCCTGATGCAGTGTTATACAAGCATAGTTATACAAGGCTCTAGCTTGGGCAGGGGTGGGGGTGGGGAGGAGGAAGTAGGAAGGAAGAGAAAGAAGAAAGAAAGAAAGAAAGAAAGAAAGAGGAAAGGAGGGAGAAAGGAAGGAGAGAGAGAAAGAAAGAAAGAAAGAAAGAAAGGAGGGAGGGAGGGAGGAAGGGGAGAAAGAAAGAAAGAAAGAAAGAAAGAAAGAAAGAAAGAAAGAAAGAAAGAAAGAGGGTGGGAAGATAGCATAATGGTATGCAAAAAGACTTTTAAGCCTGAGGCTCCAAAGTCCCAGGCTCAATCCCTCATGCCATCATAAACCATAGCTGAACAGTGCTTTGGTTTCTCTCTCTTTGTCTATTTCTATCTCACTAAAATATTTATAAAACAAATAAGGCATATTTTCAAAAAGAAAAGAAAGAGTAAAAGATGCTTTCTTTTATATGATATTGTTAAACTACATTTCTCTGAGCAACTGGGATTTAGAAAGTCCTTTTATTCACAATCATGCTGAGCTCTCAGACTGATTATCTATGGCTGATCTAAGCATTTAGATGTAGTGCTTCTCAATGAGTTCACTAGGGGAGGTAACAGAAAAAAGACACTGAACATACCTTTCTAGCATCCTTCCACACTCATAAACCTCCCTGATCAGGCCAGGTTGGCACATGGCATAATCAGCATGGCTCTAGATGAAGGTGTCTCTACATATGGTCTCCAGGAGTATCAACACCATGAAATCTGTTAGACATGAACTTTCGCAGTCCTCCCTCTTCCCAGGTAATGAGAAACTCCTGGATACATGCCAGCCACATGTGTTTGAGCAGGCCCCAGGTGAGTCCCATATGGTGCTTCTTCAAGTTTAACTCTAGCTAGACAGAAATCAAAGAAGAAGGAGAGTAAACATAGTCTAACAGTTACATTTCTGACTTCAGAAATAAAATCAGCCATAGATAATCAGTCTGAGAGCTCAGCATGATTGTGAATAAAAGGACTTTCTAAATCCCAGTTGCTCTAATTTAGTACACCAAGGGTAAACAGATCATAGATTTTCTTTTTTTTATGAAAGTCACAGGTAGGGTTAGGGCTATCAGGGAAATAATGTCACTCTTTGTACAATCATAGCAAATACCCAGCATCTGCCGGCTATGTCCCAAAAGGGAAAAAATCTTAACAAAAAGCATGTTTTATCCAACTTTATTATCACCTTACTGAAGAAATGTTGATTTAGAGGATTGCTGTTAATTTTCATCTTACGATTACTTTATAGTCTTGTACAATGTCAAGCAAAACAGCACAGGAGGCAAAAGGGGTTGAAATTAAGTATAAGATGGGATCCCATAGAAAAATGAAATTTAGGGAGTCGGGCTGTAGCACAGCGGGTTAAGCGCAGGTGGCGCAAAGCACAAGGACCGGCATAAGAATCCCGGTTCGAACCCCGGCTCCCCACCTGCAGGGGAGTCGCTTCACAGGCGGTGAAGCAGGTCTGCAGGTGTCTATCTTTCTCTCCTCCTCTCTGTCTTCCCCTCCTCTCTCCATTTCTCTCTGTCCTATCCAACAATGACAACAACAATAATAACTACAACAATAAAACAACAAGGGCAACAAAAGGGAATAAATAAATAAAATAAAATAAAGAAAAAAAAAGAAAAATGAAATTTGTTTCAAATGTGCATTATCCACAGCTAATATTTTGAACTGTTAATATGCCATAAAAATGAGTAAAATAAAATCTAAAGACCTGGGTTTTATTTCACCGTCCAGAGGATTAAAATAGTTTTTAAATTTTAATAAAATAATAGTATGCCTAGATTGAAAGAACCTGCACATGAAATGTGAGAACTAAAAGCTAGATCTCCAAACTATGCATATAGAGTTCATTATAGATGAAACCACATTCCCCACTTATGAGGGAGTAAAACATATTGAGCATAGTTATTTTTATTTTTAAAAGATGTTCACAAACTGGAAATTTTAAAGAAAAAAGCTTCAACTAATCTACAAATTTAAGTATATGGTTTTATCATAAGGAATGTCAGCAATGATGTTCCTTCTCTAAAGGAAAAGAGGGGGAGTGGTTTGGGAGGTGGCACAGTAGATAAAGCATTGATCTTCAAACATGAGGTCCTGAGTTCAATCCCTGGCAGTACATGTACCAGAGTGATGTGTGATTCTTTGTCTCTCTTCTATCTTTCTCATTAATAAATAAATAAATAAATATTTTTTAAAAAGAAAAATAGGAGGGTATCAATCATATTCAGGGCCAGGGGTAGATAACATAATGGCTAGGCAAAGAGTCTCTCATGCCTGAGGCTCCTAAGTCTCAGGTTCAATTCACTGCACCACCATAAACCAGAGCTGAGCAGTGCTCCGGTAAAAAAACATGTGTATTAGAGGTAATAGTGGAAAAATACACAAATCTGGGGGATAGTCAAAATGTAGAAGCAGGAAGCAGAGAGAACTCTCAAATTCCTAAACCCAAATAGACGTTCACCAAGACACATAAAAAGTTATGTTTATGAGGGAGTAGGGTGGTAGTGCAGAGGGTTAAGTGCACGTGGTACGAAGCATTGTGAAGTGCAAGAGCCAGCGTTAAGTAAGGATGGGCTCCCCACCTGCAGGGGAGTCCTTCACAGGTAGTGAAGCAGGTCTGCAGGTGTCATTCTCTCCCACTCTATCTTCCTCTCCTCTCTCCATTTCTCTCTGTCCTATCTAACAATGATGACATCAATAACAAAATAGCTACAACAATTAAAAAAAAAAGAAGCAATAAGGGCAACAAAAGGGAAAATAAATAAAAATTTATTTTAAGTAAATTTATTAAATATAAATAAATATAAAGTTATGTTTAAGGGAGTCGGGCAGTAGCACAGCAGGTTAAGCGCACGTGGCTCAAAGTGCAAAGACCGGTGTAAGGATCCTGGTTCGAGCCCCAGCTCCCCACCTGCAGGGGAATTGCTTCACAGGCAGTGAAGCAACTGGTCTGCAGGTGTCTGTCTTTTTCTCCCCTTCTCTGTCTTCCCCTCCTCTCTCCATTTCTCTCTGTCCTATCCAACAACAACGACATCAACAACAACAGCAACAATAAAAACAATAAGGGCAACAAAAGGGAAAATAAATATAATAAAATTTTAAAAATTTATGTTTATGGTGGTCTGGGAGGTGGCACAGTGGATAAAGCATGGGACTCTCAAGCATGAGGTCCTGAGTTCAGTCCCCAGCAGCACATGTGCCAGAGTGATGTCTGGTTCTTTCTCTCTCTCCTCCTATCTTTCTCATTAATAAATAAATAAAGTCTTAAAAAATAAAAAGGCTACTGGGAGTCAGATGGTAGCGCAATGGGTTTAGCACAGGTGGTTCAAAGCACAAGAACTGGCTTAAGGGCCCCGGTTCGGGTTCCCCACCTATAGGGGAGTCGATTCACAGGTGGTGAAGCAGTTCTGCAAGTGTCTATCTTTCTCTCCTCTCTCTGTCTTCCCCTCCTCTCTCCATTTCTCTCTTTCCTATCCAACAACAATGACATCAATAACAACAACAATAATAACTACAACAACAATAAAAAAAACCAATAAGGGCAACAAAAGGGAATAAATAAATATTTTAAAAGGTTGCTTTAAAAAAAGTTATGTTTATGATAAAATGTAATGATTTTTAATAATTTCTCTAGTAAAAATTGTAGTGTATGTAATTCATTACAATGTGGAACATACATAAAATCCATCCAAATCAAATAATTGTTTTAGATATTTTACCACCGTGATTCCAGTTGCTATTCCCTCAGCAGAGACAGATTTCTCCAAAATGAGACAAAGGGAAAATGTGTATTTATGAAATATCACCTCCTTTCACATTATTACCAACGGAAGTGAGTTATGAAAATCTTGATCATAGCAATTAATGAGTCTGCTAGAGTACAATAATTTATAAAATGTATATGTAGTTAGATCATTGAATGAGCTATTAATTTTGTTCATCACCCACCAACAAAGCACTCAGACAAGTGCAATAATAAGTGAAATTGTCTCCAATCTCTTACCAATTTTCAGTCATATACATACCATAGCTTCAAATAAATATATATTTTTCAGGGCTAGGGAGGTGACTCAGTAATAGAGTACCTGCCTCTAATGTGTGAGATTCTTGGGTTCAGTCCTCAGCACCTTATGAACTCTTGAGAGTAGCAAGAATTCTAAGAATGGTGAAGCTGTGCCTGTCTCTCTCTCTCTCTGTCTCTGTCTCTCTCTCTCTCTCCACCATCATTACCATATGATAGGATGGAATGTTGGTTGGACCAATGATGGAGAAATAAAGAAATTGAAATACTGTTGTGTGTCCAAATGGCATGGAGAGTAAATAAGTCATCCTCCATATATAAATAAAAGCGATTAGGAAGTAAACCTCTACTGGATACGGTACTAGGCAGGCCCAGAGCAGCAAGGGAAAGACAGAGTGGAATCTCAGGCACTATCATTGGTTTCCTATGTTCAGCATTGATCAATAACTCCCTATCTTTCCATCATGCAGGCTCTTGTGTCTTTGATCAAAACCTGGCTGGTCTCTAGCTTGTAGGATAACCACCAGTACGTTAGTCAGAGACAATGACTCTAATTTTCCCCATGTTACTCTGCCCTCTCTGCTCTCCTACATCTCATTTACATGGGAAGAAAGCATTAGCTACAGTGGCTAATATAATGAACCTTTTTTTCCCACAATCATAAGTGTAGTTTTCTCTCATAAGTAATGTGACCAGAGAACCCTTCTGTAATTCTTTGGCACTCTATTCATACATGTATACCCAGCATGGGGAATGAATGAATTTGCCAGTTTCACAGGATAAACTGCAAATTAGTTACTTGGACTAAAGAAAAAAACTTCTATTTAGAATTTCACATCTGATCATCCAGAACTAAAAGACACTAAATTATCATCAACATGACAGCAGTCTTAAAAAGACTTAAAGTCAGGATTCGGGTGGTAGTGCAGTGGGTTAAGTGCACGTGGCACAAAGCAAAAGGACCAGTGTAAGGATCCCAGTTGGAGTCCCTTCACAGGGGAATCCCTTCACAGGTGGTGAAGCAGGTCTGCAGGTGTCTGTCTTTCATTCCCCTTCTCTGTCTTCCCTTCCTGTCTCCATTTCTCTCTGTCCTATCCAACAATGACAACATCAATAACAACAACAGTAATAACTACAAAAATAAAACAACAAGGGCAACAAAAGGGAATAAATAAATAAATAATTTTAAAAAGACTGAAAGTCTTTTCCATCCATAAGTAGGAAGTGGGGTACTATCATGTGGAGAGAGTAGATGGCAAACTCTGAATCATTGCACCAAAGTGGTTCCATTCCCTCCCAACGTGAACAAAAATAAAATCTATGTTGCAAAACAAATGCCTTTGCAATGTAATCTTCATAAAACCTTAAGCCTAATTTGCTCATTTGTAAGGCTCCATATATAATAAGCAAATGTGTTGACACAGTATTGCTGTCATCTTTTTCATTTCTTTCTTCTCTTTGCAGCCTGAAAATGTTTAGAAATCTAGTTAGAGTAATAAACAAAGAAGCAACTACAAGCAGTCATCTTTAATCTTAATACTAAAAATTTAAACCCTGAACTTTAAATACAAAAGAAATCAAAGTGAGCAAAAACAGACCGTGTAGTCAGGCTGATTAATAAACAGCTTAGTGCATAATGAGGCAGGAGTTGCATGAATCAAATCCCCAAGATAGTCTACAGTATATCCTTTCCATTATAAAATGGGTCCTTAAAGCAACAACATATGTGATCATTAAAAATGGCTTCTTCTTAGGAAGACGGTATCCAAATGAGTTTCATCATTTGCTTTTGTAAAAGCTTAAAGCAATAATGCTAATGATGATGTGGGAAGAACTTATAACTTTGATGTACTAGTAATGTTTATCTGGTTTTCTTCCAGGCTTTAAGGAAATGTTTTAACAAACTATAGCATATAGAAGAGCTACATGTGGGGAAGAAGATTTAGAAGAACCAAGAAATCTGGGAATTATATTGTGCTAATGGTACATATTAAAATCCTAAAGTGTGGAGAATCATGAGAGATACTAATTAAGCCTTTGCAAATTACAATTTCTCCCAAAGGGACTAACAATTGATGTGATTATATAAAAGGCTTTTCAGAAAGTTGTAAGTAAATAAAAAACAGGACTTCATCTGGAAAATGGAACAATGGAAGATGTACCAACATGAGAAAATTCTGTCAAGAAAATCAAATAAAGCTGACCCAGAGATGCCCCTGGCTGAAAGGCCAGATCTATTACAAAGAAATAACTATGTGCAAAGAGAGGAGAAAATGACAATCCATTTATGTTTACAACTCACTTTATTTTCATAACAGACTACCATTTTGGAGCTCTAGTGGCACAATTAGTTATCATGCGGTACTTATACAGACTACCATTTTATTTCTTTTAACCTTCTCTTAATTTTATTTAGCTAAAAAAAAGAATAAAAACCTGATAAAAATATTTATTAACCAAAATCTAAATGTTGACAAAGATGTACTGTAACCTTTCTAGCAAGAAAGGGAAATTCAGTATAAGTAAAATGAGAGGTTTTGAAGAGGAATTATTACACCTCTCCTTGAACCTACTTAAAACATGGAACAGAATATATAAACAGTACTCTGTGCATGTCTGTTCATCCTTCCAGCAATTCAGGCATAACTTGCTTGGAAATTCTCCTCCTGGTCCCCAAACAGTGATCAGGGTAACAAACAGAAGTGAGATAAATAGGGGCCCTGTGGTGGCACACCTGGTTAAGGGCACACATTACAGTGTGCAAGGACCTGGGTTCAAGCCCCTGGCCCCTACCCACAGGGAGGAAGCTTCATGAGTGGTGAAGCAGGTCTACAGGTGTCTCTCTGTCTCTTTCCTCTCTCTATTCCCCTTTCCCTCTTGATTTCTCTCTGTCTATATCTAATAAATGAGGAAAAAAATTAAATATGTATTTTTAAAAAACAGGAATGAGTCAAATAAGTGCCACAAACTTTATTGTGAGGTGTTTGCTTGATCAGACCATTAATCCTCCTACTATACTGACTATGAAATGTCAGCACTGTATTTCTTGGTTCCAGGGGTTCAGGGTTCAGGGCAGGCTAATATGCAAGGCATTCAATTTCCAGTGAAACTATTGAAGCCTGACCATTTTAAATAGCAAATTCAATTTCATTAACATTTCCCTTTTTTAAGCTTTACATAATTTTATTGCTCTGTCAGAGAGGTAATAATTTACAAAATATAATTGCCATCACCTGGGTGCAGTTTCTCATGCTCCCAATTAAGTGTCTGCACACTAAATCCTGCCACAAACATGGGGCTTCCTCTGCCATCATGCATGTGAGATTCAATTTCTTTTGTTGTTTTTCTTGCTGTATCATCCTTTTTTTAATTGGAAGAATTAATGGCTTACAGTAAATATTATTGTCATTAACATTTTCAGTACCATTTAAATTATCTGTTCTGGTTTTGGTATTGTAGTGATGATTTTCAAAGAATTGACTTGTTTCATCAAACTCAATTTTTTTAAAAAACATTTTTTTGAAAAGAGACAGAGAGAAATTGAGAGGGAAGGGAGAGAGGGAGACATGTACAGAATTGTTCTACTGCTCATGAAGCTTCTACTCTGGCGGTGGGGCCCAGGAGTAAAAGCTGAAGGGTTGACATTCCACGTGTGACGTCTCTGGACACAGTCTCAAGTGAAGCATGCTGAAGTGGTACTCATTGCATTGATTAGGTTGGGAAGATGCAGTATCCCATCATTGCTTTCCTCATCCTCTGGATAGCCTTTATTTATTTAAATTTCTTTATTGGGGGATTAATGTTATACGTTTGACAGTAAATACAATAGTTTCTACATGCATAACATTTCTCAGTTTTCCACATAATAATACAACCTCCACTAGGTCTTCTGTCATCCTCTTCGGACCTGTACACTCCCCTCCCCCACCCACTCACCCCAGAGTCTTTTACTTTGGTGCAATACACCAACTCCAGTTCAGGTTCTACTTGTGTTTTCTCTTCTGATCTTGTTATTCAACTTCTGCCTGAGAGTAAGATCATTTCATATTCATTCTTGTGATTCTGACTTATTTCACTTAACATGATTTCTTCGAGCTCCATCCAAGATCAACTGAAAACAGTGAAGTCATCATTTTTAATAGTTGAGTAGTATTCCATTGTGTATATATACCACAACTTGCTCAGCCACTCATCTGGTGTTGGACACCTGGGTTGCTTCCAGGTTTTGGCTATTACAAATTGTGCTGCTAAGAACATATGTGTACACAGATCTTTTTGGATGGGTGTGTGGGGTTCCTTAGGATACACCCAAGGAGAGGAATTGCAGGATCATAGGGTAGGTCCATTTCTGACATTCTGAGAGTTCTCCAGACTATTCTCCACAGATATTGGACCAATTTACATTCCCACCAGCAGTGCAGGAGGGTTCCTTTGACCTCCACAACCTCTCCAGAATTTGCTGCTGTTACCTTTTCTGATGTATGACATTCTCTCAGGAGTGAAGTGGTATCTGATTTATTTGGGTCTTCTCCCTTTTTTGTTTTGTGAGTCTGGCTAAAGGTTTGTCAGTTTTGTTCACTCTTTCAAAGAACCAACATTTACTTTCATTGATCTTTTATATGGTTTTCTTATTTTCAATGTTATTTATTTCTGCCTTAACTTTAGTGATTTCTGTCCTTCTGGTTGCTTTAGGGTTCCTTTTTTTTTTTTAACAAATTTTTAAAAAATATTTATTTTATTTATTTATTCCCTTTGTTGCCCTTGTTGTTTTATTGTTGTAGTTATTATTGTTGTTGTTGTTGTTGGATAGGACAGAGAGAAATGGAGAGAGGAGGGGAAGACAGAGAGGAGGAAGGAGAGAAAGATAGACACCTGCAGACCTGCTTCACCGCCTGTGAAGCAACACCCCTGCAGGTGGGGAGCCGGGGCTCGAACCGGGATCCTTATGCCGGTCCTTGTACTTTGTGCCACCTGTGTTTAACCCTCTGCTCTACAGCCCGACTCCCTGTTAGGGTTCCTTTGTTCTTCTTCTTCTAGGTCTTGAAGATGTGCAATCAGGCTGTTTATTTTTGCTTTTTCTTGTTTCCTAATGTGTGCTTGTATGGCTATGAACTTCCCTCTCAGTACTGCCTTAGCTGTGTCCCAAATATTTTGATAGCTTGTGTCTTCATTTTCATTGAACTCTCGAAACATTTTGATTTCTTCCTTGATTTCCTCTTTGACCCAGTAGTTGCTAAGTAGTGTATTTGTTGAGCTTCCACATTTTAGGACTCTGACTAATCTTTTGTTGATTGTTAAGTGTTAGTTTCATTCCACTGTGGTCTGAGAAGATGCTTGGGATGATTTCAATGTTCTTGAATTTGCTGATCCTGTCTTTGTGGCCTAACATATGTTCTATCCTTGAGAATGACCCATGTGGACTTGAGTAAAAAGTGTATTCCAGTTTCTTGGGATGAATGACTCTGAAAATGTCCAATAGTTCTAGTTCATCTATCTCCTCATTTAGATCCCTTATGTCTTTATTGATTTTGTGCCTGGATGATCTGTCAAGTTGAGAGAGTGGGGTGTTGAAGTCCCCTACTATGAGTGTGTTGCTATTAATATATTGCTGTAGCTCTTTCAGTAGATGCTTGATGTATTTAGATGGCTTCTCATTGGGTGCATAGATGTCAATAATTATTAAGTCCTCTTGATTGACTGATCCTCTGAGTATTAGGTAGTATCCATTCCTATCTTTTTTTTAAATTTTTTTGGTGAAGCAAACTTTTATTTATTTTCAGGTGAAAACATTTAGCCTGATGGATTATTGCAGATTTGAGAAATCAGCACATAAAATAACTGGACAGTACATGGCTTACAGGTGCTTTTATCTGTGGAGACAAAGCTGAACTGTCTGTCCCAAGTCAGCACAGGGTGGAGGTGGGGGTGGGTATTCCTATCTTTTTAAATTTTATTTATTTTAAAGTGGTTGTGTAAAGAGACTCTCATGCCTGAGGTTCCAAAGTCCCAGGTTCAGTCCCCTGCACCTTCATAAGACAGAGCTGAATAGTGCTCTGGTAATAAAAAAAGAAAAAAAGAAAAAAAAAAAACAGGGTGGGGCAGAGATAATCCAGTGGTTATGCAAAGAGATTCTCACAGCCCTATGCTAGGCCACTGAGGTATAGATCTTCTCCTGAGTTTCCTCCTTAGTTCTCTGAGTTCTCTGTCCCCTGGTGTCAGCACAGTGCCTTCCCCCCTCCCCCCACCCCACTCCCTGCTGCTCCAAATTCTCAGGGCAGTAGCAATGGAGACTCATAGTTGCATCTGGTGAGTTTTAGGGGAGTCCTCTCCTCCCTTCAGCAGTCTTTTTGTTGGTGAGACAGACTGGAGGTGGTGTTTCAACTGGTAAACTTCCGGACTGTTACCAGCCATTTAATTTCTCCCTAGGCTCCCCTCTGTCCATGGGCCACACGTGTTTGCACTCACAGGTGATTTGGTGAGTTCCTGAAGTCGTTCTAGTCCTGTCTTGTTGCAGTCCCAGGTGGTCTCCTTCTTCTTCTAGCGTTTGCCAGGTGGTCTCCTTTGGTATTCCTAGCTGACCCTGAAAAGGAGAGAAGAGAAACACAGAAGAGAGCAGCTACTGCTGCTCTGTAGCCTCTCTCTCTCTCTCTCTCTCTCTCTCTCTCTCTCAGCCAGCTTTTTTTTTAAATTCTCAATAATTTTTTGGTTTCAATTTTATTTTTTATCGCTTTTCTTTGCATCCTTCTACCTTCTCTTTGCTTTGAGCTAATTTTAATCTTCCTTTATAGATTCTTGAGATTGAAGTGTAGATGGTTGATTTATTGGTTTTACACTTTTCCTATGTAAACATGTCATGTTAAAATTTTTCTGCTTGACACTGTTTTAGGTACATGACACAAATATTTTGGTATGTTGTTAGGTTTTTTTTTCAGTTTTATTCAATTTATTGTTTTTTTATTTCACCTGAGACTGGTCTACTGGCAGATAAATTAATTAGAAGTATATTATTTATGGCTACTGAGGATGGTAATGTTATTGTGTAGGCACTAACCTCTAGTGGCAAAAAAAAAAGTATTATTTAAAGTGTTCAAGGGTTTTCCTGTTATCAGTTATTATTGATTTGTAGTTTGATTCCATTCTGCTTTGGTTGGGTGGGGTGTTTTATAAACATCAGTTAGCTTCTGCTATATGTTGTAATAATCAAAGTTCATTCTAAGAAAACAGAATCCATTCTAACTCTATGTTTCTCAAAAAGAATTCCATGGAACCCCAATTTTTATCAGGCTATTTCAATGGATTTTTCTAGATCATTAAAAAAAATGTTCAATCATGTACTTGACATGCTATGTGATACTGGCATTGTTAGTGATAAGTTATTACCTATTGAACTTGTTAGATCATTTATAGGACAAGCAGATAACATCAGTGTTTCCTTTCTAAAGTACTTCTTCTAACTTCCTCTTAACTAGTGGTTGACATGAGGAAACAAAACAAGCTCTGCTCATGTATCATAGAAAATCTACAGACATTTACTAGAAAAGGGTGATTGTTGCAAGACAGAAATTAGCTCCTATCTCCCCACCCCCACCACCTGGTCTTTGTTGTAAACACTGCAAAACATAAGTTAGAAATTAATTATATTATAAAGGCTTTGTATTATTTGTAAATGTAATGATTTTTTACTTTGTTCATTTTATAATTTACTAGCATGTTCTACATGCACATCTAGTAATTCAAAGTGGCGCTATTTAGATAGAATGCAAGATGGAAAGAGAATTGTTAAGATAAGGTCCCCAGACAATTTGATAAGGTTATTGGGAGAGAGCTAGAATTTTCTGAGACAATTTGTTTCAGGGAATCAAGAGACACCAAAGAAGTTCACCTTACAGGAAGAACTATTTAGCAATATAACTATTTGACAATATCTACAGGAACAAGAAGTTCTAGCTATCCTATCCTATTATGTCTTACTGGGGCAAGCAAGTGTAAATCCAGTATTTTCTCTGGCAAAATTGTGAATGTTAACCACAGATCACAGTCATTTGACAAGAGAAGGGATACAACTATTTTTCTTTTTTGCCCTTGTTTTTTATTTAGTGTTGTAGTTATTATTGTTGTTGTTACTGATGTTGTCGTTGTTGGATAGGACAGAGAGAAATGGAGAGACGAGGGGAAGACAGAGAGGGGGAGAGAAAGATAGACACCTGCAGACCTGCTTCACCACTTGTGAAGCGACTCCAAGCGAGTCCCCTGCAGGTGGGGAGCCAGGTCTCAAACCTGGATCTTTATGATGTCCTTGCGCTTTGCCCACGTACACCTAACCCACTGCGCTGCCGTCAGACTCCCCTGGATACAACTATTTATGATGGCCATGAGAACAGTAAAACAGGTGTAATAAAAAAAATAATAAATAAGAACACTTACACACAATGAAAAGTCTCAAGAAACAAGTTATCTAATAGCAAAATTTTCTGCTTAAAAGCCTCACAGATGGTGAAAACAAAGCAATAGGAAGATTCCACTGTTAAAAGAGTAATGATAAGTGGGGCGGGCAGTGGTGCACCAGGTTGACAGTGCACAAGGACCCAGGTTTTAAGCCCCTAATTTAAGCCCCACTTCACAAGCAGTGAGACAGTGATAAAGGTATCTCTTTTTCTCTCACCCTCTCTACCTCTCCTTTCTCTCTTAATTTCTTTCTGTCTTTAACTAATAAATGCACAAATAAATACTAAAACAAAGAGTAATGATAAATGAATATATTAATGACAGGTCACATGCTCCTGAGAATATTTAGTGTCAAAAACTGAACAACAGCCTCTCCAGGTACATTATGAAGTTGACCTATTTCTCCAATAAATATCATTCTGCAGCACATGTGAGATTTGTATATGGTAGTGAAATTCAAAGATATTTCTTCTACTGCAAAATGCCATTCCCAATAAGCCAAAGCCCAAAATATACTCAAAGTCTGGTCTTCCTGTCTGGTCACAGAAGAATTGCCTTGGAGGAATGATACTGGTATATTCATCATTGCTTGTAAGTGGATGTCTCCCTGAGAAATTTTACTTCTTTTGACAGTATTACACACATTGTTTTCTTCATAGGCAGGGGTAGGGAATGATGTTAAAGTGTGTCGGTGATAAAATGAAGAACTATCTGGATACTACTAAATTTGATAACTACTAAACAAAGTTCAACTTATTCAAGAATTTTTACAAAGTTGTCTAGGGAGCTGGACAAACTACTCAGACCTTACCTACTCAGTGAAATACAGGGGCTTAAAGAGAAAGAGTTCTCTTCAGTTTTAATGGAAACTAAGTCTTTGGAAAAATCATTTTGCAAAGAAAAATACTAAAATGATTCTACTACTCCTTATGCTAGAGAATGAAAAAGGAAACTGGTAAGCCTCGAGTCTTACAGGAAATATTCCTAGATGAATAGTAGAACAAAAATCAATAATGATCCAATGGACTATCACTCAACTATTATGCATAATCAATTCACCTTTTAGAGGGGACCTTGTGTTGATGCACCTCTTTGAACACACATGTAACAATGTGCAAGAACCTGGGTTGGAGCCCCCGGTTCCCACCTTCAGGGGATTGCTTCACAAGCGGTGAAGCAGGTCTGCAGGTGCCTTTCTCTCCCCCTCTATATCTTCCCCTCCCCTCTCAATTTCTGCTCTATCCAATATAATGGGGAAAAAATGGCCTCTGGGAGCAGTGTATTCGTAGTGCTAGGGCTCAGTATATTCACACTGAGTCCCAGTGATAAGCCTGGAGGTATAAATAAATAAATATTGTGTTAAGTGAGATAAACCAAAAAGAGAAGGATGAACATGGGGTGATCTCATAGACAGAAACTGAGATATAACAAAAAGGGGAACACTCTGGAGTACTGGAACTAGGTTTGGTGTGTTGTACAAGTAATGAATAAATGAACAGTAAATAAATGTTTTTCAATATAAAATTGTGTCTAAGGCCATAATACTTTTATGCATACTGTGTTGCTTGTTTTAGAGGCCTTAATGTTTGATATTATCAGTAAATTTTCATGTTGGAAATAATATTATTTTAAATAGAATTGTGGCCTTTATTTACATTTAAGAAGTACATCAGTAAAAGATTTTTCCATTTTAGTTTAAATCAGTTTTATAACAGAAATGTACCCTTTTTTCTTGCTTTAACAAAAAAATAAATATTCATTAACTGTCTTTTTATACACAAAATACTGACAAAGAGATATTTTTAGTTTTAAATAGAGTAAAAATTACCCTGACCCATACCATATACTGAATACTGCAGTTTAGTAGCATCTCATGGCAATTTTTTTACTAGTCTCTTGACATTTCTAAAATATAGAAACACATAAAAAGTTTTTTTTTCCAAATCAATTTATGGGTTAATGAAGGGTTAATGGTTTATAGTACAATTACTGACACATGGGTGCAATTCCTCATCTCCTCATGATTTGCACCAGCAAGACATTCTTATGCCCAAGTTGGGTCCCGTTCCATCATACACCAGGGCTCCAAGGCTCCTCCACCCCTACCCTTCCCCCTCCTTCCCCAGAGTCCTTTGCACTAGTGCAATACACTATACCCAGTCCAGGTTCTACTCTATGTTTTCTCTTTCTGTCCTTGTCTCTGAATTTCCACCTATGAGTATTCACCTTCTCTTTGACTTATCTACCTTAACATGATCTCTTCAAGTTCCATCCAAGATGAGGCAAAGGAGATAACTTCATCCTTTTTTAACAGTTGATTAGTATTCCACTATGACAATTTATCTTGTGGGAGTAAATCCAGAGGGAGCAGAGAAACCCAACTAATCTTCTTCTTCTAGCGTTTGCCCTTCTTCCGTAGCCAGTCAACAGCGTCAGGTTGAAAGCTGTCAGGAGCTGCTTGTTGCTGGCTTTGAAAGTGACTGGGATCCATGTGGATTCAGTCAGCTAGGAAGGATTGTCAGTTTCCCCAATGAATGGGTACTCACGGGATGCACCATGAGAAGGTCGATCCAATGCATCCCACCCAACTAATGATACCTATGCATACCTATACTCATAGCAACACAATTTGTAATAGCCCAAAATGCTCAAAAGTATTTTATATTTAAGGTGAATCTGATGTGTCTTCCACATCCATGTTAAGCCTGCTTTGGACTTGATATCCTTTATGGGACAAGGAAATACACATAAGAGATTAATGGCAAGTTTATTCAAACATGTACACAGAAAAATGATCACCCTTTACTCAAAAGAGATTAACAGTCATTGTGGACAACTTACAGATCATGCAAACTTCTGCAGGAATTAGAGATGTATTCACTTTTAAGCACAGAGGCAGACTTATTTTAAAGATATACAGTGGAGAAAGGAGGCTTTAGCCAATTTGAACAAGAAATGATTTACTACAGCCTATTAAGTGACTTACAGAAGTATAGGCAGACTTGAAAAAAAGAACCCCCCCTCCCAAATAATAGAGCTTTTCTCCAAAATAGTACATTTTAAAATCACTTTCACTTATTATTCCTTGTGTCCTATAAAAACTGAAATTGTATGTCTCATGACTATGGAAAAACTTTGCAGTTAACTTGGTCCATTTATTTGCTGACAGTCTCCAATATACTATAGAGTTTAATGAATTCTTTTCCCTTCCTTCTTGCCATTAACAGAAGCTATCATAGAACACGGTTGTAAGAAAAAGAAAGAAACATCAACAAAATATTTCTATAAAGGACAGACTGAAAATAAATTCACGAAGCCCCTGTCAATAGAAATTTAAAGCACAAAATTTTATTTTCTTCTTAATCTGTTGCTATGAAGTGTCCTCATTTCTAGAATTAGAGTGAATCTGACAGCTTTGTGTTGATGTTCACATTACTTATTACCAACACCTCTCACGTCTATCCTGAAGCAAAAATAAATTTCCCTTTTTAAGCTTTTGATGATAAAAATCTCATCTGAAGCCTCATAAATGATCCTTTATTATCTATATTAATAATGAATAAATGTCTTTTGAATACCTCTGATCTTTTGCATTAATAGCACCAGATGTATTATAGATAACCTTTTGATTTAACAGCACAAACTCTAAAACAATATTAACAGTAAAGGACTGATCTTCCTAGAGTCATGAAGGTCAAAATTGTAAACATTTCTTTAGGTTCGATGTGTCAATTAAGTGACACTAACACCTAGCCATTTATTTTTAAGTATATATGCATATATGTAAGATAGAAAGAGTGCATGAGAAACTACTGAACCCATAAATTTTTATTCTGTACAATATTTTATAGAGCATCCCATGTTCCTCTCCAACTTTTTTCTAGTGAGAGCTAAATGTTCAATGGAGACATACTTTAAAGTATCCCTGGATGTTCTGCTTTATTTATAGCCTCCTGTTTAAAATAAAATTGGTTTCATTATATGCTATTGCCAGTTGCAACAATTACAGTGTGTATAGATTTAAAAAAAAAAAAAGGAGGAGGAGGAAGAGAAGGAAGTGGAGGAAGAGAAAAAGGAAGTGGAGGAAGAGAAGAAAGATCACGTGTGAGAAAATTCAGAATTTTTACTTGGCTCCATTGATTATTCTTCTTTTATTAAACATGTCCCTTACTCCTTTCCAGGTTTCTACAATAAAAAGTGTGTCAGGGATTGAGAGGTTGTGTTGTAGAAACAGAATCACAACAGCCCAGATCCCCTGACTCAGGCAGCTTTCTTCGCCATAATTTAACTTCAGCCACTTCTACCTGCTACCACTCTTGGCGTGAGGACTGAAAAGTTTGCAGCCCCCACTTTAATTATGACTGTGTGGCAGAGCATGAGCAGGGAAGAAACTGGATAAAGAAAAACAGCCTCTGGGAACTGAATCCCATGGCCTGATGCCATACAATGTCTCACTGTAGAGACATACTTGTCACTCTGTGTGTATATTCACTCTCTAGGAATATTATGCATCAGAGTATCTGAAGGTTGATTTCCTAGAAGAGTGGTTTATGAATTCAGAATGAAGATAAGAAAAAAAGACTGATCGTGATACAGGTTTCTACTCTGCTACTTTCCCTTTTCCTACTTCAAAAGTCCCAGAAAATGACCAGAATTTATAAGAAAGTTACCTCAGAATAAATTTTAACCAATGTGTTGCCTCTCTGAAAACTACTCCCCCCGCCAGCCCCACCTTCCCCATCTCTTCACAGCACATGATTGATTCTTCTGTTCCTAGGCCAAATTTTTCTTTTTTTTTTTCATTTATTTCAGGAGTGAGACACCACAGCACCACATTATTGTCTCTATTTTTCCCCTTCCCTTGTCATGATTTCAGGCAGAGCCAAGTCTTGATCATGGGCCTTGTGTATGGTAAAATCGAACACTCTACTGGGTGAGCTCTCTCTTAGATCCTGTTTTGGATCTCTTTATTTTTCAAATAAACTTGTGGGGCCAATGATATTCTTCTGTGAATAAAGTTCACGGCTTATCATCAAGTCATTAGGGTTTGTCTAGCACCACCTGGGAGCACCATGGACAGCATGGATGGCTTAGTGGTGCCTAGTATTTTTACCTCCCTGCTTCTCTTCTCCTCACCCTCTCTCTCTCAAAAAAAAATATCATATATATATATATATATATATATATATATATATATGATCTAAAAAATGGAGTAAGTAGATTGTTCTGTCATATTATTTGAGCTCCCGGGATTGTTCCTTAACACCATAAAAAAAAAACAAAACATTTTAGAATAGATTTAGATTTACAGAATTTTTGTGAACACATTTCTTTAGTTTTATATACATTGTATACATTGTCCTTTTTCTATTCCAAGCGACCTTCCAAGATCCCATATAACATTTAGTCATCATAACTTCTTAGATTCCTCATAGTTTTTCCAGTTTCTCAGATTTACCTTGTTCTTGGTGGTCTTAACAGTTTGGGGCATGTTGGTCAAGTATATTGTTAGGATGCCTCTCTGTTGAAATTTGTCTAAAGTTTTTCTTTTCATTTTTTTTTGTTTGTTTATACTAAGGAATGAACACTGGGGGCTGGACAGTGGCTCACTAGGTTAAGCTCATATAGTACAAAGAACAAGGGTCCACGCAAAGATTCGGATTTAGCTCCCGCTCTCTACCTGCAGGGGGTCACTTCACAAGTGATGGAGCAGGTCTGCTGGTGTCTCTTTCTCTCTCCTTTTTTATCTTCCTGTCCCCTCTCAATTTCTCACTGTCCTATCCAAAACTTTAAAAAATGGCCACAGGAGCAGTGGATTCATAGTGCAGGCACCAAGTCCCAGCAATAATCCTAGAGGCAAAAAGCAAAAAAAAAAAAAAGGAATAAACATTTATTCTGAAGTTGTACGTCTGAATTACTCTCAGGTCACCCTATGCAAAGCCAGTTAACAGTAGATGGTCATGCCTTATATCCTAGAACTCAAAGAAAACACTTATTTAAGCATTGAGGTCAACTTATTGATGTAGTAGTTGAATAAATTTCATTTTGCTAAATAAAATACGTAAATTCATTAAATAAATGTGAGCCAACATTTCATCAATTGCTTAAGTTTGAAGTCATTATTACTTATAGATACACTTATAATCAAACTTCCAGTAAAGAAAAATTTGTGTGATCAGAACTTTCTACTGTAGAGATTAAAACTCATAGATAGTAGTAGGTGGAGTTTAAGAGCCAAAGGAAAATGAAACTTGTGATAGAGTCACTGTCAATGTTTACTCAACAGTTAGTGTGGGAGTGTGCGGCTATGTCAGGGTAATAATCATAGAAGTAAACTGCCAGGGGCCGGTGGTGGCGCACTTGGTTGAGGGCACATATTACAGTGTACAAGGACCCAGGTTCAAGAACCTGGTCCCCACCTGCAGGGAGAAAGCTTCACAAGTGGTCCCCTTCCTTCTCAATTTCTGACTGTCTTTATCCAACAAATAAAGATTTTAAAAAATTTTTTTAAAAAAGAAGTAAACTGCCATTTTTTACCACATCACATCAAGTGTTCTTATATGAACATGATTCAGAACTCTGATGGTGACTTGGATCATAACCTGGATAAGGTAGTGTCTCTCTGGTGCCTCCACTCAAATGGGACTCTTCATCTCCCACTGTCTAATCTATTTTATTTGCTATGTGAAGTCTATACCTAAGAAGCCAAGAGTTATGCTCCATCTTGCTCCATCTCCTTGACATCAAAATGTTTACATAAATAAAATCTGTGTGACATTATTTTGCATGGGAGATACGCCTTTTTTTTTTTTTTGTAAATGTCTGTTTTCTAGAGTTTCAGTTTCACATGGAATGAAAACTTTGGTTCATCTCAGAAACATCAGATTGGGAATAAAGATGAGGTGGGGTAGATAGAACTTGTGTCATTGATATCAAACTGTCACCCTGTTCCTAAATATGTCTCTGCTCAGTCACTGGGTATCAGAGAAAGTTGTGTAAACAGCTCAAGTACAAAACTAAGCAGAAGTATTTGAGAGTTTTAATTGACTATAAGCAATATAGAATTCCTCTTGAAGGTAGATGGAGCAAAATCAACATATTATGTTAAGCTGACTGATCCTCTTAAGATGTTCATCCCAGTTTCTGGTACCATACCAGTAAGTGAGAAAAGGAGAAATAAATGTGGCCAGAGAAACTGACCAGAGTGAAGTTATGCTGAGATAGTGTGATTCTTGAGGGCTTCTGGCTTTGAGCCACTATGTGGCATTGTAAAAAGTAAAACTTCTGTTGAGCTTTGCAGGGGAGTTAAGAAATGCTGATTTATTTAAGTATATAAAAACCAGTATGGGAAAATAGGAGAAAGAGGCAAGCTAGAAATGTGCAGGAGTCGTGAGTCTTTTAAACTTAGTTCACCAGTGTTCAGCTTCAACACATGCGGGCCCTAGGGGGAATGGCATTTCACAGGTCAGGGGAGAAGACAGAGACAATTTGACAAAGGGCAAACAGGAAAAGAAAGTGACTTCCACCAGACACTCATTTAAATAAAACCCCATAGCCACAATCCCTTCTGAGTTTGCTGTTGTATGCTAATTATGTTCATGTCTTATAATTCCTTTTGCTCACTGAAAGTAAAATCAGTGTTTCCAACAATGTGTAAACCCTGAGGAGATTCTGTAAGTGATACTGGCCAAGAAATTGAAGTTTGATAGTGTTGCAGCAACCACATGACAGCTCAACATATATTCAAGGATTCAGTAACTTAAGTCAGGAAATACAGATCCTCAAGTCATGAGCCTGAATAACTCTTGGGGGGGGGGGGGAGGAATGTTTGCTTACATACTGCAAAGGGGGAGGGGCTAGATCCACTCAGATAAGGTTTTTAGTCAGGACGATTTTGATTGGTGGAAAGCTGGTAAAGTAGAGATGACCCAATCCTGGGAGGGCTTGATCTTGTTTAAGTGGCATCATCTGTGGCAGTGAATGCATCTGGGGAGAATTTAAATACCAGGTTCAATTGGGTGTGCCTAGAACCTGACTCTCAACAGTCTCCTGGGTCTGATAGATTTTTACCCAGACTTACTTGGGATACCTCAATGTCTATGTCTATTTTTATCTCTCTCCCTCTCTCTTTTAATGTATTTGGTGGCTAATAATTCAGTATAGTCTTTAGGACATAGGTACAAACCTTTAATCTCCCCTTGATCGGTGTCTAGGAGACACAGGATCAGAACGTCTCTTCATCCTTCACTTATCCCCTCCTTCCCCAGAGTCCTTAGCTTTGGACAATACTCCACACCCAACTTTCATCTTATGTTTCCCTTACTGTTCTTTGGTCTTAAGTTCAACTTATAAGTGAAATCATTTGATAGTGGTCTTTCTTTTTCTGGCTTCTTTCATTCAATATGATATCAAGTTTTTCCCACACTATTGCAAAGGAGTTGACATCATCATTTTTAGCAGCTGCATATTACACCATTGTATATATATATATATATACCATAACTTCCTTAGCTATTCTACTGTCAATGGACCAAGGATTTAGAAGTTAAACTACAAAATATTAAACACTTAGAAGAAAAAATAGGTAGATCTCTCTTCCATTTGAGTTTCTGCAACAGCTTCAATGATTCAAATCCAACTGTAAGGAAAACAAAAGCAAAAATAGACCAATGGGACTATATCAAACTAAAAAGCTTCTGCATAACAACAGGAATCATTACTGTAACAAAGAGACCATCAATGGGATGGGAGAAAATTTTTATGTCATATATCAGACAGAGAACTGATAACCAAAATACACAATAAACTCACCAGACTCAACAATAAAAAAGACAAGCAACCCCATTGAAAAAAGGGGTAGGCCACTAGGGAAAGAGAGAGGCAGGCCGGGAGTATGGATCAGCCTATCAACGCCCATGTTCAGCGGAGAAGCAATTACAGAAGCCAGACCTTTCACCTTCTGCATCCCACAATGACCTTGGGTCCATAGTTCCAGAGGCTTAAAGAATAGGAAAGCTATCAAGGGAAGGGATGGGCTACGTAGTTCTGGTGGTGGAAATTGTGTGGAGTTGTACCCCTCTTATCTTATGGTTTTGTCAGTGTTTCCTTTTTATAAATTAAAAAAAAAAAAAAAAGAAAAAAGAAGAAATAGGGGTAGGGAGGAGATATGGGCAGAATCTCCTCCAAAGAAGAAGTCCCAAGGGCAACAGACACATCAAAAATGTTCAAAGTCACTATGGTCAGAGAAATACAAATAAAAACAACAAGGCCACTTTATACCTGTGAGAATGTCACACATTAGAAAAGACAGAAACACCAACTGTTGGAGAGACTGTGGGAGGAAAGGTGAGAATGTAAATTGGTCCAATCCATTTCAGGACCACTCTTCCTTGAGTAGCAGAGTATGTTGCCTCCCTTTGGAGAGTGGGGCAGTTTCTATCATTGTTGTTTTACACTGGGATCAAGATCATGCAGAGGCCCACAAGAGGGTTTATGATGTTGTTCCTACAAAGATGACCAGCAGTGATGGAGAGAGGGGTCTGTTAGAGGTCTAGGGCCATAATATCTATGTGGGAATCCCTGGATTCTCTCACTAAGGCCACAGATGATGGGGTAGTCTAGTAGTGACCAAAAGAACCATCATTAAAGTGTGCTGGTCTCTTTCCCTTATCCAGCTTTTGTAGTCCATTCTTTATCTGACAGGGCTAGCCTTGAAGTGATTGAGGGAAGTAGGTGAGGATGGTATCTAGGTCTAAGTGGAAACTATTTGATTAAGTACTTTATGGTATCTTTTTAGGTCTTTCTACTTGCTTGCTGCACTTATGGAGTCACTGTAGACTAGTGCACTTTCACTTTAAGGTATATGTTTTCCCCTAAATTATGGATACATGTGCATTTGTGCCCTATCTCATGGGCCCTGGTCTATATCTAGGTTCTATAACTTTGTTAGGAGATATGTCATACAAAATGCAACTTAGGAGTCCTATGAGCTAGGAAAGACCTTACCAAAGTATTGGAGTTGGAGGGTTGACATCCTAGGCCTGATGTGTCTGGATACAGTCTGAAGTGAAACATGTTAAGGTGGTACTAGTTGTATTGATTTGGTTGTGATCAGCAGATGCTGTATCAAATAGTATGGTTCAAAAGAAGCATGAGGGAAAACTAGCAAAGCCCCAGAGGTTCCAGTAATGAGCGAAATATGGGTTTTATAGAGAATGAGGAAAGTTATTTCCTGTCTTAGAGTTTAAGGCAATAGATTATTATTATTATTACCAAGTTATTTGAAAACCTTATTTAATTTGAAAATACCATGGTTAGGATTTTCTGTACTATGCAAGAACTTACCGTGATTTATATCATTTAATGCTATTTACAAATAACTGTATTTTATATACTGACTAAAACAGTTGCTTCTCGTCTCCCTAATTATAGATGATTTAATACTCTTTTTAAAAAGTCATTATTAGGAATACATTAATAATTTAAGCCCAGTGTTAGAATTCAATCCGTTTACTAATTTGAAACCTTAAGTGCTCGAAGGAATATATATACTCAGAACTGAAGTCTATGGACTAAAAAGCTCGATACATTCTATTTTCCCCTCTCATATAGATTAAATAGTGATTTATAAGACTACAAGTTAACAGGAGTAAATATTAACACCATTTCCACCACCAAAGGTCTGTGTCCCTATCCCCATCTCTTTACAGTGAAGCAGAAAAATCTACCCACCCTTCCAAGAGTTTTGTACTTTGGTGAAATACTCCAAACTCAGTCAAATTCTGCTTTTCATTTTCCTTTCTGTTCTTTCTCAACTTCTGTTTATGAGTGGGATCATCCCATCCTTATCTTTCTCTTTCTGGCTTATCTCATTTAACATAATCCAAGATATGTTGAAGAAGGTGGATTCATTATTCTTAATATCTGAGTAGTATTCCATTGTGTATAATACCACTACTTTCTCAGCCATTCATCTGTTGTTGGGCACCTGGGTTGCTTCCAGGTTTTGACTATTACAAATTGTGCTGTTATGAACATAAGTGTACACATATCTTTTTGGATGGTTGTGTTTGACTTCTTGGGTTATATAGGAGAGGAATTACTGGGTCATATGAAGATTCATTTCTAACCTTTTCTTTTAATTTTTAAAAAAGTTTTAATATCTTTTTTACATTTATTTATTGATTCCCTTTTGTTGCCCTTGTTATTTTATTGTTGTAGTTATTATTGTTGTTATTGTCATCACTGTTGGATAGGACAGAGAGAAGTGGAGAGAGAAGAAGAAGACAGAGATGGGAGAGAAAGATAGACACCTGCAGACCTGCTTCACAGCTTGTGAAGCGACTCCCCTGCAGGTGGGGAGCTGAGGGTTCGAACTGGATCCTTACGCCAGGCCTTGTGCTTTGTGCCACCTGCGCTTAACCTGCAGTGCTACCATCTGACTCCCCATTTCTAACCTTTTGACAGTTCTCCAGACTGCTCTCCACAAGAAATGGACCAATTTACATTTCCACCAGCAGTGCAGGGGCTTCTTTTTCCCCACAACCTCTCCAGCATTTGTTGTTGCTGTCATTTCTCATGTATGACATTGTCACAGGGGTGAGGTGATATATCATTGTTGTCTTTATTTGCATCTCTCTGACAATCAGTGACTTTGAGCAGTTTTTCATGTCTGTTCATCTTTTGTATGTCTTCTGAAGTGAATATTCTGTTCATATCCTCTTCCCATTTTTGAGTTGACTTTTTGTTGCTAAATTTGGTGAGCTTTTTCTATATTTTGGTTATTAACCTAATAAGTATGTAACTAAGAAGGTGCATATAGGCATTTAGATAACAAGTGTTAAGATTCAGCTGAAGGGAGCTAGAAGAGATATAATTTAAGAATTATGCAGGATTCTGGGGCCATGCCTAAGTTAAGACTGATTTCTATAAGACTGCTGTATCTCAGATTCCAGTTGGAGGACAACAGTTGAAAATCTTCTGAGAAAAATGTGCATAAGTGAAGAAATGAAGTCATTTATGACATCTAGGTATTTTTTGGTCTCACTCAGCCTATCAATATAGCCTTATCTACCCCCTACCTTTTTTCACCACTAAGTGAAATTGGACTATTAATAGTTTCAAAGTATCCTCTTCTTTTCTAACATTCCTTCTGATTTCTTTCATAGTTTCTACCTTATCCCCACAAAGACAGCTTGATGAAATCCTCCATGGTGAAATCTATGTGACTTCATCAAAGCGTGAATCAAAATGGAATTTTCCCTTCTCTGAAATGTCATGTCATTCTACCTGTGTCTCTGTGTTCATATAATATTCTGTTTTATCGAAATGAAAAATCCATAGGCACATGAATGAGAAAACTGCTGCTGGTGGACTCTCACTTCCGTATTCCAGTATCCCAAGTGGCGGGGTCTGATTACAGCCAACCTGCTCTCACCTTTATTGTCAGCACCCTGATGGACACTGTTTGTTTGTTTTTAATTTTTTTATATTTATTTATTTTTCCCTTTCTATTGTCCTTGTTTTTTTATTATTGCTGTAGTTATTATTGTTGTTATTGATGTCATCATTGTGAGATAGGACAGAGAGAAATGGAGAGAGGAGGGGAAGATAGGGGGAGAGAAAGACAGACACCTGCAGACCTTCTTCACCACCTGTGAAGTGACTCCCCTGCAGGTGTGGAGCCCGGGGCTGGAACCAGGATCCTTAAGCTGGTCCTTGCGCTTCGCGCCTCCTGCGCTTAACGCACTGCGCTACCGCCCGACTCCCGATGGACTCTGTAACCAATCAGCTTGTGCTGTGCCCAGTCTGAAAACAGATAAAGGCTGGGTGCTGAGGTACAGGGGGTTCAGGTTTGGTAGAAATCGACCTGTAACCCATATAACTTCCTGCCCTCCATGCGGCCTCAGTTCTCCTTTGGTTACTTTTGAGCTGTAACACTGGAGAGCAATATTATGGTATTTTTCATAACATTATAATAGAAGAATTTTCATATACCGAGTGTATAGCTTGTTTACATGAATCGGACCCAAAACTCAGTGGGAATTGTAACAATGTATCAATCTCCTGTCACATGATCAATCCTTTTATCAGTCTAGGCTGTGTGTCATGCAGGGACACAAAATATGCTAAAGGGACTTAGGAACTGAGCACAAGGTGAAACAATGCTTCTGAACTCTTTCTGTTGCTGGTTTCTTTGTTGCTGTCTCTGACATGATTTCTTTGATTAGGAAATAGGAGAAACCCCCACCTCCCCCAACACAGCGTTGTGGCCCTTAGCCCTTCATCCTCATGCTGCATGACTGTTCTTTCTAATGGGTGTTGTTGGGTCGCTTGTGGCCCCCCACAGCTTCTTTCCTTCCTCCACATTAACCTGCATTTTCTGGGTAATGGTGCGGTCCTGACAGCACTAAAACTCTCCAGTCTTTCTTTATCACCCCTCTGGCTGCCAAGCTCCCTGTAGGACTTCATCAGAATTAGCCAAGTGAGAGCTCAGAGGTGAGGCTGCTTCCACACAAGCAAAACCAAGAGGGAGAACTGGTTTGGACAAGTCGGACCCTCAATCTTCATCTCTAATGAAAAGTCAAGTAGGTGGGCCTCTCCTGTAGCTCATGTCCCTGAAATGCCCAAACTGGAAGGACTACTGAGGAATTATTTTATCTCTACATGAAACCACTAGTGCAATTTCATAAGACTACTAGTGCAAGGCCACTTCTTTGGACAGCAACCCAGGAAGCAGCAAGAGAAAGGATTCACATGCATTGTTTCACCTCGTGCCCAGTTCCTAAGTCCCCTTAGAATGCTCTGAGTCCATACATGGCACACAGCCTGGTGAATAATACTTATACTAATACCAAGGTTATGGAGACACCCTAATAATAAGAAAATAAGAATAGGAATAATAAGAAAAGACAAACTTCATATATGTACAATCTTGGGAAAAATATAGAAATGTCATTTTTATTGTCACCAGGGTCATCATTAAGGATTGCTGCAATGAAACAACCACTTCTGGAAGTTTCTTTCTTTCTTTTTTTTTTTTTTTTTTTCATTTTATGTGATAGAACAGAAAGAAATTGGGGGGGGGGGATAGAATAGAGAGGGAGAACGAGAGCCACCTATAGACCTGTTTCACCACTTATGAGACTTCCTACCCTACAGATAAGGAGCAGGGGTTTGAACCTGGGTTCATACACATGGTGATCTGTGTGCTCATCCTGTCCTCCCATTTTGATATGACTAACATAGAAATATTTGCACTTTGTGGTCTGGGAGGTGGCACAGGGGATAAAGCACTGGATCCTCAAGCATGAGGTCTAGAGTTCAATCCCCAGTAGCACATGTACCAGAGTAGTGCCTGGTTCTTTCTGGCTCCTCTTATCTTTCTCATTAACAAATAAATAAAATCATTAAAAAATGTTTGCACTTTTTGTTATAGCTCTGTGTTGTGCTTAAATGAGTGATTAAAGTTAAAGATGAATTATGGTTTTTTTTCTTACAAAATATTTTGCTCTGAATTTATTAACATTTTATTGAATGACAAGTAATTGTCAATAATAACCTAGTGATTAACTTTGTAAAATTGAAAATAAATATAAAATTATATTTTACACAAATGCTTGCACACAGGTATGTGGCTATAGGTAACTATCATTTATATAAAATAACTACAGACTTGTAGTCATGTCCAGTAACGTAGGAGAGATGAGTTAGAATGTTGAGTAAAGTGGTCCAGGAGATGGCACAATGGATAAAGTGTTGGATTCTCAAGCATGAGGTCCCAAGTTCAATCCCCAGCAGCACATGTACCAGAGTGATAACTGGTTCTTTCTCGCTCTCCTTCTATCTTTCTCATTAATAAATAAACAAAATATTTTTTTAAAAAAAGAATGTTGAGTAAAGGAGAAAAAATTAGGGAACTGGGCTGTAGTGCAGTGGGTTAAGCACACATGTGGAAAAGTGCAAGGACCCACCCAAGAATCCCAGTTCAAACCCCCCAGCTCCCTACCTGCGGGGGGGTTGCTTCACTAGTAGTGAAGCAGGTCTACAGGTGTTTATCTTTCTCTCCCCCTTTCTATTTTCCCCTCCTCTCTTGATTTATCACTGTTCTATCCAACAACAACAATAACAATAACAACAACAAGAGCAACAAAAAAGAAAAAATAAAGGTAATTTTGAAAATGAAGTGTCCTACTTTAGAATCAGAGCTCCAAACTCTTAGTTGTATACAATAAATACACACTGCACAGAAAGAATCATTATGTGCTATATAGAAATGACAGAGCTAGGGCTAGACCCAAGTCTTACAATGCTAAGACACGTGTACTTTTGCATGAAGTCTATTTAAAAAAAAAAAAAAAAAAGATCTAATAGGCAAAGACATTTCTACTGAAATTAGGCATGTTACAAATCATTGAGAAGACTCATCGCCTCAAAGTCAAAATCAAGTAGCGCCTACAATTAGCCAGATAAGTCAGAAGCCAAAACTCCCCTTTCTTGCAGAGATTTCATAAACACAATACACCACTCATCCTAAGTGCCCACATTCACTAGATAGTCGGGAAGTAGGAGAAACCATGAGCAGAGGAGTTTCTTTAGAATGAGCGGCCCAACATTATGAATAGGGGATCATTAAAAAGGAGTATTGAGTGATAAAAATCTCTTTGATTCTACCATTGTGGAATCCATTTTGCCTTACGTATTCATAGATTCATTTGTCTATATCCACCAAAGTCTACAGACTAGGTGGAAGAGAGAAAGTGTACTAAAGCCATATCCCTTCAGTAATTAATTGAGAAATATGACATAGGCAGTAAAGAAGGAAAAATAAATCCAGAGACACCATAGAAGGGGGGGGGGAACGAGGGTGGAGAGGGCCCAGTGGAGCCTCCAGCAAGCTGAGGCACCGCCAGCAGTTAGTTTTCATCTGTGCAAAGATAGTGCGTCTTCTGGGACAGAATGAGGTAGACTGTCACCAGAAGCAAGTAGGCATCCCTGAAACAGGACGGCTTCTACCGTGTCCTCACCTCTGAGCAGAAGGCCAAAGCCCTCAAGGGCCAGTTCAACTTTGATCACCCAGATGCCTTTGACAATGAACTCATCTTCAAGATGCTCAAAGAAATTATGGACGGGAAGACAGTGCAGATCCCAGTGTATGACTCTGTCTCTAATTGCGGAAGGAGGAGACTTTCACCGTGTTATCCTGCCGACGTGGTGCCCTTTGAGAGGATCCTGGCCTTCTACTCCCAGGAAGTGCAAAACCTGATCCAGATGAAGCTTTTTGTGGACAGAGATGCTGATACCCTGCTGTCCCGCAGAGTATTGGCGGACATCAGTGAACCAGGGAGGGACCTAAGCAGATCTGATCTCAGTACATCATTTCTGTCTAGTCTGCCTTTGAAGAATTCTGCCTGCCAACAAAGAAATATGCTGATGTGATCATTCCAACAGGTTCAGATAATCTAGTGGCCATCAACCTCATTGTGCAGCACATCCAGGACTTCCTGAATGCATGGCTCTCCACGCTAAACACCAATGGTTATCTCAGTAGCTACACTGCTTCCCACGTGAGACAGTTCTCTGAGTCTAACAGCCAGCCCCACTGACCCAGCCTACAACACCTGCTCTGCTGGGAGTTGTCGCCCCGGAACATATGCTTTCCAACCTCGTTGTATTCAAGAGAACACCGTGGAAGTGAAATGCCTTTGGGTTCTTCCTTTCTTTGGTTTTCTTTTTCATTTCCTTCTTGGAATCTTGGGACAGATTGCAGGAGACAGAATGTGACTCTTGAATTGAAGTCACAAAGTGTGCCAACCACAACCGGCGATGCCTAATCAATGACAAATGCATCGTATAACCCATTATGAATGCATATGTGGACAGCAAGAAAAAACAAGGGAGGTGGATAGTGGTGAGCCTGGTTGTAATGCACAAGGACCTGAGTTCCAGGCCCCGATCCCCACCTGCAGGAGAAAAGCTTCACAAGTGCTGAAGCAGGTCTGCAGATGTCTTTCTGTCTCTCTCCCTCTCTAGCTCCCCTTACTCTCAAATATCTGGCTGTCTCTATCCAATAAGCAAATAAAGATAATAAAAAGTTTTTAATTAAAAAAATAAGAAAAAAAAACATGAATAGCCAAAGCACTTCTAAGAATAATGGGGGGAAATGGAAGTATCACATACCCCAACATCAGTTTATACTACAAAGCAACAGTAATTTAAACAGCATAGTACTGAAATAAAAATGGACACTTGCATCAATGGAACAGAATACAGAGCCTAGAAATGAGTCCACATATATTCCACCATATATATTTTTATTAGCTATTTACAAAATTACGAAATAACAGTGGCACAATTCCATACCATTCCCACCACCAGAGTTCTGTGTCCCCAAAACTGCAATGATTCTTCCGAGGCTACAGATATGGGTTGACTATTGTTTCTTGTTTTAAAATTTTTATTAGGAATTTAATATTGATTTATAAAATTATAAGAGAACAGGGGTATAATTCCACATCTTTCCCACTACCAAAGCTCTGTGTAGCCATTCCCGCCACTGGAAACTGCATTGTTCTCCCAAGATCAAAGATATGGATTGACTATTATTTCTATGACTAGCTTTCTATATTTATACATATTTACCCTTTTTTCTATTATTTTTTTTTCCTCTTCTCTCTCCAAGTCTTGATGAAATTGGAGTTCAGAGCCCTCTGGTCATCTTTCCCTAACATTTCCCCTTCTGGGACTGTGGAACAAAATTCTTTTAAATTTTTTTTTTATTATCTTTTAAGAGAGTAGGGAAAAATGGGTTGAGAGAGAAAAGAGAGACACTAGCAGCACTGCTTCACCACTCACAAAACTGTCTCCCTGCAGGTGGGGACAGGAGCTCAAACCCAGGTACTTGCACATTATAACATGAGCTCTCAACCATGTGCACTACCAGCCAGGCTCCTGGACCAAAATCCTTTATGGGGTGTAGAAGGTGGGAGTTATGGCTTCTGTAATTGCTTCTCCACTGGATATGGGCACTGGTAAGTCAGTCCATTTTTTTTTCCTTTATGCCTATAACAATAAAAAAAATAGGCATTTACTAAGATAAAAAAGGTAAACTATCTTTTATTTTTTGCTTGAGTTGATAGACCAGGGGTCAGAGGGAATTTATTGACATTTATCTGGAATGTAGTAAAGCAGTTGACAGTCCCCTCCACTCTCCCATAGCTGAGAAGGTGAGGTCACAGCTCATCTAGGTAGAGTCAAAAGCTCTCAGCAAGCTAATCAAAGTTTTGTGCAGTCATTTTATAGTTTCTCTAATCCTGGTTGCACGGTAGAATCTCTGGATAATTTAAATTTTTTAAATGCCTGGAGAGTTAGAGAGATAGCTGACTAAGTAGAATGCCTACTTTCCCATGCAGGAGACCCAGGTTTAAATCATGGCACTAGAGAAAGTTCCAGTGCTATGATGATCTCTCAATCTCTCTCTCTCTCTCCTTCTTTCTTTCTTCCCTCTCCCTGCCCTCTGTCTACCAGAGTACAAAGGGACCCAGAGCACTGAGATTATGCATGTGTGAGGAGTTAGCTCCACAAAAATTAATTAACTAAAGAGGAAGTACATTCCTGGCCCTCATACCTAAATATAAATACCTGGGGCAGGACTTCTAGAAAGTGTCCAGCTAATACAGTGCACAACCAGGGACCACTGTTTAACAAAGGTCAATTCCAAAAAAGGTATCTGGGAGTCAGGTGGTGGCACACTGGTTTGAGCCCCTGTCTCCACCTGCAGGGGGAAAGCTTTGAAAGTGAAGAAACAATGCTGCAGATGTCTGTCTCTCCCTCTCTATCTACCCTCTTGATTTTGGCTGTCTCTATCCAACAAATAAAGATAATTGAACATTTTTTTCAAAAAACTGAATTACTAAAACAAACAAAAAGAGATTTCTGCAGCCTACTTCATCCCCCCCCCCCCTCGTAAGGTAATGGAACGCTGAGATAAGAAACCTTTGGGTCATCATGGACATAACCCAGTTCTTCCTTCTCCCCTCATCTTATTGCTACAACAGTGGGTCTCTTCTGACACCTCTGAGCTTCCATTCTTCTGAGGAAATAGGGTTTTCGTGACTTTCCTTGCAGGAGACTGAGAAAAAGAAAAGTCATTTGGACTGTGGTTCTCAGAGAGGGGTTCTGGAAGGCTGGGATTCAAAAACACCTTGAAGGCCTGGGTAAGATTCTAGTAGAAGCACGTTAGAGAGATGAGTTACAGGCAAGATGGCTCTCTCTCTCTCTCTCTCTCTCTCTCTCTTTCTCTCCCCCTATCTCTCTCTCTCTCACACACACACACAGAGAGAGAGAGAGACAGTACAGCATGGAGGCAAGAGGACATAATGCACTAGGAATGTGGTATATGTCTACCTCAACATCAGGGCAGATGATGGAATGCCAATAAATAGTAGTGAAGTGAAATGCCAGAGTCTTTAGTTTCTGTGCTTAGAATAGTCCTGAACCATCTGATTATAGAGCCTAATAAACCGATACTCAATTACAGTTTATTCAACAAATTTTATTAGCTCCTTCTCTCTGTGAATCATTTTCCTGTTATCTGGGGCAAATACAACTGAGAGTAAAGCACAAGAGTTCTCTGATCACTATGAAGGAGCTTTTCCTGGATAAACAAATAAGAACAATGAGGCAATGAATAATAAATATTTGGGTGAGCTGAAAGATGGCAGTCCTGAAGGAATTGGAGAAAAAATATCAAAAAAGAGACAGTTACTGACTTTTAACTATGAGTTGGACCTGAATTAATGATATGGACAATATGTTCTACTGTTGAAATGAAATGACACCTCAAGTGAAATAAAAATAGCTACCTTAAAACAAACCAAAACAACGTTTAACTAAATATCTAAATTTCTAGCCTTTGTTCTATGGTAGCTCACAATAAATTTTAGAAACTAGCTGGCAAGATAGTTCACATTTTGTCATTGGCCACACCCAGATTTGAGCCTCTTCCCCACTGCACTAAGGAGAGCTTCATACTATGGTGTCTTTCTCTTTGTCTCTTTCTGTCTCTAGATCTGTCTTTCTATCTGAAAAATGTCAGGTTAGAGTGATAACTTCCTTCCTCCAAAAATATGCATCCTGAAGGAAAAGACAGTAAACATGTCCTTATGACTGCATGAACAATACTCTTAATGTCATTAAAATGCTCCTGTCAACTGATTCATAGTCAAAAGAGGAAGGAGCGTGGTCCGGGAGGTGACGCAGTGGATAAGGCACTAGACTCTCAAAAACATGAGGTCCTGAGTTCAATCCCCAGCAGCACATGTACCAGAGTGATGTCTGGTTCTTTCTCTTTCTCCTATCTTTCTCATTAATAAATAAATAAAATCTTTTAAGAGAGAGAGAGAGGGAGAAAGGAAAAGGGTAGGGCAAGGAAAGAGAAGAGAAGGGAAGGGAGAGTGGTGGGGGAATTCAGGGAGAGATTGATGATTCATTCATTGTAAATAAATTTTACTGAAACCAATAAAATCGGTAAAGTCATTTCAGCCTGAGAAGAGAAGTTACAAGTACATTCATTCAAATATAGAATCATGACTTACATTGTGCTGTCCTTTCCAAAGACCACAAGTGAGCCAAAATGTTTTGAAAATTACATTTTCCACATCACCTGAGCTGAGAGACTAGTTTAATGTAAAATATTACACATTTGACTTTCAAAGGGGGGTGTTGCAAACTGTATTTTCTAGTGTGGAAAATTAAGCCAATGCTTCTGAATTGATTAACTTCAAGAAACAAACCTTGAGGGAGAAGGCTCTATTTTCTGATGCCCCTGGGTCATTCTTCAGGGGAGTACATTTTTGAAGTTCCCCTGGGAAGCAGTGATGGAGTGCTGTTATTAAAAAATATCAGGCATCACATTTAGTTACACATGATGGCTACTGCCCAGGCCATACACCCAGTTTTAACAGGAACATTGATTGGGCTCCTTTGTAACTGCTCAGGCTGGGTCTGCGGAAGGTTCAAAGACCATTCCTTTTCTGCTCCTATTAAAAGCTTCTTCTGAAGATTTAGAGATTCAGAAGGGGGAGAAGAAGGTTGGGGATCTAAGTGCCTTTAGTGAAGTAGGATCCTGGTTTGGGGCAGGATGATATGTACTGACATTTGTCTTGTAGAAATGTGAAAATGTATTCTCATGACAACAATTCTACAAATTGTTCCTTTCAGTAAAGTGATAGTGAATTTGGAACAGGAAAAAAAAAAATCGAGGGGAGGTCTTATATGCTTGATAATGCTGTTTGTGGGCTTTTGTTTAAACTGGTGACAGATGAAAACAAGGCTCCAGTGCCCTTAACTTACACAGGCATAAAGAGATGTGGGAGGAACATATCTGGACCTGAGTAAAAGCAGGAAAATCTTTTTATGGGGTTCACTTTATGCTAAGCTTTGTGCAGAATGCTCACAGTTCACAGTGCCATTTTGCCAGCTAACAAACAAAACAAGTAAGTGTCAAGCTGCATATACTACCCATATCCTAGGAATCAGTCCTGGGGGTGTGAGCTGGAGGGCCCTTCTCTCCCCACCACTGCCATTTCTACCTTCTCCCAGGGTATACACATCCTTTTCATCACCTCCAAGGAGGTTTTGGATCAGAGGTAGAAGTGACAATGCAGGGATTGTTCTTAGACAAAAGCAGAGCAGGCCAAGGGACAGAGAGGACTGAGCCTCATCTGGAAAGCAGGGCCCACCAACCCCAGATGTTGCCAAAGCATCAGGACCTCTCCCTGCAAGAAAAATTGGATTAGCCATCGTCTTGTCTCCTAATGGACACACTCTGTGATCTTTAGAGCTTCATTTACTGGGTTAATAGTGCTTTGCCTGAGTTCCTTTGCTGGGGAGAGAAAAAAAATACCCTATGAGAAGAAATATTCTGGGTGCCGTCCGCAGCCAGTGACATGAGCAATATCGTATTCATCACAGACAGACCTCGTATCTCATTACTGCCGAGGATGCCCCCGGGCTCAGAGCTGGGCCAGGCCAGGCCGTTCATGCGCAACGGTTCAGGTATATTGTGAAATGATTTAATGCGATAATAATGTCCACTTGGTGAGATAGATTATGCTTTTTATAGTGGCTGATGGTTAATGAATGATACATTAGCAAACATCACTAAAACATTATTGGGAGATGTAGATGAGGATACGGAGCTAGAGCCAGCATCTTCTGCCTGCCCCCACCCCCACCGCAGCGGTGCCCCTCCTCCCTGCCTTCCCCCCACTGCCAGGCAGAAAGATAGAGAGCAGAACTTGCCAGCATCTCGAAACTTAATTTATTTAAAAGGGGGATATAAACTCCCCAACTGTGTGTCCCTGCCCCTCACTCAGCCCCGGCTCACCAGAAGGAGGGTTGAATACTAAAAGTGCTCAAGCATGCACTGAAATATCTCTTCTTAAATCAAATGAGAATCAATGAAAGTGTGAACCTGAACAAATACATTAAGTGTTTATTAGATGAAGCCGTTTGCCCTGATGTGATTTATCTGGCAATACACAGCTCTGCAGCATAAGAGAGAGACCGAGCCCTTATTTACTACACAAGCCAACTTGCCCATCCCATGACCAAGGACTGTGAGCGTTGGCACCCCAGACCCTCTCTGAAGAAGCAGGCAAGAACCCCTCCCAGCTGCGACTGCCCCAGAGGCCCTGCCTCTGAAGAAGTGAATGGTCCCACGTTATTAATACTATTATCCCCTGTCCCTGAGTACTTGGGAGGATTGTAATGTGCCCAAAATCACGAGGTTTGTCCTCACCTACTGCAAAAGGCATGCTGTTTTGATTCTTCTCTTACTCAGGGATTTCTCTTTCCATCTCAACTTGGATGGGAATGCAAATGCCATTTCTTACCATATCCAGGCCCCCCTTAGAAGGCAGAAGAAGGGTCTGAGCAGTGAGAAAATAGATACATTGCAGGATTATGGAGGGATTCACCCCAGAGGAAGGAGGATGTATCCCTAAGATTTTTGAATTTTTCAATAAATAATTGTAATCCAGATGCCTGCATTCGGGGAAGGGAATAAGTGAGATAGGGGTGGTAGAGATTTCTATTATTAAAGTTTGTTTAGAAAGATAATGAAAAAGTGTTTCTATTATCTTGAAGGCTAACTCCTGTCCCTGCTCCCCAGAGCATGCAATCCTGTGAAGTTACAGATGTCCCTGCTCTGTGGTCTTCCAGACTCATCTGCATCCTGTGTCATGGGTGCAATAACACAGCAGAGAGCAGGCAGTCTGACTGGCCGATGCATCTGGATGGAGAACAAGATCTAACCCAGCTTCACAGGAAGAACAAGGTCCAGGATTACACAGGCATGACCTCTGGGCTGAGATCAGCCAGATACAAAGTCACGGGAGAGTTCTGGGAAACATAGCTGTCTAATCCCAATGCACTATTCATGATCTTTCCTCAAATGCCACGGAAATAAAAAGAACTAGAGTGGAATAGTCATAGGCCCGTGAGGATGGAAGATTTGAGAAGATGCTTCAGCCTATGGGCAAGTTTAACCAATGTTTTGGAAGCTGGAAAGAGAATGAAAGACTAGTAACCTACATCTTGGAATAGAAGGAACAGCTTTGCAACTAGAGGCATTGTCTCCCCACAGCATTTCACCCCAAAGCAGGAGGTGGAATTGTTTACTGGATAAATTCTCTAGTGTGAGCAGGATGGAGGTGAGAGTGACCTCTTAAGAGCAGGAAAGTTGTAGCCAGTCTGTGAATAAACAGGTCCCCTACCCCTACCCTCTCTCCTCTCCCAGGACACTAGTAACTACACACTTGTTCCTACTTGTGTCTTAAGTTTTGTTTGTTTTTTAGATTCGATGGGAAATAGGAGGAATAGAAGGAATGGAAATAGAAAGGGTTAGGCCAAGAATTAACTCAAGGAAAATAAGCTGCAAAATTAAGAACCATAATCACAGTACGGTCTTCTCAGCGGTGATCAATAGTCACAAAGCTCAAGACTATGTGAAACAGAGTGAATGTAAGCATATAAGTGAATGTAAGCAGACATGGGTAACATGGAAATATAAGTCAGCTGCAACACACACAGCACAGAGACAGCGAGTATCCAATTTAGCCCTCTGCACTGTATGAACAGTGGGAATCAAATGTAACCCCGGTGCTTGGGGGAAAGGGGAACTCAGAAGTGGGGGTGAAGAGGGGCAGGATTTATTTGGAATTGGCCAAAGCAAGAATGGAAGAGGGGAAAAAAAATTGACCAAAGGGAGAAAGTCACTTAGATCCATTCTCCAGGGAAAAGCAATGACAGGGTGTTTTCAGGGCCAGGAAATGAGAAAAGGGAGCTTCAGAGAGGAAGAGAAATCTACGTGATCATGTGTTATTAGAATGCTTGGCATCAGCTGTAGCCATTACCAGATTGTAAGCAACCAGTGTGAATGTTAACCATTAAAGGCTAGTGCCCTTTGTCAGAGCTAACTACAAAGAAAAGGAGTGTGAAAATCACAGGATGGCAAGTGCCATGGCACTGGAGAAAATGCTGGTGCTGTCCTGTCTCTCTGTCACTATCTCCCTCACTCCACCTATTTCTCTGGTCAAATTAAAAAGTAGCCCAGAGTGGTAAAAGCAGGCATGGAGGAGGCCCCAACTAGATAATATAAAATAAAGTACAATTACAGGGACTTGGCTACACATGTGGTAAATTAATAATAATTGCAAAAGAATATGTGAAAAATGAGGAAAGACTTGTTTTAATTTATTTATAAAATAAAAAAATCGAGAAGACCATAGTCTAAGAGGGGTACAATTCCATACAGTTCTCACTACCAGAGTTCTGTATCCCCTCCCCTCCTTGAAAGCTTTCCTATTTTTTTAATTTCTTTTTTATTTTTTAAATCTTTATTTATTTTAAATAGACACAGAGAGAAATTGTGAGAGAAGGGGAAATAGTGAGGGAGAGAGAAAGAGACAGAGAGACACCTGCAGACCTGCTTCACCACTCGTGAAGCTTTCCCCCTGCAGGTGGGGACCAGGGGCTTGAACCCAGATGCTTGCGCATTGTAATGTGTGCGCTTAACCAGGTGCACCACCGCCTGGCCCTTTTTTAAAAAATTCTTTATTGGGGGATTAATGTTTTACAGTCAACAGTAAACACAATACTTTGTACATGCATAACATTACCCAGTTTTCCGCATAATAATACAAACAGCTTTTCTATTCTTTATCCCTCTGGGAGCGTGGACCCAGGATTATTATGGAGTGCAGAGGGTGAAAGGTCTGGCTTTGTAATTGCTTCTCTGCTAGACATGGGCATTTGCAGGTCAATCCATACTCTCAGCCTGTCTCTCTCTTTCCCTAGTGGGTCAGGGCTCTGAAGATGTGGGGTTCCAGAACATACTGGTGAGGTCATCTGCCTGAGGTAGTCAGGTTGGTATCATGATAGCATCTGCAACTTGGTGGCTGAAAAGCATTAAGATATGAAGCAGAACATATTGTTTAATAATCAGTAACCTAAAGGTAAGAATAGAGCAGATAAGATTTGGAGTCTCCATTTGGAAAAAGCTAGTAGTCTATTTTAGATATATTTCAAGAGGCCATGACTTTACTAATTTTTGCCTGAGCCCGATAGCTAACATGCAGGTGGACCAAAGGTATTGTCTGGGGAGAGAGGAAAGAATTTAAATTCCAGGAGGCATGGCTATGGAATAAGACCAAATAGCACAGATTCCCCCCAAAAGCAGCAAAAATCGGCATCTATCGAATTTAGCAAACCTCAGTTGAAAATGAGGAAATTTAAAATAATCAGTGAAAAGAATTAAATGTGGCTAATTGGCCAGCAGTGGGAGGCAGGTTAAAGGTGGAGTAGCAAATCAATGTTATTAGCACAGCAAGAATTTATTTAAAAATAAAAAGATAACAACAGGTTAGGGGCATTTTTGTCATGATGAGTGAACGTGATTATATGGCTCTTTTTCATCAAATTCTTTAAAGCAATAAGCAGAGAGAACTGGGGAGATAGTATAATTGTTATGCAAATAGACTTTCATGCCTGAGGCATCAAAGTCCCAGGTTCAATCCCTAGCACCACCAGAAGTTAGAGCTTAGCAGTGCTGGGGGGGTGGTGTCAGGGGCGGTTATGGGAACCGATATAAAGTGACAAACAGAAAAAAAGTAGAAATGTAGCTAAAATTAAGAAATGATATCTAAACCATTAATTCCCCCTAATAAGAGACAAAAAGAATGTAAGTATTATTGGGAAAGTAGGGAAAATAAATAATTGTAACATTACAGGAAAAAAGAAAGAAATGATAAATTTCCTGCTTTGTTTGGTTGATCTGTAAACTGTGGGGAATGCTACTATCCCTGGGTCTCCACCACCATCCTTGAGCTCCAGGTTCTCTGGTCTTCAGATTCTAAACTTAGACTACAGCCCCTTCTTCTGTGATCAGTGGTCTGTGTATGTATTGTGTCTTTTTTTTTTTTTTCTGTTACTACAAGGGTTTCACTGCTCCAAACTGATATTTCAATATAGACAGAAAGAGACACGCATCAGGGTTGGGTGGTGACACACCTGGTTGAGTGCACATGTGACAGACAATATCAAAAACTCCCCCCAGTGTCACAGTATTCCCACATGATGTACCCAGGGCTCAAACCTAGGTCACACACCACAAAGCCAGTGCATGTCCAGGTGAGCTATCTGAATGTATCTCACATTGGTTTTTTGTTTTTTTTTTTCCTGAAGGCCCTCGACTTGCACAATTACTACAGTTAATAATAGTATGTGAGAATACATACAGCTCAAGCATCCTCACCATACAGAAAAAGACAGTATTTATGTGAGGTGATGAATGTGTTCGTTGATTGTCTTAACTGTGGTAAACAACTCACCCTGTATATGTATACCCAAAAATTGTGGTAAATTATAACTAATGATCATAATTCAAACATCTCTATGAGATTACTGTCCTGTGGCTATTATACCAAACTTGATAACTTCAACTGTAATGACTCCATTGGGTAACATCATCTCCCCAGACAAAAAACTTGGATCCACCTGCATATCAGGTATCAGACTTAGGCAAAAACTAATAAAGTCATGGGCCCTTTGGAATATACCTACTATAGACCTACTAGCTATTTCCAAAATGGAGACCCCCTCCCAACTCTTCATCTGCACTATTCCAGCCTTTAGATTCATGATTAATCAACTATTTGTATGGCTTTATATGTTAACTCTTTTTCAGCCACCAGATTCCAAATGCTACCATGATACCAACTGGACTTCCCTGGACAGACAACTCAACCAATGTGTCCTGGAGCTCCACTTCCCCAGAGCCCTGCCCCACTAGGAAAAGAGAGAGGCAGGCTGGGAGTATGGATTGACCTGTCAACGCCCATGTTCATCGAGGAAGCAATTACAGAAGTCAGACCTTCCACCTTCTACACACCATAATGACCCTGGGTCCATACTCCCAGAGGGTTAAAGAATAGGAAAGCTATCAGGGGAAGGGATGGGATACAGAGCTCTGGTGGTGGGAATTGTACCCCTCTTATCCTATGATCTTGTCAGTGTTTCCATTTTATAAATAAATTAAATTTAAAAAAAAAAAAAGGCCTGACAAAACCCATTAAGTAGCCACTTTTCACCAGAGCTCCATGATCCTTTTGTCCAACCCAAAGATACCCTGGCAGCTAACTTCTCCTGCACCCTCTGTGCTTACCATGTCTCAGTGGGTATATCCTAAACTCACAGCCCATGAAAGTGAAAATAGCCCCAAACCTAGATTCCTCTCCAGTACTGGTTACTGCTTCTGAGCCTGCTAACCCTCTGATGTAATTTATTTTTTTAGGCCTGAGTTTCTCCAGTTCAATTCACCTAACCATCCTATTTTGCCAAGATCCTGCATTTACATCATGGCAATACTTATTTTTACTGTACTTTGGGTTCTGCTCAATGTTATCCATGTCATAACAATTAAACTTTGTAAAAAAAAAAATAGGTTCTATAGCTGTATTTCTTTATAAAAATATTCTGTACTTGCTTATGATAATTTTGCTTTTAATTTTTTTATTCATATGTTGTTGTTTTCTTGGTATATAACACTACATTTTGACATCTGCATACATTACATTATGGTCCCTACAGCAAGTCTAGTTTCTATCTACCACCATCCAAATAACCTCTTGACTTGCACACCTACTTCCTGCTCTGGTGATCATCAGTAGTCAGAATTGAGGGATCTACTTTAGTTTTGTTTGTTTGTTTACTTTGCTTCTTTATCCCCCTCATGAGTGAAAACATACAGTATTTGTCTTTCTCCACCTGAATTACTTCAATAAGTTTAATACCCTCAGGGTCCATTTGTGTTGTTGCAAATTTCAAGATTTCATCTTTTCTTATAGCTAGGTAGTAGTCCACTGAGTACAGGTGCCTTATCTTCTGTGTCTCTTCATCTTTTCACAAGCACTAAGGTTGTTTCCATAGCCAGGGTCCTGCACTTTGTAGGGGTAGATAGCATCATAATTATGCAAGGGACTCTCATACCTGAGGCTCCAAAACCCCAGGTCAATCCCCCATGCCAGTGTACACCAGAGCTGAGTAGCACTCTGATGAAGGGAAAAAAAAATCCTCCACTTTTAATTTGATGTAGTCCCATAGGTTTATACTTACCTTAGTCTTCCTTGTAATTGGATTCGTTTCATTGAAAATGTCTTTAAAATTTATGCGGAAAAAAGTTCTTCCAATATTTTCCTCTAAGTATCTGATAGTTTCTGGTCTAACATCCAAGTCCTTGATCCACTTGGAATTTACTTTTGTATTTGGTGAAATACAGTGATTCAGCTTCATTCTTCTGCGTGTTTCAACCCATTGTTTCCAACACCATTTGTTGAAGAGACTCTGCTTTCCCCATTGAATAGTCTGGGCCCCTTTGTCAAAGATTAGATGTCCATAGGTGTGGGGCCTCATTTCTGGGCTCTCAATTCTATTCCACTGGTCAGTGTGTCTGTTCATGTTCCAGTACCAAGCAGTTTTGATGACAATGGCCCTATAATATAGTTTGAGATCTGGCAGTGTGATGCCTCCGGTTCTGTTCTTTTTTCTCAAGATTGTTTTGGCAATTCTAGGTCTTTTCTGGTTCCAGATAAACATTTGTAGCATTTGTTCTATTCTCCTAAAAAATGTGCTTGGGATCTTGATGGGGATAGCATTAAATTTGTAGATGGCTCTGGGTAATATATTCATTTTGATGATGTTAATTCTTCCAACCCATGAGCATGGAATATCTTTCCACTTCTTTGTGTCTTTTTCAATTTCTTTGAGTAGTGACTCATAATTTTCAGTATACAAGTCTTTCACTTCTTTGGTTAGGTTTATTCCTAGATATTTTATTGTTTTTGTTGCTATAGAAAAAGGAACTGATTTCTGGATTTCAATTTCTTCTAACTTAGTGTTTGCATAGAGGAATGCCACTGACTTTTGAATGTTAATTTTATAGCCTGATACATTACTGTATTGCCTGATGATTTCCAAAAGCTTCTTGCTAGATTCCTTAAGTTTTTCCATGTATACTATCATGTCATCTGCAAATAAGGAGAGTTTGACTTCTTCTCTTCCGATCTGTATTCCTTTAATTCCTTGCTCCTGCCTGATTGCTATGGCAAGAACTTCCAACACTATGTTGAATAGTAATGGTGATAGTGGGCAGCCCTGTCTAGTACCTGATCTGAGGGGAAATACTTCCAGTTTTTCACCATTGAGTATGATGTTGGCTGTAGGTTTGCTATATATAGACTCCACTATCTTCAGAAATTTTCCATCTATTCCTATTTTTTGTAGTGTTTTGATCATAAAGGGATGTTGTATTTTGTCAAAGGCTTTCTCTGCATCTATTGATATGACCATGTGGTTTTTGGTCTTGCTTTTGTTGATGTGGTGGATCACATTGATTGATTTACGTATATTAAACCAACCTTGCATGCATGGGACTACATCAAATTAAAAAGCTTCTTCACAGCAAAAGAAACCACTACCCAAATCAAGAGACCCCTCACAGAATGGGAGAAGATCTTTACATGCCATACATCAGATAAGAGTTTAATAACCAACATATATAAAGAGCTTACCAGACTCAACAACAAGACAACAAATAACCCCATCCAAAAATGGGGGGAGGAATTGGACAGAATATTCACCACAGAAGAGATCCAAAAGGCCGAGAAACACATGAAAAAATGCTCCAAGTCTCTGATTGTCAGAGAAATGCAAATCAAGACAACAATGAGATATCACTTCACTCCTGTGAGAATGTCACACATCAGAAAAGGTAACAGCAGCAAATGCTGGAGAGGGTGTGGGGTCAAAGGAACCCTCCTGCACTGCTGGTGGGAATGTCAATTGGTCCAACCTCTGTGGAGAACAGTCTGGAGAACTCTCAGAAGGCTAGAAATGGACCTACCCTATGACCCTGCAATTCCCCTCCTGGGGATATATCCTAAGGAACCCAACACATCCATCCAAAAAGATCTGTGTACACATATGTTCTTGGCAGCACAATTTGTAATAGCCAAAACCTGGAAACAACCCAGGTGTCCAACAACAGATGAGTGGCTGAGCAAGTTGTGGTCTATATACACAATGGAATACTACTCAGCTGTAAAAAATGGTGACTTTACCGTTTTCAGCCGATCTTGGATGGACCTTGAAAAAATCATGTTGAGTGAAATAAGTCAGAAACAGAAGGATGAATATGGGATGATCTCACTCTCAGGCTGAAGTTGAAAAACAAGATTAGAAAAGAAAACACAAGTCGAACCTGAAATGGAATTGGAGTATTACACCAAAGTAAAAGACTCTGGGGTGGGTGGGTGGGTGGGGAGAATACAGGTCCATGAAAAATGATGAATGAAATAGTGGGGGTTGTATTGCTAAATGGGAATCTGGGGAATGTTATGCATGTAAAAAAAAAAAAAGAAGTAGAAACGCAAAGCAGAAATTGACTGAGTTTGGAGTATGGCACCAAAGTAAGAACGCAGAAGTATACTAGAGTTTGCAGTGAGTACCTCCCTAATACTTCCTCTCCACTTTTCCAAGCTTTGGGTCCATGATTGCTCAACAATTTGTTTGGCTTTGTATGTTAACTCTCTTTTCAGTCACCAGGTTCCAGGTGTCATCAGGATGCCGGCCAGACTTCCCTGGATTGAAGACACCACCAATGTGTCCTGGAGCTCAGCTTCCCCAGAGACCCATCCTACTAGGGAAAGAGAGAGGCAGACTGGGAGTATGGACCGACCAGTCAACGCCCCTGTTCAGCGAGGAAGCAATTACAGAAGCCAGACCTTCTACCTTCTGCAACCCTCAATGACCCTGGGTCCATGCTCCCAGAGGGATAGAGAATGGGAAAGCTATCAGGGGAGGGAGTGGGTGATGGAGATTGGGTGGCGGGAATTCTGTGGAGTTGTACCCCTCCTACCCTATGGTTTTGTTAATTAATCCTTTCTTTAATAAAAAAAAAAAAATCCTCCACTTTAACCAACTCCTACTGACCATCAAAATTGCTTCTGCCCCTTAGAGAGAGAATTAGGTACTAAATACAATGAATTGGGTGGATAAAGCACACAATATTACAGCTTCTCCCCCAAATTCCTTGGTCCAGAAATGTGTAACTTGCAGCACAATAAAGAGAAAGGCATCCTGAAGAGTAGGAGAACTAATCTTAAAATTTGACTGGCCACCGTGCCAGACTAGAGATAGTTTTCATGAGAACTGTGAACTCTGTAAAGCAAAGTAATCTCTGAGGGCCTGAACAGAACTAAAGGTGCAAGCAGGAAACATTTGCTCTTTTTTTTTTTTTTTGACTCACTAGTTTGGGGCATTTCATCTCATCTCTAGCCCTCAGACGGAACTTAACACCACCACTCTCTGGTTTCTTAGGCCTTCACACTCAAACTAAATCACATCATCAGCTTTCCTGAGTCTTTGTTTTCAAAGACCTCTTTGTTTTCATAATCATGTGTGCCAATTCCTCCTAATAAACAAATACATTTTTAAGGGTATGAATGAGATAGGTAGGTAGGTAGGTAGGTAGGTAGGTAGACAGACAGACAGACAGACAGACAGAGAGATAGATAGAGTCAAGACCCAACTCAAGAACTTCCTTTTCCCCACTACCAAAAGTGACTGCTGTCCAGTTAATATTTTGTCAATAATTCCAGCAACTATTTATCAACTCCTTAGATCTAGTTTATTTTTTGAATGTGGGTATTTTTAGTAAACTTACAAAAATTTACTAAATCTGTAAAAAAAAAATATGTAATGACTGAAGTATGACTACTATAACAACCTGGTTATAATGAAACATAGTATATATTATCAGCCTTCTGCTGATAGGAAGAGTGAGTGAGTGTGTGTGTGTGTGTGTGTGTGTGTGTGTGTGTGCGTGTGTGTGTGTGTGTGTGTGTATCTTATTTGTTCTGTCTCTCTGGGAGACGCTGACTAATATAGTGGGGAAATATATTGATTTCAAGCCACACCAGAGCAGGTGAGGTGACACTGTAGTAGAACATATGCCTTGTATGCCTGAGGCCCTGGCTTCAGTCCTTTGCACCAAGGGACAAGTGGAATACCAGGATGTTGGAAAGATGCTTTAGTCTCCTTTTTCTCTCTTTATCTCTCTCCCTTTTTCTCTCTCTGTCTCATAAGTAAATAAATAGAGTTAAAGTTGAGCCTGAGAGATGACTTGTTATAAAGCACATGCTGTGTATATGTGAGGCTCTGAGTTTTATCCCTGAAACCACATTATAAAATAATAATAATAAAGGTATTAAACTGAAATATATCCTGCAGGTTTTTAGCTTCTTTATTTCTTTCCTTTTTAAGATAGAGGCAGGGAAGGAAAGAGGCTAAAAGAAAGAGTGAAAAAGACCATAGCACCAAAGCTACCTCCAATGTGGAAGAGGACAGGCCTGAACCTGGGTCATACCTGAGCTACTTCATTGACCAAACCTTCACAAGGTTTTCCATGATTCTGATTCTTACTGAAAGTCAAGCTGTTTTGAGATGCTTCTTAAAATGAAAAGGCCCAGATCCCCTCCCCACACTACCATGAGATTTTAATTTCATACGTCAGTCCTGGGTCCTGTAGTCTACTAGTTTCCTAGTCAATGTTGAAGCAACCCATCCCTGACTTAATTTGGAAGAAGTGAACTTCAGATCATGCTTGGTGGAATGTCCAATTCTACCACTAAGGCTTTAAAGAGAAGCTAGCCCTGTGGGTCCTAAAAGTACTTTTCATTAGTGCCATGAAATAAAACAATTAGTTGCAAAGATTCTAGAACATATGCTTTTTGTGTGTTTTCCTGAGAGTCCCATCATCATACAATGATCCCCCTTACCTGTCCAAGAAATCACACTGGAGTTGTATTAGAGGAGTATTCTGGAATATTGGACTTCTCTTAATCATTCCTCCAAAACTCAGTACTAATGGAGGTGAGGGTTGATAATATGGTAACATGCTGTATCTACCAGGTGTTTGGGAAAGTCATACACACATATAAAAGCACATTAAAACTTTTGTTTGATATAGTGCTACAGTGCTATTCTTCCAAAAATACCATATTAAAAAAAACTGGAGGTGGGAGAGATAGCATAATGGTTATGTGGAAAGACTTTCATGCCTGAGGCACAGAGGTCCCAGGTTCAAGCCCCCATACCACCATAAGCCAGATCTAAGCAGTGCTCTGGTAAACACACACACACACACACACACACACACACACGACTAGACCTAAAGAGCTTTTAAATGATTGCTGAAATTGTTGACAAAATATTAAACTGTTCATGAAAGTTACTTTGGTTATAATGGAGTTCTTGGATAGGGCCTTGATTTCATACTAAATTATTGTTTGACTTTTTAAAAGGTGTTCCCTAGGACATAGCTAAACCTTCTCCAAATCATGTGCTCAGAGAGTTCTACATTAGTTCTATCCACTTTCATGCTCATTCATCAAATTTAGCAACAATAGAAAGTGAAATGCTACAGGCCCGCTTTATGGCCTCAGACAGAGCACAGGTCCTTTCTGTTTCCCATCTATCATTTTTCAAATGATCCCTTCCTTGCCAAATAGAAAAGAGTAGGGGAGAAGATAGGGCTCCAGTGGATGAACCCCTTTCGGAACCACAGGTTTAGATGGAGGAATGCTCTGAATTAGCATGTTCCCAGGCTTGATCAAGCTTGTTTTGTCTGACAAATGAATTATGTAAACCATATCCACCAGAAACTGTTTCAAGTCAATTAATTGTTGTAATTACTTAAGATTTCTTTTTAATGAATATGGCTCTCCAGGGATTCGATGATATCCTGTCATCTGTAAGAGCTGATAAATGAAATGTGATTTGTGACTCACTGCAAGTGAACCCTTGTACTTGGGCCATGTCTGCTTGCCGAATGCTTGTTAAATGAAAGGAATGCCCTTGATGGAGGCAGGGACACTCATTAGAAACATCCCCAGTCAGCCTGAGAGTGAAGAACTGGTAGATGTACTGACCCTGCTCACTCTCCTTCCTTCGTCCCTTTGGAAGGGAATTAACCAAGTCTGTGACCTCAGCAGAAAGGTGCATTATAATCATTATCTATCTCACCATTCCATCTCTCTCTCCATCATGTTCCATAAATTGAGGTCTCAAATAGCTGTGTGGGGACAGTATTAGGAACTCATATCAGGAATGCAAGACTTATTTTCTTTTCTCTCTCTCTCTCTTTCTCTCTCTCTCTCCCCCTTCCCCCTTCCCTACTGCTTAGGATCTGAAGCTGATAAATTAAGGTCATTTCTCTTTTCTGTATACCCCAATTAAAAACAAGCGCTAAATAACTTTAACAAGACAACCTAAAAAGAAAGCAAAGTACTGTTGCTGGGGACTCAGACCCCAAAATGCCATTTCAATTGTTGTTTATATCTCAGAAAAGAAGTTCAGGACACAAACTCTATGAACAGAGATTATTAGATAGAGACAGGAGGGGAAGGGGGAGGAGTTGAGAGTAAAGAGCAAAAATAAAACGGTCCAGGAGATGTTTGGACTCTCAAGAATGGGGTCCCAGGTTCAGTCCTCAGCAGTGCATGTAACAGAGTGATGACTAGTTCTCTTTCTCTCTTGCTATCTCTCACAAATAAATAAAACCTAAATTAAAAAGCAAAAGAGTAAAAAAGCAAAAACAACACCTTTGAAGGGCTAGGAGCAAGGAGATTTGGAGAAAGAGGCTCTACACCAATGTCTAGAGATCCTCTGATTTTTATGAGTTTTCCTTTCTCTAAAGTGCTTCCCATCCCCTTGTCTTTAAGCATTTGATTGAAAAATATGCAGACTGGAGCATTTGCAATTCACTGAATCAGTTCATGTGATATGCTGTGTAGGCACCTTTAGCTGGCTGCAAATAGCCACACGTTCCCAGGTACTTTTCTATCAGCTGATTGCCCTCCATCTTGGTGTCATTGCTGCTGTATGATCTTCTCTATCTTGGGACTGTTTTCACTATTACCTCCTGTACCAAAAACCTGTTCCAAGTTTTTATTTTATTTTTGCCTCCAGGGTTATTGCTGGAGCTCTGTGCCTGCACTACGAATCTACTGCTCCTGGTGGCCATCTTCTCCCCTTTGTTGCCCTTGCTGTTTACCGTCACTGTTGCTATTATTATTGTTGTTGTTAACACTGTTGTCATTGTTGGATAGGACAGAGAGAAATGGAGAGAGGAGGGAAGACAGAGACAGGGAGAGAAAGACAGGCACCTGCAGACCTGCTTCACCGCTTGTGAAGCGACTCCCCGCCCCTGCAGGTGGGGAGATGGAGGCTCTAACCGGGATCTTTACACTGGTCCCTGAACTTGGAGCCATGTGCACTCAACATGCTGCACTACCCCTACAGCCCCTCCTGTTCTAAGTTTTTAAAATATATGCCCCATGTATACAGCAAACAACACTTGAAAATAAAGAAGTTTAAACATATCTGCTGTCTTTGGTGGTCTTATTTTTGCCCAAAGAATCATTTAATTCACCCAAATAATGTTTTGAGGGGATATTTCTACTTGGTAACCACTGTGAACATAAAACTGTCTCTCAGATCTTCAGAAATGATTAAAGTAATGATTAAATGATTAAAGTCATCAATAGTGAACCTACAAAATTCTTATAAAACAAGATTGGTATCTTTGTTGTCTTAACTCAGTCAAATCACATTGATAAGTCATATGAGAACTAAATTTGCCTTGTAATTCATCATTTTTGTTGAAAATTACAATTTCACTGGATTGTGTGAAACTGGTTACAGACTATATCTGCAATAAAATATATGAATATGAAATTGAAAACAATCTATTTCAATTCCTAAATATGCAAACAATGTTTGCTGATTCAAAGTGAATTCAGGTTTTGCTTTCTTTGATTCATGCTGTTGCCATTCTCTTACAAGCTCATTGGTTCCACACTAAACTTAGACGGAAAAGATTTTGTAATAAGTATGCATCAGAATAATTCCTCAGCATCAGTGGAGTAGCTTGTGGTGACTTAAAAACATAACTTACACCCCAAATTTCATCTGCTATATCCTTACCATTAGGTTCCTGATTATTAAGTAGTTTGTTCTGATTTATATCTTAATGCTTTTCAGCCACCAAATTGCAGATGCTACCATGGACAACACCCTTACTTACCAGAGCAGATGACCTCACCAGTGTGTCCTGGAATCCCTCCTCCCCAGAGCCCTACCCTACTTGGAAAAGATAGAAACAGGCTGTGGATATGGCTTGATGTGTCAAAGCCCATATCTAGCAGAGAAACGATTACAGAAGCCAGACCTTCCACCTTCTGCACCCCCTAATGATCCTATGATCCCAAAAGGATAATGATTGGGAATCTTCCAATGGAGGAGATGGTATATGGAACTCTGGTGGTGAGAATTATATGTAATTGTGCCCCACTTATCCCACAAACTTGTCAATCATTATTAAATAACTAATAAAAAAACCACAACTTTAGGAAAACCAAGAACTCTCATAGACATCAGCAGACCCAAGGTCTAAAATATATGTTTTCTGGCAGCAGGGTAGAAGGAATCCAAGTCTCTTAATTATCACATGGAGTCCAGCTGTACTGCTATTTTTAAAAATAAACATTGTTTAATTTTTTCCCTATAAATTAGAACACATTTCAGGGTGATATACATTTTCAGAGTCATTATTTTGCAACAAATTCTTATATATCTCACTAGATATAGAAGCAAATAGGGATTGGGGCTATATTAAATGACAGGTTTTCCACTCTCTTAGTATTTTTTTTCCTTTCACTGAGCTAGCTTTGACTATCATTGCACAGTTTCCTCCTCATATGTAAGTGGTCACACCATGCCTACCATAAAAGTGCTGATAGCCCTCCACTAGCAGCTACAAAACCACTGCACATTCTGTGCCCCTCCCCAAGTTCTCCCCCTCTGGCAACCTCTACAATCCAACTCCAAGAGTTGGTTTGAGATTGGTTTGATTTGATTCTTTGTATCCCACGCAAGAGTAAGATCATACAGTACTTATCTTTCTCTTTCTTTTTCACCTTAGAGCTAACTTTCTTGACCACCAAATTTTTTTTTATTTCTTTATTGGAAGATGAATAGTTTACAGTTTGTGCATGCATAGCATTTCCCAATTGATCACTCAATTTTAAGAGTACAGTGAGAAAAAGAAATATCTCTTATTTAACCTTTCTTTTTCTTTAATAATTTTTTTAAACTTTTTTAAATATTTATTTTATTTATTCCCTTTTGTTGCCCTTGTTGTTTTATTGTTGTAGTTATTATTGTTGTTGTCGGATAGGACAGAGAGAAATGGAGAGAGGAGGGGAAGACAGAGAGGAGGAGAGAAAGATAGACACCTGCAGACCTGCTTCACCGCCTGTGAAGCGACTCCCCTGCAGATGGGGAGCCGGGGTTCAAACCGGGATCCTTATGCCGGTCCTTGTGCTTTGCGCCACCTGCGCTTAACCCGCTGCGCTACAGCCCGACTCCCCTTATTTAACCTTTCATGCTTGGGGTCTCTTTATTCTAAGAACCATTAACCCAATTAATCAACTACCTGATTGCATCAATAATTTTTTTCAATTGATATTTTGCAGTTTCTTGTTAGACAATCATGCCATCTATATACAATAGTTATTTTCCTTAGTAGAAAGCATTTCATCTCTGATACTTTTTTGTCTTATTTTTAATAGCTAGAACTTTCAGGACAACATCAATTGATGGTAGTAATAGCATACACTCATGTTCTGCTCTTAATTTTAATGGCAATGCCTCCAGCTTTTTACTGCCTAGTAAAGTATTGCTTTTTGATTGTAAATATTTTTCATTGTCTTAAGCATATTCAGAAGAAACATTGTTCAGTATTTTTTTTTCCTTTTTGATTTATATTTTTCAAGTTTTGATATAAGACATACACTGTTCTTATTTCTTTATTAGGGAATTAATGTTTTACATTCGACAGAAAATACAATAGTTTGTACATGCATAACATTTCCCAGTTTTCCATATGACAATACAACCCCCACTAGGTCCTCTGTCATCCTTTTTCGACCTGTATTCTCCACCCCCACACACACACACACCCCAGAGTCTTTTACTTTGGTGCAATACACCAATTCCAGTTCAGGTTCTACTTGTGTTTTCTCTTCTGATCTTGTTTTTCACTTCTTCCTGAGTGAGATGATCCCATATTCAACCTTCTGTTTCTGACTTACTTCATTTAACATGACTTTTTCAAGGTCCATCCAAGATCGGCTGAAAATGGTGAAGTCATCATTTTTTATAGCTGAGAAGTATTCCATTGTGTGTACATACCACAACTTGCTCAGCCACTCATCTGTTGTTGGACACCTAGGTTGATTCCTGGTTTTGGCTATTACAAATTGTGCTGCTAAGAACATATGTGTACACAGATCTTTTTGGATGGGTGTGTGGGGTTCCTTAGGATATATCCCCAGAAGAGGAATTGCAGGATCATGGGGTAGGTTCATTTCTAGCCTTCTGAGAGTTCTCCAGACTGTTCGCCAAAGAGGCTGAACCAATTGACATTCCCACCAGCAGTGCAGGAGGGTTCCTTTGACCCCACAACCTCTCCAGAATTTGCTGCTGTTATGTTTTCTGATGTATGACATTCTCACAGGAGTGAAATGGTATCTCATTGTTGTCTTTATTTGCATTTCTCTGACAAAGACTTGGAGCATTCCTTCATGTGTTTCTCATCCTTTTGGAACTCTTCTGTGGTGAATATTCTGTCCATGTCCTCCGCCCATTTTTGGATGGGGTTCTTTGTTTTCTTGTGGTTGAATTTGGCAAACTCTTTATATATTTCGGTTATTAGCCTCTTGTCTGATGTATAGCATGTAAAGATCTTCTCCCACTCTGTGAGGAGTCTCTTTATTTAGGTATTGGTTTCTTTTGCTGTGCAGTAGCTTTTTAATTTGATGTAGTCCCATAGGATTATGCTTGCCTTAGTCTTCTTTGTAATTGGATTCGTTTCATTGAAGATGTCTTCAAAATTTATGCAGAAAAGAGTTCTGCCAATATTTTCCTCTAAGTATCTGATAGTTTCTGGTCTAACATCCAAGTCCTTGATCCACTTGGAATTTACTTTTGTACTTGGTGAACTACAGTGGTTCAGTTTCATTCTTCTGCATGTTTCAACCCATTTTTTCCAACACCATTTGTTAAAGAAATTCTGCTTTCCCCATTTAATAGTCTGGAAACCTTTGACAAAAATTAGATGCCCATATGTATGGGGGCTTAGTTCTGGGCTCTTAATTCTATTCCACTAGTCAGTGTGTCTATTCATGTTCCAGGACCAAGAAGCTTTGATTACAATAGCCCTATAATACAATTTGAGACCTGGGAGTGTGATGCCTCCAGTTCTGTTCTTTATTCTCAAGATTGTTTTGGCAATTCTAGGCCTTTTCTGGTTCCAGATAAACATTTGTAGAATTTGTTCTATTCTCCTAAAAAATGTGTTTGGGATCTTGATGGGGATAGCATTAAATTTGTATGGCTCTGGGTAGTATATTCATTTTAATGGTGTTAATTCTTCCAACCCATGAACATGGAATATCTTTCCACCTCTTTGTGTCTTTTTCAATCTCCTTGAATAGTTACTCATAATTTTCAGTATACAAGTCTTTTACTTCTTTGGTTAGGTATACTCCTAGATATTTTATTGTTTTGTTGCTATAGTGAAAGGAATTGATTTCTGGATTTCATGTTCTTCTAACTTAGTGTTTTCATAGAGGAATGCCACTGGCATTTGAATATTAATTTTGTAGCCAGACACCTTACTGTATTGCCTGATGATATCCAAAAGCTTCTTGCTGGATTCCTTAGGTTTTTCTATGTATACTATCATGTCATCTGCAAATAGGGAGAGTTTGACTTCTTCTCTTCCAGTCTGTATGCCTTTAATTCCTTTCTCCTGCCTGACTGCTATGGCCAGAACTTCCAACACTATGTTGAATAATAATGGTGAAAGTGGGTACCCTGTCTAGTACCTGATCTGAGGGGAAATGCTTCCAGTTTTTCACTATTGAGTATGATGTTGTCTATAGATTTGCTATATATAGACTCCACTATCTTGAGGAATTTTTTTATCTATTCCCATTTTTTGTAGTGTTTTTATCATAAAGGGATGTTGTATTTTGTCAAAGGCTTTCTCTGCATCTATTGATATTACCATGTAGTTTTTGGTCTTGCTTTTATTGATGTGGTGGATCACGTTGATTGATTTTCATATATTAAACCAACCTTACATGCCTGGGATAAACCCCACTTGGTCATGATGAGCAATCTCTTTAGTATACTGATGTATCCAGTTGGCTAGAATTTTGTTCAATATTTTAGCATCTATGTTCATCAGAGATATTGGTCTGTAGTTTTCTTTTTTGGTTGTATCCCTGTCTGCTTTTGGTATTAGAATGATGTTGGCTTTATAGAAGCTGGAAGGGAGTATTCCAATGTCTTCAATCTTCTAGAAGACTTTTAAAAGTGGAGGTATTAGTTCTTTTTTGAAGGTTTTGTAGATTTCATTTGTAAAACCATCTGGTCCAGGACTTTTATTCTTGGGAAGGTTTTTGATAACTGTTTCAATTTCATTAGCTGTGATGGGCCTGTTCATGTTATCTCCTTCCTCTTTACTTAATTTTGGAAGTTCATAGGTATCTAAGTAATCGTCACTTTCTTTCAGGATCTCTAGCTTGGTGGCATATAGTTGTTCATAAAAGCCTCGCATAATATGTTGAATTTCTGTGGAGTCTGTTGTGGTATCTCCTCTTTCATTTATGATACAATTTATTTGGGTCTTCTCCCTTTTTTGTTTTGTGAGTCTGGCTAAAGGTTTGTCAGTTTTGTTCACTCTTTCAAAGAACCAACATTTACTTTTGTTGATCTTTTGTATGGTTTCCTTATTTCCAATGTTATTTATTTCTGCCCTAACTTTAATGATTTCTGTCCTTCTGGTTGCTTTAGGGTTCCTTTGTTCTTCTTCTTCTAGGTCTTGAAGATGTGCAATCAGGCTGTTTATTTGTGCTTTTTCTTGTTTCCTAATGTGTGCTTGCATAGCTATGAACTCCCTGTCAGTACTGCCTTAGCTGTGTCCCAAATATTTTGATAGCTGTGTCTTTATTTTTATTGAACTCTTGAAACATTTGATTTCTTCCTTTATTTCCTCTTTGACCCTGTAGTTGTTAAGTAGTATACTGTTGAGCTTCCACATTTTGGGACTCTTCCTAATCCTTTGTTGATTGTTAAGTGTTGGTTTCATTCCACTGTGGTCTGAGAAGATGCTTGGGATGATTTCAATGCTCTTGAATTTGCTGGTGCTGTCTTTGTGGCCTAACATATGGTTTATCCTTGAGAATGACCCATGTGGACTTGAGTAAAAAAGTGTATTCCAGTTTATTGGGATGAATGACTCTGAAAATGTCCAATAGTTCTAGTTTATCTATCTCCTCATTTAGCTTCCTCATGTCTTTATTGATTTTGTGCCTGGATGATCTGTCAAGTTGAGAGAGTAGGGTGTTGACATCCCCTACTACGAGTGTGTTGCTGTTAATATATTGCTGTACCTCTTTCAGTAGATGTATTTAGATAGATGGCTTCTCATTGGGTGCATAGATGTCAATAGTTGTTAAGTCCTCTTGATTGACTGATCCTCTGAGCATTAAGTAGTGTCCATCCCTATCTTTTTTAACTTTATTTATTTTAAAGTCTATCATGTAGGGTATGAGAATAGCTGTTCCTACCCTTTTTTGTGGGCTATTGGCTTGTATGATAGTTTTCCATCCTTTCACTTTGAGTCTGTGTTTGTCTTGTTGAGCTAGGTGGTTTTCCTGTAGACAGCGTATTGTTCGGTTATGTTTTCTTATCCATCTTCCTACTCTGTGCCTTTTCATAGGTGAACTCATTGACATTTATTGATATCAAAGACTGAAGATATTTTAAAGCCATTCTTGTAGATTTTTAGAGTTTTCTGATATATGGCCTATTTGTGGTGGTCTGACTCTTTATAGGAGACCTTTCAGAACTTCTTTCAGGGCAGGCTTGGTGATAGTTGATTTCTTCAACTGTTGCTTGTCTGAGAAGGTTTTGATGCCTCCATCTAGTCTGAATGACAGTCTAGCAGGATATAGTATTCTTGGTTGAAAACCTTTCTCATTGAGCACTCGATAGATATCTTGTCATTCTCTTCTGGCCTGTAGTGTTTGTGTGAAGTCTGCTGCTAATCTTATGGGTTTTCCTCTGTAGTTGACTCTTTGTTTTTCTCTTGCCGCCTTCAGGATCCTTGCTTTATCCTTATTCCTTTCCATTCCAAATAGGATGTGTCTTCGAGTCTTTAAGTCTGGGTTAATTATTTTTGGGACCCTCTGGGCTTCTTGAACCTTTATGTCTTTGATGTTGTCTAGACTAAAGAAGTTCTCAGCTATTATGTCCTTAAGAATGCTTTCTTCCCCTCCCTCTCTTTCTTCCTCTGGTAAGCCAATAATGCATATATTATTTCTTTTGAAGTCATCCAATAGGCCTCTGCTGTTGTTTTCATTATCTCTGAATCTCTTTTTGAGATCTACTTCTTTTATAGTTGTCTCTAATTTGTCCTGGATCTTGCTAATTCTGTCTTCAGCTTCATTTATTCTATTCTTCTCCCCTCTACTGTTTTCTGGAGTTCATCAATTTTGTTACCCTTATTCTGATACTGTTTTAGCTTGTTCAACTAGTTGTGTTCTTAGCTCAGCTATTTCAGCTTTCAGCTCTCTAATAACCTTGAGATCGTTAGTGTTTTCTTCCAGAGTCTCATTTGTTGCTTCTGCACTTCTGATGACAATTCTTTTAAACTCTTTACTCACTCCAGTGATGATTTCCTTAACTAGTGTTTGGATGTTGAACTCGTTATTTTGTGCTTCCCCTTTGGGGGGATTTTAGCTGGACTCTTGTCCTAGTTCATTTCTCCAATATTTCTTCTTGTTGGTTAAACCATTTTATATAGTATGCTATGAGCTCTCTCAGTACTTTTCAAATTACTGATCACTCTTGACTGGATTGACTTGTGTCTAAGTAAGGTAATTAAAGGGTTCTTTTTTTTCCCTGTGGGCTATGGTAGCCTGAGGGCTTTTAAACTATAAGTAGGTTTCTTAGCTTAATCACTGACTACTGACCAAAAGATAAAGCAGGATGGGGCAGAGATAATCCAGTGTTTATGCAAAGAGACTTTCACAGCACCACCACTAGGCCACTGAGGTCTAGATCTTCTCCTGAGTTTCCTCATTAGTTCTCTGTCCCCTGGTGTCAGGGCCTCCCTGATGCTGCTCCAGATTCTGAGGGCAGTAGCAACAGAGACTCACAGTTGCATTTGGTGAGTCTTGGGGGAGTCCTCGTCTCCCTTCAGCCATCTTTTTGGTGGTGAACCAGACTGGAGGTGGTGTCTCAACTGGTAAACTGTGGAACTGTTACCAGCCACTTAATCTCTCCCTAGGCTTCTCTCTGTCCATGAGTCACAAGTGTTTGCACTCACCAGTGATTTGGTGGTTTCCTGAAGTCGTTCTAGTCCTGTCTTGTTGCAGGCCCAGGTGGTCTCTTTTGGTATTCTGGTGATATGGTGGTTTCCTGAAGTCGTTCTAGTCCTGTCTTGTTACGGTCCCAGGTGGTATCCTTTGGTATTCCTAGTTGACCTGGGAGAGGAGAGCAGACAAACAGAGCTGCTGCTGCTCCGTAGCCCCACTTCTGGAAGTCCCTGAACAGAGAGGGGAAACATAAAGTAAAACTTGGACTGATTGCGTGTATTGCACCAAAGCAAAACTCTCTGGGAAAGGAGTGTGGAGTGGGTGGTGGGGTTTCAGGTCCTGGCACATGATGATGAAAAAGGACCTAAGTTGGAGGTGAGAGCATTCTGCAGACACCTATCTTAGCAAGATGGGAATTTTTACTTATGTGCTAACAACTGTACTGCAAATCTCACAATATAAAAGAAAATCATAATAAAATCAAAAGAATAGAAATATATAATGCAAAAGAAAACAATAAAGAAGAGTGGAGGAGTGTAACTGAAGGGAAGGCAGGGAAGGGGAGAGGAACCACATCGCCCCCAGATTTTCCCAAAGCCCATACGGTGATAGGATTTGAACTCCTATCAAGCACATGGCATGGCACATGCCCTAGCAGTTGATCTATCTTCCAGCTCTGAATGCAAAGATTTTGTTTTTGTTTTTTTTTTTTATCTCCAGGGTTATTGCTGGGGGTCGTGCCTGCAGTATGAATCCACTGCTACTGGAGGCTATTTTTCCCTCTTTGTTGCTCTTGTTGTTATTATTGTTGTTGTTATTGCTATCATTGTTGTTGAATAGGACAGAATCAAGAGAGGAGGGGAAGACAGAGAGGGGGAGAAAAGATAGACACCTGCAAACCTGCTTTACTGCTTCTGAAGCAACCCAACCCCACCCCACCCCCAGCAAGTGGGGAGCTGGGGCTCTGAGATGGAAGCTAGACTACCCTACGTTCTCCTACAAATGGACCTTGAGAGCTTGTTTGGAGGTTCTAGCAGGGGAGCACAGCTACTAGTATACCCTCGACTGAAGACCCGTCTCTCTTTATTGGGGGTAAGGCCGTCCTCTTCCACCAAGGGCGCAGCTTCCAGAAGGACACACATGAAGTGGTGAGGGAGGAAGAGTACACCCTCTTAGCCAGCCAGATCAGCTGAATCAACCCCTGCCATCAATGCCATCAATGGGGTGACAGATGTCGCAGCCAGATCACCATCACATCCTAACCGGGATTCTTACTCCAGTCCTTGAACTGAGCTTAACCTGCTGCGCGGTACCCAGCCCCTGAATTCAAAGTTTTAATATGTAAAGTTTTCTTTATTTTATTTTATCTATAAAAAGGAAACACTGACAAAACCATAGGATAAGAGGGGTACAACTCCACACAATTCCCACCACCAGATCTCCATATCTCATCCCCTCCCTTGATAGCTTTCCTATTCTTTAACCCTCTGGGAGTATGGACCCAAGGTCATCGGGGGATGCAGAAGGTTGAAGGTCTGGCTTCTGTAATTGCTTCCCCGCTGAACACAGGCATTCACAGGTCAATCCATATTCTCTTTCCTTAGTGGGGCATGCTTCTGGGGAATCGGAGCTCTGACACATTGGTGGGGTTGTCTGTCCAGGGAAGTCTGGTCGGCATCATGTTAACATCTGGAACCTAGTGGCTGAAAAGAGAGTTAACATATAAAGCCAAATAAATTGTTGACTAATATGTAAAGTTTTCTTTAAATGAAAGGAAAGCATTTCCATTTCTGGACAAAAAGTACATTTTCAGCACAACAGTGTTATAGATTTTTTTCCACCCACCTAATATGGATCTTTTCCAGTTTGATATTGTTTAAATTATTTGCAATTTTTGCATTCATTTCTTTACACATTTTATTTGGACCTAATTTCACACTATAAGAAAACGAAAATAATACAGAAAACTGTCAAGTGATGCACAAGTCTATTGCTAAACTCTGTTTCGTTTCATTAAACTAATTGTTTATCCTTTTTCAAATATCATGCTGTCTTGATTATTGTCATCTTGTCTTAAAGTCATAAATTATGGTCTGCAATTTTTTGTTATTTTAACTTATTGTTTTTTTATTTTATAGAAATTTTATAGAAATATAAGCATGTAAAGTTGTAATTTTTCTGTTTACTTAATTGTAGCAAACAAATTTTAATGTGTTATACCTTTATTATTATTCAGTTCAAAACATTTCCTAATTTTTCTAGTTTCTAGTATTTGTACCCTTGAATTTAACATTTAGAACAGTGAGTTAGTTCATTTCCAAATATTTTGTGCTTTCTTGTTTTTTATTTTAACTCGTGTGTTTTAATGTAGTAGTCTATCTTAAGAGACTAAAATTTTAGTCTTTTAAAGTTTAATTTTTCCTATAAAGTTTAATTTGTCCTATAAAGACCTTTATATTACATTAATGCATATACCATGCAATTTTGAAAATAATATGTCTCTTGCACTTGCTGGGTATAGCACTCTGTAATATCAATTAGGCCAAAAAGACTAATAGTGTTGTTCTGATACTTTGTGTCTCTATTGATACTTTTGTCTAGATGTTCTCTCAATATCCAAGAAAAGTATATTAAAATCTCAAACTATTATTGTAAAATGGACTATTTCTTCCTTTATATCTATCAATTCTATTAGTATATTTTGAAACTGTATTAGGTTTACACATTTGTAGCTTATGACTTTCTAACAATCACTTTACTTTGTTTTGAAGTCTATTTAATCTGATAGTAATTCCATTCCACTCTTACATGGTTACTAAATGCATGGAATATGTTTTTCTATCCACTAGTTAACTGTGTATTTATGTATAGAACACAGTTCTTGTAGACTGCACATAGACAGGTAAGACCACACTATTTATTATTAGCCCAGTCATTTTTCCCTTTTAGTGTTTGGTCTACTAATATTTAGTGTTATCCATAGAACATAACAGCCCTTGTTATGAATAAAATAATGTCTAAATTTTGTTATTCATTTTCTGTTTGTAGTTAATTTTTTTTACTCCCATTTTCTCTTTTCTTACCTTACTTTAGAGTCTGAATATATATATATATATATATATATTTTTTTTTTTTTGGAGAGAGAGGGAAAGACACCATAGTATCAAAGCATCTTCCCAGTGCTGCAGTGATTCTAAATAGTGTACCAGGACTGAAACCTAGGTTGCAAGTAAGGCAAAACAGGTGCCCTCTTGGATAAGCTACCGCATTAACCCTCTATAAATAGTTTTAGATGGCATTTCAGTGTGTGTGTGTGTGTGTGTGTGTGTGTGTGTGTGTGTTTCCTGGACTTCTCACCTGTAAGATTCCACTGCTCCCAATGGATTACTATTGTTATCTTCTTTTTCTATATATATTTCTCTTTTTTAAGAGAAAAATAAGCAAAAATAGAGAATTAAAGAGACCACAGCACCAAAGCTTCCTTCAGTTTGGTGGGACCAGACTTGAACAACATGCACAGCAAAGCAGCGCACAATCCAAGTAAGCTATATTGCTCAAGCAACTGAAAAACAGACAGACAGAAACTTCAGAAAGGGGTGAAAAGGGAAGGACAAATAGGGAGAAAGAGAGACACACAACTCCACAGCAACACTCCACCATTCACAAAGCTTCCCTGTGGTGTGGAACTATACATAATAATCTTAGAACCTTTTAAGATTAACCTTATTAATCACAAATAAAAAGGGAATAAAAAATAAAACTTTCCTATAGCCATGCATAGTGCCCCCACGTGACATTGACTGCTCAAATTTACGTCCTCACACATACAAAAGACTGTGCTCTACTGGGTGAGCTGGCTCCTGGCCCCTCTATTAACATTATACTTATTGTTTTACAATAAACTGAATAAATAGCACAGAGACTATAATATATAGTCATTTTTCATCTCTCAACAATTCATATCATATGTCTTCCCACTTTCTGTTATAGTTGATATATAAAAATATATTCACATACAATATACACCACCACAAAAAAAAAATTGTTGCTGCTTAAAACAGAACTACAAGGTAAAAAAGAAGGAAAAGGAAGAAGAGAAAGAGAAGAAGGAGAAGGAGAAGGAGGAGGAGGAGAAGGAAAAGAAAGGAGGAGGAGGAAGAAGGTAAAAAATATTTTTAATTACCTAGATATCTACTATTTCTTTTTTTTTACTTTTTTATTTTTTTTTATTTAAGAAAGGAGACATTAACAAAACCATAGAATAAGAGGGGTACAATTCTACACAATTCCCATAACCTGATCTCCACATCCCACACCCTCCCCTGATAGCCTTCCCATTCTCTATATACCTGGAGCAAGGATCCAGGGTCGTTGTGGGTTGCAGAGGGTGGAAGGTCTGGCTTCTGTAATTGCTTCCCCGCTGAACATGGGCATTGAATGGTTGGTCCATACTCCCAGTCTGTCTCTCTCTTTCCCTAGTAGGGTGGGGCTCTGAGGAAGTGGAGCTCCAGGACATATTGTTGGGGTCATCTGTCCAGGGAAGTCTGGTCAGCATCTCGCTGGCATCCGGAACCTGGTGGCTGAAAAGAGAGTTAACATACAAAGCCAAACAAATTGTTGAATAATCATGGACCTAAAGACTGTAATAGTGCAGATGAAGTGTTGGGGGTATTCCCTGCATGCTCTTGTGTACTTCTGCTTTCAGGTATATATTTTTCCCCTAGTTTATGGGCATGGGTGAACCTATGCGCTTATCTCAGGGGACCTGGACTATATCTAGGTTTGGGGACTTTATTGGGGAGTGGAACACCTGGAATGGAATTAGAGAATACTATGAAAGGAAAGGTCTCAACCGAGTGATGAAGCTGAAGGGTTGTCATTCCACACCTGAAGTCTCTGGTCACAGTCTGAAGTGAAGCATGCTGGGGTGGTTCTCGTTGTGTTGATTAGATTGCGGTCCGCGAATGCAATATTATTTGATTTGAATTGAGAGCAGCATGCAGAAAAGTGGGCCCCACCCTAAGGTTCCAGGACTGGGGGAAATATAGGCTCTATAGTGGAAATGTGAGGTTCCTGCTGTCTTAGGGTTCAAGAAGACAATGGATAGTTATTGTTATTATCACATTATTTGGTGATAGGATTGACTTTGGAAAGTCCCTTTGATAGGATTTGGGGTATAGTACCCAGCATCTTGTATATAGCTGTGCTGTCGGTTGCTTCTGTTCTCCCTGGTCTAGGCTTTTGGGAGAGAACATATCAAAGACAGCCTATGTATTAAAAAGACTCAGTCTGTGTTTTAAGAAGTTCTAGACATATCATCAGTTTTTCGCCTCTCATATTAATTAAATAGTGGTTTATATAATGTTTACACTTTAATAGGATTGTACATAAACACCACTCCCACCACCAAAAGACTGTGTCCCATCCCCACCACCCACCCCCACCCCCCCACACTCCGCCGTGCCGGGAAGCCCAATGGCCACCCTCCCCTTCACCACAGGGTTTTTACATTGGTGCCCTGCTCTCGATTTAATCAGATCCTGCTTTTAGTTTCCCTTTCTGTTCTTCTATCTCAACTTCTGTTGATGAGTGGGGACATCCCATACTCATCTTTATCTTTCTGACTTAGCTGACTTAACATAATTCCTTCTAGCTCTGTCCAAGATGGGTCAGATAAGGTGGGCTCATTGTTCTTAATAGCTGCGATATCTACTATTTCTAATACTTTCCATTCCTTTCCAAAAACAGAAGTTTCAATTTGGTATTATTTCCTTTCGGTCAGAAAAACTTCACTGGCATTTCTACTGCAGGTCTACCGTTGACAAATCCCCTTGTTTTTCAATTGAAAATGTTTTCCCTTTGCCTTCATTTTTAAAAGTCTATCTTCACTGAATATAAAATTTGGAGTTGACAGTTTTTGCTTTACTTTCAATACTTTAAAAAGCATTATTCCATTCCCTCTGGCCTTATGAGTTTCTGATGAAAAATTAGTGATTATCCAGAATGTCCTTCCATTGTATGTGATATGTCATCTTTCTCTTGCCAGCTTAGACATTTTCATTTTATATTGCATACTCACACTTTTTTTTTTTACCAAACTCTTCTTTTTTCTGGGACTCAAATTACATATATATTAGATGTTTTGTTCTTTTCTACTTTTTAATGTACTTTATTAATTTCTGCTTAAATTGGTAATCCTTTTATCCTACAAATTGGACAATTTCTGTTGGTCAGTCTTCAAACTGATCAAGCATTACAAACTCCTTCTTCTGTCACATTCAGCTTGCTGGTAAGCACACAGAGTCATTTTTTTATTTAAAAAACTGCATTTTTAGCTATAGTATTTCCATTTTTCTCCTGTTTTTACAGTTTTCAATTCTCAGCTGACATTTCCTACATGTTCAAATATTCCTCTATACTTGAGTATAGTTATGATAGCTGCTTTGAGATCTTTGTGTGCTAATAACCATCAACACATTCTGAGATCATTCTCTGTTGATTCCTTTCTTACTGGAGCATGTGTTACATTTCTGCTTCTTTTTTTTCCTTTTTTTTTTTAATTTATGTATTTCATAGTTTTAGACTGTATCCAGAACATTAGAAGTGTTATGCTGTATAAGCTATAATTCTGCTCCTGGAGAGACAACTGCAGCACTGCTTCACCACTTGCGAGGCTTTCCCCTGGTAGGTGGGGGCAGGATGCTTAAACCTCAGTCCTTTTGTGTAATAGCATGTGTACTCAGCCAGGTGCATGATCACCTGGCCCCAGCTCTATTATTTTTTTTTATTTACATGCAGGAAATCAGATGCATTGTTCAGGAGTTATTCAAGGAGTTGGACAGACCTTCTCCATGTCTCTCTCTCTCTCTCTCTTCAGTCTACACTCCTCTAAAGTATTTTCCTTTTCCTTTTCACTACTCCTGCTTTAGCTCAATAAATGCTTGGCTCCCTAAAAATAAAAGAGAGAGAGAGAGAGAGAAAGGAAAAGAAAAGGAAAAAAGATTTGGACAGAGTTTTTATACAAATTTGAAAACTCCTTCCCTTTCTCTGGCTCTGTCCTTTCTGAACTTTCCTATTTCCATTTCCAGATACTGTGAACCTGGAATTCTGTTGAGATTTTTGTTGTCATTGTGTTTATTTACTTATTTACTTACTTACTACGTAAACAGGGAGAAATTGAAATGGAAGGGATGATGGAGATAGCAAAAGAAAGAGAAACACCTGTAGTACTGTTTCACCACATGTGAAAGCTTCTCCCTGCAAGTGGGCACGAGGGGTTTGAACCTATGTCTTTGTGCATAGATGTATTCTAAAGTGTGTGCTACAGCCCAGGCCCAGTTGTAGTGTTTTTAATCCAGTGGAATGGTGAATTTTTATATCTGTGTCAACAACCCTATGAGGCAGGTCTCCCAAATTAAAGACATAGCAGTGTGAGACACATTTGGTTTTATTCCCTGACCTCGCTTTCAATGCTCCTCCAGTATCTGCTGGTTTTTACTTACTCTCTAGTATCTATGAGTAATTCCTTTTTCTATTTTGTTCCAACCTGATAGTCATTTCTGGAGGTATTCTGCTATTAACCAATAGATCATGGTGTGTGTGTGTGTGTGTGTGTGTGTGTGTGTGTGTGTGTGTGTGTATGTGTGTGTGTGTGTGTGTGTTCAAGCCATACCCCCAACCTGCTTTTATCTTTCCCTCATTGGGTAAGGCTCTGAAGAGGTGAGGCTTCAGGACATATTGGTGAGGTCATCTGCCCAGGGAAGTCAGGATGGTATCCTAGTAGCATCTGAAGCTTGGTGGCTAAAAGGTAGTAAGATATAAAGCAAGACAACTTGTTTAATAATAAATAATCTAAGAAATTTATCTTAGGTATGTTCCAAGGGGCCCATCATGACTTTAGTAAATTTTGCCTGAGCCTGATAGCTAATATGGTGGACTAAAAATATTGTCTGAGAAGATGATGTCAGAGTTGAGAATAGGGCTAGAAAGCTAGATTTAGGCCAGAGAATAGCTCCCAAACATAAAGAAAGTATATAAATACCATTAACTGTTCACCTCATCAATCTAACCTAGGGCCCATATCTATTCATACTTAGCACTATGTAACCTCTGAGTCTCTGTCAGTCTGAGCTCACAGTCCATGGTCACAGCTGGGAACATTCCAGGTTTTACTCAATTCAGGACCAGTCTTCCTTGAGTGGCAGAGTAGGCTGACCCAGCCTCCCTTCAGAGAGTGGGGTAGGTAGTCCCTACTATTGCTGTTCTACAGTGAAGGCAAGGTCTCGAAGAGGTCCACAAGAAGGCTTATGATAATGTTCCTGATGGAAGTAACCAGTGATCGTGGAGAGAGGGATCTATTAGAGAAATAGGCCAATCTCTATTATATTATTATTATTTGGAAAAAAAAGAGAGGAGACAGGAAGAGACAAAGAAAAAGGAGAGACATGAATATCCATGCTGTTCCCGTAGGGTAGAGGATTGAATCCAGAGTTTTATTATAAGGTGTGTGTTCTACAGGTGAATTATTTCCCAGTCCCTGAGTGAAATAACTGGATCCATTTTTTGTCCTTTTGCCTTTGGACATCCACCACCAAGAACTGTTAGAGTTCTGCAAATATTTTCAAAGAACACTTTGAGGAGTCCCTCTGCCTGTCTCATTAGACCTCACCATGTGGCACTCTTTGTCCTCTTTCTCACTATATACTCACCCTCATCTCAAATGGAGATGTATTTCAATCTTTATTTCTCAAAACAGTATAAAAAGTGTTAACTGTGGGCATTTTGTCCCAACATTTGCCCCTTAACCTCTTAACTGACACAGAGAGCAAACAATATCAGCTTCTGCAGCTCTTCCTCTAGAATAAGATTTGTGTTTCCCTGTCCCCAAAATGAGACACATGATTGTTGACTGTATATCATGTGATCAAGAAAGACCCAGGTGAAGGGAGGACAGTTAACATGATTCTGTACAATTGTTTTCTCCTGTTTCCTTCATGAAACCCCTTTGCTAACAGAGGTTAAAAACTGGGTTACTCAAACTTTCTGTCAAAACCCAATATATTCCTTTCATTTCCCTCCTAGTAAGCAGTTTTTCATATTCATTTCATTTATTACATCTAAAAGAGAGTTTATCATAAAGTGGGGATGGAGGTTTGGGAGAAGTTGAAGCATCATATGCAGTGCCAGGAATCAAACCAGGTACTCAGACATGCAAATCTGGTGCCTAGCTGAGCTGTTCCTTACCACCACCAACCACCATCCCAGCTGCTGGTCTGCTTTTTTTGTTGTTGTTGTTCAATAATATTTCAGAGACAAGTGTTAATCTTTCCTCCTAGTACTTAAACCTAATATATTGGGTAGTTGGAAAGTCATAATGTATTTTTCTATGCAAAAATGTGTCATGAATTTTCCAGCAGCCCAATAGTTGATAACAAAGTGAAAGCAAGGAAGCCCCGGAATTCCTGTCCCAGATCCCCTCAACTAGTGTCACCCACGGAAGACCAACACATAAGTAGCAGGTCTAACTAGCCTCCCAGAAATGGACATAAGAGCAGAAAGGAGAAATAATGCCCAAGGAACTAAAAGGTGCAATGTATCTGAGACCTGATCCAATTTCAAGTCACCTGTGTCACAATATGAATCCCTCAGTTGGGGGAATGACCCCATTTTTTAATTTTTTTCTTTTGCCATCAGGGTTATTGCAAAGACTCCATGCCTACATGACTCCACTATTCCTGGTAGCCATTTCTTTTTCTCTTTTTCTATTGTTTTAAAGGTGAACAACAGAGAGGGCATGACAGAGAGAAAGTTGTCTGCAGCATTCCGCCACTGCTTGTGCAACATCTGCCCCCTGCAAGTGAGGACCTGGGGCTTGAGCCCATCTTCATGTGGAATAATGTGCACACGCCACCACTTAGCCCTCAGTAACCAGAATCAGAAATTAAACCTTCTGCCACTCACTTATTTGTGTTCTGCATTGAAGTGTTTGTTTACTCACTTACATGGTCCACCTTCCTCTAAGCACTATCTCACCTCCCAATTTTAATAATCAATGTTTTGAGGTTACCCTCTTTCATATCGTCAACTTGGTCATGTACAAACTTGAATGATAGCTTGATAGATAATTGAAAGGTAGAAAATAGATAGGTAGGTATATGGCAGTTGATATTTTTTTTTTCTACCAGGACCATCACTGGAGCACAGTGCTGGCACTACGAATCCACAGCTCCTGGCAGCTATGTTCTTTTCTTTTCTTTTTATTTTATTTTACTTTATTTTTAAATTTTTAGTTCTATTTATTTATTATTGGATAGAGACAGAGAGAAACTGAGGGGAAGGGGAGACAGAGATGGAGAGAGATACCTGCAGCTCTGCTTCACCACTTTTTTTTTTATTTAAGAAAGGAGACATTGACAAAACTGTAGGATAGGAGGGGTACAACTCCACAAAATTCCCACCACCCAATCTCCATATCCCATCCCCTCCCCAATAGCTTTCCCATTCTCTATCCCTCTGGGAGTATGGACCCAGGGTCGTTGTGGGTTAAAGAAGGTGGAAGGTCTGGCTTCTATAATTGCTTCTCTGCTGAATATGGGCGTTGACTGGTCGATCCATACTCCCAGTCTGCCTCTCTCTTTCCCTAGTATGGTGGGTCTCTGGGGAAGCAGAGCTCCAGGACACATTGGTGGGGTCTTCAGTCCAGGGAAGCCTGGTCGGCATCATGCTGGCATCTGGAACATGGTGGCTGAAAAGAGAGTTAACATACGAAGCCAAACAAATTGTTGAACAATTATGGACCTAAAGGCTGGAATAGTGCAGATGAAGTGTTTGGGGGTACTCACTGCAGATTCTTGTGTACTTTTGCTTTCAGTCATATATTTTGCCCTAATTTATGGATACGTGTGAACATAGGCTCTATCTCACGGAACATGGTCTGTATCTAGGTTTTGGGACTTTGTTAGGAAGTGAACCACCTGGAATTCACCACTTTTTTATACCTTTTTTTTACATTTATTTACTCCCTTTTGTTGCCCTTGTTGTTTATTGTTGTAGTTATTGTTGTTATTGATGTCGTTGTTGGATAGGACAGAGAGAAATAGAGAGAGGAGGGGAAGACAGAGAGGAAGAGAGAAAGACAGATACCTGCAGACCTGCTTCAGTGCCTGTGAAGCGACTCCCCTGTAGGTGGGGAGCCTGGGGCTCAAACCAGGATTCTTATGCCGGTCCTTGTGCTTTGCGCCACATGCGCTTAACCCGCTGCACTACAGCCCAACTCCCGCTTCACCACTTTTGAAGCTTTCTCCCTGCAGGTGGGGACCAGGGGGTTGAACCTGGTTCCTTGTGCACTGTGGTGTGAGCACTGAACTAGGTGAACCACTGCCTGCCCCCTTCTCTTTTTTTTAAACTTTATTTATTAATTTTTTATTTGACAAAACAGAGAGAAATTGATAGGGAAGGGGAGATAGAGAAGGTGAGAGAGAGATAGAAACCTGCAGACATGCTGCACCACTCATGAAGCATCCTCACTGCATGTGGGGTGTGAGGCCTCGAACCCAAATCCTTGCACATGGTGATATGTGCACTTAACCCACTGCGCCACCACCCAGCCTCGTAGTTGATAGACATTTATATCCTCAGTTACAGAAATGGTTCTCACCTGTTAGCATCACACTTGGTGGTCTATACTCATATACAGCACTCTAAACAGAAACGAAATTGATAACTTTTTTGAAAATGTGGGACGTAAGATTTGCTCATAGAAAGTGGACTCCCAACATCCAAAGATTATCCCGTAAGCCATCTCTATGATATTCAGGCTTTTCTGCTCCAAGACTTCCTGATGCCACACAACTCTCCAAAGCACATCCCTTCTCATTGCTACAAATGCCTCACAACAAGCCACCTCGTTGGCCCTCCAGACTTTGGATTCTTGACTCCTAACACCCCAGGCTTTTCTTTCCCAAATTTTCTCATATCCATCACCTCTCTTTCATAGTTTGCCTGCAACCCTTTTAACCTCCTTACTTTGACCCTGTTATCCCACAGATTCTTCTTGATTTTTGTCTTTGTGTCCTGTTTGAGTCTGCCCTCCATGTGTTTTTAAACAATCACAGTCAAGTCAAACCATTTGCAGAAAAAAAAAAAAAAGAAAAAGTCACATAAGTAATATATAGTAATGACAGAAAAAAAGAGGCATTGACTTTCTCCTTGCAAGTCAATCATTTGTAGGTTAAGTCCTAATTTTTTATTCATGAATAAAATCTTTGTTTCTTCAAGCTGAATTGTCATTGCCATGTCCATTAAAATTTTCATAGAGCCATCTTTATTATGACCAACACTGTAAATTAGATTGTTAATATTTCTACACACACACACACACAATCAGTCAGAGGTATTTAGATATCACTACATCACAAACTTAAGCTGTTTACCTGGAATGGAGGTAATCAGATCTGAGAGAAAATAAGTTTCATTTTCCAAAAGTGCATATGAAAACTTGCCTAGGTAATCATCAGGAGTGTAAAAATTTTATTTCTCACTTAATAAGCACCACCTGTGTTTATAAAAAGTCTCTGATGACTTGCTGTTTGTCTCTCACAAGGAATATAAAATTTTCTTAGAATGGATTCCACAGAGACCACGCATACTATTAATACACTTTCCTTCCTTCCCATCTGACTGCTGCAACCTTCATTATCCTTTTCCTACTCCCTGCTATACATTTTCTTCTTTAATTTTTTATTGGAATATATAAAAAAAATCATTGACTACATATAAATCAATCGTCTGTGACAAGTTACAGGGAAAAAGAAAACATCAAGATTGCCAATAACAGGCACTCAGTCTCATAAAACTTGTAATCAACTTCCAAGCCAAGGCGTAAACTGTAATATATTGCTACAAATGTATAGCAATAATAAACTATCTGCATTGCACCTTCACATTCTCTGTCGTTAATAACAAATAAGCGTGAAAAAAATTTTGACAGTCATTCATTTTAATGGGTGTCTGCTTGTATATCAGATGTGCCATTTGGCATTATGGAATCCAGCCTTATCTCAGAAGGGAATAGGAAGGGTGAACCAGTGCTTTGGATGAAGAAAGAAAGACAAAAATCATCACTCAACCATAAAGTCTAAATGCACTGACATTGTAACTCAGATAAATATTGGCCACAAACGTTCTTTGATTTTTATATAAAATTGCAAATTCTCAATCTCATTAATTTCTATTTTTCTGACTTCTACATCTATGGCTATATGAAACAGAGTGGGGAGGGGAGGCTTAAACAATAGCAAGCACTTATCTCCCTTATAATGTAGGGATTAGCTGGGCTCAACCAGATGCTTCTCACTTGAGGTCTTTCATATATTTGAAAACTGTCTTGGCTGCAGCTCAGATCAAGCTGAGGCCATCCTAAAGTCCTGAAAGCTTTTATCTTAACCTCTGAGGGAAAGGAGAAGGAGAGGTCCTGATTGGGCAAGAAAGAGACAGGAGGGAGAAGAAGGATGAGAAAAAAGAGGGAGCAGGAGAGAGAGGAGAGATGAAAGAGAAGGAAAAGAAGAGCAAGAGGAAATAGAGAAGAGGGTAAGGAGAAAAAGGGGCAGTGAAGATATAGTCAAGGGTTGAGAAACTGAGGGTTGATCAAGGTTCCTTAGGAACATAGGAGGCAGTAGCACACACTATATTGGTAGTGCTTAGACAGAGTTAGCATAGGGAATATCCTACTGCTCAGAAGGGGAGGAAAATGGGAAATTCCAAGGGGAGTGTTGGGTAGTATGCCAGCTCCCCCTGGCTTCTGCTTAACCATATGCCTATATAGGGATTGATCCGATCCCATTCAAAGTTTTGGTCTATTTACATAAATCACTTTTACATTTACATAAAGCACCACACTCCCTCCAGGGCATTGGTGGTTTAGTGGTAGAATTCTCACCTGCTCCACCCCCTCTCCTTGTCACACCCTAATCCTCTCCTTGTCACACCCTGATCTTCCACCAGTCACTTTTTGCTCCACCCTCTCTATGTCACATCCTGTTTCCACCCTACTTGGAGAGTATAAAAACAGCTGCTCTTCTGATTAAAGACACTTGGAAATTGCTTTCCAGCTCCGAGAGTTCCAGAGTGTATCTCCTGCGAAGTTAGTGCGGCACGAGTTCCTGATCCCTCTTCCACGCAGCAGCCTAGATCAGCTCCAGTTGAGTTCTCTCCAACCCAGAGAGCACTAGCTCGGGAAGAAGCACCCTCAGGCTATCCCGGCAGGGGAGGAGGGTTTACCAAGCCTTATAACCACAAGGGGCCTCTTATCAATACAGAAAAGACTGAGAACAATCGTGGGGTATGCAAAACAGCCGGTTTCAGATAGCTTAAAAACAAACAAAGAAAACCTTGCTTGTCTGGGTTATTTTTTTAAATAATTGGTGTGCAAAAGCTAAAGTTTGGCATTATGAGTTTCCCCTTGCAGAAAAATTAAGTAATCAATCAACCAATCAATCAATCATTCTCAGGGTCCATACACAGAGGTATCTGGGGGTGGGGTGGGGAATGTTGCTGAGGCTGTCCTCTGTGACTTATTCATAAGGGGAGTATGGGTGGGATGTAGTGAGTATGGGACATCTCCAACTGCTTTACATTTGGGGTGAGGTTAGGATGTGATAGAAGACACGCATACACACACATACACACACTGGGAGAAATGGGGCTGAAGTGGTAAATGATCTCAGATGTTAGCATTAACTAGTCTAGCTAGATTGTGTTCTATTTGTAATGGAGATTCAAGAATCACTGACATCAAGCAAACCCAAGACACCCAAATGCTCTTGTTTCCAAATTATTTGAAAATTATAATGTCCCCCTGCCTGTCACAATACCTGAGTAAGGGAATCAAATTCTGTTTTGTTTGATCCTTTTCAGTAAAATCTGAAATGTCACCCAACTCTCTTGTGTATGAAAAGAGGATCTACAGAAAATATGTGCAGTTACACTGTCCTGGTAGCTGGACTGTGTTGTATGCTTTACATTGGGTTCTAGTTCTCCCCCGCCAAGAGAATTAGATCAGTCCTGTTAATTTCGCGGGCCCGCTTGGCCCCGCCCCTAGGAACCCCGCCAGAGTTTCAGAGTTCGAGAGTTAGAGAGAGTGCTTGCGCCACAGCAAAGAGACATCAGAGTTCTGTTTGGTGATTAGTTTGTCTCAGTTTATGAATCGTTGTTCCTGAATAAAGAAATACAGCTTCCCTGCCCAGCCATTGTCTCCGCGTCTCTGTTACCCGCCCGTGAAGCTAGCCAGGCCAGCTAGAGCCTCCGAAAATTTTAACAACAAATGGCGCCCATGTAGACCTGACCTGCGCATCTCTCAGATAAGTAAAGACAATTTGGCTACCTATGCACTATGGCCTTCTCTTCTGCTTGTGAAGAGATCTCCAAAGGCCTCTGCTCTTTCTTCATGAGACTGTTTTGCTGTTTCTGGAACATTTATCTCTGGACCACTCTGTGGTTTCCACTCGCTCGGGCGAACTCAGAACAGCCAGCGAGAATAGCCAGCGGGCAAGAGGCAAGGCACGCAGCTGCTGTTTCCACCTGGTTAAACAGCCAGCCAGCCGGCTGTGTCCAGACAACCCCACGCACCGCGCCCACAGCCCCGCAGCCCCGCAGCCCGCAGGAGGCTGACGCCAGCACACAAGAGCCCCAAGAGCCCGATGCCAGCACACTGGAGCCCGATGCCAACACGCTGGAGCCCGATTCCACCATGCAAGAGCCCGATGCCAGCACGCAGGCCAGCCCACAGGAGCCAGCTCTCCACCGCGTGGCGCAGGGCACTGGACGAGTGATCCCTCCACGCTGCTCAGCAACTGCTAGCAGGGCAGCAGACATGACAGGGCCATGGGGCAGGGCCGCGGCGGCCTATCATGGCCGCCACCCCTGGGCACCTAGGCCCACGCCTTCTACAAAACTGGCCTGCCTGCCCTCTTGCTATGAATTCTGGAACGATCCCGGGCCTCCCGGACCCCCGGGCTCCCTGCCGAAACTGGGCACACGAGATCTCCAGCCGCCGGTCCAGTCTGAAGGCAGACAAGCTGGAGTACACAGAGATTTGTGCAGAGATCGCAACCTGCAATTCCTAAAAGTGAAGCTGCACGGGAAACCACCTCCAGATGGTGAACCCCCCCCCAACAACTAAGACAGTACAGATTTAAATTCGTGTTTAAAATGACATGTCTTCGTAACAAAGGTTTCTCTCCTTGTGTATTAATGACCATGTTTATGTGTATGTTTAAAGTTTGGTAAACAGTGGCTTTGAGGCTGAATTCTTGCTAGTCAAAGTTGAATGAAAGAGGTTTTCAACGTGATTCTCATGAAGATAGAATTAACTTACATTTAAAGTCTGAGGTAAAAATTAGTTAACAATCAATATATTTTAACTAAGTTGGTCTAAACAAAAGGTTAAATAGACTTGTTGATATGTAAAACTCTCCATTACCTTCTCTATTAGAAATGGTAGATTGCACAATGGCTATGCTAATTATTCTCATGCCTGAGGTTTCCTTTCCTGAGTACAACGTGACTCCATCTTGAATGGGTGTAACAAAAGGTTAAAAGACGTTGTTGATATGTAAAAGTCTCAAATTCCTTCTCTATTAGAAATATGCTAATAACAAATTTTGTTTCATAGTAAGTAAATTGCAGCCAGCTGCCTTTGGGACTCTAGGCCATTCCCACCCCCATGCAAATGCCCGTCGAAGAAAGTACGCCCCCCAGAGGCAAGAAATGTTTTTTTAAGCTGATAAAGTTTTGCCCACAGAGGTAAAATGGCCCCCTCAGGCCTTCCCTTAGCAGCACACTGGTTCTTGTTACTTGCTTGCATGTTTCTCCATGTTTGTGCCAGTTTCTTTTTTAAAAATGCCTGTATGATATATGTTTCTGTTCACCCCACACCCTTGATACTATAGTCATTTAGTTAAAAAGAAAAGGGGGAATTGTCGTATGCTTTACATTGGTTTGTTCTAGCCCTCCCCCACCAAGAGAATTAGATCAGTCCAGTTAGTTTTCGCGGGCCCACTTGGCCCCGCCCCTAGGAACCCCGCCAGAGTTCCAGGGTTCCTGAGTTCCAGATTTTCAGAGTTACAGAGTAAGAGAGAGTTCCACAGTTGAAGAGTTTCAGGGTTCCTGGGTTACAGAGTTAGAGAGAGTGCTTGTGCCACCGCAAAGAGACATCAGAGTTCTGTTTGGTGATTAGTTTGTCTTAGTTTATGAATCGTTGTTCCTGAATAAAGAAATACAGCTTCCCTGCCCAGCCGTGTGTCTGGTCGTCTCTGTTAGCCGCCCGTGAAGCTAGCCCGGCCAGCTAGAGCCTTACAAATTTTTAACAACAGGACTGCATTTATGCATCTTTTCAAAAAAGGAAATCATTTTACCTGAGTTGTGTTTATTAAAAGCACATAAAGTTAAGTGTTGAGCACACATAACCTTCCCACTACAGGCACACCCACCATGCTCGGAACCATGCAGACTGGAAAGAAACACACTTCTGTACCCAGTGAGAGGCACCTAGTAACAGTCTGTGGTGAGAGGGGTGTATTTAGAACAATCAGCTTCAAACACAGGGCTCCATATCTTCAAACCATTTCATTCAAGCTAGTGATGGTAAGCTCCCAAGTTCAATCATTTTCTAAATATACAAACTTTCCATTAAAATATATATTTAAAAACATCTTGTCATACACTATTTATTTCTATCAAGGGTTATAAATTTTTCATACCACTTCCTCAAAAATACATGATTTTCTCACTAAGGACCAGGGAAGTTCTGATTTTACACAAATTCATATGTGGCCCCTCTCCCAAACAATGTTTACCACATTTGAAAGCGGCACTTTAATATTTAATATTCATGTGAAGCCTCCCCTGAAAATGCTTGCTTGCTCCAGTCCTTGCTGGTCCCCAGCCTGAGCTCCTCCCCCACAAACCTCCAACCTCTCAGGGTGCAGATCTCCCCACACAGGAGCTTCTGCCAGGCAGGTGCTCCACCATACCTGCCACCTCGGTGTGAAGCCACCCTGTTTCTGGCCCCGAGGAGAAGTTCTCTTTCCTTGCAGCAAGATAATGTTTTAAAAAGCTGACTTTTAAACCTCTTACTGAATTTTTTAATGGATTAAATTCATCATGTCACCAGCTGCTGTGCAGCTAATAGAGCCATAAAACACTGTATTAAAGGATTACCCATGCAAAATTTCCTCTTGTGCTAATGTGAATTTTAATACTTTTAACATTTAGTTGAGATGGGAATGTCCAAGAACAGCTTGTTCAATAGGTTGTTCTATAAAATTAAGTTCCTCATCTCATCAGAAATGCCAGGACTCCATTAAGTTAAAATTTTACAGAGAGGCTAAGATGATTCACTATGCAGCATTTGTGAGAAGGGAGACAGCATCTGTTTCTACATTAATGCTCAAAAAGAAAGAAAAACAAAAAGAAAGAAAAAAGGAACAAAGGAAGAAAGAAAGAAAGAAAGAAAGAAAGAAAGAAAGAAAGAAAGAAAGAAGAAATAAAGAAAGAAAGGCAAAAGAGTCACGAATCCCATAAGATCACTGAGACTGATCCAAATAGAAAAATGCTAACTTCTGATTTGTGGAAGGTCAATGAACACATGCCCCAAATGGTGCCAATAATTGAGAGTATCTCTGTCTATGCCCTCTAGAATGTCATTTGTCAGAAGGTCAAAAAGTCTTCAGATACACAAAGTGATGATTATGCAGAATCACATATGTATCATGCTTTGCATAACAAAAATGTGGCTTTATATGTCTAGATGGCAGAGGAGAGACCAGAGGGAAAATGTAGCTGATAGAAGAGAAAAGAATCACAGAGAAGGACATCAGAAATTATGCAGTTCAACTTGTTCATTTTAAAGGGGTCAGCACTGAGACTCATGAGTCCCTGGTTGTCCATGGTCATGTGACTAATCAAAGCAGACAGAGACCAAGACACCCTCCTTTACATACCTATAAATAGCTGCATGTCCATTTTGGGCAAATGAACCCTCTTAGGTGTTAACAATAATGAATCAATAAACAAATATCTTTCCTCCTATAAGAGATTGATAAGGTAACAAAATCATATACATTGCATACCATTTTCCAAATACTTCAAAATCAGATCCCTCTTCAGATATTAAACTGGAAATTTTTTTATACTGAGTTATGCCCCTGTAAGGTCTCTTTACCAAAGACTCTTCAAAGTCTCATTTTAACTGTTACCTGGGCTTCTCATACACCTCAGCCCTTTTATCATTTGCTAAAGAAATTGTATCTTAAATCAAGCTGCTGAGTCCCAACACAGACCATCCCTTAAATGGTGTTCAATCCCTGGTCTACATGCAAACATCAGCAGAGGCTCCAGAAATTTCAGCACAATTAAAATGAGCATTAGAGTGTGATATCCTCTGTTTCAAAAGACAACTCAGGAATGCTGAATGTTAGTGGGAATTCTCCAAAGCCAGTTGGATTTTGTTCGTGGCTCTATATTTTGTACTCTGTATGTATTACTGTTCTGAGAGCCTGTCATTTCTTATCAGAATGAGAAAGGCTAAAGAGATAATATTTCAATAACATACTGGCCTGATCATAAAATAACTCAATGGAAATGTGTAACTGCCTCAGGCAGCCCGGCAGGGTACTAAGCACTGAGATGATTTCCATTCTTTTTTTTTTTATGGTTACATTTTCTGTTCTATCAGACATCCCCTCAAGTCTTAGTTATGCTTTTATTCAAAAGGGAGAACTACAGAATAAAGACCTACAAAACTTATTATGATATATTACTATCACGAAATAAAAGGAGCTGCCAGGGTATCATATTGATAAGGACAGACCTGCCACTTTAATTGACCTTTTTTCATCTCCCCACCAGAGCAGAGGCCTGAGCTTCTTGGTTGCTAAGCAACGGGGGGTCACCATTTTTTTTTTCCAAGACTTAAATGCACATTCTAGTCAAAAAGAAGATGCGATCTTCAGCGAAAGCAGATGTTTGACAGTAGGGGAAAAAAAAATTCAATAGGTGCAGACAGCCTTGAATTATTATTTTTTTTACCATGCTAAAGGCTGAAATAGAGAAACTTGATTGTCAAAAGGCTACATAAGAACAGATTTTTTTTTTTTTAGTTCTGGTGATTAGAAGCCATTGCTGAAACAATGTGATAAGAATATAGCCAGCTTCTCTTTAATAAACACTCTGACATATGGCTCAGGATTTTAGCTGCCAGTAGAACAATGATCAAACTCTCACTGGAAACACACAAATGCACACAGACATATCAAAACACAGTGAGATCTTCTAAGATGAATTGGGGGCTGGTTTGGAGGTGAGTGGTGCACTTTTTTTCCATTCTGGGCTTTTTTTTTTTTCAAACACTAAAGCACCCTGCCGAGTATAATGACAATGCCTCAGGCAGCAGAGCAAATCCTAAAGGTCAGCCTCCAGAAAGCACCTTCCCACCCCTTCCCCACTGCCAAGTCAACATGACTTTAAACTTTAATAAAGGGCAGTGGCAAGAACCTATTTCTCAGCCAGAAAGAACCACCATCCCGGTGTAATTGCATCTGACTATGTATCTACTTACTACGTGTTCAACTTTCGTTAAACTACACTAATCTCATTTCAATAATGCAACTTTTCATACAAGAAGTGTGATAGATTTCCCTAAGTGACAAAGAGGAATTTTGAATCTTTCAGTGACAATTTAGCAAAATATCCAATCTGAGGCAAAAAGCTGCTGTTTTATGTCACTTTATTTATCTATCCACTCTGTTAAAGTAATAATATCTTGTGGAAGAAATGTCATCACTAACCTCTAAAGTTTCATCTTGTTCACTGTATTATTTTGGGGAGAAAAAATTAAAAATGTATATGTGTGCAATGGAAGAGGAATAAATATGAACTATAATGTTTCTGAGTACCAGGAAAGTTATGCCAAGTTACCAATGAGCACTTTGGAGTTCAGGTTAAAAAAAATACCAGGGGTTTTATTTGTTTGTGTTCTCCACTCTAGATCATAGCTGGGTACCCTACAGACAATCCTCCCCCCAAAATCTCGCTTTTAGAAATAGTCCTGAGCTGTCCTGGACATCTTGAGAATGTCTTGGAATGACTGTCAGGGATCTGAAATGATTTCTCCGGCCCTTCCGGGTGAAAAATTTACTTCATACATTTTTGTCTAATATTTGCCATTTTCCTTTTCCTGAAGCTAGCTGTCACTTTCAGACTTGTCACTCCCTTCTAGTTGTCAACATGGAGAGTAGGAAATGGAGCGGTGGGGAGGATGTGAACCTCTTAAGGCCCTGTCTCAGTGAATGCAGACATCCCTGAGGCTGAGGCTGGGTGCCTATAGGCTAGTGGTCAAAGGCCCTCTAGCCCCTCCCTCCTTTCCTTGGCCTGGGTGATTCACATGTCCCAGCCCAGAATTGTCCTGTGTCCTGAGGGCATCTCATTGGGTTTGTGCTTAGAAGAATGAATGAGGATAGAGTTCTCCCTGCTGTGTGGCAGGTCCATAAAAAGCACAGAATCAATGTAAGTCTAGAAATTTAGGGTACAATTGCATGGTGTGTATGTCTGTTAAATCTAATAAGAAATATTTGAACTGGGCCAGCAAGATAGTTCACCTGGATAGTGCACCTGCCTTGTCATACACAGTACCCATGCTTGAACCTCAACACTACTACACTGGAGGGAGCTTCAGTGCTGTGCTGTCTTTCCCTCTTTCCCTCTGTATCTATCTAAAAAAAAGTCACCCACATACTCAGTGAAGCATACCTCCTCGTTCACTACCATCACTCTCACCAATACACACACACACACATACACACATGAACAAATTCTAACCCTCTCCAAAATTCTCTCACTCTGATCTCCTGATCAGAAACTTCTTTTAGAGGAAATCAGTTGACGGTCTCATTGGACTTTGCTCTCAAATCCATTCCCTTCCCCCTCTCTGTCCTTCACAGGGAAAACCCTGTCTCTCTTGAGCACTTACCTTCTTTCTGTTCTGTTCAGCTGACAGATGTTTGAATGGAATGTCCAGATGCCATTCCCATGACAGCTCTGGAGGATAGCAATGACCCTCCAGGGACAGTTCATTGTCAGCCCATCAACAAGGCCCAAGGAGCAATAGACAGCATCCTTCTGCCCCATCCCAGTCACTAGAGAGAGAAACAAAGAATAGTCCCAAAAGGGAGTGGAATGAACAATTGGAAGCCACTGCAAACCACTGTGGTTAACACCTGAGAAAACGGAAAATATGGGCCGGGAGGTGGCACACCTGGTTGAGCACACATGTTACAGTGTTAATGGACCCAGGTTCGAGTCCCTGGTCCCCACCTACAGAGGGAAAACTTTGCGAGTGGTGAAGCAGTGTTGTAGGTGTCTCTCTATCTCTATCTTTCTCTATATCCCCCTTCCCTCTCAGTTTCTGGCTTCCTCTATCCAATAAATAAAAATAATTTTTGAAAAGAATTAAAAAAAGAAGCAACTGCAAAAAACAATTGCAATAAACATTTTTAAAAAAAAAGAAGAAGAAAGAAAATAGAGCACCCCAGAGCAAGGAGTAACATGTGTGGGGAGTCAGGAGGGACCTGTGAAAGAAATCTCATGGACTCTGTACAGCCAAAGAGCCTGTCCACAAGAAGGGATAAAATTGAACAGGAAATCCTAAAAGAATTAAGAATATAATAGTACATCCATCTCTGATTGTAGGCCATCTTCTCTTTGTTCTTTTAGATGAGAGAGAGAGAGAGAGAGAGGGAGAAAGAGACTAGATCACTATTCAGCTGTGGCATAAGGTGGTAACTAGAATTAAAGTTTAATCTCCCTAAACTGGGGCATGAAAGTCTTATATGCTGTATCTCCCTGCACCCTCTATACTTCCTCCTTTGGTCAGGCTTCCTACATGCTCTCTGCTGCACTTGTTTCTGAACCCTTTCCCACAATGAAATAAGGGAGTTTTTCAACATGCCATCCATAGTAGCATAGAGGTTCTCCAGCGCATCTTACCAACATTTGTATTTGTCCCAGCCTCCGTTTCCTACCAAAAGGTCTCCCTGTGATTCTAGAACTACTCAGAGGAGCCATATTCTGGTCACTGAATCTGTCAATGCCCCCCCCTCCCTGAGTAACCCAGCCCCACTGGGTGCTGGTACTGTATAAGATCTCCGACCTGTCCCCTTGTTCTTCTACCACATGTAATCAGCCCATTCTGTTCAACTTCTTCTGAAAAGCCTGAGGGGAGATGTTCTCATGACTTGCTATGTGCATTTGATACTATGGTGGATAAGAGGCCTGGCTTGTATGGGTAACTGTGTTTTTAAACTGAGACATGTCTCAAGGAGCAGGGCATGTTAACAAACGTAGCACAGTTTCTCTCTAGATAGAGCTTCTTAAACCCTGCCCAAGACCTGGCCCAACATTCATACAGGACTGGCACACAGAGAATGTCACCTGAATATTTTATACTAAAGGGGAAAAGATGTTTGTCTATATTTCAACACATAAAAAGAAATAGCAAATTCATTTAATTCTGTGTAGGACCAGAGGTCTTCCTCTAAAGCTTCTAACCCCAGGGAACACAGGTCATGCTATTTTATAAACTTATCATCAGTCCATGTTTTCAGTGATGTAATGGATCCCAGAGAACTTTAGTTCTTCCCATTGAATCAAAAGAAGGAGAGAGAGAGAGAGAGAGAGAGAGAGAAGCAGACTTGCCTTCAAAGAGCAAGAGGAATTGTTTCAGTGAAATTCCTTTCTAACTCCAATTTAGCTAGTCAGATTCCACTTGGGCAAAGTGTACTTACTCAGAGGAGGTAAATTACCACATCATAAAACTGTCTGGTGGGATTCTAGCTGCTTGAGGTGTTAAATACCTATGTCACCTTCAAAGAAAACTACTTTTGACATTTACTTCTCAGAAGAAAGGCAAGAACTAACACAGGCAGGACTGGCCTGAGGCAGTACAGGGAAGTTGGAAAGCTTGTACCTGGCTACCTGCTCCATTCCCAGTGGTATTTCTCCCAGGCCCTGTCCCAGACCCACCTCCCCTGTCCTGTCCACTAGGTCTCTACACACCAGAGCAGAACTGACACTCAGAGCTTTAAACATGCTAAGCCATAATTGCTCAGAAGTCTGTACTTCAGTATAATGTGTGCATTTGTACAGTGATTGGACTTGTGCTTCTCAAATATCTGAAAAACTGAGAGTTACTTGGAAGATTATTAAAGCATAACTCTAGGTGTCACTTGAACTCCTAATTAGACATCTCTAAATGAGGCTGGTATGAACATCTGTTAGCAGGACGCAGAGTAATGCTGGTGCTGAATGGGGGCCTCCTTCTAGAACCAATCAGTAGTGTTCCACCCACCCCCAACATCCAGCTGTCTAGGTGTCGGTTCAGAACCTACTCAAGAGGAGCTTTTATATAAACTACTGTATTTTACTATGGACTGCAAACCATTAATCCGTTCATAAAGAAACTGAAAAAAAGAGAGAGAGATTCATATGTCTGAGGCTCTGAGGTCCCCAGTTCAGTGCCCAGCACCATCATAAACCAGAACTGAGCATTGTTCTGGTCTTTCTGGTCTTTCTCTCTATGTCTTCCTGTCTACATCTCTCACTTTCATTAAAATAAAATAAATTTATAAACAAAAAGGAGGTTTGCTTGTTTCCATCCTTCTCAAACATGTCTGAACATCAGAATTTAACAAACAAGATGATAACTAAACTTTTTTTAAATAAAAATTCCTGAGGATAGGAAAATCAGGACAAAGGGGATATATATCTAGAGATAGAGATAGATGGAAATTGATTTTCAGTGGTGAACTTAATGGACTAAATGCAGACGATTTTCAGTGACTCACGCCCGGACCTATGTGATGCTATAGTACAATATTACTTCACTTGAAAAAAGGAAAGAAGTGACTTATCCACCACTACCACCACCCCAAGATTCTAATGTAACAGGGCTATGGTGGCACCTAGCAATCTGCATTATAAACTCTTCTGATCCTGGGCGTTGGATCTCTGGAGGTTCATGTAGCAGAAAAGAGAACTCTCCAATTTTAGTTTCTTTTTTTTTTTTTTTTTGTAATAAATCACTTTATTGGGGAAAATACCAACTCAGAGCACAGTTGTCACAGAGTAACATTTTTTATATCCCTGTGATAGGTGTCTGTACATCACACATACCAACTGTCATCTTCTTTCACCATACCGTACTGGGTCCCCAAGACTGTGGCAACCCCTCCTGCCTGAACTCTGTAAGCCGCGCTGTTAATCCATCAAGTGTATCCCTCAAATTACCTCCTGTTAATAGTCCCTTGACATGACTACTTCAAAAGGAATGTCCCACTCTGGATTCACTGAGGGAGAAAAGAGAAAGATTACATACCTGTCAAATGATGAACTTTTTATTTGGGGACCCCACCAAAATTTCAGGGGTGGGAAAGAAGAAAACACATCTTTGCATCATTGAGTTAGCACTTGGTCAATAAATGAAGAATTCTACCCCTCCCATTGGGGCGATATCAGCGTATTCCCTCCTGAAGAGTCTAGAAGAAAGCTATCATTGTGTTTTGATTAATTATAACAAGTTTAACCCTTAAATTAAGGAGGGAATTTTTTTTTCTCCCCATCCCTAGCTCCTAGCAACTTTTTTCTCAGAGTTATTTATGTTTTCAAACCAAGGGAAAATCTATTGTAAAAGCACTTAAACAGGGGGCCAGGCAGTAGCTCACCTGGTTAAGTTCATATATTATAGTGCGCAAAGACCTGAGTTCAAGGCCCTGGTCCCCATTTGCAGGGGGAAAGCTTCACAAGTGGTGAAGTAGGGCTACAGGTATGTCTCTCTGTCTCTTTCCCTCTCCATCTCAACTTCTCTCTGTCTCTATCCAGTAATAAATAAGTATTTTTTATTTAAAAAAGCACTTAAACAAGAATTAGATGCATCTATCTAGGCTGATTAATTTATTAAATTAAATAGATTTACCTCTTATTTAAAAAATGACATGTGACTCAGTAGTTGGCTTAATGTGTTCAGAAACAGCTTTGAGGGTGCCAAACACTGGGTTCTGTCAGATGGCTCACAGTCAATAAGAGCAAAGCCCTCTGCCAGAGCCTGGAGAATAGCATGTGAGAGGTCCCACTTTGCCGAGGAATGTGTGTGTGTGTGTATTCTGTGGAACATGATACAGATATGTTTCCTAAAATCCAGGGCAGTTTTCTAAAGGCTGCTTGTTTAAGTGATTGATGCCCAAACACAGAGACCAGAGAAGATGGTAGTTTCTGAGCTTCTTCATCCAGCAGAGGCAACTGGAAACTCCACAGATACTACAGTTCTGAGTCCCACACCCAGATGGTCTCAGAAAGGCTCCAGGGATTTGGGGTTTCTGCGTTGTTACAGGTGACCTGTGGCTGCAGGTCCCTAAACCTTGCATGGAAATCAGAGAAGGAAGAGGAACTCCTGAGGGCCAGGTGGTTGCACACCTAGTTAAGCACACACATTACAGTGTGCAAGGACCTGGGTTCAAGTCCCTCATCCCCACCTACAGGGGGAAAGCTTCACAAGTGGTGAAGCAGAGCTATGGGTGTCTCTCTGTTCTCTCCTTCTCTATCTCCTCCTCCTCTCTCAATTTCTCTCTTTCTCTATCCAATAATAAATAAATAAAAATATTTTGAGAGAGAGAGAGAGAACAAATTCCTTGCATGCAGAGGATATTTGCAGTTGGTGATCATCGCAGGCAGATTTCTAGTAGCCTCTCAGAAGGTGAAGGCTGACATTTACAGAAGTAAATCCCATGCAGGGGTGATTGTAATAAATGTCATATTCATGGCTAAAGAAATAAATTTCAATGGAATCACAGATTTATTTTCTAAGTCCCCTATAAAGATATTTGAGGGAGAGCAGCAAAATAGCTCACTTGGATAGTACGCTGCTTGAGCGAGCTCTCTCTCTCTCCCTCTCTCTCTCCCTCTTTGTCTTTGTCCCTCTGTCTAAAAAAGTTATCCTAGAGCAGTGAAGTCCCAGTAATGACCAAAGAAAAAGATATTTTTTATATTTATTTATTATTTATTCCCTTTTGTTACCCTTGTTGTTTTATTGTTGTAGTTATGATTGGTGTCATTGTTGTTGGATAGGATAGAGAGAAATGGAGAGAGGAGGGGAAGACAGAGGGGGGAAAGAAAGATAGACACCTGCAGACCTGTTTCACCACTTGTGAAGTGACTCCCCTACAGGTGGGGAGCTGGGGTCTCGAACTGGGATCCTATGCCAGTCCTTGCGCTTTGTGCCATGTGCGCTTAACCTGCTGCGCTACCGCCCGACTCCCAGAAAAAGATATTTTTAGAGTGATATTAAATACATCTACAGTCACCATATTACTAGGTAGTTTTCAGCAAGCAGCAGTGTCTTTGCCCTCTTCCTAGATACTGACTGACAAGATTTCTGGATGGAAGCATCTCACAAAAAGAGTGAAGTTTGAACAAAGCTACGTTCTCCTATGCTAAGTGCTGTTTTTCTGCTTTCCTCCAACATTTTGAAGCAATAATATCCTACCAGATGGCCAGACCATCGAAATAATAAGTCAGGCCCTGAGAAGCTCGGCCCCACAGCCTGCCCAGCAGGTTATTCCCGCTGACTGACAAATCCACCAACCTCCCAAGCACTAGTCTCTGCGTGATGAAAGGGGAGAAGGAAACCTGCTGAAGTGTATCATTTAGGATCAAAAAAATTAAAAAATGCTGTTTAAAATTCCATCAGCAAGATCATGAAAGGCGCTTTTCAAATTCACTATGCATGGAAAGGCCTTTTTGAACTTTTTACCTTTCAGTGACGCTTTTGATCCGCAACGCGCACAATCTCATTAAAAGCATATTATTTAGCTTAAACTCGGAACACTTACCATTTTCCTGTAGCCTGGGGCACAGGGCAGTGTAATGCAGTTCATGCAAGCTCTGTGTCACGGCAACATGTCATATATATCTCCCGGGATTTTGCTGCAAAGCATGCTGGAAGGATGGGTTCTGTTAGGACTCAGAGCTGTGCGTGATGGTCCCTGCCCATAGCAGAAAAGTGACACCTAATTAGCCAGAGACCACAGCAGGACTAACAAATAGATAATCTTGTAGGTGAACTGAACATCTGACATCAGGATCAGAACAACCTTGCTAGGCCCATTATATTAACCACTTTATTTCTTGATCCTTATACTATCTTTAGAGGAAAGGTACAAACTTGAGTTGTAACACCAGGTGCTGGTTCATAGCTTAGTTTCCATTAGTAGATAATGAGAATGAGATGTTAATAAAGCGAGGTTCTTGTTGGTGTCAAAATAGTATGCATAGCTGACCACTCCGTCTCTAACAATCATACTTGCTAACTTACTGGAGTTTGTTTTGCTTTATTTTAATGAAAGAGGGGCTTCTGAAAGAGAGAAAGACCAATGCACTAAGAGCTCAGACTTACAGTGGTTCTGGGATTGAACCTTAGCCCTCCGAGGCACAGATATGAAAGTCTTTTGCATAACGATGCAATTATTTACACATTTAAGAAGCTACCTTTCTGACTTAGTTCACTTAACATAATTCCTTCTAGCTCTGTCCAAGATGGGTCAGAGAAGGTGGGTTCATTGTTCTTGATAGCTGCATAGTATTCCATTGTGTATATATACCACAGCTTTCTCAGCCACTCATCTGGTGTTGGGCACCTGGGTTGCTTCCAGGTTTTAGCTATTATGAATTGTGCTGCTATGAACATAGGAGTACACACCTCTTTTTGGTTGGGTGTTATGGAGTCCTTGGGGTATAACCCCAGGAGAGGAATTATTGGGTCATATGGAAGGTCCATGTCTAGCCTTCTGAGAGTTTTCCAGACTGCTCTCCACAGAGGCTGTACCAATTTACATTCCCACCAGCAATGTAAAAGGGTTCCTCTGTCCCCACATCCTCTCCAGCATTTGTTGCTGCTGTCCTTTTTGATGTATGCCATTCTTACAGGAGTGAGGTGGTATCTTAGTGTTGTCTTGATTTGCATTTCCTTTAATAGTACACTCTAATTTCATCTCAGGTAGTTCACTTTCTAACAAAGTCCCATAACCTAGATATAAACCAGTTTCTGAGAGAGAGAGAGCTTATGTGCACACGTATCCATAAACTACTGCAAAATATATACCTGAAAGCAGGACTACACTAGAGTTTGCAGTGAGTACCTCCCTAACACTTCCTCTCCACTATTCCAAGCTTGGGATCCATGATTGCTCAACAAATTGTTTGGCTTCATATGTTAACTCTCTTTTCAATCACCAGGTTCCAGATGCCACCAGGATGCTGGCTAGGCTTCCCTGGATTGAAGACCCCACCAATATGTCCTGGAGCTCAGCTTCCCCAGAGTCACACCCTACTAGGGAAAGAGAGAGGCAGACTGGGGGTATGGACCGACCAGTCAACGCCCATGTTCAGCGGGGAAGCAATTACAGAAGCCAGACCTTCTACCTTCTGCAACCCTCAACGACCCTGGGTCCATGCTCCCAGAGGGATAGAGAATGGGAAAGCTACCATGGGAGGAGGTGGGTTATGGGGATTGGGTATTGGGAATTGTGTGGAGTTGTACCCCTCCTACCTTATGCTTTTGTTCACTAATCCTTTCTTAAATAAAAAATTTAAAAAAAAATAAAAAAAATAAAATTAAAAAAAGCTACCTAAAGGGACGATGGGAACTGCTGGGGCTGACTCCTATTTACTCCCTCACACAGGGGTGGGGAAACTTTTGTCTGTCAAGAATCATTTGGGAATTTGTAACATCATTCATGGGCCACACAAAATTTCCAGCTTAAAAATCAGAACTTAATGTTGCTATTAAGGAAGAAGAAGAAGGAGGAGGAAGAGGAGGAGGAGGAGGAGGAGAAGGAGAAGAAGAGGAAGAAGAAGAAAGCTTCTAGATTTACTGAATTCTGAGTCCTTTTTGCTTTTGCCTTGGCAAAACCAGACCCTTGTGAATGACTTCACAAGCCTTATATAGTCCACAAGTCAGGTGTTCTCCACCCTACCCTAATGTAAATTACCTAAACAGAAATTCAGAATGCCTTATTTTTTATTGATTTAATAATGATCGACAAGACTGTAGGATAAAGAGGGGTATAATTCCACACAGTTCGCGCCACCAGAGTTCTGTATCCCATCCCCTCCATTGAAAGTTTTCTTATTCTTTATCCCTCTGGGTACATGGACCCAGAATCATTATAGGGTGCAGAAGGTGGAAGGTCTGGCTTTTATAATTGCTTCTCCACTGGACATGGGCAAAATGCCTTTTTTTTTATTAAGGTTCACAGGGCAGCCACTGTGTGAAGGCTCCAAGATCCAAGTCTCACCCAGTAACACTCAGACTCAGAGCAACAGGAGTCTCTGGAAAAAACTTCACAGTAAATTAAGTACAATTAGCAGAGCAAACATCAACATTCCAGCAAAGAAGTCATCCCTCGGCTTTCATTCTCCACACCCATTAAGACTCCGAACCATTTCTCAAATCAGTGATCTTTTTAAGTGATCATTATCATGAAGACCCTCCGAAATTAGGAAGCCCTCATTAAGGGAACCATAATGATATTAAACTTCAGCCTGTGTTAAGGAGTGGCAATAATGACACTTCCTAAGAAGTGACAGCTTATGTGTTTTGATCCAAGCCATAACAACAACTCTGCTCTTTCAAATGCTAACTCATTGGAGTTTTTGTTTTGTTTTCATGAAAGAGAGGATGCAGAAAGAGAAAGAGGGAGAGACCAATGCACTAGAATGACAAGCATTATTTAGCTCTGGAAGGGGCCTTTGAAGGGATATAGTTCTACCATCTCAATTTGCAAATGAGAAGACTGAGACTCCAAAATGTCTAGTGATTTACACCATGGTTAACAACTAGTTAGGTGCAAAACCAGCTTCACTTTAGAAACCTAATCAGAAATGACACCTCATGACACAGAAGCTAATCAGCATTTGCTTTCTCCAGTTTTATCTCCAGTGCTAGACCCTGGAGAGAATCTACTAGGTTCAGAAGAAGCAATGTAATGACAACAAAGAAACTCCAGATTTAGCAAATGAACGTTTGGGACACCCAGTCAAACTCCAATGTCAACAAATAACAAATATGTGTTCATATCTGTATGTTCTCTGCGACATATGGGGGTACTGACATTACAGAGTTGTGCTTCAGTAAAACAGAGCCCAGTACTCAAACTGCAGAAGGAAAAGTTTATTAATGTGTTGATGTATTGCACAATATAGGAAGTAGAAGCTTCCTTCAAATCACTAAATCCCCCCACCCTTTCTGTCCCGCAGAGACTTTCTGAGAGACAGGGAGAGGAAGAGAGAGAGAAAGTAGAGAGGCGGAAAGAGAGTGAAGAGTGGCTGGGGCAGGGCTTGAACTCGGGTTGTGCACCTGGCAAAGCAGCACACTATCCATATGGCTATTTCACCAGCCCTGGGATACTCTTTTTTTTTTTTTTTTTTAATTTTTTATTTAAGAAAGGATTAGTGAACAAAAGCATAAGGTAGGAGGGGTACAACTCCACACAATTCCCACCACCCAATCCCCATAACCCACCCCCTCCCATGATAGCCTTCCCATTCTCTATCCCTCTGGGAGCATGGACCCAGGGTCGTTGAGGGTTGCAGAAGGTAGAGGGTCTGGCTTCTGTAATTGCTTCCCCGCTGAACATGGGCGTTGACTGGTCGGTCCATACTCTGGGATACTCTTTATATGCCCTAGGCCAGGTGGTAGAATTGGAGAGTCAGGGGCTGTCTCAAGTGACTCTCTGTTGGTATTCTTCGTGTTGGTTTGGCCCTCTTCCCCCTACCTCTGAGAGAAATGGTTTGGCCCTTGCTAGTTTTGCGCCCCGCTTTCTCCCCGCCCCCTATGCTAAGGACGTCCAGAGTCCCAGCAGCAGGAGCAGAAGGAGAAACATGGGGAAGTACATGGTGTGGTGATTTGCCCTTCATGAATAAAGATTAAACTGCAGCTTCTCAGCCCAGCCGTGTGTCCTCGAGTCTGTCTCTGTCTACCACCACGACGCTAGCCTGGCCTGCTGGCGCCCCCGAATTTAAACAACAACTCTCTCCCTGCTCCTTCTGCCACCAAACAGAGGCGGGCAGGTGAGCATTCTTAAGTAGTGGACAGGTAATTTTACCCACCTCTGATTCTTCCCTCAGAATTTTAACCCCTTTATGCTCTGTTTCACTGATACTAAAAGAAGAACTCCCCCCCCCCAAGTTGATTTTTATCTTAGTATCTAATAAAATGAAGATGGTCAAAGGAAATGTTGAGAACTATCATTTCTATGACTTCGCTTTAGGTGTCAATTTAAAAACTTAGAGCTGGCAAAGATAGTTCATCTGAATAGTGGGCCCGCTTTGGCACGTGGACAATCTAAGTCAGAGCTCCGCCTGCCCTTGATGCACTGGGGGAAGTTTTGTTATTAAAATGTCTTTCTTTCTCTCCTTCCATCTCTCTCTGTCTGAAATAATCACCCTGGAGAGGTGAAGCCCTGCAACAAGTCTTAAAGCTGTGGTGTGTCTCCTCTCTCCCTCTCTCTCTCTTCATATATTTTCTTTTTCTGAAAAAGTTGGCCTTGAATGGTGAAATTACACATGCTTAAAGCCCTAGTGACAGAAAAGAAAAAAAAAAAGAGAGAGAGAAGAGAAAAAAAAAGAGATAAGACTGAAGAGGAAAGAAAAAAAAATCATTTCCTGCCTAAAGTTTAAGCTGAAAGCAGGCCAGAGATTCAGTTGGTTTTAATTATTTTGTGCCCCCAAGCTACTGATGCTCCACAGGTATGTCCAGTGAGTTCCTCAGTGTCTTAGAGAGAATTCCTAAACTAGCTTAATGTAAGGAAATTGAGTCAGAAGAAAACTTCTTTGAGTCCAGTATCTAAAAACATTGCTAACTGCAGAGACAGACTCCAACCAATGTGCTCTTTCCTCTCCATACTGCCTCTGAAAAGTTCCTTTAAAAAAGTCAACAAAACCGACCAGTCAATGCCCATATTCAGCAGGGAAGCAATTACAGAAGCCAGACCTTCTACCTTCTGCAACCCTCAATGACCCTGGGTCCATGCTCCCAGAGGGATAGAGAATGGGAAAGCTATCAGGGGAGGGGGTGGGTTATGGAGATTGGGTGGTGGGAATTGTGTGGAGTTATACCCCTCCTACCTTATGGTTTTGTTAATTAATCCTTTCTTAAATAAAATTAAAAAAAATACACAGGGACCCAGGCAAGGATCTGGGTTCAAGTCTCCGGCTCCCCCATCTGCTTCACAAGTGATGAAACAGGTATGCAGGTGTCTTTCTCTCCCTCTCTCAGTTTTCTCCTCCTCTCTTGATTTCTCTCTGTCCTATATAACAATGACGACAGCAATAACAACAACAACAATAATAATAACAATGATAAACAAAGGCAACAGGGGAGAAAGAATGGCTGCCAGGACTGGATCTGCAGTGTAGGCACTGAGCCCCAGCGATAGATAACGCTGGAGGTAAAAATAAATTAACTCTTCATCTGCACTACTCAAGCCTTTAGGTTCATGATTTGTCAACAACTAGTTTGGCTTTATATTTAACTCTCTTTTCAGCCACCAGAAGCTAGCATGATGCCAACCAGACTTCCCTGGACAGATGACCCACCAATGTGTCCTGGAGCTCCGACTCCCTCAGAACCCAGCCCCACTAGGGAAGGAGAGAGGCAGCCTGGGAATATGGATCGACCTGTCAACGCCCATGTTCATCGGGGAAACAATTACAGAAGCCAGACCTTCCCCCTTCTGCTTCCCACAATGACCTTGGATCCATACTCCCAGAAGGTTAAAAAATAGGGTGGATCGGGCAGTAGCACAGTGGATTAAGCACACAAGGCACAGGACCAGTACAAGAATACTGGTTCGAGACCCCAGCTCCCCACCTGCAGGGAGGTCGTTTCACAAGCTGTGAAGCACGTCTGGAGGTGTCTATCTTTATCTCCCCCCCCAACCTCCCTCTCCTTTCTGAATTTCTCTCTGTCCTATCCAGCAATAACAACAAGAACAACAAAGGCAACAAAAATGAGAAGAAGAAAAAAAAGCCTCCAGGACCAGTGGATTCATAGTGTAGGCACTGAGCCCCAGTGATAACCCTGGAGGCAAAAAGAAAAAAAAAAAAAAAAAAAGAATAGGAAAGCTATCAAGGGAGGGGATGGGATATGGAGTCTGGTGGTGGGAACTGTGTGCAGCTGTACCCCTCTTATCCTATGGTTTTGTCAGTGTTTCCTTTTTATAAATAAAAAATAAAAAAATAAGAATAAAAAAAAAGTCAACAAAAAATGGACTTAACTGAGATTGCTTTCTCTGATCAGAAATTATTTTGGGTGCTACATATCCCTGACTGAGCTGTAATATTTGTTGTGGGTGCCACTCACTAGAAACATTTAATCACCTGACTTCATACAAAAAAAAGGGCAGAAGGAAAGAATTATCATAATAAATATGACATTATGCTCTTGATATGACATTTTGCTAATGTTGTTATATTATACATAGAGATAGATTAACAAGATATTGTCTCTTTGATTAAAGATGATAAAATGATCTCAAAGATCATATTTTCTATTTTCCCCCATACACAAGAGAATCATTGTTCACAACTAATATTTTAATCACTCAGATTAGTGCATTTTACCCTTTTCCTAACTGTATTTTTGCTTCATTGTCTACTTAAGTAGAGTGAAATATTTGTTGTAACTTCTGGGATCACAGCCTATTTTGAAGTCTCCAAAATCTCAAGGATTCTAAGCAGTAGGACACACTAAATGACTGTTGTGTTGTTTTGGGTCTAAGATCTGAACAGAGCTAGAGCAATAAAAAAGGGACACTGTTGACATTTTATTTTTATTTAAATAACATAATAATATATAAATGTCAGATGTGCATAACTATAAATCAAGACTTGAATGAGATACATTGCCTTCCAAAAAAAAAAAAAAAAAAAGGCTAAGCTCTTCCAATAGAAAAAAATTAGGATGTGATTAGGAAAAGGAAAATGTGAGATATCAAGCCTAAGTTTACTACACAAATCTCAGAACACTATAGCACAAGGCTGGTTTAGTCATTGTAAGATTATTTTACCTCTAGTTGTAAAGATAGTTCTTATTTTAAGAAAATAAGGGTCATGCTATATTGCCCCACTTGGGAATGATAGAAATAGGCTGGGGGTATGGATCAACCTGCCAAAGCCCATGTCCAGAGGAGAAGCAACTATAGACACCAGAACTCCCACCTTCTGCATACTACTGGTCCATACTCCCACAGGGCTAAATGTTAGGGGAAGATGACTGGAGGGTTCTCAACTCTAATTTCATCAGGACCCGGGAGGGGGTGGGGGGGGAGGGAAGGTGGTGGAGTAGGGTAAAGTAGGGATGCTTGGAAGTAATATGTGACTTAGCAAAGAAGAGACAGGAGTCCGGCGGTAGCGCAGGTTAAGCATGTGGCGCAAAGTGCAGGGACTGGTGTAAGGAAAGAAGAGAAGGCAGGACCATAGAAAAAAAATGGGCAAATATAAATAAATATAGATAGACAGTTACAGAAATAGTAGTCAATCCATGTCTATGATCTTGGGAGAACTATTGCAGTTTCCGATGGAGGGAATGGGGACACAGAACTCTAGTGGTGGGAACAGTGTGGAATTTTACCCCTGTTTTAACTTTGTAAATCAATATTTAATCACTAATTTAAAAAAAAAAGGCAAAGACCAACAGATTCTCCCAGATATGTATAATAAGTGGATTGTAATTTCTGGGATTTTTCTTCAGTGATACAGAATAGATTTCCCTGACACCACCTACCCAGTGAAACTTCAATCATGGCTTCAGATATGGGAAATACCACATGGTATAAAAAGCTTAAAAGCCTATCCAGTGTTCAAAGACAAGACAAAATAAATTCTTTGGGAAGAATTGTGTTAAGAAGCCTATGTTCACTTGTGACAGCTTAGTGTAGCTTAGTGTAAAAATATGTCCATACCTAAAAGAGGTAAATGAACTATGCAGATAACATTGTGATCACTGTTGATTGTACCCATCAAATAGGCAAATTCAATACTGAGAGACTGAACAGTTGATTAAACACTAGGCTACAGAAATCAATGCTGATCTGGATGAGTCTTACTCACATACTGATGTGTAAAGCCCCTGAAATTCTACAAAATTGGAATCCAATGGTGAATTAATAAAATTTGATTAGAAAGTCAAAAATGTGAAGAAGAAGAAGAAGAAGAAGAAGAAGAAGGAGGAGGAGGAGGAGGAGGAGGAGGAGGAGGAGGAGGAGGAGGAGAAGGAGAAGGAGGAGAATGTGATCTAGGAGCCCACCGCAGTGAGGTAATTTCTAATATCATGATACACAGCTTCTCATAGTTGCATCACTGAAGTGGAATCATTTTTATATAAAGTTCTTGTGGTATCTGAATTCATTGGTATGACTAATGGCATAGATTCCTGGAGGGTCATTAAAGGGGATTTTTACATTAATTTTTAAAATTAATTCTTGTCTTCATACAAGATAGTAGCATCATTCTTTAAAATAATAAAAAGTATGTATCTGAAGGAAAAAGATCGGTAGTTACAGAAACGTCAATGGTGTTTTTAGATTTGCTTAAGGTGGGATTCAGGAGTCATTCAGACCATTCCATGTTTGACCAGCAGGTGGCGAACAACTTCCTTTTTTGCACTGAAGAAGAGATGAATGTTAAGTGATGTTGGGTATTCACTTATTTGTAGTTTTATGCTAAATACCCAACAAAACCGATTTAACATCATAAAAATGTGAATTTTTAAGTAATCATCCTCAGCTTTGGGATTTTTATTATTATAAGTGTAAGTTCTGTGTGGGGATAGATAGGATAATGATTATCTGAAGACTCTGGAGGGTCAAAAAGCCTGAAGCTACAAAAGTCCCAGGTTCAACCTCCTGCACCACCATAAGCCAAAGCTGAGAAGTGCTCTGGTAAAGAAAAGAAAAAAGAAAAAAGGTGAGAAAATACGTGCAAGTTCTATTGTTTTGCTTTTTCATCTTAATGAAGCAAACCAACAAGATATAAATACACCAATGAGTAAAAAATAGCAAGAAATATGAGGCTGTTAATTACTTTTTATCTGGAATAAGAAACAACTGGGGAAATAATTTTACTTTTCAAGACTCTCAAGTAAAGCTTACTGACATTTACTAGCTTACATTTGCATTTCATGTTTGCAAAGGATATTGTTATATATTTATAAGTCTATACAGAGATAAAATAATAGAATTACATATGTGTCTTAGATGATCCATTTAGAATTCTGAACACTGTAGAGATTCCAGTAGATTTTTCCAACATTTATTAAATGATTTCATTGCCAAAAGAATTGATCAAAGTCACCTCAATTTCTACAATATTTTAACAAAATTAATTATTCATTTCTTTTAATTCAGATCCAGGGAAAAGGATTGTCATAATGCCTTTAAAACAGTCCTTTCTGGGGGCTGGGTGGTAGTGCAGCAGGTTAAGTGCACATGGTACGAAGCCCAAGGACCAACGTAAGGATCCTGGTTCAAGCCCCCATCTCCCCACCTGCAGGGGGGTTGCTTCACAGGCAGTAAAGCAGGTCTGCAGGTATCTATCTTTTCTCCTCTCTCTATTTCTCTCTGTTCTAAAAAAAAAATCAAGTTAAAAAAATAGTCCTTTCTGGGGGCCAGGCAGTAGCCCATCAAATTAAATGAACATAGTGAGAAGATCAAGGATCCAGGTTCCAGCCCCTTGAACCAACGTCCTTGTACCCTAGAATACGTGTGCTTAACCAGGTGCACCACCATCTGGTTCAAGAAATAATAATAATTATTACTATTATAACTATAATAATAATAGTGATGATTATTGTAACTATAATAATAATAATAATGATTATTAATTTTACCAGAGCACTGATAAACTATGGCTTATGATGGTATTGAAGACTGAACCAGAGACTTTGGAGCTTTAGGCATGAAAGTCTTTTTGCATAACCATTATGGTATCTCACCTGCCCATCATTAAATATAACAATATCCCTATGGCATTGACATTATAAAAATGTTACCAGTGAATTCGCTTCACAAGCAGTGAAGCCAGTCTGCAGGTATCCATCTTTCTTTCCCCCTCTCTAGGTTCTCCTCCCCTCTCAATTTCTTTTTATCCTATCAGAAAACAATAGCAACAACAACAACAGGAAAAAGATGACCTCCAAGAGCAGTGGATTCATAGCACAGGCACTAAGCCCCAGTGATAAACCTGGGGGCAAAAAAAAAAAAGTACTTCCTGGCCAGGAAAAAAAATTAGCATATCTGTATAGCATGCATGTGACCCAGGTTTGAGCCCAGTCCCTACTGCACTGGAAGAAGCATCAGTGCTGTACTCTCCCTATCCAAAAAAGTCAGCCTGGGGCAATGAAGCCCCCATGAAGACAAAAGGCAAAAATAATAGTCCTTCCTGCCTGAAAGTACATACGTTTCCATTTCACTTTACTGAAATAAAAGAAGTCTTTTTGTGGGGCCGGATGGTGGCACCCCTGGTTGAGTGCACATATGACAATGTGCAAGGACCCAGGTTCAAGCCCCTAGTCCCTACCTGCAGGAGGAAAACGTCACAAGTGGTAAAGCAGTGCTGCAGGTGTCTCTCTGTCTCTCACCCTCTCTACCCCTCCCTTCCCTTTCGATTTCTGACTGTCTCTATCCAATAAATATGTAAAGATAATAAAGAAATAAAAATAAAAAAGTCTTTCTGTTTATCAAACCCACTTTGAATCATTCCCAGTTGACTAAGAACCAGCAAGCACCAAGTTAAACAGTGCTTTGCTCAGATCTTTTCACATCCATTGACCAAAGGCAAATTCCATTTCCTTCTGTGATCACCAGACAGAATGAGGTGAATTCTGCTTCTAACTTTGCCACCAGTTGGCTGTGCAGTCTCCCCCAAATAATTTGCATTCAGTATATTTTTTCTGAAGTGAAAAACTGAATAAATCAGGAGGTGGGGGGCACTGAATGAAGCAGAATGTTTCTAGGCTCACTTTCACTTATATAATTATGATTTCTTTGTTGATGTTTGAAGCTGGTGTTGTGAGACATAAGAAGGAATTTCAGGGTCATTGAGAAAAGAGAGGAAGACAAAGTTCCAGGTCCAAGATCAGCCGTATGAAGTGTGCAGAGATTCCCACAAGAGAAGGAGACAGAGGCAGGGTAATAATCCACACACTCTCTTCTTGCTTGACGTTCAGCCACCTTGAAATAAACTCAGTGACTTTCCTTGGCATACTTGCACAGGATCTTCATAGTGTATTTCTGACTAAAGACTTGCAATTCCCAAGACCACAGCTGAATTTTCTGATTATGTTGACAGGCTCTGGAGTCAAGTATTACACCCATATTAGATGATCCTATAAGCAGCAAACCCCTTTTTCCAACATCTGAGCTTTATATTAAATTTATAGCAATAAAAATCTCTTGACCAGGTGATAACTCACCCAATAGAGTATGTGCCTCTGTGCATTGAAGTCCTAGATTCAAGCCCTAGCACCACAGAAAAGCATCATGAATGGCACCAGAGAAGCTCCATGCATGGTGGAAAGATACTGTAGTGTCTCTCTTCTCTCTGTCTATATCTCCTTCCCTTCCTCCTCCTGTGTGTGTGTGTGTGTGTGTGTGTGTGTGTGTGTCTTTCTCATAACTCCTCATTTCTCCACCTAAGAAATAAAGGGTGGAGAGTTGGGCGGTAGCACATCAGGTTAAGTGCACATGGCACAAAGCGGAAGGACTGGCATAAGGATCCCAGTTCGAGCCCCTGGCTCCCCACCTGCAGGGAAGTCGCTTCACAAGCGGTGAAGCAGGTCTGCAGGTGTCTATCTTTCTCTCCCTCTTTCTGTCTTCCCCTCCTCTCTCCATGTCTCTGTGTCCTATCCAACGACAACATCAACAACAACAATAATAACTACAACAATAAAATAAGGGCAACAAAAGGGAATAAATAAATAAATACTAAAAAGAAAAAAGAAATAAAGGGTGAAAAGTTGGTGTAGAGAGTTCATTCAACAGTGGCATCACATATACACAAAGCCATGGGTTCATTCCCTGGTACCACATAATCTTTTTTTTAATTCTCAGAGAACCAGGGAGATAGTACAATGGTTGAGCACAATACTTGCATTCTTGAGGTCCCAGAGGTTCCATATTCACTCCTCAGTACCACCATAAGCCACAGATGAGCAGTGTTATGGTATCTCTTATCTCCCATAAAATATGAATTCCTCAAATTTAGAATAATTCTATAGAGTCACAAGCTGAGTGCAAGATCTTGCCTGTGCAAATAACAATCCACATCTTTACTACACTCATACCCCCACCCCTCTAGCATAAACTAGTCAATGCATGGACTTACAAATAAGAAGAAACTAACAGCTATCACAAGAGGATATAGTTCTGTTTTAAACACACAAGGCTTCTTCATTGTACATGTCGGGTGGCATTTGAAAGGAGACTTTCACAAGGGTTGGTTCTTAATTAAGACTTTTAAGATGAGGGCAGTAAATATATTTTATTGGTGATAATACCTTGCTTTTTACTAGAAGGATAACAGACTGCTTGTTAACTGATCATGAAATATTAATTAAAAAGAAAAATATATGATGAAAGCAATCTCAGTTGGTGCTAACTCATTTTCTCACCAGAATTCCTTTCTGTCTGATTAATGGCCTGGGGACACAATCATGTCATCAGGCCTTGGGCCTCCTGCACCAATGACAATAAGCACCAGAACTTCTCTAGGTCAGCATCCAGGGCCCAAGAGAATGTCTACTCTGAACATTCATAGTCAGAAAGCATGCCCAGGATGGGGTGAATGACAGGGCTTTCCACATGTCTCGAGGCCCAGATCTGTCTTTGAGAACCTTGGATGACAGGATTTCCTCTGCTTCTATTTCTGTCTGTCAACAAGCACCTTCTACACCCCTCAATTCAATACTATGTCACTCCTATACTCTACCTACCCTTGTCCACCTCAGCCAGCTGAGGCAATGATATAAAACAACTTTTTCACTTTTGTTAATTTAATTTCTTTTTAAATATTGCATTTATTTTTTGGATAGAGTCAGAGAGGAATACATAAGGAAGAGGAGCTAGAGAAGGAGGGAAGGAGGGAGAGAGAGGGGAGAGAGAGAAGGAAGAGAGAGACCTGCTACACTGCTTCACAACTCGTGAAGCTTCCCCCACTACAAATGGGAGCAGGGGACTCAAGCCCAGGTCCTTGCACATTGTAATAAATATGCCACCCCCCAACCCCTGATGTAAAATAACTTTATGAGGAAAAGCAGAGTGTCAGCAAGCTAACTCATTTGGAGAGTACACCTACTTTGTCACACATAACCCAGGTTTGAGTCTGGCCCCCACTATGTTGTGGTATTTTTTTTTCACTCTCTTCTTCTGTTTTTCTATTTCTATCTGGAAGAAAAAAAGAAAGAGAGAAAGAAAGAAAGAGAAAGAGAAATCTGTTCAGAGTAAAGAAACTCCAGTAATAGCAACAACAAAAGCTGAACTAAAGCAGTTTTGAGAAATTTTCCCTTTAAACTCACCTTTTCCATGGAGTAATAGGAGATGCCAAAGGGTTAAAACTTGAGGTTCAGAGTCCCTGTGATAACAGTCTTCAGGTTTAGTGTTGGAAGCAAATGCATCCACCTGATTTGAGCTGCCAGAAGGTGGCAAGTTTGTCTCCACTACATTGAGCTCACTGTGATATGTAAATCCCCCCCTTATGGCTAGAGGGCAAATACCTTACAACCCAAGGACTGACTGCATGGGGAGCTTCTAAAACAGTGGCAAAATGCAGAAATGAAGCTGGTGATTTATTGTGTCAACTTGTGGTACAGTGGGAACACTGAATCTGTTCCTCCTCCCAAAAGTTTCAAATGATGGAGAAGATCTCAAAACCCTTTCATGATTCACATTAGAAATTACAGGTGAACTAATCAACCTTAAGGAGGTGACAGGAATGCATCAGTCTGCAGGCTATTTTCCAGCCCCTCTACACTCAGGACACCATCTCACAAAACTCAAGGTCTTGCAATACTACCTTTGATTGATGGAATGGAAAAAAAGATGACATTACTGAAAAGACCCATCACTCCTGTGCCACGTTGTGTGGTTCAATGTTAAGTACTCTGCAAACCGAATCCTTGGTGGAATGCAATTCTGTAATTCAGTCGAGAGATCTTGCTAATGTCCCAGTCTACAAGAACATAGCTTAAGGGTTTCAGGGTAGCAGGAAACCGTAAACCAGAGGAAGAATTACAGCCTGCTTCTTCAGCTGAGGATGAGTGAAGGTTGTTGGGAATGCAATATTAAGTTAAACACTTACAATGATTCTTAAAAGAAAGTACGGAAATTATCGAGTTGTACCCCGGTCAGAGATTGGAAATAGCAAGTAAAAGATGTGGACAAGATACAGATGGATAAAGCTTTAGTAACTGGAGCTTCATGGAGAGAAACTATTAGTGAGGTGGGGGATTTAGTAAACTATTCTATCTACTTTTGTAGATTGTTTTTTAAATGCCCATAAAAGAAAAGCATGCTCTAAAAATTACTATGATGGAAGAATAATTAACTTGTAGCTATTTCTCATGTTTTCTATTAAAAGTAAATAAACACTACATCACAACTCTTAAGAGTGTAGGTCCATTCACAGGTGTCAAAAGCAATATGCCGTAACACAGAAGTTAGATAACTAAAGGAGTCTTCTTAGACAATGTCTGTGGGTGACTCATGGATTACTCATGTAAATGCAGATATTAGACAAACTCATCTCTCAGTAGAAAACTGGGACGGTGGGAACACTGATTATTTGTATCAAAAGGAACATTGGAATCAATCTTCACTCATCTTAATAACATAACTCACTCCTATAGTGACCATTATACTTAGTAGAGGGCATTTGAAAAATAGTTTTCCTCTGGCTCTAATCCAGACTTGATCAACAGATTCTGTAATTTGGGGGTGTGGGGGTGGGGCTTAGGAAAGAAATCAAGATTTCACACATGTGCAATGCCACTACTGAGTGGCCTCTACAAGTCAATTTTTGTTTGTTTGTTTGTTTGTTTGTTTATTATAGAAGGAGATACCACAGCTCCCCAGATACTGTCTATGGTGCTCCCTTGTGGGGCTCAAACCCAGAGCCTTGTGCATGATAAGAAATGCATGCCACTTTTCTGCCTCCACTGCCACCATGGCACCTGTGGAAAAAAAAAAAAAAAACTTGTGGTGAAAGGGGACAAAAAACAGAAGCAGGTTCTGAAGTTCACCCTTGATTGCACACACCCTGTTGAAAATGGAATCATTAATGCGGCCAATTTTGAGCAGTTTCTTCAGGAAAGAACCAAAATGAATGGCAAAGCTGGGAATCTCGGTGGTGGAGTTGTAACCATTGAACAGAGCAAGAGCAAGATCACTGTGACTGCTGAGGCACCTTTCTCCAAAAAGTATTTGAAATTTCTCACCAAAAATATTTGAAGAAGAATAATTGATGTGATTGGTTCCAAGTAGTTGCTAACAGCAAAGAGAGCTATGAATTGTATTACTTCCAGATTGAAGAGGAAGATGAAGATTAGTGTTCTTTTATCTGGAATGTTTTGTATGAGTTCTTGAATAAAACATGGAAACCAAAAAGAGAAAGAAAGAAAGAAAGAAAGAAAGAAAGAAAGAAAGAAAGAAAAAGAAATACATGCCACTGAGTGAGTTATCTCCCATGCAAGTTCTGCAAATTTTCAAAATGCATCCAGAATCAAGGACCAAATTTGCTGCCTATAGCTCTCAGTATCAGACTGAGGTTTAAAATAAGAGGATATCTTCAGAACTGGCCAGGAAATCCTGTCACAGTTGCCTAAGCATTCAGATCCTCAGACATTCATGCTCAGGAGGGAAGTAGATGGATAAAGTAAAGTTTAAAGGAACTCATGCTGTGCTCACTGGTAAATAGAATAAAATGCAATAAACAGAAAACAATGTTCCATGCCTGGCCATGATAGATTGGGGGGCTCATGGTAGAACCTGAAACAGGAGGGGAAAAAGACCCAGTGAAATGATTCAGAACCAGACCAGTTAGGGGCACACCTGGTTGACTGCACACATTAATGTGCAAGGAGAAGAATGCATCACAAGCTATGAAGCATGTCTGTAGGTGTCTCTCTTCCTCTCCCTCTCTGTCTACCCTTCCTCTCTCAGTTTCTCTCCATCCTATCTAATAATACAAAATAATAATAAAATAAAATAAGAAAGGAGAGAAGAAAGAGGGAAAAAATGACTACTGGGAGCAGTGAATTCATAATGCCAGCACCAAGCCCCAATAATAATTCTGGTGACGAGGAAGAAAGAAAGAAAGAAAGAAAGAAAGAAAGAAAGAAAGAAAGAAAGAAAGAAAGAAAGAGAGAAAGAAAGAAAGAAAGAGAGAGAGAGAAAAGGAAGAAAGAAAGAAAGAAAGAAAAAGAAAGAAAGAAAGAAAGAAAGAAAGAAAGAAAGAAAGAAAGAAAGGGATTTAGAACCAACCTATCCTAGTAGACATGGGGAAAATATAGTGGCCCAGTGAGTGAACTAACTGTACCTTTTTTTTTCTATAACACTGGGCTTTCAGGCTGAATATCTGAGAGAGTGTGGGGAGTGAAAAAGAGAGAGAGAGAGACCACAGCCCCCAAAGCTTTCTTCAGGGCAAATGGAAAACACAGGCAACCTATCTTCCCCTTGTTCCACATTTCAACCCCACCTGCCCCTTCACATTTATTGTCAACAACTGCAAGAAACTCCTTGAAGTCCTAATTACCCTCCCAAGAATTTCTGTCTCAGAAGATGGTTCATGGGATTTGTAGAGCTTTGTCTAATCTCAGACTGGGGGGGGGGGTGTTTTGTTTTGTTTTGTTTTTGTTTGTTTTTTTATACTCATCACAAACTCCTTCTTGGATAAAAGTGTCCTTTTGTTCTTGAATTGCCCTTGGATCAACCACACTGGTCACACAGCATCAGAGGGGAAGACACACTTCTGGATTGAGCTTCTCCTGACTCCAGTCATGGTGAAAGCAATATCTACCACTCCATCTCCATTGTACTATGGCCTTAGGGGATCATTCTTCCATTAGGATGGGAAAGCCTCCAGTTCAAAAATGATAAAGCATGCAGAGCCATCACAGCTAAAGCCAAGAAGTAATTGCCAGAAGTCATCAGCACAGATCCTTACAAACCAAATGTATTAGTCCTATTAAACAAACAGGACATGAATTACCCATATTTACATATGATTACACTGAGATCTAAATCTATTATGCCTACCACTCTTTCCCTTATTATGAGTGTGCAGTCTGACTTCCAGTTCCTAATCTGGAGTCTGTTGTAATGTAGTAGATCACTGTTCTTCTACCCTCACTGATCCACACAGACAGACTGAGGGCAAACCCTCTGCTCTGTCAAGCTAGGCCCATCACATGTCCCTTCACATCTGTGCCCTGGAACATTCTCACGAATGCTTAATCACTCCCCTTTCCCACTTATCCTGTTCAAGTTTTATAGCCTCTCAGTCCAAAATGTTCTCCCACTCCCTGAAGTCTGTCTGCAGTCGTTGTAGGTCTTAACTACATCATTTCTTCACAAGATTTTTGTGAAGATGAGTGCCGAACTCTTGACTGTCTATCTATCACAGATGTTTGCTTAAACTAGGGCTCAGTGAATCAATAGATTGATGACCAGGTGGTTGTCTGCTGCAGACTAGTCACCTGAATGGAGAATCTAGAGGGGAAGAAAATATATACTATACATGCTTATCTTTCAACAAATCTACTTATGTATCCTTACGTGAGAAGTCAATAATTTAGTCTAGCTCCTTTTTTCCCCAATCTATCCAGGGTACACTTTTCTTAAAAAGTCTTAAATTCTACAGTATGCCCTTTTCACTAACAATCCTTTCTATCCCATAAGTAAAAAAGTAAAATAAAATAATGTAGTAATTTTTTATTTCTTGAACTAAAGGCAAGACCTGAATTTGATTCCAGTTAATTGTAAGGTGCTCTTCGTAACCAACTCAGGGACTCCTTATACAGAACAAAACACTGAATGTTTCAGAATCCACCTAGCAAAACTTCGGTTTCTCATCTGTCCATTTTCTTGTCAGATCTCCGCTACGGTCAGACAGAATTGTCTTTGTTCCTTGAGAAACTGTCATGTAGCCCACACACACACTACAGAAACATGTGCACGGGGTAGGTAAAGCTGGACCTGAGGTTTCCACTCACCTCTCTCTCTCTTTGTTGTAGCATAGCCATACATGATTTTAAAGATCTTAACCTACCTCTCCTTCTCCCTGCCCCCCAGAACTAATCTATATGCTAATTTGCACTTGATAATGCCGCCCCACAATATGGTAATTGCAGTAATGTTTTCCAGGGAGAAAAAAAAGAGAGAGAGAGAGAGAAATTGAGCTGGCAACTCCATCTCTGGTCTGGGCTTTCACGGACTCTGCACACAAAGGCGCGCTGTCAGTCCGAGTCCATGCCAAGGTCAGAGGGAAATCACCCTGGAAAAGATGGCGATATTCTCCTCAGCTACACTACTTTGAAATGATCCCCAGACCAGGATGTGAATGCTATCACCTTGTAGGCCAGTTAATTGTGGTTTTGTCCCCAGTGGCAGAGGACCCTGGATTCACAGTCAAGTTGAATCCTAGACTTCAGGCTACTATCTTTGGGGCAGGTCTCCATTTTCCCTGTCTGTACAGGATCCTCCTTCTCACTCCGCTTCCTGCATACCCCTCAATGCTATTAAGATATCAAACACAGGAATGACAACAAGAACCCTAATTACACAGCACAGCCAATGCCCTCCAAGGAACAGCCTGAACCCAAATAAGAGGAGCTTGGGACTGGAAGGGGGAAAGACAATAGGGGCTTGGAAATCAGCTGGGTCCAAAGCATTGCGTTTGTTGTGTGTATTTAAAGGGCCCTGTGACACAAAGGCTCCCACAGCTGTCAGACCAGAGCCAGGCTCCCTTCACCCACACAGAGGGTGACATCACTGAGTCCTGCCACCAGAATCAAATGGTAATTGGCCTCAGAGATCACTTATGGCAATCAGGGAAGTAATATGCTTCTGAATAATTATGAATAATTAGGCACATTTATGAATAATTACACTGATAATAACTATCTGACTCATTCCATTTCAAAATTGTAATTCAGTCATTCATTATGCAGCGAGTCCCTGTCTCCTATGCTCAGCCCAGTCCACCTGCCCACATTGTAGGGACTGGATAGCCCCCAAGAACTGTCACAGGACAGCCAGGTGCTGGCTTCACACTGGAGACAGGGGAGTACAGGAGTGCTCGGGGTGGGAGTGTCATCCCCTCCCTGATTGCCTGGAAAGGACTCTGAAAAGCAATAGAAGGACCCAAAGATACGGTTTTCCTGAGATGCTGGAGCTTTGCCAGCCTATGACCAGTTTATCAACAGCAAAAGGCTTCAAATTCATGGCCAGCAGCTCTTTGCAATCTGGACCCGGGTGGTATCAGAAGCTGCTGGTTCATACAGCCTTGCAAAGGATTCCAGTAAATAATGTGAGATTTATACTGTGTCTTTTCATCATCCGACTGCTAAGTGTTCAGAAATTAGCAAGTCCTGATTTGAAGCCTTGAGTCTGAACATTGTGTATCTTTGAGCTTTGAAACAAATATGCTGTGGGCTATGGTCTCTCTCTCTTTTTTTTTTTTCCCCTCCAGGGTTATTGCTGGGGCTTGGTGCCTACACTACGAATCCACTACTCCTGGAGGCCATCTTTTCCCTTTTGTTGCTCTTGTTGTTTATTGTTGTTGTTATTGTTATCATTGTTGTTGGACAGGACAGAGAGAAATCAAGAGAAGAGGGGAATACAGAGAGGGGAAGAGAAAGATAGACACCTGCGGACCTGCTTTACCACTTGTGAAGCGACCCCCCTGCAGGTGGGGAGCCGGGGGCTCGAACCTGGATCCTTAACCCGCTGCACTACAGCCCAGCCCCCTGCTATGAGCTCTTATGCCATGTTCTTGCTCCTGTAACCCTACCTTCCCTTTTTCCTCTCTTTCTTCTCTTCTCTTTTCTTTCATCTCTTTACTACTGTCTTTTTTCCTCACTCTCTTGTAACTTTAACAATTTCTCTACCACTTTTGTGTGTGTGTGTTTGTTCCAGTCCTAACAATGATCATCACAGAGCCTAGGCAGTGGTGCACCTGGTTGAGCACATGTTACTATGAGCAAGGACCTGGGTCAAGCCCCCCAGCCCCCATCTATAAGAGGAAAGCTTCATGAGTGATTCTTCTTCTAGCGTTTGCCCTTCTTTCGTAGCCAGTCAACAGCGTCAGGTTGAACCTGATGTAAAGTTTCGAGACCTCCTTTGAATTTGGAGAGGTGGCAGTCGTTCACTATGTCGGTCATAGTCTGTCTGTAGCTGCAGGGGCAGTTCGAGTGTCTCTGGCTCCCCAGCGATGGAACATAGCGGCTCACCGGCCATGGCCTGTTCGATAGCGATTGAGGAGGGCCCAATCATAACGTGCTAGGTCAAAGCTGGGTTGACGCTTGCAGGGGTCTGTGATGAGGTGTTTGTTCTTGACCTCAGCTGACTGCCAACTCTGTTTCCAAGAGTCTGGAACAGAGAAGTTCAGTGTAGGCGTAGGGGACCAGATTGGATGATGAGACGTCAAGCGTTGGACAGGGTGGGCGAAGATATCCACGTATATTGGCAGGTCCAGTCGAGCTTAGACGTGGGAAATGAACTTAGATGATGCCGCATCCTGACGAATATCTGGAGGGGCGATGTTGCTAAGAACTGGCAGCCATGGAACCGGGGTGGAACGGATGGTTCCAGAAATTATCCTCATGGAGGAATATAATTTGGAATCGACCAAGTGGACATGGGAGCTACGGAACCATACTGGGGCACAGTATTCTGCAGTGGAATAGCATAATGCCAGAGATGATGATCGTAGTGTGGAAGCGCTGGCGCCCCATGAGGAGCTGGCCAGTCTTGCAATGATGTTATTCCTCGCGCCCACCTTTGCTGCAGTTTTTATGAGATGTTTGTGAAATGACAGAGTGCGATCGAGAGTAACCCCAAGATAGACTGGCTGGGCTTCATGCTTCATGAGTGATGAAGCAGTGCTGCAGGTGTCTCTCTTACTCTCTCCCTATTTCCCCCCTTCCTATCAATTTTACTCCATCTATCTCTACCCAATAAATAAGTAAAGTGATAATCACAAAAGTAATTGCATGTTCCTAGTGCTTAGAATTTTATCTATTAATTCACATATATGGAAAATACTAGGTGAGGGGGAAAAAAGAGAGATTTAAAAACTCAGCATCTCAGAGTACCAAGATAAGCTTGATGTTATAAAATTTTTGTGTACATTTTACACAACTGAGATTGCATCACAAATGCAGTTTTGACATTTGCCTTTACAACTGTCTGTCCTATTCCATTTTCCATATGATTAAAATAATAGCTTCCAAAAAAAATAATAAAAATAATAGCTTCCCTAGTACTAAGTAACATTTTCCACATGATGAACGCTCATGTGTTAGACATTCCATATTTGTGGAAAACTGAGAAATGTTATACATGTACAAACTATTGTATTTACTGTGTAATATAAAACATTAATTCCCCAATAAAGAAATTTTAAAAAAATTAAAAATAAATAAAATTTTTAAAAAAGAAGTTCCATATTTGTATAGTCAAATGATACTGTCTGAATGTGTACATGATAATCACTTTCTGAGGTTTGGGGGAACCTACATTTCTCATTTAGAAAAAAACAAAGTTTCATCAATTTGTCTTTTTTGTTTGTTTTTGCCTCTAGGGTTATCACTGGTGCTAGGTCTCTGCACTACAAATCCAGAGAGGAAGAGGAAAATTAGAAGGGTAGACAAAGACACCTGCAGACCCATTTCACTGCTTGTGAAACAACCCCACTGCAGGTGGGGAGCCAGGAACTTGAACCAGGATCCTTGAGTGGGTCCTTGTGTTTCACACCATGTGCGCTTAACCCGCTATGCTACTGCCCAGCCCCCCAGTTTGTCTTATGTGTATTATTATGTTTGTATTCCCTCCCTATTATATCCATGTTCCCTTCTCTTCCTTCTGTTTAAGTCTTGGCAGGGACAGGTGGAGGAAGTCATCCAGCATTCAAACAGGAGAACAATCCTGCAGACATTCCAAGAGTCTTTCTAGGCAGGAACAGATTCTGATCCTGCAAGTTAACTCTGAGCACAGTTTTTTATGCAGAATGAAATAATAATGGGGTTTCATGCTAGACCCAAACCAAGGGACTCAGGAACTGAAACACATTCTGATTCTGATGTATCCTTTCCAGAGTCTTGTTTGCAGATAAGAGCAAGAGGCACACTGGACCTCCTATTGAACTTCTGAAACATTCTTCTTCTCCACTGACTCAGTTTTTTTAAACTGATAGTCTTGGACTCTACTGATGGATCACCATTCAGTGGATCAGGTGTCAAGGCCAAACAGACAGAGCAGTGGCCCTACCCTTTATGTCACCCAGGGACAGGTAAACAACCCAGTAAAAGTGAGAGACAGAGATAGAGAACACATTGGAAAGTGGAGGAGATAACATAATGGTAATGCCAAAAGACTCACATACCTGAGTCTCCAAAGTCCTAGGTTAAATCCCCTGCTGCACCACCATAAACCAGAGCTGAGCAGTGCTCTGGTGAAATCCATAATTATTAAAATAACAGACTGGAGTAGTAGTGCTGGTATCAGGCAAGACAGAGAACACAGAAGTCACTGGGCTGTTGGAGCTCCTGGAGGGCTTGATGTGGGTGCAAATGTAAAGGAGCAGCTAGTGTGCTTGGAACTGGGGAGTGGGGTGGGGAGAGGGTGAGAGCAAGCTCACCCTCCTGGGGTCTATGTCCCTCGGGCCCCCTTGAATTCATACAAAAGCACATCTCATTTTTTAGAGTGATCTAAAGCAAAGAAAAAAAAAAAAACCAAATGAGCCTTTTCTGAAATTGTTCCTTGATTTTGTTTGAATTTAAGTATGCCTGAATTAAGCATTACATAGTTTTCCCATGTGCATCACTGAAATCAACACATGTATCCCCTTTATCTTAGCTTCTGGTAATTCAAATAAAGGTTTGACTTTCTTCTACCCACTGCTATGCGGGCGCATACCTGCCTACTCAAGATCAGACAAAGAGATGCTCCCCACACAGATGCTTTGTGTACCCTGCACATTTGTGACATGGAGAGGAATCACCAAGTCACTCCTGGGACTTTGTTTCCCCAGGTGACCTTGGGACAGAAAAGCTAGGTGCTGCTTCCATAAGTCAGGCCTCTGCTTGCTCTTTCCCACCTAGCCACAAACCCCTCAACTTCAGCAGCAGTAAACAGAATTGATATTACCTCTCCCTGTCCTGGCAGAATTTGCTTTAGGCTTTAAGAAGGGTTGTCATCCATTAAGAATTTACCATTAATCCTGGGGCCACAGCTCAAGGACCCTCAGTGAGATATCTTCACCTAGCAGTTTCCAGAAACAAGTGTTCTGCTCAGAGACTAAGGGCAAATGAACTCTAATAATTAATCAATGTGTTTGTGGTTTCGTTTTCAATTGTTTTTCTTTAATCTTCAAGGCACTGGGCAACTATCCTATTCCAAAAATGAGGCCACCTTCTATTTCAAAGGGAATATTTCATGGAGAAGCTATATCTTGATTCCAGTATATTTTCTAGGTAAAATAAGTAGAAGAAAGTAAATTTGTCTTGATATTATAAAACCATTTTTTAAAAACAGTCATAATAATGATCTCACTTATAGGCAGGACTTAATAAATGGCAAGTAGGAAGAAGAACACAAAGTGAAATATGAACTGGGCATGCTGTTTTCGCATCAAAGAAAAGGACTCTGGGGGAGGAAAGGAAGAGAGGAGCTGAAGAGAGCTTTGGTGTCCTGGTGTCCTGGTGTCCTGGTGAATGATGACATAAAGGGACTTAGGTTGTGGGTGAGAGTTCTACAAAGAACGTCTACAAAGAGATGAGAAATTGTACCCATGTGTCGATGACTACTGTGTAAAACCATTACCCCCTCCAATAAAAATGAAAAGGTCGTAACAATTCAGCAGCATAAAAATACACAAAAGCAAGCTACAAGAGTCAGTATTTACTACAATTGCAACTATATCTTTTAAAGAGTAAGAGAATGGGAAGACTCACAGTGAAATACTGGCAAGAATTCTGTTCAAGACAATGCATGTTTTCTTTTGCCTACTTTATGATTTTTGTTAAATCACTTTATTTGGGGGAAATAGTGATTCATTTTTTATGGTTTTCTAATTTGTTTAGTTATTTAATAGCTCAATAGTAGTATAGATTAACATACTTCCCACCACCATACATAGATGTATGTCCCTACACCCAGCCCCCTACAAATGAGCAAAATATATACCCTTCCTGCCCCTCTCCCCCAGAGTCTTTTACTTTAGTGCAGTACTCCAAATCCAGTCCAAATTCTGCTTTGTGTTTCCCTTTCTGTTCTTCTTTCTCAATTTCTGTTTGTGAATGGAATCATCCCCTACTCATCTTTCACTATCTGGCTTATCTCACTTAACATAATTTCTTCAAGCTCCATCCAAAAATGGGTTGAAGAAGATGGGTTCATCACTCTTAATAACTGAATAGTATTCCATTTGGTACATGCCACAGTTTTCTCAGCCACTCATCTGTATTTAGACCCCAGGATTGCTTCCAGGTTTTGGCTATTACAGAGTTTGCTGCTATGTATACACATATCAAAAATAATGATTTCTAACACAGTCCTCCCACATGCATAGTGTTTTTTAACAGACATCTTTACAACTTTTTTAAACCCTCTTGTCATATAAACAATAGCAGCAACAACAGCAAGCATACCAATACACTGTGCTCTGGCCAGATACCAAGAAACTAGGAGGTGGGACTGAGGGTGGTAGAGCAGACAAGTCAAGGGCCTTACTCCAGGTCACACTCTAACTTAGTTGAAAGAGCTAAAAATAAGAGCATTATGATGAAAATAATACCCTCCCTTTATCCAGTGAGAAAAATGGAGCCCAGAATCCTATTCCCAGTTTTCAACTGGCACTGTAGGTAGAAGCCAAGCTTGGGAAAGCAGGAAATGTGTGCTTGGCCGCATATACTCCTGCAGAAAGCAAGACAGCCCCTCACTCTCTTTAGCCTTTCTCTCCATAGTGTGTGCCCATCTGGCACCATCCACATCTTGAAAACAGCTGGAGCCTGAAGTCTCAGGACCCCATTCTCCTTCCACACAAAGAGGTCATTATCTCCTTGGATTTGTAGGAGGGATCCAGGTAATGATTCTGCAGCCACCCCACCCCTTTCTCTGCTGCCAGCTAAAAATCTAATGATTGATAATGCAATACTTTAAAAGGTTTGAGATGTGAGGGACAAGGGGAGAGTGTGGGGCATATGGGACAAGGAAAGAGAGAAGATGGTGTGAGGATGTTAGATTTGAGATTGTAAGCGATTCATCAATGTAACGACATTAAACATCTCTCTGAGCATATATGTGCATTTACCTAATGATCTCAGACATCCATTGGGAGAAGCAGGCTTGAAATCAATCATAGGAACGGACCCTAGGTGGGAATCCCTTAGGAACAGGATCTGAATTGTAAATGCCTTCCAGAATCTCACACACCAAATTACAATAAGTGGAATAATATTTTAAGCAGCTCGGTACTTAAAGGCCACCATGTGGAGTTCAAGGAATTTTCATCTCTTGCAGGAGTCCCTGGGCTTCGAGCTGGAGCTTTCATAACTCTCTCATCCTAGGCCCCTCCGCAGCAGATTCGGAAGGAAGTGGAGCTAAAGAAGAGTTCCACATTGCCTAGGACGTCATCGCTAGGACTGTTGATTTTTTAAACATATTTCTTTTTTAAAAAAATATTTTTATTTATTTAATTTGGATAGAGAGAAATTGAGAATGAAAGGGGAGATAGATTAGAAGAGGGATAGCCACCTGTAACACTGCTTCACCATTCATGAAGCTTCCTCCCAGCAGGTGGGGACCAGGGGTCTGTGGACCCAGGTTCTTGCACATTGTAATGTGTGCACTCACCCAGGTGCACCACCACCTGGCCCCCAGGACTTTTCTTGAGAAAGAATAATCCAGTTCAGCACTAGAAGATAGACTGAGGCCTTGAACCCCAAGTGAGGATTCTAACCTTTGCAACATCCTAATATCACTGATACTACCTTCTCCCAAATAGTCTTTTTTGTCATCTCACCAGACCAATAGAAAGAGAAGGAAAGTGTCACAGAAAGAGGGAAAGACACCACAGCAGTGAAACTTTCCCCCATTACCATTGGAACCTGGACCTTGAACGTGAGAGCGTGTGTACGGAAAAAGAGGTACCCTCCCAGGTGAGTTATCTCACTGACATCCTAAATAGTCTGTTCCCAACAAATGGCTTGTCAGATAATGACAGAGTACTCCACCAATGTCAGATCTCCAAAAAAAAAAGTCAAGATATATCACAGGCAAAAAGAAAATTAGGATAACATTTTTTTTAATTTTATTTAGGATAACATTTAATCCTCTCATATGTTACAGTTATCACCTATATTTATAAAATTTCGTTTACTATTATTATTTGGGTTTTTGCATAATGGAATTATAACTTTCCTCCACTTTTGCTTTGTCTACTGACACACTACAAACAGAAGCTTCAAATGCTATTTGTGCTAATCATAGAACCCATTCTCACCCATGATCATCTTAACAGAGAAATACATCTCTGATTCCCCGAGACAGCAATGGAGACTTCAGCAGCCCAGGAAGCCTTCCCAGATCAGGTAGCCAACAAAAGACAGAGACCATCGAAATTTAAATGCTGATCTACTGAGCGCAATTAAGCTCCAACAACTTTATTCAATATGAACTTGGGGGAAAAATAAACTTTTTGTTGCTATGCAAGTAGAAAAATAGATCTCTCATTTATTTATTTATTTATGTATTTATTTATTTTGTGTCGGCTAGGCCTCACACATATGTGATTTCACTTCTCTGGGCCACTTGTCATTTAAACAGAGAGAAAGATAGACACCACAGCCCCTGAGTTTGCTCTGTTGCCAAACCTGAGTCATGAGCATGACAGTACCCACCCAAATCTTACTTTATAATGAGAAAAGAAGGGCAGTGGTAGCTAGCATAATGGTTATGCAAACAGGCTTTCATACCTCCGAAGTCTCAGGTTCAATCCCCTGCACCACCATAAACTAGAGCTGAGCAGTGTTCTTCTTCTTCTTCTAGCGTTTGCCCTTCTGTAGCCAGTCAACAGTGTCAGGTTGAGCCTGATGTAAAGTTTCGAGACCTCCTTTGAATCTGGAGAGGTGGCAGTCGTTCACTATGTCGGTCATAGTCTGTCTGTAGCTGCAGGGGCAGTTCGGGTCGTCTCTGGCTCCCCAGCGATGGAACATAGCGGAGCACCGGCCATGGCCTGTTCAATAGCGATTGAGGAGGGCCCAATCATAACGTGCGAGGTCAAAGCCGGGTTGACGCTTGCAGGGGTCTGTGATGAGGTGTTTGTTCTTGACCTCAGCTGACTGCCAACTCTGTTTCCAAGAGTCTAGAACAGAGAAGTTCAGTGTAGGCATAGGGGACCAGATTGGGTGACGAGACGTCAAGCGTTGGACAGGGTGGGCGAAGATATCCACGTATATTGGCAGGACCGGTCGAGCGTAGACGTGGGAAACGAACTTAGATGATGCTGCATCCCGACGATGCTGCATCCCGACTAATATCTGGTGGGGCAATGTTGCTAAGAACTGGCAGTCATGGAACTGGAGTGGAACGGATGGTTCCAGAAATTATCCTCATGGAGGAATATAATTTGGAATCGACCAAGTGGACATGGGGGCTACGGAACCATACTGGGGCACAGTATTCTGCAGTGGAATAGCATAATACCAGAGATGATGATCGTAGTGTGGAAGCGCTCGCGCCCCATGAGGAGCTGGCCAGTCTTGCAATGATATTATTCCTCGCGCCCACCTTTGCTGCAGTTTTTATGAGATGTTCGTGAAATGACAGAGTGCGATCGAGAGTAACGCCAAGATAGACTGGCTGGGCTTCATGCCGGATTCTCGTATTGTCAAGCTGCACATTAAGCTCACGCGAGGCCGAGGTATGGTGTAGATGGAAAACAGATGATACCGTTTTTGCAGTGCTAGGGATTAGTCTCCATTTTTTATAGTAATCAGATATCAGAGACATGTCTTTTGTAAGTGTTTCCTCGAGGATGTCAAACTTGGATGCCTGAGTTGCACAGCAGTGCTCTGATAATAAATAAATAAATAAATAAATAAATCTTACATATATATATATATATATATATATATATATTAGGGGCTGAATTGCAGCACATTTGGTTGACTGTACATATTACCATGTGCAAGGACTCAGGCTCAAGTCCTTGGTCCCCAGTTGAAGGAAGAAAGTTCATAAGCAATGAGGCAGTACTGTAGGTGTTCTCTCTCTCCCTCTCTCTCTTTCTCTCTCTCTCTCTCTATCTATCTATCTACCTATCTACATATATATATATATATATATATCCCCTCCCTTCTTGATTTCTCTGTGTCTCTAGCCAATAAATAATAAATGTATAATGTATATGTTTTTAATATTATAACCATGTTACAATTGAAGTGATGTTGAAAAAAAGATGCTTTAGCATCTATAAAAGACCTTATAGATAAAATATATCAAGCAGTCTGTTTTGACTGGAATAAAATTGATAACCTTACTATTTTTGTTATAAGACTGCAGAAGAAATAGTGATGATCACTCTTCCAGATTTTATTTCTGATATAAGATGTTAAATTTAAGTTTGCTGTACTTTTTATCTTCCTATATCCAAGGGATGGTGGAAAAAAGATGAATTACATGTGATCTGATCAGTAGAACTTTGAGTGATGTCAAATAAAATGCCTTTTGTGTTATTTCTGTTTTAATTGCATGGCATCTTATAGACTTTGCTCTCTACCAGAATGATCAACCTGTCACTCTAGTTACTTGACTATTGATTAAGTTTCAGAAATGTGTTGACATAAGTCTTACTGTAAAAAAGAAAACCTGCCCCCCTGTCTCTTGCCACTAGGATTCTGAGTCATGTCTCTGCTTTTTTTTTTTTGCATGATTAATATTATTCTGAAAAAAAATAAGGATCAATAAACATTTTCTGAAGTAGAGATATCTACATCCCCTAAGAGGGTTGCCTATTTAGTTTCCCACTCTGTCTACAAAATGCATTACCCTTTGGAATGAAAGGGTCATATTTGGTTGCTTAAAAAGAATCAGGGTTTTTGTTCGGATTTGTCCAAACTTTCCACTGTGAAAGTCTTATGACTAGAAGCACGCCAAACAGTCTCCCTGGAAGTATGACTCTAGTAACACAAGTCTACAATATCAAATAGTTGAAGGGGTTCACTCTGTAAGGCTTCTATTATGAATTACAATGGTATTGGCAGCTTAAAAAACAAAACTGAGAAAAACCTCTCTCAACCTCTCTATGAGTGTGTATATGTGTGTAATATACATATATATTATATATATATATATATGAACACACACAAAATCTCTAATATCTCTTTTTTTCTTCTACTTCCTGTTTCTCTTCCTCTTTCATTCACTATTATCAAAAATATTTAGGGCCTGGTGCATAATCCATAAAGCACCAAATTCTTGTGCCTGAGGCCTTAGAGGTTCCAGGTTTAATCTATGGCATCACCATAAGCCAGAACTGAGCAGTGTTCTGGAGTGTGTGTGTGTGTGTGTGTGTGTGTGTGTGTGTGTGTGTGTCATTACAGGTTAAAAAAATACTTTTTTAAAAGCTTTTATTTTTATGAGAAAAAATAAGAAGAGACCATAATGCCACTCAGCTCTGGCATATGGTTGTGTTACTAGGGATTGATTGTACCTGAGACATCAGGGATCTCAGGCATGTAAATCCTGCACTCATATGTCAACAACTGTCCTATAAATCATTATTTATCAAATAAAATGATAGAAATAAAGGAAGATGGGAAGAGGAAGGAAGGGAGGGAAGGAGGGAGGGAGGGAGGAAGGAAGGAAGGAAGGAAGAGAGAAACAAAGAAAGAAAGAAAGAAAGAAAGAAAGAAAGAAAGAAAGAAAGAAAGAAAGGAAGAAAGGAAGAAAGGAAGAAAGGAAGAAAGGAAGAAAGGAAGAAAGAAAGAAAGAAAGAAAGAAAGAAAGAAAGAAAGAAAGGAATCTGCCCTCTGCCAGGAGATATGACCAGATAGATTTGGAAAGCCTCTTTTCTGCTAAGGCCATATACTTGACTCTTCTACCTCCTCCATGGAGAAGAGATGTGAATTTAATGTACATAAACTTAGCTATGTCCAACACACATGAGTCCAAAAAGAGAATCAAGCTGACAGCAATAAACATGCAAAAGATAAAGGACACTTCCAGAATCTTTTCTCCTTGAAAACCATGGCATGGACCAGTTATCAAGAATACAATCATGATTTCCATTCTTCTACAGGTTAAGGTTCCTTTCTTTCCAGTTATTGTATCATTTAACTGGAGGCAAGGCTGGAACTATTACAGAACTCCCGTGTCATTCGCTCTGTGTCACCCAGGGAAGATGAAGAAATGGACGGCTCAATGCATGGCTGAGTCCTTTGTCCAGTGGAAGTGAAATTATTTTTAGGATTCTCAGCTCCCAGGTTGGATTGATGCAAAAAATGGTAAGTGAGATGGGGAACGTAATGTAATCAGCTGAGAAAGAACTTGAACTTGAATAAAGACTTGTTTCCATGTGGGATTTGAGCTTGAGGGTCAAAGGAAAAAGCTATTTTGTGTGTTCTGTATTAAGTCACCATGGACTGAGAGAGCAAGAAGGGGAAGGTCACATTTCCTCAAAGAAGATAGCCCAGCCCTGTATTCATACAGCAGCAACCCCAAATCCAACAAGCTTCTGAGATGATCTGTGGCACAAATCTTCAGAGAAAATTCTCTATGTGTCTGAAAAGAATAAAATTAGCTGTCCATCCCTGCCAGAGAACCAGCCTGGGACATTACTTAATACATCTAATTACATGAGAATAATTTCATTAGCACCAACTTGCATTTGAATTAGTTCCAACTGGTCAAAAAAAATGTGTATTCCTTACTGGAACATATTCATAATGAGATTTGGGGGCTTAAGATTTGGTTCATATGACAAAATTATATGAGACCAAAATCTGAGGCACATGAATGCAATAGATAATCATCCTGGATTCCTAAAAATCATTCTTTCTTTTTTTTTTTCTTTCTTTGTTGGGGAATTCATGTTTTACATTCAACAGTAAATATAATAGTTTGTACATGAATAACATTTCCCAGTTTTCCATATAACAATACAACCCACACTAGGTCCTCTGTCGTCCTTTTTGGACCTGTATTCTTCCCCCCACCCCCACCCCAAAGTCTTTAACTTTGGTGCAATATGCCAATTCCAGTTCAGGTTCTACTTGTGTTTTCTCTTCTACCCAAAAATCATTCTTAACAAAGTAAATTTTAAACACAGAGGAAAATGTTGTTGAAGTCTTATATGCATTGCTAGTGAGTGGATGCAAGTGATAGTCAACTTTGCAAAGGTCAAAGTCTCTGAATTAAAGACTCCTCAACAATTATTCATCTCTCCCAAACAGATTTAGAGTGCAGGAAGGCCCCGCATACTCCTGAGTCATTCATCTCCGAGGGCCAAGGAAACACCTGCTGCTTTCTCTCATTGGAAAGTAGGGACCTGGCTTTTCCACTCTGGACAGATTCAGAAGAAGAAGAAGATTGACTCGTTAGGAAAAAAAAAATCTCCCTTTTCTCTTTTTTCCTCTTTTGTCATCCTCTTTCTTCATTCCCTCCTCCTCTCATTTTTCCCTTTGCTTCACTTCTGCTCTCCTTCTTCACTCTCAACACACTACAGAACACACATTCCCTCAGAACCCTTACTACTGATGGCAAAAGTATTCTGATTTTAACTTTAGCCCAGAGTCCCAAGATATTCAGCTAGATGTTATTTATTTTTAAATATTTTAGTTATTTATCTGATAGAGACAAAGAGAAATCAAGAACGATGGAGGGAAGAGAGAAGAAGAGAGACAGAGATATATCTGCAATACCGCTTCACCTCTTGCAAAGCTTTCCCCCTACAGAGGAACAAGGACTTGAGCCTTGGTCTTTGCACCTTGTAACATGTGTACTCAACCAGATGTGCTACCCACCATCCCCCAGCTAAATGTAATTTATAAGGAATCTTAGGCAGGGGAGATATCATAATGGTTATGCAAAAAGAGTTTGATGACTGAGACTCCAGAGTCCCACACCACACCACAAGCCACAGTTTAGCAGCACTTTCATAAGAGGAAAAAATAATGGACAGCCCTGTCTCGTCCCGATCTGAGGGGAAATGCTTTCAGTTTCTGTCCATTGAGTATGATGTTGGCTGTAGGTTTGCTATATATGGATTCCACTATCTTGAGGAATTTCCCGTCTATTCTATAAACCAGAGAAAAATATATACCTGAAAGCAGAAGTACACAAGAGTCTGCAGTGAGTAGCCTCCAACACTATTCCAGCCTTTAGATCCATGATTGTTCAACAATTTGTTTGGCTTTGTATGTTAACTCTCTTTTCAGCCACCAGGTTCCAGATGGCAGCATGATGCCGACCAGACTTCCCTGGACTGACGACCCCACCAGTGTGTCCTGGAGCTCAGTTTCCCCAGAGGCCCACCCTACTAGGGAAAGAGAGAGGCAGACTGGGAGTATGGATCGACCAGTCAACGCCCATGTTCAGCAGGAAAGCAATTACAAAAGCCATAGACCTTCCACCTTCTGCAACCCACAACAACCCTGGGTCCATACTCCCAGAGGGATAGAGAATGGGAAAGCTATCAGGGGAGGGGATGGGATATGGAGACTGGGTGGTGGGAATTGTGTTGAGTTGTACCCCTCCTATCCTACGGTTTTGTTAATGTCTCCTTTCTTAAATAAAAAGAAGAAAAAAATGCAATTAAAAAATTAATAAAAGATCATATCATCCCTTGACACTCTAAAGACAAACAAAGATGTAAAAAATGCAGCTCAAAGATCAGAAGTAATATGCCCAGTTGAGCACACATGTTCCAATGCTCAAGGACCAGTGTTCAAATCCCTCAGTCACCACCAGCAGGAGAAAAGCTTTATAAGTGGTAAAGGAGTGCTGCAGGTGTTTCTCTGTCTCTCTATTTATCTATTTATCTTTCCCTTCTCTCTCAATTTTTCTTCATCTCTAGCAAATAAATAAATATTTAAAAAATAAAGCTCATTCTGTATCAAATTGAAGCCAGCATTAACATCACCTTCATTAATTTTCCATGATTCAGCTTCACTACCTTCCATCTCTTAGATGTCCCTGCTATCATGGGTGCCCTTTCTGCTTTGTTTTTTTCCTGTACCAACACAAAGCCTGCATCTCTGTAAATTTCCACTGAGGCTCCTAATTACTAAGCGGTACCCAGGATGTGTAGCCATTCTGTTAGAATCCACAGGAACAAGACTACTGTTCCAAATGAACACAGTTCACCAATAAAACCTCATTAATACCTGCAGCTTTGTAGAAAGATCCCAGCCACTCCACACTTTTAAAGTGCCAGGAATAATACAAGAAGCATATCCCTGTCTGGGCATAACCCTCAAGGACAAATAGTGTTTCTCCAGAATGAATGAGAACCAAGAAGCATCCCTAGAGAGAAACCCACAGGGGAAAAGGCAACGGCCGGGTCTTTCCCCAACCTGTCTTCTGCCACTGAAATGTGTCCATTCCTAAGAAGATTCTCTAAGAAGAACAGGGGAAAAAAAAAAAAAAAGGAGTTTCAGGTGAAAGGTTACCCACATTGATAATGTCAGAAGGGGCCAGCCAAGGCAAAGGTAAATGGTAATTTTGTCGTGCATGTATCTGACCCCATAGCCACGCCATATCTCACAGAAAACGTGAAGAGCAGCTCACCTGTCAAGATGCAAATGCTGAAAGGTCAGTGCACACAGAAATCTTCCTGGCTGCTGACACCTTTTATTATTGCTGCTTAAATAAATGATTCAAAGGGCGAGACCTGGGAAGATTGGCTCCCTGCTGAGATTTGCATTGAAGGTTCTCAGGGGGTTCCTTAAAAAAAAAAAAAAAAAAAAACTTTTGTTCCGTTTTAGCATCAAAAATCTGTTTAACTTCAGTGTACCTAGGAAGTATTCTTTCTACATAAAGTAAGTTCTCTAGTGTTCTCCCTTTTAGAGGGGGTAGAGAAACAGATTGCCAGGGAGCTCTTCAAACTATTGTTGAGTTTTTGAAAAACAAGAGAGAGGAATAGAGATTTGAAAGAGTGGCCCACTTACTCTTTTTTTAAAATTTTCATTTATTTATTTTTTTTTTGCCTCCAAGGTTATCATTGGGGCTCTGTGTCTACACTATGAATCCTCTGCTCTTGGAGGCCATTTTCCCCCTTTTTGTTGTCCTTGTTTATTGTTGTTGTTGTTATTATTATTGTTATTGTCATTAATTAGTTGTTGTTGACAGGGCAGGGATAAATCAAGAGAGGAGGGGAGACAGAGAGGTGGAGAGAAAGACACCTGCAGATCTGTTTCAGAGCAGGTGGGGGGCAAGGGACTCGAACCTTGAACTTTGTGCCGAGAAAGACACCTGCAGATCTGTTTCAGAGCAGGTGGGGAGCAAGGGACTCGAACCTTGAACTTTGTGCCATGTGCACTTAACCCATTGTGCTACCGCACAGCCTCTCTTTTTTTTTTATGAATAAAATCATAAGCCAGCCAGGGGAAGGTCTGCTCTCTCTCTTTTTCATAAAACAAATAGGGAAGATGTGTGTGCGTGTGCCTGTGCGTGTGCACGTGCGCGTGCGCATGTGTGTGTTATTGCCACCAGGGTTATCTGTAGGGCTCTATACCAACACAATGAATCCACTGTTCCTGGAGGCCATTTATTACTTTTTTTTTTCTGTTTACTTTATAAGACAAAAATTGAGAGGGAAGGGAAAATACAGAGGGGGATAGGGAACTAGACACCTACAGACCTGTTCACTACATGTGAAGCTTCCTGAAGGTGGAAAGTGAGGATTGAACCTAAGTCTTTGTACATGGTCATTTGTGGGTTCAACTGCGTGTGCCACTGCCCAGCTCCCAGTTTATCTTTATCTTTTTTTTTAACCATAGAAAAAAATCATGTTGTTTAAAAGTGTGCTGATTTTTATGGTGGTTATGGAGCCAGAGGGTGGACAGAATTTTGGTGAAATTTTACCCCTGTAATCTTTTTTATTTTGTAAAGCATTGCTAAATTATAAAAAACAATAATGAAAGTAAGGAGGTTTACGGTGACAGAAAGTAAGATATGTGATTATCTGAGTCAGGGGGCTGGAAACTGGAGAGGTGATGACCTAAGGATATGGGGTACTCTCTTGGGCTGATGAATATTCTAAAAGGAATTGTGGATCGTAGTTTCTGTATTATTATTATTATTAAGCTGGATCTTACTGACCTAGATGAAAGAGATTTTGTGTTTTCTCTATTCTTTCTCAGGTTAGAGTTTCTCTCTCTCCCTCTGTCTCTCTCTCTCTCTCTCTTTCTTTCTAATTTATTATAAATGTGTATGAGTGTGTGTGTGTGTGTGTGTGTGTGTGTGTGTGTGTGTGTGCATTTCACATGAAGCAGAGAAAGAAGTCAGAACATCACTCCAGTGCATGTGGTACAGAGGATAGAACTGGAAACCAAAGGAATGAAAGTCTAATGCTCTACCAGTTGAGTTACTTCCCCAGCATCATTTTTCTTTTTTTTCATTTCTTTATTGGGGAATTAATGTTTTACACTTGACAGTAAATACAATCGTTTGTACATGCATAACATTTCCCAGTTTTCCATATAACAATACAACCCACACTAGGTTCTCTGTCATCCTTCTTGGATCTGTATAATTCCAGTTCAGGTTCTACTTGTGTTTTCTTTTCTGATCTTGTTTCTCAACTTCTGCCTGAGAGTGAGATCATCCCATATTCATCCTTCTGTTTCTGACTTATTTCACTTAACATGATTTATTTCAAGGTCTGTCCAAGATCAGCTGAAAATGGTGAAGTCACCATTTTTGATAGCTGAGTAATATATATATATACCACAACTTGCTCAGCCACTCATCTGTTGTTGGACACCTGGGTTGCTTCCAGGTTTTGGCTATTACAAATTGTGCTGCTGAGAACATATGTGTACACAGATATTTTTGGATAGGTGTGTTGGGTTCCTTAGGATATATCCCCAGGAGAGGAATTGCAGGATCATAGGGTAGGTCTATTTCTAGCCTTCTGAGAGTTCACCAGACTGTTCTCCACAGAGGCTGGACCAATTGACATTCCCACCAGCAGTGTAGGAGGGTTCCTTTGACCCCTCAACCTCTCCAGCATTTGCTGCTGTTTGCTTTTCTGATGTATGACATTCTCACAGGAGTGAAGTGGTATCTCATTGTTGTCTTTATTTGCATTTCTCTGACAATCAGAGACTTGGAGCATTTTTTCATGTGTTCCTCAGCCTTTCAGATCTCTTCTGTGGTGAATATTCTGTCCAAGTCCTCCCCAAGGTCTCAGCATGGTGGCAGAGTAAGGATGAGACTGCACAGCACTATGGAAGATGTTGATAGATGCTCAGTAGCTTTTTTTTTTTTCCTTTTTGACTGATGTATGACTGACAGCACACTCTCTTCCACAGAATTCTTTAGAAGACCAGTGGGAAGACAGGTGACTCATACCAGTTCACTTTTTTTAAAATATATTTTTAATTTTTTATTGTCTTTATAATAAAATGTAATGTTTATTGGATAGAGACAGCCAAAAATTGAGAGGGAAGGGGGAGAGAGGGAGAGGACAGAGAGACACCTGCAGCCCAGCTTCACCACTTGTGAAATATTCCCCCAGCAGGTGGGGGCCAGGGGCTTGAACCTGGGTTCTTGCTGATTGTAACATGTGCACTCAACCAGGTGCACCACCACCTGCTCCCCCACCCCCCCCACCTAGTTCACTTTTTAAAATACAAGAACAAAGATGAAAGAGATAGTTCATCAAGAAGAGTACATTCTTTACCATGCTTGAAGCCATGGATTCAAGCATAAAATCATCACATGAGTGAACCATTCAAAAGGAAGTTCCACAAGTGAGTATAGCAGTGCTATGGGATCAAGTCTCTCCTCCTCTATCTGCCATACTGTATCTGAAAGGAAGAAAGAAAGAAAAAAAGAAAGAAAGAAAGAAAGAAAGAAAGAAAGGAAAGAGAGAAAGCAAGAAGGGAGAGAGAAAAAAGTTTATCAGGAGCAATGAAATCATATAGACATGAAGTACCAGTGAAATTCTGGCAGAAAAAAAAGCAATAAAAGATAATAATAATAATGTCATAGAAAGAATGTGAATATTAGATTCAGATTGCAAAGCTGTCACATAGTATACCAATTTGAGAGCGTTTTTTAAAATGTTTTTCAGACAGGCAAAATAGCTCATTTGGATAGGATGCTGCTTTGCCTTGTGTATGACCCAGATTCAAGCCTAACAGACCCTACACTGATGGAAGCTTCAGTGCTTATGGTCTCTCTCACTCTCTCTACATTGTGTGTCTGTCCCTATCTAAAAATAAGCCATGCTGAAACAGCGAAGTATGTTTCAAAACAAAAAAAGTTGTTTTTCTCCCTTGTGCCATGGCCATAACCTAGTGGTTATACAAAAGACTCTCATGCCTGAGGCTCTGAGGTCCTAGGTTCAGTCCTAGGAAATTATCTTAAGCTAGAGAGAGTCCAGCAATACTTTGACTTTGAAATTAAAAAAAAAAAAAAGTCTCTTTTCCCTATTTCATATCTTATGGAGACAATTCTGGGTCGATATAAGAAATAAAGTGACATAGCCATATGGTGGCACATCCAGAAGAATACAAGAAACCAAGTCTCACCTATCTCTCTCTATAAAGGGGGAAGGGGGGAAGAACTGCCACCAAGGATGGCAGAGTTACCATGCAGGTAACTGAGAGCCAGCAATAACCCTGGTAGGGGGAATTTGAAAAAGCTTGATACTGCAAAATGAAAGTAGATAAATGCCACTTGCATTTAGGACCAGCTGAACTTTCTCATTGTCCTTCTCCCTCACTATCTCTGCAGGTTATTTAGTGGACACTCAGGGTGAGCTTTCCCCTAAACTGAGAATCTTACATTTGAATGTAACATCTGTATTTTCATTGCTCAGACTTAAGCTCTAATTTTATCTTCTATAAGGAAAAAATGGCTGCATCATACATCCCTGTTTCTTTTTCTTTAGTGATTTAATAATGATTAACAAGATTGTAAGATAACAGGGGCATAATTTCACACAGTTCCCACCACCAGAGTTCTGTGTCCCATCTCCATCGCTGGAAACTTTCCCATAATTTTTTAATAATTTATTTTATTTTAAAATAAGATAGGAAATTCTTCCGTCTGCATGTGTAAGTCTATCTCCTAAACTTTCTACCTAAGATTGAACTGCACTAAAGATGTCTTTCATTCCTTGCAGTTCTGTTTGAAATTTTTTCTCCATGCTACTTAACTGCTTAGTGAACTCTGCTTTGAGTTCTTCTTTCATGCCTTGTAGTTTCTTACCAAATTCCAAAGTAAAATGCTCTTTCAACTCTTGCTTATATTCTTGTAGAGTTCTCATAAGCTTTCTATAGTCTGTCTCTGATAGACTCTGCATCTGGAATTTTTTGGACTTTGTCTGATTTACTTCTTGCTGTGTGATGTGGCATACTGTTTAACCTTCTGCCTCTTTGTTTTTCATGTATGGTGTTGGTTATTGTTGACCAACAAGTGGTGCTGTTGTGGTCTTTGCTTTCCACTTATTTGAATCTGCTGTGGTGGGTGGGGGGAGGGGTGTTATAGGCTATCTTGTGGGCTGAGTTTTATCTTTGTCTTAAACTCAGACTAAGAACAAACAAAAGCACTCACAAATAATAATAATAATAATAAACCCTGAGTCAAGGATAGAGAGGTTTTAAGCTCCAATTTCTTTTCTTCTGGGGAGTCTGATAACTGTGTTACTGTCCAACATGGCAGGGGTCAGTCCAGAGCACCTAGCGCCATCCTCCCAGACCTCTCATTTAGACTGACTGTGTCTTCCAACCCACTCCTGTTTCCCCAATCACTCGCGCTGGCACCCACCTGAGGCTGTGGATTTTTTTCAGCTGTAGATTATGAGTCCAACTTGATCTTTTGTTGTGTTCAATCATTGTATTGGAGAGAGCGAAGGTCTGATTACAGCTACTCTAGAAACCACACCTTCCAGAAGTCCCATAATATTATTTCTTTATTCTGGTATATTTTAACAAATCAATGCCCTTATCTTCAACTACTTTTTTAATTGATAAATTTTTCTACATAAAAGAAAAAGATATCATTTGATTGGTGGGAGCAACTTCAACTTAAATATAAAGCTTTCTCAAAACAGTACCAAAATGTCTTTTTTTTCTTTGGTTTCATTGCACTGTAGCATCATACAGATTTGTGCTGTACAGCTTTGAAAATCAACACATGTCCCCTTTGTCCTGATTTATGACCTCCATCTCAAGCCCCACCTGGCCTTGCTCTTACCCTTGCAGTAACCTGAAATTGTACTTATAGTCCAAAATGATTTTATCTTATTGAGTTCAAATGTTTGTTTTCTCTACATACCACATTTGAGTGAAAGCACATGGAATTTGCCTTTCTCCTCTGGCATATTTTACTTAACATCAGACCTTCTAGGTCCACCCACATAGTATTCCATTGTGCATATACTCATCTACTAATGGATATGTAAGTTGTGTGTATCTCTTAAAAATCATGAATAATGCTGCAGTAAATGTGGATGTGCAGCAATTTACTAGTTATTGAAATTTAGTCAGGGAGGTGATTCATTGATAGAGTGCCCTACTTCCATGCCTAAGATCCTAAGTACAGTCTCTGACATCATTTGTGCCAGAGTAATATGATAGCTAGCTAGATAGATAGATAGATAGATAGAGGTTTTTTGTGTGTGTGTGTTTTTTTAAGGGAGGGCAGAGAAATAGTTCACCTGGTAGGGCACCTGCTTTGCCATGTATGTGACTCAAATTTAAGCCCTGAAATGGGAGTGCTACCACTCTGAGGAGAAAGCTCTAGGGCTAGAGCTTTTTCTTTCTTTCTTTCTTTCTTTCTTTCTTTCTTTCTTTCTTTCTTTCTTCTTCTTCTTCTTCTTCTCCTTCTCCTCCTCCTCCTCCTTCTTCTCTCTCTCTCCTTCTGAAAAACATGAGAGATGAAGCCAGACATGCACAAGACTCCTGAGAAGTCACAAATTTTTAAATCATATTAAAATCATTAAATCATTCATTCCTGGCCACTTCCATTATAAACACAGAAGCCAGTATGTTCAATTATGTTGGATCCCATTGGTTACCAGAGGGTTCTAAACAAGTCACATAAAAAGGGCAACATATTCAGAAGTCACTAAAATGTTATACTTGGCTTTGTGAGTAGGATTAACATGCTTTAGCAAAACACCATCTTGCTGTGTACCCATCAAGCCTTCAAACTCCCAGCATGCTAGTTCTCCTCCTCCAAAAGAGTGTTTTAAACCTTTTATGGCTGCTCTGAAAACATTCCAATTATTTTACTCTACTGCCTGGGTGAGACACCTGATACTACAAAAGATAAAAATAAAGATTTTCCTTTCCAGTGAAGGATCCAGAATCCAGGGCAGGTAGAGAAGAGGAAATTGTCTTTGCTATGAAAGGTGTACAATTATGCCTGGGTTCATCCCTGAGCTTCACAGCCCAGCATGCACCTTGCTCACCAAGCCTTCCACACTGCACCCCAGGTGCAACTCCACTGCACCTAGACTCATGTGTCTAGGTAGTTACCATACAGGTTGTTAAGCGCCAAAGAAGATATACAGATGGCAAACATGCACATGAAATATGGGCTTAGGAGATAGCATAATGGTTATACAAAACCTTTCTATGCTTAAAGCTCCAAGATCCCAGGTTCAATCCCCAACACCACCATAAGCCAGAGTAAGCAGTGCTCTGGTCTCTCTATCTCTCTATCTCTCAATTATATATATATATATGTATATATATATGTATATATACGAAACTAGCTAAAAAATGCTCAATATCACTTACTATCAGAAAAATAAAAATCAAAATACAATGTGGTACCATCACACAACTGTGAAAATAACCAACATCAGCAATGACAAGTGCAGGTGAGAGTATGGAGGAGAAAAGAAAAAAAAGCAGACTTCTACACTGTTGTTGGGGATGGAAGTTGGTCTAACCCCTGTGGCTATTCCTCAAAATATTAAAGTAGGTAAATTTTCTGACACATGAAAGGTCACCCATGCATATGCATTTCTTCTTCTTTGAATTCCTTATTTTTATTTAACATCCGTTGTCAGAACTGAAAAGTGCTGGTTCAGGCACCCGGTCACAAAGGTAATGCCATCTCCCCTGGAGGAGCCCAGATTTCAAAAGCTTTGACTTTTTTTTTTTTTTTGGATCAACACCTCTCCAATGTCAAATTATGTTTTCAGGCAAATTTGTATTTGTAGAGGAACAGAGAAACACAGAGCAGGAATGCAAACGGATTCAGACCTGGCCTAGAGCCCTATTTCTTCGGCCCCACTCCACTTCTACCATCCACGCCATCCCTTTCCCCTACCCCATCTTCCCACTCCTTTCCATTCCCTCTCTCCAGGCCAGAAGAAAGGCTACCAACCTCCAGAGAGCTCCACATTCCTGTGAGCAGGACCTCAGCACAAACAAAACCATTGCCTGAGGGGAGGATAAAGTGGGGGAGAGGAGGGGGAGGAGGAAGTAAATCTTGCTATTCCTTTGACTTCAAGAGGGTCAAGCATTGGTTAGAGTGCAATTTTGTGACCTCTGCCCCCATCCCTGCTACCTCACTGGTTTTATTTCTAGATGTTGCTGAGAAAGTGCTGGGTAAAAATGTTTTGGGTTATGGGGGAAGGGGATTGCTGGGAAGATTAGAAGGAAGAGTGACAGTGAAGGTACAGAAAGAAAGAATTAAAATGTGTTAGATAAGAAGGAAACAACTTTAGTTTGAGCAGACAGGGCTCAAGAGCAGTTTGAAGTTGGTCTAAACATGGAGGATCTGCCTGACTCCCAAGACTGTTTGAAGTTATTGTCTGTGGAATTAGCTCGACAAGCAGAAATGGGAGCTTCTAGGATGCATGGCACAGGTGACTGATGCTGTCTGGCTCTGACATTTGCACACCTGTGAGCAAACTGCAGTGATCACATTCTTCAGACTCTGAGAGGTGCTGCATGAATCTAGAGGAATTCTTATGAAGCATATTATTCATGTAAGGCCGGTCTTGGGTTTCCATGTAGGATTCATGCGTTTGGAATGAGCTCAAAGGTTCTGTCCAGAAAAATAGCACAATACCCCCCCAACACTTTTATTTTTTTATAACTTTTTTTAAATTTTCCTACATCCTAATTTTTTTAATTTTCCTACATTCTAATTTTTTTTTTTTTTTGCCTACATTCTAAACTACCTTGTTCTCCTGGAATCATGGAATCAAAAATGTTCCAGAAAACATATTTCCAGGATGGGGAGATAGCTTAATGATTATGCAAATGACATCCATACCTGAAGCGCCAAGGCCTCCCGTTTAAGCCCCAGCACCACCATAAACCAGAGCTGTGCTTTGGGAAAAAAGAAAGAAAGAAAGAAAGAAAGAAAGAAAGAAAGAAAGAAAGAAAGAAAGAAAGAAAGGGAAGGAATGGAAAGAAATAAAGCAAGCATATGTCCTAGAATATGTACCCATGTACCCTTTTATTGTACAAATGATGTTCCAGTTAAGAAAAGCTGGTAACACACTCAATACAGGTCTGTGATTCCTTCCACCACTCCCCTTCTACAAGCTTCTTTTTACTGGATATGTCTTGGTTTCATTATAAACAAATGTAGAAAGAAATTTTCACAAGCTGAATGAAAGAGATATGGCAGGTGAGAGGGTATTGGATTCCTCTGGTCTGTGAAAGGCAAATGAGAATGAGCAGCCCCAATTCACAATTTTTGCCTAGGGCTAGACCTTTCTACATTTAATATATGATAATAATAATAATAGATCTAATCAGTCGTTCTTTTCTTCTGAGGGACTAAATTTGCCAGCTCTTTCTGATGGTCAGACAGGAATGGTATTTGAGGGCAATGACTTTCCATATACATTATGCCCTTGATATCCCTGGGCACATCTTCCTTGAGGGTTGTAATTCTTTAGCTGACTTCTAGTCTACTCTTGGTTCTCACACCAATGACTTATACCCAAGAGTGTATATCTATTATAATTGCTACCTAAAGAGAATAAGAATTACAGATAAGTAATTTTCTTTTTCTAATCTTACCCCCTGGAGGTATTTTAGCAGCTAATGCGGGTGATGACAGGCATTTCTGTTATAATTTATACAATTCCATTTTTCTTAATCATGGATTTTAGTTTTCTTACGTCACCTACTTGAAATGGAAACATAAGTTTTTGTCAATGTTTTACATTCACTGCCTTACAAAGTGCTTAAAAATGCCCATGCAATTATGGGAAAGTTATATTAGTATCTTTTCTACAATAGCTTTTCTCTAATTGCTTACAAATTCTCTCAAAATAAATTGGAACACATGAATTTAGGTGCTTCCATAGGATGCCATAGTTTGAGTATTTGCAAACATGTGTGAAAAGTTATTAAGTGGACCTTTATAGTTGCTTGCTTTGGTAGAGAAATTGGTGATTAAGACTGTGTATTTAAAGTAATCTGTCTGCCTGGTATAACATAGCAAAGAATTTAGGGAGAGCCTGAGGGGCGGGTTGTTATAATTCACTTTTGTGGTTCTCATATGTCATACAATGTCTGATGCCTGGAAAGATGTCAGAGAATACTGATGATTTGCATTTCATGTAATTAAGAGTTCATCAAATAATGCAGCATTCTGATCACCCCCTTGAGCTCCCCACTAATCCTCCTATGCCAAGTCAGTTCAGTGAGTTCTGAAGAATCCAAAACAGGTTAGTGTTCCCCATTTAAGAGAGTCTAGACATTTTGATGCAGTCTAAGCTCAGCTGGCATCTGGAGCTATGTTAATGAAGATGGTAGCAACACCACTGATGGGCCATGAGATTACTTTGGTAAATCAGCACACAGAATTTTGCTGGTGTAGAATACAGTGGTGTTAAATGGAATGGAACAGAGTACATCTCACACAGTGAAAGAAAATATTGTGGGGGGGGCTGGGCAGTGGAACATCCAGTTAAGCACATACAGTACTAAGTGCAAGGATCTTTGCAAGGACCCATGTTCAAGCCCCCAGATCCCTACCTTCAGGGGGGGAAGTTTCACAAGTGGTGAAGTAGGTCTGCAACTGTCTCTCTGTCTCTCTTTCCCTCTCCTTCTTTATCTCCCCCTCCTCTCTCAATTTCTCTCTGTCCTATCCAATAAAAAAAAAGGAAAAAATAGCCCCCAGAGGCCCTAGAGACAAATAAAGGAAGAATGAGAGAAAGAGAGAGAGAGAGAGAGAGAAGAGAAGAGAAGAGAAGAGAGGAGAGGAGAGGAGAGGAGAGGAGAGGAGAGGAGAAGAGAAGAGAAGAGAAGAGAAGAGAAGAGAAGAGAAGAGAAGAGAAGAGAAGAGAAGAGAAGAGAAGAGAAGAGAGGAGGAGGAGAGGGAGGGGAGGGAAGAGGAGGGGAGGGGAGGGGGGAGGGAAGGGGAGGAGAGAAGAGGAGAGGAGAGGAGAGAAGAGAAGAGAAGAGAAGAGAAGAGAAGAGAAGAGAAGAGAAGAGAAGAGAAGAGAAGAGAAGAGAAGAGAAGAGAAGGGAAGGGAAGGGAAGGGAAGAGAAGAGAAGAGAAGGGAAGAGAAGAGAGGAGGAGGAGAGGAAGAGGAGGGAAGAGGAGGGGAGGGGGGAGGGAAGGGGAGGAGAGGAGAGGAGAGGGGAGGGGGATGGAAGGGGAGGAGAGGAGAGGAGAGGAGAGGAGAGGAGAGGAGAGGAGAGGAGAGGAGAGGAGAGGAGAGGGGAGGGGAGGGGAGGGGAGGGGAGGGGAGGGGAGGGGAGGGGAAGGGAGGGGGGAGGAGAGGAGAGGAGAGGAGAGGAGAGGAGAGGAGAGGAGAGGAGAGGAGAGGAGAGGAGAGGAGAGGAGAGGAGAGAAGAGAAGAGAAGAGAAGAGAAGAGAAGAGAAGAGAAGAGAAGAGAAGAGAAGAGAAGAGAAGAGAAGAGAAGAGAAGAGAAGAAGGAAATTACCAGAGTCTTATATGGTCTTAGAAAGAGAAAATAGCCTCTCAGCTGATCCCCTCCTAACAAATAAATTATGTCTACTTTTCTATGCAGCAGGCAGTGTTTAATTTTGCCTACTGTACACTTATAACAATGGCTTTTCTTTTTCCTCCAGGGTTACTACCGGGGCTTGGTGCCAGCACTAGAATCCACTGCTCCTGGAAGGTTTTTTGTGTTTTTTTTTTTTTTTCTGTTTTATTGGGTAGGACAGAGAGAAATTGAGAAGGGAGGGGAAGAGAAAGACAGACACCTGCAAAACTGCTTTACCACTTGTGAAGCAACCTCCCTGCAGGTGGGGAGTTGGGGGCTCGAACAAGTATCCTTATGTGGGTCCTTGTACTTCATACTATGTACACTTGACCTGGTGCAGCATCACCCAACTTCCTAATGGCTACGTTTTTGGTTTTTGTGTTTTTTTTAACTTAAAAAAAATAGGTGGAAAGATCTCCTTGAGGTTTTTCCCTCCTCATGTGGGCCAGCCAAAAAGGAACTTAGCAGGAGTCAAAAAAAGATGGCTTCTTTTACAAAAATATAATTGTCAGTTCTCCCTGCATTCTTCCCAATACTAGCCAAAGGATGTGTTGCTTCAAAATGTGTCTACATAGTAATTACCAATGTGCAGGCTACCCATTGTGGGTGTGACCTGTGGACATGGTGACATATATTTTAACTAAAGCAAGATAAAATGGGATTACAAATGTTACTACCTAATCTCTTGCACTATTTGTATCTGCAGTAATTAAGTGGCTGGCTTACTTTGGCTCTTCTCCAGATTTACATGAGAATTATAGTGATGTCATTTCTACTAACCAACACCTGTGTGAAAAATACACAAGGCAAAACATTTCACATCACTTTTGCTACCTTAGTCGTCATCATCATCATCTTTCCATCAGTGTTAATGACTTTTGCACTGCTTTAATACCAAGTAAAATGCTCTGGACATAACACCCACTTGATAAATATATTAACCTAACTGGATCATGTATTTTAAGAAGGCAGTAAAACGGGTATTCATGGTGATTATCAAGTGAAGCAAAATAAAAGAGTTGTTAAAGGTTAATAACGGCAAAAAAAAAAAAAAAATCAACTAGTTCATTGCAGTTCTGACCATGTCAACTTAAACTTTGGGGGGAAAAAATTTAAAAAGGGAATCAAGTAAGATTTTAAACTGTCGTAGGCCTTTCATAATAACATGTTGGTGGAACTTCAAAGCCTCCTACAAACCATAATCCCACTAATCTTCAGTAAGCCAGGAGGACTAAATTCACTGGCCTCTCAGATTTGCAGAGACAAGTCACCCTTCATCAAGGAAATATAGGCACTGATGGATGAGTGGTTCTCTCTGTTCTCTCTCACAGCCCTATCTGGGAACAAAAAATATGCAAGGAAGGCAGTTGGGAGCTGACCCTGGGATAGAGGGGGGTCAGGAACAACCTGTAGCTTAAAAGTAGGTACAGCCATTTTGCAAATTGATATTATTCTGCCTCTCTGGGCAAATAGTTGGAGATAAAACAGAACAAACTTATGGAAACTATCCTTCATGTGAAGATTGCCTGCCCCCCTGATTAACTCCAATCTTGACCACTTGGATTTAATTTTCTAAGCTTCAGTTTTGTTCTCTGAGAATTTAAGATAACATCAGGCTTGGGGTTGTTATAACTAGTCATTTAGCTGTGTCTGAAACATGCTTAGTGCAGTCACTGGTGCCACATTGAACAGAGTTCTACAGTTTTATAAAGCAACCCCATTCACAACTATTCCTCTGTTCCTCTGCAGCCACGCAGCATCCAGAAAAGGTGTATTATAAAGTATCCTTCAGATAATACCTTAGCACATTTATTCAGTGAGATTGGAACTAATGTACTCCACCTTTTTCAGCCTGACCTCTACACTGTACCCAGAGCACAGAACACCAATGATCTCTTTCCTATTTTCCTCTTACCTTCTCCAGTCCTGACTGAGTATTTTGTCTTGGCTCTCAGGTCTACCTCCCCCAAACAAACTCCCTGTGGGCACAGTCTCCAGCTGCACACCTCAATGCTGGAAAAGATATTTTTGCAGATGAACTAATCAAGAACTAATTATGTGCATTGCAAGAAAGAGTTAAATGAAAGATAACTGACTACTCAGTAAGCAAATAAGAAGTTTTGATCAACTACCTGCACAAAGTAAAGACCCTGTTTTGTTTTATATGTATAAATGAAAGAATCTGCATGTGCTTCCAAGCGAGGTTCAGGAGGTTCTTAAATGCCTGCCTTCATTCCAGACATTTTGTAACCTCTCTGCACAAAAGCAAATGAATCTAATTGTGCTATTTTCTGGCACTTGACAGCTTTGGGGCTTTGTGTAAGAGAAACCAAAGTAATCAGTTATTTCCATTAATTCAGTAGTGGGAAATGTCAAAAATATCACCTGTCTTTGTAGACACTGCTGAATTGATGAAATGTCAATTTTAATTTGTGTAGGGGGTCATATAAATGACAATTCAAGTACAGTTAAAACAGCCAATTCCTTGAAATTCCATCTCTATAAATTATTTTAATTTTGTTTTATCTTACTTTTTAAAATCTTGAGCAATGAATGTAATGTTAAAGTTCTGAATGAAAAACAGTATTTCTATGTTAGCACAGTCAAAGACAAGAAACTAAGCCTATAACTAATTTTCCAGCAACAGTAAAAACACATGTCCTACTATCTTGTATAATTGGAGTCAAACTCATCTGCCTCCTTATTGTCCTGAATATCAAAAGTGAATCCCCCACTAGGATAAGGCAAAGCATTAATTGAGTAATATGTAAGGTCAATTCTGCCCGTACTTCTCCCCTCCTTTATATAATTTATTTTTGTATGATGTATGTGGTCTTGGGACAGAGGAACTGATCCTAATACATTGTTATTTGGCTGCCTTTTTTTTTTTCCTTAAGATTTAAAAGCAACCCATTGACAAAGAATCACAGAACTGTAAGGTTCTATGTAAACGTATTTTAATTCATGCACCCTGTTCATGGGAAGACTATCACAATCTAAAATACAGATGCGACTAACCTGCAATCCAGCCATTGTGTTCTAGAGCCTTTAACAAATTCTTGTACCAGGACCTGGTGGTGGCACACCTGGTTGAACACACACATTACAAATACTTGTACCAAGCTGTGACTTCCTTTCAAGGACAAGAAATGCTGTTTTGGGAGTCGGGCAGTAGCGCAGTGGGTTAAGCACATGTGGTGCAAAGCGTGAGGACCAGCATAAGGATCCCGGTTCGAACCCCGACTCCCCACCTGCAGGGGAGTCGCTTCACAAGCAGTGAAGCAGGTCTGCAGGTGTCTATCTTTCTCTCCCTCTTTCTGTCTTCTCCTCCTCTCTCCATTTCTCTCTGTCCTATACAACAACGACGACATCAATAACAACAACATTAATAACTACAAAAATAATAACTATAACAATAAAAACAACAAGGGCAACAAAAGGGAATAAATAAATATTTTTTAAAAAAGAAATGCTGTTTTTCGGGGCTAGGTTGAGTGCACATGTTATAATGCACAAGAACCCAGGTTCAAGCCCCTAGTCCCCACCTGCAGGGGGAAAGTTTCACAAGTGGAGAAGCAGTGTTGCAGGTGTCTCTGTCTCTCACTCTCTCTATTCCTCCCTTCCCTCTCGATTTCTGACTGTCTCGATCCTATAAATAAATATCGATAATAAAAAAAGAAAAAAGAACATTTAAAAAATGCTGTTTTTCCATTTTCTAAGAATGATTAATACACAGAACTTTAAAATACGTGAAACTTCATAACTAATACCATTTTATCAGTATTCTTCTCAAGAATGTTTGATTTCACATAAATTTCCTTCGGTACTAAACGTATTTTTTGCTGAACTCTCTTAATAGCAATGTTTTAATATTGCCTGATGTGATTAACCAACTGCACACCTACGTAGAGTTTAACTATTATTCTTCTTATTTCTATAAAATCCATACAACTATTCCCTGCTTTGGGGCCAGGGAGATAACATAATGGTTATGCAAATAACAAAAGCTAAAACAAACAAAAAACCCTTTCATGCCTAAGACTCCAAGATCTCAGACTCAATTGCTGGTACCACCACAAGATAGAGCTGTACTGGTAATAAACAAAAACAAGACCAAAAAAAAAAAAAATTACACTTCTGATTTAAGTTGCATCTATTTTTCATCCTATATCAATCAGTGTAAGTAGAGATTTGTCAGTAGTGTTGATCATTTTAAAACGGCAACTCATGATTAATTGTTTGTATTCTTCATGTTGTTGATTTCTGCTCTAGGCTTATTGCTTGATTCTAGTTTTGCTGGTGGGACTATAAAAAGGTAATGCTCAGAGTAAGGTAGGTGCTAGATTTTAGTGCACCCAGTAAAGCACACATGTTATCATATGAAAGGACCAAGGTTTAAGACCCTGATTTCCACGTTCAGTGCTGCAAGTGTCTCTTCCTATCTATATCCCCTTTTGCTAATGGTTTCACTGCTTCTATCTAATAAGTAAACAGCAAAGACTGCTGTGTTTCATTCAATGACATCTGCTGCTCATTTTCTCATTGTCAGAGACTCCATGTCCTTCTCTCCCATTGTCCACTAAAGTAATATTTGCACTTCTAGAGAATGAGAGAGAACAGCTAATAATCATCCTTAAGTGCTAAACAAACAACAGACTCATATCTTTAAGCAATGCAATGCAAAGAAAATGAATCTGAGTCAGACGAGTGATATGACCTTCCATTCCTGATCTCCCTGAGCCCCGCGTTGCTCTCTCCCTAGCTCAGGAACAAGTGTGTATCCAATAAACATTAACCAACAGGCATAAGCCAGCATCTCCCTGTTCTAGAATATGCCTCTTGTCAGCTCTCCCTGGGATATAATCAGACCTACATTTAATATACTGTGTAACAATAGCAAACTGCCTCAGGGGTCTGGTGTGAAAAGGAGAAGTCAGAAATCATTTTTGCTTTATTTATTATGCTGTCATTTACTGTCATGTGGTAAAGGCCAAAGAATCTAATTCCCTTTGCTACTAGGATTATAGCAACTTGTCTTGCTTTATGCAGATTTCCTATTTGAAAGATGCTTAACTGGGCTCACACTGTTACCCCACAGTAGTCTGTCTGGCCTTCCAGCCACCTGGGTATAATCTGCATTCTCTCTCAGAGAAAAATAGACACAACCCAAGTCATCTTGCTATTACCTTGTCATCTCTCTTGGTGTCTGCTGCGATGAAATTGAAATAAGTGTGTCTTTTATACAAATATGTTTACACTGATGTCTTTCACTAAGGCTATTTCTTTAACTTAACTCTGTTTTTTAAATATGGGCCACAGTGCCTTACCAGACCTAATTGAGGCAAAGTGAAAAATTAATAATACTGATCCTTTATTCAAATTTTTTATAATTTCTCTGTTTTTAATTTTTTGTATTCATTTTAATTTTGTTCAATGGTTTATTTCTTTATCACTAAGCTTTTGGGACAGCTTCTCCTTCAGTTGAGGAGAGGCTGATGATTCAACCATTTTGAGCTCGTTTCATAGGGCTGCCATTAAAACACTACCCACTAGGGGTGAGGAGACTTAATGGCAGAAATAAGCTAACTGATTTCCAGACATTGGAAGTCCAAATTCAAGGTATCAGCAGAGCACTGGTCCCTCTGAAGATCTTACAGAGAAAGGCCTTCCCTGACACTTTAGTTTCCAGTGTCCTTGGCTCTTGTAGTTGGCTATCCACTTCCTGCATTCATCTTACATAGCCTTCTCCCTGTGTCTCTTCGCATTATCTTCTCAAGACACTTAGTTCCACCCCTAGGACTATGCCCATAGTTCTCTATATTTCTTCTGTCTGATTCCTTAATATGATAGTGCCTATGTTGACATCAACCAAATCTTGGCTAGTGCTGCCATCCCACATTGTGCCACTAGTGAATCCTTATGATGGACTGTAACCAGAGATACAGAGGCTGGGATGTTAACCTCTCACAACCTTTCAAACTTGATGAGATCTTTCCTAACACATGGGACTACCTACATCCACGTTAGATGGCACGTCATCTAACAAAGTTAGAGATATTCGATATGGGGTAACATTTAGGGTACTGGGTACAGGTATAAAAGCAAGGGGGAAATTATATAACTCAAGTAGTATTCAACAGTCCTTGATGATTATACTTAGACCTAATAAACCTGAAATCCTAGTTGAAGAGCCTAAAGAAGGCATCATAAATTCTCTAATTGATTAAACTTAGACTGATTGCAAATTAGCTTAGCAATCTAACAGAAAGCCCCAAAAAAGACATATTCCAAAAAATGAATTCTGGTTCAGTTCAACAAATGACAATAATGCTTGAGCAACTGGGAGAAAGTTTAAAATATCAGATAAAGAGAGGGTTATGAAAGTTGGATAAGGGCAAGAGACTGGCTCACATAATGAATGGCCTTTTTGGTCAATATCATACCACCTAATCATCTGGGTCCCTATTTAGGGATTCCTTGGATTCCCATACAAATATGATGGGCCTAGACCTCTAATGGACCCCTCTCTGCACCACCACTGGTCACCTCCCTCAGGAACGTCATCACAAGCCCTCTGGGATCTCTCAGCTATGGTAGGGACTACTCCAGTCTCCAAAGGGAGGGTATCTTGCCCTGACACTCAAGGAAGATTGGCCCTGAAATGAGTGCAGCCTGCACTGTTCCCAGCAGTGACCACACGCTGTGAGCTCAGACCAATAGGGACTCAGAGACTACACAGGCTCTGGTGCTAACTATATATATGTATATGTATATATGTATATATATGCATATATATATATGCCCTGTTTCAGGTATATGGAGGTAAATAGTTAATCTTATCACAGGATATTTTCAAGAATGGGAACTACTCTCTGACCTATTCCAATTTTTGAGGCCATTTTCTCTACTTTGACACCATTTTCTCAGACAATGTTTTTATCCAACTTCATGCTAGCTATCAAACTCAGGCAAGGACTACCACAGGTATATGCCTCTGGAAACATGCTTAGGGTGTACCTCCTAGCTTTCTTCTACCCTAGGATACCTGATCTCAACTTCTCTGTTCCTACTTTTTGGTTCCTGTTCATTAACCATTTTGTCTCACTTTATGTCCTGCCACCTTCCAGACACCAAGTTGCTGAAGCTACTGATGATTCTATCCTGACTTTTCTGGGAAGATTTCCCCAATGTGTCTTTGAACCTTGCCTCTCCAGAGCTCTACCCCATTATGGAAAGATATAGACAGCCAGAATTTCTACCTTCTGTACCCCAAAAGCAATTCTGATATATATTTCTATTGGGATAGAAGTGATAGGAGGAAGAGGATAAGAGGACCTTGAACTCTAGCTCCATCAGGTCCCAGAGAGAGAGGACAAAAAGGGGAGAGATAATTGGATGAAGTAATAGGGTTATATGTGGCTTGGAGGGGAAGAGAGAATTGGACCTGGAATAAAAAGAGTGAAATTATGTACAAATACAGACAGATAGTTGTAAAGATGATGTTTAACCCATGTCTGCAACCTTAAGAGAGCCATGGTGGACTGCAATGGAGGGATCAAGGGTTCTAAATTCTGGTGATGAGAATGGTATAGAATTGTAGCCCTGTTTACATGTAATTTTGTAAATTAATATTGAATCCCTAATGAAAAGTACATTTAAAAAAAGACATTTGGTTCCACATTGCTCGGATGCTATCTCATCTTCCCTACAATGACCTTCTTTCCAAATAATCTTTTATTTAGACTGTGGGGTTGGAGGTGAGGTCTTCAACAGGTCATTTGGTAGGACACAGCTCAGTCTTTAACACCAACCAAAACAGTTGGTATTTCTTTATATATATATATAACATTTTTTAATATTTATTTATTTATTCCCTTTTGTTGCCCCTCTTATCCTATGGTTTAGACAGTTTCCTTTTTATAAATAAAAATTTTTTTAAAAAGAAAGAAAGAAAAGAGAGTTATCATACAAAGCCAAACAAATTGTTGATAATACATGAACCTAAAGACTGGAATAGTGAAGAGTTGGGGGTCCATTTAGCCATTTTCTAAATAGCTAGTAGGTATATTTTAGTTCTATTCCAAAGGGCCTGTGACTATATGTTGGTATGCATGAGACCCCTTCTGTTTCATTTGGTTTAAATCCCCCCTGCTTAACACTATTCTATTTAAATAACACTGCATTCTATTTACATAACCACTGCCGTCTATTTACATAAATCACTTTTACATTTACATAAAGCACCACCTTCCCTCCAGGGCATTGGTGGTTTAGTGGTAGAATTCTCACCTGTTCCACCCCCTCTCCTTGTCACACCCTGATCCTCTCCTTGTCACACTCTGATTTTCACCAGTCACTTTTCTCTCCACCCTCTCTATGTCACATCCTGTTTCCACCCTACTTGGCAAGTATATATAAAGACAGCATTGTGAGTTTTAGGGTACTTTAGTTTAGCTTAGCTCGGTTTAGATTGTGCTGCATCCTGCATGAATAAAGAGATACTTTCTCCAGCTCAACCATGAGTCCCTGGTCGTCTGTTACCCGCCCGTGAAGCCAGCCTGGCGAAAACAACAACTATACTAGTTTTTTTTTTTTTCTTTTTCTTTTTTCTCCTGAGCCTGAAATCTGATATGCAGGTGGATCCAAGTTATTGTCTGGAGAGATGATGTCCTGGTTTTAAAAAGGACCAGAAAGCTGAATCAGGGAAGAGAGTAGCTCCCCAATATGGGAAAGGGGTATAAATATTGTTGACTGTAAACCCCATCAATTTGATATGATCTGGGGCCCATATTCAGCTTAGGAGCCTACGTGACATCAGCATCCATGTACATCTGAGTTCAGATTCTGTGGTCATGAGTAGCAACATTCCAAGCTGCCCCAATATCAATCCATCTTCCTCAGGTGTAGCATAGAGTATGCTGTTCCATACATTTGGAGGATGGAAATTCTCTACCATTGTTGATCCAAGTTGCAGGCAGGGTCCTATGAGGGCCCACAAAGGGGTCTATTGTGTTGTTCCTGATAGAAATGACTGGTAACAATGGAGAGAGGGATTTATTTGAGGTCTAGGCCCATCATGTCTGTTTGGGAATCTCAGGACTCCCTGATTAGGGACCCCAGCTGATGAGTGACCTGATAGTGACTAAAGAGTCATCGTTAAAGTATGCCAGTCTCTTGCCCTTATTCAGCTTTTGCAGTCCTTGCTTTGATAAGGTTAGCTTTGGAGTGAGTGAGAGAACTGTAATAGGAAGTAGGTGAGGAGGGTATCTAAGTCTAAGTAGACACTATTTCATTATGAACTTGATACTAACTCACTACAGACTATTGTGTATTTTTGCTTTCAGGTATCTATTTTGCCCTAGTTTATGGATACATGTGAAGATATGCTCTATCTTACGGGACCAGGTCTATATTTAGGTTTTGGGACTTTGTTAGGAAGTGAACCTCCTGTAATGGAATTAGAGAATACTATGAAAGGAAAGGTCTCACCTGAATAATGAGGGTGAAGGGTTGACAGTCCATGCCTGATGTCTCTGGACACAGTCTGAAGTGAAGCATGCTGAGGTGGTACTTGTTGCATTGATTAGGTTGGGATTGGCGGATGCAATATCATTTGGTATGAGTTGAGAGAAACCTGCAGGAAAGTGAGCCCCACCCTAGACATCAAACCGGGATCTTTATGACTACCATTGCTCTTTGCACCACTGCGCTTAACCCGCTGCGTTACCTCTAGAATCCCAACAGTTAGTTTTTCTGATCTTAATTCTGGGCCTGCCTTCACATCACATTGCTTATGTGGGAACAGTATGGGTGAGGGTATGGGTGTGGGTGTGGGTAGTGACATGTTCTCAATGGCTTCCAATGGCTGCCTCCACTCTCCCAGTGCCCAACTGCTCCCTCCACAACCTTCCTATTTACTTGTTCTTCTTTGCTCCTGCTATCTGTTCCCTCCTTCATAGATAGTCATCCAATCTCTCATCCTTTCCAGTTCCACTCATACTCAGTATTCGCTGGTATAAAAAGCCTGTGGCCTAAACTTTCCATCATTATCTGATCAGCTTCTTTCTGTACTCATCCGACTTGTCTGAGACATCTTCTCAAGTAATCTGTGTAAGCTTTTCTTGGCTGAGTGATAAAGATCTCGTGCAAGGCTGTCCTCATGCTGGCTTGCTTTCCTAATGCTTGAGGACAGTCTCTGAAGCATCTATGTAAGCCCCTGTCAGAACCAAAATTCCACATGGGCTGGGGAAACAAGAAGGAGACAAAAGATCTAGAAATACAGCATTTGTCTCCCAGCTGCCCTCTCACATTCTATTCTTCTTGGGCAGTCACCACCTTGGAGCAGTAAACCATTTGTTTAATCACTTTGCTTTCCCCTGACTGTTAAGAATGCAGCGCTACACTTTCTAAAATAATTTCCTGACTATTTGCTAAGATTCATCTCTGACATTTCATTAAATATGATCATTTAACTGTACAAGTACAAATGCATTTTTAATTTAGCTTACTGCAGATATTACAGATGTGGGGAAATGAATTCGTATTGCTCTAGGACAAATATATCATTCACATATGCATGCGACAAAAGAACAAATTATTAAAAATTACTGAAACTTCCATGAAGATTTATATTTAACTTTCCCACTTTCAATCTCCATGTCATTGTGAAAACATATAGCTTGTCACTTTGTCAGCCTTGATTTGATGAAGAATGTGTGTGTGATTCCACAAGGATCTAATCAATAGCCTTCACCTCCATCACTGACACATCATGGTACTTAGGAGAGGGAGACAGGTTCAGGTGTGAAGTTGTGAGGTTGGCAGTCTTGTAATTGACTACAGACTTTCTCTGTAAAACAAAACAGAAACAGGAAGTGTGTCTTCTGGCGCGTAGACTGTAAATCCAAGCACATACTAAAGACTTAAGTAATAGTGAAGTGCTCAAACTGTAAAGTGACATTCCTGAATATCTTCATGTCTCTTTTCACTAGATTCAGAAGCGACTGATGAAAGAATAAATTCAAGTTTTGACTTTGAGCTGTGAAATCTAGAATTTATAAGTCTTAGGCTAACAACTGTAATATCAGAGGGTGTTCAGGATTTCCACAGAATATACTGTAATTGTTGAAAGAAGTTAATTTTCAGAAACTTGCTGGTCTACTTTACAAGCAAAACTGGAGATTTGAGACAATTGCTGCAACAAATTTAATTCCAAAATCAATAGCAAGAAGCATATCATTTCCAGATATCAAACCAGCCAAAAGAACCCAAATGTCCTCTATACTGAAGACACCAATTCAATAAAAATCATTTCCAAGTCATCTACTAATTAGCATCCATATCATCTACTAGCTATAAGATTTGAAATTTAAAAGGGTCTATTGAGCACATTGCCATGCACGAGGACCTGAGTTCAAGCCCACAGTCCTCACCTGCAGGAGGGAGACATTAGGAGTGGTGGAGCAGTGCTGCACATGTCTCTCTTTCTCCCTATCTCTCTCTGTCCCTAATTGACAGGAAGTAAAAACAAATACTAGAAGTAGCAGGGTAGTCATGCAGGCACTGAGCCTCAGCAATAGCCCTGGTAGCAAGTTCATTAATTTTTTAAAAGGAAGAAGTCCTTTGAGAGCATAGGAATTATACCTAGTTAGATTAATTTACAAATAAGAAAACAAGACTTGGGTGGAGGATATAGCACAGTGGTTATACAAAAAGTTATTTCCAGGTTCAGTCTTCATTATCGCCATAAACCAGAGGTCCCAGGTTCAATACCCAACATCACCAGAGCTAAGCAGCATTCTAAAAAGAAAGAAAGAGAGAGAGAAGAAAAACAAACTAAAAAAAACAGAGCTTAAGTAATTTCTATGGACACATAATATATTACTAAACAAATTCCAAATTAAAAGCTAGGGAATCTAATTCCCAGTCAACACAAGATCCTCAAGGTATTCCTACACTCTGCATTGGAGGTAGTGTAAGCTTCACTTTTCATACGGTAGTTAAACTCTAAACCAAAGGGCCAACCCACAGTTGAGCAATTGAACGCTAGTTGAATGCTGTGTGACTCACCTTCCACAGAAGTCGTGACAAGAAAGGTTGAGCAATAGCAGGTCATTAGAGAAAACTTGTCATATCCTTCCTCCACTAGTTCAAGTACCATTAGAACAAAAAGGCTTACCCTTTCCAAAGTAAAAGTTAAATCTTCTTACCTGATTACCTTCCAGCTAAAACTTTAGCTTTTACTCGGCTTTTTACTTACACTGAAAAGACCAGCAAGGAGAATGATGGTGGTGGTGACGATATGGAAGTGACTATAACAGTGACTATAACAGGCTCACAGTGATTAGTAACAAAGCCTCCCTCTACAATAATTCCAGCATCACATAAAAGCCAATGTTCTATGGCTTTCAAAGGTCCTTCCTGCTTCAGACACCAGGTTGGTGGGACAAAAGAAAAAGAGAAGCTCCCCATTACTCAGAGCTCTTGTATTATCACAAGAAACTCAGCAACAAAACTTGTCTAGAGAAGCAACAGCATCCTTAGTTATTCATTCTCAGGACATGCAAACACTAATTTGAAGGGATACATGCACCCCTATGTTCATAGTCACATTATTCACAACAGCCAGAGTAGAAGCAGCCTAAATGCCCATCGACAGATAACTGGATAACAAATCTATGAGGGGGTGGGGAAATTACATAATACTTATGCAAAAATATTTTCATGCCTGAAGCACCAAAGGTCCCAGGTTCAATCCCTAGCACCACCACCAACCAATACTGAGCAGTGCTCTGGTATTAAAAAAAAAAAAAAAGGTATGGGATATATATTCCATAGAATACTAGTCTGCATCTATAATTAAAAAATAAAAAGATTATGTTGTGTCTTTTGGGGCAAAATGATGGAACTGAAGGTGACTATGCTTAACAAAATAAGAGATGAAAGAAAACTATCATATGGTTTCACTCGTGTGTGGAATTCTACAACTGAAACACAGTAACTTGCAAAAGGAGGAGGAGAAGGAAACAGTCTCTTAGACAGTTATTGGTAGTTACTGGTGGGAGGGTGGGAGCACACACAAACTTCTGTGGTAGATGTGGTATGGAACTATACCTTGCAATCTTACAATATTGTAAACTGTTAATTATCCATACACTCATTAGTTGATTAATTAATTTAAAAACTTGTCTAGCAAGAAGAGGAAAAATTTTAACATGCCTTCTCTGAACAGGGGACTATTAAAGTAGAACAGAAAAATAAATGCAGAGTCAGGTGGTGGCACACCTGGTTAAGCACACATGTTACAATGCACAAGGAACCTGGTACAAGCTCCCATCCCCACCTGCAGAGGGAAAACTTTGTGAATGGTGAAGTAGTGCTACAGGTATCTCTCTGTCTCTTCCTTTCTATCTTCCCCTTCCCTCTAGATTTCTGACTGTCTCTATTCAACAAATAAAGTTAATACAAATATTTAAAAAGAAAGAAAAATAAATGCAGGCACATTAATTTTTGCCCAACTGTATTTGGAACTTGAGCAAATCTATGGAGATGCTGGAGGCAAGTATGTCAGCTCATAGCAAAAGCCTAGTCTGAGGAGACAGGGCTAGGCCTCTTCTTCTCATCAGGTGAGCTAAAGCTGATTAGCCATGATGGTAGCCCTGAGAAATTGCTGTAATCATTCCAGCAAACACTCCACCTTGTCCAAGCAAAGGAATAATGCCCACATCAGCTTCAGAGTCTAGACACCCCAACCCTGACATCTCCAGTGAAGTTGCATTTATTCTAGCAGATTCATTTTTCATATTGTTCATCAGAAGAGAAGGGAGAGTTCAATAGAGGTCTCCAAATTGACCACCAACAAAAGCCTCATTAAATGGCTGGGCAGCTTGTATCTTCAGGTCAACTTGATGTGCTGGTCAGTTAGCAGAGACTGAGACTAGCAAGAAGGGAAGGAGTGTGTCACCCAGGATTGGGTTGTAGATTTGGCACTTTCAAAGCAGAGGAGATAATTGGGCAATGTGTCATCCAAACTTTTCATGTCAGCTAAGAAATGCACTCTTTCTAAACAAGAAACTGTCAGATCTCCTTAAAGCTCTCCATGGCAGGGAGATATCCTAGCCTGTACCTTCTCACAAGAGAGGCCAACTTCTTTTAGAGGCTTAGATTACAGAATGCTTTACTTGGGTCATGGTTTCACGCACTTGCTACAGAAAAAAAATTCAGCTATTAAACTTCTTAAACATTGAGGGATCAGGCTGTAGTGCAGAGGGTTCAGCACACATGGCACAAAGCACAAGGACCAGTCAGAATAAGAATACCGGTTGGCGCCCCCAGCTCCCCACCTTGCAGAGGAGTCAATATTGAGGAAGTGGGATGTCAATGAATTTCCCTGATACTCAAACACTTTACCTCATAAACTAGTCAGATCATTCTGCTATTCGAGGTAGACTAGTCCTGAAATGAGGGCAACCTAGAATGTTTCTAGATATGACCATGGAATGCAGGTTCAAACTAACAGTGATGCAGAGGTTACACAGACTCCTCTGCTAAATATGAATAGACATGGGTCAGATCAGTGGGGTTTACAGTTAACAGTACTTATATTCTCTTCTCCTATCTGGGAACTACTCTCTGTCCTGATCTAGCTTTCTAGTCCTGTCTTCAACTCTGACACTAGACAATAATTCTATCCCACATGCATGTTAGTTATTGGGTTCAGGCAAAATTAGCAAATCACGGGCCCCTTGGAATATGCCTAAAATAGACTTTCTAGTTTCTTCCAACATGAAGATCCCAAATCTCACTTGCTATATTCTTACCTTTAGACTCTGGGTTATTAAGCAGTTTGTTCTGCTTTACATTTTAATGCTTTTTCAGTCACCAAGTTGCAGACGCTACTATGACACCAACCTTACTTCCTTGGGCAGATAAACTCAACAATATGTTCTGGAGCCCCACCTCCCCAGAGCCCTACCCCACTAGAGAAAGAGAGAGACAGGCTGGGAGTATGAATCCATCTGTCAATGCCCATGTCTAGCAGAGGAACAGTTACAGAGACCAGACCTCCCATCTTCTGCATCCCATAAAGATCTTTGATCCATACTCTCAGAGGGATAAAGAATAGGGAAACTTCCTGTGGAGAAGATGGGATACAGAACTCTGGTGGTGAGAATTGTACCCCTCTTATCCCACAATCTCGTTGATCATTATTAAATCACTAATAAAAAAAGAAAAGAAAAAAAGGTTAATCTTACCTCAAAATAAAAGTACCATAAAACAATTCAATTTGTCAATTGTATCAGCTTTGGTTATGCAGCATTTCATAAAACAAACTTACATGAGACTTTACCCCGAGAGCTACTTTCTCAGTCTAGGGTTATGAATCAAACTGCCAATGCTCATGTTAAGCAGAGAAGCAATTGCAAAAGCCAGAACTCCTACCTTCAGCACCCCAAAAAGAATTTTGGTCCATACTCCCAGAAGAGTATATGATATGGGAAGTAAACCAGAGGGCTTTGTACCCCCATTCCATCAAGACCCAAAGCAATTGTCACCAGGAATCTTGTTTTGTACTATCAATGAAAGGGAAGTGAATTTGGAAAACACCAGAGAAGGTCAGGCACTGTTTCTCTTAACTGACAGAGAAAAGGAAAAGAAGAAAGATACCCAGAAGTAGTAATAGATGTAAGGGTGATTTAGAAAGAAAGTGAAGGCAGGACCATTTTAAAAAATTAGAAAAAAATATATACATAGATATATAGACATAGATATGCAATTATAGAATTAATCCATATGAAAAAGAAAGCAGGACCATAGGGAAAAAATGGGCAGATATATAAAAACATAACTATAGAAATAATTAGTTAACCCATATCTGTGACCTTGGGACAAATACTACAGTTTCCAGTGGAGGGGATGGGGACACAGACCTCTGGTGGTATAGAATTATACACCCATTATCTTCCAATTTTGTAAATCAATATCAACTCACCAATAAAAAATACAATAAAATACTAAAAACAAAACAAACAACAACCACCCAAAATAAACAGAACTGGTTTCTGTCCAGTGCCCCATGGGTGTATGTCTACAGGCGCCTTCTTCCAGAAGCTGCTGCTTTACTGGCTTATCGTCACTACTCCAGTCCCAAACCATTTGTTTGCTAAAAAATAATAATAATGCTCTGATCACTTTGTCTCTAGAATTTTTTTTAACAGATGTTGTAAAGTCTTGTATCTCACAAATTTTAGTGACCTCTTTAGAGCTAATAAAAAGCGTTAAGAGGCATCTCACTGTCAGAAATTTTGTTAATATTTTATTTACTTATTTGTTCATTGGATAGAGACAGAGAGAAATCAAGAGGGGTGGGGAGACAGCAAGGGAGAGAGACAGAAAGACACCTGTAACTTTGCTTCACTGCTTGTGAAGCTTCCCCCTGCAGGTGGAGACCAGAGGCTTGAACCCAGGTCCTTCCACACTGTAACATGTGCGCTCAACCAGGTTTGCCACCACCCAGCCACCAGAGATGTTAATCTAGATTAAAGAAATAAAATATATAGGGATTACTCTTGTAAAGAGGGAGATGTTAGTGGTCTGGGAGGTGGCAGTGGATAAAGCACTGGATTCTCAAGTATGAGGTCTTCAGTTTGCCCCTGGCAGCACATGTACCAGAATGATGCCTGGTTCTCTATCTCCTTCCCTCTCTCCCTCCCTCCCTCCATCCCTCCATCTCCTTCTCCCTCTTCCTCTTTCTTACTATATTTCTCATTAATAAATAAGTAGAATGCTTTTTTTAAAGGAAGGGGATTTTTTAAATAGTTATGCACACTAGAATCAGTGAAACACAGCATAACTGGGTTGGCAGCATTTGCCTGTTTGACACATCTGTGTCTCCAGCCCCACAGCAGTCCCAGCTGCTCAGTGTCCAATAACCAGCCTCTTAATGAAGACAGGATGGAATCAGTACAATCACAAGGTACCTATTCAAGGCAGGCCTTCTTTACTTTTTCAAGTTAAAATGTGTTCTCTGTTGTAAAAGGAAATTTATAGGAAAGAAATAAAGGATAAATAACTATGAGTTCTAGGGGTAGATAGCATAATGGTTATGCAAAGAGACTTTCATGCCTGAGGCTCCAGCTCCAAAGTCCCAGGTTCAATCCCCTAAGCCAGAGCTGAACACTGCTCTGGTAAAAAAATAATAATAATTAAAAAAAACTATGAGTTCTGTTTTATGTTGTTCTTTTTTCTCTTTTTTTTAAATTTTATTTAAGAAAGGAGACATTAACAAAACCATAGAATAAGAGGGGTATAATTCCGCACAATCCCCACAACCCGATCTCCATATCCCATCCCCTCCCCTGATAGCTTTCCCATTCTCTACCTCTCTGGGAGCATGGATCCAGGGCCGTTGTGGGTTGCAGAGGGTGGAAGGTCTGGCTTCTGTAATTGCTTCCCCGCTGAACATGGGCGTTGACTGGTCGATCCATACTCCCAGTCTGCCTCTCTCTTTCCCTAGTAGGGTGGGGCTCTGAGGAAGTGGAGCTCCAGTACACTTTGATGGGGTCGTCTGTCCAGGGAAGTCTGGTCAGCGTCTTGCTGGCATCTGGAACCTGGTGACTGAAAAGAGAGTTAACATACAAAGCCAAACAAATTGTTGAACCACCATGGACCTAAAGACTGGGATAATGCAGATGAAGTGTTGGGGGTATTCCCTGCATGCTCTTGTGTACTTCTGCTTTCAGGTATATATTTTCCCCTAGTTTATGGGCATGGGTGAACCTATGCTCTATCTCAGGGGACCTGGACTATATCTAGGTTTGGGGACTTTATTGGGGAGTGGACCACCTAGAATGGAATTAGAGAATACTATGAAAGGAAAGGTCTCACCCGAGTGATGAAGCTGAAGGGTTGTCATTCCACACCTGAAGTCTCTGGTCACAGTCTGAAGTGAAGCATGCTGGGGTGGCACTCATTGTGTTGATTAGGTTGCGATCCGCAGATGCAATATTATTTGATTTGAATTGAGAGCAGCATGCAGAGAAGTGGGCCCCACCCTAAGGTTCCAGGACTGGTGGAAATATAGGTTCTATAGTGGAAATGTGAGGTTCCTGTTGTCTTAGGGTTCAAGAAGACATGGATAGTTATTGTTATCGTCACATTATTTGGTGATAGGGTTAACTTTGGAAAGTCCCTTTGATAGGGTTTGGGGTAGTGGGAGTGGTGTTTATGTACAATCCTATTAAAGTGTAAACATATAAACCACTATTTAATTAATATGAGAGGCGAAAAACTGATGATATGTCTAGAACTTCTTAAAACACAGACTGAGTCTTTTTAATACATAGGCTGTCTTTGATATGTTGTCTCTCCCAAAAGCCTAGACCAGGGAGAACAGAAGCAACTGGTAGCACAGCTATATACAAGATGCTGGGTATTATACCCCAAACCCTATCTTTTTTCTCTTTTAACTACCTATGCCATCTAAACATTCTAACCTAAATATTATGCTAGTACTAATTTCATGATGAAAACACTATTGGGGGGGTGAAATCGGTGGCTTGCCCTGGTAAAACACACATTACAGTGCACAAGGATCCAGGTTCAAGCCCCCTGTCCTCTTCTACAGGGTGGGAAGTTTCATGGTAGTGAAACTCATATTTCTCTTGCTCTCTTCTGATATTTCTGATATTTCTCTTGCTGATATTTCTCTTGCTCTCTGCTCCCCTTCCCTCTCAAGTTTTCTCTGTCTCTATCCAAAATAAATTTTAAAAAAATATTGTATTATCTATGAGTAATCTTAATTTGTATTGTTTTATTTTTATGTATGGGAGACTGTTGTTGGTTCATGAAAGAGGGAAAATGTTCATCTCTATTTAATTATTATTACTTTTTTTTTTTTTTTACCAGAGCACTATTCCGCTCTGGCATACAGTTGGGGGGGGGGGAGTTAAATGAACCTGAGACTTTGGAGCCTCAAGCATGAGAATCTCTTTGCATAATCATTATGCTATTTTACCCTGCCCTCTATTCAATTATTTTTCACATTAACTCTATTCTCAATTGTTTAATATTTAGAGTGTCTGGGTATATAGTTTGTTAAGAAAGCATATCTACAACCTGAGCATAAGAGACTAAGTCATGCCACACTGATGTGAATCAAGACCCCTTTATGAAACATTAGTTTGGGTGGAAACTTCTCATCCTAAACACTCCATCCCCATCCTGCCAGTGTCACCAAGGCTCCCAGGGAATCTGGAAACCCCTCTCTTTATTGTTACCAGTCATCTCTATCAGGGACAACAAAACAGACCCCTTTGTGGGCCCCCATAGAACCTTGCTCTCAACTTGGATCAACAACCTCCTCTGAAGGGAGGCTGGACAACATACTTTATGCTACACCTGAGGAAGATGGGTCCTAATATTGGGGCAGCATGGAATATTCCTACTCATGACCACAGAATATGAGCTCAGATCTATAGGGATGCAGAGGTCACATAGGCTCCTAAGCTGAATATGGGCCCCAGATAACATCAGATCGATGGGGTTTACAGTCAATAATATTTATACACCTTTCCCGTATTGGAGAGCAACTCCCTTCCCTGATTCAGATTTCTGGTCCTTTTTCCAGCCATGACATCAGCTCCCCAGACAATAACTTGGGTCCATCCACATATCAAATTTCAGGCTCAAAAGGAAAAAAAAAAAACTAGTATAGCCACAGGCCCTTTGGAATATAACTAAAATATGCCTACTAGCTATCTACAAAGTGGAGGACCCCCCCCCCAACTCTTCATCTGCACTATTCCAGCCTTTATGTTCATGATTAGTCAACAATTTGTTGACTAATGCTAACTCTGTTTTTAGCTACCAGGTTCCAGATGCTACCATGATGCCAACCAGACCTCCCTGGACAGACAACCCCACCAATATGTCCTGGAGCTCTGCTTCCCCAGAGCCCTTCCCCACTAGGGAAAGAGAGAGACAGGCTAGGAGTATGGATCGACCTGTCAATTCCCATGTTCATCAGGGAAGCAATTACAGAAGCCAGACCTTCAACCTCCTGCATCCCACAATGATTCTGGGTCCATACTCCCAGAGGGATAAAGAATAGGGAAGCTCTCAAGGGAGGGGATTGGATATGGAGCTCTGGTGGTGGGAATTGTGTGGAAATGTACTCCTCTTATCCTATAGTCTTGTCAATATTTCCATGTTATAAAAAAAAAAAAAAAAAAAAAGGAAGAAAGAAAGTAATGGAGGAAGAATCCCTACCTGTGACAGCCCCAAACTCTGGCAGCTCTTGCTCTCAAATCCCACACATCTCCAAGATTCCCTACAATGTTGTGACCTACAAGGGCTATTCAGGAATCCCAGTTTTAGCTGAGATCTGTGACATCCAAAACAGATCATGGGCAGGCAGGGGTGGGGGTTCAATCTAGAATCTGCAGCAGAAATTCATCAGCCTTTTTGTAGCTAGTTCTGAGTTAGTTATAGCTAACAGACTCAAAAACTTATAGTGTAACAGGGAGAAACTGACTGATTATTAGCCTGACATTCTCCACTTACTAAAAGTAGATAATAGATGGGGGTGGGGGAGAGTTGTTCCTTAAAAGTATGGGTTTGATTGCCCACTTGCCTACAGGTAATTCTCCATCAAAATTAAATCCTTCAGCTAGTTCTCAATTTGATAAACTACATAGGCAGGGAAGGGAGGAGGTTGGGGGGAGGCTGGCTCTAGGTGGAAAGGAGGTTCTTTCTGGGGCTGCTGCACTGCAAATTCATAGTATTTCTGAACCCAAGGGCTTGGAAGAGGCCCATATTCATGGTCCCATAGTGACATCAGCTGGTCAGATCTCAAACAACAGCCAAACCAGTGCATAAAATGTTCCTCTGTTTACCAGCCTGCCTTGTGCCTGTCCTGATTTAAATTATGTGTATCATCAGGAGCCAATATGAAGGTATTTTATTATTAATGTATAGGCATAAATATATTTACATAATAGTTATAGATGTATCACTACCTTAGCTTTCACAGGCTCTGCAAAAAAAAAAAAAAAAGTTGGATAGTCAGGACTCCTTGGACTCCCACGCTAATATGATGGGCCTAGACCTCTAATGGATCCTTCCCTCCACCATCAATGGTCACTTCCATCAGTAACGTCATCATACGCCTTGTGGGCCTTCCTAGGACCTTGCCCTCACCATAAAGCCTTGATGGTAGGTACTGCCCTGCCACCTGCGGATTGACTCTGAAATGAGTGCAATCTGCAATGTTCCCAGCTGTGGCCATGAACTTCAAGCTCAAACCAAGAGGGACTTAGAGGTTACACAGGCTCATGTGCTAAATATATATGTGAGCTCTTGATCAGGTAGATGAGGTAAACAGTTAATTCACTCATAGATTTTTTTTTTTTCAAGAATGGGAGCTACTCTCTGGCTTCATTCAATTTTATAGCCCTTTTCTCAACTCTGACACAAATCTTCTCAGACAATATTTTTGTCCAACTCCCTGTTAGCTCTCAGACTCAAGCAAAAAACTACAATAGTCATGGACCCCCTAAGAACATGCCTAGAATGGACTTCCTAGCTTCTTTCCACCATAAGATCCCTATTCCCATCTGCTCTACTCCTACTCTTTGTTTCCTGATCATTAATCATTTTGTTTCACTTTGTATCTTGTCACCCTTTCAGCCACCAAGTTGTAGACCTTATCATGATTGCATCCTGACTTCCCCAGGGCAGACAACCTCACCAACGTGTATTAGAACCTCACCAATTCAGAGTCCTGCCCCACTAAGGAAAGATAGAAACAGACTGGGAGTATAGATCAGCCAGCCAATGCCCATGTCCAGAGGAGAAGCAGTTACAAAAGCCAGAACTCCCACCTTCTGCACCCCAAAAATAATGTTGATCCATACTCACAGTGAAGGAGAAATTATAGGAGGAAGATGATCAGAGTGCTCTGAACTCCATCAAGAGCCAGAGAGAGAGGAGGAAAAAGGGAGAGATATTTGAATGTAATAATAGGTGTATATATGACTGAGAGAGAAAGAAAGAAAGAAAAGATGGGACCCAAGAAGGCCAAATATATACAAATATAAACAGATGGTTGTAGAAATAATAGTTGACCCATAGTTGGTGAAAAGACTTCCATCAAATAGAGACCTCAGTCAAAAGAACAACATATGGAATCTTTTGAAAAGATGTACAGTCTCTAAAATGACAAACAGTGCAGACTGAGGTGTAAAAAAGAAAGAAAGAAAGAAAGAAAGAAAGGAGAAAGAGAGAAAGAAACAAAGAAAGAAATAAAGAAGGGAGAAGAAAAAGAAGTAATAGTTGACCCATATCTCTTGGAAGAACTGCTGTAGCTTACTTTGGAGGGATTGAGGATCCAGAGCTCTGGTGGTGGGAATGGTGCGGAGTTGTACCTGTTACCTTGTAATTCTGTAAATCAATATTTAATCACTATTAAAAAAACATTTTAAACTCTACCTTCCTTTATCCTAATAAAAATACTCAAAGAAAGAAAAAGTTTGGAGTTGTTGATTCCAGGTCTATCTGCTGGTAGAACAGTAATGAGTTGAAGGCGTGACTAGAATATGAGCAATTGAGCAGGTCAAGGAGGTAGTACAGTGGTAGAATTTAGACTTACAAACATAGTGTTGTAATGTTCTAAGTTAAAACCCTGAAACTATGTGCCAGAGTGGTGTTCTGGCTCTTTAAATAAGAAATGTGGGGCCAAGTAGTGGCATACTCGATTGAGTGCTCGCATTACTATGTTCAAAGATCCCCAGTCCCCATTTGCAGTAAGGAAGCTTCACAAGTGGTAAAGAGGAGTTTCAGGTGTGTGTGTGTGTGTGTGTGTGTGTGTGTGTGTGTGTGTGTGTGTTCATTCCTGAGTGTGTTCCTGTGTGTGTGTCTATCTTCAACTTCACTCTCAATTTCTCTCTGTACTATCAAATAATAAATAAAAAATATAAGTTTTAAAATGTTTAAAATAATTAAGTAAATATTTAAAAATAAAATGGTCAGTTAACTTCAGGACTTCTGAGCCCCTGAGCACTACTTACACAGCCTTCTTCTTTAAGAAGAAACCATCTAATCTCTGTCTGTAAGCCTTCAGTTGGTATCTGATTTTGCCTTGATGTCTTCTTTTCTTTTAAGAGGGCTGCTCAAATCATGTGAGCTTCAGACCTGCCAAACCAAGGTTCACATCTGCACCTGTATCCCAGAACAAGAACTGGATGTCTATACTCTTTGTTGATCGTAGTGATACTAGCCACAGTATGCTCCAGACCAAGAAGCAGAGTTCCCAAGAGCTTCCTGCTCAATTAAGAGCCACACTGGAAGACCATCAGAAAACAAGAGGGAGAACCAAGGGTACAAAGGCTGGAACTGGGGGAAGGAGGTGGTTTGGTTGATGAAGTACATGCTTTCCATTTGTGAGGTCTTGGGCTCCTTCCCTATCATGCTATGGAGGTCAGTACCCAGAGAACTCCATTGACTGAGTTGGTGTCTCTCTAATCTCCCACTTTCACTTTCTCTCCAACAAATTATATAGAATTAGGCTAGAGGTTGGCAAGATAGTTCACTCTGATAGTGCACCTGCTTTGTCATGCACGTGACCCAGGGTTTAAGTCCAGTCCTCATAGCACTAGAGAAAGCTTCAGTTCTGTGGTATCTTTCCCTCTCTCCCTCTTCCTTTCTCTCTGTCTCTGTCTTCCTATCTGGAAAACTTTGAATGAGAAGAGTGAAGCCCCAGAAACAACAACAAGGGGAAAAAAAAGTTAAATTGATTAGTGGCTGAGCAAAGGTCCTGGGTTCATTCTCTGGCAGCCACTAAGATAGTGAGGAGGAGGAACCCAGGACCAACTATACTTCTCAAATTGATCAGACACCAAACATGCGTAGGCAACCAAGTCACTGAATGGAGCTGTCAGATCCCTACCCATCTCTTGGTTCCACATTGGGGCTAAGTGGTACACCTCACAGAGGTCTCTGAATGAAACTGCTAAACTGCTCCAGACACAGGTGAAATGAGGGTGTCCTGTACCTCTTTACAGCCCAATGACTAACTATGAGGAGGGGATCTATGTAGGAGGTAAAAAAACAGCTTTTACAGATAAACAAATGGACACCAATGTGAAATGCCCACCCTATGCTACACCCCCCCCCCAGCAGTCAACACAAAACTCACAAGGGGAGGCAGCCCCCAGAAACCTTCTGGCTCCTCCTCATTACAGATACCCTGGCTCCTTTTGCCAAGATCTAGTATGAAGCACAAAACAATTAAATTCAGAGGTTTGACCAGTGAAAATGCAGTTGAGTGTGTCTACCTTAATCAAACCTCCTTTCTGAGTTACCAGAGGAATTCTTACCTTTTATTTGGAATTTTGGCAAGGGTCAGGTAGTCTTTTAACTGTGATTTTCACTTTTCTTTTTATTGTCATTGTTGATATACTTTGATGGTTTGCAATTTTCTAAGAGTGCAGAAAAGTCTAGGGTTAGAGTAGAATGAGTCTCCAGCAACCGCAGAAGCAATAGTTTAACAGTATTCTAGTAAAGAAATAGAGGAGGAGGAGGAGGAGGAGGAGGAGAAGAAGAAGAAGAAGAAAGGGAAGGAGAAGGAGAAATAGAATGAGAAGGCAGGAGCAAAGTTTGTTGGATGAGAATGGTAGAAGAACTGACAACATCTTGCCATAACTCACAGTGCAGGGCACAAAGAAGATTAAAAAATGTTGTTAAAATTTCGTAGGTTCCAGCTGGCCGGGCTAGCTTCACGGGCGGGTAACAGAGACCCGGAGACAACGGCTAGGCAGGGAAGCTGTATTTCTTTATTCAGGAACAACGATTCATAAACTAAGCCAAACTAATCACCAAACAGAACTCTGCTGTCTCTTTGCTGCGGCGCAAGCACTCTCTCTTACTCTGGAACTCTGCAACTCTGCAACTCTCGAACTCAGGAACTCTTCAACTCTGGAACTCAGGAACCCAGGAACTCTGTCACTCTGGAACTCTGGCGGGTTTCCTAGGGGCGGGGCCAAGCGGCCCGCGAAATTAACAGGACTGATCTAATTCCCTTGGCGGGGGAGAACTAGAACCCAATGTAAAGCATAAAAAAATCTTCCTGGAGGGACCCAGTGGTGGTGTACCCAGAAAGACATATATATGACCATGTGTGAAGACCCAGGGTTAAGACCCAATCCTTATCTACAGAGGTGAAGCTTCACCAATAGTGAAGCGGTGCTGTAGGTGTTGCTTTCTCTCTCCTTATTTACAATGTCTCTGTCAGAAAAGAAACAAACAAACAAAAAAAGATGAAGGGAATCTATTGGTAAAGAAAGAATAATGGGAGTTGTTAAAATAAGCTGAAGCAGCCTCAAACATTTAGATACTGGAATGCTTTATTAATATAAAACTATAAGCAGTTACTCAATACTGGAAGAATTTATTTTCTCTTGTACAGTATAGCCAAGTCTTGTTTGTAAAAAATCCTGAGATAAAGAGGAGAAATTTTCTCTTTAATGTAGACGAATGACATTCTTCAAGGCATGCCAATTAAACCTCATGTTGCCTATGAAACAAAATCATGGGAATGTCAGGCATCATCCACCCTGCAACTTCTTTCTTTCTGTCTTTTCTTTTTTCCTTCCTCTCTTTTTTATTAGGGAAATTAATAGATTAGCAGTAGATAGTTGTTGGTACATGTATAAAGCTTCTCAGTTTTCTGCAAACACTTTCAACCCCAGTCTAGGTCCTCCACCATTATCATGCACAGGACTCCCTATTCACAACTTCCTGCCCCCAGGTTCAGTTCCCGACACTAAAATAAACTACATCTGAGCAGTGCTCTGGTAAAAATATATATATAATTCTCCCTCTATGTATGTGTATATACTTGAATTTTTTTCATACTCATTTTTGTTTTTTTGTTTGTTTGTTTTGTATTGTTGTTGTTACTTTTTACCAGAGCGCTGCTGAGCTCTGACTTAAGGTGGTGCAGGGGACTGAACCTCAAACCTGGGAACTTGGAGCCTCAAGCATGAAAGGTTTACATAGCCACTATGATATCTCCCTCACCAGAATATTTTAAAATAAAAATTGCATTGGAATTTAATATAGAAGGCAGATTAAACACTACCAAATTGTTTTTCAGTGTTCTTCATGTTTGCTAATCATTTTCAGGGAATTCTTAGAAGATGATCTGCTTTTTTTTTTTTTTTAACCAGGACACTGCTCAACTCTGGCTTATGCTGGGGGATAGGGGCGAGGAAACTGAATTTGGGACTATGGAGCCTCAGGCATGAGAGTCTTTGCTATCTACCCCACCCTCTGCCATTGTTCAAATACGTGAAATAACAAGGAGCACATCAATTGGAGCAATCAGGGTTGGATGACTCTGCTTGTGAGAATAATATTTACTTGGTCCAAAACATGAATGACCCCCCCCCATTAAAACTGCAAATGAGAATCAGACAAACCCCCCACCAAGAAAGTGGGTTTATCTTTTTTTATGTTATTCTGTGCATTTGCACACAATCCCAAGTACTGGCAAAGTTTAGTATTCTGTAACCCACTAATGCATGCTACAAAGTCTGCTAGAGAGATGCTAAGGGCTATGTTTTCATCCTCTGGGTTAAAAAGATGTGAGCAAAATATTTAAGTAAAATTAAGATACCTGCAGGCAAAGCCTGACAAAGGGTTGCACATTGTGCTACATAATAAATGGAGATTTTTTTTTTTTAATATCATGGCAACTCTCCATCTGCACCTACCTGTCAGCTCCACATCATTTGTTATTAATTTAGCACTGGAGAACATGGAAAGAGCTTCGAGCTACTCAGAGCTCACAAATCAGGGGCAGAGACAGGGAAACCTCCGTGGAGACTCTTGCTCACAAACTTCAAGGGAATTTGAAAAATGCCCCTCCATTTCAAGGGTGCTTGATATGAAATCAAATGAAGTACAGAAACACAAGTTTTGGTTGCCTCCTTTCAACTCAAGAGACTTAAGTATAAGCCACAGCTGCCAGGTCACTGTCTCTGAGAGTCCATGCAGCAGCTGGGGTTCTGCAGAGAGACACATGCCTATCTTACTGATCTTCTTTGTGTCTTTCTTTTCTTTTTATTTATTTAATTTTATTTGTCACCAAGGTTATCAGTGGGGTTCAGTGCCTACAGGAAAAATTCACTGCTCCTGGTGGTCATTTTTCCTTTTTTTTTTTTTTAATTTGACAGGAAAAAGGAGAAATTGAGAGGACAAGAAAGATAGAGGAGTGAGAAAGAGCGACACCTGTAGCCCTGCTTCACTGCTCATGAAGCTTCTTCCTGCAAGTGGGGACCATGCTTGAACTATGATCCCGAAGCATCGTAATGTGTGCACTCTACCAGGTGTGCCACCACCTGACCCCTCTTCCTGATTTCCAACAGTGGTTCCTCCCTTAGTAATGGACAGCCATCCCAGATCTGCCAGTACAAAGGCAGAGGGAGAAAGGGAAGGAGGAAAGGAGTCAGGAAGAAAAGAAGGAAGGGAGCCAGGTGGTGGCATACTCAGTTAAGTACACGTTACAAAGCACAAGGACCCAGGTTTGAGCCCCCAGTCCACATCAGCAAGAGGAAAGCTTTGTGAGTGGTGAAGCAGGGCTGCAGGTGTCTCTCTCCTTTTCGATCACTCCCTTCCCTCTCAATTTCTGGCTTTTCTGTTCAATAAATAAAATTATATATGGAAGGAAGAAAAGCTTTTACTACTTTTTACTGACAATTCTCAGACCCTACCTTATCTTCTAGTCATCTTGCACATAGGGAGGCCCTCTAATTTCAGGTTTAGCTGTCACAGCTGAAGACAATTCTTCTTCATGCACCAGAGAGAAAGAAGGCCTGCTATGCATGCATAGGGATTGCTGGAAAGAAAGGTCAGTGTGGGCCTCTTGGAAAGGACCAGTGCAAGGAGCAGAGAGTGAGTTCAATTTTCCTCAAGTCTAATGGTCAAGATAAAGAGGAGCTCCCTGGCTCTGATGAGGACTTAGAGATTCAAAGTTCCAGTTGGTATCAAAAAGTCAGGAGAGAGTGGATGAGATTTCCTTCAAAATATCAGGTATGTGGTAGGACAGAGGGGGCAAGAGTATGATATATCTGAGCCCAAATATGAATCCAGTGAAAGGCTTTAGTAGGTCTTTCCACTCAAGGGACAACACAAGAGCTCATTCTGTCACGAGGCTGGGCCCTGCTCTGTTAACTGCACATGAGCCATGAGTGGGAGAAGATCAAGGATGCCGTGTCACATCCAACTTGGACAATGTTTGATGCTTTTGATGAGAAGTGAGTTAGCAGGGACCAGTTGGGGAAAGCATAAAGGATAACAGAGTAAATTTGATTCAAATGTACAGAGTATGAGACACTTCTGAATGAAGCTGTAGGCACTTCCCAGCCAGTGTCTGGTTATCTGTCCAACTATTCTTCTGTATTCACCTGAATATATGTTCAAGGAATAGTGATCACACTGTCCGCAGATTTTATGTTCGGCTCCCATAACTCATGATAACTGTCTGATTATCATGCCCCTTCAACTCAGCCTGGACATCAGGACCAATGGAGCTCCTTCCCTGACTTCCCCATTCTTGATCAAGTGGCTTCCGTGTCTTGCCCTTCTTGTCAATTCTTAATGTTATATTACATTATTTTAATTGTTTGTTTCAACTGCCAAATGAGTGCCATTCATCAGAGGTGCCCTTAAACTTACTTCAGTGCCTAACATAGTAATGACTTAGCAAACAAGTGGGTAATGTAAGTCACATTTAGACATGGCAAGAATCTGTGACAAGGGGAGTCTGGTGGTAGCGCAGCGGGTTAAGCACAAGTGGCGCAAGGTGTAAGGACCATTGTAAGGACCCTGGTTCAAGCCCCCGGCTCCCTACCTGCAGGGGGGGGTCACTTCACAGTCGGTGAAGCAGGTCTGCAGGTGTCTGTCTTTCTCTCCCCCTCTCTGTCTTCCCCTCCTTTCTCCATTTCTCTCTGTCCTATCCAACAACATCAATAACAAAAAGACAACAAGGGCAACAAAAGGGAATAAATAAATAATTATTTTAAAAAATTTTAAAAAAGAATCTGTGACAAAGAAATAAAACAAAGATATCATAACCAGGAAGATTGTGCAGTGGTTAGAGTGGTAGATTTGTAGGCATGGAGTCCTAAATTTGACTTCCAGCATCCCATATGCCAGAGTGATGCTTTTTCATTCTCTCTTTTAACTTTTTTTATATTTTATTTATTAATATGAAAGATAGGAAGAGATAAAAAGAACCAAACACCACTCTGGTACATGTGCTGCCAGGGACTGACCTCTGTTTGAGAGTCCAGTGCTTTAATCCACTGTGCCATCTCCCAAACTACCTCTCTCTTCTTCATTCTTTCATACTAATAAATATTTTTATTACTGATTTAACATCGATTTACAAAATTATAAGACAACAGAGGATAAATAAATCTTTTGAACCTTTCTTTAAATAACACAGATTTCACTCACTTTGCCTTATTTACAGCATAGCAGATGTCACTTAAACATAGATTTTTTTTTTAATTCCTAAATACCCCCCAAAAAAGAAAGTTCATATCTTTTTAAAACATATAGTTTTCAGATGAGCACTGCTAAGAGCAATCTGGTACAGTAAACACTTCTGGCATCTGCAACTCCTTTGAACAGATGCCAGCATGACAAGAAGAAAGCCATCAGGCTGTTCCGATAGAGTCAGTTTATGTCCTGCTCCCAGATTAATTGCATGTGACACTTAATTTGTATCCTCAGGTACTGTTGATTTAGAACCTGACTATGAGAGCAGATTAGAGACTTGTTCCATTTGACAAAATCACATCAGCAAGTTATTTTTACAACAAGTAAAGCTGTCATGACAGGGACATTGCTGAATCAAACCTAGAGGTCATCTAAAAATATATTTGTCAATTATTATAAGTAAAAGACAAGCTTTCTGCTCCTTCTGCCTAATGTTGACTGAGGTAGAGATTCATCAGTCTGTCCTAATGCAAGAGGAGACATAAAGAAGGAAGCTGATATTTAGAGCCAGAACACTGACTTGAATTTCCAGTGCATTCATGTTGAAATGGGACTCACCCTGTCACACGTTAAGACTGTGTGGGGGAGAAATAACAGTTGTTAATAGTAGCTTCATGTATTGTAGTAACACTTCATTTGGTGCAATGAGAGCTGTATCATCCTGCTTATTCAATCCACAATCATTATATAATGTCCTCACTATATAATGACCATCCTTGTCGTTTTTCTTTTTTTTATTTATAAAAATGAAACATTGACAAAACCATAGGATAAAAGGGGTCCAACTCCATACAATTCCCACCATCAGAACTCTGTATCCCATCTCTTCCCCTGATAGCTTTCCTATTCTTTATCCCTCTAGGAGTATGGACCCAGGGTCATTATGGGGTGCAGAAGATGGAAGGTCTGGCTTCTGGAATTGCTTCCCCGCTGAACATGGGCGTTGACAGGTGGATCCATACTCCCAGTCTGCCTCTCTCTCCCCCTCCCCCTCCCCTCTTTCTCCTCCCCTCCTCCTCCTCCCCCTCCTCCTCCTTCTCTACTCTTCTTTCTCTCTGTCTCTGTCTCTGTCTCTCTCTCTTTACCAAAGCACTGCTCTGCTTTGGCCTCTAGTGGTGCAGGAGAATTGAACCTGGGTTTTTGGAGCCTCTGGCATGTGAGTATTTTGCATAACCATTATGCTATCTATCCCCACCCTATTCCTTCTCAATTTAAATTGATTAGTTTAAGTAGAAAAGGAATAGGGTGTTGTTTCCATCTATCCTGACTGATTACTGGGAAGTCACACACCTCCCCTTGTTGTCATTAAGACTAAATGACGGGAATCGGGAGGTAGCGCAGTGGGTTAAGTGCACATGGCGCAAAGCGCAAGGACCGAGTATAAGGATCCCGGTTCAAGCCCTAGGCTCCCCACCTGAAGGGGGGTCACTTCACAGGTGGTGAAACAGATCTACAGGTGTCTATCTTTCTCTCCTCCTCTCCGTCTTCCCCTCCTCTCTCCATTTCTCTCTGTCCTATCCAACAACGACGACATCAACAGTAACTACAACAACAATAAAAACAACAAGGGCAACAAAAAGGAAATAAATAAATAAATAAATATTTTTAAAAAGGACTAAATGGCGGTCCAGGAGGTGGCGCAGTGGATAAAGCATCAGCCTCTCAAGCATGAGGTCCTGAGTTCAATCCCCGGCAGCACATGTACCAGAGTGATGTCTGGTTCTCTCTCTTCTCCTTTCTCATTAATAAATAAATAAAATCTTTAAAAAAAAAAAAAAGGACTAAATGACAAAATTTACACTAAAATTTCTAGTACCCAATAATTATTAACAATATTTAGGTTTTTTTTTTCAAGTTTCCTGAAACAAATAATGGGTACAGAGGCAGTCAAGGTAAGTTATGCTGCTATTTCTAAGATAGATTTGCATTTGCATTTTTGTAGCAAAATGAACTATACATAAATTATATAACTAGTTTATCTTTCTGGCTTTGAAAATAAAGATCATTAAACACATCAATGAGCAATTTCTTTTGGCTACTGGAGTTATTTGATACTATTTCACATTTCCTGTGCTTTATGAACAACTTTAAGATTTTATTACTTATTGATTCATTTATGAGTAAGATAGGAGGAACAAGAAAGAACTAAACATTACTTTGGTACATGTGCTGCAGGGGATTGAACTATGGGCCTAATGCTTGAGAGTCCAATCATTTATCCACTGTGCCACCTCTGGACCACTGAACAATTTTAAAATTTTTAATTCTACTACTACATTTGAACTGTAGAAGAAAATCTAGTTTGTCCAACTCATCACTACAACACAATTCATCCCCATATTTACTGGACCACTGTTCAACTCTGGCTTTTAAAAATATATATTTTATTTTAATGAGTGAGAGATACATAGAGAAAGAGAGACCAGAGCACTGCTCAGCTCTGGCGTATGGTGATGCTGGGGATTGAACCTGGAACCTCAGAGAGAGACATGAAAAAGTCTTTTTGCATAACCATTATACTGTTTCCCCAGCCCTAGCTCCAGCTTTTTATTATTATTATTGATTTAATAATGAATAGCAAGATTGTAAGATAACAGGGGTACAATTCCATACAGTTCTTTTGATAGTGTGAGGGACTGAACCTGGGCCCTGTGAGCTTCAGGCATGAAATCTTACCGCATAACTATATGCTATCTTCCCCGCCCTGATATTTTATTTTTTAATTCACAGATTCCTGGGTAAAAATAAGATGCAGCTTCATTTGCAGTCATATGTATATGCATAAGAAACTTCAGTTCCTTAGCATACCAAATCAGCCAGTTAACTGGCATCCACGGTCTAAGCAGTACCACGCCCTCACTTAGCCCGCCCCTTCCCTTGGCCCCGCCTATGCGCAGTGACGCAGACACGCCCACCTCCGTCTAGCCAATGGTCGGAGACACTTGCAGGGGCGGGGGGGCAGGCTTGAGTCTCGGCCAGTGAGATGGGCCGTCGGGGCCAATCCCGCCCCGCAGGTGCTCAGCCTGAAGATGGCGGCAGCCGTGGAGCTGACGTGCCTCGAGAGATGGCTGGGTTTGCGAGGGGGACGCAAATACGGTGCGCAGGGCGAGCGGCAGGTGAGCGGGGCAGGTGAGCGGGACAGCCGCGCGGCGGGTTGCTGTGAGGCGCGGGAAGCCCGGGAGAAAAGAGGCGGGGCGGATGCGGCTCATCGGAATCCACGTGCTGCTCGGGCCTTGGACGTAGGCCTTCTCAGGGTCGCCAGCGCACAGGGAGGGGACCTGGCCCTGTGACTTTGTAGCCAGTGTTGGCAGGTGCTCGTCTTGTCCAGACCGACCTAAAAAGTGCACTTGCTCTTCTGGTCCAGCCTCAGGCGGAAAAGGGAACCTGCCCAGGGGACCTGCCCCAGTGGCATCAGTCCCGCCGGGAAGGAGGGGACCTGGTCCAGCTGCACACAAAGCCGGGACGAGAAGGCAACTCTGCTTTGTTTGCGCGGCCTGAACTGCTCTTTCTGGGAGTTGTCATCACTCCATCCGTAAAGGGAACCCTAGGAAGACCAACCTGGAGGCTCTAGGTTACGTCAGCGTCAGCATGGCGTATTTTAATGACATCCCTGAAAAGCTCCACCTTGAAGAGCTGTAGCTATATGCTGAAAGATTGTATAGCCTGGGAGATTCAGGTTATAAGATCTGGCCTCCAGCTTCTGGGTCCCACATGCCAGGAATGAGAGGAACGTTGTGCTGATATAATCGAAAAAGTCAGAACCCAGGTTCACAGGATACTGTAACGTACGTGTGTGTGTGTGTGTGTGTGTGTGTGTGTGTGTGTGTGTGTGTGTGTGTGTGTGTGTGAAGATTTAGATATTAACATGAGTGAGAGAGAGAACCAGAGCACTACTTACTTCGGCACATATAGTGTCAGGAATCGAACAAGGTTTTAAAGTTCAAAGCCCTGACCAGTGCGCTATCTCCTAGGCCTCTGGACGTTTGTGTTCTATAAAAATGGTTGTAAGCGGTGAAGGGAATTTGTCTGCAGAGAAATGGTTGTTGGAATACAAACTTTTTTTGTGTGTCCCGCTGAGATTTTTTTCTCTAGTTTTCATTTTCTTTTGTTTAATATATATATAAATTAATTTTTTATTTCTTTATTGGCGATTAATGGCTTATAATAGACAGTAAAACACAATAGTTTGTATATGAATAACATTTCAGTTTTCCACATAACAATGCAACCCCCACTAGGTCCTCCTCTGTCACATGTTCCAGGGGTCTTCATTTTCAGTCCTCTCTTATTTCTGTTCTTCATTGCATCATGTAAAATCTCGAGCACTTCTGTGTTGTTGTTTTTACAGCTAAGTTAACTAAACCTGGAAGGGATGAAATGGGCACCCACAACCCTGATGAGTATCCCTGTCTTTGGTTTTCCCTCTGATCTTATGCTACTTCCTCCCCTGAAGTTATTGCTACCTAGTTTGGTTTCTGTTGTTAGGGAACATTGTCAAGATATGAATCTTACCTTCTAGGAACTTATTATCTGATATGAGACAGTAATAATCAGTTTAGTAAGGCAGAACAGAATGCATATGAATGGAAGGAAACATTGGTGAGAAGCATGGAGAAAGTTAATTCAGACAAGCTGATGTTAGAAGACTGATCAGTTGTGACTATCTGGGCAACAGGTGGATCACTAAGATAAATGCTCTCATATATTCAATCCAAAATGATAGTTTGAATTCAACTTGTGAAAAGCTTTGGGATTTTAGAGTAGAGGAAAGCTAGGAGAACCATTTTAGGCATGTTCCTGGGGGCATAAAACTATAGTAGTTTTGCTTGATCTTGGTAGCTAGCATGAGGTTGGATGAGAATACTGTCTGAGAGAAGGGTGTCAGAGTGGAGAAAGAGGCTAGAAAGTTGGATTAGGGAAGGGAGTAGTTCCATTCTTATAAAAAAAGAATTTTGTGGCTAAAACTATTTACCTCCATCCACCTGCTCCAGGGCCCATATGTAAATGCATATTTATATTTAGTACCAGAGCCTGTGTAGCCTCTCTCTAAGTCCCTATGGTCTGAGCTTATAGCTCATGGTCACAGCTGAGGAACATTGCAGGCTGCACTCATTTCAGGACCTTTTTTTTTTTTTCAAGTGGCAGGGTAGGATATGCCCAGCCTCCCTTCAGAGACTGGGGTTATCCCTGCCATCATTGCTTTATGGTAGAGCCAAGGTCCTGAGAGGGCCCACAAGATGTTGTTCCTTATGGAAGTGACAAGTGGTAGTGGAGAGAGGGACCCTTTAGAGGTCAAGGTCCATCATATATGTATGGGAATGCAAGGATTTCCTAACTAGGACCCCAGATGATCAGGTAGTGTGATATTGACCAAACAGGCCATTATTAAGTGGGCCAGTCTCTTGGTGATGGCTGTTTTTCCATTGAATACCACTTTCTTTTCAATTTCTCTAATGCTTCACTTAATTATGACAAAAAATTAATAATGCTCAGTTTCTTACAGTATAACCATCTAAAAAGCAGGATTATTTTTCAGATGTTTCCATGAAGACTTGGCCACTATAGATGGCCCTAATTATATCTGAAAATGTTCTTTTTAAAATGTGAAAGATTGGCTGGCTTAGAACTGATGGATATGCAGTACATGCAAGTAGGTCACATTCTAGTTCCTACCTAGTTACTGAGCTCACCAGTTTTCAATATGTTAGATAACATGGCACTGAGTCAAAGCCCAAACCACTCATGAAGTCTTCATCACTCTGTTTTGTCATTATGGAAGTCAGGTTTAACTTACATTCACCGTGCTAATAGAGTATGGATAGGGGTGAGCTTAATTGAGTTAATTCCATATTATTATACCATGGCTTCCATTTTCTTGTATATACTCATAAATTATGCATAACCATCACACTGAATTTTGCAACACTATCACCATTTCATTGTCAAGCATATGTCACGCAGCCATAAATTATTGAACTGCTGTTTTCCTGACTTTCACTTCTATATAATTTAGTATCTTAGGGTGAAAATCCTAGTCTGCTTGAGAAACAATTGAAGTTACTTAGAATTTATAATCATAATGTCATTTGTTTTTAAATTTACCAGAAACTCTTGCTTTTTTTTTTTTTTTTTCTTTTTTAAGGTTCCTGTCCTTCAAACAAACAATGGTCTAAGTCTAACAGGATTGACAACTATAGCAGCTTACCTGGTCAAGCAAGCCAACAAAGAATATTTACTTGGGAACACTGCAGAGGAAAAGGCAATTGTTCAGCAGTGGCTAGAATATAGGGTAACTCGAATAGATGGGCCCTGTGGTAAAGAGGAAGTCCGCATTCTCTTGAAGGTACTGTGACCTCTTTGCAGACTGGAATACAGGAACTATTATGAGGAGTCCCCTCCTTAAAATTAGGTAACTAAAGCTAAGGCCTCTGTCCTTGTTTCCTTCTGACTCAAGGTGCTTTGTGCCTTTGAGTACCTTACCTGGAAAGGATCTGCCTCTGCTATGTTTCCCGTCCTCATCACCCCTGTCTAGATTTCTATTCAGATACTCTTCCTCCTAAACATATTTCGCCACCTCTCCTGCTAGGTGCACTTCCTTGTTCTGTGTGTTTTTCCTTCATAGCTCTCATTAGATTCCCTAATTATAGCTTTACAAATTATGTTTCTTTGTTTTTAACCAGAGCACTGTTCAGCTCTGGCTTATGGTAATGTAGGGAATTGAACCTGGAACTTTGGAGCCTCAGGCATGAGAGTCTGTTTGCATACCTTTATGTTGTCTACTCTCTGCCCACATAATTATTTTTTAAGTGCCAGGTTACTGTCTGTTTTTCCCCCTTGTGGAGCTGACTCTATAAGAGATAAAGTCTGGAGTTTGACCCCCTTGTATTAAATGTGCAAGAGTGATGCTCTGGCTCTCTCTTCATTGCTCTCTTTCTCTCCCTCCCTCCCTCTCTCTCTCTCTCTCTCTCTCTCTCTCTCTATATATATATATATATATATATATATATATATATATATTTCAATTTGAATTTCCTTTCCCAAGAGGCCAGATGAAGAATAAAAAATTCAGTGATTAAAAAATATAGACCAAATATGACTACAGATTCACCAAAAGTAAAAAAACAAACAAAAAAACTCATTAGATGTCATTTCTGTGAAGTCCATCATTTCCTAGTTGTGAAATAAGATCTTGTAGCAACAATTTCTCTCTTTCTCTTTAATAGGTGTGGAGAAATAGTTCAAAATTATTCTTGATGGGTACTGTCTAGAGACTGAAAGGAAATACAGTTCAGGATTTGTTCCTTTTTGGATCTGTCAATCTGTCATCCACCTTGTTTTTTTTTTTCTCCAGTTGAGAAATAATTGACATGCATTACTTTAAGACGGGCAGCATGATGGCTAAGTTTATGCATTTGATGGATTGATTATCACAGTAAGTGATAATCCATCTTCTCAGAGATATAAGAAAGAAAGGCAAAAATTAGTTTTTCCTTGTGATGGAAATCTTATATTTGTTCTTTTAGCATCTTTTCTATGTCCCATAAAAAAGCTATGGTCATCCTTTTCTATATTTCGCCATTCTAACACCCATGCAGACTTGTCCTCTGTCTCTGCCAAGCTTGGCAGCACTCCCATCTAAAGCATATTTTCCTCTTAAGTGAATGTGAAATTCCAGAGACATCAAAAATAAAGTCCTGTCTCTTTAACCAGTTTCCCAAAAAGGAGAGATTATAGCAAAGCACTTAATTCTGAAAGACATGAGCAGAATTTTTAAATAAAATTTATAAAATTTATAAGTTCCAAAGTTGCATCCATCAATTTGGTACTAGAGACAGAATAATTTGTTTTTATACTCTTTTCATGTTTTCTACTTTTCTGTAGAATATTTAATGATAGAACAAAAATAAATAAGATAGAACTCTATAAGAGAAATATGTTTTAAACTTTGGAAATAGCAGGAGAAACATTGGGGGGAGGATATAGTAAACAGCAGACACTAGCTTATGAATATTTTTGATTGTGTAAAATTCTCTTCTGCCAGGAAAACATATCAGTAATCAGAAAAATATTACCTAATTGTAGCTTTTTTAAAATTCTTGTAGTCTTCATAATCTCTAACTAAAAGAAATAATGGATCCTATTTATATTTTATCAAAGTCGATTATTTTGAAGACATCTGGAGGAAAACGGTGTCATTCAGTAGGTTACTATAGAACTTAAATAGTAGTCCACCCATATATCATTTTGATTCTTCTACATTTGTCTTCTGATTATGTCCACTTTTTTTTTTTTTCGTGTGTTCATTTCTTTGCTGTTCCTAGCAAGCCTGTATTCATGAATCACTTTGAAAGTTACTGTCTTTAGATGAAGATGTGGGCAAACTCAAGGAGATTTAATTCAATTCAAAAAATAATAACTGATTACTGAATCACTATGTCCCAGGCATCTGGGGTGTGATTTGAGAATCAAAATGAAATGCTCTCAACAGTTGAAGACTTTTTCCCCACCATAAATGTTATTGGCCAGTGGAAAGTGTCTGATAGCTAGTCTTTAGAGCAGCCAAGGTGGTTTGTCAGTTAATAGTTCATGCAGACTATTTATCACCTTTAGGGTATGTGAATTTTATGTCTTCATATACATTCCTGTGCCATAAATTTCATATTAAGTTTTGGAAGGACCAAAAAAATCATACGGTGTTTTTATCTAGATTTGCTTTCTTTTCTGAGGAAACTAGGAAAAATAAACTATGAAGACTTTTGATTCCTCACAAACTTGATACATGCTTTGTTATCTAATATCCGTTTTTTTAAAAAATTAGGTTTTTTAAAAATTTTTTTTAATCTTTGTCATTTCTGTTTAGAGACAGAAATCGAGAGGAAAGGGGAGATAGAGACAGAGAGACAGAAGGGCTCCCGCAGCCCTGCTTCACCACTCGTGAAGCCATCCTCCTGCAGGTGGGGACTTGGGGCTTGAACCTGGATCCTTGCACACTGTAATATGGGCACCACCACCTAACCCCTTTTTATTTGTTATTAATAGCATGTTATGGGTGGAGGTAGATAGTATAATGGTTATACTGAGGCTCCAAAGTCCCAGTGTCAGTCCACCATAAGCCAGAGCTGAGCAGTGTGCTCTGGTTAAAAAAACAAACATATACATGATTATAAGATTAGGGTTTGAGCACTTGTACATCACATCACTACACCCCACCCAGACTAATAGCCTTCTGAATGTTTTGTGTCAGATGATATGGTAGTGCTTTAACTATCATTACTATTTTGTAATTAAATTTTTTGTTTCTTTCTAGGATCTTAATTCTTACCTTGAGGATAAAGTCTACCTTACAGGATATAACTTTACCTTAGCAGATGTCTTACTGTACTATGGGCTGCACCGCTTTATAGTGAGTATTTGAATAAGTAAAGGATCTGTGTGTGTAATGTTTAAAATGATTTGATTTGTCTCAGATTTAAATCAGATTTACATTTTGATTATCAGATAAAAATAAAAGGAGTTATTTTTACACAAGGTGCCCTATGCAGAAATCCTTTCCATGTGTCCATCTATCAGAGAGCTTCCTACTCCTTGGCATGCTTTTCCTGTTTTTGCTTGTGCTTCTCTTCACAACTGCTTCTCTTACCACCCTTTACACCTGGACCCCATCCTATTCTTGTAGTACACTTTTGGACCCATAAATTCCTTTCTTCATCCTCTGGGCAGCCTTTATTTATTTATTTTAATTTCTTTATTGGGAGATTAATGTTTTACATTTGACAGTAAATACAATAGTTTGTACATGCATAGCATTTCTTTTTTCTTTTTAATTTCTTTATTGGGGAGTTAATGTTTTACATTTGACAGTAAATACAATAGTTTCTACATGCACAACATTTCTCAGTTTTCCACATAATAATACAACCTCCACTAGGTCCTCTGTCATCCTCTTTGGACCTGTACACTCCACTCCCCTACCCACCCACCCCAGAGTCTTTTGCTTTGGTGCAATACACCAACTCCAGTACAGGTTGTACTTGTGTTTTCTCTTCTGATCTTATTTTTCAATTCTGCCTGAGAGTGAGATCATTTCATATTCATCCTTCTGTTTCTGACTTATTTCACTTAACATGATTTCTTCAAGATCAGCTGAAAACGATGAAGTCACCATTTTTAATAGAGTAGTATTCTATTGTGTATATAGACCACAACTTGCTCAGCCACTCATCTGTTCTTAGGCACCTGGGTTGCTTCCAGGTTTTGGCTATTACAAATTGTGCTGCCAAGAACATAGGTATACACAGACCTTTTTGGATGGGCATGTTGGGTTCCTTAGGATATATCCCCAGGAGAGGAATTGCAGGATCATGGGGTAGGTCCATTTCTAACCTTCTGAGAGTTCTCCAGACTGTTCTCCACCGGGGTTGGACCAATTGGCATTCCCACCAGCAGTGAAGGAGGGTTCCTTTGACCCCACAACCTCTCCAGCATTTGTTGCTGTTACCTTTTCTGATGTATGACATTCTCACAGGAGTGAAGTGGTATCTCAATGTCTTTATTTGCATTTCTCTGACATCAAAAGACTTGTTGCATTTTTTCATGTGTTTCTCAGCCTTTTGAATCTCTTCTGTGGTGAATATTCTGTCCCTGTCCTCCCCCCATTTTTGGATGGGGTTATTTGTTTTCTTGTGGTTGAGTTTGGCAAGCTCTTTATGTATTTTGGTTATTAGCCTCTTGTCTGATGTATGGCATGTTAAGATCTTCTCCCATTCTGTGAGGGGTCTCTTGGTTTGGGTAGTGGTTTCTTTTGCTGTGCAGAAGCTTTTTAATTTGATGTAATCCCATAGGTTTATGCTTGCCTTAGTCTTTGTAATTGGATTCGTTTCATTGAAGATGTCTTCAAAATTTATGCAGAAAAGAGTTCTGCCAATATTTTCTTCTAAGTATCTGATAGTTTCTGGTCTAACATCCAAGTACTTGATCTACTTGGAATGTACTTTTTTTTTTTTTTTATTTAAGAAAGGAGACATTGACTACACAGAAACCTTGATGGCTACATAATGCCATTTCATTTTTTTTTAAATATACTCTCCCCATCCCATTCTTCCAACCTCCACCTACAAAAGTGAAATGAAGAAGAGATGAAAAATACAACTTGAAATAACGTTGAACATTCAGCAAGAGGTCGGCAAATAGTCACCAGGTTCCAGATGTCAGCCAGACTTCTCTGGACAGACAACCCCACCAATGTGTCCTGGAGCTCCGATTCCCCAGTACCCCACCCCACTAGGGAAAGAGAAAGGCAGACCGGGAGTATGGATCAATCTGCCAACACCCATGTTCAGTGGGGAAGCAATTACAGAAGCCAGACCTTCCACCTTCTGAATCCCACAATAACCTTGGATCCATACTCCCAGAGGGTTAAAGAATCTAGAGTAACAGAGTAGAAAGCTTGTCTCTTTACACTTGAAAACAGACATAGTTTTCTACCCAGGGAGAAAGAAAGGTGAAGAGATAAAGGGCAAATAACCAAAATATATAAAGAGCTAAAAAAAAAAATCAGCATAAACAACAACAACAACAATTAACTCCATTAAAAAAATGGAGAGAGGACAAGGATAGAATCTTCATCAAAAAGGGTATCCAGATGACAAGCAGATATATGAAGAAATACTCAGAGTCAGTGAGCATCAGAAAAGGCAATGAAGACGAAGATGAGACACCTGTGAGAATGTCATACAACAGGAAGTACTTGCAGGAATGTGGGGAAAAAAAAGGAAAATTTCTTTACTGCTGGTGGGAATGTAAATTGGCCCAATCCCTATGGAAGGTAATTTGGAGATGTCTCCTGACATTAGAACTATATCTACTCTACAACCCAGCAATCCCTCTCCTGGATCTACCTAAAGAAAACATAAACACCTATTTAAAGAGATCTGTGTACACCAATGTTCACAGAAGAATTATTTGTAATATCCCAATCATGGCAGCAATGCAGGTGCCCAATGACAGATGAATGACTAGGAAAGTCTTGGTATATAAATAATAGAATAATATTCTGCTATTAAAATGGTGAAATCATATTCTTTGCTTTATCGTACATGGAATAATGTCAACAAAATCAATAAGAACAGTAATAACTACAACAATAAAAACAACAAGGGCAACAAGAGGACCTTGTGGGGGTTGTATTGTTATGTGGAAAACTGAGAAATGTTATCCAGTACAAACTATTGTATTTAGTGTTGAATGTAAAACATTAAGCCCCCAATAAAGAAATTTTAAAAAAAAGAAAGGAGACATTAACAAAACCGTAGGCTAGGAGGCTTACAACTCTACACAATTCCCGCCACCTGATCTCCGTATCCCATTCTCTATCCCTGTGGGACTATGGACCCAGGGTCGTTGTGGGTTGCAGAGAGTGGAAGGTCTGGCTTCTGTAATTGCTTCCCTGCTGAACAGGGGCGTTGACTGGTCAAACGATACTCCCAATCTGCCTCTCTCTTTCCCTAGTAGGGTGGGGCTCTGGGGAAGCGGAGCTCCAGGACACATTGGTGGGGTCATCAGTCCAGGGAAGTCTGGTCGGCATCATGCTGGCATCCAGAACCTAGTGGCTGAAAAGAGACTTAACATACAAAGCCAAACAAATTGTTGAACAATCATGGACCTAAAGGCCTGGAATAGTGCAGATGAAGTGTTGGGGGGTACTCACTGCAGTCTCTTGTGTACTTCTGCTTTAAGGGATATATTTTCCCCTGGTTTATGGACACGTGTGAACATATGCTCTGTCTCAGGGAACCTGGTCTATATCTAGATTTGGGAACTTTATTGGGGAGTGGTCCACCTGGAATGGAATTAGAGAATACTGTGAAAGGAAAGGTCTCACCCAAGTGATGAAGCTGAAGGGTTGTCATTCCACACCTGAAGTCTGTGGACACAGTCTGAAGTGAAGCATGTTGAGGTGGCGGTGCGTTGATTAGGTTGCAACTGGTGGATGCAATATTATTTGGTATGAATTGAGAGAAGCATGCAGGAAAGTGGGTCCTACCCTAAGGTTCCAGGACTAGGGGAAATATAGGCTCTATTGTGGAGATGTGGTTCAAGAAGACAATGGATAGTTATTGTTATCATCACATTATTTGGTAATTGGGTTCGCTTTGAAAAGTCTCTTTGTTAGGGTTTGCTGTATAGTACCCAGCATCTTGTATATAGCTGTGCCATCGGTTGCTTCTGTTCTACCTGGTCTAGACTTTTGAGAGAGAGTTAGCATATCAAAGACTCAGCCTATGTATTAAAATGACTCAGTCTGTGTTTTAAAAAGTTCGAGACATACGATCAATTTTTCCCCTCTCATATTAATTAAATAGTGGTTTATATGACTATACTTTAATAGGAGTGGGAATTTACTTTTTTATTTGGTGAAATATAGTGGGTCAGTTGCATTCTTCTGCATGTTTCAACCCATTTTTTCCAACACCATTTGTTGGAGAGACTCTGCTTTCCCCATTTAATAGTCTGGGCACCTTTGTCAAAGATTAGATTATCTAATCTTTGTGCGGGTGTAGGGGCTTAGTTCTGGGCTCTCACTTCTATTCCACTGGTCAGTGTGTCTATTTCATGTTCCAGTACCAAGTAGTTTTGAGAACAACGGCCCTATAATACAATTTGACATCTGGGAGTGTGATGCCTCCGGTTCTGTTCTTCTCAAGATTGTTTTGGCAATTCTAGGTCTTTTCTGGTTCCAGATAAACATTTGTAGCATTTGTTCTATTCTCCTAAAAAATGTGGTTGGGATATTGATGGGGATGGCATTAAATCTGTATATGGCTCTGGGTAGAATATTCATTTTGATGTTGTTAATTCTTGCAACCCATGAACATGGAATATCTTTCCACTTGTTTGTGTCTTTTTCAATTTCCTTGAGTAGTGACTCATAATTTTCAGTATACAAGTTTTTTACTTCTTTGGTTATGTTTACTCCTAGATATTTTATTGTTTTTGTTGCTCTAGTAAAAGGGATTTCTGGATTTCATGTTCTTCTAACTTAGTGTTTGCATAGAGGAATGCCACTGACTTTTTTGTATGTTAATTTTATAGCCTGACACCTTAGTGTATTGCTTGATGATTTCCAAAAGCTTCTTACTGGATTCCTTGGGTTTTTCTATGTATACTATCATGTCATCTGCAAATAGGGAGAGTTTGACTTCTCTTCCAATCTGTATCCCTTTAATACCTTGCTCCTGCCTGATTGCTATGGCAAGAACTTCCAACACTATGTTGAATAGTAATGGTGACAGTGGATGATTACCTAGATACCTAAGAACTTCCAAAATTAAGAGGAACTAGATAACGTGAACAGGCCCATCACAGCTAATGCAATGGAGACAGTTATCAAAAACCTTCCCAAAAATAAAAAGTCCTGGACTAGATGGTTTTACAAATGAATTCTACAAAACGTGTGTGTGTGTGTGTGTGTGTGTGTGTGTATACACATATACATACGTATCAGCAGTAGGGAGAGGAAATATTCTGGCAAAGAAGGCCTTGAGTAGAATGTTTTTTCCAGCATAGGGAACTACTGATCATTGCTTCAGATCACACCATCTGCCAAATCACTCCTTCAGTGTCCTAGGTGGCCTCTAGGGCCTGCAGTTTTCAGGTAGATAACCATGTCTCATCAAATTCTGCATGTTATGTGGAGGTCCCACTAATAACTCTTAAAGAACTATCCCTGTTGATATTCCCTACCTAGAAGGTAGAGTCTTTTTTTTTTTTTTCATATAGTGACTATGATGCTATAACATATATTTCAAAATAAAATTGAGTTGATAGTGTGGGATTCACTGTGTTGACCTCCCATCTGGATTGGTAGGAATCCAGAGCAGAGCCTTTCTCCCACCCCATGCCACTGCAGATAAGAGTACCAGAAGAAATGAACGTCCTTCTCAAGGTTCAAGCCTTAGTCCAAAAACCATACTAGAAATAATCACAGTGTGGGGTTAGTTCAATGGAAATAACCCAAAGAGGGGAGGATGTCTGTTGCCTTACCATCCTAAACACTTCCAATCTTATCTAATCTTATAAAAAAATAAATAACTGGAGAGGACCATAGATATCTGCAAAGCCCTGCATTGAAGTCTCAGCTCAGCCCACATGAGAATATTAAGGCACCAGAGGATGGTGGAGATATATATATATATATATATGTTGTTGTTTTTTCCCCCAACTAAAAATGTTAGGTTAGCTAAAAATGTTAGGCTAGCTCTGGAACAGTGGTATCACTAAACACAAGGCCCCAGCACCAAAAAAAGAAAAACAATTGTCACTAGTATTCAGTTCAAGCAGATGCAGTATAGTGAAGTATAGATGGGCTGCCTATTTCTGTTCATCAGTTTCTCTTCCTTTTTTTTGATCTTTGGCTCCATGTGTTTGACATATTGTTCTTTTTTTAATATTTATTTTGTTATTATTTATTTATTCCCTTTTGTTGCCCTTGTTGTTTTATTGTTGGATAGGACAGAGAGAAATGAAGAGAGGGCGGGGAAGACAGACAGGGAGAGAAAGATAGACACCTGGAGACCTGCTTCACCGCTTGTGAAGCGACTCCCCTGCAGGTGGGGAGCCAGGGCTCAAACCGGGATCCTTATGCGGGTCCTTGTGCTTTGCGCCACATGCACTTAACCTGTTGCGCTACAGCCCAACTCCCCTTGACATGTTGTTCTATGTAATCAGCAAGCACTGTGCACATGGCAGCAGCTAGGGTACTTCTGTTATCCAGATAACCTGCCAAGTTTCTTTTCTGGGGTAAGCCTATGTTATCATGGCTGAGTTACTCCATTTCGAGGGTCTGTCTCAGTTCCCTTTGAGGGTGGTACCTTGCTCTTCCTCTGGTAGATGACTTGGTGACAGTTAGTCATCACTAGTGACTCTGTGCTCTGTAATGTTGTAATGTGACATAAGCAGGGGACCCCATCTGAAAAGTTCTCACAAATTATCAGGATGGAAAGTGTTTGTTTAGTGTAGCTTCATTAGAATGTCTGCCTAGTGAGCAAAGGTAACAACAAATCCAGGCCTGTGAACATTTCCTCACACTCAGGACAGGCTCCAAAGTAATCTAAAAAAAAGTAAAAGTGGATAAATTAATCTAGTCCCTTTGAAAAAGTTCTGTGTGTTTCAAATGAGATTTTTCTGGCGGGAAATGTGGGCAGATTTACATTCTCCAAAATAGATTATCTAATTTAAGGGTTTTGGAATTTACTAGCACATGACATTTTTGATTTTTCTAGAATGTGGTTCTGTTCATAACCACAACATTACAGATTCCAGATGTGCAGTTCTAGGTGAAAATGTTGATTTTTCTGTGTGCTGTGTCTGATGTTCTTTTAAACAATACTTCTGCTACATAGTGTACCTGCTTTGCTATGTGCACGACTCAGGTTTCAGCCTGGTCCCACTGCATTGGAGAAAGCTTCAGTGCTGTGCTATCTTTCCCCCTCTCCATATATCTGAAAAGATAAACCTGGAGTAGTACAGCCCCAGAGTACAAGCAAATAAAAATAAATAAATAAATAAATCAATAAATAAAAACAGGCCTAGTAGCAGCATGCATTAGTCCTTTATGGTAGTGATGCAGTAGCATCACTAAATATGAACTCTTAAATTGTAAGCACACACTGCACTTTCTACCCTTTTCAAGATCTGAGTGCGTTTGCATAGAGATCAGATAAACCTTGGTAGCTTATTTGCAAATGCTTTCTACTTGACATATTTTCATTCACTCTAAAAAATAAGATTTCTGGGTCCATACTCCCAGCGGGTTAAAGAATAGGAAAGCTATCAGGGGAGGGGATGGGATATGGAGTTCTGGTGGTGGAAATTGTGTGGAGTCGTACCCTTTTTATCCTATGGTTTTTGTCAGTGTTCCCTTTTTATAAATAAAATTTTTTTTTAAAAAAACCAGTATATCCATAAAAAAGTAACATCTCAAAATGGCCATATGGAGACTTAAAAATATTTAATGGGGGGATTAGTGGTTTACAGTAAATACAGTTGTTTATACAAGTGTAAAATTTCTCAATTTTCTACAAAACATTCTCATCCTAGGTCCTCCTCCACTATCATGCACCCCCACCTCGAGTCCTTTACTTTGGTGCAATACACCAAACCTAGTCCCACTTCTACTTTCTGGTCCCCTTTCTGTTCTTCTCAGCTTCTATCCATAAGTCTGATCAACCCATATTGATCCTTCTCTTTCTGGATTATCTCACTTAACATGATTCCTTCAGGCTCCTTTCAAGATTCAATGAAGGAGAATTCATCATTCTTAATAGCTGAGTTACTGCTGTGATATTTCCATTGCAAATATCACAGCTTTCTTAGCCACACATCCTTCGTTGGACAACTAAATTGATTCCAAATTTTGGACTATTAACAAATTGTGCTGCTATGAGCATAAGGTATATACTTTTCTTTTTGGATAGGTGTGTTTGATTCCATAGGATATATTCCCAGGAGAGGAATTGCTAGGTCATAGGGTAGGTTCATTTCTAGCTTTCTGAGAGTTCTCCAGACTGCCCTCCAAAGGGGTTGGACCCATTTACATTCCCACCAGCAACGCAGGACAGTTCCTCTACCCCTACAGCCTTTCCAGTATTTGTTGTTACTGTCCTTTTTGATGTATGACATTCTCATAAGCGTGAAGTGTTATCTCATTGTTGCCTTTATTTGCATTTCTCTGACAATAACTTTGTGCATTTTTAATAATTTTTTGTTATCAATAATTTGTGACAAGATTATAAGATTACCATGTATAGTGACACTGGAGCATTTTTTCATGTCTGTTGGCCTTTTTGATCTCTGGTAAATAGTCTGTTCATATCATGGAGATTTAAAATGAAAGGATTCTGAAAGACTTAAGATGTAAGAAAGTGATCAGACTAGAATCACTTATTTCAGCAGCTGGTATGACTTCTGTTTGCCTTAACTGTCAGCAGTTTGTGGAAGCTAGTTTTTATCTTACTTGTTTAAGAAAAGTCACCCACATTTCCTGTTAGATTTGCAGTTATGTTTTTGTAGTGGCTGAGTGTTTAAAGACCTTGTGTTTTCTTTTGAAGCAAGTGGTAAAGGTCACATGTGGTAAAGATTTAGAAAAAGAACAAGAATATATAACTTTGACAAAGTGTATTTTACCATTGAAATACAGACTTAAGATTCTATGTATTCCACAATGGTGGTTGTTGGGCCTCCAACAACAGTATTTCATTGCAAACAGAATAATGGAATTCTTCATTGTAATCACGAATTCTCTTATTGAAATTTTTTTTTGTAAGGAAATTTTGTTCTTTTATTTATGCTTTGGAATTTTTTTATTAGTGATTTAATAGTGATTAACAAGATTTTAAGATAACGGGTACAATTCTATACAGTTCCCACCACCAGCATTGTGTCCCATCCCCTCCATTGGAAGCTTCCCTATTCTTTATTCCTTTGGGAGTCTGGACCAAAATGTAAAGAAATATTCTTCCCTAGTTTGTTCAGCTGATGTGTTAATTCTTTATCTCCATGCCACAGACTGGCACTATCATAGTGGAAACAATTATAGTAGCAGATTTCTGATAGCAAATGCTAATAACCCCTTAAGTCTCTGTTACAGCAGCTTATCTATAGCCTTTAAACCTGAAATAGATTTAAATGAGAGTCTCACTGCTAAAAAATGTAAGTACTAATAGCGGTAGACTTTCTTACTCCCTTTCTTTTCCACTATTCAGGAGGTTAATGATTTGCAGTCGACAGTACAATACAATGGATTGTACATGTGTAACATTTCTCAGTTTTCCACATAACAATCTTGGTCCTCCTCTCCATCATGTTCAAAGACCTGAACACTTCCCTGCACCCTAGTGTCTTTTACTTTGGTGCAACTTTCTTGTAACTAATATGACTTTATTAGTGATTTAATAATGGTTTATAATTGTAGGGCTACAGGAGGCAGAGATAAACCTGTGAGATCACTGAAGGTAATGGGAAAGATTCATGACATAGTAGTTTCCAAATGTCATAAAAGCAAAAAAGAGAAAAAAATGGCAACACCCTTTCTGTTCTATGTCACCTTGGAATAAACAAGAAATGGAGATAGGAGTTCAATTAAATCTTTGTTGAGAAAGCATAGTGTCTACCCATTCAGGGTTTTGTTTTATTTATCCTATTTGGTTTTATTTTATTTATTTATTTTCTGGCTCCAAGGTCATTGCTGGGGCTCTGTGCCTGCACTATAAATCCACTGCTCCCAGAGGCTATTTTTTCCCCTTTGTTGCCCTTGTTTTTATCGTTGTCATCGTTGTTATTATTATTGTTGTTGCTGTCATTGTGTTGGATAGGACAGAGAGAAATCAAGAGAGGAAGGGAAGACAGAGAAGGGGAGAGAAAGATAGACACCTGCAGGCAGACCTGCTTCACCGGGATCCCTGCACTGGTCCTTGCCTTTGCACCATGTGCACTTAACCCACTGCGCTACCACCCAACCCCCTATTTTTTTTTATTTAAGATTTTATTTATTTATGAGAAAGATAGGAAGAGAGAGAGAGAGAACCAGATATCACTGGTACATGGGCTGCCTGGGATTGAACTCAGGGCCTCATTCTTGATAATCCAATGCTTTGTCCATTGTGCCACCTCTATTTTATATTCTGTGATAATGATTGCATACTAAAGCAGTTTTTCCTTTAGTTGTTATTGATCTGGTACCTTGACTGAGTTTCTACCTGTAGAAACAGTCTATACTCACTTCTAATGTCTGTCTCACTAATATGCCTTTAGCCAGCCCAATGCACTAATAGGCTTGATGGCATAAGGGTAAGCCGGGTATTTCTGTGTAGAGACAGTCCTCTGTTTCAGAGACCTGCAGTACCTGTAAATATGTGTTGGATTAATACCAGGAAGAACAGCATTACTTCAACGTTGTTCACAGCTGTAGGCTTCTGCCCTTGATCTTTCACTTTGCCTGACAACTTTTCATGATTCTGGTCCAATATTTGTCCCAAGGAAAGCATGTGAAGTCCCTGCTTTGGAATTTGAACCTAATGAAATGAGATGCACCTATAGTTTTTATTGCACCTCTCTTTTTAAAAAGTCTCTGACCACTCATATAAGTTGGTAGTAAATTCTTCCATCCTCTAAGAGGATGTTGGCTTCACTGCACAGAATTTAGAAAGTCTGCAGTTCATCTGAGGCATGTGTCATTGTAAATAATCTTCGTCCTGGTATGAAACAGTAATCACTTAAAATTAAATGCATCAGTGTCTTCTGGAGTGAGGTTCCCCAGAGTTTAGAAGAGATGAAGCAATAGCCTCTAGACACATCAGCCAATATCTATAAATGTATATTTGCATTTCCATAGTTTTTGTTTGTTTTTAATTTGGAGAAAGAATCCTATTTTAGCCTTTTTGAAGCTATTCTTTTTATTATTTATTTATGAGAAAGAACCAGACATTACTGTGGTACATATGCTGCCAGGGATTGAACTCAGGACCTCACGCTTGAAAGTCCACTGCTTTATCCAATGCATCATCTTCCGGATCACTCGGAAACTATTCTCTTTCTTTCTCCTATCTTTCTTTCCATTTAAACCAAAAACAAAATCTTAGGGCTTCCAGAGCCTGGTTAGTATATGCATCGCATTTGTTCCAACCATGTTGATTTCCCTAAATGCATATCTTACTTTGGACTGACCATAGAAACGTTCAGCGAACTTACAGTTTTTCCAAGTGGCTAAAACTCTTACTCTCAATTTAAATATGTTAACTTTGGAAAACTGGGTCTGGTTTGGGTTTTTTTGGTTTTTTTTTTAACCAGTTCTATTTCAAAGGGTACTAATAGTTGTGATTGTATAATGTCTGTATTGTATTTATTTTTAATCTCTTAGGTTGATCTGACAGTTCAAGAAAAGGAGAAATATCTTAATGTGTCTCGCTGGTTTTGTCACATTCAGCATTATCCAGGCATCAGGCAACATCTGTCCGACGTCATCTTCGTCAAAAACAGACTGTACACCAATGCCCACTAGAAGTCATCTGTGCAGTGGAAATATCGTACATGGAAATTTTATTCTGCACCAGAGGACTGATAAATTGAAATGCCGCCATTCTTTATTTGTTGAACTTGGTAGAACTCTTAAATGTAAACTTGTGTCTAAGTGTTTATTCTTTAGTTGAAACTTTTTATGTAAAACTTCAACTACTGTCAGAACTTGTTGAGATCATTTTAACTACCCTGACAAAACTTATTTTAATTAAAGTTGTAAACCAGTGGCTTAATCTTAAAAAAAGAAAAAATTATCTTCTCAAAGATTGGTATATTTGGTCATTTACTGACCTCTCTTTCACGTTGTGAAATTCATTTCCCCTTTATGGATATTTACAGTACTTTATTTACTAAAAAGTGTAATAAATGTTGCCAAGGACACAGAAAGGGAATACAGATGGATTTGTTTTTAAATATTTATGTGAGCCAGTAAATATGGTTGAAAAACTTTTATGTTTGTTTCTTTACTGTAGTCAAGAGTTCATGGGGGTAAAAATACTGCAGAATGGCTCTAGGGGGAACCAATGTAAGATACAGTCCCTGAGTTAATGGTTCTCGTGTTATTGTATAAAAAGGGGGAAATTCCTGCTCTCCTGCCCACTCTGGACTTGTTAACAACTACATTTCCAACTCTCAAAGCAAGGCTGCTGTTGTATTCAGTGCTGTGTGTAAAGAACCGAGAGATGTCTGCTAATAAATCTGCAATGAGTGGCATCAGTTATTTCCAAGAAAAAGTGGAGTCTCTGAGCAACCTACTGTTTAGCACAACTTGATGTTTTGCTGAAACTAAATAGGACATAATTCAGAGTTCAAGAAGAAAGAGCAGAGACTAAGGGATACACAGCACTAGGCTTTTCTAGCTGTCTGACCTTAAGCAAGTCAGCCTGTTTTTTAAATCCATAAAAATAAGATGCAGAATATTATAACTACACTGTGAAGATTAAAGGAGAATGCCCTGCATGTGAGTGGAAAGTCAGGGGGCACACCTGGTTGAGCGTACATGTTACAATGCACAAGGACCCAGGTTCAAGTCTCTGGTCCCTACCTTCAGGGGGAAGGTTTCACAAGTGGTGAAGCAGTACTGCAGGTATCTGTCTATTTCCCTCTCTCTATCTCCCCTTCCTTCTCAGTTTCTCTGTCTCAATAATAATAAATAAATAATATATTTTTTTAAAAAAAGAAGAAAGAAAAGTGTTTGGGTTCAATCTCTGTATCACTATAAGCCAGAACACGGTTCAGCTTTGGCTGACAGAAGTACCAGAACTGAACTTAGAGCTTCTGAATCTCAGGTATGAAAGATACTAGTTACTTCATTCCACTGCTTTATACTGAGCAAATTGAGCAAATAGTATTTATTTCTCTCTCCCCCCACCCTCACTCTCTCATTCTCTCTCACTCTCTGTCTTTCTCTTTACCAGAGCATTGCTCAGCTCTGGTTTATGGCAATGTGGGAAATTGAACCTAGAACTTTGGAGTCTCAGGCTTGACAGTCTCTGCATAACCATTATACGATCTACCGTAGCCCAGTAGTTTTTATTTCTCAAGTTCACTTTTGATCTGAGACAGATATTAGAACTGCAGACATCAAATCTTTGTGATTGAAACCAAGATAATAAGGACAAGAGGAAAGGTGATATGACCTTTCTGTGAGCCTGCACTCTGAAAACCTTTTTCTGTAAGTCCTCTTAGGAGCCAGAGACGACCCGAACTGCCCCTGCGGCTACAGACAGACTATGACCCACATAGTCAACGACTGCCACCTCTCCAGATTCAAAGGAGGTCTCGAAACTTTACATCAGGCTCAACCTGACGCTGTTGACTGGCTACGGAAGAAGGGCAAACGCTAGAAGAAGAAGAAGTAAGTCCTATTTGTATCTCAGGCATCCCAGCTGGGAAAGAGTCCTGAAATGCCGTCCATTGGCTTGCCCTCACAATCCAGGAAAAAAAAAATCTGTCTTAAAGAAGGAAAGGGAGATGTGGAGGAGATGACTCCTGTGCTAGAGTGCTTGCCTTACATGCATGAGACCCTGAGTTGATCCCTGGCACCTCATATGACAAAAGAAATGTTTAAGGCAAAGAGAATGACAATAAGGTTATAGATTGTATCTGCCAGAGAGAGAGGAGTGTTTAAATAGGTCAAATAAACTAGAGAAATCATTTTTATTAGGGAATTGCCTTTCTATGGATCATCCATTTGCAAAGATTTAGAATGTAATAATATTTTTGACCACAATTTTCACGATTAGACGAACTATTCAGGTTCCTTCAGTATTCAACTATAGCTTGCTCTGTTAATGTGCTTTTTAAAAAAGAGAGAGACTTCAATGAAAAAGTAAAAGCTGTGCAGAATACTGCTCAGCTCTGATATATGTTGTACGGGGTTGCATGCATTCCCTGGAACCTCAGGAAAGTCTGGTGTATTACCTTTATGCTATCTACCCAGTGTTTGTTAATGAACTTTAAATACTTCTAATAGCAATAACATTGTGGCCAGGAACACTGCTCAACTGGTAGAACATAGGGCTTGCGTGCCTGTGGTTCAGTCCATTGAGCCACATGAACCAGCATGGTACTCTGGCTTGTGACAGCTTCCATCCGTATTGGAACCATGGGCCGTAGCGCACCGATTTTAGCGCACAGGGTATTAAGCACAAGGACTGCCCCCAAAATCCCAGTTCCAGCCGCTGGCTCCCCACATGAAGAAGGGTCGCTTCGCAAGCAGTTAATCAGGTCTGTAGGTGTCTATTTTTCTCTCCCTTCTCTGTCTTCTCCTCCTCTCAGTTTCTCTTTGTTGTATCCAACAGTAAAAGTGAAAAAAAATGGCCGCCAGGAGCAGTGGATTCGTGGTGCAGGCACCAAGCCCCAGTGATAACCCTGGGGGCAAAAACCAAACAAACAAACAAACAAAAAAACTGGCCTGGGTATTGCCTAAAACATCTGTGTACATGACTTTAAGATTAAATGAGATGGTTATACAACTTCCAATAAATAAAAACTCACTTGTATATTTTAAATGTGTAAATTTTATGGTATATGAATTACAGCTCAGTAAATTAGCTATAAAAAGGTGGGGGCAGGTAGTGAAACACATCAGTCTTACTATATATGTGTATGAGGCCTTGGATAATAAACTATGGCACATAGAATTCCTAGGAAATAGAATAAAGATTGTTGAGTATCCTTGTGTATAGTGAGCACATACAATTACCTAGCACAGAGTCTGCACAGAGTGACCACTATAGGATAATGCTGTGAAAGACTGAAGTCTTAACGATTTTATAAAGTCAGGTTCTGGGGCTGGGTGTTGGCACACCTAGTTGAGCGCACATGTTACAATGAGCAAGGACCTGGGTTCAAGCCCCCGGTTTTGCCCCACCTGCAGGGGGAAAGCTTTGCAAGTGGTGAAGCAGGAATGCAGGTGTCTCTGTCTCCCTTGCTACTCTGCCTGTATCCAATAAATAAAGTTAATTTAAAAAATTTTACAAAGAAAATAAAGTCACGTTCTTAAATCGACTCTGAAGTCTAATCACAGTTTCTGAGGCCACTGTTCAGTATGATCCCATCTGAAAGATTCTAGGGTAGAGCATCCTGAGATTGGTAAGGCAGGAATTTATCATGTTACTTATCAGCTAAAAAAGGGGGGGCTGGGTGGTGGCACACCTGGTTAAATGGACATATTACAATATACAAGGACCTGGGTCCAAGCCCCCAGTCCCTACTTACGGGGGGAAAGCTTCACATGTGGTGAAGCAGGCTTGCAGGTGTCTTCAGTTCCTCTCAATTTCTGGCTGTCTCTATCCAATAAAGATAATACCAATTTAAAAAGATCTTTACAGCTTTCAAGTTTTGTGGAAAAGTTAGTCTTTTTTGTCTTTTTTTCTACTTTATTGACTGGCGGTCACTTTTATTTATTTATTAATGAGAATGATAGGATAGAAAGAAAGAACCAGACATCACTCCGGTACATGTGCTGCCGGGGATTGAACTCAGGACCTCGTGCTTGAGAGACTAGTGCCTTAGCCTCTGCACCATCTCCCAGACCATCGGTGGTCACTTTTAGTGATTTAGCTGAGTCTTACAAAATTAAGATTTCAGCAGTATAATTTCACAGTCATACATGGTCACTGTAAGTCACCACACCCAGCACCAAAGCTCTGTGCTCCCCCATCACAGCTTCCACGATTCTCAAAAAGACCAAGAGAGCTGGGGGAGATAGCATAAAGGTTATGCAAAAAGACTTAAGTCCCTGAGGCACCAAAGGTCCCAGTTTCAATCCCTGGCACCACCATAAACCAAAGCTGAATGGTGCTCTGGTTAAAAAACAACAACAACAACAAAAAGAGGCAGTTTGGTTACCATTGTTTTTGCGATTCTATTTGTTTCAGCTACTTCTTCTTCTAGCATTTGCCCTTCTTCCGTAGCCAGTCAACAGCGTCAGGTTGAGCCTGATGTAAAGTTTCGAGACCTCCTTTGAATCTGGAGAGGTGGCAGTCATTGACTATGTGGGTCATAGTCTGACCGTAGCCGCAGGGGCAGCTACTTGTTTCACTGCACATGATCACCTTCAGTACCATCCATTTTGTTCCAGATGATACAGCCTCATCTTTTTCAGTGTTCTACTGGAGATATACCCCGTAACTTTTTTCGGTCATCCATAATTGGACATTTAGATTGCATCTATATTTAGACTACTATAAACAGTGTGGTTATGAACACAGGGATGCACATATCCTTTCAAACTAGTGATTCCATGCCCTTTGGATACACACCTAGGAGCAATATTGCTGGGTCACAAGGTATTTCCATTATTTGTCTTTTATTTTTATTTATTTATGTATTTTGCCTCCAGGGTTATCACTGGGGCTCGTTGCCTGCACTAAGAACCCACTGCTCCTGGAGGCCATTTTTTCCCACTTTGTTGCTCTTGTTACACTTGTTGTTGTCATTATTATTGTTGTCATTGCTGTTGTTGGATAGGACAGAAAGAAATCAAGAGAGGAGGGGAGAAGGCGGGGAGAGAAAGATAGACACCTGCAGACCTACTTCACCACTTGTGAAGCAACCCTCCTGCAGGTGGGGAGCTGGTGCCTCCAACAGGGATCCTTATGTGGGTCCTTGCGCTTTGTACCATGTGCACTTAACCCGCTGCGCTACTGCCCGATCTCCCTACTTGTCTATTTTAATTATATTTATTTATTATTGGGGAAAAATTGAGAGGGGAGGGGGAAAGATAGAGAGGGAAAGAGACAGAGAGACACCTGCAGCCCTGCTTTACCACTTGGGAAGCATTCCCCCTGCAGGTGGGGGGCCAAGGACTTGAACCTGGGTCCTTGCGTATTGTAATGTGTGCACTTAACCAGGTGCACCATCACCTGGCCCCCCATTTTTATTTATTTAAGGACTCCTTACACAATTTTTCATAGGGGCTATGCCAGATAGTATTCCCACCAACAGTGTAACAGTTATCTCTCCCTTTTAAAAAATATCTTTATTCATCATTGGATAGAGACAGAAATTGAAAGGGAAGAGGGAGAAAGACAGACAGACACCTGCAGCCCTACTTCTACTCATGAAGTTTTCCCCTCGGCAAGTTGGGACCAGGGTCTTGAACCTGGATCCTCGCACACTGTAGCATGTGCACTTAACCAGATGTGCCACCACCTGGCCCCTAATAGTTCTCTTCTCTCCATACCTTCACCAACACTTGTCATCTCTCAATTTGTTCATCTGAGTCATTGTCATTGTGAGTCTGTGGACCATCTGAGTGTCTTTAGGGAATTGTCTATAGAGATATTTTTCCCACTTTTTTACTGAATTGTTTGTTGTTTTGTTGTTGAGCTGTTTGGCTCCTTTGTAAAATTTTTTGTATCAATCTTGTATGTGTTATATGAGAATATCTTTTCCCAGTTGCTTGATTAGCATTTGATTGGCATTAAGTAATAGTGCAGGTACATTCTTCTATATGTGGCTATCCAGTTTTACCAGTACTGTCTGCTAAAAAACCTTTCTTTTCTCCATTGAATAATTTTGGCTATTTGGTCTTATGTTGGATTTCTGTATGTATGTGGTTTTATTTCTGGTCTGTGCTCTGTCCCATTGGTTTTAGTGCCTGTTTTTGTTCCAGTACCACACTTCCTTAATAACTATGAGTGAGTCATACCTTTTTTTTTTTTCCTTCTAGATCAGTGAGATGCCTCCAAAAGCAAGTAGGGCCATTTTTGTACACTCCATTCTTTTTGAAAAGTGAATATTTGGGGCTGAGTGGTTGCACATCTGGTTGAGTGCACATGTTACAATGCACAAGGACCTGGGTTCGACCCTGGTCCCCACCTACAGCGGGAAAGCTTTGCGAGTAGTGAAGCAGGGCTGTAGGTGTCTTTCTGTCTTTCTCCCTCTCTATCTCCCCTCTTCCCTCTCAATTTCTGACTGTCTAATAAATAAAGATAATAAAGATAAATTAATCAATTTAAAAAGTGAGTATCTTTTCCAACCACTCTATAATCAAAAAGCCTATAGCACTGTCTTTCCACAGTCGTTTTCCACTGTCTTTCCACAGTCGTTTTATATCTCAGACACTGCTAGCCCCTAGGATAACACAATGACTCTCCTGCCCTCATAAAGTTTACAGTCTAAGAGTTTGTGAATAGATTTCTGAAATGGTATAGAAAGCACTCTGTGCGAAGCTACCAGCTATTGTACAGTCTTCAAAAGCAAGGCTAATTAGATACTAATTACAGTATATCTACTGTGTTCCAGGCTCTGTGCCAGACACTGTAAAAATCGCAAGATTTTATTTTAATTGGAAGCTATGGTGGAGGCAGAGATTAGTCCACTTGTGTGTTAGCACATGGCTGGAGCAAGTGGGAGCCAGGGGACACAGTCTGTTCTGTCACTACAGATGCCTTGCGGTTGATCTGACTAACCTCACTACATGCATGACCCTGACTCTCCATTTAATAAGCATTGTTCAAGAGCAGATCAGTGAGGGAGATAGCATAATGGTGATACAAGACCCTCATGCCTGAAACTCGGGTCCCAGGTTCAATGCCCAGCACCATCATATGCCAGAGCTGAGCAGTAGTCTGGTGAAAGCAATATTTTTAAATGGAAATAATTTTATTTTTTAATATTAGTTTTATCTGATAGGACAGTAAGAACCTGTGAGAAGGGAGAGGAGAGAGAGAGAGAGAGAGACACCTGTAGCACTGCTTTACCATTTGTAAAGCTTCTCCCCATAAGTGCCTGGTAATGTGTGTACTCACCAGATGCACCACTGCCTACCCTCTGAAATCATTTTTGAAAGAACAGATCAAAATTTCCAAGTAGGGAAGGAACATTATTCAGTCAAAAAAAAAAAAAAAAAAAAGCATGGATTTTTCACTGACTAAAATAAATACTGGTTTTACAACAAAAAGAAATCATAGAAGTGGAGACTATGTCAAATGGTCATTTATTGCTAGACACGGTCTTCACACAAGGCATCCAAAATGGCTTGAAGGATTTTGTGGAGTTCAGTGGTTTTTAAATCCCCTCCAAATAACTGCCGTCACAATGTGGTAGGAAAAGTGACATGGTTTCCAGAGTAGCAGAGTCATCCATCCATGACCTGACTTTTCTGGTGAAATTCTATTCTTTTCCCACTGGGGTCAGCAGTGAGATTACTACACTGAGGTATTTAACAGATGTGTAGCCATTCTCACATTTAACTCCTAATAAGCACGGGTCCTCTGCTGTCAGCTCGACCGGAGCCCTAGTGAACCACAGTCACAGTGGCCATTCTCACATTTAACTCCTAATAAGCACAGGTCCTCTGCTGTCAGCTCGACCGGAGCCACAGTGAACCACAGTCACAGTGGACACATTAGGTTTCCTGCAAAGATCAAGTTGGAAATAGGAGCAAGTAGTAACTGGGAAGATCACTTGTCACCAGTGTATCATGTCATGTCAGAGCCCTGCTGAAACTCCTAGAGTGGCGTCAGGATGCATGGAGAAAACTAAACAGATCAATCATTAGGAAAGAACAGAGTGTTGTTATAACTAGGCACAGGTACATCATACCAAAAGAAAAAATAGACGGCTGGAGAGACAGCATAATGGGTTATGCAAAAGACTTTCATGCCTGAGGCTCTGAGGTCCCAGGTTCAATCTCCAGTGCCAGGGTAAGCCAGAGCTGAGCAGTGCTCTGGTCTCTCTCTCTCTCTTTCATTAAAATATGTAAATACAAAATATTTCTACAAAAGATAAAATAGACAATTTGACCTGAAGTCAAATTAGAATCATTGTGAAGCATAGTTATTTCACTTACACATTGTTTTCTAACATTTCATTTAATTTCTTTAAAAGAAATTCAGATATCATGTAAACTTGAATATTGATCTAGTTTTGGCAGATATGGTGGTCTAATGGATTAGAGTGTTTAGCTTTTCACTCGAGGACAATATTTCTTCTTTCTCTCCATAGTTAAACAGTAGGCTCCTACCCATTACTAAGGCACTAAATTTCGAATTCTCCATACACCTGAGCAGGCTGCTCCGTATCTGGCCATCTTAATTTTAGTCTTGATTTATTGATGCTGAATTACATTCCTTAAGTCTTCCTGGAGCTCTGGGTGAATTTTATTGCAAAAGCAATGGGGAGAAAGTTACCATCATATATCTCTCTTCCTGGGCAGAGCTTTTAGGTACACAAGGGGCTTTATATCCCACTGTTGCATGTCTTGTGGGCTGGATTTATAACACTGTGAAGCCCAGTTCTCGGGTTACATACGGGCAGAGCAGAGATGAGATGGGGAATTTGATTTTGCAATAATGATTACTTGTTGCTGCAGTCCACATTCCTGCAGGCTCTCATTCTATTGGAGACTCAAACTAATTCCAACTGCTGCCTAATCTAGCAAAACTCATCTTTCACTTGCAAGAGAGTCCAAAAAAGAGGGAGATGGGAATTCAGAAGAATTTGAGATGTTGGCCATTTTTGCTATTATATCTCAAGAATTTCTGCTTCTATTGTCATGATTCCTTTGGGAATATTTTAATCTTTTAAACTTTTGTTTCTTTGTAGGGAGGATGAAAGCTTTGCATCTTTTCCAGCCTGGTGAGTTAATTTGATGGCTCATCGTGCTGTCTCTTCCACTTCAAAGAGGCCGAGTCCCTAGGGCTAGCCAATTGTATTATGGATCCTGCAGATTTGGCTTGCCATTCCTGCTGAGTGTCATCTGTCCTCACCGTCCCACAGTGGGCCATTTTGGCCTCCATAACATCATCTGCTTGAGAAATCTGTGCCTGGCAGGCCTGTCTTTCCAAGTTAAGCTTGAAATGCAATGACCACACAACGGATTTGACAAGGCACAGCTCTAAACAAAAAGGCCACAGACTCACTTTGACCAATACCACAAACATTAACCATCTGGTTACAGATTTCAAAACTGTTTTGGTGCTATCCACAAACTAGTCTGTTCAGGTGATTTGAGTTATACTTCTACTGCCCAGTTCTTCCTGACTACACACATACACACACACACACACACACACACACACGTTCTTTTTTTTATCTTTATTGAATAGAGACAGCCAGGAATTGGGAGGCACGGGGAGAGAGAGGGAGAGTGGTCTGAGAGGTGGTGCAGTGGATAAAAGCACTAGATTCTCAACCATAAGGTCCCGAGTTCAATTCCTAACAGCACATATACCAGAGTGATGTCTGATTCTTTCTTTCTTCTATGTTCCTCATCAATAAATAACTAAGTTTAAAAGAGAGAGAGAGAAAGAGAGAGACACCTGCACCCCTGCTTCACCACTCACAAAGCTTTCCCCCTGTAGGTGGGGACCAGGGGCTTGAACCTGGGTCACTGTGTATTGTAATGTATGCACTTAACTAGGTGTACCACCAGCTGGCCCCTATATACACACACATTCTTTTTTTAAAATTTATTTATTCCCTTTTGTCACTTTGTCTTATTGTTGTAGTTATTATTGTTGTTGTCATTGTTGCATAGGACAGAGAGAAATGGAAAGAGGAGGGGAAGAGAAAGATAGACACCACCTGTGAAGCGACTCCTCTGCAGGCGGGGAGCCAAGGGCTCGAACTGGGATCCTTATGCTGGTCCATGCTACCCTGATATAAGGGATTAACTTCTTTTTTTTTTATTATTTCTTTATTGGGGAATTAATGTTTTACATTCAACAGTAAATACAATAGTTTGTACATGCATAACATTCCCCAGTTTCCCATTTAACAATACAACCCCCACTATGTCATTTATCATCCAGGGCTTAACTTCTAAATTAACATTATCTCCATAACTTAGATGGTTTAACTTTCAAGAAGTACAGTCATTCCAATAATCCCACGGTTTAGAGGTGTTCAGTACTGCAGCCTCGTAGGTGGCTCAGTGAGTAGAGCATCAGACTTTCATGTAAGTGTTCCCAAGTCCACTTCCCTGCATCACATATTCCAGAGTGATGCTCTCTGGTGTTCTCTCTCCCATTCTCTATGTATATGTTTTAATAACTTTATTTATTATTGAACAGAGACAGAGAAATTGAGAGTGATGGGGAAGATAGGAGAGGAAAGAGAGAGAAACACCTGTAACCCTACTCCACCACTCATGAAGCTTCCCCCCTATAGGAGGGGGCTAGGGCTTGAGCTCCAGTGCTTGTGCGTGGTAATGTGTATGCTTAACCGGGTGTGCCACCTCCTGGCCTCTTCTCCCTCCTTCTCTCTCTCTCACTTTCTCTCTCTCTCACTTTCTCTCTCTCTCTCTCTCTCTCTATATATATATATATATATATGGTTGAATTTCCAAAATAGATCTTTGATAAAGTGTGATAAAGGTGAGAACAGTTATTCTCAAAAACACAGAATTTTTCTTTTTTTTTTTGATAAGAGATACAAAAAAAACACAGAGAGAAATACCAGATAGAGCACTGCTTAGCTCTGGCTTATGGTGGTGCTGAGGATTGAGCCTAGGGCTTTGTAGCCTCAGACATGAAAGGCTTTTGCATAACCATCATGCTATCTCCCTAGCCCTAATTATGTATTTCAACCAGAGCACTGCTCAGCTCCCTGCCACACTGGAGGAAACTTCAGTGCTATGTTATCTCTCTCTGTCTCTCTCTATCTGAATTAGTTGTTTCAGTAGTGAAGACTATCACAAAAAAGACAGGATATTATAACTAATATAATAATAATATTTATCAAGTAGTTACTATATGTCAGGCATGTACAGGTCGTCCTATAGATACTTTAATCATCTCAAGGAATTTTTTAAATTTCTTTATTGGAGAATTAATGTTTTACATTCAACATTAAATACAATAGTTTGTACATGCATAACATTTCCCAGTCTTCCTTATAACAATACAACCCGCTACCCCCACCCCCACCCCCACTCCAGAGTCTTTTACTTTGGTGCAATACACCAACTCCAGTTCTGGTTCTACTTGTGTTTTCTCTTCTGATCTTGTTTTTCAACTTATGCCTGAGAGTGAGATCATCCCATATTCATCTTTCTATTTCTGACTTATTTCACTTAACATGACTTTTTCAAGGTCCATCCAAGATCGGCTGAAAATGGTGAAGTCACCATTTTTTATAGCTGAGTAGTATTCCATTGTGTATATAGACCACAACTTGCTCAGCCACTCTTCTGGTGTTGGACACCTGGGTTGCTTCCAGGTTTTGGCTATTACAAATTGTGCTGCTAAGAACATATGTGTACACAGATCTTTTTGGATGGGTATGTTGGGTTCCTTAGGATATATCCCCAGGAGAGGAATTGCAGAATCATAGGGTAGGTCCATTTCTAGTCTTCTGAGAGTTCTCCAGACTGTTCTCCACAGAGGTTGGACCAATTGACATTCCTACCAGCAGTGCAGGCAGGTTTCTTTGACCTCACACCCTCTCCAGCATTTGCTGCTGTTACCTTTTCTGATGTATGACATTCTCACAGGAGTGAAATGGTATCTCATTGTTGCCTTTATTTGCATTTCTCTGACAATCAAAGACTTGGAGCATTTTTTCATGTGTTTCTCGGCCTTTTGGGTATCTTCTGTGGTGAATATTTCTGTCTGTGTCTTCCCCCCATTTTTGGATGGGGTTATTTGTTTTCTTGTTGTTGAGTTTGGCAAGCTCTCTATATCAAGGAATTTTTAAGATGGATAATTTTACAGAAAAGGAATAAAAGGGTGGGAGAGATAACATAATGGTTATGCAAACAGGTTCTCATGCCTAAAGCTCTGAGGTCCTATGTTCAGTCCGCCAGACCACTATAAGCCAGAGTGCACTGGGGTAGGGGCAAGGGAGAAAGGGAGAGAGAGAGGGAAATGAAGGAAGGAATTGAATAAGGGCTGGGCCGCGATGCACCATAAGGAGCCAATTTCGAGCCCCCGCTTCCCACTTGTAGCAGGGACACTTTACAAGCAGTGACGCAGGTCTGCAGGTGTCTGTCTCTCTCCCTCTCTATCTCCCTTCCCCTCTCAATGTCTCTCTGTCCTATCAAGCTAAACTAAAATTGATTAATTAATTAATGGTCCCCACCCGCAGTGGGGAAGCTTCACAAGTGGTGAAGTAGTACTGCAGCTTTCTCTTTCCCTTTCCCTCTCCACCTCTCTCTTCCACCTCAGTTTCTGTCTTGATGCAATAAATGAATAAATAAGTAAATAAAATAAGAATTAAAATAAAGTATTTGGGGGGGACAGGGAGTGACACACCCAGTTTAGCACACATATATTTTTTAAAGATTTTATTTACTTATGAGAAAGATGGGAGGAGAGAGAAAGAACCAGACATCACTCTGGCACATGTGCTGCCAGGGATTGAACTCAGGACCTCATACGTGAGAGTCCAAAGCTTTACCACTGTGCCACCTCCCAGACCACTAACACACATATTTTAAGATTCATTATCTAAAGAGAGAGAGAGAGAGAGAAGAGAGGACTAGACCATCACCTGACATATGGAATGCCAGAGACCAAATTTGGGACTTCATACTTAGGAGTCCAGCTGTCTTCAGTGTGTCACCTCCTGAGTCACTTTTCTTGCTCTCATGAAGCTTTGGGTACTGGGGAACCCAAGATAGAACCTGCGATCTCTGACATGCAAGTCCTGTGTTCTATCATTATGCTTTCTCCATGGCCTCAGGAGAATGTGTGTACCTCATTCCTCAGAAGGATTATGAGCCTTCTTTGAGTTGCTCACTACTAGATTTGGGTATGAGGAGGATGATTCAGGAGTTTCTTATAAAGCTGACCCCAGCTGTGATCATGTTGGCCGATCCCCTTCATATTCACTAGTGAAAATCTGGATTTCTAGATATGACCTTATATCTTGTCACAAGATCTTACAGAAAACAGTAAAACTATCTGGGATGTACTTTGTGCTTAATGAAATGCATGACAGAGACTTGCTAATAGCAGTATTCTTCAGTGACTCACAAGCATGGCTAACTAGGAAAAAGGAGTGTGATGAGATTAGCTTGAACTAAAATGAGGAAAATGATGTTTTTACATTCTCAAGGTTAGAAGGGAATGTGGAATCCTAGCTTAAGTCTCCTCAATTACTTGATGCTATAGTCCTGGAGGTGAAAATATACCTAGAGAAGGTAGGGAAATAGCTGAACTTATAAGCATTTGAGTTTAATATTTCTGATTTGATCCATGGCACCACATGTAATAGAGTGCTCTGGCTTCTCTTTCTGCCTCTCTCTTCTGTTTTGTTTGTTTGTTTTGTTGTTATTTTGCCAGAGCAGTGCTCAGCTCTGGCTTATGGTAATTCTGGGGGTTGAACCTAGGACCTTTGGTGCCTAAGGCATGAAAGTCTTTTTGCATAACCACTATGCTATCTCCCCAGCCTCACTGCCTTTCTTCTGTCTCATGTGAAATTCTCTCTCTATTCATATGTAATAAGTAAAATAGATATATTATTATTATTTTAATTTTTTAATCTTTATTTATTGGATAGAGACAGCCAGAAATTGAGAGGGGAGGGGAAGATGGAAAGGGGGAGAGGCACCTACAGTCCTGCTTCATCACTTGTGAAACTCTCCCCTTGCAGGTGGGGACCAGGGGCTTGAACCCGGGTCCCTGTGCACTGTAATGTGTGTGCTTAACCAGGTGTGCCACCACCTGGCCCCTAAAATAAGTATTTTTAAAAGAAAGTAAGACTAAAAAGTTTAGATAGATCCACCAATTGCAATCTACTACATTTATGTTTTATTAATTAACTCATTTGTTTTATATACATATATTTTAGGCTTGTTATTTCCTCTACTAGAGAAACCCTGTCTCCATCTTCACTCCACCCCATCTGGATCATTTATTTTCATTTCATGTTAAGAAAGCAAATGCAAGGGCCGGGCGGTGGTGCACCTGGTAAAGTGCACCTGTTGCCATGCACAAGGACCCAGGTTCAAGCCTGCAGGGGAAGAGCTTCCTAAGCAATAAAGCAGTGCTGCAGGTGTCTCTTTTTTTCTCTACCTCCCTTTCCTCTCTCGTTTTCTCTCTGTCTCTATTCAATAAAAAATAAATAAATAAAATATTTTTAAACAAGAAGGCAAATGCAGACCTTTTATAGGAAGTCTCTCCTGACCTCCTCCATCCCTAAGGATCCCTCACAAGTGCCCCACTATTCTCTACCTATCGTTTGTGAATGTTTGCAAAATTGGACACAGAAGTGGATTTTCAGAGGTTCTGGTCAACCATGGAAATAAAAGGAATCATTTGGCACATAGTGCGAAGTGCTCAGAGTGGTGCAAGGATCCCGGTTCGAGGCCCCAGCTCCCCACCTGCAGGGGGGGTCGTTTCACAAGCAGTGAAGCAGGGCTTCAGGTCTCTCTCTCTCTCCCCCTATTCTCCCCCCCAGCCTCTCATCCCCCTCTTTTCTCAATTTCTCTCTGTCCTATCCAATCACAACAATGGCAGCAACAACAATGGAGAAAAGGTTGGCTGCCAGGAGCAGTGGATTCATAGTGCAGCCCCCAGCAATAACCCAGGAGACCAAAAAAAAAAAAAAATCTTTTGGATTGTGAAGAGCCTGCTGGTTTTTCGCTCATCCACCTGCCAGATCCCTGCTGCACAGCATAAAGAAACCCCGCTGAGAGTCTGTAAAAACAACAGCCATCTAAAGTATCTTGAACTTTTTGTCATTTAGTTTGCATTTCTTGTACCTTGAATGCTTTCTGCCTCTCAGATATCAATATACTGAGTTCAAAATGTACTTACATTAAGATCCATTTATTTATCCGTTTGTTTATCCATGAGAGAGAGGGAGAATGAGAGCATCACACTGACATACACAACGCTGGAAATCAAGTTGCAGATCAAATTTCGAATATCATGCCTGAGAGCTCAACACTTAGCCACCACTGCCCCACCCTCTGGGCCACCAAAATAAACATTTTGTTGTTGTTCAGCTTGGATATTAGGATTTATCATATACTTTTCAAAGATGAAGTGATTTTTTTATTACTTTAAAATGTTAATTTAGTGTGTGTTTTCCTTTGTGAAGAATAGGATTCATCAGTAATGGTATATAAACTGAAACTTACATGAGTGAATATACTCAGAGAATTCTCTATGTTGTCTTTCTTTGCTCCCAGCAGCCCTGTTTTAATTCTATATATATATATATATATATATATATATATATATATATATATATATTAGTGACTTAATAATGATTGACAAGATTGTGGTATAAGAGGGGTATAATTCCATACAATTTCCATCACCAGAGTTTCATATCCCCTCCCCTCCATTGGAAGCTTCCCTATTCTTTATCCCTCTGAGAGTATGAACCAAAGATCTTCATGGGGTGCAGAAGGTGGTAGGTTTGGCTTCTGTAATTACTGCTCTGCTGGACATGGGTATTTATAGGTCGATCCATACTCCCAGCCTGTTTCTATCTTTCTCTAGTGGGCTAGGGATCTAGGGTGGTGGGGTTCCAGGACACACTGGTGAGATCATCTGCCCAGGGAAGTCAGGTTGGTGTCATGGTAGCATCTGAACTTTGATGGCTGAAAAGCATTAAGATATAAAGTAGAACAATTAGTTTAACAATGAGGAATCTAAATATAAAAGTATAGCAGATGAAATTTGGGGTCTTTACATTGGAAAAAAATAAGAAGGCTATTTTAGGAATATGCCACGGGGTCCATGACTTTACTAAGTTTTGACTGAGACCAATAGCTAGCATGCAGGTGGACTAGGAGTATTGTCTGGGAAGATTGTATCAGAGTTGAGGACAGGACTAGAAAGCTGGATCAAGTATGAGAAAATTATATAAATACCCATTAACTGTAAACCCTATCCATCTGATCTTGGGCCCATGTCTATTCATATTTACCATAGGAACCTGTGTAACCTCTGTGTCCCTGTCAGTCTGAGCTCAAATTCCGTGGTGATAGCTAGGAACATTCTAAGCTGTACTCATTTCAGGACCAGTCTTCCTCAAGTGGCAGAGTATGTTGACCCAACCTCCCTTCAAAGAGTGGGGCAATTTCTACCACCGTTGTTCTACATTGAGGGCAAGGTTTTGTAGAAGCCCACAAGAAGGTTTATGATATTGTTCCTGTTGCACATGACCAGTGATGTGGAGAGAGGTCTAGGTCCATCATATCTATGTGGGAGTCCCAGGATTCCCTGACTATGCCCCTGGATGGTGGGGTGGCCTGGTAGTGACCAAAAGGGCAATCATTAAAGTGTGCTAGTCTCTTGCACTTATCCAGCTTTTGTAGTCCTTACTTTAGCTGACAAGGCTAGCCTTGGAATGATTGAGGGAAGTGAAATGGAGAATAGGTGAGGGGTATATCTAGGTCTAAGTAGAAAATATTTCATTAAGTACCTTATGGTGTCTTTTTCAGGTCCTTCTACTTGCTTGCTGCACTTAATGAATCACTGTAGACCACTGTGCACTTTTACTTTAAGGTCTATATTTTTCTCCAACTTATGGATACATGTGCATGTGTGCCCTATCTCACGGGCCCTGGTCTATATCTAGGTTTTCTGACTTTGTTAGGAAATGCACCACCCAAAATAGAACTAAGGAGTCCTATGAACTAGGAAAGGTCTCACCCGAGTATTGGAGTTGTTAAGGTTGGCATCCCACACCTGGCATCTCTGGATACAGTCCGAAGTGGAACATGTAGGGATGGCACTACCCCATTTTAATTCTGAGAAACAGAGTTCTCCTTTCCTCCTTCCAATGGTGATTTTTTTTTCATTTTCTATTTGTGATTAATAGTAGGCTACAAGACTGAAAGATTACGGTGTGGAGTCCCATACCACACCTACCATCAAATTTCTATGTCCCCACTCTCCCACCTCCCCAAAATAACCACTATAATTCTTTCAAGTCTTAGAAACAGTTTACCTGCTTCTGTGTTGTTGTTTTTTTCCCCAAGTTCATGTGTATCAGTTCTCCAGATTCCACATACAAGTGAAACCATCTGGAAGTTGTCTTTCATCTCTTATTTCACTCAACATAATCTGATGATTATTTTTTAAAGTCAACACATTTGCAAACTTGTTCTTAGTTAAAAGATAATTCACAAAAAAACACATCCATAAATTTACTTTCTGTCATATAGCAGAAAATGTTAGTGTTGTAACTTGTGCATTCAACCAGTGCGCCACCACCCTGTCCCCTGTAATTCCATTCTTATATTTAAAAATCAACTGGATTTCCAGAAGTATACGTGTATTTGTTTAGTTCTTAACCTTTTTCATATTAAGTATGTCGGTGTAAACAAAAAATTACTCCTGGGGGCCAGGTGGTGGCGCACCTGATTGAGCAGACATACTACCTTGTGCAAGGACCTGATTCAAGACTAAATGAAGATAAGAGATACTGTGAAGGTGCATGCTGCACCCTAAATAAATAAGGAGACCTGTCTACCATATATAAGTATGGAGTTCTCCATTGTTACATAGAGAGAAGTTCTGTGGTGGTCTCCCGGGAAGCACAATCCATTATCTAGAAGATGTTTCTTTGCAAAACTAAATGCATATGATCTAAAACTCATGACCACTGGCAAAAATACCAGGAGCACAAATACCAGGAGACAGAGGCGATTTTGTTGCCGCCCAGGTTTCATTGCCCCCTATCATCTCTGTCAGATAGAGATGGAGAGAGGAAAAGACATCACAGAACCGAAACTTCCTCCAGTGCTGTGCGGGCCAGGCTCAAGCCTGGGTCATGTGCTTGGCAAAGCAGATGCACTATGCAAGTTACTTTGTCGCCCCTGAAAGGTGATGGGCACGAATGAGTTTGATAAATGACTTTGGCTGGTTCCCATAACTTTATTACTTAATTAGATCAGTGATTTCTGAGCTGTGACGACCAATGTCAAATATTATCAAATACTGGCATCAAGTGATAATTATCACTATTATTAAAATGACTTCGCGACTGTACTTCCTGCCTCCCAACCTCTAAAGCACAAACAATTTTCCAGCTTGAGAGAAGAACAATACATTCTCCCCAACTTTGAAAGGGCGAGCAGCATTTGCCCTAGCCCAATGTGGCGGCATCGGTTTCACACGCCCTTACCAAGTGGCCTGCTGGGTAAATTCGGTGCCTCACTGCCTGTGGATGATGTCATAGGTCTGCGCCCAGATGGGCAGCGTACATGTGCGCAGGCGCAGCGGACCTTGGGTTAGGGGCGGAGTGGCCGAGATGAGCGGCGGAGCGACTGAGACTTCTGTGAGTGGAGAGGCCGCCCTGCGTGGCGACAAGAAGAGGGACCCGCTGGGGAACGCGGGCTCGCCTGCGCACCTCATTATTAAGGGTACGGAGGTTTACGTGGCCCCTCCCTGATTCGGGGCCAGCCTCCCGGTTCACACTGCCGCCTGGTGGGGTCAGAAGGGTCCTTGAGTGTGTCGGGGCCCGCAGCGACCGCGTCTTGGGCCCGCGCCCAGGAGCCCGCTTAGGAGTTGAGAGGCACCGGATTGATGATCTTGCTTCTTTCACACCCACACTGCTCCGGTCTCTGCAAGGAGAAAGCGAGGCGACATGGCATAAAAGAGTTAAATCTCTTAGGCGCTTGCACCTCTTCTTGTCCTCCTCCGAACTGGAAGTAGCTTACTGTCTACTGACAGTCTGAACTGGACCTGAACTAGCTAGGTCTGCTTCCCAAACCGCCCAGCTGCCCTCAGCCGCCCGCGAAGGTCTTTCTGCCCATTAGAAACTGCATTTTCAAGGACCGGCTTAAGGATCCCGGTTCGAGCCCCCGGCTCCCCACCTGCAGGGGAGTCGCTTCACAGGCGGTGAAGCAGGTCTGCAGGTGTCTGTCTTTCTCTCCCCCTCTCTATCAACCTTTTCTCTCTCCATTTCTCTCTGTCCTATCCAACAATGAAGACAACAACAATAACTACAACAATAAAACAACCAGGGCAGCAAAAGAGAGTAAATAAATATTTTTTAAAAATTAAAAAGAAAAGAAACTGCATTTTCCCTTCTTCATTCCTTACTAATCTATTCGGTTAGTATAGCAGGCCAGCAGTTGAGGTCTTTGCGGCTTTGGGCAACCTTCACTAACTGCCCAGAACTGGCAGCCCCGACCATTGACGGATGACTGCTTCTAGACTTAAGGTTGACTCCTTAAAAAAACTGGGAGTTGAGAATGGTGCATGGATATTAGACTAAATTAAGAGTTATAGATGCAGCTAAGCTTAAGCTTATTTTAAATTGCAACAATATATGCAGCAGACTTTATTGCAGTGACTTTTAAGTGCACAGCACGGTGGCACTAATGCGTTCATATGGCACAACCATCACCACCGTCCATCTCGAGAACTTTCTCAGTCTTCCGACCTCTAATAAACACTAGCAACTGACATCTGCTTTCTAGCTCTTAAGTCTGACGACTATAAGTACTTCCTATATGTAGGTGGAATAATACAGTATGTGTCCATTTGCAATGTAAGTGACTGAGTTGGTTCATTTACCATATTGCCCTTAAAGTGCCTCCAAATTACGATTTCCCTTTTAGAGTTGAGCGATAGTGTTTATATAATCAGGCATTCATTGAGGACAGGTGCTGAGCAGTGCATAGTGAGAACATTGACTAGAGTGTCACTACACACATGTAGATGGTGTAGCCTAGTACATGCCCAAGTGGTATGGTTACAGCCTGGCAGGACCAGTGTGCTGTATGCAGTTAGTCTGTTTTTGCTTTCTCATTCATTGACTTATCACTGGTTGATTTTCAGTTAACAGGCTTGTCTCTGTCTTTCATATGAGGAATATTTATCTAGCTCCTACCTTAGCATAGGGATTTCTGGGGAATTTCAGGGTTTTTTTTTTAAGATTTTATTTATTAATGAAGAAGATAGGAGGAGAGATAGAGAAAGAACCAAATATCACCCTGGTCCATGTGCTGCCAGGGATTGAACTCTAGATCTCATGCTTGAGAGTCCAATGCTTTACTCACTGTGTCACCTCCCAGACCACAACTTCAGCTTTTGTGCTCATGCTATAGTAAACATTTGTGAATGTTTCTCATTTGCTTGGAGATTTTTCATTTATTTATTTATTGATAGAGACAGAGAAACTCAGGGGAAAGACAGAGGGGGGAGAGACACCTGTAACGCTACCTACTTGTGAAGCTTTCCTCCTGCAGGTAGGGACTGGCGTCTTGAACCCTGGCCCTTGTGCATTATAACAAGCACGATCAACTGGGAGTGCAATTGCCTGGCCCCCTAAGAGTTTTTCTACCTATACATAAAATTGCTATGTAGACATGTCTTCTATTGTATTAGATATTGCCAGACTACTCTCAAAAGTACTTTACTAATTCATAGGAAATGAATGAGGTTTTTCTCTTAATCAGTTATCTTTTTTTTTTTTTTAATTATTCATGAGGAAAATAGGAGAAAAAGAACCAGACATCACTGATGCATGTGTTGCCAGGGACCTCATGCTTGAGAGTCCAATGCTTTAGACACTGCACCAGCTCCCAGACCACTCTTAATCCATTCTCTAAAGAAGATTTTAATCTGCCTCTCTGGGAAGTGGGGAAAATAACACTAGCAAATACCAAAGAGCATGGGTTAACCTTGATTTCATTTTGTCTTTGTAGATCTTGGAGAAATTCATTCAAGACTACTAGACCACAGACCAGTTATTCAAGGTGAAACTCGTTATTTTGTGAAAGAATTTGAAGTGAGTATTTAAAACTTATTTTGCCAAGATACTGCCCTAATTATTGTTAGTGTGTTATTATATGGAAGGAAAATCCTTTAACTTTAGAATTGCTGGTTTCTGTTCATCTACTGATAAAAAAGTGAAAGCAAAGGCCAGCAAAACAGCTTACTCAGATAGTCTACCTGTCGTTATACCATAGACTCCAGTGCGCTTCACCATGTACACAACCCAGGTTCAAGTCCAGTCCCCATTGCATTGAGGGAAGCTCTTGGTGCTGTGGTCTCTCTCTCTCTCTCTCTCTCCCTCTCTCTCCCTCCCCCTCCCTCCCTCCTCTCTCTCTCTCTCTCTCTCTGTGTCTCTGTCTAAAAAAGTCAACCTAGAATGGCCCAGTATATGTCAGGCACCAGCTAGAATGCTTAGTCACTGAGTGTGAATCCTAAAGGAAGGATAGTCCCCAAGAATGATCCTCGTATTTTCGCTCATGTACTCTGAGTAGGTACTGATACCCCAACTGAGGAAAAATACATTTTCTCTGAGAAATAGAGACCCATCTTCCTTTCACTATCTATATTTCACCTTACAGATGGGGGAAAACAAAACAAAACAAAACAAACAAACCCATGAGGGAGACAGACACTAAATACCCCAGAGTAGTAACAAGGTGAACGAGCCCAGATCTGCACCTGGTCTTGGGCACCATCTTATCAGTGTGAGTGCTCTTAATAATTTTTGCTTCAGGGGCCAGGTGGTAGTACATCTGGTTGAGTGCACACATTACAGTGTGCAAGGACCCAGGTTCAAGCCCCCCCCTCACCCCTCCCCAGACACACTTGCAAGGGAAAGCTGCACAGGCAGTGAAGTAGTGCTGCAGGTGTCTGTCTCACCTTTCTATATCCCTCTTCCCTCTCAATTTATTTCTGTTTCTATCATAAATTTAAAAAATTAAATAAAATATTTTAAAAATTTGTTGCTTTTTTTTTTTTCCTTCCCATCATCAGGGCTTCACCACTCCAGTTTGACATTTTCTTTTAGCTTTATTCATTCATGTATTTAACAAGAAGGAGAGAGGGGAAGAACCAGAACGTCATTCTTACATACACAGTGCTGAGAACTGCACTCAGGACCTTATCATGTACGCAAGTTGGACACTCTACCGACTGTACCCTTATTGTGGGGTTAGAGTAATGTGAACGTGGAAAATTATTCAGGAACTTTTCCTTATTGTGCCCTGTTGAGATTATTTTAGGTTCCATAGGGACAGGGTGGTCTTGGCATACATGACTAGAGTTTCTGGTTGGAGTCTCTCAAGACTAAAAATCAAGGTGTTGGTTATACCCTCCTTATTTGGAGCTTGGATTCTCTAATTCTTGCAGTGTAGCAGGATGCTCTTCCTTGCTATGGGAGAATGCAGTTCCTATTTCCTTTATAACTGTTAATCGGATATTGCTCTCCCCCGGAGACCACTCACATTCCATATCATATGGCTTCTTCCATCTTCAGAGCCATAAATGGGTCTCCCTTCTGTGAATCCCTCTCCTACTACTAAGACGAACCTGGCTCCTATAAGGACTCATCTGATTATGCTGTGTCCATGAAGATAGTCTTCCTTTCTTAAAGTCAATTGGTTGGACCCTTCAGTATACTAGCAGATTAGATTCACAGGCACTCCTTTTTTTAATTATTATTTATTTATTATTGGATAGAGAGAAATTGAGAGGGAAGTTGGAGATAGGGAGAGAGACAGAGAGATACCTGTAGCCCTGCTTCACCACTTGTGAAGCTTTCCCCCTGCAGGTGGGGACCAGGGGCTTGAACTTGGATCCTTGTGCACTGTGAAGCGAGCACTTAACCAGGTGCACCACCACCTGGCCCCCAGGCACTCCTGTATCAGGGCTTATTTATGTGTCTGAGAGAAGGTGTGTGTGTGTGTGTGTGTGTGTGCGCGTGCGCTGCACACTGGCGGAGGGGCATCTCAGAATCCCACTTACCTACCTGTAACAGAATTTTTTTTTGTGATTTCCTTGTTTATTATCTTCCTTTATTAGAACATCAGTACTATGAAAACAGGGACTTGTCTTTCTTATTCTCTGTTGTGTCCAAAATGCCAAAAGTAATGTCTGCTATGCTGACATTAAGATAGTATTCAGAAGAATAAGAGATTCTCCTTAAATATGACTTTCTTGATAGCCAGTGATGCTGTCATCTGTTTTCATAAGTCACTCCCCATTTATTTTTGTTGCCAATTTGGTTTTTTCAAATACTAGTTAGTTTGTTTTTTTTTAAAGTATTTGAATGTGCTTTTAAAAATGTTCATTTTATCCATTAATTGAGGAGAGGGAAAAAACCAGAGGACTGATCTGGTATATGTGATACCAAGGATTGAATTTAGGACCTTATGCTTGAGAGTCCAGTGCTTTATCCACTGAGCCACCCCCTAGGCCACTTACATGTTGGTCTGCTTCTAAATTCTGCTTCTAAGACCCCTTTCTGTTGCATTGCTTGACATTGTAGTCTATTTACATAATCATTGTTTTCATTGGTTTAATCCCCACTGGTTCGAGCGCTATTTTCCTTCTCCCCACCCCCTATCCTACGTACTTTCTCTTTCTGACACTGCTTGTGAAGTGACCCCACCCCCCGTAAGGTGGGGAGCCAGGGCTCAAACCAGGATTCGAACCGAGATCCTTATGCTGTTCCTTGCGCTTCTTGTGACATGTGCACTTAACCCGCTGCACAATAGCCCGACCCTGATTTTTTTTTTTTTTTTTTTTTGATGGAGACAGAAGCAGAGAGGCAGAGAAAGTAAAAGATAAAAGATCACAGCACCAAAGCTTTCATCAGTGTGGTAGGGAGCATGGATTTAACCTGGGTCGTGCACATGGCAGAACAGCACACTATCCAAGTGAGCTGTTTCACCAGCCCCTCTTAAATGTAATAGTTTTACCAGAGCACTGATCAGCTCTGGCTTAAAGTGGTGCGTGGGACTGAACTTGGGACTTGGGAGAACCTCAGGCATGAGAGTCTCTTCGCATAACCATTATGCCATCTACCCCCACCCCTTAAATGTACATTTAAAGGTCTACTTTGTACTAACGAAAGTTTAGTGGGGGTCGGGCGGTGGCGCAGCGGGTTAAGCGCACGTGGCGCAAAGCGCGGGGACCGGCGTAAGGATCCCGGTTGGAGCCCCCGGCTCCCCACCTGCAGGGGAGTCGCTTCACAGGCGGTGAAGCAGGTCTGCAGGTGTCTATCTTTCTCTCCCCCTCTCTCTCTGTCTTCCCCTCCTCTCTCCATTTCTCTCTGTCCTATCCAACAACAAAAAAGCAACGTCAATAATGGCAATAATAACCTCAACGAGGCTGCAACAACTAGGGCAACAAAAAGGGGGGGAAATGGCCTCCAGGAGCGGTGGATTCATGGTGCAGGCACCGAGCCCAGCAATAACCCTGGAGGAAAAAGAAAAAAAAAAAAAAGTATATACTGACCTATACTGAAAAAAAAAAAAAAAGTTTAGTATTTTAGAATTACAATGGATCGTGCACAAAGGAGACCCTCAGTAGACTTCCCAGCACTATGTGAAACAGTGAAAATGGGGACAATATCTACTGCAGAATTACTGTGAGAATTAGGTGACGTGCCATTTAAAAAGTTTCTGGTAGAGCTAGAAAATAACTTACTTGAGTAGTACACTGCATTACCTTGCGCACAGATCAGCTTCCAGCCTGGCCCCACTGTGCTGAAGAAAGCTTTGGTGCTGTGGTTTCTATCTCTCTTTCACTCTGCCTCCATCTTAAAACAGCTGGAGCAGTAAAGTCCTGGAAATAACAAACAAAAAATTCTTATATACAGGTGTTCGACAGATGTTGGTAGCTTATTATTAACAGGAAGTACAATCAGATAAAAATATATTAATGCAGAATTTTCAATAACTTGAGTGACTTTGAGTTCAATTTTTAACTGTTAGGGAAATAAGAGATTTGCAAAAGAAAAGAAAAGAAAAAATAATAATAAATGAGCATTATCTCATTATCATAGAAAAATGTTTAATAATCAGCACAATTTTCATACTATGTATGATAGATCCAAGCTTATTATATAAATGTCTTTAACATGTATATGATGTAAGATAATGTCATGAACAGGTCGCCTTTCTGGTGTCAGGTGCTTCTACAATATCATGTAAACATTTGTCAGCCAGGTTTGAACTATCTTCAACTAAGTGTCAACTACTGAACTCTTTTTCTTGGAAAGTACTAGTACTTAGTATAGTCTCTCCACGTGGCCTTTCTGACATCTGTCAGTTGAACCACAGGTTTTTGTTTTTGTTTTCCTGCCCGGTCTTTGCTGGGACTTCATGTTTGCATGATTGTACCATCACTCCCTCCCAGCTGACTTTTTTTTTTTTATTTCTTTATTGGGGAATTAATGTTTTACATTCAACAGTAAATACAATAGTTTGTACATGCATAACATTCCCCAGTTTCCCATATAACAATACAACCCCCACTGGGTCCTCTGTCATCCTTCTTGGACCTGTATTCTCCCCACCCACCCACCCCAGGGTATTTTACTTTGGTGCGATATGCCAATTCCATTTCCCAGCTGACTTTTTAATTTTTTCTTTTCTAGATAGTTGGGGGTGGGGGGTGGAGAGACACTACAGCGCTGCCCTACTGCTAGTGAAGCTACCCTTTTGCATGCTGCTCTCATACAATAGCTGGGGGTTCAGACCTGAGTCCTCAAGGCTGCTAAAATGTACACTTTGCTAAGTGAGCTGTCTCTAGCCTCTCAACCTGCTTTTCCTTTTTTTTTAACCAGAGCACTGCTCAGCTCTGATTTATGGTGGTGTGTGTGTGGGGGGGGATTGAACCTGGGACTTTAGAGCCTCAGACATGAGAGTCTGTTTGCATAACCAGGATGCTATCTGTCCCACCCTCAACCTGCTTTCCTATATATTGTACACGATCGTTTCCCCACAAATTAAAACCTGAGGGCATTGTGGAGACATTAGATTTGGATGAATTACTTTATTGACATTTCTTTTCTCTCTGGCTCAAATAATGGTAGGCATGTTTACTAAAAGTGGTTTTGATCCAGAAATGTTGGCTGGGCAGAGAGTAAGGAAGCAGCTAGCAGCATTTCCTAAGGGTTTCATCTTTTGTACTACAGAGAAGGAGCCACTGTAAGAAAATTGGTTATTGTTTCAAACTAGAATTATTTGTAGTTTATGTTTTACTGCATATAGCAACTATGATTTTCTATTATTTGCTTGCTATTGTTATTATTATTTTTATTGAGGGAACTAATGCTTTATAGTGCAGTCACTGATATATGAGTACAATTTAATTATTCACTAGGACCTGACGGTTCTCATCTGCTCCTTTCTTCCCCCTCTTTCCTCCCCCCTCCTACCCCAGAGTCCTTTACTTTGATGCAATACACCATTATCATTATTGTCATCATCATCACAGCCTCACACATGCACGACTCTATTCCCCCAGTGTGATTTTTCCCATTTTTTTTTAAAGGTATATTTATTAAGTAATGAATCTGAGACACAGACTATCAGAGCATCACTTTGGCACACTTGGGCCCTCATGCTTGAGAGTCTGATGTTTAATCTTCTGTGCTGCCTCCCCAGGATGACTTTTTCCAGTGTTTAAAAAATTTTTTAGATAGAGAGAAATGGGGGAAAGAGAGGGAGGCAGACCACAGTACTGTTCTACTGTCAGTGGATCTTCCCCTGGTGCTGTGGAGCTCCTTTGTAGTACCAGGGCTTGAACCTATCACTTCATACATAAGATGTGTGTCCTACCTGGTGAGCTTCCTCCTAGCCCCAATTATTATAAAGAAAATAACAATTATTTTCTTTCTTTTTTTTATTATCTTTATTTGTTTATTGGATAGAGACAGCCAGAAATCGAAAGGGGAGGAGGTGATAGCAAGGAAGAGAGATACCTACAACACTGCTTCACCACTTAAAAAGCTTTCCCCCCTCAGGTGGGGGACCAGGGGCTTGAACCTGGACCCTTGTGCACTGTAATGTGTACTCAACCAAATGCACCAATAATTATTTTCTTTTTAAAAAATATTTATTTTCTCTTTTGTTGCCCTTGTTTTATTGTTGTAGTTATTGTTGTTGTTGTTGATGTCGTCATTGATAGATCGGACAGAGAAAAATGGAGAGAGGAGGGGAAGACAGAGAGGGGGAGAGAAAGATAGACACCTGCAGACCTACTTCACCGCCTGTGAACTGACTGCCCTGCAGGTGAGGATCGAACCGGGATCCTTAGACGGTCCTTGTGCTTGGCACCACCTGTGCTTAACCCGCTGCACTACCGCTGACTCCCAGTTATTTTCTTTATACAGTTTTATTTCTGAAAAAATGGGAGTAAGTGCCACATGGTGGCAGTATAACTTAAATTATCTATGTTCTAGTATAATGTTTCAGTTCTCTGTGTGTATTCAGAACAGTCAGCTGTCTTTCTCCAGACTTTAACAAATCTTTGTTCCTTTACTACCAAGACCTCATAAGCAGCAGTGATGATGAACATCAGCTTGGCTGTGTTGCTGGTTATGATTTATATTCTTTTCAGCAGCAAAGGAGGACCATGGAGCTGACGACATGTTCCCCATTAGAATAGAAGACATCCCTGTTAGTCAGTATTTATAAAGTACCTGTGGCATATATGACCCTGTACTTCAGTTTTAGCAAACTTTGTTCTTTGAGTGAATTAATTGCTTGGTTATTGAGTCCTGAGACTTATCAGTAAGGAATGCGTTTACTTACTACTAACAGTTTTCTGAGAAATAGTGGCTTTAACATGTGGTGGCTTTTCTGTTACAGTACTCAGAACCTTGGACTGATTGACAGCTCTAATCTCAGTTTTTGTACCCTCCTTTGAGAATGTTACTCTTAAGCATACAAGCCAGTTTTGAGAACTCCAACTAGACATCTGCATGAAGTGTTGCAAAAGGAAGGCCGGTGGCAAACAATTGGAAGTTTCTGTTATGGGCACGTGTTCAAACAGCATTTGAATGCTGACAACAAAACAGAAGAGAGTAGATTTAGAACTGAGTCACACCAGATATGTAAAAATGTAAGACAGTCTCTACTTTCAGGAAGTTTATAATTTAGGGAGAAGAAACAAAAGATTTGTACTGGTAGAATTGTGATAAAATAAGCACCTTGAGATTTCAGAGGAGAAATAATACCTAATAATTGAGAAGAAAGCTTTCATAGAGAGAAAGTGAATTGAATTAAATGAGAAAAAGCCCTAAAAATACAAGGCAGCCTAGAATTTCACTTGATAGTCTGATCTTTTAGTTTATTAGAATATTTGTTAGATTATTCCCCCATAGCATGAAATAAATCTATGTATATACAGTATGTTTTTAAATCATTTTGGACTGACTAGTTTCATGATTAATAAAAATACTGTTTTCTCATTTACTCTCAAATGTTCTCAAATTATGTGCTTAGTATAAATATTATGGCAACTGTACTACTAATAATACTTTTTAATTAGTTAGTTAATTAATTTTACTGCTCAGCTCTGGCCCATGGTGGTGCTGCAGATTAAACCTGGGAGCTTAGAGCCTCAGGCTTGAAAGTCCTTTACATAACCATTATGCTATTTCCCAACCCTGTTAAAACTATGAGCTTACTACTCAGCACTGGTTTAAGCACATTATATAAGGTCTTATTATTTATTTCAGTGGAAGAAAAACTACCTGTATATGTAATTTTATGGAGTGATACACAGTGGAAACCAGCTTTCATCAGAACTCAGTTTTATTCTTTGTTCTATCTTTTTTTTTTTTTTTTTTTTAGAAGTTTCAGCCTAGAAACAATAGGCACATACCAATAAGTAGATGTTAGTTTGTAGTCTTTATTTTGTGGTAGTTGTTAACATTATGCCTTAGTGGGAAAAAAAATCAAAACATACCAGATGGCAGTTTTAAGGCAGACTGTGACATTCTGTCTGTGTAGCACAATCATTCAGCCATTTGTTGTTTAAATTGTTGTTAATAAACTGTTGAAGAGATGAAGCCACAATATGTAACTTCCAATTTTTCCACTGCAAGAAGCAACCCTTTAAATAAATGGATCCTCATTTTGGTAGGTCATGGATATATTCAATTTGAGTGCAATTTTGAGGGGATTCTAGAACCCCCAAAGCCTATTAATTCTCTAAATGGAGCCCTAGATTATTCCACTCTGCTCTCATGTCTTTGAATTTGAATTGAGAGATATTCTTTTTATTTTTTTTTTTCTATCTTTATTTGACAGAGACAGCCAGAAATTGAGAGGAAGTAGGAGATATAGAGGGAGAGAGACAGAGAGACACCAGTAGCCCTTCATTACCACTTAGGAAGCTTTCATCCTGCAGGTGGGGACTTGGAGTTTGAACCCAGGTCCTTGAACGTTTTGACATGTGTGCCACCACCTGGCCCAAGAGATCAAATGCTTTTGCATCTTGATAAAGAAATTAATCTATCATAAGGAATGTAGTAATGTTATCAACTCTTGAGTCTTCCAAATTCCAGTGCCATCTGGAGAAAATGACAGCAGATGGGTTCTTTGTTTTGTTTTTCTTCTCAAACTGTCTGTAGCAATTAGGATAGCAATCCCCAACAGCATCTATAATAGGACCAAGAGACAAAGTACCTTCAAGTTACTATCACCTCAGACACTATGGGGGGCGGGTAGCAGAAGGTTTATAAAACCTGGAGTTCTAGAAGGCCTCAAATCACCAATTGACTTAGAAGAACTGGAGGGGGCTTTCTTAGAAACTGGGCAGGACTAGGAGAGAGAAGTTCAAAGAGAAACCTTTAGAGAATAGTAAGTAATCAAATTATTATTTTTAAGGCTGGTAAATATTCAAGTGTTTTTTGTTTGTTTGTTTTCTTCTGTTTTGTTTTTTACCAGAGCTTTGATCAACTCTGGATTACTGTGGTGTAGGAGATTGAACCTGTGATTTTTTTTTAATTTATTTTTTCCTTTATTGGGGGATTAATGTTTTACATTCGACCGTAAATACAATAGTTTGTACATGCACAACATTTCTCAGTTTTCCACATAACAGTAAATTCCCCACTAGGTCCTCTGTCATCCTTTTCTAGGACCTGTACTCTTCCGCACTGGAGCCTCAGGCATGGAAGTCTGTTTGCATAATCATTATAATATCTATTCAATCTCCCAATATTCAAGTGTTTTAATTTGCCTTCTAGTCAGCATTCTTCAAAGTAACTAGTTGATGAGGAGAAGTTTCTCTCTGTAGTTATCCCTGCTAATAAATGGAGATGAAATGGTACCACCAACTTGGTGCAAGGACATATCCCATCACTGGAATAATCTCTCTCTCTCCCTCGCTCACTATATATATTTATATATAGTCTTTCTCTGGTGCTTCACTGCTCTGAGATGACATTTTCAGATAAAGAGACAGAGAAGTGGGGGTTGTATTGTTAAATGGGAAACTGGGGAATGTTATGCATGTACAAACTATTGTATTTACTGTTGAATGTAAAACATTAATTCCCCAATAAAGAAATAAATTTAAAAAAAGAGAGAGACAGAGAAGGAAAGGAACCTGGCTCAAACCTTTGTCATGTACTTGGCAAAGCAAGCACTATCCAAGTAAGCTGTTTTGCAGTCTTGAAATATTCTTGCAAACAAAATCAAAATAAAACCCTGAATCTTATCAGGCCTTTAGTCCTAACTACTAATTCACAGGAAAGAGAAGAGACGCAGAAACATGTTAAATATCACCATGGGGATTCATTCAGTGAAGACAGACTTTGGGAAACTGCACAACAAATGACTCACTTTCTTCACCAAACTTCAGGGAAAAAGTGATGGAGGGGAAAATCTACAGATCAAAGAATATTGAGGAAACATGATCTGTGATCGATGGCAGTGTGACTCTTATTTAAATTTAGTTTTCAACATCAGGAAATACAACAGATCTTTTGTGAAACAGTGTGGAAGGAATCCAAAAGCTACCTGAGTGTTACTGAAGAATTATTGTGTGTGTAAGGAGGAGGTAGTCTTACTATAGCTTTAAAACAATATTTTATTGATGAGAGAGAGATACAGATACAGAAAGGAAGACATAAATCAGAACACTGGTCAGCTCTGTTTTATGGTGATGCTGGGGATTAAACCTGGGACCTCAGAACCTCAGAACCTCAGGCATGAAAGTCTTTTGCATAACAATTATGCTGTGTTCCCAGCCCCCCCACACACACACATTTTTTTTTTTAAGAGAAGTTTTAGTGATGCACATGGTTGAGCTACACATATCAGCATACAAAGACCTGGGCTCAAGGTCCTAGGTTCTACCTGCAGGGGGGAAGCTTCACTAGCAGTGATCCCTCTCTCCCTCTCTCCCTCTCTCCCTCCCACTTCCCTCTCAACTTGTCTCTGTTTCATTCCAAAATAAATAAGTAAAAATATGTTACAAAGAGAAGTCTTTATCCTCTAAAGATAACATGCTGAAATACTTGCAGCTGGAATGACCTACTACCTGGGGTTTGTTTCCAAGTATGTAGGGGTGTGGGTAGATGGTGTGTGGAGTCTTGTAGAGGGAGCAAAACCAGCCAGTAAAATGTGACGAGTATAAAAACACTTATTCTCTCCCAACTTCTGTGTAAGTTTCTACCAAGAAAAAAATAGAAATCTGATTAGAAATTCTAGCCATATATACTTCATGAAAATGGTTCAAAGCAAAACAAAAACTCTTATAACATAACTTATTATTTATTTATAGTAGAGTATACCACACTTATTAAAAAAAATTGTACCAGCTTTTAAGGTTACTAAGATATGACAGAGTTCTCGGGTGCACTCCGCCTAGTCCTCCCATTATTTGTGCCTTACACTGCCCTGCCCCACTGGGGCAGGAACGGCAGACTGGTATTGGTGCATTTCTACTGGTGAAAAGCCAGACATTATTTGGGTTTTATCAGTTTTTCCATCCCAGCCCTTTTTCTGTTTTGAGATTAAATTCAGGGTACCATATGGCACTTCATTGTTGTGTTTTTCCTCTTCTTTGGTCTGTGACAGTTTCTCAGTTTTTCTTTTTCTTTTTTTTATTTCCTTTCCTTTTCTTTTCTTTTTCTGTCTCTCTGTTTTCCTTTTCTTTATTGGGAGAATCAGTGGTTTATAGTTGACAGTAAAATATAGTAGCTTGTACATGTGTAACGTTTCTCAGTTTTCCACATAACATTCTTTTTTTTTTTTTTAATTTTTTATTTAAGAAAGCATAAGGTAGGAGGGGTACAACTCCACACAATTCCCACCACCCAATCCCCATAACCCACCCCCTCCATGGTAGCTTTCCCATTCTCTATCCCTCTGGGAGCATGGACCCAGGGTCGTTGAGGGTTGCAGAAGGTAGAAGGTCTGGCTTCTGTAATTGCTTCCCCGCTGAACATGGGCGTTGACTGGTCGGTCCATACCCCCAGTCTGCCTCTCTCTTTCCCTAGTAGGGTGTGTCTCTGGGGAAGCTGAGCTCCAGGACACGTTGGTGGGGGTCTTCAATCCAGGGAAGCCTAGCCAGCATCCTGGTGGCATCTGGAACCTGGTGATTGAAAAGAGAGTTAACATATGAAGCCAAACAATTTGTTGAGCAATCATGGATCCCAAGCTTGGAATAGTGGAGAGGAAGTGTTAGGGAGGTACTCACTGCAAACTCTAGTGTAGTCCTGCTTTCAGGTATATATTTTGCAGTAGTTTATGGATACGTGTGCACATAAGCTCTCTCTCACAGAAACTGGTGTATATCCACATAACATTCTAACCCCCTCCCCCACTCCCCATGTTTCTTTGCTTTTTACAATTTTGGCAGTGTGAATATTGGGTAGTCCTGGAATCCTTTTCCCACCCCACCCCCCAAATCTGGGTTTGGTTGATGTTCTCTAATATTAGATCAGAGCTATGGGCTTTGATGATGAGTGTGACAGAGCTAAAGAACTCTCCTGTCACTTCCTACTAGGGCATGTTTGCTATCACCGTGATGTCACTGGGGATGTCAGCTGTAATCCTCTCCCCAGAGCTCATATTTTCTCTACCCTACTCAGTTATTTAGAAGCAAGTTGTGAAGTTGAGCCCAAACTTCAGTGTGTGTTTGTTTGTGTGTGTGTGTGTGTGTATGTGTTTGTGGGTGGGGGCACTAAGTTCTGCTTTCTGAAGAGGAAATAGATCATGATCCCCCAAGAATGCTCCAAGGGTCAGTGATTCATTAGAAGGAACAGGACTCATCTGTGGCCAGACTGGTGACTGAATTTGTTATGGCCAAAGGTCACAGAACCAGACAGCAGAACAGGTGTACAGGAAAAGTTTCCAGAACATGTCCCCTGTGGCTACACAGGATGGCCTCATTTCCCAGACACAAGTGCGAGAACTCATAGGAAATGTTTGTAGGGCCATGCATCTTGGATTTTTTACTGGGGGCTGATGCACACATCAAAATTCATACTCCCAGATTTGCACAGTTGCTCTCTTTGATAGTGTATCTGCTTTGCCATGTGTGCGACCCCAGGTTCAAGCCTGGCCTCGACTGCACTGGAAGAAGCTTTGGTGTTATAATATCTCCCCTCCCAAGCCTGTCTTTGTTCGTCTGTCCGTCTTTCTCTCTCTCAGTAAGTAAAAAAGTTGGCCCAGAGCAATGAAGCCCTGGCAGTGACCAAAATAAATAAACAAACAAATAAATAATAAACTCATCCTCTCAGAATGAAGGAATGTCTTGTGTTGTAGAATTTTTTTGCCATGTAGGGAACAGTTCCCTCATCAGATGTCCAGCCATAGACAATAGCCATCCTTGTAGGCGTACACTGTCAACTCTTTTCTGCATGGGGAAATACATTTATATAATAGTACCTGTAACATGCTTTTCTTTTAGAGAAGAGAATTCAGCAAGACAAAAACAAAACAAAAAAACAAAAACAAAACAAAAAAAAAAACAGCGCATCATAGAAACTAGGGGACTGGAGAGTTAGTTCACCAGGCATGGAATGGGTTTTATCTTTTTTACATCCAGGTTTGAGCCCGGGCACCACATGGCTCAGGAACTAAGGGAAGCTCTCGTGTTTGTTGTCTGTCTTGCTGTCTGAATGCAAGAACGGCCTTAAAATGGTAAATTCACTCCTGGCTCCACAGAAAGAAAGAAAGAAAGAAAGAAAGAAAGAAAGAAAGAAAGAAAGAAAGAAAGAAAGAAAGAAAGAAAGAAAGAGAGAGAGAGAGAGAGAGAGAGAGAGAAAGAAAGAAAAGTTGTAGTATGATAAGGACAACAAAACTAAATTTAAAATCAGACCCTGCATGTCTAATTTTATTGCTTTATAGAGTGAAATATATAGCAACCTCGCCATGCTTCTTGTTCTTTTGGTATTTTTCCTACCCATTTGAAAACATTGCTATAGAAATAGTTGCATATTGCAACTTTTGAAACATGTCATCATAATAAATGTCTCCATGTTGTGATCTTATTTGTTACCAACTTAGAAAAGACTGTAAATTTCAGTAATAATTTACCACTTAACATTCAAAATCTGGATGGAAGTCTCAGGAAGTAATGACTAGAGCTTAAGGCACAGTTTATACTAGTCCTTTATTTTCTTTTAACAGGAAAAACGTGGTCTTCGAGAAATGCGCGTTCTTGAGAATCTGAAGAATATGATCCATGAGGCAAATGAACATACACTTCCCAGATGTAGAGAAACAGTGCAGGGCAGCTTGAGCCCAGTTCTCCGGAGATGTAAGACAGTGGTTGTTTTATCCTGCTACCTGTCACATGAATACTCTGCTACCATGTGTTTCCATGGGTGTTGGTGGGAGGTACTGGGAGAATTCTTGTCCGGCGTACAGAGAAGGATAACTCTGCATGAGAGAAGATCTGAGGAGGAAAGCATGTGACCATTGGTAATAAGAGCATTCTTGCAGGGTTATCTGGGTTCATAAAGCAATCCTTTTAGGATAAGAGAAAGTAAAATTATTTTTACCAAAAAGTTTTATCCATTAGAAAAAGTTTGATGACCAGGAAAAAAAAAAGTAAAATCAAGTTTCTTTTTCGACAGGACAGTGGAGTTTTACTTTCTCTGGAAAGGTAATCCTGTCAAATGCTTGTATTTTTTCATATATATATATATATATATATATATATATATATATATATATTTTTTTTTTTAATAAGCAAAATATTTTTAAGATTTAATTATTTTATGAAGAAGAGAGAGATATCAGAGCGTGATTAAGCTCTAGTATACATGCCAGGGAATCAAACCTGGGAACTTTTAAATGCAAGGCCTTTGGTCTGCTTGCTTCACAGGCCATTTTTTTTTTTTTTACTTTTTAAAAAATTTCACTAGTGACTTAAAATTGATGTACAAGATTCTAAGATAACAGGGGTATAATTCACCAGAGTTCTGTGTCCCCATTCCCTTTATCGGAAGTTCAGTTGTGAAGAAAGGGAATGTTTGGTGTGGTCACTAGATTTTCTTAGGCTTTAGAAAAGCGGATTTCATTGTAGAAAGTAAAACATTTTTCATTGTGTGGCTAATTCAAAAGTAAATATTTCAAAGAGACTAAAGTTTCTAAAAATGGATACTCTTATGTAAGTACAGAGAAAATCCCGATAAAGAACAAAAATGTGTCTTTGTCAGTTGCACTCCAATTAAAAGCTTACAGAACATTTGCTGCTATGTAAGTGTAGTAGTCCTACAGCTCTTAAACTAAGCAGACAATTATCTTAAAAATGATGAAATACCCCAAAACTACAAAGTGGTTTTTTTGTTTTGTTTTGTTTTGTTTTTTAATTATGTTCAGAGCCAGGAAAAAAATCTACCAGGAAATGATAGAACCATTGCTTAGGAAAAATGATGTAATATTAACATTCCACAGAAAGAAGACAGATCTAATCAGTTCTTATTCTGTTTTCATCTCTGTTAGAACAAATAATGTTAGAGAACTTAATTTTCAGTATTAAAATATTATCTTTGATATAGTTACATTGAGTGGTTTACTGTTAAAATCATGGCTTTTAAAAACAGAAATCTCCCTCCCCCACACCTTTATATCAGATTCTCTCAGGAAGAGTCCAGCATTTTTCTGAAAGAGATATCACAGTCCTGATCCTTTGTTGAATGTGTGACCTGACTGGGACCAGCTTGGGTGGGATGGGAAGGTCTCACTGTACAGCCTGAGATAAAGTTCTAAGTGCATGATGCTGTGGTGGGTGCACACATACCCTTGAAGGAATGTTCAGTCAGGGAAAACTGGATAGAGGACAATTCATCCAGAAGAAAACCTAGAACTGGGCTTCTGAAGCAAGTCAAACTTCTTATAGAGGAGAAGAGTAGGGGAGGTACTTTCAGCAGATGAGTTCACTCGGCAAAATCTTGTAACACCACCCACATCTTGACTATTCATTCACCCAGTGTGATGAGCTGCTCTCAGGGGTTTTATTAGTAATATTCAGGTCAACTCTGAAGCATAACATCTACTTGTGTGATTTCATTTTGTTCTCATGCCAGCCTTGAAGTCCTAAGTTGTTTGACTCATTTTACAAATGAAATTAAGGTGTGAGAGCTGGGCAGCATCAATAGCATCCCTGGTTACGTTGCAAATGTCCAATAAGCTTTTAACAAGAGAACTAAGAAGTAACCACACTGCCCAATACAATTTCATGACAAATACATGCTCAGGGCTGGGCTTAATGGGCTAAGACAGACTGAACCAACACACCAGCAACCAATTAGGTAACAATGTCTGTGGACAGAAATGAAATGGATCCAGTGAACAAAAGTTTTCATGTAAATTCATTGAAACCAGCGTTATGATTAAACCACAAGAGTGTTGAGGCTGAGAGTCAAGACCTCAAATTGGAGTCAAGTCAGGTTTACTTTACATCCTGCTTTCTTTTTTTTTTTTAATTTTATTTATTCCCTTTTGTTCCCATTGTTGTTTTATTATTGTTGTTGTTGTTGGATAGGACAGAGAGAAATGGAGAGAGGAGAGAAAGACAGAGATGGGGAGAGAAAGATAGACACCCGCAGACCTGCTTCACCGCTTGTGAAGACTCCTCGGCAGTTGGGGAGCAGGGGCCTCAAACTGGGATCCTTACGTTGGTCCTTGCACTTTGCACACTTAACCTGCTGTGCTACCTCCCGACTCCCACATCCTGCTTTCTGTCCTGACTAGTCCAGTCACCCTTTAAATGACACTGCACGTCTCTGCCTCAATGATTACAGATGCCAACATCTCAAAATGGGAGATGAGCCTCTCCTAATTGAATTAACACCTGGGAGGTACTTAGCACAGGTCTCGGCATATTACTTGCAAGTTAGGTTCACTAGCACGGGAAATGACTTGCAAACAGTGCAAACAATTTGAATCTGGGAGGGGCAGTTAGAGAGTCAGAGAACCACTACAGAGATACTCACACGGTGGTGATGATACATTTATTAGGTGTTTTGCATCTTTTAGAGAATTCTGCGATCCTGCTGACAGCATGGCAGAGCTAGTACTTGAGTGTCTTGAGTCTGCTACTCAATGTTCAGGAAATGATGATGGTTCCAGTGACAGCATCCTGAGTATAATGGCAAAACATTTTTTCCCCTTCTAGTTACTCACCAAGAACAAAGTGTTATCAGGTTTCTTTCTGTGTCTAGTTTTTTGAAATCTGAAATAATGGAATTTTTTTTTTCCAGGTGAGTCTCTCTTTGATTAAGGATTGCTGAGTGAAAATCTGTTGTCTGTTTTATTTCAGTGCAAACAGCCACTAATTCAGTCTGTAGACTCCAACAGAGGGAGCAGGAACGAAGAAAGGTGAATGTAGATCATTTGACTAATGGGCTCCTAACTCCTGGGCTTTGGTATCGTCACATTATTAATGGTGAATTTTGACTTAAAAAATGCTCAGAATTTATTTTCTTTTATGGTGTGATTTAAAAGCTTTAAAAATGGCTACTTGGTGGGAGATGTCTTGATTTTAGTATGAATATTTTATGATTCAAATTGCAGACCTTTTTTTCCCTTTTTAGTATTTCTAAGGGTTCTCCCACCCAGAAAGTGTTATTTGTCTCGTGGTGGGGAGAAAATATAGTACTTTTACACAGAATAAAAATGCTCACAGGATTGGAAATATAAATCCTCTGAACCTGAAATATTAAGTATATTATGTATATTTCTTGTAGAAAGGGAAACATTCATGTCTGTGGATAGATTATTTAATGAATAATCAAAGGAGCATGTGAACCACTGACAGGCTAGTGCTCTGCTTATTTGAATTATATCTTAACTAAAGTCAGATGTGGATTGCCAAAATCCTGCCAACAGCACAAAAATTCAAGTTTCTGTGATAATTAGGTGTTTTCACTTACAATTTTCAGTGTTTTTTTTATACCTTACTCATTTTTCTAAACTAATAAAGATACACTTACTGAAAAGTGTTGAATATACTGTCACACTGAAAATAGGGCCTTTTTGCATGTCAGTTTTGCTCTTGCCATTTCTCTAGTACATTCACAATAACAGTTCAGATCTAACACTGTAGAAAAATCTAATGGAAGCAACCTTGCCAAGGTTTAAGTAACTCTTAAACACCCTCGTAACTCTTAAATTTTGATTTAAAAAAAATGTAAAAATGGAACAATTTGATGACTCAGGCTTTATTGAGTCACAGAATTAACAGTTAAGCCTGTGGGGAGGCTGCTTGAGAGGAGAGTGCTGGTCAGAATGGGTTCCAGCAGTCCTGGAAATACTGGAGGTGGGAGGTTGGGGGGGCGTGCTTGATGGACATGCTGGGCTTAATGGCAGATATATTTCAGCCTTCCGCTTTGTTAGATGGACCATGGGGAAAGAAAGAAAGAAAGAAAGAAAGAAAGAAAGAGAGAAAGAGAGAAAGAAAGAAAGAAAGAAAGAAAGAAAGAAAGAAAGAAAGAAAGAAAGAAAGAAAGAAAGAAAGAAAGAAAGAGGAAGGGAGGGAGGGAGGGAGGGAGGGAGGGAGGAAGAAAGAAAGATAGATAGATTGTAGCGTAAGTTTAGAACAAGTGTTCGGGGAGTCGAGCGGTAGCGCGGTGGGTTAAGCGCATGTGGCGCAAATCGCAAGGACTGGCGGTTTAACCCCTGGGCTCCCCACCTCCAAGGGAGTCGCTTCACAGGCGGTGAAGCAGGTCTGCAGGTGTCTATCTTTCTCTCCCCTTCTCCGTCTTCCCCTCCCCTCTCCATTTCTCTCTGTCCTATCCAACAAAGATGACATCAATAACAACAACAATAATAACTACAATAAAACAAGGGCAACAAAAGGGAAAATAAATAAATATAAAAAACAACAAGTGTTTGAAGTTAATATTCTCAGAAACTGAAAGTCTAGAACAGGAGTCCCAGACCATTAATAGTAATATACTTTAGGATAAAGAAAAAGCTGTGATTGATTAAAAAAAAACATAGGAAATTGATCGAAGGAATAGTTTATTAGGGAGAAGGGAGCAGTGAAGCTCAACCTTGATCCTATGATAGAAGGTGGGAAGAAAGATGGTATGGACGGGAGTGTGGTATAAGCAAGGCAGATGTGAGGGCTCATCAGAATTGGGGGAGTAGAGAAGAGTGCATCTTAAGTGGATCCTTCTGGGCATGATTATGGAAAATCCTGAATGCTATAATCAGCAATATGCGATGTGGGGCACTGGAGCTCATATTTTGTTGAGAAACAGGCTCTGATGGAATACTGGCTGTTACTGTTGGTAACACACCAACTCCTGGCTTTCAAAATGAAAACTAAAAAGTGGATATTCTGTGCATCGAGTTGACACTGTAGCAGACTGCTTTGTGACTGAAGCAGATTCATGTCAGTGTCTACTTACATGTCCTTGTCACACACTCACAGTTTCTTTGTTTTTTTTTTCCTTTCTTCTCTCCTCCTCCTTCTGGTTTTATTTCCTCCTCATCTCCCTGGATAGCTTTTATTACTTAAAACTTTTTTTTTCCATTTTAGTGTATTAATCATGTATAAGTGGAAAAAGATCTATGATACTTAAAAACAAAACAACCAAACAAAAAACCTGGACATTTATTGTTTCTTGGAGTTCCTTTTATGAGCTAGCTGTTAGCCCTTGAACAGGTCCTCAACATTCAGATTTCCCGAAAACTAAATCCCTGCTATACTTACTTGACAGTTTGCTATTCTCCTTACTTGAGAAACCACATTATAAAGTATATGTGGATAAGCTTTGTAGATTGCATCTTTCTCTCCACACATAAAGCAGCCTCTGCATCTGTTTAAAAGAACCCTGCTTGGTCCATTACAGTTGGTGAAGTATTGCGGAGATCTGCCCATTTATGACTATCTAAAAGATTCAGCATCTTAAGTTACAAAATAAAATGACACAGTTCTTAACATATATTAGTCCAAGTATATTTTATTGACATTATACTTTTCAAGTGTTACTGTGATATTTTTATGGATTCCAAATCCAAATTTAATGTTTTTTTATGCTCCACCAGGCAATAAAACCAGCACTTCATACATGCACAACAGCACTGTTTACAGCCTCCCTGGGCCTTTTTTTTTATTTCTTTATTTTAAAAAGACAGGAGAGAGGAGATGATAAACAGAGTACAAGCACCCGCAGCACTGCCTCGTTTTCCGTGGAGCTCTCCTTTAAGTGTTCGTGGTGTTCTCACGTGGTACCAGGGTTTGAACTCAGGGCGTCACCCATCACGTGGTGTGTGTGCTCTGCTAGGTGGGCTCTCTCCTGGCTCCAAAATGAGTATTTTAGAGTAGACAGATACTTGTGTGACCAAGAATAGTAGGTATAAAGTCTATGAGACCTACATGCAGTCACCTTGGTTTTTCTTTAGGGGAATAACTTAACAAAATAGACCAGCCAAAAGTCATACAAAAATTCATTTTTTCACAGAATTAAAAGAAAAGTAGAATTCTTTATATTCTTATAGGCCAAAAAGCCATTCTTTCTTCTTTCTATTTTGACACTTATCTAGTTAACAGGACACTGGAAATATGGATCTTTAAGGACTTTTTTTTTCCTGCTGTCATAGTTGACTTTTGCTGAAACTTTGGCATGACAGAAAATTTTAATTACATGTTAAAGAGGTAAAATTTCATCATCACCTGGAAGCAATTTTCAAAGCAAATTGATCTCTAGCTGTATGTTACAATGTCATATTAATATCTGTCTTTCATTATACTGTTGACTACATTTTGTATATTTGAATGGCTCTCAGAGCAAAGATGGGAGTTATAATGGAATAAAAAGTTGATTGCTATTAATCTCTAATTCTTTTATGTCAAGACAATGTGTGGATTTCTGTGGGAAGTAAGTTATGATAAACGTCATTCTCCAAATCACACTTCCCACAATTGATATCTAAAAGTACGTGGAGAAGAACAATAAATGCACATTTTCCAGCAATGTGACATATGTCTTCAAAACTCCCACTAATACGAAGTTGTATTTTGGGCACTAGAAATAAAAGTATTGAACTGAGAATACAATTAGCTTATAAAACTCACTGACTCTTAAAAAGATATTATCAAGGAGATGAACTGGTCAATACTGTCACTAGCTTAAACTTCGTATAATATACAAATCAACTTTAAAGCCTTTTGTCAACCAGATTAGAATTAAAAGCAAACATAGATCATTTGACTCATCCTCTCCACAGATAATTACTATATTTTGTTATACCCTGTATGAGTTTTTTCTTATGTGGTCAATGAGATAGTATGACCTATGTATTATTCTTGCTAGAGTTTGAAATTACAAAGTAAAATTCTATATACAGTTATTATTGGCAGTTGCTATTTTGACAATTTGCACCAAAGTCAGGAGGCAGTGAAAGGGAGAGGGCAGAGGACATAGCATGTGAAAGGGAGAAACATTGACAATAACTTATTGCAGTTTCCACAGAAGAGTCCTTGTCAGGCAGAATACATGGAGTAATTTTAGCAGGCTTTGGGAGTAGCAGCTACTACTGGTTTTCTTTTAACTTGGTCCAGAATGTGGGAGCCAACAAAAAAGAGATGTTTGGAATATAGTTTCTGTATTAGTTGCATGTGTATAAAAAGCACACTTATTGGGGAACCATTTACTATCTTGATATAGGCTAGCCCCGGGAGAACTAATTTCAGTAGTGCTCAAAATTCCCCAGAAGTCAATGGTCATGAGCATGTGGCTCACTAGCCAAGGAAGCTATTTGCCAGCCCTGCAAAATAACTTCATTTTGTTATAAAAGAAATTATACAAGTATGAAACAAATGCAAAAGGGTGTCCACCAAACTTAGTAGGAAAAAGTATAGCAGGGAAAAAGTTTTGTGTGTCTGTGGAGGTGATATCAGAATGTACTTTCTAATTTGTTCCTGAGAGCATGTGATACTTACTACTTTAATTAAAATTAAGAAAAATGTAAATACTAAAGAAATCACTGAGCCATGTGATACTTTCACTTTCAGTCTTGGTATGTTCTTGGAAATTGTTCACCAAAAACATGAACCACCACCATAAACATGAATTGTACTCAGTAATAATGTGCTCCTCCCACCTTTTTTTTAATTATTAAAAGGTTTCTTTTTCATTTCTCAGTTTTCTAAATATCTACTTTTAAGCATATAATTTAAAAGTGAAACATAAAATAAAAATTAGAAGCTATACTGCTACTCAAAACTGTTCACAGTGGTAGTGGTGTAGTTTGAGAATAACTATAGTGAGATGTGATGGTTGTTTTTCTCAGACCTGTTTTCATTAGAAAAACCCTTATGTCAGACTAAGTCTTATGTAGAACCCTATTAGTTAAAGATGAAAGAATAACTGTGTTGAAGCACTAAGGCTAATGGCTGTTATAGTCTATGGTTAGCTCTGTACTTACAAAATTCCTTTTCTTTCCAAAGTTCTTTTTAGATGTAAACAAATGCACTGTCATGTTAACTGAATCTTTGAACTTCATAATTGCTTGTTTGTGAACTAGAATGCCTGTTGATGTTAGAATGGTTTCAGTGCCATGGAGAAAGTGTTCTTCTGTCCCTCCATGAGAGGATAATTTTTATTGTTTCTGATGAAACCACAGTCCTGTTCTATTGAGTGGCCACTGATAGGACTACTTGTCCTTTCAGTTTGAATAGATTAAGGTTTTTCTCAGTATGTGTAAGTAGAACATCCTTGTTTGGATAATTGAGTAGGTTGCATTTGGGGGTCATGTTAGCACTAAAAAATGTTTCCCTATAATTCAGTGATAATAAGATTCTCAGACCCCATTATCTTAAGGTAACCTTTACTCTGATTGTATGACAATACATACAACTTTCTCTTGAGTGATATGAAAAATTCAATCAAAGAAATATACATATATATATATATATATATATATATATATATATATTACACACAACCCTATTTCACGTGACTAAAAATCTTAGAAAGTGGTCGGAGGAGATAGCATAATGGTTATGCAAATAGACTTTCGTGCCTGAGGCTCCAAAGTCCCAGGTTCAGTCCCCCACACTACCATAAGCCAGAGCTGAGCAGTGCTCTGGTGTTTCTCACTGTCTCTCTCTCCCTCTGCATCTCTCTCTCAAAAAAAAAAAAATCTTAGAAAGTGAATTGTTTGGGAATTACCACAAAGCTGAAGTTTTTCTATTCTTGAAGTACAGTACACTTTATAATTTTATTTTGGATGGAAATCTTCAAAAATGTATTCCATGCTAGTTTGATTTTTTAGGGACACTCTATTAAGTGTTGCGTGCATATTATCTATTTTGAGTTAGAGGTTATTGAGAATCTGCCATTTCTACATTGTGGTGATTATAGTGATGTCCTAAGAGTGATTTTCTTCTCCAAGTGCCCTTAGATACTGCATGGTTTAGTTTTTGCGTCTGTCCTCTCCATTACTGTAAAGCTGATGCCTGTCACTTCTTCCTTTCTCATTTGTCAGCATTTTCTCTAATTTGTTATTTTAATTTGATTGATTGTGTAGAGACAAAAATTGAAAATGAATGGGAAGATAGGGGAGAGAGACAGACACCTGTAGCACTGCTTCACCACTTATGATACTTCCCCCGGCAGTTAGGGACTGGGACTTGAACCCATGTCCTGGAACACTGTAACATGCACTCAGCTGGCTGCACTACCATAGGCTCCCAAACTTGTGATTTTCAGTATGTTATAGTTTTGGGAAACAGCTAAGTTAGAATTGTTTACACAACAAGGCAAATAGATTCAGAATCAGAATTTTTCATGAATATCTCAGAATTTGCAAATGGAATGTGAGTGTTTTTTTCATGACTTACAGGTCTTACCATATTGTTCCCCACTAAGTTTCAGATGGATATTATTTCCACATAACTGAGTTTTACTTATTGTGAAGACTGCAGTATTCTCAATACATGAATGAGTAAGATGCCTCTCCTTTTTCTCCTTTACTAATTGTGGTGAATAATGCAATATAGCATAGCTGTTACTATGGTGGGAGACTAAGAAAAATAGATGGGAGGAGGCACAGTAGTTGTAAGAACATACAAGAACTAAGAGAACTGGATTTTCAGTTGTATTAGTGGGGGATAGTCATTCACCTTTCCTCACCTAAACAGTGAGGCCAAGGGTAATGAGTCCTATGTAGAAAAGCTACTTGGATGTGTATATCTTTAGCCTTAACATTTTGAAACTATAGATACTGATATTTGGTAGTGTTTTAAGAGTTTTTCTTTAGTCAAATTATAAGTCATGGAATCATCAAGGAGAATGTATTAAATATGGGGAAGGGAAGAAGAAACTAATAAGAATCTGCTGCTCAATTTAAAGAACAAAAGACTAAAACTGGAGAGGATAAAGAGCAGTGTGATCTGCCTTCTATTTAGATTCTTGGCTTATGGTTTGACTAATAATAATATTTGCCTTTTCCTAAGCACCCCAGGCACTGAGCTAGGAACTTGAAATGTGTAACCTCTGGTCTTCATAAATATTATTTATGAATGGAAAGTATTATTATCCACATTTTATAGTTAAGGAAATTTTAGCTTCTAAGGTTCATGCAGCTGGTAGCAAGTGAACCAGAATGTAAAGTAAGGTTTCTGTGCTTCTGCAATCTTCATTTTCTCCACTAGCTGCCTAGATAAAATGCAGCCTGAGGAGGACAGCTAGGGCAGTTGCCTTGACAGCCACCGTAGATCAGCCAAGCCAAGGGGGAAGGAAAAGAGATGATCTCTTACTGTCTTTTCTTTTAGTATATTCTTATTCTAACATGCATGCTTAGTGTTTTCTATATTTGCTAAAAAGGAAAAAAAACAATCAGCTTCTAGATCAAACAGTTAACATCTTGATGTAGTCAGTTCAGTCTATGGTTTTACTCTCAGAATAGAATTGTGTTTGGAGAAGCTCCACTAAAAGTTTAATGAAGTTTTCATGTTTTGAACATCTTTGGAGAATTGCAGTCTGTAAGGCCAGAAAGTAAAACATAATGTTTTGAATTTTTTCATTTGTTTCTCACTGTTAATTGGTTCAACATCCTGCTCTCTAACCTTCCTGCCCAATCCTGTCATACTCAAGTTCTACGAGACATTTTTTAGGGGGTATCTGCTGTAACTCAGGCTTGAGACTCACTTGAACCTCTTTTCACTTGAAAAGCCTGTAATTTTTGTTCTTATCATGAAAGGGACCTTTAGCTACCACTGAAAAACTCCCACTGCAAAGATCAGACTTGTACTTTGTCATAGGAAAGACTTAAGTTCTGTTTCAGAAAGTCCCAACTTTGAATCTCCAACTTAACAGCTGAGTGACCATGGAGAAGTTAATTTAATGACCTAAAACCTTAATGTCTTCATTTCTCTTTCTTTCTTTCTTTCTTTCTTTCTTTCTTTCTTTCTTTCTTTCTTTCTTTCTTTCTTTCTTCCTTCCTTCCTTCCTTCCTTCCTTTCTTTCTTTTTTTTTTTTTTACTAGAGCACTGCTTAGCTCTGGTTCATGGTGGTGGTGCGGGGGATTGATCCTAGGCCTTGGAAGCCTCAGGCATGAGAGTCTCTTTGTATAACCATTATGCTATCTACCCTCGCCCCTAATGTCTTCATTTCTAAAATGAGAATAAGAGAGGTCTTTAGTAAAAGAGATGCAAAGCAGCCATCTGGAATATGCATTTCAAGGATACTCATAACCTGTGGGCCAACCCATTTCTTTATCCTTCTTTTACATCATGGTCCAGGAGAGAGAAAACAGAACACCAAGAACATTATGCACCTCAAAAACACCACATACTACTGTTGGGTCATCCGACTTCTGGCATCTGAGTACATACCAGACTTTTGTGTGTGTGTTTTTAATTAAAAAAAAATTTTATAGCTCTGGATTAACGTGCTGAACTAGTAATGACTTTACGTGCTTTGTAGGGCTTTTTTTCTTTCTTTCTTTCTTTTCTTTTTCTTTCTTTCCTTTTTTTTTTTTTTTTTTATATAAAGGAAACACTGACAAAACCATAGGATGAGAGGGATACAACTCCACACAGTTCCCACCACCAGAACTCTGTATCCCATCCCCTCCCCTGATAGCTTTCCTATTCTTGATCCCTCTGGGAGTATGGACCCAAGGTCATTATGGGATGCAGAAGGTGGAAGGTCTGGCTTCTGAAATTGCTTCCCTGCTGAACATGGACGTTGACAGGTTGATCCGCACGCCCAGCCTGTCTCTCTTTCCCTAGAGTGACAGGGCTCTCGTGAATTGGGGCTCCAGGACACATTGGTGGGGTTGTCTGTCCAGGGAAGTCTGGTTGGCATCATGGTATCATATGGAACCTGGTGGCTGAAAAGAGAATTGACACATAAAGCCAAACAAGTTGTTGACTAATCATGAACCTAAAGGCTGGAATAGTGCAGGTGAAGAGTTGGGGGATCTCCGTTTTGTAGATAGCCAGTAGGCATATTTTAGTTATATTCCAAAGGGCCCGTGACTATATTAGTTTTTTGTTGTTTTTTCCTCTGAGCCTGAAACCTGATATGTAGGTGAATCCAAGTTATTGTCTGGGGAAATGATGTCATGGCTGGAAAAAGGACCAGGATCAGGGAAGAAAGTAGCTCCCAAATTTGGGAAAGGTTTATGAGTATTATTGTTGACTGTAAGGTGATCATTGGCTTGTACTGTGGTCTTATTGTTAATCTGTTTTTTCATCTTTACTGGTGTAGTATTCCTTTTTTCTTTTCAAAATACTTTTTTCCCTCATATACTGGAGAAGACTAAGGAACATCTCAAAAAGAACCCAAGTAATTGACCCAAATGCTTAAGGTGACTACTTGCTTTAAGGAATGGAATGGAACCAGAAAAGATTTCTTGAGTTTCTTCTAGTAATTAATAATTTATGATTCTTTATTATACATTTAAAATACTTAATGTAAGACATATATTTCAGTTTCTTATGATAATGATTACCTTTGGCATTCATTCTCCCAATTTATTTATTTATTTTTTAAATTTTTTTTATATATATATTTATTTTATTTATTTATTCCCTTTTGTTGCCCTTGTTGGCTTATTGTTCTAGTTATTATTGTTGTTGTCATTGTTGGATAGGACAGAGAGAAATGGAGAGAGGAGGGGAAGACAGAGAGGGGTAGAGAAAGATAGACACCTGCAGACCTGCTTCACCGCCTGTGAAGCGACTCCCCTGCAGGTGGAGAGCCGGGGCTCAAACCGGGATCCTTATGCAGGTCCTTGTGCTTTGCACCACCTGCGCTTCACCTGCTGTGCTACAGCCCGACTCCTCCAATTTATTTTTTTTTAAGTTGTATGTAGTTGAGAAGCTGAGGTTTGAAAATTTACTCAGATTTTATTTGTTTTTGTCATTTAAAGAAAAATTCTAGACACTTGAAGTTTTTATGTGTAAATACCTGTTCAGTTATGCAAAGTAGCCATAAATGATTATAATGTGTCATATTCTCATTGGACTTTTTAATAGAAGTTTTTTTCAATTATCTTATATATTTCATCAGAGGGGGAGAGAGCTAGAAAGAGAGAAAGATTAGAGCATTGCTCTGGCATATGTTATGTCAGGGCCCAGTGTCCGAACTCATGTTTGCAAGTCCAGTTCTCTAATGCCGTACCACCTCCCAGGACTGTTATAGTTTTATCAATGGTTTCAAGCTGATCGAGGCAAAGTTATGTTTATCTCTTCTGCATGAAAAATAATTGCCTGGAAAATGTCACATGACTTCAAAAAAATTTTTTTTTCTCAGATTCATAATGACCATTTAATAACTAGTGAAAAGCAGCATGTGATCCAGTGGGAAAATTTCATGAAAGAGCAACACAACAAGCAGGCTGAAGTGGATGAAGAACACAGAAAGGCCATGGAGAAGCTTAAGGAGCAATATGCCCAGATGGAGAAGGATCTCGCAAAATTTTCAACTTTTTAGAAACCTGAACCAGGACAGCAACAAACTTTGGGGAAACATTTACATCCCCTTTGAAAATTGTTGTCAGCAAATCGCTTAGCCTCTGCTTCAAACTTAGCAATATATTCAATGGCACTCATATCAGGAGCAAAAATCCTGTACTAGTATCGGAGTTAAATTTTAAAAAGGAAGAGTGCTCTGTCTTCCCAGTTCTAAGTGCCTATCTATATATGATTATTTGAATGGGGAAGAGTAAGCAGAAAATGGGATAAGTTTACTCTTTTTTGGTCAGATCTGGTCCTCTTTTTCATCGACTCTTAGACAACTGTGAATTTTATTCATGTGACTTACAGATATCATCTACCTGTCACAACCTGCTTAACTATTGCAAGAATAGAAAATGTTGTTCCATACATAGTGTGCTAAAATCCACTGTCTCGGAGGGAGCAGAAAGCACTTCTACAAGAGGCAAGACTCACCCTGTGCCCCTCCTCTGGCTGATGGCTGTGGTGGTCTGCCTGTTGGAAAGGGGGGATGTTTCAGTGTAGCACAGTGGGGATGCTTCACTGAGGAGAAGACAGAATGCAGGCCTTCCAGCACTTCATAGTTACAGCTTTTAAAACTTGCTTGGAAGGAAAAGTTTACCAAAAAGACATTTGACTTTTAGCCTTTCTGAGGACTATCACCTTGCCCATAGTATTTACCTCATTTTTGTGTCTGTTTTGCTATGGGTAAGTTTTGTAAGAGAATATTTGTACATGTTTCAACAGCTTAGTGAGTGGCCAGTAGAATGGGCCAGGGAGTCCCTCTGAACATGTGCAACTTCTGCTACAAATCAAACAGAAATATTTGCCTACATGCCAGACGTTCCATGTTAAATGTAAATCCTTTTTAGTGATTAACATCTCTTCTCATAAGCAGGTATATTGTGGTGAAATATGTATTAACTCTGTCATCACTGTGATTTTTTAAAATCTGCACTTAACTGTTTTAGTTAAGGAACTAAGTTGATCTTATTTACCATAAATCAAGCAAAATTAAATGCAATAATTTCAAGAGATTTATGGCAAATGGATTTGAGGTATGGAGAACTCCTTCAAATATTTTTCTTGCTCTTCAGTGAAGAAAAGCTCAAGAAAAAGCATGTATGTTCCTATGTCATTGAGGAGTTGTTGCTGCCGGCAAGTGACAATGCTGGGCTGTGTGAATTCATGGCTCTCTGTCAAAGCTTCATTCTTGGCTGCATGTTGAAAATGTGATTAAAGTTAATAGAAGAGATGAAATAAGTATTTGAGATTTCTTTCAATCACACTGAACTTGTGCCAGCTCTCTCTCTGTCCGCTGCTGTGGCCTTGACAGGTCCATCCATCATTCTTGATTCTTGGGCTCAGAGGAGCCCCTGGCTGTGACACTGCAGCACGTTGGAATTTTCACAGTTCTCTCTCAGTGGATGGAAAGAAAAACCCTACTTCCAAAAATATCCACACATGGGATGGGAGGGGAAGCTGAAATGAAAATTCTCCTTGTACCATAGGCAGGTTTGGGAATTCTATTAGCTGGCAGCACACCATTGAACAGATGTGGCATCCATGAGGACTTTGTGTGAGTGAGGTGGGGCTCATCAAGTGTTTGTTCACCGCACATAATAAATACTTTACCTTAAGAGTTTGTATATGTTATATGAGGACCTCAGAGACGTCGTCATCCAAAATAAATTGATGGGCTTTTGAACTCTAAACATTAAGATGCTGATTTTTTTTTTCTTCTTTTTAGCCATTGACTATAACTTCCCAGTCTTTTGTTTTCATTCACTATAACTTCTAAAAGCACTGGTTTACTTGCTTTCCTTTTACTGTTCTCAGTGAACACTTTATTTTCCCACTCCCAAATTACTGTTGATATATATTTTTATTTATATGTTTGAAATTAACTTTAATAACTTAGAGTTTACATTTCTGCTGTTAAACAGAGATAGGAGTTCTGTGTAACTTTGAGATTATTTTGTGATGATCAAATGATGTAATGTTTAAAGCAACATAGGAATATTTGTTTTTATGTTCTAAGTATTTTATATTATTATTTAGTTTTACTTATGTATGTGCATAGTTCTTGCATTTCTTAAGAGGTATATTAAAATTATCTTTTTTTATCAGTTTCTGTTTTAACTAGATTATAGTCAGAGACTAGGTTCATATAAGACTGGTATGTTGAAATTTGTGGATATTTGCTTTATGACTGAAAATATGGTTAGCTTTTATGAAGTCATATGTATTTTCTATTGCTGGGTATGCATTAGACCAAGCTTGTTATTTTTCAGTACTTGTATAGTCTCCATTTTACTGGTGTTTTTCCTTCTACTTGTTCTTTCAGATTTTTTTTTTTTAACCTCCAAGATCATTGTTGGGGCTTGGTGCTTGCACTATAAATCCACAGCTCCTGGAGGCCATTTTTCCCATTTTGTTGCCTTGTTGTCATTATTGTTATTGTTACCACTGGTGTTGTTGCTGTTGGACAGGACAGAGAGAAATCGAGAGAGGAGGGGAGACAGAAAGGGGGAGAGAAAGATAGACATGTGAGACCTGCTCCACTGCTTGTGAAGCCATCCCCCCTGCAGGTGAGGATCCAGGAACTTGAACTGGGATCTTTACGCTGGTCCTTGCACGTTCTTTCAGATTTTGAGAGGTGTAGTTTCATACTACAGGACATTGTTCTGATTTCTCTGTAATTCTATCAATTTTTGTTTTATATATTTTGAAATTTTATTAGATACATGCAAGTTCAACATTATCTCCCAAGTTTAGAATTGAACATTTTATATATAGTCATTACATTATAATGTTTTTATTTTATGTTGCTTTAACATTTTTTTTAAGAAAAACATTTACATAGGCAATACCTAGCAAGCTAGTGTTTCTATGGTATGCATCTACTCATTCTTCTGGTGAACCTTTCTGGTTTATTTAATAGATGCCATTAAAAAACTGTAATTAGGGCTAGGAATATGGATTGACCTGCAGACACCCACGTCCAGTGGAGAAGCAATTACAGAAGCCAGACCTTCTACCTTCTGCACCCCATCATGACCCTGGGTCTATGGTCCCAGAGAGATAAAGAATAGGAAAGCTTCCAATGGAGGGGATGGGATGCAAAACTCTGGTGGTGGGAATTGTATGGGATTGTACTCCTGTTATCCCACAGTCTTGTCAATCACTATTAAATCAATAAAATAAATAAATAAAAACTTAACTAGAACCAACAAAATAACTCGTACCTGCTTTGCCATGCAAGCAACTCAAGTTCAAGCTCAAGGCCCATTGCATTGGAGGAAGCTTTAGTGCTACCGTGTCTTTCTCTGTCTCTTTACCTGAAAAAGCCATCCCAAGGTGGTGAAACTTCAGTGATAACCCCCTCCAAAAAAAAGTCAAAACAGTTACTAGATCTTTTTGATCTGATTATTGTCTGATCCATTTCTATATATTGAAATTCTAAACACATTGGGGTTTGCTTATACCATCAATATGCCTTTGTGCCCTACCTGATTTGAATAGGGTGAGGAAAAGAAGTCCACAGTTAGACCAATTGTAGTATAATGACAGTTGACTGTAGAAACCCAGACATGAAGACTGTGAAAGTTACTGAGAAAAGTCAGATTACCTAAGAGACCTGATCAGATGACATGATTGCAGCAGCGACAGCAATGAAGTTGACAGTAAAACAATGTCATTAAAAACTGAGAATGTCCTGTTTCTCCCTCCCCCCATTATAAATCTTCTGTCTATTCCACCACTCTTAGCAGACTTTTGTTTCCTTTCAATGTCAGATAGGGATAGAGGCACAGAGAAAAGGAGAGAGACTAGAGCATCGCTCCAGCTGCTGCTGAAACTTGCCCTGTGCATTGTACTGCACATGGTGGCATGGACTTGAACCTACATAAAATGTACACTCGGGTAATCCATCTCTCATCCTCCACAGCCCCCTGAATTTTTTTTCTTTTCTCTCCCCTCCCCCCTTTTTAAGCAGCTAAGGTGGTGGCTCAGTGTAGGATTTGCATGTGTAACTTTTTTTTTTATTATTTATAAAAAGAAAACATTGACAAAAACCATAGGATAAGAGGGGTACAACTCCACACAATTCCCACCACCAGAACTCCATATCCCATCCCCTCCCCTGATAGCTTTCCCATTCTCTGTCCCTCTGGGAGTATGGATCCAAGGTCATTGTGGGGTGCAGAAGGTGGAAGGTCTGGCTTCTGTAATTGCTTCCCTGCTGAACATGAGCGTTGACTGGTCGATCCATACTCCTAGCCTGTCTCTCTACCTAGTGGGGAGGCCTCTGGGGAAACGGAGCTCCAGGACACATTGGCAGGGTTGTCTGTCCAGGGAAGTCTGGTCAGCCTCATGTTAGCATCTGGAACCTGGTGACTAAAAAGAGAGTTAACATACAAAGCCAAACAAATTGTTGAACCATCATGGACCTAAAGTCTGGAATAGTGCAGATGAAGAGTTGGGGGCGGGGGGTTTCCTCCATTTTGTAGATAGCTAGTAACCATATTTTAGTTATATTCCAAAGGGCCCGGGCCCAGATCATATCAAATCGATGGGGCTTACAGTCAACAATATTTATACCCCTTTCCAATATTAGGGAGCTACTCTCTTCCCTGATTCAGCTTTCTGGTCCTTTTTTACAGCCATGACATCATCTCCCCAGACAATAACTTGGATCTATCTGCATATCAGATTCTAGGCTCAGGGGAGAAAAAGAAAAAGTGGGTAACTTGTTAAGCTCAAACTTTGACATTGAGGGGCCAGGCAGTGGCACACCTGGTTAACTGCACTCATTACAGTGCACAGGGACCCACGTTCAAGCCCCTGGTCCCCACCTGCAGGGGTAAGGCTTCACAAGTGGTGAAGCAGGGCTGCGGGTGTCTCCCACTCTCCCTCTCCCTGCTCATTTTCTGCCTGTCTCTGTCCAATAATAAATAAATAAATGAGAACAACTTTGACATTGTATATGCCAGAGTGAGGCTCTGGTTCTATCTCTCACCCTCTTTGTCTCATAATAAACAATGTTTTTAGTGGTCTAGGAGGTGGCAGAGTGAGTAAAGCATTGGACTGTGAAGCAATCCAATAAGGTCCTGAGTTCAATCCCCAGCAGCACATGTAACAGAGTGATGTCCAGTTCTTCCCTCCTTCTTCATTAATAAATAAGTAAAATCTTTTAAAACTATATTTTTAAAGATTAAAATGAAACAACTGTGCTCCCTGCTACCTCCAAAGATTAAGATAAATATATATATATATGCACTACTTTTGGAGTCAAGCCAATATCAAACTAAATTTCAGGATGCTAATTGATAAGTTGAGGGGAAGAAATTAGATCGTGCTCAAAAGTCTCTTAATTCCTTTTTAAAAATTACCTTTATTTATTTATTGGATAGAGATAGCCAGAAATCAAGAGGGAAGGGGAAGGTACGGAGAGAACAGACAGACACCTTTAGCACTACTTCACTACTTGCAAAGCTTTTCCCCTGCAGATGGGAACCAAGGGCTTGAACCTGGGACCTTGTGCACTGTAATGTGTGCACTTAACCAGGTGTGCCATCACTTGGCCCCAAATGTTTCTAATTCTTAAGAGTAAACTTTAGTGGTCAGCAAGATCACTTGGATAATGCACTTACTTTATCACGGGCACACCTCATGTTTGAGCCCAGCCCCCACTGCACTGAGGAAAGCTTGAATACTGTGGTATCGCTCTATCTTGTCACTCTCACTCTGTTTCCATACTTCTCTCTGAAAAAGTTAACTTGGAGAATTAAGCCCCAAAGATGACCAAAAGGAAGGAATGAAGAAAAAAAAAAAAAAAAAACCTTCCGATTTTGTTAGCTCTACAAATGAAATTTCTTATTAAACACCAAAGGATACAAAACACAATTTTACTTTCTGAACTACTGGGCTATTGGAAAAGTCATGATGCATTTGTGTATTAAAAAAAACACACACACAGAGAAATACGTCATGACTTTTCTGACAGCCCAAAAAAAAAAAAAAACCCAATTAACAAATAATGTGATGATAATATTAACTATTGATTGTCTTTTTGATTGTCTTTTTGAACCCTAAGACAGCAGGAACCTCACATCTCCACTATAGAGCCCCTACTTCCCCCAGTCCTGGAACCCTTGGATAGGGCCCACTTTCCCGTATGCATCTCCCAATTCAAACCAAATAACATTGCATCTGCCGATCACAACCTAACCAAAGCAATGATTGCTACCTCAGCATGCTTCACCTCAGAATGTATCCAGAGACTTCACGTGTGAAATGACAACCCTTCAGCTTCATTACTCGGGTGAGACCTTTCCTTTAATAGTACACTCTAATTTCATCTCAGGTAGTTCACTTTCTAACAAAGTCCCATAACCTAGATATACACCAGTTTCTGTGAGAGAGAGCTTATGTGCACACGTATCCATAAACTACTGCAAAATATATACCTGAAAGCAGGAATACACTAGAGTTTGCAGTGAGTACCTCCCTAACACTTCCTCTCCACTATTCCAAGCTTGGGATCCATGATTGCTCAACAAATTATTTGGCTTCATATGTTAACTCTCTTTTCAATCACCAGGTTCCAGATGCCACCAGGATGCTGGCTAGGCTTCCCTGGATTGAAGACCCCACCAATGTGTCCTGGAGCTCAGCTTCCCCAGAGACACACCCTACTAGGGAAAGAGAGAGGCAGACTGGGGGTATGGACCGACCAGTCAACGCCCATGTTCAGCGGGGAAGCAATTACAGAAGCCAGACCTTCTACCTTCTGCAACCCTCAACGACCCTGGGTCCATGCTCCCAGAGGGCTAGAGAATGGGAAAGCTACCATGGGAGGGGGTGGGTTATGGGGATTGGGTGGTGGGAATTGTGTGGAGTTGTACCCCTCCTACCTTATGCTTTTGTTCACTAATCCTTTCTTAAATAAAAATTTTTTTTTAAAAATCTGTTGTCCATTTTACTAATCTGTTTTCTCACAGTGCCTAATCTATAACATTTAACTTACCTAGTTTTTAATTATGGTCTTGGGTTTTTTTTGTTCTGTTTTGTTTATAAACTGTGTATTGACTCCCCCCCCAAAACCTTACTGGAAGGTGTGCCACTATCTTTTAAAAATAAATGTACATATTATATATTCTTTATGATAATGTTATTATTTCCTTTTTGTCATATAGCTCTGAATCTATAACATTGTTTTGTCTAAATTGTTTTGTCTAAATAAACAAGAATATAGTAATCATTACCCAGAGCTCTCATAACTCTTATCTGAATACTTCATTTTGGATTCATTTTTAAGGGCATTATGGTTTGTGAAAATACTCAATTTCCTAGTATGATTATGGAAGTAATGGTATTAAATTTGTGTGTCATGGAAATCTAGGGGGGAAATCATGTGACTCCTTTTACTTCCTGTAACTGGCTGTCCATCTGTACTCTTCTCTGTTATACTCTGCCCTGTTCTCTTAGTGGGCATTTGTTTCAATTTATTGGGTTCTGCTTGCTATTGCAAATTAAAAAATAGAGGATTTTACTGCTTTGGAAATTAGCATAGCCTTTCTTGAAATCATACCTTCAGGTAATGCTTATTTTTATTTCCTTTGTTTTTTCCCTTTTTCCATTTGGCATTACAAAGCTGTATATATCTCAAGATGAAAAATACCCAAAAAGTATTTTTTAGCATCAATTCAGTCAAAATATTTGAAGCTACCAGTATAGGAAAGACATTTTCTAGGACTTTTCTCCTGGTTCTACAGAAAAGTTTTATAATTATTTCATTTTGAACTTTAGTAAATATTAATGTTTTAGAGACAAATTATAATGCAAGGTCATACAGTAAAGGAAGAATGGAAATCAGTTCTACCATTCACTGCCTGCACTTCCTTACCTCATTCTAATTTAATACTAAAAACAGTCCTTTTGTGTGTCTGCTCCTCCAACATTAAAATAGCATTTCCTCTGGTGTTTTTCTATTTATGTTCCATAAGCAGAAGAAAAAAGCTTAGATATTTTTTCTACTGGGATCCATGCCACAGAGCAATAAATTAATAATTCATTTAACATGTGGGCCTCATAATGAGTCAAGATTCATTTGCAAGTGGAGACAGTTTTGTTATATGAAGAAAACCCTACAGACCACCAAAAGGCTGTTAGATCTGAGAACCAATTCAATAAAGTTATAGGACAAAAAAAAAAAAAATCAATGTGCATGGGCTTGGTGGTGACTCCAATGGTAGAGTTCATGAGTTGCACGCCTGAGGGTTGTGTCAGGTTTGATCCCTGGTACATACTGTATATGCTGGAGTAGTGTTTTCTATCTCCCCTCAGTAAACAATTAATCATTTGAAGATTAATTTTAATTTTGATAGGATAAAAATTGAGAGGGAAGGGAAAGATAAAGAGCCAGAGAGAGAAAGAGACACTTGTAGACCTTCTTCACTGGGTGCACTCAACCTGATGTACCACTTGTAGACGTGACAAAGAATTCTTTCTTTTTTTTAACCAGAGCACTGCTCAGCTCTGGCTTATGGTGGTGTGGGGGCTTGAACCTTGGACTTTGGAACCTCAGGCATGAGAGTCTCTTTGCATAATCATTATGCTATCTACCCCCACCCAAGAATTTTTTTTTTAATACTGTAGAGAAAACTATTACGTTTTATATACAACCAGTGAGGAAACTCTCAGAAGGAGAAATTAAAAAGTGTATTTGTGGGGCCATGTGGTGGTGCACCTGGTAGAGTGCATCTGGCACCATGCATAAGAACCTGAGTTTAATCTCCTCTTCACCTGCCCAGGGGGAAGCTTTACAAATGGTGAAGCAGTGTCGCAGGTGTCTCTCTCTCTTTCTTTTATTTTCTGTTGACCAGAGCACTGCTCAGCTCTGGTTTATGGTGGTGAGACCTCAGGCCTGAAAGTCTTTTACATAACTATTATGCTGTCTTCCAACCTCTCCTTCCCTACCCCCCTGCCCTCTCCTTTCTCTCTGTTTCTGTCAAATAAAATAATAAGTAAGAGAAAGGAAAAGATGGCCACTGGCAGGGCTGCGTGGTGGTGCACTTGGTTAAGTACTCATATTACTGAGCACAAGGACCTGTGTTCAAGCCCCAGCTCACCCCCAGGGGTCTGCTTCACAAGTGATAAAGCAGGTCCACATGTGGCTATCTTTTTCTTCTCTATCTACCCATCCTCTCTCAATTTCTCTCTCCTATCTAAAAAAAAAAAAAGAAAAGAAAAGAAAAGCGTAGGGACCGGCATAAGGATCCCAGTTCGAGCCCCCGGCTCTCCACCTGCAGGGGAGTCGCTTCACAGGCGGTGAAGCAGGTCTGCAGGTGTCTATCTTTCTTTTTTTTTATTTTATTTTTAAATTTTTTTTGAGAAAGGATTAATTAACAAAACCATAGGGTAGGAGGGGTACAACTCCACACAATTCCCACCACCCAATCTCCATATCCCACCCCCTCCCCTGATAGCTTTCCCATTCTCTATCCCTCTGGGAGCAGGGTCATTGAGGGTTGCAGAAGGTAGAACGTCTGGCTTCTGTAATTGCTTCCCCGCTGAACATGGGCATTGACTGGTCGGTCCATACTCCCAGTCTGCCTCTCTCTTTCCCTAGTAGGGTGTGTCTCTGGGGAAGCTGAGCTCCAGGACACATTGGTGGGGTCTTCAATCCAGGGAAGCCTGGCCAGCATCCTGATGGCATCTGGAACCTGGTGATTGAAAAGAAAGTTAACATACGAAGCCAAGCAAATTGTTGAGCAATCATGGACCTGAAGCTTGGAATAGTGGAGAGGAAGTGTTAGGGAGGTACTCACTGCAAACTCTAGTGTACTTCTGCTTTCAGGTATATATTTTGCAGTAGTTTATGGATACGTGTGAACATATGCTCTCTCACAGAAACTGGTGTGTATCTAGGTTTTGGGACTTTGTTAGAAAGTGAACCACCTGAGATGAAATTAGAGTATACTATGAAAGGAAAGGTCTCACCCGAGTAATGAAGTTGAAGGGTTGTCATTCCACACGTGAAGTCTCTGGACAGTCTGAGGTGAAGCATGTTGAGGTGGCAATCGTTGCGTTGGTTAGGTTGTGATCGGCAGATGCAATATTATTTGATATGGATTGGGAAAGGCATACGGGAAAGTGGGCCCTATCCAAGGGTTCCAGGACTGGGGGAAGTAGGGGCTCTATAGTGGAGATGTGAGGTTCCTGCTGTCTTAGGGTTCAAAAAGACAATGGATAGTTAATGTTATCATCACATTATTTGGTAATTGGGTTAACTTTGAAAAGTCCTTTTGTTATGGTTTGCTGTATAGTACCCAGTATCTTGTATATAGCTATGCTATTGGATGCATCTGATCTACTTGGTATAGGCTTTTGAGAGAGTCCGCATATCAAATACACAGCCTATATATTAAAAAGATTCAGTTTGTGTTTTGAAAAACTTTAAGACATACAATTAATTTCCCCCCTCTCATATTAATTAACTAGTGATTTATATGTCTACATTTTGCTAGGAGTATACATAAACACCATTCCCACCACCAAAAGACTGTGACCCATCCCTCCCACCCACTGTCATCCCCCCACTGGCCCAGGAAGCTGCATGTCTACCCCTCACCACAGGGTTTTTACTTTGGTGCCCTACTTACAATTTGGTCAGGTCCTGCTTTTAGTTTCCCTTTCAGATCTTCTTAGTCAACTTCTGTTGATGAATGGGATCATCCCATACTCATCTTTATCTTTCTGACTTAGCTCACTTAACATAATTCCTTCTAGCTCTGTCCAAGATGGGTCAGAGAAGGTGGGTTCATTGTTCTTGATAGCTGCATAGTATTCCATTGTGTATATATACCACAGCTTTCTCAGCCACTCATCTGTTGTTGGGCACCTGGGTTGCTTCCAGGTTTTAGCTATTATGAATTGTGCTGCTATGAACATAGGAGTACACACCTCTTTTTGGTTGGGTGTTATGGAGTCCTTGGGGTATAAGCCCAGGAGAGGAATTACTGGATCATATGGAAGGTCAATGTCTAGCCTTCTGAGAGTTTTCCAGACTGCTCTCCACAGAGGCTGTACCAATTTACATTCCCACCAGCAATGTAAAAGGGTTCCTCTGTCCCCACATCCTCTCCAGCATTTGTTGCTGCTGGGTGTCTATCTTTCTTTCCCCTTCTCTGTCTTCCCCTCCTCTCTCCATTTCTCTCTGTCCTATCCAACAACGAACAACATCAACAATGGCAATAATAATAACCACAATGAGGCTACAACAACAAGGGCTACAAAAGGGGGGAAAATGGCCTCCAGGAGCGGTGGACTCATGGTGCAGGCACCGAGCCCAGCAATAACCCTGGAGGAAAAAAAAAAAAGAAAAGAAAAGAAGAGAGGAAAAAAAAGAAAGAAAACTGTCAGAAGCAGTGGATTTGTAGTGCCAGCAACAACACTGGAGACTCCCCCCCAAAAAAAAAAAGTTCACTGGGAGTGGTAGAGGATTCATGATACACGCACCAAGCTGCAGAGATAATGCTGGTGCCAATAAAGAGGGAAGGAAGAGAGGAAGAAATGGAGGAAGGAAAAAAGGGAAGGCAGGCAATTGCATCAGCAGGAATAAGCTACCTAGCAATAAACTTAACTAAGGATATAAAAGACATGAGCACTAAAAACTAAAAGACATGACTGAAAGAAATTGAAGAAGAGACAAGTATATGGAAAGATATACACACTCGTGAAATAGAATTGATACTGTTAAAAGTACCCATAGTATACAAAGTGATTCATGCAATCCTTGCCAAAATTTCTGTGGATTTTTTAAATCACTTTATTGGGGAAAGTGATGATTTACAAGACTGTTATCACATGAGTACAATTACATATCTCCTCATGATAGGTGCCAACACAACACCAGCTGACAGCTTACTCCACCTTAGTTCACTGGGTCATCAACCCCATTCAAATTATTTCCTCCTCCAGTTTAGTCCTTGGAACTAATGCCATAGACCTTAGTGAATTAATCTTTCCATGGAATTATTTATTAGTTTTTTTCATGAAATGTGGTTCTAAAATTTGCATAGATCACAAACAAAAGGGTAAACCAATCTTGAGAAACAAAAAAGCTGGAGGCATCATACTTCTTGATCTCATGCTATATTACATCGCTACAATAATAATGGTATAATGTTAGCATAAAGACAGGCAAGCATCAATCGAACAGAATAGAGAGCCTTGATATATATATATATTTATAACAAAGGATCCAAGAATATACATTGGGGAAAGATTTAAGTCAACTCAAAAATGGGTTAAAGGCTTGAAGGTATGACATGAAACCATGAAACTCCTAATAGAAAATGTGGGTAAAGCCAACATGACTTTTGACAATTGTTATTTGATATGGAATTACATCCAAATAAAAAAGCTTCTGAAGCAGTGGGTTTTTAGTGCAGGCACCAAGCCTCAGCAATAACCCTTGAGGAAAAAAAAAAAAAGCTGGGCCCTCAAGCATGAGGTCCCAAGTTTTATCCCCAGCATTACACCTGCCAGAATGATGCTCGCTTTTCTGTAATAAATAAATAAATAAATAAATATGTTTCCTTATATTCTGTTCATAACTCAATCAAATAAAAGTGTGTTTGTGGGAGTTGAGACAATGTGATTAAGTGCATGAAAGTCAGAAAGCAATAGAAATGGACTCAAAGATGATTTAAATGATGGCACATTTCATTGCATAGAATTAAGTAAATTGGGCTGGAAAGAAAGCTCACCCAGATAGTGTGCCTGAGTTGCCATGTGCATTACTAGGTCTGAGCCTGGTTCTCACTGCATTGAAGGAAACATTGGTGCTATGGGCCTGTGGCATCTTTCTCTCTCTCCCTCTGTCTTTCTATCAGAATATGTTGGCCTGCAATGATGAAGACATGACAGTGACCCCTTCTCCCCCCCCAAAAAAAAAATTAAAAAAGGAAAAGGAAAGAAAACTGGTTAATATATTTAAGGAAATAATGGAATATATAGCAGCTTAGAGGCAGATGAAGAAAGAACTAGAAGTGTGCAAGAAAAGTCCATGAAAAGTATGAAAAAAAAAGTTTAAAAATACATGAAGGAGAAAAAGAGAGCAATATAGTGACTACATTACCAGTGTATTTAAAGTCCCATAATTAAAGGAAAGAGAAAAAGAGACAGAGGAAATAAATGAAAAAAAAAATTTTTTTCAAAACTGGTAGATGACACAAAACCAGAGATTATGCTTAGTGAAGTAAGGAAGTAAAAAACAGTTGCCATATGGTTTCAGTCATATGTGAGATAAGAAATAAATTTGAAAACAAACAAACAAAAAATGTTACCAACATGTTTTTCTGAAGCCTAAGAAAATCATCAACCAAGTGAAAAGGTAGCCTCTGGAAGAAAATATTTATCTGTAAAAGGTTAACATGGGAAACATAAACTCAGTAGCCAAGAAATCTGATTTTAAAATGGTATAGGGTACGTGTGAAGGCCTGATTCTTAGCCCTGGCACAAGGAAACATTATGGACGCCACCAGGATACAAGCAAAGAGTACACCTGGTTGGGCACACACATTACAGTATGCAAGGACCCAGTCCCCTGGTCCCCACCTGCAAGAGGAATGCTCCAGGAGTAGCATAACAGTGCTGCAGATGTTTCTTCTCCTCCCTTCCCTCTCCCCCTCTGTCCCCCTCCCTCTCAGTTTCCCTGTCTCTAGCCAAAATAAATAAATATAACAAACAGAGGAAGTGAATAGACATTTTTCAAAAAGGACCATATGTAAATGAAAAGATGCTCAAATAGCTATTGTTCAGGGAAATTAAAACCCACAATGAAATAACACCTTATACCTGTTAGAATGGCTACCATTAAACAGAGAGAACGAAAGAAGAAAGAAAGAAAGAGAAAGAAAGAAAGAAAGAAAGAAAGAAAGAAAGAAAGAAAAGGAAGGAAGGAAGGAAGGAAGGAAGGAAGGAAGGAAGGAAGGAAGGAAGGAAGGAAGGAAGGAAGGAGTGTTGGTAAGGTTATAGAGTAGGAGTGGGGCACATTTTTTTTTCTGTCAAGGTTCATTTAAAAAAATTTACTTGTGACAATACTGATTTACAAAATTATAAGATAACAGGTATAATTCTGCATCATTTCCACCACCAGAGTTATGTATCCCCATTCTCTCTCCACTGGAAGCTATAGTAGTTCTCCCAAAGTCACAGATATGGGTTGACTATTATTTCTCTATTTATCTGTCTTTATTTACATATTTTTGCCCTTTTTTTTAATGGTCCAATCTAATCTCTTCCTTTCCAAGTCACACCTGCACCTATTTACTACTTCTGAAAGTCCTTCCTTTTTTCTTCTTCTCTCTCTGGATCCTGATAGAATTGGAATTGAGGGTCCTCTGGTCATCTTCCCCCTTTTACTTCTCCCTTTCTGGGAGTATGGACTAAAATTATTTTTGGGGTGCTGAAAGTGGGAGTTCGGGCTTCTGCAATTGCTTCTCCACTAGACATGGCCATTGGTAGGCCAACCCATACCCCCGCCCCAGCCTGTTTCTGTCTTTCCCTGGAGGGCTTGGGCTCTGGAAAGATGAGGTTCTAGGATACATTGGTGAGGTTGTCTGCCCAGGATAGTAAGGATGGAATCATGATAGTATCTGCAACTTGGAAACTGAAAGGTAGTAAGATATAAAGCAGGACAAAATGATTAATTAACAGGACCAAAAAAAGTAGGAATAGAGCAAAAAAGTCTACTTTAGATATGTTTTTAGGGATCTATGACTTTCATGATTTTGCTTGAGTGTGATAGCTAACATGGCCTTGGACAAAAATATTGTCTGAGAAGATGGTGTCAGAGTTGAGAATGGGACCAGAAAACTGGATTAGGGCAGAGATTAGCTCCCAGTCTTGAAGAAAATATATGAATAAAATTAAATATTTACCCCATCCACCTGACCCAGGGCCCTTATATTTATATTTAGCACAGGGTGGGGCTTGTGTATCCTCTGAATCCCTGTTGGTCTGAGCTCACAATTCATATTTACAGCTGGGAACATCCTAGGCTGCACTCATTTCCAGGCCAGTCTTCCTCAAATGACAGGGTAGGATGATCCAGCCTCCCTCTAGAGAGTGGGGCAGTCCCTATTGTTGTTACTTTATAGGGATGATAAGTTCCTGGAGTGATGCCTGAGAGGGCTTATGCTGATATTCCTGATGAAAGGTGGAATGAGGGATCTATGAGAATCCTAGGCCCATCATGTCTTTGTGGGAATCCGAGGATTCCCTAACTAGGGCTCCAGGGGACGGGATGGCCTGGTATTGACCAAAAAGACCAATTGGATTAACTGAGCTAGTCTCTTGCCCCAAGGGCCATTTGGATATATGTGACATCATTTGTGGGTCATACAAAATTATCAACTTAAGGGCCAGGCAGTGGTGCACCTGGTTAAGCACACACATTATAGTGCACAAGGACCCAGGTTCAAGTCCCTCGTCCCCAGCTGCAGGGGGAAAACTTTGAATGGGGTGGAGTAAGCAGAAACTGGGATAGAGACAGGGAGGTGAGAGAAGCAAGAAACTGAAGGTGGCTGGCTATAAGGTAAGGTACAGGGCTAGCAAGACAGAGCTCAGCTGGGGGCACATCTGTTTCACAGTGCACATAATCCAAATTTGATCCCAGCCCCCATAGCACTGGGGGAAACTCCGATGCTGTGGTGTCTTTTTCCTCTCTCCCCTTGTGTGTCTGCCTACCTATCTGTATATATATTTCTACCTGAAAAAGTTGATCTGGAGTATTGAAACCCCCAGCATTGACAAAATAACAACAACAACAATAATAATAACAATAATAATAGAGCTAGGGTAACAAGAATTTAGATATTGAGTAGTTTGGGAAATGCTGTGTACACCATGATGACTCATGGTGACTGTTCTCAGCAAGATTGTAATATAGATTCATGAGAAAGACAGGAGGAAAAAGAGAAAGAACTGGATATCACTCTGGTACATGTGCTGCCGGGGGCTAAACGCAGGACCTCATGCTTGAGAGCCCAGTGCTCTATCCACTGCACCATCTCCCAGACCACGATTGTACTGTATATTTGAAAGCTTATAATAGTAGATCTCTAAAGTAATCACACAAAAAATAACTCTGAGGTGATGTATGTTAACTAATTTTATCAGTCATTTTGTAGAATATACATAGATCACAATGCTCAACACCATAAATTAATAATGTTAATGATTTCCCAAGAAAATAGAGGATATGTCAATGTATCAGGTTAGCTAGAGTGTGGGTATGCGTGGGTGTGTGTGGGTGTGTGTTTAAGATTTATCCATTAGCTGGGGACACAGAACTCCTGCGGAATACTACTCAGCTATTAAAAATGGTGATTTCACCATTTTCAGCGGATCTTGGATGGACCTTGAAAAATTCATGTTAAGTGAAATAAGTCAGAAACTGAAGGATGAATATGGGATGATCTCACTCTCAGGCAGAAGTTGGGAAACAAGATCAGAAGAGAAAACACAAGTAGAACCTGAACTGGAATTGGCGTATTGCACCAAAGTGAAAGACTGGGGTGGATGGGTGGGGAGAATACAGGTCCAAGAAGGATGACAGAGGACCTAGTGGTGGTTGTATTGTTATATGGAAAACTGGGAAATGTTATGTATGTACAAACTATTGTATTTACTGTTGAATGTAAAACATTAATTCCCCAATAAAGAAATTAAAAAAAAAAAATCTGTCCTTCACTTCGAATGTAAAGTTTATAGCTAAAACCAGCAGGTGTCACTGTGATAGCAGATTTCCCTGTAGGTTCCATGTAGATGGTCCATCTATGTACCCATTCAGAGAGCTAAGTGAATTTAAGATAGAAGACAATAAAAATAACAACATATAGGAAAACATCTATGACCATGGGCAACTAGGATTACATTTGAGAACTGTTTTTTTTTTTCCTGACTTTAGGTCTCAAGCATACAGATTCAACTGATATGAGGAGTTTTTACCTGTAGCAGTACAAAATAGACAACAAGGCACATAGTAATGTGTAGGACTTTATGTTGAAACAGAGAATAGTATGCAGACCACTTAGTTATAGCATATGTAACCAAAATCAAATCAGAAACTGAACATTTCCTTTGTTTTTAAATGGATTTTGAAAAACCCTTGATCTTTCTCTACATTTGAAAATTGAGCTAGACATTCTAGTAAGAATGTGAAGAGTAAGGGAGTCAGGCAGCAGGTTAAGCACATGTGGTGCAAAGCGCAAGGACCTGCATAAGAATCCCAGTTCCAGCCCCCGGCTCCCCACCTGCAGGGGAATCACTTCACAAGCGGTGAAGCAAGTCTGTAGGTGTCTTTCTCACCCCCTCTGTCTTCCCCTCCTCTCTCTATTTCTTTCTGTCCTATCCAACAACGACGACAACAATAAAAAATTTTTTTTTAAAACTGCGACAATTAAAAAAAAAACAAGGGCAACAAAAAGAAAATAAATAAATCTTTTTAAAAAAGAATGTGAAGAGTATACAAATACAATAATTGGTGGCAAATTGTAGTAGGAATTATAGAGCTAGTTATCATTACATTTTACCCACCTTTTCTGGAATCCAGTGTAGAATTTAATAAACATTTATCTGTTGGAGTATTGTCTTGTATCCGAACTTTATATCTAGAGAGAGTGTCAATAACTGTACTTCATCCTAAAGGAATACACAATATGAAGATATCACCAAGACAGGACGGGTTACTTCCATTACTATTAGTCTATACCTGTATGTTGCTAGTCAGCCACCCAGTTTAGGATGTCTGTTATTTCTCTCTGGATAGCTTTCATGGTAAAACATATACTGTAAAAGTAGAAACTTGAGGGAGCTGGGCAGTGGTGCAGCGGGTTAAGCGCACATGGCACCAAATGCAAGAACCGGCCTAGGGATCCCAGTTCGAGTCCCCGGCTCCCCACCTGCAGGGGGTTCACTGCACAGGTGGTAAAGCAGGTCTGCAGGTGTCTATCTTTTTCTCCTCTCTCTTTCTTCCCCTCCTCTCTCCATTTCTCTCTGTCCTATCCGACAATGACAACAATAACATCATCAACAACAACAATAAACAAAGGCAACAAAAGGGGAAAAATTTTTTTTAAAGAATCTTTATGAAAAAAAGTAGAAACTTGACTCTTTAAAAAAAAAAAAAAGCTCCCAACTAACAAGTTTTTCTTTCTAAAAATGTAGGTCATCTGTTTGGGACTTGGAATGGCTCCCCAGATATGTATGATGATGTACAGGGTGCTAAGGTGCTAAGGGTCCTTCCAGTCTCAAAATGTTCTAGTTGAGCTTCTCAACTTGAGGGTTATTTTATTATTTTTTTTTGAAAGACGTCTCTTTAAATTTATTTATTTGTTTGTTTCATAATGGAGCAAGAGAAGCCAGAACACCACTCTGTTATATGTAACACCCAGTATCAAACCGGAAACCTCAGGTACGTGAGTTCTGCACTCTCCCAGTTGAGCTATTTCTCCAGCCTCTCAACTTGTTTTTCAAGCCAACAATGCTCTTCTTCTTCTTCTTTTTTTTTTTTACCTAAAAAATGTACAGTTACAGTGCCAGTAGTGGTGAAATGGTGCGAAAAGCCGTCAGCTGTCAACAGCTATATGTCCAGTTTAACCTTAAACGGGGGGGGGGGGGGCTTCTTGCTGCAGCTCTGAAAGCAGAATTGCTAGTTCAGACCCCTAGTGCTACAGGCAGACTGCTACAGTTTGGTGCCAAATCCCCTTATTCCTCTGTTCCCACCTCCCTCACAGACTACTTCCTGTACATATTCCAACAAAAGTGTCGAGTCTTCACTTCTTTAAAGGCTTTATTTACTTGTTTCTTAATGTGAAAGCGAGGGAGAGAGAACCAGAGCACTATTCTGGCACATGCAATGCCAGGGATTGAATTTTTGAGCACATGTTAAAAAGTCCAAGCTTTGGAGGTCGGGCGGTAGTGCAGTGGGAGCGGGTTAAGCGCATGTGGTGCAAAGCGCAAGGACCAGCATAAGGATTCCGGTTCCAGCCCCCGACTCCCCACCTGCAGGGGAGTCGCTTCACAGGCAGTGAAGCAGGTCTGTAGGTGTCTGTCTTTCTCTCCCCCCTCTCTGTCTTCTCCTCCTCTCTCCATTTCTCTCTGTCCAGTCCAACAAGGAATGACATCAACAATAACAATAACCACAACAAGGCTACAACAACAAATGCAACAAAAGGGGGAAAAATGGCCTCCAGGAGCAGTGGATTCATGGTGCAGGCACTGAGCCCCAGCAATAACCCTGGAGGCAAAACAAAAAGTCCAGGTTCTGTCCACTGTGTCATTTTCTGGGTTGCAAATCCTCACTTATAAATGAAGTAAGCTCCCTCTAATCTGGTGCCTAAGAGATTTGAAATTTTGTAATTTTTTTTTCAGAATAAGAAGTAAATAAAGGGGCCAGGTGGTGGCGCACCTGGTTGAGCGCACATATTACAGTGCAAAAGGACCCAGGTTCGAGCCCCTGGTCCCCACCTGCAGGGGGAAAGCTTCATGAGTGGTGGAGCAGGGCTGCAGGTGTCTCTCTCCCTCTCTATCTTACCCTCCCCTCTCAATTTCTGGCTGTCTCTATTCAATAAATAAATAAAGCTAATATAAAAAAAGGTAAATAAAAGATATTTCCCTCTTGTCATGTGTGTGTGCATACACACACACACACACTTTAAAAAATTTATTTATTTATTTATTTATTTATTCCCTTTTGTTGCCCTTGTTGACACACTCTTAAATATACTTAGATAACAATGGTAGTTCTTTGAACTCACCACTGAATAGGTCTCTTCACTTGTAGATTCATGAGTGTCCAGACATTCTGCTCTTTATTCTCTAAGTGGGTAAGTGGACTGTTCTGTGAGGTGACATTTGACTGTGAAGTTGCTGCTTCACTTGGACTGGAGAAATAACAAGTAGAAGCTGGAGATTATTCTCTCTCTTTCCTTCTTTCTTCCTTACTCTCTTTCTCTCCCTTTCTCTTCCTCCCTTCTTCCCTCCCTTTCTTCCTTGTTCCCTTCTTTCCTTCCTTCCTCCCTCCCTCCCTTCTTTCCTTCCTTCTTTCCTTCCTTCTTTCCTTCCTTCCTTCCTTCCTTCCTTCCTTCCTTCCTTCCATCTATCCACCCATCCATGCATCCTTCCTTCTCCGGCCAGGATTTCACTGCTCCTGGCCGAATAGACATACAGAATTACACCACAGCACTGAAGCTTCTTCCAAAGCAGTGGGGACCAGGTTCTATTTTCATTTCTTCCCTTTTCCTCTTCTCCCTTGCTTTTCTGGACTTTCAGAAGTCTATGTCTGAGTGACAGGAGACAGTGTAATAGTTATGCAAAAAGATTTTAATGTCTGAGGCTCCAAAGTACCAGGTTCAGTCCTCTGGTGTCAGTTAGTTCTTCTCTCTCTCTCTCATAATGCAAATAGAATGTATTACAAAAGAAGTCTAGGAGCAGGGAAGCAATTACAGAAGCCAGACTTTCCACCTTCTACATCCCACAATGACCTTGGGTCCATACTCCCAGAGGGTTAAAGAATAGGAAAGCTATCAAGGGAGTGGATGGGATATGGAGTTCTGGTGGTGGGAACTGTGTAGAGTTGTACCCCTCTTATCCTATGGTTTTGTCAGTGTTTCCTTTTATATTAAAAAAAAGTTAGGCTCAGTTCATGGTGAGTTGCGGTAAAAGAGAGGTCCTGCATGTGATCATTGTGGAAGTCAAAGATCAGTGAGATAAGCTTTTTTAAAAAAAAAAAAATATTTATTCCCTTTTGTTGTCCTTGTTTTATTATTGTAGTTATTGTTGCTGTTATTGATGTCATTGCTGTTGGATAGGACAGAGAGAAATGGAGAGAGGAGGGGAAGACAGAGAGGGGAAGAGAAAGATAAACACCTGCAGACCTGCTTCACTGCCTGTGAAGCGACTCCCCTGCAGGTGGGGAGCCGGGGGCTCGAACTGGGATCCTTAAGCCGGTTCTTGTGCTTTGCACCACCTGCGCTTAACCTGCTGTGCTACCAATCGACTCCCAAGATAAGCTTTAGAGACAAAAATATCTATTTATGTTTTATTTAGTGGCTTTATTAGCATCTCCACTTAAATGATGCTTCAAAAATCAAGGTCCAAACAGTAATCTTGTTAGAATGTTTGTTTTATTTGCTTATTTGTAGCATAGATATGAGAGTACCACTCAGTTCTGGCATATGGAAGTATTGGGGGATTGAAGCTGGGGGTTCTGGGGCCTCGAGCATGCAATTCCTAAAACTGAGCTCTAAAACTGAGCTGTCCATATTTCACCAAAGTAAAAGACTCTGGGGTGGGTTGGGGGGAGAATACAGGTCCAAAAAGGATGACAGAGGGCCTAGTGGCAGTTGTATTGTTATATGGAAAACTGGGAAATGTTATGCATGTAAAAACTATTGTATTTACTGTTGAATGTAAAACATTAATTCCCCAATAAAGAAATTTAAAAAAAAACTGAGCTGTCACTATGACTCTCAAACAGATCTCTCTTTCCTCCCCAACCTATTTCCTTCAGGCTCCCCCAACCTCAGAGAATAAAATTACTACTTGCCAAGCTGATTGAACCAAATTCTAGGTGTGAAATTGGGTTGTCATGACCTTTATGACAGCCCAATACTCTGTTCTTCCCTCATACCACGCAGCACCCATCAGTGACCAGGATATCTCTGCCTTCATAGTTGCTCTTGAATCTAACCACGTGTTCTTCTAACTCCACTGGGACAGTGTGAGTGTCAACCATTTTCCCCCACCCCAGATCACTGTTTCTTTTTTTTTCCTCACAATTAACAGAGTACTTTTATAAATAATAAATAAATTTAAGTAACAGTAGTCAAATTCATAATTAATATACATAGAAAGGCGATCAATCCTTTAGTTATATAGAAGATGGAAATTGAAACTGTGTTGAGGTAGTACTTGTTACTTATTAACAAAGAAAATTTGAGAAGCTAGAGAAAATCACCCAGTAGTAAAAAATTATCCAACATGAGACCCAGAAGATTTTACAGATGTGTTCAGCTAAATTTTCTAGAGGAGTGAAAGTATTCTTAATGCAGTTTATGGCATCAAAGAAAAAAAAAAAAGAATGTAGGCTGTAAAGGAAAATTGTTATTTGATTTTACTTTTAAGCACAAATGTGAACATCCTAAGTAAAACACTAGTAAACAGTAACTAACCATGTACAAAAAGATATAAGACCATAAGAAACACCTCCAACTAACATGACTGTTTAGAAGAGAAGTTTTAAGCTTTCCTAATCTGGGCTTGTGGCTCAACTCTACTTCCATGATCATATAGAAACCTATCATCAGGGGCCAGGCAGTGGCACAGCTGGTTAAGTGCACATGTTCCCATGCTCCAGGACCATGGTTCAAGTCCTCAGGTCCTCACCTGCAGAGAGAAAGCTTCACGAGTGGTGAAGCAGTGTTGCAGGTGTCTCTCTGTCTTCTTTCTCTCTCTACCTTCCCTCATCAATTTCTCTGTTCTATCCAATTAAATAAATAAAATCTAAAAAATATATATATATAAAGAAAACTGCAATCCTTCCACTTTGTTGCAAAGCTATTCTCAAGAACTCTATACTCATCTGAATGAACATGACCTATGTCAATGGTATGGTCAAAACATGTGAAGAAAACCCATGTCCAGGAAATCCAGTGCTTCTTTAATGAAGGCTGTTATTCCTTATGTCCCCTAGAGCCATAGCTAGGAATTGCGCCTTCGATTGTTCTCAGGGTCTATGGAATCTCTCTTTGGGTGATTGTGTGACTAGGATGAGAGAATGGACTTTTTGACATAATTGGCAACCTAAAATACTAGGTATGCAATGTATACAAACAAACACCATAAGTTCTTATTTGAAGACATTAAGGAACATCTAATTAAATAGAATGATATGGTGGTAGAGGAATGTTCAATATCATGAAGCAGTTTATTCTATCCAAATTTCAAATAAAAACTGAACTGTCGCACTCACACTCAATCTCCTGCCTCGAACATAACATCAGGGAAGAAACCTGTCACTTTATCCAGTCAAGGCTTTGTAACCCATCTTAAGAAGGTAGAGAGGTCATGATGATAAGTCGTTTAAGCTTCTAAAGCAAAGCCCGTAGCTACTCCCTTTGGGGTACTTAGCTGGATTAGACTGCTTTCTATGATCTTAAAATACACATTAAAGCCAAAAAAAAAGTACTAGTTTTGTAAATCCTTAGATGGCACACCCATACAGCTGGTACCACAAATGATGTCACTTTTCAGGAAGACTGGCTAATATATTCCATGGAATCTAAGGTACTTCTTGGGATGAAATGTGTTTTACTTCTAGTTCCCAGGCTGGCCTTTGATTCAGACCCAAATTAGAGAAAAGTCTAGCCTTCCAAATCAGTCTCTGCTGAACTCACTTTGATAGGTTTTAATTTACTGAGGTTATTACCACACTCAGTATTGGTGAAATTTCTCATTTCTCAAAACAAGTTTTGCTTACACTGTTTCCAAAGAATGTTATTGGTATGTGGGCAGGTTGTCTGGGTCCAGTCTCTTATCTAAAAGCCAGACTCAAAAAGTCTGAGTTCAGCGAAGTGCCTCAGACTGTGTGCTTTTGTGCAGTTTTTTTCTTTTTTTAAATAAGTTTGTGGAGGCCCTGCAAAAGCACAGTGCTTCCCTGTCTAGGAACAGTGCTCCACACATCATTTCCTGAAATGCTGGAGTTGGAAGGCAATTATCTACTCACAAAACAGGCTGAAACAACAGTTCCTGATATTCTTCTCAAATATTTTAACTTCCCAAGGAATCCGGAAAAAATAATTCCATAAGACACTGTTGTGAATGAAAGTGTAACGTTTCAGTTTCCTTCGCTGGAATCCGGTGACCAGCAGTATTGGGTTATTACTCATTCATCATGGCAGAGGGGCTCTACGTTTGAGCCCCTGTCTTTTTGAGGGGACTCTGTTGACTTCTGACCTCTTGTGAGGTGATAGCCATCATCCAGTTTCCACCTTGGGAGCCACCCAGACGTTATCTGCAGCTTCTAGAACCACACTTATTTGCAACAGGTTTTTCTTATACTTCTAAGGAGAGCTGGAGATTTGCTTCTGTTTCAGACTTTCCAGATAAGAAATGTACGCCTTCCAGAAACAGTGAATATCTCTTTCATCCAAACACGTTTTATAGTAGAGTGAGAACTTTCTGAACCCTGTGGTGTCTTCATCTTGAAGATAGGTTTTTAGATATTCATAAGAAAAGAGCTATCTCTTTCATAGGATAGTTCCAAGGCGGCCTAATAACATTTACAGAAAAAAAAAATTTTTTTTTCCCTGACTGATTTGAAAGATTTCAGACATTTCCACACTGTCTTTCTGCAATTCTTATGAGGGCAACTGTTATGTCAATTTTGTCATCAAGGATACATTTATAGGTTTTCTTCTTAATGTCCTGAGAAAAATTAGGAATAATCATCTGGATGTGCATCTATAAAGCTATTGGGAAGCTTCCAGGTGATTGCCTGGTTGGAATTTCATCTGACTGTGTTGACATAGCCTCCCTACTAAGTATAAAGCATGACAAACTATGTGTAAGTCACAGGGACTGACTTTGAGTAGAATGAAGAGAAACTTGAGATACTGGCATTATTTAGGAGGTCGTATAAATTGTCACAGGAAGTTCTTCACAGAAAGGTGAGTGCTTTGAATCTGGTCTGGTTGGTATTCCTAAATCTTCCTATCAGGAAGCTTGGGTATTGCTCTCAAGTTTTTTCATCCTAATACATTAGAATCAAGTGATCTGACATTTTCTCCAGTGAAATACGTAACTTAGAAGTATGTAAAGTTTGTATTAGAAAGTGTTTTTATGATAATCTCAAAAATTCTCCAGTGAGAGCAGAATAGCCAAGTTGAGGTTTTCTTCTTTTAGGATCTCTTCCCATTTAGACTGAACTTGGCAAGACCTTCTTCACCTGGTTCCAAGCGTCCACATTCCCACATCAGAAGGCCACTCCCACTGCCTCCTATGGACTTTTCTTTCTTTTTTAAAAAAATGTTTTTATTTGTAATTAATAGTTTGTTACAATATTGTAAGATTAGAATTTATAGCTCCACACCATACCCATCACCAAAATTCTGTATCCTCACCATATCTCCCAAAAATAACCAGCATAGTTCTCATGCTCATGATTCTTTTTTCTTTTCTTCTTCTTCTTTTTTTTTGGCCTCCAAGGTTATTTCTGGAGCTTGGTGACTACATTACAAATCCACTGCTCCGGGAGGCTATTTTTCCCTTTGCTGACCTTGTTGTTTATCATTGTTGTTACTGCTGTCATTGTTGTTGTATAGGACAGACATAAATGGAGAGAGGAGGGGAAGACACAGAGGGGGAGAGAAAGATAGACACCTGCAGACCTGATTTGTTGCTTGTGAAGTGACTCCCCTGCAGGTGGGAAGCCAGGGGGCTGACACCGGGATCCTTATGCCAGTCCTTGCACTTTGCGCCATGTGTGCTTAACCTGCTGTGCCACCGCCTGGCCCCCAGTTCTCCTAATTCTTAAAAACAGTTTGCTTGCTTCTGTTTTGTTTGGAATTTTTTTTTTGCAAGTTAATGTAAATCAGATCTCTAGATTACACATATGAGTGAAACAATCTGGTGGTTGTCTTTCATCTGTTTTTTTTTATTTTTTTAAATTTTTTCATTGGGGAATTAATGTTTTACATTTGACAGTAAATACAATAGTTTGTATATGCATAACATTTCTCAGTTTTCCATATAACAACACAACCCACACTAGGTCCTCTGTCATCCTTCTTGGACCTTTATTCTCCTCCCCCCCCACCACCCCAGAGTCTTTTACTTTGTTGCAATACACCAATTCCAGTTCAGGTTATACTTGTGTTTTCTCTTCTGATACTGTTTTTCAACTTCTGCCTGAGAGTGAGATGATCCCATATTCATCCTTCTCTTTCTGACTTATTTCACTTAACATGAATTTTTCAAGGTCTATCCAAGATCGGCTGAAAACGGTGAAGTCACCATTTTTATAGTTGAATAGTATTCCATTGTGTATATATATACCACAACTTGCTCAGCCACTCTTCTGGTGTTGGACACCGGGGTTGCTTCCAGGTTTTGGCTATTACAAATTATGCTGCTAAGATCATATGTGTACACAGATCTTTTTGTGTGTTGGATATATCCACAGGAGAGGAATTGCAGGATCATAGGGTAGGTCCATTTCTAGTCTTCTGAGAGTTCTCCAGACTGTTCCCCACAGAGGTTGGAACAATTGACATTCCCACCAGCAGTGCAGGAGGGTTCCTTTGAGCCCACACCCTCTCCAGTGTTTGCTGCTATTACCTTTTCTGATGTATGACATTCTCACAAGAGTGAAGTGGCATCTGATTGTTGTCTTTATTTGCATTTCTCTGACAATCAAAGACTTGGAGCATTTTTTCATGTGTTTCTCTACCTATTGGATATCTTCTGTGGTGAATATTCTGTCCATGTCCTCCTCCCATTTTTGGATGGGGTTATTTGTTTTCTTGTTGAGTTTGGTAAGCTCTTACTATATTCTGGTTATTAGCCTCTTACTATATTCTGGTTATTAGCCTCTTGTCTTCTGGGTGGAGGGTAGATAGCATAATGGTTATGCAAACAGACTTTCATGCCTGAGGCTCCAAAGTCCCAGGTTTAATCCCCTGCAGCACCATAAGCCAGAGCTAAACAGTGCTCTGGTTAAAAGAAAAAAAAAGAAAAGAGAGAAAGAGAAAGATTTTCTCCCTTTCTGTGAAAGGTCTCTTGGTTTGGGTAGTGGTTTCTTTTGCTGTGCAGAAGCTTTTTAATTTGATGTAGTCCCATAGGTTTATACTTGCCTTAGTCTTTGTAATTCAATTCATTTCATTGAAGATTTCTTCAAAATTTATGTGGAAAAGAGTTCTGCCAATATTTTCCTCTAAGTATCTAATAGTTTCTGGTCTAACATGCAAGTACTTGATCCACTTGGAATTTACTTTTGTATTTGGTGAAATATAGTGGTTCAGTTGCATTCTTCTGCATGTTTCAACCCATTTTTTCCAACACCATTTGTTGAAGAAACTCTGCTTTCCCCATTTAATAGTCTGGGCACCTTTGTAAAAGATTAGATGCCCAATAGTATGGGGGCTTACTTCTGGGCTCTCAATTCTATTCCACTGGTCAGTGTGTCTATTCATGTTCCAGGACCAAGCAGTTTTGAGAACAACAGCCCTATAATATAATTTGACATCTGGGAATGTGATTCATCCAGTTCTGTTCTTTCTTCTCAAGATTGTTTTGGCAATTCTAGGTCTTTTCTGGTTCCAGATAAACATTTGTAGCCTTTGTTTTATTCTCCTAAAAAGGTGTTTGGGATCTTGATGGGGATGGCACTAAATTTGTATATGGTTCTGGGTAGTATATTCATTTTGGTGATGTTAATTCTTGCAACCCATGAACATGGAATATCTTTCCACTTCTTTGTGTCTTTTTCAATTTCATTGAGTAGTGACTCATAATTTTCAGTATACAAGTCTTTCACTTCTTTGGTTAGGTTTACTCCTAGATATTTTATTGTTTTTGTTGCTATAGTAAAAGGAATTGATTTCTGGCTTTCAACTTCTAACTTAGTGTTTGCATAGAGGAAAGCCACTGTCTTTTAAATGTTAATTTTGTAGCCTGACACCTTACTGTATTGCCTGATGATTTCCAAAAGCTTCTTGCTGGATTCCTTGGGTTTTTTAATGTATACTATCATATCATCTGCAAATAGGGAGAGTTTGACTTCTTCTCTTCAATCTGTATGCCTTTAATTCCTTGCTCCTGCCTGATTGCTATGATAAGAATTTACACTATGTTGAAAAGTAATGGTGATAGTGGGCACCCCTGTCTAGTACCTGATCTGAGGGGAAATGCTTCCAGTCTTTCACCATTGAGTATGATATTGACTGTAGATTTGCTGTATATAGACTCCACTATCTTCAGGAATTTTCCATCTATTCCCATTTTTTGTTGTGTTTTGATCATAAAGAGATATTGGATTTTGTCAAAAGCTTTCTCTGCATCTATTGATATGACTATGTGATTTTTGGTCTTGCTTTTGTTGATGTGGTGGATCACGTTGATTGATTTGTGTATATTAAACTAACCTCACATGCCTGAGATAAAGCCCACTTGGTTATGATGAACAATCTTTTAAATATACTGCTGTATCAGGTTGGCTAGAATTTTGTTCAATATTTTAGCATCTATGTTCATCAAAGATATTGGTCTGTAGTTTTCTTTTTTGGTTGTGTCCCTGTCTGCTTTTGGTATCAGAGTGATGTTGGCTTCACAGAAGCTGGAAGGGAGTATTCCAGTGTCTTCAGTCCTCTGGAAGACTTTTAAAAGTAGAGGTATTAGTTCTTTTTTGAAGGTTTTGTAGATTTCATTTGTAAAACCATCTGGTTCAGGACTTTTATTCTTGGGAAGGTTTTTTGATAACTGTTTCAATTTCATTAGCTATGATGGGCCTGTTCATGTTATCTACTTCCTCTTTACTTAATTTTGGAATTTCGTAGGTATCTAGGAATTTGTCCATTTCTTCCAGGTTTTCTAGCTTGGTGGCATATAGTTGTTCATAGAAGCCTTGAATGATATGTTGAATTTTTGACGTGTCTGTTGTGATCTCTCCTCTTTCATTTGTGATCCTATTTATTTGGGTCTTCTCCCTTTTTTGTTTTGTGAGTCTGGCTAAAGGTTTGTCAGTTTTGTTCACTCTTTCGAAGAACTAACATTTACTTTTGTTGATCTTTTGTATGGTTTGATTATTTTCAATGTTATTGATTTCTGCCCTAACTTTAGTGTCCTTCTGGTTGCTTTAGGGTTCCTTTGTTCTTCTTCTAGGTCTTGAAGATGTGCAATCAGGTTTTTTATTTGTACTTTTTCTTGTTTCCTAATGTGTGCTTGCATAGCTATGAGCTCCCTCTCAGTACTGCCTTAGCTGTGTCCCAAATATTTTGATAGCTTGTGTCTTCATTTTCATTGAACTCTCGAAACATTTGATTTCTTCCTTTATTTCCTCTTTGACCCAGTGGTTGTTAAGTAGTGTACTGTTGAGCTTCCACATTTTGCGACTATTACTAATCTTTTGTTGATTGTTAAGTGTTAGTTTAATTCCACTATGATCTGAGAAGATGCTTGGGATGATTTCAATGCTCTTGAATTTGCTGATGCTATCTTTGTGGCCTACCATATGGGCTATCCTTGAGAATGACCCATGTGGATTTGAATAAAATGTGTATTCCAGTCTCTTGGGATGAATGACTCTGAAAATGTGCAATAGTTCTAGTTTATCTATCTCCTCATTTAGCTCCCTCATGTCTTCATTGATTTTCTGCCTGGATGACCTGTCAAGTTGAGAGTGAGGTGTTGAAGTCTCCTTGTATCACTGTGTTGCTGTTAATATATTGCTGTAGTTCTTTCAGTAGATGTTTGATGTATTTAGATGTCTTATCATTGGGTGCATATATTGTTAAGTCCTCTTGGTTGACTGATACACTGAGCATTAAGTAGTGTCCATCTCTATCTTTTTAAATTTTATTTATTTTAAAATCATGTCAGATGTGAGAATAGCTATTGCTGCCCCTTTTTTTGTGGGCCATTGGCTTTTTGATAGTTTTCCATCATCTCAATTTGAGTCTGTGTTTGTCTTGTTAATTTAGGTGGGTTTCCTATACACAGCATATTGTTGGGTTCAGTTTTCTGATCCATATTCCTACTCTGTGCCTTTTAAGAGGTGAATTCAAGCCATTGACATTTATTGATATCAAAGATTGAAGATAGTTTAACTCCATTCTTGTAGGGTTTTAGAGTGTTCTGATATATGGCCTATTTATGGTGGTCTGACTGTTTATAGGAGACCTTTCAGAACTTCTTTCAGGGAAGGCTTGGCAATAGTTGATTCTTTCAACTGTTGCTTTTCTGAGAAGGTTTTGATGCCTCCATCTAGTCTGAGTGACAGTCTAGCAGGATACAGTAGTCTTGGTTGAAAGCCTTTCTCATTGAGCACTCGATAGATATCTTGCCATTCTCTTCTTGCCTGTAGTGTTTGTGTGGAGAAGTCTGCGGCTATTCTTATGGGTTTTCCTCTGTAGGTGACTCTTTGTTTTTCTCTTGCAGCCTTCAGGATCCTTTCTTTATCCTTATTCCTTTCCATTCTAAATATGATGTGTCTTGGTGTCTTTAAGTCTGGGTTAATTCTGTTTAGGACCCTCTGGGCTTCTTGAACCTTTATGTCTTTGATGTTGTCTAGACTAGAGAAGTTCTCAGCTATTATGTCCTTAAGAATGCTTTCTTCCCCTCCCTCTCTTTCTTCCTCTGGTAAGCCAATAATGCGTATATTATTTCTTTTAAAGTCATCCTATAGGTCTCTGTTGTTTTCAGCATCTCTTAATCTCTTTTTGAGATCTCTTACTTCTTTTTTAGTTATCTCTAATTCTTTCTGGGTCTTGCTAATTCTGTCTTCAGCCTCATTTATTCTTCTGGAGTTGATCTATTTTGTTCTCCTGTTCGGATACTGTTTTAGCTTGTTCAACTAGTTGTGTTCTTAGCTCAGCTATTTCAGCTTTCAGCTCACTAATAACCTTGGGATCATTAGTATTTTCTTCCAAGGTCTCATTTGTTGTTTCTGCATTTCTGATGACAATTCTTTCAAACTTTTTACTTACTCCTGTGATTATTTCCTTAAGTAGTGTTCAGATGTTAACCTCACTATGTTGTGCTTTAACCTTTGGGGGGCTGTTAGCTGGGCTCTTGTCCTGGTTCATTTCTCCATTATTTCTTCTTGTTGGTTTAGCCATTTTATATAGTATGTTATGAGGTCCCTCTCAATACTTTTCAAATTACTGATCACTCTTGCCTGGATTGACTTGTATCTAAGTAAGGCAATTAAAGGATTCACAGTGTGGAAATTGACAATTGTTTCAATAGTATTTTATTTATTTATTTATTTATTTATTTTTTTTTTTTTCAATAGTATTTTAATCCCTGATTTGGAGCTCAGTGGCTTAAAAGCCTCTTTTGTTCTTTTTCTTCCCTGTAGGCTATGGGAGCCAGAGGGGTTTTAACCTATAAGTAGACTTCTTAGTTTAATCATTGATTCCTGACCAAGAGATAAAGTAGGGTGGGGCAGAGGTAATCCAGTGGTTATGCAAAGAGACTCTCATAGCCCCAAAGCCAGGCCATCGAGATATAGATCTTCTCCTGAGTTTCCTGGTGAGTTCTCTCTCCCCTGGTGTCAACACAGGGCCTCCCTGCCACTGCTTCAGATTCTGAGGGCAGTAGCAATGAAGACTCACAGTTGCATTTAGTGGGTCTCAGCGGAGTCCTCTCCTTCCTTCAGTCATCCCCTTGTTGTTGAAACTGACGGTAAACTGCCGAACTGTTACCAGCCACTTAATCTCTCCCTAGGCTCCTCTCTGTCCATGAGCCACATGTTGTGTACACTCACCAGTGATTTGGTGGGTTACTGAAGTTGTTCTAGTCCTGTCTTGTTCAGTCCCAGGTGGTCTCCTTTGGTATCCCTAGTTGACCCAGGAGAGGAGGTGAGAGAAACACAGCTGCTGCTGCTCCATAGCCCTACCTCCAGAAGTCCCCCTTCCATCTGTTTTACTTATTTAACTAAGCACAATCACTCCAATTCCATCCATTTCATCCCAAAGAACACCATATCATCTTTTCTGACTGTGGAGTAATATTCTATGGAATATACATCGCAAAACTTCCTTAGCCAGTCATCTGTTAAAGGGCATTAGGTTGCTTCTATTCTTTGGCTGTTGTAAATAATGCAGCTATGAACATAGGGGTGCATATGTCCCTTCTAATTAGTGCTTGAGTGTCAACTGGATAAATGCTTAAGAGTTGTATTGCTAGATCATAAGGTACTTCCATTTATATTTGTTTAAGCAGTCTCCATAGAGCCTTCCAAAGGGGCTGTACCAATCTGCATTCCCACCAGCAGCGAAGCAGAGTTCTCTTTTCTCCACAGTCTCTCCAATACCTGTCATTACCTGGACAGGGACCTCTTTTCAAACCAAGAGACTTTCAGACACAGAATCTGGAGCTAGAAATGGGTCCACTTGTTTTGTTCATTGATAACAGATAAGAGCACAGACAAGGCTTGTCTAGCAGGCTCTCCAAAAGGCAGAGTACTATTTAGGGGCTAGTCTATGTTGGGAGCCTTGCCACTGGGTCCTTCTGTGGAGCATGTCAAGTCATGTCCTGTTAAGACATGTAGCAAGGGGCTGAGTTTCATGCTTTATAGATGTTGAGCTGTATCTGCAAACTTAAATTCTGTGTGCTTATTGTTTGGATTCTAATTTATATTTTTTGGGTGAGTTTTGGCTTCTTGGTTCTTTCCCAGGATTGACTTAACACAATAATTCCCAATTCTGTAAATTCCAGTTACATTGAGAGTCTTTATAACTATTTCAGAGGGTAACCAGCCACTACTCATAATAGACACATCTATGAAGCATTTATACCCTCCTTCTTCCCTTTCTTCTTCTTCTTCTTCTTCTCCTTCTCCTTCTCCTTCTCCTTCTCCTTCTCCTCCTCCTCCTCCTCCTCCTCCTCCTCCTCCTCCTCCTCCTCCTCCTCCTCCTCCTTCTTCTTCTTCTAGCGTTTGCCCTTCTTCCATAGCCAGTCAACAGCGTCAGGTTGAAAGCTGTCAGGAGCTGCTTGTTGCTGGCTTTGAAAGTGACTGGGATCCATGTGGATTCAGTCGGCTAGGAAGGATCGTCAGTTTCCCCAGTGAATGGGTACTCACGGGATGCACCACGAGAAGGTCGATCCAATGCATCCCATTTATACCCTAGTAACTGAGATATCTACTTAAGGGGGTGCTGCTGCCATTAATCGATGGTGCCTAGTGTCAACATCATTTCTGTAATCCAGAAACTCAATGAGATACAACATTGCTATATAAATACTTAGAGTGCCAGGTACATCTTGGTGTCGACAAAGGGGTCTTAAAAATTAGGGCTTAGGGGATGAGTAATGAGTAGCACACCTGGCTGAGTACACAGATTGCAGTGCACAAGGACCTAGGTTCAAACCCCTTGTCCCCACCTATAGGGGGAAAGCTTGACAAGTGGTGAGACAGTGCTGCAGGTATCTCTCTCCCTCCTTCTGTAGCTCCTCCTTCCCTCTCAAATTCTCTGTCTGCATCTAAATAAGTAAATGAGCACACTTAAAGTAAATAAACAAATACACTTAAATGTATTTTAAAAATTAAGGTTGGTTCCTTATTTTTAAGTCACTGTCATCCATGTTGGAGAAATGATAGATCATGAATCTATATTTACTATACTTACTTCTAAACAATTTAAACATGCACATTGAAAATTTTCTAAAGCAAGATATATGTTAAGCTTCCTCCAGGGGCTGTACCATAATCTTGTCAGAGTGTATATAGTCCTTATGGTGTCTGTGCACCATACCTTTTTATGAAGGTAACTGAAGCACTGATAGTGTCTGCAGCCTAAATAACACTTTAGGTAAGAAAACAAAAACTATCAGATGAAACAGTTAGAAAACAATTTAATTCTATGCTCTAGAACTCTTGAGTTAGGTAGGATGAAAAGTGATTCATTTCACCTTCCAGGAGGAGGTAGGATGCCCCAGATGAGTAGAAGGTAACTGGACAGAAAGAACAAGAGACACATCTATGGAGCCTCTTCCAAAATCCAGATACTTTGGTAGTAGCTTCATATTCATGATCTCTGAATCCAACAAATCAGACAGCTATGCATCCATCTATTAAGCATGAAGAGGGTGAGCAGCTTGCTCAGGCTTCTACAAGTGAGTTGGCAAGGAGCAGTGCTTCTGATAATTGGCTTTGACTTCCAGGCACTGTGGATCTGAATCCTTCTCTAAAACGTGGCTATACTTGATTTTTTTTTTTTTTTTTTTTTAGTTCCAGTTCTTGGTTCTCTGCTTGTAAACTGGAGCAGTAATAGTTACCTCCTAGGCTGAGTGTGATGAATAAGCCTTTAACAAGACAAAGAACTCCCAAGGTTTCTAACAGGCTGCAGTCATAACTTCATCTTGACTAACTCCAGAGTCTATAGTGTATTCATTTACCCTGCAGAGGGAGTGGACAGGACATTCCATTCAGAGTGAGGACAAACGTTTTGTCTGCTGGAGAAAGTTAAAGATCCTTTCATATTGGAAGTTGGGTTAGGTCAGTTGGTGAAGTAATGAAAAAGCCATCACACAAACCAGATGGAAATTAATTATCAAGGGAAACCAGATGAGGACTAGAGACAGGGTGCCCAAGGGATTGAGAGAGTTCATGGATGGGACAGAGTGATGAAGGAGCTACTCTGAGGAGGGATAGCTTAGGGAGGGGTGAGTTCTGTTTGGAAAGCTGCCAAGTAAAGCACAAAGGCAGGTGCTTCTGCACTGGGAGATCCTGGAAAACCCAAAGAAAAGACAGAGAGGAGGCTGGGGACGACAGCACCACCACCTGACACTGGGACTCGGTGCTGCTGCACTCCTGGTGGATGCTGACCACTGCTGAGGCCTCGCTGCCAGCGTTTCTTCATTTTAGACTACCAAATATACTTCTTCATTGGTTAGTTTTGTTTTGTTTTAATTTTTTTTATTTATAAAAAGGAAACATTGACAAAACCATAGGATAAGAGGGGTACAACTCCACACAATTCCCACCACCAGATCTCCATTGTTTGTTTGTTTGTTTTATTACTACCAGCTTTGTCGCTGGGGCTCACTGCCGGCACTATGAATCCACTGCTCCCGACAGCCATTATTTCCCTTTCTTCCCCCTTCGCCATCTTTCTATTTTATTTGATAGGACAAAGAGAAGTTGAGCAGGTAGTAGTGGAAGGATTTATATAAAACGAGAGAAAGAGAGACACACTGTAGAAATCCAATATGGAGATTTCTCAAAAAATAGGATATAAATTCCATAAACTCAGTTATATGGGTTTATCTAAATATAAGAACACAATTTCAAGAAAATATCTACACCTCCTTTCGTTTTTTTTTTTTTGCAGCATTATCCACAAAAAAACAAAATATGAAAACAAGCTAAAAATCTATCAACTGACAAGTAGATGTAGAAGGTGTGAGATATATACATAGTGGCATCCTACACAACTATAAAGAAGATAACAATCTGCCCCTTGGCAGCACTATAGATGGATGGTTTTATGCTAAGTGAAATAAGTCAGAGTGTGAGTGACAAACACTGTATTGTTTCTCAGGTATGAGATAAAAAAAAAAATCACAGTAATTTGAAAAAAAAAAAAAAGTCTTTGATACAGAACTCAAGCTGGAAGTTAGCAAAAGGGAAAGGATAGGTGAAATGGGGAAATGATCTCAAGTGGGTGGTAGCACTTGGAAACTAGAGTTTTGGTGATGAACATAATGTAGTCTATACAGTTGTTGAATTACTATACAACACACCTTTAACTTACATAATATTATAAACCAATTTTTGTTCCATAAAATTTTCTGGAAAAACATACATTTAGGGGAGTCGGGCGGTAGCACAGTGGTTTAAGCGCACGTGGCCCAAAGCACAAGGACCAGCGATAAGGATTCCGGTTCAAGGCCCCAGCTCCCCACCTGCAGGGGATCGCTTCACAAGTAGTGAAGCAGGTCTGCAGGTGTCTTTCTCTCCCCCTCTCTAAGGTCTTCCCCTCCTCTCTCCATTCCTCTCTGTCCTATCCAACAACAACAACAACAATAAAACAAGGGTAACAAAAGAGAATAAATAAATATTTTTAAAAATAAATAAATTATTTAGAAGAATACATTTAGGGAGTTTAGCGCAGCGGGTTAAGCACACGTGGTGCAAAGCGCAAGGACAGGCGTAAGGATCCCGGTTTGAGCCCTGGCTCCTCACCTGCAGGGGAGTCGCTTCACAAGCCATGAAGCAGGTCTGCAGGTGTCTATCTTTCTCTCCCTCTCTCTGTCTTCCTCTCCTCTCTCCATTTCTCTCTGTCCTATCTACCAACGAAGGCGTCAATAACAACAATAATAACTATAACAATAAAAAACAACAAGGGCAACAAAAAAGGGGAAAAAAGAACCATTAAAAAAATACATTTAGATACTATAGTGGCAATAGCTTGTGAGAATATAAATTGATGTGACTTCTTTGGAAGAAAACCTGGAAGTGCCTATCAACATTTAAATTGCACACAGTCGTACTTATATGTGATAACATGTATGCAGAAATATTTGTTGAAATCTTACATGTATAAGGAAACTCCTATAAATTTGAATTCTTGTCAATATAGAGCTAGTTAAATACAATGTGGTATATCCAAGCCAGAATACTATGTAGCTCTGAAAAAGTATGACACAGTACACTTCATGACATAGTGGTATTATTTCCAGGACAGATGGCAATGGGAAATGCTCTTCTGAAGAAAAATGTGCACACATATGAAAGTCTGGGTATTTCTAGAGTTGACTCAACAACTGGGAGAAAGGAACAGTGAGTCAACAGTCTCACTGGTAAAAGAGATACTGTTTATATTTATCAGTGCCTAAGTAATTTTAATCAGGCCTTTTAAAATTTGTTTAAAGCTAGTTTAGACAAAGAAAAAAAATTAAGGACTATGCAGTGTGAGAGAAGGGGGATAGATGACACTTAAATGGCCTACGTAAAAGGGGATGATCAAGATGTGCAGGCTTTTCTTATTGCCTTGTTCTCTAATGTGAAAATGGGGCACCTGATGGAGTTCAGGCCTGGTAAATGAATAAATCAAAGGAAATAGGTCTTCACACAGTGTGGAGTCAGTCTAAGGAATTCACCACAGGCAGCCATAGAGTCAAATATCTTGGCTGGAATTTCTTTTTCTATTTTTTTTTTTCTTTTGGAAGTCTACTCACTTCTATTCAGTCATAACATTTGTAGCTGTGCAAGAGAAGATAAGGATAATCAAATCCGAGGGTGCAGGATGTAAGCTGATCACTGCAAAGGAAGGAATTTCCCCTAACCTCCTCTCTTTTTTTGGCTTTAGCCAGTGCCTCAGAATAACATTCCACAATGAGCGGGGCCCACTTTGAAGAACTGACTGACTTCCTCTGAGTCAGTGGGTATTATCCACCCCAGTGGAAAAGGGCCAGAGCCATCAGACACGAGCTCATAATTCTTGTTTGCACCCAGACGGAGGGGGCCCCTTGGCTCTCTGGTTCAGAGTGAAGAGCTCTGACAGCCCCCCATCCCACCCCACCCCTAAGCCTGCCATTCCCAGGAAGAAACATGTTCCAGGGGAAATAATGGGTTTCAGCCCGGCTCCTGTGGATCTGGCAGTCTTGTGTAAACAACAAATCCTAGCTCATAGAGTACAGGACAGTATAGGTATTGAGGAAATAATTCATGCCTTTTTTTTTTTTTCCCTTCCCTCTTAGTGTTTCTTTCTTTGTCTCCAACTGGTAATGAATTCTACCACCAGGGGGTAGGCAGGGAGCATAAACCAGTGCTTTCCAATCTCAGTTACTCCTATAAGAATTTGGACATTGTTGTCGGTCTCCTTTGTTTGCCAACTTGAGAAATGCTGTCTTATATTTTAAGATCAAGAGTAGGACATACTAGATTGGGATTTAAGCCAGTAAGCGGAGAGCTGAGTAGCATATTATGTCAGTGTGGGCAGGATAAGCTTCATTTCTTATCAATAAAGAATGATTCTACTCTAGCCATGGGTCAAGTCAAGGGGAAACCACTAACTGTGCAACCACATGAATACGGGCCTCTCCTATTGTAAGACTTTCTCCCATGCCGTGGACTGAAGCAACAGGCAGAAAGGGCACTTACTGAAGGTGCACAAAGCACACACTCACCCTTTTCTAGAATTTTGCTTTGTATGACCTTTTTGGTCTGTCAGCAGGTAGAGGACATGTAGAAACACAGTTAGTGAGGTGCTGGATGGTGGAAGTCCAGGTGGAGTCCACACATAGCAATGCACATGAACCCAGGTTCAAACCCCCAGTACATCCATACCTGCAGTGGAAAAGCTTCATGACCAGTGAAGCAGTGCTGCCAGTGCCTCTCTTTCTGTCTCCCTCTCTAGCCATCCCCCTTCCCTCTCAGATTCTTTCTGTCTCTATCAAGAAAAGAAAGACAAAAAAATTCCTGCCAGGAATGGTGAATGTGTTTTGCAGGCACTGAACCCTGGTGATAATCTTGGTGACAGTTAAAAGGAAAAAAGAAGAAGGAGGAGGAGGAAGAAGAAGAAGAGGAGGAGAAGAAAGAAAGAAAGAAAGAAAGAAAGAAAGAAAGAAAGAAAGAAAGAAAGAAAGAAAGAATAAGTGATCCCAGACCCTTCTGGTCGCTGGTTGAAGGCACATTGCATCTTGCATGTCCTCATAGAGAAATTCACAACCATCAATTATCCAGATACCTAAACAGGAGAAAGTTTGTGTCCGTCATTACTGTTTGTCTTAATAGCATGGTAGAAATTCCCAACTGAGCTTTGAAATAATAATAATAAAGCCCTTTCAGTACATTTAAATAAAGTCCTTATTTTGTGTTATCAATCCATTGACAACTGTACAGCCCCACATTTTGTTGTAATTTTTGCTGGGATTTCACTGCTCTCAGCCAATTTTTTATTAGCATTTTAATAATGATTCACAAGTTTATAAGATAGCGGGGCTATAATTTCACACCACACCCACCACTGAAGTTATGTGCTCCCCACCTCACTTAACAAGGATTACCACCACAGATCTTTCAAACGTCTTAGGGAACATGTTGGTAACATTTTTTGCTTGTTTGTTTTCAAGTTTATTTCATATTTCACATATAAGCAAGGCCATATGATAACTGTTTTTTACTTCACTAAGCATAATCACCTCCAGTTCCATCCATCTTGTCCCAAAGAACACAATATTGTCTTTTTTAATTGTCTCAGTGAATTTTTTTTCAGATAGAAAAGAACAAGAGAGAGGGAAAAACATCATAGCATCAAAACTTCTCCCAGTACAGTGGGGCCCTGACTCAAACCTGGGTTGTGTGCTTGGCATCCCAAGTGTTGGTTATATCTTGCTGCTTCAGTCTTCTCAGGAAACATTTCTTTCCAGTAGACTTTTCTTTTAATGTTTATTTATTTGTTGGACAGAGACAGAGAAAACTGAGAGGAGAGGGGGAGAGACAGACACCTGCAGCCCTGCTTCACCACTTGTGAAGTTTCCCCCCTGCAGGTGGGGTCTAGGAGCTTGAACCTGGGTCCTTGTCCACTGTGATGTATGTACTTAACAAGGTATGCCACCACCCAGCCCTCCAATATTTATTCCACAAAAATTGAAGATAAAAATAAAGAGAGAAAGGAAGGAAGGAAGGAAAGAAGGAAGGAAGGAAGGGAAAGAAAGAAAGAGGAAAAGAAAGAGAGAGAAAGAGAGAAAAAATGAATGCATTACCAGGATACCATTTTGCTATTTCCTCAAAGCTGTAGGAAATGTGACAATGACTTGTCTTTGTACAAAGGCTAATTAATACCTGCGTGGCAACCTCACATACAGCAGTGGTGAGACCTGTAAATAAAAGCCTAAAAATCTAATTTTTGCAAAGCCAAGAGCAACACAAGGTACAAGGAAATTCCATCAGTAAGCTAAGCAACTTCTTGGCAGGGGTGACCAAGCATTTTATCTGTTTCCTTAGCTCCTCAAATAAGTGCCACTAAGTGCTTTTGCAATGAGTGAGTGAATTAGCATGTGATAGGCAAATTAATAAGGCCCAGAACTGATGTTAGCAACATACCATTGAAGAAGGCTTTTCTTAAAGACCAAGCACTATAGCAGATAATTTTAGTAGCAAGTGTAGAAACAATACACATGCACAGAACAAATAAAATGTTTGGATTTATGGAACAAATAATATAAAGGCCCTGAAAATATAGCTGTGGCTCTTTGGAGAACTCTACAAAAATAAAAGGCATCTTATGCTTATAAAATGTGTGAATTCAGAGAAAGCCATTATTTACAAAATTTTCAAATCCCTTTGACTTTACTTATTTTTATGATCAACTGTGTCCCTCTTGACCTTCCTGCTTCATCTCAAGCTGTTTTGCTCTCAGCACTGACAGACACAGGAGTTGATCATCAGCTATCCTTCACTCATGCCTACCCAATTTTAGTACTACTGAGGCGAGGTGTGTGAAATTGATATTCAGAGAAACAGGTATTCCTTTTGAAGAAAAGAAGGACCTGACTTTTCCGCTGTGAGCTACTCCCATAGAAAGGCCTCCACTTTTTTTCATCACATCTGCTTTTTTATTGTTCCTTTCAAAGTAGTCCATAGATTTCTTCACCTGATTATCCCTTTCCTTCTTTGAAGTCATATTTTCCTCCTTGGAGAAAGAGCAAATTTATATTCCTCCAAGGAAGAATGTAACATATGTAATTCTGCACTGTGATCCAGGAGGTGACATAGTAGATAAAATGCTGGACCCCAGGGTGCCAGGCAGTAGTGCAGTGGGTTAAGCGCACGTGGCACCAAGCGCAAGTACGGGCTTAAGGATCCCAGTTCGTGTCCCTGGCTCCCTACCTGCAGGAGAGTAGCTTCACAAGTGGTGAAGCAGGTCTGCAGGTGTCTATCTTTCTCTCCCATACTTCTCTGTCTTCCCCTTATCTCTCCATTTCTCTCTGTCCTATCCAACAACAATGACAGTTACAACTACGATAAACAGCAAGGGCAACAAAAGGGAAAAAATAGCCTACAGGAGCAGTGGATTTGTAGTGTAGGTACCAAGCCCGAGAAATAACCCTGGAGGAAAAAAAAAATGCTGGACCCTCAAGCATGAGGTCCCAAGTTTGATCTCCAGCATTACACATGCCAGAATGATGCTCGCTTTTCTCTAATAAAGAAATAAATTAAATAAACAAATATGTTTTCTTATATTCTGTTCATAACTCAATCAAATAAAAGTGTGTTTGTGGGAGTTGAGACAATGTGATTAAGTGTATGAAAGTCAGAAAGCAACAGAAATGGACTCACAGATGATTTAAATGATGGCATCATATTGCATAGAATTAAGTAAATTGGGCTGGAAAGAAAGATCACCCAGATAGTTTGCCTGAGTTGCCATGTGAATTACCAGGTTCAAGCCTGGTTCCCACTGCATTGAAGGAAACATTGGTGCTATGGGCCTGTGGCATCTTTTCCTCTGTTCCTCTGTCTTTCTATCAGAATATGTTGGTCTGGAATGATGAAGACATAACAATGACCTCTTCCCCTCAAAAAAATTAAAAAAGGAAAAGGAAAGAAAACTGGTTAATATATTTAAGGAAATAACGGAATTGTATAGTAGCTTAGAGGCAGATGAAGAAAGAACTATAAGTGTGCAAGAAAAATCCATGAAAAGTATGAGAAAAAGTTTAAAAAATACATAAAGGAGAAAAAGAGAGTAATATAGTGACTACATTACCAGTGTATTTGAAGTCCCAGAATGAAAGGAAAGAGAAGGGAGTCAATGGCAATGCAGCAGGTTAAGTGCACGTGGTACAAAAAGGAAGGACCGGCTAAGGATCCTGGTTCGATCCCCCTGCTCCCCACCTGCAGGGGAGTCGCTTCACAGGCAATGAAGCAGGTCTGCAGGTGTCTATCTTTCTCTCTCCCTCTCTGTCTTCCCCTCTTCTCTGTGTTTCTCTCTGTCCTAACAGTGATGACATCAATAACAACAATAATAATAACTACAACAGCAATAAAAAACAACAAAGACAATAAATGAGAAAATAAATAAATATAAAATATATAACTTCCTTAGGAAAAAATAAAGGAAAGAAAAAGAGACAGAGGAAATAAATGAAAAAAATTTTAAAACTGGTAGATGACACAAAACCAGAGATGAAAATATTATGTAACATAAATGTCAAAACAAAACAAAACAAAGGTATAGTAAAATTTTATTTGAAAAGATAAAACAAAGAAAAGTCTTTAAATTTACTAACAGAAGTGAGAGGTGAACCTTACAGATCAAAATAACACTGCAGTTCACATGTTATCACTGAGGCTTCACTGCAAGGCCCCAACTTTGTTCAGATGGAAAGGGAGAAACAGAGAGAGAAATGTTAAAGCACCAGAACGTTCCACAGTGCCACAGTGGCCATGAGATTAAGATCTTGGATGCAGGTTATATGCACAGTAAAGCTAACTCCTTCCCAGGGAGCTGTCTCACTGTTCTGGCAGTTACCTTCCTTATAGAGTTAATAAAGGAGTGTAAAATCTTCTTGTTTGAAATTTCTTTTTAACTATTTTTGGTTCCATTTTATTGGATAGAGGCAGAAAGAAATCAAGAAAGAAAGAGGAGATAGAGAGGAAGAAAGAGAGATACCTGCAGCTCTTCTTCACTGCTTGTGAAGCTTTCTTCTGTAGGTGGAGGTAGAAATCGAGGGCTTGAACCAAGGTCCTGGCACATGATAACCAGTGCGCTCAACCAGGTGCACAACCATCTGGTCCCCCAGGTATGAAATTCTATTCCTAACAACCACAACAAGAAGAATAACAACAACAAAAACTTCAACAATGACAAAATGAGACTTTCAGATAAGGAAACATTGAGAAATTTTCATCACAAGCTGCCTTAAAATAAAAGAGACGATGTTTCTCAGGCAAGAGAAAAAAATGACTCCTAAACTACTTAGAGATAGAGGTGGGGGGATGTAGACAAAGCAATGGATAAATAAATGCATAAATTCAAGTAAAAGTTGTTCTTTGTAAGAATTTTCATGCTTTGGAGTAGGGCACCAAAGTAAAAATCTCTGGGATGAGGGTGAGGGTGGATGTTAGGCTTCACTGGGGGAGGGGGAGAATGATGGGATGGGACACAGTCTTTTGTTGATGGGAATGGTGTTTATTATACTCCTATTAACTTGTAGTCATATAAATCCCTATTTAATTAATATGAGAGGGGAAAATTGATTGAATGCCTCAAACTTTTCAATGCACAGACCATAGGCTGAGTCTTTGAAATGTTGACTCTCTTTAAAGATTAGACCATGGCGAGTCAGGCAGTAGCCCAGCAGGCTAAGCACATGTGGCACAAAGCACAAGGACTGGCATAAGGATTCCAGTTCGAGCCCCCTGCTCCCCACCTGCAGGGGGAGTCGCTTCATAGGTGGTGAAGCAGGTTTGCAGGTTTCTATCTTTCTCCTCCCCTCTCTGTCTTCCCCTCCTCTCTCCATTTCTCTCTGTCCTATCCAACAACGGTATCAATCATAACTATAGCAATAAAACAACAAGGGCAACAAAAGAGAATAAATAAATATTAAAAAGAAGACACAGCTATATACAAATAATGTCAAAGGACATAAATTATGGTGATTTTGTGTATAATGCAGTAAATCCTGACAAAGGGATTTTCAAAGTATACCCAATTGCCAAATAATTTGATTACAGCAATAACTATCTGTTGCCTTCTTAAACCCTAAGACAGCAGGAACCTCCCACTTCCACTATAGAGCCAATCTTTCCCCAAGTCCTGGAACCTCTAGGGTGGGGCTCACTTTCCTACATGCTTCTCTCAATTCATACCAAATACTGCATCTGCTGATCCCAACCTAATCAGCGCAATGAGTACCACCTCGACATGCTTCACTTCAGACTGTGCCCAGAGATGTCAGGCATGGAATGTCAACCTTTCAGCCATATTACTCAGGTGAGACCTTTCCTTTGATAGGATTCTCTAATTCCATTTCAGCTGGTTCACTTCCTAACAAAGTCCCAAAACATAGATTATAGACCAGGTCCCATGAGATAGGGCATATGTTCACATGTATCCATAAATTAGGGCAAAATATATATATTAGATCAAAAGTGCACAGTAGTCTGCAATGAGTTAGTATATGTAGCAAGCAAGTAGAAAGACCTAAATAGACACCATAAAGTTCCTAATGAAAGAGTGTCTACTTAGAAATAGATAACCTCACCTACTTCCTATTACACTTCCCTCATCACTCCAAAGCTAACCTTATCAAAGTAAGGATGCAAAAGCTGAATAAGGACAAGAAACTGGCATACTTTAACGATTACTTTTTAGTCACTATCAGGCCACCCCATCAGCTGGGGCCCTAGTCGGGGAGTCCTGAGATTCCTAAACAGACATGATGGACCTAGACCTTGAATAAACCCCTCTCTCCATTGTTACCGGTCATCTCTATCAGGAACAACACAATAGACCCCTTAGTGGGCCCCCATAGGACCTTGCCCTCAACATGGATCAACAATGGTAAAGAATGTTCCATCCTCCAAAGGGAGGCTGGACAACATACTCTATCTGCCACTTGAGGAAGATGGGTCCTGAAATTGGAGCAGCTTGGAACGTTCCTACTCATGACCACAGAATCTGAGCTCAGATCTACAGGGATGCAGAGGTCACATAGGCTCCGAAGCTGAATATGGGCCCCAGACCAAATCAAATCGATGGGGTTTACAGTCAACAATATTTATACACCTTTCTCATATTTGGGAGCTACTCTTCCCTGATCCAGCTTTCTGGTCCTTTTTCAAGTCATGACATCATCTCCCCAGACAATAACTTGGGTCCACCTCCATATCAGATGTCAGGCTCAGGAAAAATATAATAAAAACTAGTATAGTCATGGGCTCTTTGGAATATAACTAAAATAGGACTACTAACTATCTACAAAATGGAGGACACCCCCCCAACTATTCATATGAACTATTACAGCCTTTAGGTTCATGATTAGTCAACAATTTGTTAGGCTTTATATGTTAACTCTTTTTTCAGCCACCAGGTTCCAGATGCTACCGTGATGTCAGCCAGACGTCCCTGGGTAGACAACCCCACCAATGTGTCCTGGAGCTCCGCTTCCCCAGAGCCCTTTCCCACTAGGGAAAGAGAGAAACAGGCTGGGAGTATGGTTCGACCTGCCAACGCCCATGTTCAGCGGGGAGGCAATTATAGAAGCCAGACCTTCCACCTTCTGCACCCAATAATGACCCTGGATCCATGCTCCCAGAGGGATAGAGAATAGGAAAGCTATCAGGGGAGGGAATGGGATACAGAGTTCTGGTGGTGAGAACTGTGTGGAGTTGTACCCTCTTATCCTATGTTTTTTGTCACTGTTTCCTTTTTATAAATAAAAATTAAAAAAAAGAATTTTCATGCTGTATCTAGGAGTTTAAAGTTGCATAGGAAAAAGTTTATCTCATTTGGAATTGGGGGTATAAATGAAAGGATTCTCAGATTCCTTGCATTTAGAAGTAAAAATTAGTAATTATAGTTTTTGGTAATTAACAGTATATGTTGTCATCTGGCAACTAAAAGAATAGTAAGATTTGAAACTGCTAAGTTAATGAGAGAAAATTATTATTTATTTATTTATTTATTTATGTTAATGAATTTTTTTGTTATTAGATAGAGACAGAGAGAAATTGAGAGAAAAGGGGGAGATAGAGAGGAAGAGAGACAGAGAGACACCTGCAGACCTGCTTCACCGCCTGTGAAGTGACTCCCCTGCAGGTGGGGAGCCGGGGGCTTGAACCAGGATCCTAAGTGGTCCTTGCGCTTTGCGCCACATGCGCTTAACCCACTGTGCTACCGTTCAACTCCCAAGAAAATTATTTTAAAACATTGAGTCAATTCCAAAGAAAGCACAAGTGAAAACAGGAGAGGGAGGGAGGGAGGAAGGGAGAGAGAGAGAAAGAGGGGGGAGGGACATCTAGAATACAGAAGACAAAGATAAAGCTAGTAGATTTCAAACAAAGAAATCAAGAAATATATTTAATGAGATGCTCTCACTCATAGAAATTGAGAAATAAAATATGGGATAATCTCACTCTCAGGCAGAAGTTGAAAAACAAGATCAGAAGAGAAAACACAAGTAGAACCTGAACTGGAATTAGTGTATTGCACCAAAGTAAAAGACTCTGGGGTGGGGCACACACACAGGTCCAAAAAGGATGACAGAGGACCTAGTGGGGGTTGTATTGTTATATGGAAAACTGGTAAATGTTATGCATGTACAAAGTGTTGTATTTACTGTCAAATTCCCCAATAAAGAAATTAAAAATAAGAAATTGAAAAATAAGAACAGAAGGGAAAACACAAAACAGAACTTGGACTGGATTTGGTGTATTGCACCAAAGCAAAGAACTCTGGGGTAGGGAGTGGTGTTCAGGTCCTGGGATATGATGGCAGAGGAGGACCTAGGTGGGGGCTTGAGTGTTATGTAGAAAACTGGGAAATGTTACACATGTACAAATCCTGTATTTAATGTCGACTGTAAACCATTAATCTCTCCAATAAAGGGAAATATACATGTGATATATAGTGATAAAATGTTTTACTAAAATATAAAGTATTAATGACTGTGTTTATATAAAAAATTAATCATTTTATAAAAGATCCATTAAGTTATGAGAACACAGATACATTGCAAGTAAAAGAATAGAAGGTATATATTGTAGACACACTAAAAGAAAACTGCGTGCTAATAACAGGGAAACAATACTGACTGAGCAAAACATACTCCTAGAAATAAAGAGAGAGACTTAACTAGTATTTACCAATATTGTGTAATAATTCTAAATTTACAGCAAATACCACAGTCCCTTTTATTATTTAAAAATATTTTACTTACTTACGCACGCATGTATTTTTAAAATCTGTATTGGGGTGTTAACAATTTACAGTATAGTCTTTAACACGCAGGCACAGCCTTTCATCTTGCCTTGATTGGTGTCTAGTTGATATACTAGGGTCCCAGTCTCCTTTCAGATCCTGTTCCTCACCCACTTTACCCAGAATCCATTGCTTTGATGCAATACACCACGCCCAGTCTAAGTTTCACTTTATGTCCTCCCTTACTGTATTTTATTCTTCACTTGATTTTTGTTTGTTTGTTTTGCCACCAGGGTTGTCACTAGGGCTGGATGCCTGCACTATGAATCCACTGCTTCTGGCAGCTGTGTTTTTCCTTCCCCCCTTTCTTTCTATTTATTACATAGGACAGATAGAAATTGAGAGGGGGAGGGTAGAAGAGAGACAACTGCAGCACTGCTTCACCACTTATGAAGCAACCCCTCTGCAGGTAGAAAGTGGGGGCTCGAAGCAGGATCCTTGCACATGATAGTGTACACTTAACCAGTTGTGCCACCACCTGACCCTTTATTTTTAAGTTCCACCTGTGAGTTATGGATCAACTTTGTAATAATGAAGTTTGCATTGTTGCATATAATTGCAAAATAATGTGCTGAGTGCCTTGAAGGATGAAGATGCAGAATAAGGTTAAGATCAGTCTTGTCTCACAGGATCAAGATAGTATGTAGTTAACAAGAGAAGCAGTAGACACAGCTGTTAAAGGTAGACAGTTCATGGGTGGAGTAAAGTCAAAAGTGCAGACAGTTTATGCAGCTCCTAAAAGGAGAGTGAGGAAAGCCAGCACTTACTAAGTGCACAGCACTGAGCATGTAAGAGTGAGGCAGCTGGGATTGTTTAAACCCACAGCCAACAGTGTAGATCAGGGAAATGGTTTCTGTCTGTGTCTCAAACTCCATGTCTGGCCTCTAGCTTCTCTAGAGCAAGTGTGCTTGACATGTTCACAGGTAGTCAACCCCCACTGAAAATTAAATATTGAAGTAAGGAATCATGCCTTCTTTGGGGGGAGAACATGAGCCTTTGGTAACATGTCTCAGTGCCCAGCAGATCATGAGATAGTCCTTGGAATATCTCATAGATAGAAACATGATAGATAGAAACGTGAAGAACTGTGTCTATCAGGAAATTGTAGGAGCCTCACAAAGCACCCTGCATTTTCCTGCCTCCAAGAGCCTGGCATTCCTTAAAACATTAAGCCAGCTCCCCCTGCTCCACTCTATATTCCTGATACTATGGCCTATCTACATAATCATCATTTTGCCTGAAAGATCTCCACTCATTCTATTCCTTTGATCTATCTTCTTTCTACCTTCAAGACCCTCCCTGCCTCCAGGGTATTATTAATCCTACCAGTTAAAACACTCGCAACAGTTGCTAAGGAAGTTCCTACCTTTCCAGCTCCCTTTTGCCTTTCTCCTTTTCCTAGCCATTTCCGTTTAAGACTTGCCACTTCCAGGTCTGCCCTTTAAAAGCCTTGGCTCTCTGATCAATACAGATATTGCATTGTCTCGCCGCCACAAGCTTGGTTCATGAGTCATCTCCCTTGCATTGCTGAGTGAGTAGCAGCCCAGGCTGGTTCCGGTCACATTCTCTCCAACCCAGAGAGTACATGCTCAGGAGAGGCACCCCCACGCTAGCCTGGCATGTGTCCCTCTCTCTGACAGCCTGCCCTGCTCCCACTGCCACATGCCACTTCCTGCACCCAGCTCATTTTCCAAGTGTGGGCACAGGGCGGTAGCTTTTCATGAGGTTGACCTCTCCAAGAGGAACCAAGATCCAATGTATACATGTGACACAGGCTGCAAATATCCAATGATTTGTGCCTTGTGTCCATGGTTGCTCCTTGGCCAGTGCAGTGCTGGCTCTTGGAGTTGAACATGTGTCTAGTGAAGCCAAAGGCAATGCTCAGTGGGGTGTGTGTGGCCCTCACTCTGCAGCTATGGCCTCAGGAGACTGATGTCTTTGTGCAGGTGCAGGCTGGCAGGGTCATGTGTCATTCAAATGAAGGTATCTGAGTTTGAAGAAGTTAGAGTATTCTTTACACAGTTGTTGGAATCAACCAGGGACCTTCAGGAATCACCCAGTTCCCCCACGACCCCTTTGTTGTGACTCCCCACCCTGAGCATCAGTCTGTCCACTCTTGGTCACATTGAAAGTGGCCTGGGACTGAGCAGTCTCCCTGTGCCTCTCCTGCAGCCTCTGCTATGGCCCTGTGTCATCAAGCCAATTGATGTGGCCACATCAGTTCTGATAAATCTTGGAGCCTACAGTTCAGCCTACATGTGATCAGGCAGGTCTGTAACCCATGTCTAGTTTTCAGTAGCTTACTTGGATAATGTGTTGCTTTGCCATGTATGAAACCCAGGTTTGAACCCAGGTCCACAGCACTGAAGGAAACTACAGTCTCTTTCACTCTCTCTCTCTCTCTCTGTGTCTCTGCCTTCTCTGTCTCTATTTATAAGAGTTATATAGGGATGGGGACTGGGTGGTAGTGCACCCAATTAAACAAACATATTGCCATATGTAAAGACCTGGTTTCAAGCCCTGTGCCCCACCTGCAGTGGTGAAGCAGATCTGCAAGTGTCTGTCGTTCTCTCCCTCTCTATTTCCCCATCCTCTCTCAATTTCTCTCTGTCCTATCTAGTAAAAAAAAATTTAAAAAAGGAAAAATGGCCACAAGGAGTGGTGGATTTGTAGTGCTAGCACCAACCCTGGTGGCAAAAAATAAAATAAATAATAACAATATTTTTCAGCCGCTGGGTTCCAGATGCCAGCATGATGCTGACCAGACTTCCCTAGACAGATGACCCCACCAATGTGGCCTGGAGCTTCAATTCCCCAGTAGGGAAAGCTTCAATTCCCTACTAGGGAAAGAGAGAGGCAGGCTGGGAGTATGGATCAACCTACCAATGTCCGTGTTCAGCGGGGAAGCAATTACAGAAGCCAGACCTTCCACCTTCTGCATCCCATAATGACCTTGGGTCTATACTCTCAGAGGGATAAAGAATAGGAAAGCTATCAGGGGAGGGGATGGGATACGGAGATCTGGTGGTGGGAATTGTGTGGAGTTGTACCCCTCTTATCCTATGGTTTTGTTAATGTTTCCTTTTATAAATAAATAAAAAAATTAAAAAAATAATCACTGGAATGGAGAAACTATACCCCCTCTTTTGAATAAAAACAGAAGCAATGAAAAAATAAAGTGGAGATAATAAAAAATAATAATAACAAATATATATACGGCAGGGTACAACACACTCTTGCTCTGCTTCTTCTCAGTAGCAACCCCTGTTCCCCATGTCATCTCCCTGTAGTACTCCCAAGGTCATAGTCAGAGTGTCTCCCCACTGATATGTGGACAAGTTCAAGACAATGCAAGTTTTTGCTATACTGGGACTTTCAAGCGTAATGAGTCCAAGTAGGGGAGATGATTGATGATGATATGACTCTGTAGTGAGAGAAAACAGTAGCCTCTCACCAGCATATGCTTTCCGTGTGCTGTGAGGAATGCACCCACAACACAGCCATGGCCATCTGATAGACCACACGCTTCCCCACTTCTCTCATAGGAAGGTGTGATGTGAAATAAAGCGAGGCACGCTGGGAGGACAAACATCTTAGCCTCCAGCAAACCTCTGTGTGTTTCTCTTCTTGTTTCCAAGACTGGCTGCTATTTCCTTCTGGTTTCTTGTTTATCACTGTCGCCTCCTCCAGGATCCAGTGCCTGCTCTCTGCCACCCCAGAGATGGGCTTGCACACCTGCCAGCAGGCTGGGCCAGAGATAACAGCAGGCGACAACAATAGTCTTCCTCTGTCCTGGCCAAGAAAATTTTTGGCCAGGGCAGGCTGAGAGTGACTTATCTCCTGTGCCTGAAAACTCTACAGTTCTGGAAGTTTAGTGTGGCATTTGCCAGACACAGATAACAGCCAGGATGCACAGAGAGCCAGGCTCTGAAGTCAGGGACCCAGCACATGCTAGGGAGGGGAGGTGGAGGGGCAGCCACTGAGCACAAGGTTTCCTGATGGTCTGTTCTTATTGTCAACATCAGCAGGTGAGAGGAGCTAATGCAAAGCAAGAGTAGATTTCTGGGTTGTATTTATGTTGCAAGGGAACATTTTTTAAAAAATTATTTTTTATTATTAGTGATTTAATATTGATTTACAAAATTATAAGATAACAGGAGTATAGTTCCACACTATTTCTACCACTAGAGTTCTGTGTTTTCATTTGGAAACTGCATTAGTTCTCCCAAAGTCACAGATAAGAGTTTACTAGTCAACATATCCATTTTCTTCAGTGGTCCTGCCTTCTCTTCCTTTCTAAGTCACATCTACATCTATTACTACTTCTGAATGTTCTTCCTTTATTCCCCTCTTCTCTCTCAGAGTTCTGATGGAATTGGGGTTCAGAGTCCTTTAGTCATCTTCCACTAACATTTTTCCTTCTCTGGGAGTATGGAACAAAATTCTTTATGGGGTGCAGAAGGGGGAAGGTCTGGCTTCTGTAAATGCAGGTCGACCCATACCCACAAGGGAGAACTTTTTATACACAGATTTTTTTTTTAATGAATGCAAACATCTACTTGCAAAATATTTGTTCATTACTCTTGGGAGGAAAAGCACATGAGTGTATGATAATCAGGTAAGGGCTTGAATGGCAAGGAATCCTCCTCTCTGTAACAGGTACCTCCTTGATACTCAGAGGATAACTTTGGTATCAAGAAGCAGTAAGGACAGCTTAGAGGTCAGACTGGCCCTTTATGATTGACTTAAGGAGCCACTGACATCAGGGTCATCGACCTTAACTAAGATTTTTTTTTTCCTTTATCATTTTGTTGGAGGGGTAATGGCTTGCAGTACAATCCTTTTAGATTGTATACCACTTTTGTCATTTTACTATGTGCATAGATTTATTTTTCTGTCCTAACCTCTTTTATCCCCTGGAGGGAAGGACCTCATCAGAGTTCCAGTCTTACATCACTTAAAAGCCAGTTTACTGGGAGTCAGCGGTAGTGCAGCGGGTTAAGCGCATGTGGCATGAAGCGTGAGGACCGGTAGAAGGATTCCGATTTGAGCTCCCGGCTCCCCACCTGCAGGGGAGTTGCTTCACAAGTGGTGAAGCAGGTCTGCAGATGTCTGTCTTTCTCTCTCCCTCTCTGCCTTCCCCTCCTCTCTCCATTTCTCTCTGTCCCATCCAATAATAATGACATCAATAACTACAACAATAAAACAACAAGGGCAACAAAAGGGAATAAATAAAAAAAATTTTAAAAAAGAATAAAAAAAAGCCAGTTTACTGAGGGTGAGGGAGAGAGCAGGGAGTTATGCAAACTCTCATGCTCTGAGGGTGGGGGGAGCCAGTTTACTGGGCATCTTAGGACATATTTCAAGTCGTTTTGGCCCACTGACAGCTTAGGACAGAACCACAGACTGGACCATAGTATTCTTGTCACTAGCATCTTATCCTAATTAAGACTGCAATTAACCATCCATTCTCAACAGAAACTAGTTTCTTGCATGGGGCAACTCACTAATTTCAAGGAACTTCAAGCCAGAGATGTGTAAAATTGGCTTCTAGAGGAACTTGAATGCATCTGAGCTCCAAAAATAGAAATGTGAATTTTGTGGCTTAGCCTCCCCTGAGCAGGCCATCTGGAAGACAGGTGGGGAAGTACAGCAATCTGGAGCTTAAGGTTGTTTCCCAGTGGTCTTCTCATAAAGCAAAATAGGACTTACTGGGCAATGCCTTCTCACTCCCCACAGAAGCCTACAGTTTGTATGTGTGTATGAGACAAAGCTGGTTTCTGTTCATATAGAATGTATTAATGTGTGACTAGTGGATTATTTTCCAAATCTCAGTTGGTGCAGAAAATTAAGTATTTCTCGACCCTCAGAATGTTTACTATGGAATAGAATCAACCCTTGTCTTAGCTCAGTCACTTTACCCTGACCTAGACATTTAATTACTAGCAGCTATGCTTTGGTTTAGCAATATTTTTGAACAATTAAGGCAATAGTACTTTGAATATATTTAGGGGACATTATCTAAATGTTATAGTCCTAGTTACTTATATTACCAGTCAAAGTTACATTTTATTGTTTTTGTTGTTGTTGTTACTAGTTCTGAAACAGACAGTACCTTAAGTATGGATATCTATACTTCATGTGATGTTATTTTCCTTCTCCACTTCCTTCAAAAATCCATTAACTCATCTTTTTCTTTTCTCCTGAAGAGTGATCAAAATCAAATCTTTATTTTAGTAGCTGTATAAATGTGAAAATAATCATCTCAAAAACACACAGCATTAAAGAAACAAGGAGGCCAAGAATTCACCAGCAAAAAGATTTCCCTACACTTTCTCAGAGTCTATAATGCTTTCATATGATGCTAAATATAAAGATTTAGTTTTCTTCTCTTAGATGAGATGGTTGTCACAAAGTGTCCCATATAAGCATAGTTATCCTACTCTATTTCTTGAATGAAATGTAAGCAAAGTCATTCCCCATGATAATATTTAGAATTCCTTCACTAGTATAGATCAATGGCTCAAAATAGTAAGAAGCAAAGTAGTAAATTCAGCTGACTTTTTATTTGAGTAAAACCTCTCATACCCATATCTTCAGCAACACTTGTGTGATACATGAATGTGTGTCTCAGGTGTTGTGTAAATGCTCCATTGTCATCCCAGTTGAGTGCCCTAAAGCACAACCGCGACCCCACTACTTGGAATTGGCACCACACTTCAGTGGTTGAAGGGTTCAGTCTCACAAGCCTACTCTCATCACAAACACCAGTAGAAACTCTCAGGTCACCCTCACTCTGACTGACTGACTGACTGACTGACTGACTGACTGACTGACTGACTGACTGACTGACTGACTATAAATGTAAGGATTCCCATGCCCCTTGGGTATGGTAACTCCTGCAATTCATAATTTTAATGAATGAGAGATACTTTTTCATTTTAGCTCTGGTTTATGGTGGTGGTTGGGATTGAACCTGAGATTCAGACTTTAAAGTTTTTTTGTATATAACCATTATGCTCTCTCTCCAACCCAGATTCAGTTTTTTTTTTTTAATCTGTGTGCTAGGATGAAGACAAAGACAGATCTATGTTCTCCACTGCACCAGTTTGTATAACCCAGATTCTGAGTCTTGGTTGGATGATTTGTTGTCATGTGAAACTTAATAGATTCCAAATTGGGCTCCACTTCATCCTCTAAATTCATTTATCCTAAATTCACCTCTCCAGTCAACAGAAATCATTCTCTTCCCAGACAAGAGCTTCAGATTTCACATTCATCCTTGATTCTCTTCTGTTATTAAGGTTGCCTATAAATCTTGTTATCACATTATTTAGATAGCTGCCTTTTTAGACTCAGATCCCTCAATCACAAGTACTAAAATCCCAAAGCAAACAAAGCAGTAGATACCTAGACCACGTTAAATCTCCCTGCACTTCTGCACTGACCATTCCTTCTAGAGCTTCTGGTTTATCCCCCTATAATTGAGAATTTCTTGTCTTGATTATAATTGAATCACAGACACTCCATGAACTTTTATCAGTCACATTTCAGGGGAGTTTGTTCCCCGGGGCCCCCAACATATCACTGAAATAGCTCCTAAAATCTGTGCAGCAAGCAGCCTGTGAGAATGGCAGACAATGGGTGATAGCAGCACTCAACAAAGCTAATCTACTTTTCCTGTTCTTTTTTTTTAATAAGTTTTTTATTAGTGATTTAGTAATGTTTGACAAGATTGTAGTATAAGAGTGGTACAATTCCATACAATTCCCACTACCAGAGTTCCATATCTCCTCCTCTCCATTGGAAGCTTCCTTATTCTTTATCCCTCTGAGAGTTTGGATCAAAGATCTTCATGGGGTGCAGAAGGTGGAAAGTCTGGTTTCTGTAATCACTTCTCTGCTGTGCATGGGTGTTAACAAGTCAATCCATACCCCCAGCCTGCTTCTGTCTTTACACAGTTGGGTAGGACTCTCAGGAGGTGGGATTCCAAGACACATCTGTGATGTCGTCTGCCCAGGGAATGCAGGTTGGCATCTATCCTTGTCTTGTTATTCTACTCTGTATATCCTACAAATCAAACTTTCCTAACACACTTTAGTGCCTTATTTTTTTAACCACCCCTCACATTCATTCATTCTCTCAGCTGTTGTCTACAGGGCACCCCCTCTTGGCCAGGGCTGTGTGGCTATGAGACAGAACATGGAGCTCCCCAGCCAGGAAAGCACATGAACAAACACGCAAGTTGACAGATGGTGATAAGTGTTGTGAAAACAACATTGGAGCTGACTGTGGTGTTGGAATAATAGGATTTGCATTCTGGTTGGTGTCACGGAGGCCTTCCTCTGAGGCAGTATGTGAGCCCAAAACTGCAGGCTGGTCTCTTCTCCCCAATTACCAGGGGTCTCCTTTCAACCATAGGTGGGTAGCCCTGTCCCCACGTGAGGAGGGGGGGAAAGGGTCATTAGTCTATCATCTAATTACCGATATATCTCATTTCTAGGTAGAACTACACACACATAAATGGGACCTTGTGTATCTGACTACTTTTGCTTAGTTTGTGAAAAGCATTTAACATCATTCTGTGTCAGTAATTCTCTCCCCAGTGTTGTTGAAGAGCTTTATATTATATGGACAGATCCTGCTGTGTTCATTCATCACTCACTGACAGGCAGTAGAGTTGTTTCTACTGTCTGGCTAATAGAAATAAAGCTGCTAAGGGTATTTGTTTTTTTAAATATTTATTTATTCCCTTTTGTTGCCCTTGTTGTTTTATTGTTGTACTTATTATTGTTGTTGATGTCGTCATTGTTGGATAGGACAGAGAGAAATGGAGAGAAGAGAGGAAGGCAGAGAGGGGGAGAGAGAAAGATAGACACCTGCACACCTGCTTCACCACCTGTGAAGTGACTCCCCTGCAGGTGGGGAGCCAGGGGCTCAAACCGGGATCCTTTCGCCAGTCCTTACGGTTTGTGCCATGTGTGCTTAACCCACTGTGCTACCACCCAACTCCCTGGATATTTGTTGACAAATGCTTTGTCATGGTTTTTTTCTTTCTTTCTTTTTTTAACCTGGGACATGTGTTTAGGGTATGTTAAGCTGTCACACCATTTTCCAAAATGGTTGTATCATTGTATACCCAGAAACTATGTGTGAGGGTTTCACTAACTCCACAGTTTTGCCTGAACTTGGCATTGGTAGTTTCTTTTTTTCTTCCTTTTTCTTTTTTTAAAAAGCCTTTTATAGGTGATGATATCTCTCTGTGGTTTTCAGTTTCATTTTCCAGATGACAAAAGAAACTGAGTTTCTTTTATGGTTATTTTTGATCATTTGTGTCCTTTTTTGGGTGAAGTGTCTGTTCTTTCAATTTTAACTTATTTTTGATACATTGCAAATATTTTCTCCTGGTTATGAATTGCCTTTGTAGTCTGTCAGCAATGTGTTTTTGTTTTATCTGTGCATAAACATTTTAATTTTCATTGAAAAAGTAAGATATGGCTTTTGAAAACTAAATTTAGATGTCTCTCACTTTCTGAAGTTTATTCAGACCACTTGGCTTTGATGAAAGACCTATATACTAGTCCCCATTCTCACTAACTGAAAGAAATAAAAGTTTCATTTTTATGTCAAGAGACGAAAAATGACACCACCATCAGTATGGATTTGAGAAATTGTTCTGTTCTTTTTTTAAAAAAAAATTCTATTTTTTAATTTAAGATTTGGTATCGATTTAACTTTGGTTTTCAGTATTTTAAAATGTTAGGAATGTAGTCACAACTCTGTATGTGTGCGTACAATTAACCACATCTACCACCAAAAGTTCCTATAGCTCAGACAAAATGGAACCCTCCACTCTCTTCTCTTGTCTGCATCCTTTTCACATAGTCTAAGAATTTGTTTGGTTGTTGTTATTATTATTTGCAATTTTGGTTATCTAAATATGTGAAACCGTCTGGTGATTGTCTTTCACCTCTTATTTCACTTAGCACAACCCATCCTCCAGTTCCATCCATTTTGTCAAAATAATACAAAGTCATTGTTCTTTTTCTTTTTCTTTATTGGGGGGATTGATGATTTACAGTCAACAGTAAAATGCAGTAGTTGTTACATGTGTAACTGAAATGAAAAATCCACAGGCTGCTAGTGGACACCTGTTGGGCTAAGCTTCACTGATGGGAGACAGACGACCAGGGACTCATGGCTGGGTTGTACGCAGTATCTCTTTATTCATGTAGAACGCAGCGCAATCTAAGCCAAGCTAAACTAAACTAAAAACTAAACTAAAATGAACAATGCTGTCCTTATATATACTTTCCAAGTAGGGTGTGAACAGGATGTGATGTAGAGAGGGTGGAGAGAAAAGTGACTGGTGAAAATCAGGGTGTGACAAGGAGAGAGGGCAGAGCAGGCGAGAATTCTACCACTGAACCACCAATGCCCTGGAGGGAGGGTGGTGCATAGTTAGTGATTTATGTAAATAGACCGCAGCTTTGAGTGGGATCACACCAATCCCATACAGGCATACTGGTGCTTAGTTAAGCAGGATTAGAGACAGAAGGGGGGGGGGAAGCTGGCATACTACCCAACAGACACCCACTTCGGCATTCCAGTATCCCAAATGGCAGGCTCTGATTGCAGCCAACCTGCTCTCACCTTTATTGTCAGCACCTTAATGGACTCTGAACCCAATCAGTTTGTGTTGCACCCAGTGTGAAACTGATAAAACATGGGTACTGTAATACAAGTTGGTTCAGGTCTGGTAGGAATTAGCCTATAACCCATTAGCGTAAAATAAATGTAACTCCTTGCATTCCATGAGGCCTTTGGTTATTTTGAGCTATAATACGGATTTTTTTTTATTACATAACATTTTTTTATTACATAACATTTTCCACATAATATTCTTATTTTTCAACTTCTGTCTATGAGTGGGACCCCATATTCATCCTTCTCTTTCTGGCTTATCTCACTCAGCATGATTCCTTCAAGCTCCATCCAGGATAAAGTTAGTAGTAATCTATTGTGTATATACACCACAACTTACTCAGCCACTCATCTGTTGTTGGACACCTGGGTTTCTTCCAACAACATATGAGTGGCTGAGTAAGTTGTGGTGTATATACACAGAGTTACTGATGGGGCTCGGTGCCTGCACCATGGACCATGCACCATGGACTGCTCCTGAAGGCTTCCCCCCCTTTTTATCATTGTTGTGGTTATTATTCTTGTTGATATTTATGTTGTTGGCTATTACAAATTGTACTGCTATGAACATAGGTATACACAAATCTTTTTGGATAGGTGTGTTTGATTCCTTAGGATATATCCCTAGGAGCGAAATTGCAAGGTCCTAGGGTAGGTCCACTTTTATCTAGCCTTCTGAGAGTTCTCCATAGAAGTTGGATCAATTTAAATTCCCACCAGCAGTGCAGGAGGGTTCCTTTGTCCCCACAACCTCTCCAGCATTTGTTGTTACTATTGCTTCTTATGTAAAGGTCGTCATCATTAATGATTAAGTAGTATTTTGAAACTATACAAAGAGAAAGTTTCCTAACTCAACAAAGATAACTTAAAAACAACTGAATTACAGAGCACAATATCGCTCATAAACACAGGTGCAAAAATTGTATTGTTGTTTGCAATACAGTGCCAGGAAGTGAACCCAAGAGTAAGAAATTGTGCAAAACTGCTGAACCAAAAACTGGTCCAAGTTTGATTCTGTAGTTTTAGAGATTGGAGGGGGGGTGGGTACAAAAAGAAACACTGAGACATCACTCCACCATCCATGGCATGAGGAATTGAACAGCCTTGCTAATTTTTATTAAGGGAACCAATGAAAATCCTATAGCAAGAATAATATTTAATGGTAAGGTATCAGAAACTTTCCTCCAAAGACCAGTCAGGATATCACTTTCATCACACTTCATTATTAGGAGGTCATAGCCAGTAGGACAACCACGATACAGAAACATTCTGTTTCTGGGGTCAGGCGGAAGCACAGTGAGTTAAGCGCACATGGCACGAAGCTCAAGGACCCACATCAGGATCCTAGTTGGGCCTGGGCTCCCCAACTGTAGGGGGTCGTTTCACAAGCAGTGAAGCAGGTCTGCGGGTGCCTATCTTTCTTTCACCCCCCCGTGTCTTCCCCTCCTCTCTCCATTTCTCTCTGTCCTATCCAATAACAACAACATAAATATCAACAGCAATAAGAACCACAACAATGATAAAAAAAAAAAAAAGGAGGAGGGGGGAAGCCTTCAGGAGCAGTGGATCCGTGGAGCCCCAGGGATAACTCTGGAGGCAAAAAAGAAGAAACATTTTATTTCTTTTTAAATTTCTCAGATCTGTCTTCTGAATGTTGGAAAGATCTCAGTAAACTTTAAAGACAGGTTTTACAAGTTTGTTTTAGGAAAGTAGTGATAGTCTATATTAATTATGCCTAAATGCACAGTCTGATACATTTTACTCCTCACCTCATTTTTTTAAGACCTCTGTTTATTTTGTAATTCAACTTCATGGGTTACATAACTTCAAGAATCTTTTTCTTCCCTTAACAGGAAAATCTGAAGCATTTCAGTCTTTAAAGTGAGAGAACATGAACTATGAAAACCAGAACTAGGTCAGAACCTAGGCAGTTGGGCTTATACAGGCTCTTTAGAACCTGTTCTTCATGCTAGATTAATCACACAGAATGAGCAAATTAAATATGTATTTAAGGTAAGGAAGTGCCCTGCTCTTCGTTTGCTGGTCTTATGTTAGAGAACCAGTTTTCCTTGTGGCACTCCTTGCAGACTTGATGATGTCAGTGAGGTGACTGCCACTTTATGATGAGGATACAAGCAAGGTGTGGCCCCCTGATTCATTCCTTGAAGCTAACTCTGTGCTCTCCAGGAACAAAGTCATGTTTAGAAATGTGAGAGATCAACACCAGCTGCCAGTTTGTGTTTGCTTAGTAAAGGTCCTGTGTCACCAAAGACTAAATAAGGCAATGGTTAAATTTGCAAATCTTCTAGATCTATTTGAAAGTGCCCTTTTCCTGCTGTACTTTAAATTTGGGGTTATTTATCAGACACTCAGAGTTCCTATAGGAAACTAGCTTAGGTTCCTGTGAGCATCAAGGGTTTCCTTTTTTTTTTTTTTTTTTTTTGTGGTCAGTCTGTAAAATGATTCCTAATGTTGCAAGAAGTCCTTTTGAACCTTGTTGGACCTGGATTGTACTTATATAGAAAGGTCTGCGCTGGAGGGAGGTTATGGTCAGGCCCACAGTGGCAATGAGTGAAGTGGCTAGTTTTAGAAAAGCTCCACTCAGAGAACAGGTGCCCCTCAGGAATCTATAGCTCAAATGTGGTTTCTGCATCCATTGTAGATAAGTGGCACGATATTGCACTGATGTCCCCAGTTGGTTCAGCAGGTCACAGCCTGGTGCTAATGGTTGTGGATGAGCTCAATGGATTCCTCTGCACAGTCCAAAGGGAAGCTCTTCTCCAAAGCCATGAGGGTTATCTGCAATCATTCACTTGAACCCACACCATTTAAATTACTTTCACACCATTTTAAACTACTTATGTTCTGGCTCCATTAAAGGCAATAGACAGTCTGTAGAAGTCATATACTAAATGCTGCCTCTTGGTTTGTTCAAGTTCCAAGTTTATTTCTAGAGAGAATAGTGTCTTAATGTCGACAAACTTTTTTATATATAATTTTATTGAGGCAATGTTGATTTTAATGGTTGATGTCACAGTGGTAGAGCTGCACATCTCCCCAAGATTCACCTCCACATAAAGCACTGAATCCCTGAACCCCTTGGCACCCCACCCCAGCCCACTTACTCTTCTCCTTTCTCCTTCTCAAAAAAGTAATATACTGACCCAGAGAGGTTTCCTAGTCATACTGTATATGCATGGGAACTTGGGTTCATTCCCCCATGACACATTTAAAAATAAAGGAAGGAAGGAGCAAAAAAAAAACCCCAAAAAACAAAAAAACACCTTATTTTCTTCTCATTAAAAATGCAGACCTAGTAGTCTGGGAAGTGGCACAATGGATAAAGCACTGGACTCTCAAGCACGAGGTCCTGATTTCGATCCCAGCAGCACATATACCAGAGTGATGTCTGGTTCTTTCTCTTCCTATCTTTCTCATAAATAAATGAATAAGGTATTTCAAAACATGCAGACCTATTTTATTTAGTCTGGCTCTGAGACTTTGTGCCTGTGTGATTCTATTGCTCCTGTGAACTCTACTTTTTCCTTTTCATTTCACATAGAGATCAGGGGTAGGGGCTATGAGGTAGGAGGAGAAAGACAGAAAGGGAAAAAGAGACATCTCAGCACCACTCCACTGTTCATGAAGCTTCCCCTAGTGTTGTATGCTTTACATTGGTTTGTTCTAGCTTTCTCCCTGCCAAGAAAATTGGTTCAGTCCTGCTAGTTTTGCGGCCCGCTTGTCCCTGCCCCAAGGTACCCCGACAGAGTTCCAGAGTGACAGAGTGACAGAGTTTTTGGCGCCGCCGCGGGGGAAGGAGGCAGGAGAGTTCTGTTTGGTGATTAGTTTGGGTTAGTTTATGAATCGTTGTTCCTGAATAAAGAAATACAGCTTCCCTGCCCAGCCGTGTGTCCGCGAGTCTCTGTTACCCGCCCATGAAGCTAGCCCAGCCAGCAGCCCCGCAGCCCGCAGGAGGCTGACGCCAACACGCTAGAGCCCGATGCCAACACGCTGGAGCCCGATGCCAACACGCAGGAGCCTGATGGCAGCATGCAGGAGCCCAATGCCAACATGCAGGCCAGCCCACAAAAGCCGGCTCTCCACCACGTGGCGCAGGGCACTATGCGCGTGATCCCTCCACACTGCTCGGCCACTGTGAGCAGGGCAGCAGATATGACAGGGCCATGGGGCAGGGCCGTGGCGGCCTATCATGCCTGCCACCCCAAGGCACCTCGGCCCACGCCTTCTACAAGGCCAGCCCGCCCGCCCTTGGGCTATGAATTCTGGACCGATCCTGGACCTCCTGGACCTCCCGGACCCCCCGGGCTCCCTGCCGAAACTGGGCACCCTGCCCGAGATCCTCAGCTCCAGTCTGAAGGCAGACAAGCTGGAGTACGCAGAGATTTGTGCAGAGATCGCAACCTGCAATTCCTTGAAGTGGAGCTGCGCGGGAGGCCACCTCCGGATAGTGACCCCCCCCCCCCAACAACTAAGACAGTACAGATCTAAATTCATGTTTAAAATGACATGTCTTCGTAACAAAGGTTTCTCTCCTTGTGTATTAATGACCATGTTTATGTGTGTGTTTAAAGTTTGGTAAACAGTAACTTTAAGGTTAAGAATGTAACTTTAAGGCTAAATTCTTACTAGGCAAAGTTAAATGAAAAAGGTTTTCAACGTAATTCTCATAAAGATAAAATTAACTTACATTTAAAGTCTGAGGTAAAAATTAGTTAACAATCAATATATTTTAACTAAGTTGGTCTAAACAAGACCTGCGCACACCTAGGGTGTGTCTCCATCTTGAATGGGTGTAACAAAAGGTTAAATAGACTTGTTGATATGAAAACTCTCGATTGCCTTCTCTATTAGAAATGGTAGATTGCACAATGGCTATGCTAATTATTCTCATGCCTGAGGTTTTCTTTCCTGCGCACACCTAGGGTGTGTCTCCATCTTGAATGGGTGTAACAAAAGGTTAAAAAGATGTTGTTGATATGTAAAAGTCTCAAATTCCTTCTCTATTAGAACGTTTGATTGTGCTATGGTTATGCTAATAACAAGTTTTGTTTCATAGTAAGTAAATTGCAGCCAGCTGCCTTTGGGACTCTAGGCCGTTCCACGCCCCCAAGCAAATGTCCGTCAAGACAAGTACGCCCCCCAGAGGCAGGAAATGTTTTTTTTAAGCTGATAAAGTTTTGCCCACAGAGGCAAAAAAAAAAAAAGGCCCCCTCAGGCCTTCCCTTGGCAGCACACTGGTTCTTGTTACTCGCTTACATGTTTCTCCATGTTTGTGCCAGTTTCTTTTTTAAAAAATGCCTGTATGATATAGGTTTCTGTTCACCCCACACCCCTGATACTGTAGTCATTTAGTTAAAAAGAAAAGGGGGAATTGTTGTATGCTTTACATTGGTTTGTTCTAGCTCTCCCCCTGCCAAGAAAATTGGTTCAGTCCTGCTAGTTTCCTGGGCCCACTTGTCCCTGCCCCAAGGAACCCCGAGAGAGTTCCAGAGTTCCAGAGTTCGAGAGTTCTTGGCGCCACCGCAGGGGAAGGAGGCAGGAGAGTTCTGTTTGGTGATTAGTTTGGGTTTATGAATCGTTGTTCCTGAATAAAGAAATATAGGTTCCCTGCCCAGCCGTGTGTCCGCGAGTCTCTGTTACCCGCTCATGAAGCTAGCCTGGCCAGCTGGAACCTCTGAAAATAAACAACACCCTAGCACCATGCATGGTGCTCCATTTGGTGCTGGGGACCCAAACCTGGGTCCTTATGCAGGGGAAGTGTGTCCTGTACAGGCTAAGCAGCTTCCTGACCCCACAAACCTATTTTAAGAATTTATTTATTTATTTAGAAGGAGAGAGAGGGCCACAAGCACTGCTCAACTCTGGCATAAGGTGTTGCCAGTGATTAGTGATCTCAAGCATGCTAGTTGGTGCTTTAACAGACTGACTTATTGCCCTTATCTGCAAACTTATTTTCTTTCCTTCCTAGTTAATAATTGAACAGTGTTTTGCAAAACTATAAGATTTCAGGGATATAATTTCACACCCACATATGTTGTGTATAAGTCATCACACCCTCCACCAAAGTTTTATCCCCTGCCCACTCCCAACTATAATAGTCCCAACAAAGTTTGATTGCCATTTTTTCTTTTCAAGTTCATTTGTTTTAGTCATATGAATAAAACCACTCAGTAGTCAGACTTTAGCTCTTTATTTATTTCACTTAACATTACCTTTAGTTTCATCCATCTTGTTCCAAGTGACAAAAATATCATCTTTCTTGATTGCAGAATAGTGTTCCATTGAATGTATACCCCATAACTCCTTTTTTTTTTTTGTCTCCAGGGTTATTGCTGAGGCTCAGTGCCTGCACCATGAATCCGTTACTCCTGGAGGCCATTTTTTACCTTTTTGTTGCCCTTGTTGTTGTAGCCTTGTTGTGGTTATTATTGTTATTGTTGATGTCGTTTGCTGTTGGATAGGACAGAGGGAAATGGAGAGAGGAGGGGAAGACAGAGAGGGGTAGAGAAAGACAGACACCTGAAGACCTGCTTCATTGCCTGTGAGGCCACTCCCCTGCAGGTGGGGAGATGGGGGCTAGAACCAGGATACTTATGCTGGTCCCTGAGCTTTGTGCCACATGGACTTAACCTGCTGCTCTACCGCCCGACCCCCTCCCCCATAACTTCTTTATCCAGTCATCCATCACTAGGCATTTAAGTTGCTTCTCTATTTTGGCTGTTGTAAGTGGTACTGCTATGCACGTAGGAGTGCACATGTCCTTTTGAATTAGTGCTTTCATTTCCTTTGGGCATATATATGCTTAGGAGTGGTATTGCTAAATTGTTAAGTATGTCATCATTTATTTATTTAAGGACTTTTCAAACTGCTTGCAATAGGGTTTACACAAACTGCAAACTGAATCTGATTATTGAGGAAATAGGTAATAAATATCTATTCTGAAATTTTGTTTCTGATTAATGTATTATATATACATAATAGAATGTAAAATTAATTTTATGTGCTTTTTAAAGAGTCTAAATTGTGTATTGTTTTAAAAAAACAGTTCTGAGGAGTGGCAACTGTTAATAGTCTTTCCACCCTTACATTATTTTTTAAGAGACTTTATTATTTTTCCCTTTTATTGCCCTTGTTTATGGTTGTTGTTTTTGTTATTATTGTTGTTGTTGTTGCTGTCATTGTTGTCAGATAGGACAGAGAAAAATAAAGAGAGGAAGGGAAGAGAAACATAGACACCTGCAGACCTGCTTCACCGCTTGTGAAGTGAATCCCCTGCAGGTGGGGAGCCAGGGTCTCGAACTGCCATGCCCTTACATTATTTATGGTAGGAAAAGAGTATGGAGCAACAAAATAGCTCACCTGGACTGTGTATCTACTTTGTCATGCATACAACCCAGGACTGAGCCCAGCCCCATTCTCTCTCTGTATAGGTGTGTTTGTCTCACTCTCTTTCTGTCTGAAAGTCAGCCCAGAGTGGTGACTACAACAAAAAGTTAGGGTAAACACAAAAGAAGAAATAAAAATTATACATAATTCTATTACTCAGATATAAGCAGATAACACCCAGATCTATTGCAGAATATGCCTTCCAATCTTTTGTTGCATATAATCACAGGTAATATTTGCTGTATATGCAGTAAAGATTAACCTCTGCTAACTCAATCTTGTGCTCTCTTAGTGAATGATCTCAAGTTCTATGTGTATTTGTAGCAGTTTCGAATTTAGTAATGCTAGGTTTGCAATACTTTCCTTTACACTCAGTATTCTGCTATGGCGTCACCCTAAATAGTTGTATATTGTTTTAACCACAAATGTATTTATTCAAATATTTACACATTTAAAAATTTTTTTTAAATTTTTTACTTAAGAAAGGATTAATTAACAAAACCATAGGGTAGGAGGGGTACAATTCCACACAATTCCCACCACCCAATCTCCATATCCCACCCCTCCCCTGATAGCTTTCCCATTTTCTATCCCTCTGGGAGCATGGACCCAGGGTCATTGTGGGTTGCAGAAGGTGGAAGGTCTGGCTTCTGTAATTGCTTCCCCGCTAAACATGGGCGTTGACTGGTCGGTCCATACTCCCAGTCTGCCTCTCTCTTTCCCTAGTAAGGTGGGTCTCTGGGGAAGCTGAGCTCCAGGATACATTGGTGGGGTCTTCAGTCTAGGGAAGCCTGGCCGGCATCCTGATGACATCTGGAACCTGGTGACTGAAAAGAGAGTTAACATACGAAGCCAAACAAATTGTTGAGCAATCATGGACCCAAAGCTTGGAATAGTGGAGAGGAAGTGTTGGGGGGGTACTCACTGCAAACTCTAGTGTACTTGTGCTTTCAGGTATATATTTTGCAGTAGTTTATGGATATGTGTGAACATATGCTCTCTCTCACAGAAACTGGTGTATATCTAGGTTTTGGGACTTTGTTAGAAAGTGAACCACCTGAGATGAAATTAGAGTGTACTATAAAAGGAAAGGTCTCACCCGAGTAATGAAGCTGAAGGGTTATCATTCCACACGTGAAGTCTCTGGACACAGTCTGAAGTGAAGCATGTTGAGGTGGCAATCGTTGTGTTGATTAGGGTGTGATGGGTAGATGCAATATTATTTGATATGGATTGGGAGAGGCATACGGGAAAGTGGACCCTATCCAAGGGTTCCAGGACTGGGGGAAGTAGAGGCTCTATAGCGGAGATGTGAGGTTCCTGCTGTCTTAGGGTTCCAAAAGACAATCGATAGTTAATGTTATCATCACATTATTTGGTAATTGGGTTAACTTTGAAAAGTCCTTTTGTTATGGTTTGCTGTACAGTACCCAGTATCTTGTATATAGCTGTGCTATTGGTTGCTTCTGATCTACTTGGTCTTGGCTTTTGAGAGAGTCTGCATATCAATTACACAGGCTATATATTGAAAAGATTCAGTTTGTGTTTTGAAAAACTTTGAGACATACAATTAATTTCCCCCCTCTCGTATTAATTAACTAGTGATTTATATGACTACATTTTACTAGGAGTGTACATAAACACCATTCTCACCACCAAAAGACTGTGACCACCCATCCCTCCCACCCACTCCCACCCCCCACTGGCCCAGGAAGCTGCATGTCTACCCCTCACCACAGGGTTTTTACTTTGGTGCCCTACTTACAATTTGGTCAGGTCCTGCTTTTAGTTTCCCTTTCAGATCTTCTTAGTCAACTTTGTTGATGAGTGGGATCATCCCATACTCATCTTTATCTTTCTGACTTAGCTCACTTAACATAATTCCTTCTAGCTCTGTCCAAGATGGGTCAGAGAAGGTGGGTTCATTGTTCTTGATAGCTGCATAGTATTCCATTGTGTATATATACCACAGCTTTCTCAGCCACTCATCTGTTGTTGGGCACCTGGGTTGCTTCCAGGTTTTAGCTATTATGAATTGTGCTGCTATGAACATAGGAGTACACACCTCTTTTTGGTTGGGTGTTATGGAGTCCTTGGGGTATAAGCCCAGGAGAGGAATTACTGGATCATATGGAAGGTCCATGTCTAGCCTTCTGAGAGTTTTCCAGACTGCTCTCCACAGAGGCTGTACCAATTTACATTCCCACCAGCAATGTAAAAGGGTTCCTCTGTCCCCACAACTCAAATTAATAGAATTGTAAATGATGGAGGAGATATCACAACTGACACCACAGAAATCCAGAGAATCCTACGAAATTTCTATGAAGAACTATACGCCACCAAGCTAGAGAATCTGGAAGAAATGGAATAATTCCTAGAAGCATATGCCCTTCCAAAACTGAACCAAGAAGAACTACAAAATCTAAATGCACCAATCACAGACAAAGAAATTGAAACCGTTATTAAGAACCTCCCCAACAACAAAAGTCCTGGACCAGATGGCTTCACAAACGAATTCTACAAAACTTTCAGGAGACAGTTAGTACCCATACTTCTTAAGCTTTTCCATAAGATTGAAGAAACAGGAATACTCCCTTCCACCTTCTAGGAAGCCAACATCACCCTGATACCAAAAGATGATAGGGACAGAACAAAAAAGGAAAACTACAGACCAATATTGCTGATGAACATAGATGCCAAAATATTAAACAAGATCTTGGCCAACCAGATACAGCAACATATCAAAAAGATTGTTCATCACGACCAAGTGGGATTCATCCCAGGAATGTAAGGCTGGTTCAACATCCGTAAGTCAATCAATGTCATTCACTACATCAATAAAAGCAAAGCCAAAAATCACATGATTATCTCAATAGATGCAGAGAAAGCCTTTGACAAAATCCAACACCCATTCATGCTCAAAATTCTACAAAAAATGGGAATATATGGGAAATTCCTCAAGATAGTGGAGTCTATATATAGCAGACCTACAGCCAACATCATACTCAATGGACAGAAGCTGAAAGCATTCCCCGTCAGATTGGGGACTAGACAGGGCTGTCCACTGTCACCGTTACTCTTCAACATAGCATTGGAAGTTCTTGCCATAGCAATCAGGCAAGAGAAAGGAATCAAAGGAATACAGATTGGAAGGGAAGAAGTCAAGCTGTCACTATTTGCAGATGATATGATAGTATACATAGAAAAACCTAAAGAATCCAGCAGAAAACTACTGGAAGTTATTAGGCAATATAGCAAGGTATCAGGCTTTATTCTTTATTCTTTATTCTTCCAATCCATACTCATGGATTGGAAGAATAAATATCATCAAAATGAATATTCTCCCCAGAGCTATATACAAGTTTAATGCAATATCCATCAAAGTTCCACCAAGCTTCTTTAAGAGAATATAACAAACACTACAATCATTTATCTGGAACCTGAAAACACCTAGAATTGCCAAAACCATCTTAAGGAAAAGAAACAGAAATGGAGGCATCACACTCCCAGACCTTAAACTATATTATAAAGCCATCATCATCAAAACAGCATGGTACTGGAACAAAAATAGGCACACAGACCAGTGGAACAGAATTGAAAGCCCAGAAATAAATCCCCACACCTATGGACATCTAATCTTTGATAAGGGGGCCCAAAGCACTAAAAGAAGGAAGGAGGCTCTCTTCAATAAATGATGCTGGGGAAACTGGGTTGTAACATGCAGAAGAATGAAATTGAACCACTTTATCTCACCAGAAACAAAAATCAATTCCAAATGGATCAAAGACCTAGATGTCAGACCAGAAACAATCAAATACTTAGAGGAAAACATTGGTAAAACACTTTCCCACCTACACCTCAAGGACATCTTTGATGAATCAAACCCAATTGCAAGGAAGACTAAAGCAGAAACAAACCAATGGGACTACATCAAATTGAAAAGCTTCTGCACAGCCAAAGAAACTATTAAACAAACAAAGAGACCCCTCACAGAATGGGAGAAGATCTTCACATGCCATACATCAGACAAGAAACTAATCACCAAAATATATAAAGAGCTCAGCAAACTTAGCACCAAAAAAGCAAATGACCCCATCCAAAAATCGGCAGAGGATATGAACAAAACATTCACTACAGAGGAGATCCAAAAGGCTAACAAACATATGAAAAACTGCTCTAGGTCACTGATTATCAGAGAAATGCAAATTAAGACAACACTAAGATACCACCTCACTCCTGGAAGAATGGCATACATCAAAAAGGACAGCAGCAACAAATACTGGAGAGGATGTGGGGACAGAGGAACCCTTTTACATTTTTACACATTTTTAACTTTTTGCTATAATATCAGTAATAAGTGCAGGTGGTGAACATGTGCTGTTTATAATAGTAAGTGAAAAAAATCTAACCGCCAACACATATGTTGTAACCTCTGAGACTATTTACTCGGAATACATTCTTAGAAGGCCAGGTGATGGCACAAGCAGTAGAGCATACATGTTACAATGTGCAAGGATTCAATTTCCTGGACCCTATTTGCAAGGGGAAGCTTCATGAGTGGTGAAGCCATGCCACAGTTCTCTCTCTCTCTCTCTCTCTTTCTCTCCTCCCTTTCTATCTCCCCCTTCTCTCTCAGTTTCTCTCTGTCTCTATCAAATTAATAAATAAAATCAAGAGTACATTCTTAGAAGTAACTCTGAGAACAAGCATTCAGTGATTCTGGAGCTTTTTTTTTTTTAAAAAAAAATCTTTATTTATTTTGAATAGAGACAGAGAGAAATTGTGAGGTGAGGGGGGGGATATAGTGCGGAAGAGAGACAGGCACCTGCAGCCCTGTTTCACCACTCATAAAGCTTTCCTTCCTGCAGGTGGGGACCAGGAGCTTGAACCCAGGTCCTTACACACTGTAATGTGTGTGCTTAACCAGGTGTGCCACTGCCTGGCCCCCTGGTTCTGGAGCTTTTAAAAGCTATATCCTGACAAGTACCTTTTCTGCATTCAAGCTCTCAGATCCCAGAACATGGGGGACTTGATTGTGGCCCGATGTAACTGATCTGTTTATTTAGGACACACAGTGAACTCCTTGCTCCTGTGACTTGCCCTTGTAGCAGCTGCAGCTTTGAGTTGCCAGGAACTCCTGACTAGCAGAATCACTGCTGTTTTTATTTTTTATTTTACTTATAAAAAGGAAACACTGACAAAACCATAGGATAAGAGGGGTACAGCTTCACACAATTCCCACCACCAGAACTCCGTATTCCATCCCCTCCCTCGATAGCTTTCCTATTCTTTAACCCTCTGGGAGTAAGGACCCAAGGTTTTATTGAATTCCCTGGACCTGCTAATAACAGGGTGGGGAAAGGCAATGCAATTTGTCTTTCTTGCAGCTCAGAGCAATAGGCTCAAATGTTAAAGACTTAGTGAAGATTCTGTAGCTCGAAATTCACTGTAGCTTTTCCCCACAGTCTTTTTCACTTCCTGTCATCTGAATATCCAGGCTGTAAGACATATAGGCAAGGGATTGCCAAGAAAGAGAAGGAGTAGGGAGTCGGGCTGTAGCGCAGTGGGTTAAGCACAAGGACCAGCGTAAGGATCCCGGATCCAGCCCCTGGCTCCCCACGTGCAGGAAGTTGCTTCACAAGTGGTGAAACGGGTCAGCAGGTGTCTTTCTCTCCCCCCTCTGCCTTCCCCTCCCCTCTCCATTTCTCTCTGTCCTATCCAGCAACAACGATGACAATAATAACTACAACAATAAAACAACAAATGCAACAAAAGGGAATAAATAAATATTAAGAAAAAAAGAAAGAGGAGTGTGGGCCTAGCCCAGCAGTGTAGGCTATAAGCACTAGTACATCTCACCTGCACTAGTACATTATTGCACCCTTCTGGACTCTGAGCATTTTGAAGCATTCATCATCAGCTGCGGAGAAGATTCCGGAAAACTCAATATGCTTTCAACCGAGGAGAAGACAATGATCTGTCTGCATTCACTGCCCTCCAACAAAGAATAAAATAAATACAAGGATCATGCAATAAGTACAAGGATCATAAGCAATGCTCATGTCAAATAATGGGGACACTGAGATCGACTCTAAAATAACCATAATTTCATACTTAAAAATATATTGTTATCTTTTTTATACTTATTTTACTTGATAGCACAGAGAGAAATTGAGAGGAGAAAGAGAGATAGAGAGGGAGAAAGAAATATTGCAACACTGTTTCACCACTACAGGTGAGGACCTGGGGCTTAAACCCAGGTCCTTGCACATGGTAATGTGTGCTGTCAGCTGGAAGTGGCCCAGTCCCCAATTTCATGCTTCTTGAAAGGAGATTCCATTTGTTTTTAAGACAGAGAAAAAAGCCAGTCATCGGGGCTGGGCAGTGACGCACTCAGTTAAGCACACATATTATCACGTGCCAAGACCTGGGTTTGAGCCTCTGCTCCTTACCTGCAGGGGGGATGTTTCATGAGCAGTGAAGTAGGTCTGCAGGTGTCTGTATTTCTCTCTCCCTCTCTACCTTCCCTTTCCCCTTCAATTTCTTACTGTCCCAATCCAACAAAAATAGAAAGGAAAAAAAAAAAAAAGGAAAAAATGGCTTCCGGGAGTGGTGAATTTGTGTGAAGCTATTAACCCCAGTGATAACCTTAATGGAAAAAAAAAAGAAAGGAAGAAAGAAAGAAAGAAAGAAAGAAAGAAAGAAAGAAAGAACGAGATAAAAGAAAAGAAGAGAGAGAGAGAGAGAGAGAGAAAAAAAAAAAAGAAAAGCCAATCGTGGCTATATATTGGAGAGCACCTAGGGAGAAAGGAATTAACAAAAATAGTAGCCAAGGCAAAGTTGGCCTCAGACCTCTCTGTCCCTTCATTACATTCTGGCACTCTATTTGGGTCTGGATTTTATTTTGAAATGTTCTCTCTGGCATCATCTTGATCTTTCCCCTGGAGAAAATGATGCGATGTAATTGGAAGTGGGGCGTGGGGTGGGGGGTGGAGGAGGCTGTCCAGGGAAATAGCTTCATTGGAAGGCTCAGGATTCACATGCCTGAGGCTCCAACTTGAGGTGGTGTTGTGGGTTCTATTTCTCATATGAAACACTTCTCTAAATATCTCATATGAATTACCAATAAATAAAATATAAGTCTGGGGGGGAGAAATGCTTATTTTTCCTCATAAGAAGGCCAAACATGCAAATTAAAAGACAATACCCTAATTATTGGAGTCTCTTCCTTGTCTCAAATAAACAATTAGACTCATATGTGGGTTCTTTTGTGTATGTGTGTGTGTGTGTATGTGTGTGTGTGTGTGTGTGCATGTGTTTCACACATACATGGGTTCTTAAGAGAAAGATATAACTGAAGGTGGCACAGTGACTGCAACATTTAATTTAAAAGCCTGAAGTCCTGAGTTAGACCTCCAGCACCACACGTGTCAGAGTAATAATTTGACTCTTTCCTTCTTCCTCTCTTGTTAATAAATAAATTTGAAAAAACAAATTAGAAAAAGAGTTAACTGATAAATGGCTGACTAAAGTAGTTCCTTCTTTGTAGGCTCAAACCATAAGAAGTAATTAAATACCACCTGCACAATGGTAAACTTATCAGTAATTTGAAATATTCAATCATATTTCCTGTGTTAGCTTAGAAGGTGGAGAGCACTTGTCTGTTTACTTTGGTTGGTTGGCTATGGGATATAGTTAGGAGCTCTGTCTTGTTCCATAGGATATTATTATCCACAAATCCTTTACAATAGACTTCCTGAGTTCATGCTCTACCTACTTGTTTTAAAGCAGCACTCAGAGTCAGACTAAAATAGTTTGAGTTAACAGTATTTTTAAGGATAAAAAATAAAAGCCTTGTGCCATCAATGGTACATTCAATAAATGTCCTTTGAAAAGCTTGTGAGTTAAAAAAAATAAATTCTTTTGCCTTGAGGTAGAAATAAAATCATGTGTTTAATTTTAAAATGGGGCACTTTTTCTGGCTTCTGTAGATTTAGCTAGACCCAAGGGAATACAATTACTGGTATAATATTTTAAGTCTCAGTGTGTTACATTGAGCTATAGTGGTGTTGCTTTTAAACAGGGTTTCCACCGAAAGTGTGTCTTTTTCAAATTTGCATACTTCTTCGCTGTAATTTTTATTGCTCTGGATGTATCATATGTTAGCATATACCTTAATTTTTATAGGGAAAGTTAATGATTGTAATAAGTATAAAGTACAAACTTTTAAAAATTAACCGTCAAAGAAGTCTTCTATTCCACAGAGTGAGGTACAACTGGACTGGTGTGAAGTTTTTTCAAATATAGTGTGGATTAAGTGTTTACACCTAGAATTAGCAATATGGTTTTTTTTTTTCTTTTTTACAGGAGCACTGCTCAGCTCTAGCTTATAATAGTGTGGGGGATTAAACCTAGGACTCTGGAGCCTCAGCCCATAACAACCTCTTTGCATAATTTTTATGCTATCTACCCTTGCCCATTTTATTGTATTATATTGTCTTCAACTTATTGTTAGTGCTCTTTATAGCTTGCTACATTCACATACTTTTATGTATAAATATATACACATAAACATGCTTAATAAAATTGGGAACAATACTTTTAAAACAATATCTGATTCTCAGACATCCAACAAAGATATTTATTATTGTACATTAGAGACACATATGCCTTGTAATCCTTTCAAGTAATTTCTGTTACAGATGATAGCAGTTGTGAAAATTATTCACTGTGCTCTTTGCAATGGCAATTAAACTTATTCATCTTTAAAGTGTGGCACATAGCTAATTGCTTTAGTTATAGATGCTTTCATTTTAAGACAGCCTTATATATTAACCATTTTAATATTCACAGGAATGCTTAGTATATGACTTCGAAGTTCTTTCTTTTAAAAACTTATTCATTTATAAGAGAGAGAACCAGAGTATCACCCTTTACACATGTGATTCCAGGAATCAAACTCTGGGCCTCATACTTAAGAGTAGTGCTTTATCCTCTGAGCCACCTCCCAGGCCATAGGATTTCTAAATTCGTTTTTCTTTTTAAAAAATATTTTATTTATTAATTATAAAGGAGGAGAGAGAGAAATAATTAGACATCATTCTGGTACATGTACTGCTGGGGATTGAACTCAGGACCTCATGCTTGAGAGTCCAATGTTTATCCACTGCGCCACCTCCCAGACCACAGATTTCTAAATTCTTAATTATACCTTCTCATTGTTCTTTTTGACTGTGTGTCTATATGTGTTCATGTAGGTGCATGTGGCATATATGTGTATATGAGCATATGTGTACATGTGTGAGAGCATGTTTTATTGATCTCTTTAATTTCCCCATGTTCCCACAGTCTGGCTAGATTATGAGGACTCACATGCCTTCCTCATTGCCAGAGGCATCTCAAAATGCCCTCTCATGATAGCTTTCCCATCTCTGATGGATTTCCTTTCTTTCAAGATGCCCATACCTGACTACTACAACTAGGAAATTTCAAGTACTGTGAGACCCAGTATAAACTCCAGACTGAGTACCCCTGGAGCTGACCCCCATATGTGAAAACTGCTCCCTGTCCTCACTTTTCACAGGCATGGGGTTGTGACCTGCTCCAATGCTGTTTTCCATTAACAAAAGGAATAGCAGTAAGCTAACACCATTTTTCCACTACCTTGCAAAAGGCCTTTGACCTTTGAAATAAAAATAATACCATCTTCTCAACCTTTGTCATAATCTACAGATCTTCATAAAGGCTTCATAGAAATCTTCATAGAAGGCTCCATAGTTGGATTAGACCCTGGGGGATGAGGGGGGGGTTTACATGAGGTCATGGACATCTAGGGAGGGAGACAGGCAGTTAGTCAGTAGATAGCAAGGAGGGGAGATCTCAACCATGTGAGAGGAGAAGTAAGTCAAAGAATTACAGGGTGCTTGGGAGTCAGGCTGTAGTGCAGCGGGTTAAGATCCCTCAGAGACTTCATCAGCTAAACTCAGGGTTCTCCAACAGCCTGACCTGAGGACTGTGGTGTGTGACTCCAGTCTCAAAAAATGGGTCCTTTTTTTTTTTTTGACTTGTAAAAAGATAGTTACTGTTCATACTTTCAGTATCTTTTTAAAATTTATTTTAAAAAGGAGACATTAATAAAACCATAGGATAAGAGGGGTACAACTCCACACAATTCCCACTACCAGATCTCTGTATTCCATCCCCTCCCCTGATAGCTTTCCTATTCTTTATCCCTCTGAGAGTTCTTCTTCTTCTTCTAGCGTTTGCCCTTCTTCCGTAGCCAGTCAACAGGTCAGGTTGAAAGCTGTCAGGAGCTGCTTGTTGCTGGCTTTGAAAGTGACTGGGATCCATGTGGATTCAGTCGGCTAGGAAGGATCGTCAGTTTCCCCAATGAATGGGTACTCACGGGATGCACCACGAGAAGGTCGATCCAATGAGAGTATGAACCCAAAGTCATTGTGGGATGCAGAAGGTGGAAGGTCTGGCTTCTGTAATTGCTTCCCCACTGAACATGGGCGTTAACTGGTCGATCTATACTCCCAGCCTGCCTCTTTCTTTCCCTAGTAGGGTGGGACTCTGGGGAAGTGGAGCTCCAGGACATATTGGTGGGGTCGTCTGCCCAGGGAAGTCTGGTCAGCATCATGCTAGCATCTGGAACCTAGTGGCTGAAAAGAGAGTTAAATACAAAGCCAAACAAATTGTTGAACAATCATGGACCTAAAGGCTGGAATAGTGCAGATGAAGTGTTGGGGTGTCCTCCATTTTGTACATAGCTAGTAGGCATATTTTAATTATATTTCAAAGGGATTGTAGCTATACTAGTTGTTTTAAAATGGGTCCTTTGACTTGACTCTAGAGTCTTAGTGTGAAGTAGGGAACAAAGCTAAGAGATGCTATGAAAGTTTTCTTTTTCCCTAGGGAAAGAGTGAAGTTCTTCCTTCTCTTCTTCCAAAAACATTTTCCAAGGTATAAAAGGCATTCCTGGGGGCTGGGTGGTGGCACACTTGGTTAAATGTGCATAGTGCCAGTGCAAGGGCCCACTCCCTACCTGCAGAGGGGATGCTTCACAAGCAGTGAAACAGGTCTGCAGGTTTCTTCTTCTTCTTTTTTTTTGTTACCCTTTTTAAAAAAATTCTTGTAGTTGCTATTGCTGTTATTATTGATGCCGTCATCATTGTTGTTGGATAGGACAGAGAGAAATGGAGAGAGGAGGAGAAGACAGAGAGGGGCAGAGAAAGATAGACACCTGCAGACCTGCTTCACTGCTTGTGAAAGGACACCTGGTCTGCAGGTGTGTCTATCTTTCTCTCTCCCTCTCTATCTCCTCTATCAATTTCTTGGTCCTATCCAATAAAATGGAAAAAATTACCACCAAGAGTGGATTTGTAATGCCAGCACCGAGCCCCAGTGATAACCCTGCAGGCAAATAATAATATTAATAATAATAAACAAATAAATAACAGGCATTTCTTAAAACTCCTGCAAGGTCCTCTTTTTGTGCCTATTTTATAGACAAAACACTTTATCAGGAAATCTTTGGAAGGGGCAGCTTGTAACACAGAAGTTCCAGTGTTCTCTCCTCAGTGACACAGAAGTGGGGGTGCCCTGCCCACAGAGGCTGCTCGACAAGCAGAGCAACACCACTCATCTCAGAGAGAGAGAGAGAGAGAGTCTGGTTCTTCTAGTGATAGGAGTGGGCATATGTTGGGACTTGGCTGGAATATAGAGGAATAATAGCCATGTTTGTGAGAAATGCAAAAAGACTTTTACTGAAACAGAAATGTTATAGTAACATTATTGGAGTCTGGCCATCAGTAAATGGAGGTGGCTTATTTTATATTTTGTCTGCTTATATTATGTTCGAGCTCCCAGTCCCCACCCGCAGAAGGAAAGCTTAGCGAGTGCTGAAGCAGTGCTGCAGTGCCGGGATAGCCTGAGGGTACTTCTTCCCGAGCTAGTGCTCTCTGGGTTGGAGAGAACTCAACTGGAGCTGATCTAGGCTGCTGTGTGGGAGAGGGATCAGGAACTCGTGCTGCACCAACTTCCGCAGGAGATACACTCTGGAACTCTCGGAGCCGGAAAGCAATTTCCAAGTGTCTTTAATCAGAAGAGCAGCTGTTTTTATACTCTCCAAGTAGGGTGGAAACAGGATGTGATATAGAGAGGGTGGAGAGAAAAGTGACTGGTGAAAATCAGAGTGTGACAAAGAAGGGATCAGTGTGTGACAAGGAGGGGGTGGAGCAGGAGAGAATCCTATCATAGAACCACCAATGCCCTGGAGTGCTTTATGTAAAAGTGATTTATGTAAATAGACCAAAGCTTTGGATCAGTAAAATCCCTATATAGGCATATGGTTAAGCAGAAGCCAGGGGGAGATGGCAACTACCCAACACTGCAGATGTCTCCCTTTCTCTTTTCTGCCATATCCTCCCTCCTCATACCCATCCTCTTGATTTCTGGCTGTCTCTATCCAATAAATAAAGATAAAAAAGATAGGGAGTCGGGAGGTGGTGCACTGGGTTAAGCACACATAGTAGGAAGCACAAGGACCTGCACAAGGATCCTGGTTCCAGCCCTGGTCTCCCCACCTGCGATGGTGGTGGTGGGGGTTCTCCCCCCAACCCTCTCAAATTCTTTCTGTCCTATCCAATAATAATAATAATAAAAGGCCACCAGGAGCAGTGAATTCATAGTGCTGTATGGAAACCCAACAATAACCCTGGAGGCAATAAATAAATAAATAAATAAATAGGGTTTTTTTTTTTTGGATGTTAAGGAACATAAACTGATGCCTTTTTAGACACCTGAATCTCCTGGCTCCAAGAAGGATTTTTTTTTTTTGAGATGGATGTTAAATTACTATGAATTTGCATATACATGTTATAATAAGTGTTGTAGTATTTTAAAATTAGTTATTTATAAAATGCAATACACTAGGGGAATGAGGAATCTCTCATTGGATAGTGAGAGGTTTCACTTTCACCCAAATTTCTCAATTCACAGCAAGAAAATTCATAAGTAGATTCTCTTGTTTGTGAAAGCAATGTCTCATTAATAATCCATTTAATTTACAGTGTAAGAAAACAATGAAAATTCAAATTCTTTTTTTTTTAAGATTTCATTTATTTTAATGAGAGAAAGAGACCAGAGCACTGCTCAGATTTATGTTGGTGCTGGGGATTGAATCTGGAACCTCAGAGGCTCAGACATAAGTTTTTTGCATAACCATTATATCATAATTTCAGCACCTAATTAATTCTAATTATTTTTATTTTCACTGCTAAGACATCACTGCTCTGATGTTTTTCATATAGAAATAGGGATACAGGGAGTCGGTTGGTAGCGCAGTGGGTAAAGCGCAAGGACTGGCTTGAGGATCCCGGTTCGAGCCCCCGGCTCCCCACCTGCAGTGGAGTCACTTCACAAGTAGTGAAGCAGGTTTTCAGGTGTCTGTCTTTCTCTCCCCCTCTCTATCTTCCCCTCCTCTCTCCATTTCTCTCTGTCCTATACAACAATGACATCATCATCAACAACAATAATAACTATAACAATAAAAAAATATGGGCAACAAAGGGGAATAAATAAATAAATAAATAAATATTTTTTAAAAGGGGGAGGGAATAGTTCACTCCTGCTATAATCATTATACTTAAGATAATTCTGATCTTTTAGAAAAACTGCTGTCAACTGAATGTCTATGTCCTTCCCAAGTGGGGTTATGGTTTCATTTATTGAAATGTGATGGTATTTGGGGCTGGGTGACAACACACTTGGTTGAGAGCATGGTACTATGCACAAGGATCAACTCCTAGTCCCCAGCTGCAGGAGGAAAACTGAATGAGCAGTGAAGCAGTGCTACAGATGTTTCTCTTTCTCTCTCCCTCTGTATCTCTCCATCTCTTTCAATGTCTCTCTATATCTCTCCAACACAGTAAAAGAAATAAGATTTAGTACACAAATAAATAAAAGTTTAAGAAAAAATGTGATAATATTAGAAGATGAACCACTGAATGGTGTTAGGCCCTTATAAAAGAGACATGGAGCAATGTGGTAGATTGTGCAGTGGATAAAGCACAGAACTCTTGGGAGTCGGGCAGTAGTACAGTGGGTTAAGCGCACATGGTGCCAATAGCAAGGACCAGTGTAAGGATCCTTGTCCTATCCAACAACAATGACATCAGTAACAACAACAATAATAACTACAACAACAATAAGAAAACAACAAGGG